>NC_134861.1:70530995-71730995 GCF_049852395.1 Peromyscus maniculatus bairdii
GTTGGTCCCAGTAACCAACCACTGCATTGTTTTTATGAGCAGTGTGTGCATTTAACAGATCCTTTCTCTTCCTCCTCATTCTCCACTCCCTAATCTGCTTCTTCTTCTTTCATAGCTTAAATGAATCAATTACGTGAACTATGGCATGCTAAGTTTGCACACTTATTTAATTTCTGTCTACTTCCAGAATATAAAAGTTCTATTGTCTGTAAAACATTATTTTAGGTCCTGAGATAAAGCCCTGAACCAAAATTTTAAAAATGTTCTTGCTTGCCTGTGGCCGAATACTTAGTAGGAAGGCTTCAGATAAACCACGCATGAGCAAATCTGCCATATTGTTTGTCTCACTGTCCCTTCACCATGGTAGGAGGGGTGTCGGGGACTCACGAGTCTCTTTTTTCCTTGTGATGCCAGTTGAACCTACGACCTGGCACACACTAGGCAAGCGCTGTACCGCTGACCTGCTGCTCCCCAGCTGCTGTTTTCTTATTCCTGAGAAATGGAACAACAGGAAAATTCCAACACATTTGTCTACTGTCGCAAATGGTGTGGCGCCAGGGAGGAGCCAAGGTAAGGAGCCAACTGCACAGCGCGTCTTCCGGTGAGAGAGAGGAACTGGGGTGGGGTGCGGAATGAATCGTGGGAACACATCCATTTACCCCAGAACCAGAAGGGGGCGTGGAGTACGCAGGCACAGCTGTGGGGTCCTGTCAGTTTGCTCAGGCAACTACAAAGAAAGATCACGATAGCCAGATCAAGATACTCTGAGGTGTAAAAAATGGTTTCCCTAATGTATGGAACTGTGGACATTTTCAGTGATCTCGGTTTTGTGTTTTGATCCCCCTAACAGGCACATCAGAGCAGGCTCCTTCCCTTATGGGGAGCACCTGCAAGCACTCTTCCTTTCTGGCTGCTCTGAAGAGTGATCCTAACCAGTCTGGCCCCTTGAGGTCCATCTGTCAGCTACTTAGATCTCTTTGTGCCTTTTAAAAAAAGTTGTAACATGGTAATGTGTGTGCCTTTCAATCCACTCAAATAAAACTCTCTAATGAGAAAACGCATGCACAAATAATTTGAAAAGAATCAGCATGGCATGAATAGAGAACTTCCTTATTGTGGCTATTTCTAGTCGAGGCCGGGAGGGATGAAGGGAGGCAGGATCTAAGAATAGTCCGGAATTCACCTCTCATGGATACCCCATCGTCTTAATAACAAAAATGACTTTCCTGATTATATCTCACCGGGTCCCTTTTATTGCCTGTGATTAAGATGGAAACCTTTGTATTCACCCTAGAAAACAAAATATGAGACACACTTCCTTTGCTCTCACATTAACTTCACTTTATTGTTTGAAACTCCAAGTTTAAACATTTCCTACAGATCCAGGTTTCCCTTTTTGGCTCCAGATACCTTAATTATGAACATTTACCCCAAATTCTGCATCTGTATTCAAAACTACCCAGAGACGCTCTGGCCATGATTAGTCTTTTGTTATTTTTTTCAAATCCCTGTGATTGCATTGTTAGATATGCTCCAGCACATGGGTCTCACTGGCTCGTCATCATTAGACGCATTTATAGAAATCTACTAAATAAAAAAATCACGAGCTGAAGATAAAAGCACTTATTTAAGGCACTTTGCATGAATTAAGTAATGATAGTGGAGTCACATTACTCTTCCTTGAGTATAATTCTGGGATGCTTTTGTGTTTCTTGGCATTTGAATATTTCATTGTCAGCCTCAGGGATTAGGAAATGAAAAGACAATGCTGAGCCTTGGCTGTTGTACGATGTGTATACTATTCAAGATAAATGCTCATTAATCTTTGCTTTCAACTTATTTACATTCTCCCCCTGTTTATTGTAAGACAGCATAACCCCACATCAAAGAAAATTTTGAAACACAAGAGAAACACAACCAAGCATCTAATCTCTTCAACGTAACTGCTCTCCTTTGTGTATTCTCGGCCCATTGTCCTCTCATGCACACCTCTCTGTGTATTCTCTGCCCATTGTCCTCTCATGCACACCTCTTTGCATGGTTGCAGTTATCCCATGCATGCAACCATGGATGTGGAGTGTCTGAGTGGCAGTTAAGATAAGGTTTTTTTCAGGCTACAGAATAATGGCTGTGGCTTTAGGTGTCTACCTTTTGTCCAGTCTTGATTGTGTCTGTAGAAGGCTGAGAAGGAGACCCATCCTCTGTGACTTCAGGACTGGAGTCATAATCTGTATCCACCTGCCTCTCAGTGCTGTGGGTTTCCTTCTGCAGGGTGCCTCAGATGCAGAGTCACCTTCCATAGCATCATCACGAATCAAGGGGGATTTTCCTTCAAGGACAAAATTCTTAGAGGGACGGAAGAGGATCAAGATCTGATGTGCTTATGAGTTTTACATCTTTGACTTAAATTTTTTTCTTTTTATTTTATGATTTACACTGTCTCACAATAATTACAACAGTGAAACGTATTTCCTAATCAGTGTCTCTCATTTCACATCTCATCGTGTTTCAAGTTTGAGGCAGGTTGATTAAGAATATGGTCCTTTCCTTCTATCCATCCCTGTGGGCACACCCTTCACTAAATGACTGTGTGGCTCTTCCCATTCATGGAATCTGGCCTGCTTCATGATACGCTTTAGTGGATGGGTACAGTAGAGCTAGAAGCTTTGGAACACCTCTGGTTGTGTGCATACATGTGCACATGCATTCTCACTCATGGGACACTGTCAGGCTATCAGTGAACTCCTGGGTTTGACCACTGGAGGGGGAGAGAACCTGAGGATGAAGATCACGACAGAGTAGCTGAGACGCAGTCTACTTCCAACCATCAGCTGGCCTATGCTTCGGCAAGTGCTCTGCTTTTGGTCCTCTACATTGTGAAGAGTCCCTGCCACACATTACCACCACTGTGGCTAGGAGTACTTCTACCCAGCCTTCCTTTCCATGGTGAACTGGTGCCCAAAGAAGCCATGGGCCAGAGTAGACCCTGCCTTCCTTATGTCGTTTCAGTCAGGTATTAAAAAATCATTTTATTTACTTATTTATTACTTTATGTGTACTAGTGTTTTGCCTGCATGTATGTCTATGTGCCATCTGCATGCCTTGTGCTCCTCATAGAGGCCAGAAGATGCCATCAGATCCCCTGAAAGTGATTTATAGATGGCTATGAGCCACCATGTGAGTTCTGGGATTGAACTTTAGTCCACTGGAAGAGCAGCCAGTGCTCTTATCCTGTGAGTCATCTCTTTAGCCCAGCTATCAGATATTTGTTGTTTTGCTTGTTTGTTTTTGAGAAAGGGTCTCTACACAGCCCTGTCCTGGAATTTGCAATACAGACCAAGATCACCCAGACCTACAGAGATCTGCCTGCTTCTGCCTCTAGAGTGCTAGGATCAAAGGTGTGTGCCACTATGTACAGCACACTGACGGGTATACCCGTCATACCAACATAAAAGTATGTAATCAGGCCACTAAGTTGTAAGGCAGTAGGTTGCAGGGCATTATTTTGGTATCATATAACTAATAAGAGGCTCCATTAGATTTCATACAATTCTGTTTTGTTCCTCCTATGTTTCAATCATAGCAACAAATTACAAATTGGACATTGAGATGACAAATGCATCCTTCTCATCCATGAGAAGCTTAAGATGTGTACTGTGTAGACTGACTGGCAAGGACTTCCAATCCCCACTGAATTATTGCACTCTTACAACCCACCTTAGAGAAGTCAGGCTAGAGAGAGTCGGACTCTCTGTATTTCTTCCCCTTCAACACAATCCATCAAACTTATGCTATCTTTCCAGTAGACTTTTCAGGTCAGCAGGATCCTGATATAAATGCTCAGTCCACAAGGACCTCACAAAGCCCCCTAAAATGTAAACACTGCATTCCTACAGGAGATAGTGTTGTGTTTGCTGTTACTCATAATTGATTATAATTTCAAATGGTTTGTAGTATATACTCACCTTTATTCTATACATAGAATAGTACACAAGACTATGCTTGGGTTTAGGCATCACACAGGCCAAGCATAGCTCCAGGCCTGGCAATGACCTTCAACAGACAGCATCCGTAACATCAACTCTCCATGGAGTTCCTGGATTACTTTTCTATTTTTCTCTCGTTCTTTGCAGCGCTGATGAATTGAACCCAGTAATGAGGAACTGAACCCAGGACCTCACACATGCTAGACCAACACCATCATTCTCTGAAGTCCAAGTCCCTTTTTACTTTTAGACAGGATCCCACTAAGTTGCTCAGGCTGTCCTTGAACTCACTCTGCCGCTCAGGCAGGCTTTGAACTTGAAATCCTTCTCCCTCAGCCTCTTGAGTAGGTAGGATTACAAGCCTGTGCCACCAGACTCAGCTCTGGTTTCTTGTTAATATGGTCTGATGAAGTTTTCTAAGTTATTTTAGGAAGAGAGCAAATAGAATAAATCTGCTCTTATTCCATTTTTAAACACCTATTTTACAAATCCCACTGTAAACACACACACACACACACACACACACACACACACACACACACAAATTAGCCTTAGAAATTTGCAAATCACAGAAAAGTAGGTCTAGACACATCCATGTTTTCCGTGTCTTGCTATGTGGTTCTCTGCACAGCCTCAGAAGGAGGACTCACTGCCTCAGGAGGAAGGTCATCTCTAGATGAGCATGCTAGACGCACACCTCCAGAACGACCCCCAGACAGATTTCCATCTCTTCTGTTCCAGTAACACTACCAGAAGGTTGAGGACTGCAGAGAAGTTTGGCACAACTCCACCTGCTCTTTTAATGGCTACCATTTTATTGCTCAAGATAACTTGTAACACTTGTATTCACTGTAAAACACAGGAGTCAGCTTGCTGTTAATTTGTGTGTGTGTGTGTGTGTGTGTGTGTGTGTGTGTGTGTGTGTGTGTGTGTGTGTGTTATGTGCAGGCAAAGCAATAGCTTCACAGTGCTTTCATATTTGGATGTATAATAAAGTTGACCACCTGAGCAGTCTAGATGTGGCTGTGCCATTGAGACCTGATTCATTATTTATCATAGATAAGTTGATGCTAACTGTGGTGACATTTGGAAGGAGCAAAAAAATGTCTAGCTCTTAATGGGTGGCTAATGCTTAACGCATCAGACATATAAATCAAACTTAAAAATCATTAATGTGCGTCGATTGTTCCAAACAATAGGTTTCATTATGACATTTCCATACATGCATGTGACACTTTGGTCGTATTTACCTCATTTCCTTCTCTTGCTCTCATTCCTCCCTCCATTTACTTTTTCTAAATAATCTCTCTTCCACTTCAATGTCTTAAAAAAAAAATCTAGACCCTGCCTCTGAGAGGAAACATGGCATTTGTCTGCCTGAGTCTGATTCACTTCGCTCAGCACAGCCATCTCCAGCTCATTGTCTTAATCACCCACACAGCTTTGCTCTTTATGAGGAAACAACACACCATTTTCTCTGTTCATCTGGTAATGGACACGCAGGCTGATTCCACATGGGGGCTACTGTGAACACTGGCGACCACAAACACGATTATGGATGTGCAGGTGTTTCTACTGCATTCTGACTCATTCAAGGGCCGTCCAGGAATGGCACAGCTGGACCGTCTCTTTTCAGTTTTCCGAGGACTCTCCTTCCCGGGGTCTACGGTGTCTATGGTGTCATCTCTGTCTCACCAGCAATGGATAGGGGTTCTTCCCCTTCACTGTCACCGGTTTCTCTGGTTGTTTCCCTTATGATAGTCGCTCTGACTGCAGACAGGATTTGTGTACTTCTGATCTGCATCTCCCTGATGGCAGAGGATGCCGAGGATTTTTGTCGTGTATTTATTGGACATCAGTATTTCTCCTTTTGAGAACTGTCTGCCGAATTGATCTGCTCCCTTATTGACTGGATTATTCTTCTTTTGGTATTACTTTTGAGCCCTTCATATATTCTGGGTAGCAGTCCCCTGTTGGATGAATAGCTGGCAGTGATTTTCCCTGCTCTGTGGCCCATCTCTCTTCCAAGAATTATTCTCTTTGCTCTACAGAATCTTTTTAGTTTCACACAATCCCATTTGTCAGTTCTTTATATTACTTTCTGAGCTATCTGGGGTCTAATTCAGAAAGTCCTTGGCTATGCCTATATTAAAACAAAATTTTGATCAGTCAAAAAAGACAAAAATTAATCCAATCCCGTCCTTCAAAAATAAGCACTGCCCTTTGGGACATTTATTTCTGGCATTACTTTTTTTCTTTTTCTACATGGGACTTGGGGTGGACCTGAGACAGGGTTTCACTCTGTAGGCCAGGCTAGCCTGGAACTTAACACAGCCCAAGCTGGCTTTGAATTGATGGTAATCTTCCTGTCTTAGTCTCCCGAGTGCTGGGATTCCAGGTGTGAGCCACCACCTGTGACTTCTACAGGTAATTGAAATAAACAATAATAAAATGGAAGGTACTTGCGGAAAAGCTATATTAGGATAAGAGCAAAGTCAGAAACCCAGGCAGACGTGGAAGGCAGTCCCAAGGCCCTCCATCCATTCCTGCTCTAGAAACACAGGGCGTCCGTCTCCCAGCAAACTCCCAGATCCCCTGGCTCCTACAGTCTCTCCGCCCCTCTTCTCCAATGATCCCTGGGCCTTAGGTGCAGGAGGAGAGCTGTAGACTTACCCACTCGGACGGGGCTCCACAACTCTGCGTTTTCTTGGTTGTGGTTTTCTGTAATGGTCTTTGTTGCAAAGAGATGTTTCCTTGATGAGAGGTGAGGACTGCACTTTCTTTTCTTTTTTTTTTGGTTTTTTTTGAGACAGGGTTTCTCTGTGTAGCTTTGCGCCTTTCCTGGAGCTCACTTGGTAGCCCAGGCTGGCCTCGAACTCACAGAGATCCGCCTGCCTCTGCCTCCCGAGTGCTGGGATTAAAGGCGTGCGCCACCATCGCCCGGTGAGGACTGCACTTTCTGCAGGGATGAGGGCAAATAGTGGTCTTTCTGGTCTGGATTACATCACCTAAATATGATCTTTCCTAGTTCCATCCATTTACCTGCAAATTTCATGATTTCATTCTTCTTTACAGCTGAACACCATGCCACAGTGTATATGTTCCACACCTTTTTCTTCTATTTGTCAGTTGAGGGATATTTAGGTTGTTTCCATTTCCTGGCTATAGTGACTAGGGCAGCGGTGAACATGGCTGAGCAAGTATCTGTGGAGTAAGATGTTGAGTCCTTTGGTGTATGCCAAGGAGTGGTGTAGCTGGGTTGGAGCGTCACATTTTTAGTTTTTTGAGTATTCTCCACACTGATTTCCAGAGTGGCTGGACTAGTTTGCAATCCCACCAGCGATAAGGGAGAGCTCCCTTTCCCCACATACCCTACAGCATTTGTTGTCTGTTGTTTTATTGATCTTTACTGTTCTGACTGGAGTAAGATGAAATCTCAAAGTTGTTTTGATTTGTATTTCCCTAATTGCTAGGGAAGATGAACTTTTTGAAATATTTCTTAGCTGTTTTTTTTTTCTTTTGAGAATTCTCTATCAATACTCTAGGCCATTTTGAATAGGTTATTTTTTTTTCTTTTTGACTCTTTGTTGTTCTTTATACGGTCTGGATATTAATCTTCTTTCAGATATAGATATAGAAGCCACTTTCTTGTAGTCCTGCCAACATGGCTGCCTACACATGACCTAAACAAGAAAGGCGGAACCAAAAGACATGCTGACATGGAGTGGGAAACCTCAGAAAGCCTCAGCTGTACACAAAGAACTACAGGCAACTAAGGGATTCTGAAAGCAGGAGAAACAGTTTTTCCCAGGGAACAGCTCACCAATTGGTTGTTCAATACCAAATGGTCAGCCCTGAAAACATACATGCAAGCAACAATATATAGACTGAGCAGGTTGTATTTGTAAATTTGGGATAACGCATATGCATACAATAGCTCTGTGTGTAACAACAACTGAAGGAAAAAGAGGCCATGAATCTGAAAGAGAGTTGGAGAAGGTATGTATATTGAGAGGGTTTGGAAGGGGAAGTTATGTAATTATAATCTCAAAAAACAGAGGACCACGTGCTTTGGGCTCCAGGTATCACTGGCCTGGTGGAACTGGCTATGTGGGACACTCTGCACAAGAGGCCAGAAATATTGTATACGGAGAGTTTTGTTCTTCTGGAGTAGTTCCCTGAGAATGCAGCCTGTATTAGAAAATACACAGAACAGATTACCAGTGAGAAGTTGGGTAGGGTCAACGTGGAACCAGGTGTTAAAAATCTAGAAGACCTGCTTCAGGGTGGTGAAGTAGGAGAGATGATTCTTCAGACTGAAAATGGACTAAATCTGGCAAGAAGAAATGTTGCAGCGGAAGTCATGGGAGCCCTTAGCGGAAGAGCATCCTGCTGACAGGCGGAAGTGGCCGATACGATCACAGGTCCGATGGCTGATGAGATACTGGTACAATTAAATGTTGTTATGCTAAAATAAAATAACATGATATAAACACACCTATAAATATGCAAATTATACAAACATATCTATAAAATAAATTACATACAAACACAAGGGCAATGGTGGGGCAAAGGGAAGTCAGGGACAGACTCAGCTGGGAACCTGGCAGAGTAACATTCACCATTATCACCACAAACCCAGCAAACATCAGTGCAATGCTTACCAAGCACCATGTGCATAATTTTTTTTATACTAACTCATTGAATACCCGCAGCTCACCAACAAATAACGCGTCACTAGACTTCCAACTTTACACGGGCCACGGAGTCACTTGCTCAAGTGTGGAACCCGGATTCAGAACCAAGGATCTGTTTGCGGTACCCCGGCTCTTCCATGCTGTGGTTTGTTCAGTTGTTTATTTTCTTGTGATGATTCATCTGGACTGTGCACGGAGCCTCGATAGATACTCTGGCTGTGTAGAAGGAGCTGGTCTGGCTGTGGAGGGCCTCAACTCCAACCACATTGCTGTCATTCACTGAAGACTCACACAAGTCATTCATCACCGTTCATTTATGCTACTGTCCATCAATACCTTTCTGTACGTGCGCATCTTTCTCTGAGCACAATAAATTTTATTCAAATGGTAGTCACGGGAGAAATGTCCCCCTCCTTCCTCATCAAGAAAGCGGGTGACTGGGGGCGGAAGCCCCGGGGAGGCAGCATCTGCCAGCACTCGAGGATCCCGCCCGTGTGAGCCGAGGATAGAATTAACAGGCGCAGTAGTTCGCAGCTCAACATTTGTTCAAGTCTGGCACATGCACAGATCATTAGCGACTGTATTTGAGAGGAGAGATCAAGGAGGTGGGGAAAGAGTGGATCTGATTAAAGGGGCAATCAGGAAAGGAGAGTCAGCGTTTATGTGAACGTTCCGGAGCTAAAATGAACTGGAGAGCAGAGCAAAGGGCAGGGCACCTTGGGAGGGGGTCTGCAGACAATCTGGATAATTTCGACTCTGTGACTTCCGGTGCAAAATCTTGTCCCTTCTGTGACTCCCTGGAGCGGCTGCTGCCTTACTTCCCTGGGCTTGTTGCATCCATGCAAAGAAAGACTGGGCGTGCGTGGTGGGAAGGGTGGGTGGAGATTGTTGTCTTGTTTGTAGCTTTCGTCTTGGCTCCAAGAAGATAAATATTCATGGATAAGTTAATGCTTGCACAATGCTTGTGTTGACCCACGCTGGGCAAAGTCTGAGATGTTCAGAGCAATCGTAAGAAGTGTGCATGCATCATCCAATAAAATTAACCTTTTTCTTTTTGAGTCATGGGCTCCTGTATCCCAGGTTAGCCTCCAACTCACTATGTAGCCGAGAATGTCTTTAAACCACCAATCTCCCTGCTCTACCTCCTGAATCCTGGGAGCACAGGCATGCAGCACTGTGCCCAGTTTCTGCTGTGCTGGAGAATCAAACCCAGGATTTTGTGCGTAACTGCCATGCATCGTATCATCGGGGTCACTGCCCCATACTCAAACTGGTTAACGTGTATAGAGTTCAAGTTGGTGCAGTGAAGGAGCTACCTAGAAACAGGATCACAGGTATCTCCGGCAAGAGCTGGTTCCTTCTCTCGACTCATCACAGCATATCTGATTCTCCCCCACACCACCCATAGAGTAGGAGGGGACACATGTGGCCACCCCATCTGATATATATATATATATATGGGGGGGGTTACAAACTAGCAGAATACGTACAGCTGACAAATGGCAGGGCTGCACTCCTATCTGCTCTGCTTTTTCCCATCACCTCCTGGACTTTAGTCCTACTCTGAAGACACAAAGGAGACACGTTTGAAGCAGAGAAGAATTAAGTCTTAAACTTCATGGTCTTGACACCAAAAAGAAGAGCAACGTTTTGAGTGCTCTAGTGAGAAGGAGGACGTGTGTGAGCTGTTCAGGTCTTGCTCACAGGTCCAAGGTTGTTCAGTTAGAACTTGTTCTGGTGTTAGAGTCGTACCGTATTTCAGCTAGCACTTCCACCAAGGCAGGGGGTGTCAACCAGAGCCTAGGTTCATCTGCTGTAACAAACACCCCCAAATACTGTAGCGTAGATCTGATAGAGAAGCTCATGTCTTCTTACACCATAATCTGGAAGTAACTGTGTCTAGGCTTGTGGCTCTGAACTAGATGGGCCCCGAGAGACCCAGGTTCCTCCTCTCTTACTAGGATGCTGTCCCATTGGGTGGCACTATAAAAAATGATTTATTTATTTATTTATTTATTTATTTATTTGATGTGTATGTCTGTGTCTCTGTGAGTGCATGCGTGCGTGTGTGCGTGCGTGCTTGCGAGTGTGTTTGTGTGTGTGTGTGTGTGTGTGTGTGTGTGTGTGTGTGTGTGTAAATGTGCAATCTTGTGCACATACAGATTGGCCAGATGAATGTGTCAGGTATCCTTTATCACCCACCTCCTATTTTGAGGCAGAGTCTCTCTCTGGGTTGGGGACTTGTGTTTTCTTGGCTAGGCTGGAAGTTAGCAAGCCCCAGAGATTCTCCTGTCTCTGTTTTTGGAACGAGGGTGACAGTCACACACAGGACACCCAGTTTGTTCCACAGGTGCTGGGATCTGAACTCTGGTCCCTGTGATTGTGCAGCAAGCTCTCTTAACCCCTGAGCCATCCCTCCAGCCTACTGGGTAACACGTTTATCCACCAGCTAAAAGCTACAGCAACTCACTGTACTCACCTGCTAGCCCAGGGAAGGGGAGAATGGCCAACACTAGTTGTTTCCTCCTAGGGAAGTTACAGATGTTGCCTTCACGCCTCTTCTTGGTCATGTGGCCATGCTTGGAGGAAAGTCCTTACCAAAGTTTAATCCAGCTGGCTGACCTGCTAAGACATTACAGTGAGGTCTTCTACTAAGAGGAGGAAGATGGGAGGAGATACAGGGGACAGTGGGCTTCTCAATGTTTCTGGTCTGATGGGAACCATACACAGTGAGCCCGGCTGTAGATAAGCACATGCACACCAGAGAAATAGACGTGCTGACAGGTGCCCAGAGCCTCCTGAGACTCTGAAGACAACAGATTTTTTTTTAACTTAAACATTTTTATTTTATGTGTGTGGGTGTTTTGCCTGCATGTATGTCTGTGTATCATGTGGGTGCCTGGCACCCACAGAGGTCAGAAGAGGGTGTCAGGTTCCTTGGAACTGGAGCCGTAGATGCTTGTGAGCCACCATGGAGGCACTGGTGGGCTATTCTGGCTGCCTCTAGTGAATGCCCAGAAGTCCCTGGGCCACCTAGCCTTGTGCAGCATTGAACACAAAGAGGCTCTATCTCAGCTGAGGTAGAAGAATAAAACACAATCTCTGATATCCCCCAACCTCTGGATGTACACTGTGGCACACATGCATTTCTACACACACATACACACACACACACACACACACACACACACACACACACACACACACACACACACACACAAAGAGGGAGAGAGAGAGAGAGAGAGAGAGAGAGAGAGAGAGAGAGAGAGAGAGAGAGAGAGAGAGAGAGAGACCCCATTCACACATACATGCAAAAGAGAAAAAATGGTATCAGGACCTATTTGTTAAGTGCATATGAAAACACTGGTGGGAAATGTCACAACATTAGCAGGCTTGAGACTCTGTCAGCCAGGGACTTAGGGGTAGTTCACTTAGCCTTTGACCTACTCCTGCTTTGTGCACCAGACCAGGGGTGGCATTGGCAACAGAGCGGGCATCCTTGAGGCAAATCCTACTTGCCCTGGTGGATGAGGCAGGTTCACCCACAGGCTAACAGGCTGGGGCCTACATCTCACCTCCTTATCCATTGTCTCCAGTGGTGCCATCCACACTGTTCTGTGGTCCTCACGACAGTCCTGGAAGGGAGATGTCCGCATGACTGAGGTTTGCAGATGGATCAGAGAAGCCAGTCAGCCAGCGGGCTGTGAACAAGTTTCCAGATCCCCTGTCTCCGTGTGGCTCACATCGTCCCACAACCCCACGCTGCTCAGCTGGTTAGCCACGCCATCTCTGAATCCACAGCTCTCCTGCAAACGCCCCCAGAAGGCCCACATAAGTAGTACCTCATTTTCTTAGGGGGAACCCAACGCCTTTCATTAGGGGATAAAATCAGGACTTGAGACATTGTCCTGGCTCCTTTTCAGTAAACATGGAAACTCACCTGTAAAACATGCAGTTCCAGTTCCAGGTCCTGGAAAGACAAATGTGTTTTCTTCTCCTTCATCTTTTCTACAGAGATTTGGCCACAGAGATTTTTTTTTAACTTTTGGGGTTTTGTTTTCCTGGCAAATACATAAGACCAGAAAAACCACCTCCTAGCTCCCAAGGCCTGCCCTTTCCTCGGTCTCCTCTGGAGGTCAATTCTGAGTCTGTCGGGACAGCCTGTTCTGACCTCCACTGGCCCAGTGAGACACAGCCCTCCCCCCAACTCCATCCGTTTGTTCTTCAACACACTTGCCTGATAAATGGCACAATTTTTGAAGTATAGATTTTTAGAGTCCCCCCCTTCCTCCTCCAGATTGTAGAATGGTTCTAGTGACCCCCAAATCCAGGGGTTCACACTCTTGTGCAATTCCCTCCTCACTCTCTGAGGTGTGGACAGGATCTGTGGCTGTCACCATTGTAATTAGAGTGCATAATTGTACTTACATATACTTCACTATGTAGCCCAGGCTGGTCTCGAACTCTCTATCACTCCGCGCATCAGCCTACCAATTGCTGGGATCATTGGTGTGTGCCGCCGCCACATCGGGTTGTCTTGAGAGAACTCTTTTACAGATTTGGACCGAGCGTTCTGCCATGCTTACCAGGAACAGAGGGCAGGATCCAATGAGGAGGCCACAAGGAATCGAAGCCCTAGTCCCACTGACTTCTTCCACCAACCATAATACGACCTTGAAAGTGAGTATCCCACCCTTGAACCTTCATCAGGGACCTCGGCTCCTGGGAACAGCCCGACAGCAGCCTCCTGGATGATCCTAAAGCCCAGCACCCCATTCAGCCGTGTCTGGCTTCCTCCCGGCACAGAAAAACTCAAGATAACAGGATGTGTTGTTTGAAGGCCCATAGCTGTGGTGACTTGTTACAGAGCAGCAGGCAGCAAATGGACTCTCCTGTGTCTCATTAGTCCCTTGCTCTTACCTGCCAGAGAACTCAGAGTCTCAATTTGTCTCCGCTCCGGCCTCGGTTTTCTGTCAGTCCCCACAGCGTTCATTTGTGTCAACAGTGTCTTCCGGTATCAGTCGGGGCCCCTTGGTAGTGAGGACTCACTCAAGCAGCTTGACTGGAGAATGTGTGCGGGTTAACCCAGCCAACGTTATGTGGGGTATCAGGGTGACCCTAAGCCACAGCAGAGGGCCATTGTTACCACGCCCTCCGAGCACGAGGGGATGGCCGCAGAGTTTGATGAGGGCCAGCATGGAAGGCAGGTTTTCTCCCGCGCTTTCGGGCAGAGGCTGGACGGTACAAGAAAGTACCTAGCTTCCCTTCCCTTCCTTCAAGCTCTTGCTAAGTCTCCCTTTGGGTAAACGTGTCCGGAGGTTAGAGGTCCAGGGTGACGTGGGGAGGGCACAGGGCAAGAGAGAAGCTGTGGCAAACAGATCTGGGCGGAGGAACAATCATAGAAAAATCGCTCCTCACCGAGCCCTCTGTTTGCCTTGCTCAGCTCCAGTCAGCATAGCGAGCGAGCCTCTGCCAAAAGCAACCTCCATTTAGACACACCCCATGGCCCGGCGTACAGTGCAAAGCCCCGATGTACCACACCGCCATCGTCTTGGCTTTCTCTGGGGAGGCCTGCTGCCATGCTGAGGCCACTCAAGCAGTTCTGTGGGGAATGCATGTGTTGAGAAAGGACCCCTTTTTTTCCCCCGACCATGTTCAGCTTGTGTCAGTGTGTTCCAGTGTGTTCTAACCTCCTGTGACTCCCCCCGCCACAACTCTGTTTTGTATGTTCTAGAAGACCCCGCCATCATTTTCCCACACAGAAATGACACCACTCATCCTGTAGGGCTGTCTGTGGCTCCTCCTCAGGGTAACTGCTACTGTCTGCTGGCCCAAGGAGGTTTCATCCTGGCGTTTATTTCCACTTCTCTAAAGGGCAACCCCCGCGTCTGTAGCATGGGCCCAGAACGTTCTAACGACCGAAATTCACATTTCTCAGCTCTGGGTACAAGTGGGGTCAGACTGATAAGAGTAACTCAGACTTCACCTTCACCACAAGCTGGAGGTCCTGCTACATCTTAGTGATCCCCCTGATCACGGATAACAGCAGCTCAGTCGCAGCCCAGTCCTCACCTCTCTGGCCCCTTGGGGTCAGGTATCACTGTTTCCCGGGCCTTGAGAGCCTGGCTCTGCATCCTCATCTCTGCGGCTTCTTCTGTGACCTCACCGCTGTGCCCCTCGGCACGCCGTTTCTTGGCCCTGCGCAGGTGCGAGCCTTGTGGTACCAGCCCAGTTCCCTGCAGCTTGCTTCAGCAGAGCCCTGTGGCCCTCGGCGGCCCCTCACCGCCTCTGCCCTGTCATTCACAGAGGTCTTAAAGCAACACATGCTCCTGAAAATCAATCCTTTGACCTTATCTGCAGGCTCCGGGGCTTAGAAGGGACCCGGTGTGGGGCTGGGGTGGGAAATGGACACCTTGCTGTCTTTTTGCAATCTTCATCTTCTCCAGGGAGACTCCTTCCTTCAAGAGAATTGACTCATGCGCCTGGATGCTTGCAGGTTCCCTAATCCACCAAATCACCAGGCTTAAATGGATTCCATGGCTTCATTTGCCTGCCACAGGGAGCTCTGTCTATCCGTATGTCCAGCATGGTGTGTGGTATGTGATAAACCCACCGGGTGATGCCCATCATCACTCAGAGAGATGGACCAGGGATTTCTTACCCTTCAGTAAGAAAATTAAAGTAAAAAATTTGGCTGTGGGCCAAATGCAAGTCTTGGCTTTGGGACTTGATCCTAACCCTGTGCTTTTCTCCTTTTTTTTTCTTGAGTAGGGATTTTGGCTCATTTAACTCTGTGTCCTCGACGATCAATAGAACTTTAATGAACGTCACTTTTGTCTTTTAAACAAGGACCTCACTAGGTAGGCCTGGCTGGCCTTGAACTCTCAGCCATTCTTCTGCCGCAGTCTCCTGAGGCGTGAGAAGACCAAGTGTGAGCCATGAGCCCTGGCTTGACTACAGGTTTGAATGGAGGTCCGTTTGCTGTCTGAGATGGGTCTCTCCAAAGGCTGGAAGACAAGGTTCAGATGACGGTGGTTTATGTGAGAGCGGGAAGAGAGAGGCCGGTGAACGGCACATTAACGCATGAGTTCCTGTTGAGGGCCAGTCAGCTGGGTCCCGCAAGAGATCCCCGAGGAAGCTCGTGGAGCCCTTTGGAGTGACCCACCAGCAAACATCGAGGTGTGGAGAAGCCGCTGGAGAACTGTCATCCCTGCTAATTAATCTCTGCCTCCCAGGAGACTTGTGTACTGGTGCTTCGGGGCTGTTCCTGGCATCAGAGGGCACTCTGTGTATGAGAACCCCTCAGGGGGAGAAGCAGAGTGTGGCAGGTGTGCTGAGAAGCTGTCATGGGGTTGAAGATGGCCGACTTGCCAGGCAGACAGAGGCAACTCTGGTTGTGGAGGGGATGGACCAGCCATGAGTCTGCTCCCCTCAGCCTCCTGGACACACAAATTCATTATTCTCCATTTAAATACACCTGCTTCTGGGAGCAGTGTTATCTTAGAGGCAAGCTACATAAATGGTTTTGGAATAAACAAAGAGTCTATACTGAGTTTTTTTGTTTTTGTTTTTTTTAATTTGATTTGTTTATGCTTTTTTAAAAACTTTTTTCCTGTGTTGGGAATCGAACCTATGGCCTTACTCATGCTAGGCAAGTGCTCCATCTCTAGCTCTTGTCATTAGTTTTAACAATCGTTTATGGAACCTTTGTTCTCCAGAGAGTCCTGCTTCAGACAATAAACTAATACACAGTAACGTATTTAGACACCCGCTGCGACCACCCTCGCTCCCATCATTAAGGGCTTACTGTGTATGTGCCCTGCATCCGTCTCGCCGGCATGAACCCGGACTGCGCTGTCTGGAGCCGGCCACGTCCTCACTAGACAGGAGAGCTACAGGCTTGGAGGCTGAGTTGAGGCGGAGGGCACTTTTTTCTCAGCACCTTGCAGCCTGCCTCCCTCCCTGTCCTTGGAGAGATTTTGGCTTGCCCACTTCCCAGGGTTTCAGCTCCTCTGCATTTCCCAGGTTCCATCTCTGTTCTTCTGTGGCTCAAGGCTGTGCCTGATCCCTGGTCACCCGGGACCTTGGCCTTCTTCTCAGGCTGCAATCTCCTTTTCCTAGAACTAGATCTAGCTCTCTGATCTTTCTCTGACATACATCAGGTATTTCTTATCCTCCCCCTTTCCTTTCCCTTCCTTCATTCCGCCCCTCCCCTCCAATCGGATATTTCTCTGTTTTGAATGTACTTATCCAAAGTCATACCCAGATCAGTCTCTACCAATGAGTTTTAGGAGGGTGGAGTCTACCAGCTGTGATATCTGAAGTGGGACCTTTGGAAGATAATCTAGGTTAAAGAAGGCTACAAGGGTGGGGCCCTAGCCCAGATGTAACTGGGGCTTTCTAAAAGAGGAGACATGAAGTAAGGCATTTTTGTCTTGCTCTGTGATGCAATGAGAATCTCACCAGCTGTGACCCCTTGACCTTGAACCCCCTTAGTCCTCAGCACTGCAAGCAAAAATAAAGCATTGTGTGTGTGTGTTTTTTTTTGCAAATTACTCTGCGGTTTTTCAGTTACAGTAACAAAACAGACTGAGACCAGGCCCTCACATATTTGCCAAGAAGCCCCCACTTCACGCCCCTGCTTGACGCAGACCCTGTGAGTCCAGCGCCAAGTGCGTCTGAGTTCGCGATGCCGTTGGCCGTGCAGCTGGACTCTCAGCCCTCGCCTGTTAAGGTTTACCTTCTACTATCCCAGTGACTGTCTCCCGTTTGTGTCGGGAACAGGTCTTGGATTTCCTGGTGCCCTTGTGAACCCAGGCAGAACCTGTATTATACCAAGCTTCGATACAGAGTGTGCTGAAAAAAAAAACGGGAATCAGCCTCAGGGTACAGAAATGACATCTATGAGACCAATCCATTACTGAGAGACCCACTCATTCATAAAAACATCCCTGAACCATGCAGGAGCACAGCTTTAGAATCCAGCACGTAGTTGTGGTGTGAATGTGCCGTGTCCTCACCGGCTTTGTGTCGGATAACCTGGTCTCCAGCTTGGGGCACTGCTTGGGGGAAGTTGCGGAACCTTTAAGAGGTGGAGTCTGGCTGGTGGGAGGGGCTCACTGGGGGCGGGCCTTCCGGGCCCTACTTGTGGTCCTATTTTCTACTTCTTGGTGAATGAGCTTTGGTCCCATGCGCCCCTGCACTGAGCGCTCCTCCATGGAGTGAACAAGCTTTGATCTCCTGTGCACAGCCACTGAGCACTCCTCTGTCCCCTGACTTGATGAAGTGAAATCCCCCTGGATCTAGAAGTCACAAGACAGGTTCCTTTCTTAAGGATTTGTGACAGTTGCCCGTGACAGTACTTTTGCCCCAGCGACGAGAAAGGTGACTAATGTACTTATCTTGGAGTTTTACTGACTCTGGAGCTCGTCGGGAAGTACATCCCCTCCAGCTCCGGCAGCCAAGAAGGGGAGAGTGGAGATCATTAGGCCAATTCAGCTCTCACTCAAGCAAAGCGGATTCCGTCCATGGACAATTTCTAAGTGTTAGGTTCTAAGTTCTATGGGACCCTGTAGTCTTTCTTGTCGGACTTTCTTTGGACCACTAGCCCCCAAATAATGACATGGAGACTTAATTATGAAATCTTGGCCTTAGCTTAGACTTGTTCCCAGCTAGCGCTTATAACTTAAATTAACCTGTAAGCTGTTTCTATTAATCTACTTTCTCCCACATGGTTCTTTACCTCTCTTTTGTTCTGTATGCCTGATGCCCTCAGTGTCTTGCTAGTATCTCCCTCACCAGATTTTAACCCTGAGTTCCTCCCCCCAGGAGTCCTACCTATCCTCTCCTGTCTAACTACCAATTATTCAGACCATTCAGCTCCGCATTAAACCAATCAAAAGGTGCTTTAGCAGAGACACATCTTCACAGTGTACAAAAAGATTATCGCACATCAGGAGCCTGCTTCTGGAGGCAGTTCTGTGATGATGTATCATTTTGTGAGCAGTTTGGGGCAGCTTAGGTCTGTGCTGCAGGGCTAGGGAGCAGAAGTCCTCAGCCATGCTCCACCTCCTAAGTTAGAAGAGGGATTATGACCTAAGAGGGATTATGACCAGTTACCCAGATACCTGTCTAACTGTCAGCTGGTTCTCAGCCACAGGGGAAGCAGGAATGTGGGATATTAGGCCTTCTCAAAATTCATCACGTGGTTCCAGTTTCATGGGGTTGGGGATTCGGTGGATCTTTAGGATAAGGTCTGGGGGCTGTCCAGTTGGCTCAGCTGATAAGGATGCCTGCTGCCAAATCTAACCGCCTGAGTTTGATCCCCAGGCCCCACACGATTTAAAGAAAGAACTGACTTCCACGAATTGTTCTCTGATCCTCTGATGTCCATACACTATGGCTTAGGAACACACACACACACACACTATTACACACACATACTATTGCACGCACACACACACATATGCAATAAAAATTTTAGAATAAGTCTGGAACTTAGTAAGAGTGACCCAAAATGTTAGCTATTGTTGTGTTAATAATAAGAGCAATAGTATCAGAAATAGTATGTTTTCTTAATTGAATTTTATTAGAATATGTAAAATCATACATAATAGATTTTGTCATGACATTTTCACACTTTGTATAATGTGCTTTGATCGTATTCACCTCTCATCACCCTCTCTGTTCCCTCCCACCCTGTCTGAGTCAGGGTTCCGATTGCTGTGATGAAACGCGGTTACCAAAGCACCATGAGGGGGAAAGGGTTTGTCTGGCTTCCTCTTCCTCACCACTGTTCATCACCAAAGGAAGTCAGGACAGGAACTCAAGCAGGGCAGGAGCCTGGAGACAGAAACTGACACGCAGAGGCCATGGAGGGGTGCTGCTTACTGGCTTGCCCCTCACGGCTTGCTCAGCTGCTTTCTTATAGAACCCAGGACCCCTCCCCCCCAGGGATGGCACCACCCACAGTGGGCTGGACCCTCCCCTGTCAATCAACTAATTAAGAAAATGCCCTCCAGGCCTGCCTCCAGCCCAGCTTATGGAGGCATTTTGTCAACCAGGATTCCCTCCTCTCAGATGGCTGTAGCTTGTAACAAGTTGGAAGGACACACCCTCTCTTGGCCCCTCCCACTCTTTCCTCTTCCTGACTAGTCAGTCCCTCTTCTACTTGTATCTCTCTCACTTTTTATTATTTTTTGTGAGCCAATGAGTTTAACCAGGGTTCCTTGCAGGAGAGTGGGTGAGGGTTTGTTTATGGGAACATGGTCCCCTTACCAGGGGCCCCATTACTGGAGAAAATCATTCTCCCCACACAACCATGAACTGTACACCCTTAGGGAACGGTTGATCCTTATAAGCCCCTCCCACCCTATGACGGAAGACTGGCAGGCCCAATCATGCGCAGGTCTTCTACACACACACACACACACACACACACACACACACACACACACACACACACACATTGAGAGGGAAAGAACTCACCATCAAGTATGTATCTGAGCTCTGGCAAATAGTATTTCGGAAAGATAATGGGAAAGTGGGCGCAACTGCATGTAGGAAATTGAAAATTGGGAGAAAAGAAGCAGCTGGGTGGGATCCGCCACGGTAAAATGTCAGGAGAGCACAGACGGCCTCTCTGAAGGTATGCTCAGGAGCTGCTTCTGGAGGAGTCCTGGGCAGCCTTAGACAGCAGGCCTGTCCCTTGGGCCCTGCCCCCACTATGGATGCAAGCAGGAAGGCCACACCTACTGCCATCTGAAAGGTCAGGCATGCCAAGGAGGGCAGGGCCCTGCTCCCTTTCCCTGCCTTGCTTCTGAGGGACAATGAAATACAAGCAGAGCCCCTAGAACCTTCCAGAGGCTGAGAATACATAGAATATGTTCTGAGATCATAGCTCTGGTATTGGGGCTAAAATTTATTTTTCTTATCTTCTTTCTCTTTGTATATGCTGGATGACCTGTAGTGAGTTTATTCTCTCTCTCTCCTCCCTCTCTTTATGTTCTTATACACAAGAAATTCCTGGAAATAGGACAGGAAGAAGCAAATGAGAACTTTGCTTTGGTAGGTGTGATGGTGCCTGCCTTTAATTCCAACACTAGGTGGTGGATCTCCATGAGTTCGAGGCCAGCGTGGTCCACACTGCGAGTTCCAGGACAGCCAGGGCTAGGTAGAGAGGTCATGTCAACAAAACAAAACAAAGCACTCACCTTTGCTCTCATGGAATTTGTATTCTGGTGGTGTGAGACAGTGTTCAATGAGTGAATGAGTGAAAGAATGCCTGGCCGAGTCCAGGGTGACAGCGGTGATGCTGTGGGAAGTGAGCAGTGTAATGTGGGAGGAAGACGGCGGTCTCGTAGTGGGAAACGGTCACACGGAGACTACAACCTGTGAGGAAAACTTTGGAGGGAGCGGGATGAAGACGCTCTCACAGAGGGATGGGAGCAGAGGCCTCCAGAGGAGAACGTGCTGGGAGGATCCAGGGAGCAGCCAGAGGCCAGGATGGCGGGGGGGGGGGGGGGGGGGGGGTGAGCCAAGGAGGAGGGCGGGTAGTTGTGAGACCCAAGACGGCACAGGGGTGGGACTGTGTGCAGACGTGCAGGCTGGTGGAAGCCGTGTGTCTTCCTGAACAAGGTGGCGTGCAGCAGGAGTGCTTTCGGCAGAGAAGTGACATGCTCCGATTTGTCCCACAGCACAGTCAGCTGCTGTGTGGATGACAGCTGAGGGGACAGGACAAGAACAGCGGTGGGGGAGCAGGAGATCACCGAGGGAGTTCAGCTGAGGGGCAGTGACGTGAGCTGGGACTGGTTTCTCTCGATGGATGCGTGTGTTGTAGGGTAGAGGATTCTCCATGGCCGTGGGATGGAGCTCTACCGTATACTTCAGCATGTTTCTCAGCATCAATGGCCTTGACCCACTAACGTCCCTGGTACCCTTTCAGTGTGTCCCCAGATAGGACGGAATCACTAGTGTGGGTTAATGATGGCAATGGTGCAAGAAGCAATCTGAGTTAGGATTTGTTGAGTTTACAGGTTGGGAATTAAGGAGGAGTCACAGAGGACTCCAAGGCTTTTGATTTTGATGGAGCCGCCATTGACAGAGGAGGGCAGGGAAGGCTGGAGCCTAGGGAAGATGGAGTCTATATGAGAGGCCTGTATTGGAGTTAAATACGTGCCTTACGTCTTGCCACATAATTTTTAAAAAGGCAAAAAGGAGCTGGTGGCTGAGGTCGTGGCATAGATGGGCACTAGTGGCCACGGACAATGGGAGTATTGCCACAGGTTCAAGCACCCCCAACACATGTATTCTAGGCAGCCACTCATTCTTGGGCTTGAGACTAGGGTAAAGTCTAGTTTACTAGGGTAAAGCAGAGCCCCTAGAACCTTCCAGAGGCTGAGAATACATAGAATATGTTCTGAGATCACAGCTCTGGTATTGGGGTTAAAATTTATTTTTCTTATTATCTTCTTTCTCTTTGTATATGCTGGTAAAGAGTACCTTATGAGGGTTGACGATAATTGTGCATACTAGATTCTTCTAATACAGAGGTCGCCAGGATGTCTCCCCGCCTTTGGAACCCACGAAGTGTGTCAAGGCCACATCTCTGGTCTCACAGCCTTCTATCTTGAGTTATCCATTGAATATTTACTATTGCCTATCTGTTTTATCCAGTGTTTAATTTCACCCCGATGGAGAGGAAGACATGGTTTGGAGAAGAACCTGACTCTTGAGTGACTTGTGTATCTGATTTTACCAAGCTGAAAAGAACGTTCTCTCCTTGGCAGGAAGGAAAAAAAAAAAAAAAAAAAAAAAAAACATCTATTGTGTTCTACCTCCAGCCTTTGGCTGGGGCCCCGAGTTGCAAAGCATTTTGCTGAAGCCCAGCTACAGATAGAACATTCTCATCTGCCTGGAGGTATAAACAACCGCAGGAAGTTTGGAACATGTTGCTGAGTCTGAGACGTGGTTCCCGCCACAGATTCTGTTGCTGCTCTGCAGAGGATGTGCTTCTTGCTGTTCGGTGTGTGGCTGCTACAGGGCCTCTCCCAAAACCTCAGCAGAAGCTCCCGTTTTCTCCACTGCTGAATAGGCTGGGGAAAACAAACCCAACTGAGACTCGTGCCTTTTAACAGGCTGAACAGTCTCTCTCGCAGTCTCTGTCTCTCTCTGTCTGTCTGTCTGTCTCTCTCCCCTCTGAGTGAGACAAGGTCTCCTTACATGTGACCGCCCAAATCTGAAATGTCCCCCAATTGCTCATGTTTTGAATACTTACTCCCTAGCACGTGGAGCTATTCATTTGTTTATTATTTTGAGATAGGATCTCTTGGACCCCAAGTAGGCCTTGAACTTGCTATGTAGCTCAAGCTGATCTTGAACTTCTGGTTCTTCTGCCTCCACTTCCCAAGTTCTGGGATGACAGGCTTGCACTACTATGGTGAGATGTCAGAGATTCCATGTCTCGGGGTCTTGTGTGTGTTAGGCCAGCCCTCAACCCCTGCCTGGAGCTGTATCCCTGACCCTTGTCGAGCATCCTGAAGCCTTTAGGGATGGGGCATGGCTGGCCAAAGCAGATCTCCAGGAGCAAGACTTGGAAAGCTACCCACATCCTTGGCTTTTGTCTAGTTCTCTCTGCTTCCAATCTGAGCCATGTGAATGTCCACTCAGCTTCTGACTTCCGTTGCCATGGATACAGCTGCTCCAACAGGCCTTCCTGCTGTGATGGACTGAGCCCATGAGCCAAAACAAACCATGATTTCTGCCAGATATTTTGATCACAACAATGAAAAAATAGCTGGTGCTCTCCACATCTCCTATGCAGACCAGGCTGGCCTTGAACTCCCAATGAGACTGCCTCCATCTCTTCAGTGCTGGAACTGCAGGTAACAGCTACCACACATACTGTTTCAATGTTAGGAAGAGAGTCTCACTATATCAAAATGGAGGTTACAGGGGAGAGGGGAGGAGGATGAAAGGGAGAGAGAAGGAGATTCTGCCTTTAAATTAGTGAAGATTTTGGGGTTGTTCAGCGGTTAAGATCACTTGCTGCTCTTGGGTTCAGTTCCCAGAATCAACATGGAGGCTCAAAATCATCTGGAACTCCAGTTCTAGGGCACCTGATGACCTCCTCTGACCTCCATGGGCATCGGACACACATGTACACACATACACATACACACACAAACACACACCTACACACACACATGTACACAAAGACACACACATACACAAACATACACACATATGTTGGTAAAACCTTCATATACATAAGGTAAATAAATATGGAAATTTTAAATTAATGAAAATTCTGAGCTGAGAATACATTTTATAAAGTATTTACTTACTTAATTTTATGTGTATGTGTGTTTATGTGTACATACAGTGTTTAAAGAGGCCAGAGGGAACTTTGGATCCCCTGCCATGTGGGTGGTAGGAACCACACCTAGGTCTTCAGCAAGAGCAGCAAGTGTTCTTAACTACCAACCCATGTCTCTACTCTATGTTTTAAGGAAAAAAAATTGTGTGTGTGCGTGCGTGTGTGTGTGTGTGTGTGTGTGTGTGTGTGTGTGTGTGTGTGTGTGTGTGTCTGTGTCTGTGTCTGTGTCTATGTGTGTTTGGGTGTCTGTGGAAGCCAGAAGAGGGTGTCAGATCCCCTGGAGCTGGAATTGTAGGTGATTGTGAGCTACCATGTGGGTGCTGGGGATCAAACTCAAGTCCTCTGAAACAGCAAGAAGCACTCCATTGCTGAACCATCTGTCCAGCCCCAAGAAGACTGTTTTTACTTAATTTCTTTTACATAAATACAGCCATAAGAACCAAGCTAATACAAATTCCTTAAGTAAAATTCCTCCTGGAACACACTTTAATAAACACACACACACACACACACACACACACACACACACACACACACCACATTAGAGCTAACATGCTCTTTAAAGATTGCCTGAAAAGAGAATTTCCTTTAGAGTTTCTATATTATTAACCAAATTACTACATTAAGAAAAGACATAATTTCACAGTCTGTGTTAATGGATTAAAATCAATGCGGTTTTATGCCTGCTGCCCCTTTATGATCACAGGGCTTGCTAATTTGCCTTACTCATGTGATCCTTGTGGCAGGGTGATGGTGTTTCAAACATGGGTTAGGGTTAAGAGTAATGGAGGTAATTAATCATAAGGAGGTTGGCTTAAAAAAACAAAAAACCCATGACATCATAAGGTAATTCTTGATCTCTCTGCTTCTATTGTTGTTGTTTAATTAGTTTCAGAGACAGGCTGAAGTGTAGCTTGGTGGGAAAGTACTTTGCCTAGCATGCAGAGGCTCTGGGTTCAAGTCCCCAGTATCATTAGCCACAGCAAAAGCAGCAAGTCCCCGCCAAACTCAGACTTCTGAATTGTCCACATACAGAAATGATGTCCTCAAAGAAATACAGGTGGACTTCCCACGTGGTCAGGATCTCAAACGGAGGTCTTCTTAAATTGTAAACAAACTTGTTACCTGACCTCCCTCTTTTCCTAATAGAGAACACTGATGGGCACTTGGGACCTTCCTAGGGTCTGCAATGATGGAATTGTTGTACCAACTGTTTCACAGGCAGACACCGTCTCACAGGCAGACACTGTCTGTCTCACGGGTGGACGCCGTCTCATGAGCAGACACTGTCCCACAGGGCAGGCATTGTCTCACTGGGCAGGCACTGGTTCTGAAACATTTGAAAAATGATTAGGGCTGATGTGCTGAAGTTTGAGTTTCAATTAATTTTAATTTTAATTATGCATGTGGCTGATAGCTACATGCTGGATGGGTCAGCTTCTAGGCACTATTCTGCAGAAATAGAATCAGGTTCAAACCCAAGACCATCCCCTTCTGCCTCCTCTCTTCTTCATCTCTTTCACTCTTCCATTTCTCTTTCTGGATACAGGCACCTGGAACCTCACACACACCGTTCTGTGCTTGGCCATAGAGACTCAGGACAGCCTCCAACATCAAGGATTTAGTGAAGGTTGAGGCAAGAGTGACAGGTGATGGAGAGAATGAGCACACAGTCAGGACCTGAAGACCACACAGGCCAACTTCTTCCTCAAATACATCTGTATGTGCAGGCACCCATTTTAGCTAAATCTTATTTCTCTCTTATATTGAATATTGATGAGTATTCATCAAAATATTCATCAGAAGTAGCCCAGGAGGATATCAAGAAATTTAATGAATAGTGGGTGATTTTGGGATCCCTGGATTATGGCGTCAGACAAGCCGTATGTAAGGAAACCAAAATGAAATGAGGGACGAGAAGTTAGGGAAGGAAGCGACCAGTCTTGTTGGATCTGGATAAGCAAAAAAAAAAAAAAAAAAAAAAAAAAGAGCAAAAGGCTAATGGCTTCTTGGCCACCCAGGCAGAAGGAAGCCTGAGTCATGGTGCTGATTATCCTCGGAACACTCTGTGGGCTCTGACAGTGATTAGCTATATATACAGCTGCTGCTGGCTGGGACTGACAGTGCCGTCCCTGTCCCTTCTACTCCGATGGCTGCATGTGATGCTACTGAGTCATCTCGGCACAGGGTAAGCTGACTCTTCTGCCATGGGCACATGTTTATGGAACAAAGGAATGAAAAGGAATGTTCTAGATTTCCGTGACTAAGGGACTCCTCATCACTTCAATAGTGGTAATACAGAGGCAGGATCTAAGACAGCAAGTGTCCTGCCAAAGGGCTGCTGGGCACCTAGAATTCTTGGCATTGTTTAGTCACTGATTCACTGAACACATCTGCTGAGGAGGGTCAGTGGACTGCACCATGGACACAGTTAGGAAGGAGACTTAGGGCCCAGGCGGGGAGCTGATGCTGAGCAAATGATCATAGAGACACAAACTAGCTGATTTTCACTTCCTGATATAACTCTGAAGAGAAGTTACAGTGCATATTACAGAAGGATTTCCGCTAATCTAGGGGGTGGGCAGGGGCTGGCTAGGTCCTTCCTCTGAGGAGTAGGGCTTGTTAGCAGAGGAGTTGTCCAGATTAGGGAAGAGACTTTTAGTGGCAGGACACTGTGCTCTGCCTTCCTGGCTTCTCTTGCAGCTATAGTTATGGGGCTATTTCTCTAGGTTCTTGACCCCCAGGCAAGTGCTCTACCACTGATCTATCTCTACCCTTTAATGGCAAATATTGAGAGGTGAAACGTGACGTGGGTCTGGGGGTGGGGTGGGCTGAGGGATGAGCTGGAGAGATGGCTCAGCAGTTAAGGGCATATGTTGCTTTTTTTTTTTTTTTTTTTTTTGAGGACCAGAGTTTGGTTCCCAGCACCCACATCCTAACTCACAACCATCTGTAACTCAAGTTCTCGTGGAGTAGATACCCTCTTCTGGCTCCGTGAGAACTGCACAGGCATACACATAAAAAGAATAAATCAATCTTAAAAACAAACAACAGCAATAATGATGATGAAGGGCTGGAAAGGGAAATTTAACAACAGGTGGAAAAAGACCCAGGATGGCTATAATTGGTCATTGACTTAATTACAACTGGAATTAACTAAAGCCTAAGCACCTGGGTATACCTGTGAGAGATTTCTTTTTCCCTCAATTAAATCATTTGAAGTGAGAAGACCATCTTTTAATCTGTATCTTTTGAGGTGGGAAGGTCCACTTTTAATCTGGATCACACCTTCTGCTGGCGGCCTACATAAAGGACACAGAAGAAGGAAGCTCTCTCTCTTTTTGCCTGCTTGCCCTCACTCTTGCTGCCAAGTTCATTTCTTTCTATTAGAGCATAATTCCAGCATACTCCCTGGAAATCCGGCATATACTGAAGACCAGCTAAGACATCCAGCCTCAGGGGCTGAACAAATACCAGGTCCTTGGACTTCCCGTTGGCAGACAGCCATTGTTGGATTAGCTGGACCACAACCTGTAAGCCACTCTAATCAATCCCCTGTATACATATACATTTCTGTTCCTCTAGAGAAAAGAGGTCTGCATTGCATGGTGTGGACAAACACCAAAATGAAGGAATACACCAGTAGCTCTCCACACACACGGTTGGGGTGGCCAGCCCGTAAGCCCTTGGAGTGGCTATAGATTGCATATTTAAACCTCATGAGGGAAGCCACCCGGAGCTTCCCTGGAAGCACTTCAACTTTTAAGACTCCCTACCCCCATATCTGTGGTATCAAAAGGGGACCAGCATGGAAGTCCTTGGATTAATTTCATAGGCTTTTTATATAACATTTATCAGCATCCATGGAGCTGTGATACCACACAGAAATGCCAGCGGGAGATGCACCAAGCATGTAACCAGCAAGAGCAAGATCAGAGGGGAGCTGAAGGCCTGGGGTGCATGTTTCATAGTAATAGCTTCCCCCTGGGCCCCAATGCCATGGTGGATGAGAGGGTCTTTAAAGTTTAACTGCCCCTGCTGGAGAAGATTAGGCGGTTTCACCCCCAGGGCGAACAGTCAGGGAAGCAACAATGTGGTGTCGTCAGGCTCGTGGATTAAAATGTCTCTATGAGTGGCAGATGTGATATGCACATTTTGGCTAATCTCCTTTTTTTTTTTCTTTCTTTTTTCTGGCCTGAAGCCTGGGGAATGCTCTGTTATGTTTATGGGATCTGAGAAAGCGGAGAGGCAAGAACTGGGGCTCCAGAGTAGAGGGGGCAGGGTGTGAGTGTGAGTGTGGGACTTCAGTTGAGAGAGACAGGTCCAGATAGCCAGCCAGCTGTGTTTAAAAGGAAAGAGGCAGGAAGGAGGCAGGGGAAGGTGAGTGAGGTCGATGTAAGAAGGAAGGCGGGCAGCAGGAGCTGAGTGAGACGTGTGGGGAGCTCTGTGCATGGAGGCTGGTGGGCTGGAGTCCCTCGGAGCTTTCTGAAGAGGCTGGCCACCATTTAGATGGGGAAACAGTGCGACTGATTGCAGAGGGCAGTACAGAAGAAACTCGTGACCTCCACCACCGCAGAATCAAGATATTCCAGAGACATCCATCCCTAGACTGAGGTCCATGGACATGACATGTGTAGCTAGAGTTTTCCTGCCTTGTCCACAGTCAGGACAAATCTTTGTCACCTGCCAGTCCCACAGCCGCTCAGACCCAACCAAGTAAACACAGAGACTTATATTGTTTACAAACTGTATGGCCGTGGCAGGCTTCTTGCTAACTGTTCTTATAGCTTAAATTAATCCATTTCCATAAATCTATACCTTGCCATGTGGCTGGTGGCTTACATCGTCTTCACATGCTGCTGGTCATGGCAGCGGCTGCAGTGTCTCTCTCAGCCTTCTGCTTCCCATAATTCTCCTCTCTCCTTGTCCCACCTACTTCCTGCCTGGCCACTGGCCAATCAGTGTTTTATTTATTGACCAATCAGAGCAATTTGACATACAGACCATCCCACAGCAGACATGTCTCAGGTATTAGTGGCAAGAGTCCAGGGTTATGGTTCTCTCCACCATCCCCTCCTATCTCTCTCTGTCTATCTGTCTGTCTGTCTGTCTCTCTCTCTGTCTCTGTCTCTCTCTCTCTCTCTGGGAAGTAGGGGTGGGAGCAGCCATGGTAGCTCAGTTTCACCCATGCCCTGCTAAGCAAGTGACTAGGGGAAAGCCAGCAGCAGCAAGCCCTCTTTAGATTCCAGGAGACATTCTCAGACTGCTTTATGGAGGGAGACGCGCGGGGTGTTCTGGTCTCCATCTGTGCTAGCGAGACAATTGT
The DNA here is from genome assembly GCF_049852395.1 of Peromyscus maniculatus bairdii. NCBI lineage: Eukaryota > Metazoa > Chordata > Mammalia > Rodentia > Cricetidae > Peromyscus > Peromyscus maniculatus. The sequence goes on from NC_134861.1 coordinate 70,560,381, forward strand.
CTGAACAGGGCTTGACTTTCCTAAGCATCCTCATAGCTATCACATGGCCCATTGCTGTGAGACATTCCCAGCAAGAACAGAAAAGCTGCCCACATGCCAAGGGCAGCTTCTCTAGCTCGCCTACATTTGCACGGCTTCAAGGGTCAGGCTGTGAGTGTGGTGCAAATAGGATTTCTCTCCAGACTGGGCATGGCTGCCTGTGGAAACTTGGCCGGCAGAGAGTAGCTGGTTTTGTCCTGGTGTAGGTTTTACTAAAAATATTAGATACATACTCAAAAATACAGTGTGTATAGGGGCAGGGAGCAGGGGTTGAGTGGAGGTCAGGGGCCTCCTTCTGGGAGCTAGGTCCCTCTTACTACCACATGGGTCCTGGGGATCAAGCCCAAGCTGTCAGGTCTTTTACCCATGAGCCATCTCGCCAGCTCTAAACACGTGTTTCTTCTGTCACACTGCACACAGCCCGCTTGATCTTAAAATCCAGGCATTGCTTGGCGCAGGTGCTGGAGTGCGTATGAGGATGGAAAGGGAGGAAGAGGTCATCCGGGTATGCGTTGACATTTGCTGCCTTTACTGTGTTTCTCAATTCTGTCCGCAGGCAAAGGCGACAAACCGAAAAAGATCAAATTCAGGGAGAGGAAGAGCCAGGCACGCTACAGGACAGATCCGTGCAGTGTGACCTCTAAGCCGTCAGTGTTGAGCCAGGAGGTGCTGGGACTTAAGGCACCCCAAAGGGGAGAGATAATTCTCACAATGACCCGGCTTGCCCGCTGGTTCCTGACCCAGACTTTTCTGTTGCCTGCGTTGTTGACAAGAAGCTCTGTCTACCACTTACTCAAGGGAGGTGGGCTTTGTAGAGAAACCAAAGTGAAAAGAAAAATACGAGCAGGAACTATCATAAAGCGAAGGTCTCATCTCCTTGTTGAGACAGAGGGACACTAAGAGACAAGACTATAATCCACTCACAGCCCCAGAAGACAGTTAAAAGGGTTTGTACCTGCAGCTTGGTTTGGGTAGAAATCAGATTTCTCTGGAAATCTAGGAAGGACTTAGGGTTATGGAGAATATATATAATTCTTAAGACCAGAACAGGGACGTGGAATGACAAAGAGAAAATAATGTGTGAGCAGGATGCCAAGGCTGGAGACAGAGGAACTCCACCCCCCCCACACTCCACCTCCAGGAAAATGGCTGATGTCTCTGGCATAAGAAAGGAAGCTAATCTGGAACCCTGGGTGAGAGAAACAGAGTCCGGAGGAGCAGCCAGGCCTGTGACTCTTGAGAAAGATGGAAGAAGATGAGAAGTTATAGGATCCAAAAACATGGAAACGTGAGTTGGGGTTTAATTATCTCATAGGTGAGAGAACGTGAGGAGTAGCCAGATGGCCGTCCCCAAAAGGAGTTGACACTCAACAAATCAGGGAGGTGTTTCTTAGCGATGTTGATGGGGTCCACAGTAAGAGCATCCAGAGGACCACCATTGAAGCTGAGATGGTTGTCCAACAAGGTTACAGGATGGCATCTATAGGGAAGGGATGACTAGGAAAATGGATGTAAAATAAGGGTAGTGTTCTTGGATGTGTATCTACAGTTGATGTAAGGAAGTGTTCAGATATTCCCTACTATCTGGGGGGATGTATGACTAAGACATGACCTCACAAAACCTGGGGGAAGATGTGATCTGCCATCAGGAGCAGGGCAGGTTGGAGCAGAAATTAGTCTGTTGGGACAGTATCTTCCAAGAGGAATCATCCTACCCAGAGTGATGTCGGACACCATTTAAACATTCTGCCATTCATTGTTTTCTCTCTTGCTATGGAAAGAGTAGCATGAGAAGGTCTTGGAAACTATTACCAGGCCCACAAAGGAGAACTCAAGGAGGGTACTGCAAATGTGTGAGGTTTTTGTAGGGGGAGAAAAACAGTTCTTGAAAAAGGGCATGTTGTTAAGAACTCAGCGGTGACTTTCTGGGAGCAGCAGGGCCCATGTCACATGAGCAAATGTCACTCTGCAGCAGCTGAAACAGGAAGCAATGGACCTTGAAGCGTGGACTGCCGAGCCCTGAGGAAGTCTGCCCCCTGAAGAGTAGGTGACAGAGGCTGGGACTTGCTAGGTCCCTCATTATACCGATGTTAGCATCAGCATGGGCAGTTAGGGATCTGCCACGTGTGGTTCGTGGGGGAGGCAATATGAAGGGGTGGAGAAATCTTAGCAAGCAGGTCCTATGGCTTCAGCAAATCAGTACCGAGAGAAAAAGGCTTCACTACTGTGGTCCAGGACTAGCTGCTTATTACTCACAGTTCCAAAAGAATACGACCCCATGTCCCTCACAGCTCACCCTCCATTCCTGAAAGAGACGTCACCACAGCTTTCAAGGGCGGGAAGAGTATCTGGACATGATAGAAGGAGAGAGAGTTCTCCTGTAAAACTGAATAGATTTAGGAAATCTTTGATACAGTGTGATGACAAGAGTTATCTCCTGGTTAGGGTGACTATCATTGTGGTGAAAACATGACCAAAGCAAATTGGGGAGGAAGGGGTTTCTTCCGCTTACACTTCCATCACTGTTCATCATCAAAGGAAGTCAGGACAAAAACTCAAAAGGGCAGAAACTGGGGGAGGAGCTGGTGCAAGGGCCATGGAGGGGTACTGCCTCCTGTCTTGCTCTCCATGGCTTGCTCAGCTTACTTTTTAGTTTAGTTTAGAACCCAGAACTTCCAGCCCAGGGGTGGCACCACCCATAATGGCCTGGGCCCTCCCACATCAATCCTTAATTTAAAAAATGTCCCACAGGCTTGCCTACAGCCCGATCTCATTGAGGCATTTTTCTAAATTGAGATTCCATTCTCATCAATGACTCTAGCATGTCTCAAGTTGACATATAACTAATCAACACAAAGTTGATAATATATGATTATATTTATGAAAATTGATGGGAATAGATTTTAAGTGTTCTTATCACCACATATATGTACATATATATGTACACACAATATATATATACACATATATGTACACACATGTATATGAAGTAATACATATTAGATTGATTTAGCCTTCGTACTATGATTATACATTTCTAAATGACATATTGTACTTGAGAAACATTCAATCTTTGTTTTCCACCTAATAAAAATATCCCATACTTGAGGCTACCATTATCATTCCATCCTAACATGGCCTCACTCGGAATGGAGAAATTATTGTCCTTCAAATGGTAAATAAACTGCTCTGCACTTAAGCCCTGCATGGAAAAGTCTCCTCACTGAACTTGAATTCCACTGTGGTCACTTGATACAGATCTGGGGGGACCAAATCCATGTTTCCTCCATTCCTCTGCAGACAGCCCCGAGACTCTGCCATGGTCATTGGCAGCATGACACACTAATCCTAGGAAGCCAATATATCCTGGACTAGTGGAGATGGCTTTTGCTTCTTACACCCTAAGGAGCCAAAGCTAGTACTGTAACAATTGTACATGTCATAGCCAAGCTTTGCATTCCTAAAAAGATGAGTCTCATGAGGGACTTGGAAGACACTATATCCATCCCAATGTCAAGAAGGATTGGAGAGAGCGGCAGAGAGAACATGGGTCCCACCTCCTTCCACTTTTGTGAATTTTAAAACTGACTGCAAATTTGTTATTTTGGAATCATAAAGTAAGAAGATTTTCTTTAGAAAATTTTTTTTGCACTTTAATTTGCAAGATAATTTAGCCCTGAGACTTAAAGTTCTCTAAAAGGATTCGATAAAATGGAAGACTTTTTATTCTTGAAATATTTTCATGTTGTTAAGTAAGTCAAATTTCAGAATCTTTGATGCGCTACATTGGATGAAATATTTTGTTACAGAAAACAGAAAGGAAGTGAGAGTTCAGTCTTGGATTGATGTATACTATTTGCATCGTTGGTTCGTTGAACTATCTAGATTGATTTGTCAACCTACAGTTAGCTAAGTCTACACCTTCACCTGACGACCCTGGGGGAGAGAAGCAAAGGAACAGCACCATGAAAGGGCTTCAAGGATGGGGGACAGTACCCCGCATAGGACGCTGCTTTCTTCCCCTCCATGTGTTGGTGTAGGGACACGCCACAAGAGGACTAGTTCTGGATCCTCTCAGCTGGACGTGAGTGGTAATTATTTGAATTCTCCCTGTGGTAGTTTGAATGAGAAATGGCCCCATAGGCTCATATGTTTGAATAGTTCGTCCCCAGTTGGTGAAACTGTTTGGGAAGGATTAGGAGGTGTGGCCTTATTGGAGGAAGTACATCACTGGAGGTGGGCTTTGAGGTTTCATTCCCAGTTAACTCTTTCTGCTTGGTGCTTATGGATTAAGATGTACGCTCTCAGCTACTACTCCAGCACTGTGCTTACCTGCCTGCTCCTATGTTCACCTCCATAATGGTCATGGACTCGCCCTCTGGAACCATAAGCCCACCAAAACTCTTTCTTCTGCAAGTCACCTTAGTCACGGTGTCTCATCACAGCAGTAGAAAAGTAACCAAGACACTCCCTCTTGGGCTGGACCTGCCTGCTGAGATGATGCCTTCTGTTATGTAAACACAAATGTAAGGTAAGAGCAACTGAGAAGAAGTTGCCCACACAGGGACATCATGTTGCCTAGTATCACTTGTGGATGGTGAGGTTCATTGTATCCAAGGAAGCTGAGTTAGGGGCGCATTTGGCCAGATGTTAATGCACGAATTCCAAAATAGCTTTAAATCAGATAGATCCATCTGTCTAACTCATGTGTCAATAAATTCTCCCTTTTCAAGAAAAATTGTGTGCCCTTGGGTTTGGCTTTGACTCACAAGGAGAGGCACAAAAGGATAGAAAGTGTTTCTAGAGCCATTCCCAAGGTCCTCTCCTCTCCTCTCACCTCCATCGCTTCCTTCCTTCTCCACTTCCTCCCTATTTCCATCCTCTCACCCACTACAGTCTTGCTCTCTACCCCAGGCTAGCCTCACACTCATGATCCTTCAGCTTCAGCGCGCGCGCGCACACACACACACACACACACACACACACACATGAGTGCTGGAACTGCATGTGTATGCCATCATGCTCAGCTTCCAGTATACTTTTGGGGGCATAGTGAAAACCTGAGACTACAGGAAATCCAGGATTCTCATTCCAGAGCCTACAAGCTTAAGACTTGTATCCTAGGAAGACTAGGGATTACCAGAGTGTGTTCCCCACACCCATATTATTTCCTGCCCATGTGGGAAAGGAGACCTAGACTCCGGGATGACTGGGATGATTCAAGCACCACTGGCTCATAGCAGAGCAGGAGACCTGTCCTGTCCCCGCCTTCCCTTCTGTGTTCTATTCTATCTCTTCCTCAACTTCACACCCCTAACGTCTTCCATTGATCCTGCCTTTTTTTCATTGCTGGGAATCACACCCAGGGCCTGTACCACTGAGTCATACTACAACCAGACCCTGTTATCTTATAGAGATCTTTTGTGCTTTTTTGGTTTTATTTTTTTTTTTGTTTTGTTTTTCCAGACAGAGTTTCTCTGTGCAGCTTTTGGTGCCTGCCCTGGAACTCACTCTGTAGACAAGACTGGCCTCGAACATACAGAGATTCACCTGCCTCTGCCTCCTGAGTGCTGGCATTAAAGATGTGTCCCACCACCACCCAGCCTAGATCTGTGCTTTTAAAAGATTTATTGATGTTTTGCCTGCATATATGTATATATGTGTACCATATTTGTGACTATTTCCTACAGAGGCCAGAAGATGGATCCCCTGGAACTGGAGTTACAGATGGTTATGAACTACCAATATGGGTGCTGGGAACCATATTTGGCTTCTCTGAAGAGTAGCAAATGTTCTTAACTGCTTAGCCACCTCTTCAGTCCCTAGATCTAAAATTTAAATACAGACAATGTCTAGAATTTTTTTACATTTATTTTCAGCATCAAAAACTCCAGGGTTCCTATGACACCCTCAACAAAGTCTTGTATAGCTCCTTATATTCTACTTCTGCAGGTAAAAATGTGAAATCATCCATTTTGTTGCAAGAATTATTTGTCTGCCTACAGTGCACATTGCATCGACCTTGTGAGGTATCAGAAAGATTGGTTTATATCTTTGTTGGATGCAGGTATGAAAGATATTAAAGGCCATAAGCTTTATTATCATTGACTTCCCTTTTTTGGAAGAAAGAATATTTAAAAAATAATTATGGACTAGCTCAAAAAGTGGCAGGATGAAGGTATAAAAGGTTTTATTTGTGTGTGGAAGCAAGAGAGGAGGGCATGAAGCTGAGGTAGATATGATGGGCCAATTGATCCAACTGGTTGGATTACATGCAAATTTCAAGCTTCATGCATATTTGATTTATACATTTCACAATTTCATACTGTGGCATTCAGGTCCCAGGATCTTATGCTCAGATTCTGGTAAACCTAGACTGAACAAATGTTTTTTAAATAGCTCTGCTGCTGCCTGTTGATTTTCTTTCACAGACACATGGTACCTACTGGCTCCAGTTCTAAGAAACTCTTATGAGTTCCAAAGAGCAGAGAAGCCCCTCAGCTCCTCCACCAATCCTTCCCAGAAGTGATGGCACACACGGTTCTCTACCTACAGGGTAATATCGAAACCAGAGTTTCTCACACATAGATATGCTAACGAATGACCTGGGGATTTGTTAAACATGGATGCTGATTTTAATGAGTCTGAGGATCTGACTCTCACAGATACTCAGCACATGTTAATGGTGCTATTACAATTTGAGCAACATATCACACACACACACACACACACACACACACACACACACTGTTATGGTGGTCCTGGAAAAGTTCCACAAAAGACCACCATCCACATATGCAATCAACAAGAGTGTTTATTATTCCAGCATGCTGGGGCCAACCATCCTAGACGAAGGTAAAATGGCAACGAACCCAAGAGAAGCTCACAGATTCCTTTTAAGCACAGCCAAGGGGAGTTCCTGGAGCAGTTAAGTCACCTCAGATATGATTGGCCTACTCAAGTGGCAATTGTATCAGTATGTTCTAATTGGCTAGGGCTAGTCAGGGGCTGGTTAAGACTATAGTTTTTCCATTTTGAGGCAGGCCTGGACAAGTCCCAAGCTTTGTCCTTATTTGGTTATTACCTTGAGCTATTGACTGTGGAGACTGGCTGGCCTAGTATGCACTGCCTGTGGGGGCTGGCTCAGTAGCCAAGGCTTGGTCCATGCTTGTCCCTCGTCCCTGCTATTAAGGGCATTGAAGACTGGTTGTTCTTTGTTTGTGGCTTCCTCAAAAATGACTTGCTCAGTCTCAGGAAACTGAAACCGAGGCCTGATCTCTGGTAGAAGATCAAACAGCCTGTTATGGCATCTGCTCCGTCCTCTCAACACATGTGCACACACTTGCACACCACCCCCTTTTTAACTTGTCTGTGTGGATAGAGAACTCTACCCATGGTTCTCTTGGGCTATCGAGCCTTCCCTTTGCATTCAAGAAGGCAGTATGTGCAATGAGTCTTCAAAGCAGAGTAAGTTTGGATACCAGCGACTCTTCCCTTCTGAGGCTCACCCCATTCTCTGAGTCATCCATAAAGTGCCTACGGAATTGCCATGTCCCTCCAGTACTGATGTGGAAACCACTTATGTCATTGTAGATATGGACGTAGAAGCTAAGGCACAGAGTTAAAGCCTTGAAATAAAGGCCAAACCAGATTGCGGCTCAAACACCCAGGACTGTGCTTCTCAGCCGCCTCTCCACTGTAATACCCTGACCACCACAGATGACACAAGGGTCAACCCTTCTTTATCCGTAAGAGCCATGCTGAGCCCTTCTTCTGAGACATGAGCCGTTTTTCCTTTCCACTCAGTGGTAGAGCTCAGTGGTAGGGCATTTGCCTAGCGAGACTGGAGTACCGGGCCTTGATTCCCCAGCATTGCAAACACAAGTGAACAAAGAGACCAACGATGATGAAACTGGTTAAGACAAACATACAAAAATATATCTCCAAGGTTGAAATCAGTGATACATTTCTTTTTCCTACCTTAAAGAACCATTTAATCCCTAAAATTGAAAAGGGAGAGAGCAGGGATCCTCAGGTATTTTTGTCTGCTTAAGGAACCATAAGAAAGTAGCTCAGGAACAGAAACTTCCTTCTAAAGCCCGGGGGGCTGGGAGCCCAGTGGAAGGTCTCCACTGTTAGGTTCTGGTGAAGGCCGACTTCCTGGCTGGTAGGTGCGGACTTCAGCCTGGGTCCTCACAGGGTAGAGAGAGTAAGCTTTGGGGTGTTTTGTTTTAAGAGGGTCCTGCCGCCATCATCAGGACCCTATCTTCATCATTTCATCTAAACTTAGTTATCTCCCAAAGGTCCCATCTCTGAACACCACCTCAGCTTTGACACAAGCACCTCAGCATATGATTTTGGGGGCACACAGTCCAGTTCATAATAAGACTTAGTGCTGGTGGCTCTTTTGTATGTTTTATACGTATGTATGTCACAGAGTAGGACACAAACAGCATATGGAGATGAAGGGTGTAGCCTAGGTGATAAAAGACCAGCATTGAATGTTCTACCTGCTCTAAGACCTGCAGGGACAGTGGGGATGTGCTGGGGGGAGAGAATATACATTCGACCAAGTTCTATAAACGAGGAGCAATTATTTGGAGCGGTAACCTGGAGGCGGATCTTCTCCCTCCCAGAATCCATCTCCTCCGTATAGTCAAAATTGAAATAACCTACCCGGAGGGCACAAGCATTCTGCAAGACGGCCCTACACAGGAAATGAATGTTCCCTTAATCATTTGGCTGAGAGGAAGAATGGAGATTGGCATGAAAAGCTAGATTTTTGTGAAATAATTAGAAAATGAAAAATTTTTGTTCTTCGAAATGTCCTCTGTATAAAATCAGAGAGTGGACTGGGGACTCATTTCACCATCATGTTCTCCTCAGACTCAGAGTGTGGAGATGCCACTGTAATAAAAGCTCTGTTCTCACAGGGCCAATAGCCCTCTTCCAGAGCAGAGCTGGGCTGGGACTAAGAAACTCGGGATGGGTTCTCTAGTGGATGAAGCTGTAGAATGGTTAGGGGTGCTGAGTGCCATTTTTTTTTCTGTGAATCTGATGGGGATGGAGCTATATGGGGAAGCAAGAGTTAATGATGGAATATCCGAAGGGAAGCATTATACCTCCCCCTGGTTTGTTCATTGAAGTCTTAAACTCCTGAACTTTGCATACAGGGTCTTTATTGAGGTTAACAAGATAAAATGGGGTCATGGGGGCATATTATAATCCAATAGGACAGCTTTCCTACAATAAGAGGTTATTAGGCCAGAAGTGGTAGCCTATTGGGAGTTTGGGGGAGAGAAGTAGGAAAGATGGGTATGTAACAGATCTATGTTTTTATTGCTATAAGAAGAAGTCCATGGTAACTGTCACATTTACATATGCTACAGAAGTACTGGAGCCAGATGTGGAAGCAAGCTGTAATCACAACACGGGGTAGATGGAGGCAGAGACAACAGAATGGTGAATCTGGAGCCAGCCCAGTTGCATAGAGATATACTTGTTTCTTCTTTCTTCTTCTTCTTCTTCTTCTTCTTCTTCTTCTTCTTCTTCTTCTTCTTCTTCTTCTTCTTCTTCTTCTTCTTCTTCTTCTTCTTCTTTCTTCTCCTCCTCCTCTTCTTCTTCCTTCTTCTTTCTCCTCCTCCTCCTCCTCCTCCTCTTCTTCTTTTTCTTAATAGGGCTGAGGACATGGATTAGCTGGGAAAGTGCTTGTCACACAAGTGTGAGAACCTAAGTTTGAGTCCTAGATATCCACATATGAAGCTGAAAGTAACAGCACACACCAGTAACCCTAGGGAGGCAGAGGCAGGTGGGTCCCTGGAGCTCACAGCTAGTGAGCCTGCTTCAAACAACGGGGGCTGGGGGGGGGGGGAGGGGGGGAGTAACCAAGAAAGACATCTGGCATCAGGCTCTGGCCTCCGTGTACATTTGCACACACATGTTCAAGACACACACAAATGTACATGCACGTACAAAATGATCAAAGAAGAAACCAGGAGAAAGACGGGCAGAGGGAAGACTGTTGAGGGACACGTTCGTCCACAAACCAAGAAGAAAGACCCTCAGAGGAACCCAGCCCCATTGATACCTTGATGCCAACCTCTAGCCTCCAGGGCTGGGAGAAAATATATTCCTCTTGTTTAAGCCATCTACACAGCTTTGCTGTGGCCACCTTGGTAAGATAGCCCCCGAATCAAGTGTTTCTGAAGCCCAAGAACACCCCTGAGCCAATCCATCCACTTGGTGACAAATTGCTAACTAACTCAAGCTGCTTAGAGTGGTATAACATTGCGCTGATGGAAAGGTAGGCAAGGGTCAGTGAAAGAAGGAGGGACCCCATCCCCAAAGGGCAAAGGCACCAACACAGAATGTCAGAGTGGTCTAGGCACCCACAGGAACCAGGCCATGTGAGGAGGGCCTTTCATGAGGCAGGTGGGGGCTCTGGCAGTGTGGCATCACTGAAGTAATTCAATTAAGAAAAGGACATGATCTAGTTTAAAATTTAGAAAAAAAAAGCAACTTAGTATAGAAGGATATGGACTGAGAAGTATTAAGTTGGAATGCTTAGTAGTACGCATTATAATAAGACATACATATAAGTGTAAAAATACATGCACATATATCACACAGATATGTAACATATATACATGTATATGTGTATGCACACATTACAAACACCACACACACACACACACACACACACACACACACACACACACACACACACATATATTAGAGTGATCTGTGTCTTCTATACGCCAGTGAAGTGACAGGTAGCTGACAGGCCCTGAAGCGTCTCAAGAGAAGGCTGGCCATCAGGAAGACCAAGGCATGATGAGGGAGGGTTGAGACTTTCAACACCGTTCCTCAACTTGGAAGAAGAGAGAGACGAAGGCTTGAGATGATCTCCTCTGGCCGCTGATGTCACCGTGTCTACACAATGAAGCTTCCACGAAACCCCACGGGATTGGTGTGAGAGTGTATGGATTGCTAAGCACATGGGGTTCCTGAGGGGGTGGTACCTCAGACCCGGCATGGAGGTCCCATTACTCTCCCATGTATCTGTCTTAGCTTGCTTTTTGTTGTTGTTACTTAGAACACCTGAGACTGGGCAATTAACAAAAAGAGACATGTTTTGGATCACGCATCCGGAGGCTGAGAAGTGCAGGACCGGGGAGCTGACGCTGCTGGGCATCTGGTGAGGACCGTGTGCTGTTTTTCAGATTGGCAGAGAAGTTAAAACTCACAGAAGGGAAGAAAAGGGAGGCACAGTGTAGCGACAGCCAAGCCATCCCTTTGAGAAAAGCATTAATTTATGGATGAGGGCTCAGCCTCCATGACATGCACCTTCCCTGGGTCGTAGCTTCTAACGTAAGCACAATGAATAATTAAGGGCTCCAGCATGTGAATCTTAGGGGACACTGAAGCCATAACAACCCCTTTGCTATCTGGTTGCTCATTTATATTCTTACGTTTTGGTTGGGAGCCTAGCCCTTAATGGCTGAGCCATTTCTCCAGCCCCATTTATATTCTTTAAAATCCCTCAAAATAAACCAAGAAACGTGTTTCTCTGAGTTCTGCAAGCTTCCCTAGCATAAGAACAGGACCCAAAGAAACGGGTTATGGGAATTGCGACCTGGTAGCTGGTTGGTCAGAGTAGAGGAGGCAACCTTCTTGCAACTGGTATCAGAAGTGGGGTCCGTCCTCTGTGCCTCTATGCGGCAACCCAAAGCCATGAGCTCTGAGGCAGAGTGTTTGAAGGTCATGGAGGGGAAGGACAGGGGATGGAAGCTGGGGGAAGATGGGAGGACTCTGTTCTCTGAGGTGGAAGGAAGAGGGCGTGATGAGGGGGTTACAGGTGACTTTTGAGGTGCAAAGGTGGGAAGTAGATGAAGCCATTTACCATGTGATGGGAAGAAGCAGATGAGTGCAAAGACTGAGAAAGGCAGACTGGAAACTCTTAGAGGGAGTCCGATAAGAAACTGACTAAAGCAGGGCGGTGGTGGCTCACACCTTTAATCCCAGCACTCGGGAGGCAGAGGCAGGCAGATCTCTGTGAGTTCAAGGCCAGCCTGATCTACAGAGCGAGTTCTAGGACAGGCTCCAAAGCTACACAGAGAAACCCTGTCTGGAAAAACACAAACAACCAAACCAAAACAAAACAAAAACAAAACCCAAAAACAAAATAAAACAAAAAACAACAAAAACCTGACCAAGGAGACTCAGATGACTTCTGAAGCAGCATCCAAAACCCAGCTGAAGCCAAAGTTCACAGGTTTGTAAAATTCCAAGTGCATGTGGTTGTTCTCTAGCAGAGCCCTGCCCCTGATGCAGGCCAGGAGGAGGCTGACTACTGAGTGGCTACATGCTTGTAATACCTGGTCCATTCGATTCTCACCATTCAGTGACAGAGCCTCCGAGCTACACACCGAGAGCTCGGTGATGGAGCCCAGGCTCTGGGGAAAAGATGGTTTAGTAACATCTCTGAGGGCGCTGGGTTACGAAGCGGGCACACTGCAGCCATATTTATACCGACTCTGATCTAAATGACCTCACTGATCCTACAGGAACACTATAATGTATGTATCAGGGTCACCAAAGACGATACCTCATGGGACCGTTATACTTCATGGATACTTATTCTAAGGCAGTAAAACTTCCTTTTCTCTCTCTCTGCCCAGGCAGGTAGCAGCATGCCCTTGGTGCCTTGGGGACATACATATTCCCGTAAAACAAATACCCAGGCTTTCTGCCCTGGTTTTCCAAAACCCGAATCTCTGAGGGGAGTGGATTGGCCCAGAGAGAAAGCACTGTGGTCAGATGAGGGGAAACATTGAGTGTATTGATTTCTGCAGGCTGCCACAGCAGTCCCACACCTTGGTGGGCTCACCACAGCAGAAATCCATTGTGTTTGAGGTCTGGAGTCTGAAACCAAGATGTTGGCAGGCCCTGCCCTCTCTGGTGGCTCTGGAGAATTTTTCCTTGTCTCTTCTACTTCTCCAGGCTGTCAGTGATCTGTAGCATGCCTTGTACATGATTTGAGTCATGTGATCACTGTGTTGTGTGTGTGTGCAGTGTAGTACAGTGTATAGCTGTATACGTGTTTCTGTTCTTGGACATGGGTGCTTATGCCTACGGAAGATAAAAGTCAGTGTTGGATGTCTTTCCCAGTCATCCCCACATTGCTTTGGAGACATGGTTCTTCACCAAACCTGGAGCTCACCTATTCAGCTAGACCGGCTGGATAACGAGCTCCAGGAATCTGCCTGTCTCTGTCTCCCCGGTGCTGGGGTCATAGATGCGTGCTGCTGTACCTGGCTTTCTAGATGGGTGTTGGGGATCTGAACTCAGGTCCTCATCCTTGTGCCCAAGCACTTGCCCAGTGAGCCATCTCCCTAGTCCATGCCGTCATCTTCTGTGTGTCTGTCTTTATGTTGTCTTTCCCACGCATGTCTGTCTCTGGGTCATTTGCCTTTTTTATTAAATGCTCATCACGTCACATAGTGACCTAGTTGTTTCTAATGTCTCTCTATGAGGACACGTTTTAATTAAAAACGTTTTAATTAATTAAATTTTGACATTTCATATGCATATATGATGCGCTCTAATTACTCTCACGCCTATCCTGTCTTATTTCCCTCCCACTCCTGTTAACGCCCGTTAACGCCCACCCCCATCCTTACAGATAGCTCTCCCACGTTTAGGTCTTTTGGTTTTGTTTTGTGACCCTCAGTGTAACCAGTGCCATCTATGTGGCCATGGGTTTGGGACTATCCATCGGAGCTTGCTGAACTCACCAGTAGAAAATCAAACTGAAGACAACATCTCCTCCTCTCCAAGATCCTATCAGCACTCAGTATCTCATCATGGGTTAGGACCACATGGAGCCACTCCTCTGTCCATGACTGATGGCGGACAGGCAGGTCTTGTGCCAGCCCAGTGCAAGTAACCACAGCAGCGCTTCCAGAGAGAAAGAGAGAGAGAGAGAGAGAGAGAGAGAGAGAGAGAGAGAGAGAGAGAGAGAGAATATAATGCTGGGGGAGGCATGGCAGCAAGTGCCCAGAGAAAGATGCTGAGCGATCACATCTCTGACCACATGCAGAAAACAGAAAGTGAGCTAGAAACGGGAAAGGCTACAAATCCCCAAAGCCTGTCCCAGCGACATACTTCCCCCAGCGAGACTCCACCTCCTAAAGGTTCCGCAACCTCCCTAAATGGCATCACTAACCAGGGACAAGCATTCCAATAGGAGAGCCTACAGGGGCCATTTCTCATTCAAACCACTACCCAGAATATCTCCCTTCCAATTCATTTTTTAAAACGTGTTTTTGAATTGGTTTATAAGATAGGAAGTTTCAAAGGACTTGGGGATATAGCTTAGTGGTTGAGGTCTTGCTTGGCATGCGTGAGACCTGGCTTCAATTCACTTAAAACAAACGGGGATAAATAGTAGATTTCCATGCGGCTTGTTCATATTGTCTTCATTTTGACTAACCTTTCCCATCTCCTAATCTCTCTCATCCCCGCTCCCTTCTCTGCGGCCACAGGTACTCCAGGTTAAACACGTATAACTAGATATTTGAAGCTGGGATCCCCATCTGACAGGTGACATGCAACAGTTGTGTTTCTGGGCCCAAATGACCTCATTCACCATCATTTTTTTCCAGTTCCATCCATTTTCTGCAAATTTTATTTCTCTTTATAGAGTCAAATGTGCATGTACCCCATTTTCACTATTCACCCATCAATGGATAAACGTCTAGGCCGATTCGGTTATATTTTAGATATTGGGAATAAGGCAGCCGGAATGAGCGAGTATCTCTGCCACAGGATATTAGAGTCCTTTGGTAAATTCGAGGGAGTAGAATAGATAGGTCACATGATAGTTCTCTTTCTATGTTTTGAGACACCTCCAGACTCCTTTCCAAAGTAACTGCACTAGTTTTAGCATCCCCAGCAATTTATAAAGGTTCCCCTTGTTCCACATCAGCATTTGTTGTATTCTTGATGATGGCCATTCTGACCAGGGCGAGATGGACTCTGGAAGCATCCTAACTTGCCTTTCCCTGGTGCTTAAGGATGCTGAACACGTTTAAACGTGTTTAATAGACATTTGTGTTTCTTCTTTTGAGAACTCTCTGTTCTGTTCCAGAGGCCCCCTTCCCCACTTTTAAAATGTTTTTCATGTTTATTTATTTCAGTGAGTTCTTTGAATAGTCTGGACCCTGATCCTCTGTCAGATGGTAGAGATCTCCCAATCTGTCAGCTCCCTTTACTCGATCCACAGGTTCCTTTGCTGCAAGGAGTTTTTTAGTTTTGTGAGATCTCCTTTTTCCTGTGCTCTTGGAGTCCCTTTCAGAAAGTCCTTACCTGTACCTACACGTTCATGCTCCCTACTTCTCCTCTAGATGTTCTAGGGAGTCAGGTCTTCTGTGGAGGGAGAACATTGTTTTTGATAAAGGTCACGTTCTGTGGAACTGTTAGTGCTTCTGTGTGTGATTTTTACAGGTTACAGCTTGACTCAGAACACCGAATGTCTATTCCTGTCTTTGCTGTCTGGCTTCCTGGCATTGTAGATAAGATGTCAATAAACTCCAAGAAAGAAAGCCCTGGCAGTGGGGCCTCCCGTCTGACAAACCACAGGATGTGCTGGAAGCCATGACTGTCAACAAAGCCACCTTAGGGCTGCATGGGCTGAAATGTCCTCTCCAGGACCCCCACCCAAACCTCCAGTTGAAGTTCAGGAGGGCAGCAAAAACATGGGATGTAGAGACTGTTTACCTCACAGAGAAGTCACTGTCAAAAGCTATGGGAGATTATGGAGAACTTTATGTCCCTGGCACAGTGGTCCATTTGTAGCCACAAGTTTTACATCCAGAGATCCAACCAAGTCTGGCTCTAAAACAGGACAAACAGAGCTTGGACATGATAAATAATTAAGAGGTGGTTTAAAGCATAAGAGAGGATGTGCACTGTTTATTTGCAAATACTGCACTATTCTATACCAGGGTACCGAACCTCACAGGTGTTGGTATACAGAAGACCCTGGAGCCAACTTCCCCAAAACACTGAAGGACAACAGCGTACTTGAGCATGTGACCCATATTGCTGCACCCCCATCACAGCAGCCTACAGTGTCTGTCCCCCTCTTTTCAGTCAGTCCCATGTCAGCAGACATGTTCCCTAGTACCTGCTCATCACCAGCTCTTTGCCTTTTCTCTCCCCTATAGGTCTTTCGTTCAGTATGACCAGTGTCTAATATTGATAAGCATTGTCTTGAAGAGGCCAATTGTAGTTTTAAAGGAGCGTATGGTGAACTACTGTAAACAACCTGCCTGGTCATTTCATCTTCTTCTCTGTATTCCTCCTCCTCCTCTTCCTTCTCTCTTTCTACTTCTCTCTCTCTCCTTTCTTTTTTCTTTCTTTCTTTTTTCTTTCTTTTTTCTTTCTTTCTTTCTTTCTTTCTTTCTTTCTTTCTTTCTTTCTTTCTTTCTTTCTTTCTTTCCTTCCTTCCTTCCTTCCTTCCTCCCTCCCTCCTTTCCTTCCTTCCTTCCTTCCTTCCTTCCTTCCTTCCTTCCTTCCTTCCTTCCTTCCTCCTTTTCTCTTTAAATAAAATATTTTCTTCTATACATTTCATAAAAAGAAAAGATACATAGAGAAGAGTATGATTCCATAATCATAGAAGGAATTGTGTTTAGAGATGGGCAGCATGCAGTCGTTTTCAGCAGTGAAATACAATTCATTCCACTGTAAATTGCACATTCTTTTTCTGTTTACAGCTTGTGGGGGGTTCGTTTCTGCCAGAGAACAATCCCTGATTTCTTCACCTTCCTAAGAGTTCAGCTTGAGATGCCAGCCTCTCAGCTGGTCCCTGTCATTGCTCTGTGGGAGGGGTCCTACCCTATGACATCCTAGCAGCGAGAAGAGCTGCAGGCCCTGGTCGCGCCCCTTCTGCCCATTGGCTGTGATCTCAGGGGGAATCCATTTAGTCTTCAAGCTTTGCTCATCTCATCAGAGAACATTAAAATGGAGTCAGGTATGCATTATTTTCTTCAACGGTCCCCTTATCAAATGTTTATGAAGGTTCCCAGGTTAGGTGCTGTGGAAATGAAGGGGCTTGCTTGTTTGCTTGCTTGCTTGACAGGACCTTGCTACTTAGCTCAGGGGGTCTTAAACTTCTTGTTCCTCTGTCCTCTGCCTTGACTTCCAAAGTGCAGAAATTACAGGCATATACCACCATAGCCTGCTGTGGGATATTCTGTATGGCAAATGTGTTGCTCCGATTGGTCAATAAATAAAACACTGATTGGCCAGTGGCTAGGCAGGAAGTATAGGCGGGACTAACAGAGAGGAGAAAAGAAAGAACAGGAAGGCAGAAGGAGTCACTGCCAGCCACCGCCAGGACAAGCAGCATGTGAAGAATCCAGTAAGCCACGAGCTACGTGGCAAGGTATAGATTTATGGAAATGGATTAATTTAAGCTATAAGAACAGTTAGCAAGAAGCCTGCCATGGCCATAGAGTTTGTAAGCAATATAAGTCTATGTGTTTACTTGGTTGGGTCTGAGCAGCTGTGGGACTGGCAGGTAGACAGAGATTTGTCCTGCCTGTGGGCAAGGCAGGAAAACTCTAGCTACAATAGCCAGCTAGCATTGGAGTCTGTACCCTCCTTATATGGAGATAGAGGCAAAAACATTAAATGCAATCTAGGTTTAAAAAGGGCATAACTGCCAGGCGGTGGTGGCACATGCCTTTAATCCCAGCACTCGGGAGGCAGTGGCAGGTAGATCTCTGTGACTTCAAGGCCAGCCTGAGCTACAGAGTGAGTTCCAGGAAAGGCACAAAGCTACACAGAGAAACCCTGTCTCGAAAAACAAAAACAAAACAAAACAAAAAAAAAGGAGGTGAGGTGGGGTGGGGGAAGTGGGGGGGGGAGTAACTGAGTGATATGGGTGCATAAATGCAACATTTGAGGTAGTCAGGCATTCGGAGTGGACTTCTCTGAGAAAGGAAGCTTCATGCTGTCGTCCTAGTGAATAATCAATGAGGGGAAGAGTAATATGAGTGTTTTGCCTGCTTGAGTATGTATGTTACACTTTGTGTGTGTAGTGCCCTCAGAAGCCATTGGATCCCTTGGGATTGGAGTTACAGATGGTTATGAGCCACTGTGTGGGTGCTGGGGATTGAACCCTGGTCCTCTGGAAGAGCAGCCGGTGCTGTTAACCA
Organism: Peromyscus maniculatus bairdii; assembly: GCF_049852395.1. NCBI lineage: Eukaryota > Metazoa > Chordata > Mammalia > Rodentia > Cricetidae > Peromyscus > Peromyscus maniculatus. The sequence goes on from NC_134861.1 coordinate 70,578,644, forward strand.
CTGAGTCATCTCACAGAGATGTATTTTGACAAGACTCCAGTGCCCAGATCTGAGGGAGAGGTGGGGAGGAGCCAGCTTGCTTCTCTTTCATCTTTCCTCTGTCTTTCTCCCATGTGCCCCAGGATCCTGCTGCTTAGTGCTCATGAGCCAGATGTAACTGCTGTCTGAGAGGCACTGGGCAGCTTATGGAGGTGCATCTTCTTTCGAGCAGCTGGGGAGGTGATTTGGAGTGTGGTCTTCATGAAGGAGATCGGGTTCCCATCTAGGTGGATCCGGTTGAGGATGTGAAAGAGGAGAGTCCAAAGCTTGACAGAGAATGTCTGCCGGAGCATGAAAGATGCTAAGGTCATCGTGAGCTCCACAGATATGCAGCCAAGAGACACCCAGAAGACAAGTTTTGTGGGTTAGGTGAGGGCTGGAGCAGGCTGGAATTCTCTGAGGAGGGGGAAGCACTGTCTAGATTCTTTTTTTTTTTTTTTTTTTTTTTTTTTTGGTTTTTCGAGACAGGGTTTCTCTGTGTAGCTTTGCGCCTTTCCTGGAGCTCACTTGGTAGCCCAGGCTGGCCTCGAACTCACAGAGATCCGCCTGGCTCTGCCTCCCGAGTGCTGGGATTAAAGGCGTGCGCCACCACCGCCCGGCGATTCTTAAGGATGTGGGTATGTGATCTTAACTTCCCTGCTCTGTGGTACCACATCCATAAACCTTCCCCAACACATCAGCCCTCATTTCATATCCTGCATCTATCTTCCTATTCTGGTCCAGTCTAGCAGACAATAACAGAGACAGACACCCCTTCTTTGAGACATTCTGGTTATCTGCTCAAAGTAACTTGCACCCCCAATATTCCTGTCAGTCTCTTCACTGTCCAAATCCCTTGTCCAAACAGAATCTCTGAGAAGGATTCCGGGAACAGAAAGGCCTGAGATTAGATTGCAATTAATATTTTAATATTATATATGAAAATGATATAATAGTTTATTAATTCCTTGAGAATTTCATATATTCACACAATGTATTTTGATCATATTCAGCCCTCATTCCTTCCCCCTAACTCCTCTGAGGTTCACTGATCTCTTCTAACTTTTGGGATACCTCTCTTTAAAAAACTTTTTTAATTCATCAAGTCCAATTTGTGCCGGCCGTAAATGCCTGGGTATGAGAATGTCTACTGGAGTGTCATCAACCTACCAGGGACCACACTCTTAAAGAAAGCTGACTCTCCCTCCTCCAGAAGCCATCTGCTCCTCAGCTAAGGGTGGGTACTCATCAGCCCCTCCCAGACACCATGCTGGAAGTTGACTGGATTGATGTTGTCCAGGTCTTGTGCAGGTGACCACAGTTGCTCTGACTTCATGAGTACAATGGCCCTGTCATGTCCAGAAGACAGTTTGACTCTTACAATTTTATGGCCCATCATCCACAATGGTCCTTGAGCCTTGCATGTGTGTGTGTGTGTGTGTGTGTGTGTGTGTGTGTGTGTGTGTGTGATACAGAAGTCTCATTTGTGACTGAGCACTCCACAGACACTCTCTGTGCAGTGGCCAGCTGTGAGTTTCTGTGCTAAATAACCATCCACTGCACATACACAAAAAAAACTTCTTTGATGTGGTCTGAGATCAAGCAGGTGCATTTTTAAAGAGCAGGGGGAAAACACTGTTTGGAGCAGCAGAAGCCTGGTTCAAAGGTGCTGCTGCTATCCCCTCTCCACCTGTGTCGTGAACCAAGCAGGGGTTTGGACCTTTTGGATGGGCCCCTGATGTTTCAGGGCAAGGCTCTCCGTGCATGCCGCAGCTGGTTCTTGCCTCATACATTTTTCATCTGTTCGAGTGTGTGTGGTTTGGGGCAACTAAAAACCAAGTAAGTACTGTGCCTCCACATTTGCCTCCAATATGTAGAGACTGTATTTCTATCAATGCCTCTGAGATATAAGTAAATGCAAGAAGTCCTCGCCAGCTCCCACTGAAGCTCTCTGCAGAGGAGGGATGTGGGCTTGTGCATACCCATTAGTGAGTTGGCATCTCGTCCTCCCTTCTCCCCAGTGGGCCTCCTGGGGAGCTGAGATGCCAACTTACTTCCCCCAGAGAAATGCTTCCCTCACACAGTACATTTCGATCAGGCGTGTCACACGTCCCCAGCTGTAACGGACTATCTGTCCGCCAGCCTCGTCTACGGTAACTGACATCAGTTGAGCCTGTCACGTGCAGAAATGCTGGGAACATAAATCTTTCAAAAGATTAAGAGGGAAGTGCGGAACCAGGCGCCAACGTGCTCACGAGAAAACATCGTGAATGACAGAGACAAAAGCTGTTCAGATGCCCTGTAAGATTAGAAACTATCAGAAGTGGCCAGAAGCCCCGTAATCAGCTTGGGGTGTCTCATTCAGATGGGCTGACAACGCCTATCAGGCTCCTCTGGCCTCCTACAGAGATTAAAGAGGGTAGTCGAGAAGAAATAGTCATCTCAAATACCTTTATTTCCAAATATATCCTCTTCTGAAGAAATCCCATCTCATCTTGCCACCTCATTGCTGAACTTCCGGTGGCTCCAGTGCTCACGGAGAAAAGCGCAAATGTTCCAGCAGACAAGTTCCTAGCAATTCTTCTTGCTGCACTCAAGTGATAGTGGGTTGCTTGAGAGTCTAATGCATGCACGTTAATGCTTCGAATCTCCACTGTCGCTGTTCTCATGTCCTCCCGCGTGCTCTGGACTCTACTGTATCCTCCCCACCCCACTCCCTCCAGGGTAGACCGCTGCAGGGGAATGGATGTCTATCTGTGATATGGAAGCTTTCCTCGCTGCCTTTGTTACTCTCTCCTCAGGCAGCTGCACCTTCCCTGGACTCAGCTCCAGGCTCGGTTTCTCGGCATATTATTTGATAACGAACACTTGGGTTGATTAAATGGAATGGAATCACATTTAATAAATTCACCAACCATGTGTTTGTGTACTTCTGCATTTGTTTATGGTGCTGCTGGGGATCAAACCCAGGCCTATTAGGACCTCAGGAGGGCTGTACAAGAGCTCTGCCAGTGGATTACATTGCCAGCCCTGGACTTCTATTGTAAAGAAGAGATTGGACACCTAAGTGACTGACAAGAAGCGATGGTCTTTTCCGGCAGGATTTAGTGTAGGCTTACATAAGTAACTCCAAAGAAGAAACTGAAGAATTCTTAAGAAAGCAAAGCTACTGTATTTTATTTGAATATTGTTTTATTCATGCATTCAGTTGCTTATTTAAGGTCTACGATGCGCAAGTTGTAATTCGAGACATTAAGGATTCAGTGGCAAACAATACAGATAAAAATTCCTGCTCTCACAGAGCTATGATCTCAGGGCATAGTGGTTAGTTTGGGCTCTAAGGCCAGTGGCTGCTTCCCCCCCCCCCCCGCCCCCCGAGAAAATAATTTAACTTCCCTGTGTCTTGGGACCCTCATGTATAAAAGAGAAATAAGAGGTAATGTCTATTTCACAGGGCTTTTGTAAAGAGAGATAAGTGAACACATGTGAATTACTCAGGGCGATGGCTGGCACGTAACACATTCAACAAACTCTATGCACGAGGGTTTTCTCAGAGTGGAAACAGAAGCTCAGATTCCTCATTTGTCTGTTTTCATCTCACACTGGCTGCTGCCAGGCCCACAAGCAAGTGTCTCCACTCTCCTGTCCCTGAGTTCCACCTGGCATGTCTCTGCTCTCATTCCTGCTCCTTGTCCTTTTCTGTGATTAGCATCACTTGCTTTCAGTGTCTTAGCTGGGAACGAATATGTAGAAATCAGAAGAGCATGAAGCGGGTCCGTGGTGGATCGCTTATCTAGGTGAATTTATCAGTACTCTCTTGATGGTTGAATTATTCAGTTCTCCACTTTCTATCAGCTGTGCCACTCGGTTCTTCAGATTCAGCTGAGGGACATTCTGGAGAGCTTCCCGGAAACTGGAAACTCTTTCCTGTCATTCACTAGTGTGTGTTCTCCAGCGAGTCGTTGACTCTCTCCCTCCCTTTCTGGGCTGTATCGTCTGCAGCATAGAAGCTGTTTGTACCTTTGGCCACAGCCAGAGTTCCAGAGGATCATTTTGGAGAATGTAGCAGGGTGGTGGTGGTGTGCGCCTTTAATCCCAGCACTCAGGAGATCTGAGTGACAGGAAGGCCAGCCTGGTCTATAGAGCAAGTTCCAGGACAGTCAGGGCTACACAGAGAAACTGTGTCTCAGCCCAGCCCCTCTCCAAACACACACAAATTATGCAAAATGTCGTACTTGGAGCTCTCAGTAAAGTATGTACTCACTAGATGACAAGGCTATTACTTAATCTTTTTATATGTAGCTGTGTGTCAGGGAGGGTATACATGCATATGTGAGCCCATGTGTGTGAAGGCCAGAGGCGGATGTTGGGTATTTTCCTCAATGTCTTCCTCCCATTATTTTGGAAACCTGGAGCTCACTGACTTGATTAGACTGACTGGTTATCACTCGTGGGGATCCTCTGTCTTTACCCTCTCCCAGTGTTGGAATTGTAGGAGCATGCCACCATGCCCCAGCTTTTTATGTGGGTACCCAGGTGCTTATGTTCACAGAGCAAGCACTTTCCTGACTGGGCCATCTCTTCTGCCTCCGTTATTCAGTTTTTCTTAGAGTTTGGTTGCTGCCTTGTCTAACTGCTGGCATCCGTGGTGTGCAGTATTGGGATGGCAACTGTAAAGGAGCAAGAGTTGCAGCAAGTAGTCCTTCTGACATTAGTGGCCTCATTTGCGGTTATAAAGAACTTGGAAACAACCTCCCGCGTTCTGCACCAAATTCTTTCTTTAGCAAACACTTATGAGGACAGCAGTGGTGGTAGGTCAGGCTGTCGGGCAATAACACACTGCCTGCAAATCTCAGCAGCTTAAGACATCAAAGGCGTGTTTCTCGTTCATGTGGCATGTCCTTCAGGGGTTGGGAATAGGGCTATGTTCATTGGATCCTTCAGTGTTCCTCGAATGATCATGGAGGGGGGGCGGGGGCGGGGAAGGGATGTCATCTGAAATTCTGTCGTGGGCCAGAGGGAAGAGATATCTGAGAAAGGCTCCAACTCAGCCCTTAGGTGCTGGAGGCGGCACTCATCCGTCTGGCCACTCCTTGCTGAGCACACAGTCGCTTGTCCACCCACATCCACAGGGCCGTCAGTGCAATTCCAAGAAGAGAGAAAGCCATTGACAGGCAGAGGAACCAACCACACCGAAAGCGTTGAGCTACGGACAGTAGCTCTGACCCTGCTTCTCAGGTTCCTTTCAGTCTGGTAGAGGAGATAAGAGACGGCAGAAGGCAGGATTCCACAGACACTATTTCTGAGCTTCCATCAGAGTCCCCTGGAGCCTGGAGGATGAATGGGGTGATTAATTCCCATGCACTGCTTAGGACATGGAGGAAATTCATTACCAGGAGCTGGCGGGCTCTGTGAAGATGTTATGTGGGAGACGAGAACCAGGGCAGTAATAGCTCATCATTTTTAAACTTCCAGTGAAGGCTGTCATCATCAAGCCCATAATTTATTTAAACATCTATCTGTCTATGCATTGGACCCAGTGAGCAGCAGATATATCCTGCCCTCCAGGAGGGCATGGGAACCAGGGGGGGGTCACATTCCTATCAGACTTGCAGAGTAGGGCAGGAACACCTGGGACACATGCAAATTGAAAATATTTATTTTGAGCACAAGTCATCTTTCAATTGTAGATGTTCATTGGGCACTCGTTTAGTACAAGAAAACAAAACAAAAAAAGAGACAAGATTGGAAAACACAGAAAGATGGAGGGCTGAACCCTGTCCTCCGAATGTTTATAAATATTTAGAGAGGTAAGATAGAGATGGGTGTATTTCAATAAAAATACTGGTATGATTAATGCCTTCAATGATGGGTTCAGGCACGTTGATTGGTATATGAAGAGGGGAAGAAAACTTCCCTGGTCACAGAGATGTTCAGGACTGAAAATAGAGGGTTTGGGTCAGTGGTGGGGTGAGGTGAGCGAGGGAAGGAGACGGCATGAGAAATGACATTCATGCAAGTGTCTAGGAAGGAAGATGAGAGCCCCAAGTAGAGTTGATCAGGAACGGGGCCTCTGCATAGGTGTGCAGGTCGCCGAGAAGAAAGGAAATTAGGGAACGCGTAGAAGGAAGGTTGAGTTGCAGGTGTAGATTTGATCTGAGGAGCAGTGAGGAAGTTGGGAAAACACAAAAACATGTTTTCTGGAAGCATGGGCTATTCAAGGGTCAAGGCCTGCATGAGGTGCCTTACGGACATCACCATGTCTAGGCTTCACCACTGCAGGGTGGCAGGAGTGATCCTACTTCTGCACTGGGAAACTGAGGCTCACAGGCTTCCTGGGTAAGAGGTTGGTTGGAAAGTCAAGCCCAGAGCTGTGTGATGTCACACCCATGGTTCTTCTATCCTACCTTCTGGCTGTGATGACTGTGGGCAGGAATTAGGACATAAAATTATACTTAGTAAGATGAAGCATTCTGAGGCCTAGGGAGAGGCTCGGAGACCGATAAGGAGGTGATTACAGGTACCTTGATTTTGGTAAGGATCTGAATTGAGGTAGTGATGGGGGAGATCGGTGTGTGACCAAACATGTAGCCACGAATCATAGGGAAACCATATGAAATTGCCAAATTAGGAGGAGAGATGGCAATATTGATTTCAGACTTGCGAAGACCACAGATAGCCAGGTAGTTATTTGGCGTTATTGGAGTGGATGAGTAATGTGATGCGAATTAGAAGCGTAGGCACCCTGCAGGCATAAGCATTGCCTACAGAACTTGAAAGACTAAATATATTCATTTAGTAGATGACATTTTAATAGAGGGGATGGGCTGGACATGGAGAGGAACCTGCTCTCCTAACACACATGGGACTGAGACAAGATGATCTTGAGTTGATGCAAGCCTGGGTTACAAAGGAATCAGAATATGGAGGAGAGGAGGGAGAGAGAAGGATAGAGAGACACACAGACAGACACGGAGAGAGAATATCTACAAATAAAGTTTAGCAATGGGCCTTCTCTAGGGTTGTGTTTCTTGGCTGGGAATTCCTGGAGCGGTTGCCTCCTGGGTTCCTGAAATGTTCCCTAGAGCTTCCACCCCACAGTGTGTCTGATCGATCATCTCAACTTTGCTCATCTGCACAGTGCACCTGCCCTTCTGCATCCCACCGCTGTAGTTTGGAGACAAGCCTGGCCTGCTTGTGCCATGGATGTGGGACTTCTGGGCTTCCTGAAGCAAACCAATCTCGGCATCCTCCATCCTCGCGCGCTGTGTCATAGGGCTGCTCAGCCTCTTGTGCACACCGGCAGATTGCACTCTGTGACATGGGATAATTAAATGTCCTACAGACATACAGTGTTTGAGTGGAGCAGCCCTTAATCCACATCCACCACTGCCACAAGGTCACATAAATACTCCCAGTTCTTATCATCCTGCAATATCATCTGATGCTGGAGAATTTCATAAACAAACTTGGATGTGCAATAAAAGGAGTCCCTACACCCAGCAGGCAATCAAATTTCTACATCTTAAAAGCCCCAATGAATTATATACATAGTAACCAAGTTTGTCCTCATAAAAGTCATTCTGCCATCCTCAAACTCATCATAAAAGATCTATATTAAAAATCAGCATCCTGATGTCCATATAAGATTGAAGCAAAAAAATAAAAATAAAATAAAAAAAAAATCCTGTGGAGTCTGGTTCTCCCAGGGCCCGAGGCAACCCTGGCTGGCTCAGCTTGGCTTGGTTCCTGTGAACCAAGTGTAACTGAAGGTCCTCATCAGCGAGGTATTCAACCAAGCAAGCCCAGGAGTCCCTGCGGCCTTACACTGTGTATTACACCCACCTTGGGAAGCAGCAGGACCATCTAAAACCACAGATTTAACTGGTGTGTTAATCATCTCTTTCCGGAGGCTCTGCCGGGCCTGAGTATTACCAGCCTTGGCATTTATTTTATCAATACATCCTGGAATTATTTTTCAAAATCTGACATTAATTTTTGTGGCTGTTTCATGTGGTGACAATAATCTCTTTCCCTCCCCCCGGTCCATCTTTTCTCTGCTTATTCTGTTCCTTAAAGCTAAAACTACAGTCCTTTGGCCTGTGAGAGATCTCGTGAGTTTGTAGAGTAATGTCAAGTATCAGACAGAGGTCCCTTGGGCTCAGAAGAGGCCCACCTCAAGAGGAGGTTCTGGGATACCTCTTGGGGACTCATATGTCCCCCGGATAAGAGACAGCCTTTCTAGGGTTACAAAAACCAGTGTGATTCCAGAGCCCACCCTTGTTCTGAGTGAACGACTCCATCCACTACAACATCCCGACTGCACTACGAACTAGATCTCATCAGGTAAAGACACTGGGGGCCGGAGGCTTGAGGGACCCTTCAAGCACTGAAAGCCTTCCTCCCTGACCTGTGATGCTGAGGTAGCCATGGAGATGAGATGCAGCTGCAGAGGCTACAACAGAAGATGAGGATCCCCGCACCGTGCTCCGGCAAGGTCTGGTCTCGCCACCTTGGAGCCCACACTTTTCTGCTCTGTGGCCACTCCCACCCTCCGTGTCTCCTCTGTTCCTCACTTCTCTGCACCTCCTTGTGTCCCTTAATGGAGGCTACAGAAAGGGAGATGTCTTGGGGAGGGGGAGATGAGTGGATACCCACCACTCTGGGGCCACTGAGGCTGTATAGTCCTCACTGGGACACATCTGTGATCACAGGGCCAAGAGCAGAAGAGGCTACCTCAAGCTCCCCCTTTGATGGCCTTTGCTGTTCTCAAGACCTTAAAACTGAAGGGCCACACTTCTTCCTTCTCCAAGTTGAGGGAGTGGTTTTAGCGAGACTCTTGAGAGATTTTGAGAATTTTACCCTTTCTTTACCAAGGGAGGGCTGGGGCCTCAGAGACAATGACCATGATGCTTCCATGACCTTAGGTGCCTGTATGAGGTTTCTGGAGTAGCTTAGATTCGTCATAAATGAGAGCTTTCACCAATTCCCCTCCTTTTCAATGACCTCTAACCCTAAGGCCACAAGCCAGGGCTGACTGCATTCCACTTTCTTCCTGGCCACACTTGTTATCTCCAGATTATAAGGGAGAAGCATGTTTGGGAGCTGAAGATGATGCTTTGTTCTAGGTGTGCTGAATTTGAGCATCCTTGGGCTCACCGAGTCTCATGAGGGCTTTGGAAGTTTGGGCCAGTGGATGGAAGAATTTCCGAAGTGTTGTCCTTCTAGGTAGAAATGCTGAAATCACGCAATACTGGAGACGACCCGAGACAACAAAACAAGAACTAGGAATCAAGAAGGGGAATTTGGATGACAACTCACCTTGACTGAAGACAGAGAGCATATGAAAAGAACCGAGAGATGGTGAGAGGCTCAAGATCGGGTTATAGTAGCTCAGAGGTAGAGCAATTGCCTGGTGTGTTGTGTGTGAGGACCTGGACCCCACTCACAGTACCACACAAGAAAACAAGAGGGAGGAGGAAAGGAGCAGAATCAGGGAAGCTGTGTTGGAGAGTCTGAAAAATGTCTTCATGACAGAGGGTGTGCCTAGGAGGGTCATAAAGGGTCACTTCTGGTAGCAGCTGGATGTCACGTGAGGCTCGTGAGCAGTAAGGATGGAAATCTACCTGCAGCACCCACCTCCCTCGGGGAATGGATTCCTATTTTCTACTTCCCCTCCCCACCCACACAATTAGCAAATAATCCCAAGCCATTTTAATTAAATGCACAAACCGAATAGGCACACTTTTGCAGCACAAAGGACTAACTTCTGTCCTCATCTGGGAGACTCTTGCTTGGCAAATGTCACCAATTTAAAAATAGTTTTCAAAATAAAATGGTCCATGTTCTTTCCCCACTTGGCTTGCACGCAATACGTTAGGTTATTTCTGTGGCTATTAGGACCGCTCTGATCTACCTAATTTGGGAGCAGGCTGTTACCTCAGAAGACTCTAAATTGGGTGCATTCTTGACTATTTCTGCGAAAACTTGATGTTTCTTAAATGTCACTTTCTGAACTTTAGATATGCAAACACAGAGGGAAAGTCTAAGGCGCAACGATTTCTTTTTTACAACACTGATTAGATTTGTCTAAATCATTGGGTCAGGTCTGACAGTTGTATTAAAATCTTTTTTTTTTAAATGATAGAAACCAGAAGCTTCTATCTAAAGTATACATCCTTTCCTGTTGTTTTGGAAAGTCAACGGCTCATGCTTCATATGCAAAACCTTGAACTTGGGACCATTATGTACATATCCTCAAGTGTTGGCTGCCCATTTTTTTTTTTTTTAATAAACTTGATATTCCAGAGCTCTGCTGTTCCATCAAGGCGTCGCCCAAGGCAGCTTTCCTGGACTTGCAGTTTAACGGAGCATTAGATTGATATAGCCCAGTATTCTTGTTCGTATAAATATTTTAAGTTGGAAAAATCCTTTTTGTTATTTTTCTCTCTGCCTAAGAAATACTTTCATGGTTTTTCCCATAACAGGGCAGTGTGACTTCAGTAACCCTGCATCAGGTGACTAGGAAGTGGCTTCTTGGCCCGCTGGCTTTCCACGGCTGTTCTAGAAACAGAGAATCTGCAGAGACACGACACTTCTAGGCCAATGAAAAGTGCCTCATTTCCAGTAAACTGTTCATCCGCTCTCTTTCTTGGTTCCGGATGTGGGAAAATGAACTGAGGGATGAATAGAGCAGCCAGCCCAAGCATCACACTTTCAACCCTAGAATGAGTCCTTAAAAGCTTCCGGTTCCCTTCCTGTGGTGGAACTGGGTTTTCACTCAAGAACTGCTTCTGTGACTAATTCCAGTCTCCAGTTCTCCTCCTTCCTTGTCTTCCTCTGAGGGGAGGGAGGGGGTCGTGGCTACTCCCTGTTCCCTTTCTCTGTTGCTTTTGACTTGCTGGTTCACGTCTTTGTCTCCCTCCGTTGCTCTCATTGACTTAGAGTCCCTCAGCATGAAGGGCACATCTTTCCTTTCTTTGTTCTCTGAGTCAAACCATCTAGGCAGGGATGGACTCTCTAGGCATAAAAGGGGCGGTTTTCACCAGCATTCATGGAAGAAGTTGTTAGGAAAGAAAGATGTGTGGCCTGATCCAGGGTTGTTCTACATTAGCTATGTGTCTTAACACATTTTTCACTCAGTCCTCCTCCTCTCTCTATCTCTGTCTCTGTCTCTGTCTCTCTCTGTCTCCGTCTCCGTGTGTGTGTGTGTGTGTGTGTGTGTGTGTGTGTGTGTGTGTGTGTTTGGTTGAGGTCTTGCTATATGGTCCCATCTGTTCTGAAACTTATCTCAAGACCCAACTGGCCTTGAACTTGCAGTGATTTTTTTCCCCTCTGCCCTTGAGTGCTGGGGTTACTTGTGGGTTCCCAGGCCCAGCTGCCCTGCGGTTCTCATCCAAATCTCCAATGGAAATCCGCACACTGACCAAAGAGTTGGTGTGTGTTTTCACGTGTATGCAAAAGAGAGAGCACACGGAGTCTCCAACCCTCATCAGAGGTCCGAGATGCACAGAAGCTTGGAGAACCAGTCCCTTCCTGTATGGGAACAGCAGGTAGCCTGTGCAGTAACTCAGTATATTTTAGGAACCAGTCCACACTCCTGTAGACAGGAGGGAACTTATCATTTGAACCATCAGAGATATGCTGGCATGGAAGCAGGCTCTCAGTTGGTTAGGAGTGACAGTCCAGTTTAGCCGGGAGACTCTGGGATGCTAGCATGCTCGGTCCTCCACTGTGGTTAGTGTGCTTGGCACTGATTTGTCCCAGGTTTTGCCTCTATCGGCTTTTCCGGGTTGCATTCCGGTTGTAAATCCAGACAACAGCCATTTCTTCAAGCTGCGCCTGACTGTTAGAGTTCATGGGCAGGCAAACAGTAACCTCTGTTAGGGGGAAGCAAGGACACAGGAGCAAGAGCAGACTTATTTTTTTTTTTTTTTTAAGGAAGACAATTGAATGTTTCATCCGGATCCAGAGGCGCATTAGATTAAACAGCAGCTCCACTTGGCAAAGAGCTGTTACATGATGGTGTCCAAGAAAAATGGTTGATGGACAAATTCAGAAATGCTTCCCCAAAGGCAGATGGTTCTTTGAAAAGTTTCACAACCCTTGCAGAAAACGCCGATGCCCAACACGCTGATTCTAAATCCAAGAGACATGGGTCTTCTCAGTTCCGTGTGGCACGAGTGCCCCAACAAGCGTGTATCTGTGCTCTAATAAAAGGGTCCTTTGGACTGGACAGTAGAGATGGGAGCAAAGTCGTAGTGGATGGCAGTGTAAAAGATGATCCAAATAACCATGAACAAGGCAAACGAAGTCATAAATCCTTCTTTGGTGAGCTCCCATGTGCCACCATATTCCTCCGCATCGATTTGTAGGTAGTTGCTGAAGTAGAGATACAGGACTCCTGCATTGATCAGGCAGAATCCTGCTATTCCCAAGAAGCCTCGCAAGGGCAAAATGCCCCAAATGACACCCGAGACCACGGCAATGATCTGTCGGAACCAGTAGATGACGTCTAAAAATTCATCCTTCCCCGGCGGCTTTCCGGCCCGCGTGGCCTCGGCGGGGTGCGGGGTGCGGGACAGCCGGCCGGGGCTCGGGGCGCCCGGGGGAGCGCGCCGCGTACCTGCCAGGTCTGACACCCGCCTGACAGCTCGCGGCTGGAAAGCACCTCCAAGAGCAGACTTATAAAACCAACCTCCAAATAGACAGCAAAGTATGACCTTCATGGAGAGCGTCCTGCACCGCTTAAGCGGGGAAACAGTTCACCAAACTGGAAACAGACGTATGAGAGATTTTTAACCACGATTCAAGTAAATTACCTTAGTTCATCAATACCAATATTTCATTGACGGCTTAAGGGCTAGAGTGAATCACGTCTCTGCTGACTCCATTAGGAAACTTCTTGAAGGTCCAGCTGGAGTGGGATTGAGGAGCCAGCAATGTCAGGTGATCTGTGAGTTCCTGGAAGATGGGCCACACTTCTCTGACAGGCTCAAGTGTCCTCTCACTCCGTGAAGAAGGATTCATACACTCAGCTGCACAGACAGCTGTGGCCAAGAGAGGCAGAGTCTGGCCCTTCCTGGAGTGGCTGGCTCGTTGGAGATTTGTACTAGTAATTCGCTTGTTGCCATGGCAACCACTGGAATGCTGAGGAGTACATTTGTTCATTTTATTATTATTCTATTATTTATACTGAAGCATCTTTGAGAGGATGATACATTTCTTAGGAGGAATCAGAAATGCTCCCCTCACCCCCGCCCAGACAAAAGAGGCATTTAGCTATAAGGTACCCCAAACTGGATATACCTGTTTGCTAATCATTAGAGGCATAGTCTCTTTCCCAGAATCCTTGAGGGAAATCTTCACTCCCTGGTGGGATTTGTGTGCTAGTCACAAACTAGGGGAGTGGCAGGTCTCACCGATCAAGCTCAGGCCTCAGTAATATGTAGACATTCCTTCAGTAATATGTAGACATTCCTTCTATGTCAGAGTATATTTAGTGTCCATTCTGGGTCCTCTTATAGTTCATGGATAGTCATACTTAATTACTTAAAATATGTCACCATATACAGAAATAAGGGACCTTTCTTATAAACTCACCTGGGAAAACTTCTTCCTCAACTCTGCAAACAATGCAAGGGCTAGGAATAAAATACAATGTTCTCACAAATCCAGTGAAATAAATAAACAAATAGGGATGGAGATATGGATGCCAGCAAACCGCCCAACCTTTAAGATTTAGTGACAGTAATTTAGTACACTTCTAACTTGTGTTGACAGGATTTCAGGGATTTTGAAGTAAAGGGTACTGGGATGAGGGAAATCGAAAGTGAAAGAACGTTAGAGTTAAGTGAGCAGAAATACAAGGTTAAAGACCTTCCTCTTAGAACATTGATTATTGGGTGTAAGTGACTGCATATGTAACAATTTAGCACATGTATAGGAGGTTTTTATATAATATATATATATATATATATATATATATATATATATATATACACACACACACACACACACACACACATATATAATGTACACTGGAGCCAATCTAAAGTCTACAACAGAGAAACTACATTACTATTGGCTCAGGCAAACAAAGAAGTCCCAGCTTAAACAAGCACGAAGACCCAAGTTTGAATCCCAAGTACATAAAAAGCTGTGCGTGCCTGGCAGTGTGTGCCTCTAACTTCAGTGCTGAAGGCAGGGGCTGGGGGGCTCACTTGGGTAGGTTCCCTGGACACCCACCATTCTCCTCTATCCTCTATATGTGCCAAACAGACATGAACAGCTACACACGTGCATATGCACACCACACACAAATTAACTGATTAATTAATGAAAGTGTGCTTACATGGAAAAGCACCTATAATTTACTGGAATTATTAAAAAAGGAGGGGAAAAAGTGAGCAGATTACCAACAGTATATACCTTGCAATCACATTTAGTTTAAAATATGCAAGTTTGGGGCCTAGAAATATAGCTCAGTGAGAGCCCCTGCTTGGCACATGTAGGGCTCTGGGCTGTACTCTCAGCATTGCAAAAAAAATTGTTCTTGTTGCCATTTCTCTGTGTGTTTATCTATATGTACAGAGGAAGAAAATAGGAGGTCCTCAAATATTGAATAACCATCATCTTTGATGATAGGATCATATGTCTTGCATTATTCTCCTCAACAGATTGCAAGATTAAAATATGACCTTAATTGCATTCTGTCTATGACTTGTTAATCACCTATTGTGTGCCAGGTTTTAGATCATGTGCTGAAAATACAGAGGTGAATGAGAGACCCGGCCTGTTATTCTGGAGATTGTTGTTTTGTTTTGACAAAGGGTCATACTCTGTAGGCTAGACTGGCCTGGAACTCACTGACATCCACCTGCTTCAGCCTCCCACATGCTGGGATTACAAGTGTGAGCCACTGTGCCCTGTGAACTCATGGCTTGTGTCTGAGTATATTAACCACTGTGCCTAGATTAAGTAGATGTGTGATTTATGAAGTCAATCACTGAAATTGTTGACATAGGAGGAACAGATAGACGCCTTCATGAGCAATGCCCCAAATCCCACGACTTGTCAATCAGAAAATGAAGGGAGTTTGACCTTACTGCAGTTCCCTCCACTAACCAACACGACTTCTGAGCCAAGATGGTGGTCATTTCTGCCCCTCCAGGAGAACTGGACACCAGCTGTCCCATGCAGCAGCGAAGATGAAGGCCACACATGGGTGTGGAGTCCTGTGTGTAGACGGAGAGATGCCGCCGGAACCGGATCAGAAGCCTGCATCTGATCAGGAGGAGCCTGGGAGGGTGGGATCTGAACTCTGCTCCACTGGGGCTGGATTCCTAGCACGGGCGTTTTCCTCCTTAGAGAGTTTCTCAAATGATGACTGGCCAACAGGCACCTAATAGACGTGCTCATTGGTTATTAAGAGCAATCTGACATTTGTGAATACTGTGTAGGCACATCAGCTCAAACATGCTAAAGGGACTGAGACAATTAAAAGGCACATAAACCTCAGCCAGGTTGATACTGGTTTATTTGGGTTGCATCAAGGGACTCAAATGTCACCAGACTCTCTATGTCTTGTCGGGTTCTTTTATGTGGAGAACACACACACACACACACACACACACACACACACACACACACACACACACACACACCCCACATTGCAACCATCTTCCAAATCATTAACAGAAATGAACAATTTCTTCAGATTTCAGACAGAAAAGTCCTCATAAAGGACTCTGCTTGTTCTACATTGGGCCACATGGTTGTCCTTCAGCCAATCTTGTGCAAAGGGTCTGGAGTCATAAGGCTAGCCCCTGTATAAAACAGAACGGTTGCTTATAGACAAAAGCGCATCCCTGCTTTACCACTTACTAGGTGAACCATCCAGGGCAAATTGATTTCTCTGAGGCTCAGGTTCCTGAGAAGTAAAAACGCAAGAGTGCCTATAGGAACATGTGGTTTAACGTGAATAAAAGGTGAAAAGGACTTCCTATTCAAAAAGTAAAAGAGAGACACCTGACGTCATCAATAATAGGATAGAAGAATTTATATTACAATTCTATTTTATTATTCAACTGAAGAGAGACATGATAGGCAGTGGGAACTCATACTTTCCTACTGCACAGTCAATCGGGCTATTGAAACAGCGAGTCTGGAGTTTACAAAGAGGTCTAGGCTTCAGTCTGCTGACTGCAAGAGCTCCCTCTGTAACTGAAGTAAGAGACCGGAGTGTATGACCTCTCACGGGACAAAGAGCTATGAGGGGAAAGATGAATAGAACACAACACTGTAACGCCGCCTCCACACCCAACAGAGTGCAAGCCGCCAGTGCACCCTCCCCCTCCTCCTCTCTCTCCATTTTCAACAAGGTTCCTTGTAGCTCAGGCTGGCCTCAAACTGGCTGTGTAGCTAAGGATGACCTTGAACTTCTGCTCTTTAGGCCTCCACCTCCCAAGTGTTAGAAATTATAGGGGCACGCAACCATGCCCCTGCAGAGCTGGTGGATGAGCCCAGGGCTCTGCGCTTGCTAGGCAAGCACGCCACCAGTTGAGCTACACGTCCTGCCCAACGCGATCTTTTTCCTAAAGTCACACTGCTATTTTACACTTAGGTCTCTCCCCGAGATTTTCTACACACTTCAAGGACTCTGAAAAGATGCAGATCATTGGACTACATCAAAATTAAAGGGTTTGGGATCCGGAGTGATGGCGCGGAGGTGAAGGGCACCATCCGCTCTTCCAGAGGACCCCAGTTTGACTCCCAGAACCCACATGGTGGCTCACGGCTGTCTGGAATCCATTTCCAAGTGATTTCAAACCCTCATACAGACATACGTAACTCAAGAATAAATAAATCACAAAAACTGAAGATTGTTTAAATAAAGTAACTATCAACAGAGGGCGACAGCGAGGAAACTGAGCAGGTTTATCACTCAGAGTGTGAGCGGACTTCTCAGGTTAACAAATGTAAATTGGGGTGCTATAGTTATCCCAGGTGCACCCACAGAGGCATTGCATAAAGATGGTTTTGGTTTTGTAATGGCAGAGGCTTGGAAATGAGAGTCATTGAGGGGAAAACACTTGCCACAACACAAGCCTGACAACTGAGTTGGGTCCCTGGAACCCATGTGAAGACAGAAGGAGAGAATGGACTCAACAGAGTTGCTCTCTGATATTCAGGCTGTGGCACACATGCTGTGCATGAAACACACACACACACACACACACACACACACACACACAGTTGGACTTTCTTTGGACTGCCAGTTCACAAATAATGACACAAAGACTTCTTACTAATTATGAATGCTTGGCCTTAGCTTAGGCTTGTTCCCAACTAGCTCTTAAAACTTAACCTGTTTATATTAATCTACATTCTGCCATGTGGCTTGTTGCCTCTCCTCCACACTGTACATCTGACTTGCTCCATGTCTCTCTGGCAAATCCTCTCTTCTTCCCAGAGTTCCTATCTCTGCCTGGAAGTCCCTCCTATCCTCTCCTGCCTAGGTATTGGCCATTCAGCCCTTTATTAAACCAATCAGAAGGTTCCTCGGCAGATACACATCTTCACAGTGTACAAAAAGATTATTCCACAAAACACACACACACACACACACACACACACACACACACACACACACTAAAGAGATCTGGATGGAGAAACAGCTTTGCTGTTGAAAGAGAAGGAAACCTTTACCTCTGCCATTTTGAGGGCTGGACAATTAAATCTGGAACATAAGATGACAACAGGCTGATTAACAGAAGTGAAGGGACACGAATTTGCCTTGTGCCTGGATACATCGGGGGAGCAGACACACCTACCCTGTGGTTTCTAAAAGCTTGCACCCTCTTAATAGGAGAGGGTCTGGGGTGGTTTAGATAGCTTAGGAGAAAGTAAGTGATTGGGGAACAAAATAAAGGGAAAGCTTTATTATCTGTTTCTCCAGCCAGATCTCTTTAGCGTGTGTGTGTGTGTGTGTGTGTGTGTGTGTGTGTGTGTGTGTGTGTGTGTGTAAGAGAGAGAAACAGAGACAGAGAGACAGAGAGAGATTTATTGAGCAAAATGTTCATTGACATATATCTCTATCACCTTTGAAAGTAAGGATAAGATGTCTTTTAGTGTCTACTCAGTTCTCATTGGACTCAACAGACACTAGTTGAGAACACAAACCAATAAATGAACAAAAGAAACAAGAGAAACAGAGACAGACAAAAGGAGACAGTGGTAGAGAAAAGGGACCACACTGTAGGCCACAGAGCTGCAGGCTTTTCTTCGAAGGGAGAAAGATTCTTTGGACTAACCCTCTCTTCTCCCTCCCCTCCAGATTTCCTTCAATGTGAGTGACCTACCAATACTTCTGGATATTTTTCCAACTCTTAAGGACAATTTGCTCGTTTGAGGAGGTCAGGCTACTTTTTTAGGCAGGCAAGGATGGATCTAAAAATAGGCTTTTTTTTTTAAGTAGAGGAAATGTATAATTTTTAAAAATTGCTAAGGACAGAACCCAGGGCCTTGTTAGGCAAGCACTCTACCACTGAATCAAACCCTCAACTCTCATCCCAAAATTTGGCTTCCATGTGGCATCCTCTCTTGGAAGCAGGCAACAGGAACAACAAGGTATTGTCATATTTCCAGAGCTGTGGCTGTCTGGGGCCACCCAGAATTGTACCACTAGGGCCCGGTTTATGTGATGTTAGCTGAACTCAGGTCCTCAAGCACGCTAGGTAAGCATTCTGTCAACTGAACTACATCCCCAGCTCCCCACCCTTCCACCAAATGTAAAAGTACATGTGTATTGCAGAACATTAAGAAAACACGGACAAATAACAAATATAAAGTAGAAATGCCCCGTGACCCCACTATCCGGGCATAGCTTCTCATGGTGTGTGCATCTACTCCCTTCAAATGGTGTGTTAATATATTCACTCTTGTGTGCTCAGGTCCAACTCCTGAAGATTTGAAAATAAGACTTTATGAAAATGACACTTTCCTTCTTCTGGAATTCCCCTTCCCCAAGATGTCTAGCTTTGCTTTGAGTAAATAGCAGACAGATTCTAATCTGGGCACATTCTACAAAATAGTCTATCAGTAAGCCCCAAGGTGTTTCAGATCATTAAAGATGAGGAAGATGTGTGAGCAACTGGCTCCATTGGGAGGAACCCAAGGCCACGTGACCTTAAGTATGGAATGGGATGCTGGATGGAACAGAAACAGATACTAAAAGAAACACAAGGAATCTTGTATAAAGTATGGATGCTAGTTAATAATGTATCAGTTTTGGTTAATTAATTGTAAAGATGTGCCACAGTCATTTGAGATGCTAATAATGGGGAAATGTAGAGTGCGTGGAAATCTTTGTTATGTTCATTTTTTTTTTTTCTGTAAATCTGGCTGCATCCTAAAATAAAAAAAAAGTGTATTTTAAAAAGTGGCACTTGGAATGGTGTATCTCAAATATCTTAATGGCCTACATAGGAAACGCAGAAAAAAAGATCGCCTCTGGAAACATGTCATATTTAGTACAGTTTTCAGCACCATTCATCACCCCCTTCCCTCCCTCGTTGCTGCTGAGAGAGGCAGGTAGACAGAGCTCCGTGTTGCTTGCGCGGGGAAACCTGGAGTTGTTTAATTAGCTCTCTATCAGATATAGCCTGAGGATTTACATGTTTTGCCATGTTCAGCTTGCAGCGTGGGGCCCAGTCATGTTATTTTAAGAGCCTTGGCTGCTGGTAGAAGCATAGAAAATGCGCTAGTATTAATAAAAGCAAGCATCGAACAAAGCAATCTACCTGGGAGAGAATGAATGAACAGTTGGTGACTCCATTCAGAGAACCGTCTGCATGGAATTTTCTCGTGTTAAGAAAAGCCTTTTCAGGGGCAAGTGGCTGGAGAGATGGCTCAGCGGTTAAGAGCACTGGCTGCTCTTCCAGAGGACCTCGGTTCAATTGCCTGCATCCACATCACCCACATGGCAGCTCACAATTGCCTGTAACTCTACCTCCAGGGGACTTAGCACACACACACACACACACACACACACACACACACACACACACACACACACACATGCAAATGCCAATGCACATAAAAATAAATAAATAAATTGTTAAATAAAAAGAAAACCTTTTCATGTAATCCGTGAAAAGAAGGACAGCTTCTGTCCTGTTTTGCTCTCTGAAAAATGAGATACTGAGGATTGGTCCAGGTCCGTTTCTTAGGGCTGCTGCTAGGACACTGAGGATTGGGCCAGGTCCATCTCTAAGGCCTGCTGCTAGGACACTGAGGATTGGGCCAGGTCCGTTTCTTAGAGGCTGCTGCTAGGACCAATAAAGGAACGCTGAAGGGAGAGGCTCTTCTTCCTTGTTATTCTGGTGTCCATCTCTTCAAGTTTCCCCCCTACCCAATGAACTGTTGAACCTTTCAAGTATCCTTTATTTTTAGAGGAAAATATTTTTGGGTATCATCAAGAGTGTTTGATAGCTGGGCGTGGTGGCGCACGCCTTTAATCCCAGCACTTGGGAGGCAGAGGCCGGTGGATCTCTGTGAGTTCGAGGCCAGCCTGGGATACCAAGTGAGCTCCAGAAAAGGCGCAAAGCTACACAGAGAAACCCTGTCTCAAAAAAACCAAAAAAAAAAAAAAAAAAAAAAAAAGAGTGTTTGATAAATGATAATATTTAAAATAAGAGCTATAGGCCATTTATACACAATCAAATGGAGTATTCTTTATTTGTTTGTTTTTGGCTTTTCAAGATAGGATTTCTCTGTGTAGCCTTGGCTGTCCTAGAACACACTGTAGACCAGGCTGACCTTGAACTCACAGAGATCCACCTGCCTCTGCCTCCTGAATGCTGGGATTAAAGGTGTGCGCCACCACCAGCCGGCCAATAGTCTTTATTTTTAAGGTTGTTAAATTTATTGTTGTTGTAATGTAATTTTTAACATCAGAGTATTTTAATACTCCAACAAAGGAAACTTAAGGGAGGTCCACAGTGTGACGGTACAGTCTATCACAGTGGGATAGTTGAGGAGGAAGGAGCCTGAGAAGGTAACTGTGCATCTGGAGTCAAGAAGCAGAGAGCAATGGATGCTATGTTGCTCAGCTCACTTAATCCATTTATACAATCCCAGGATCTCAGCTCAGGGAATTCATCCACCCACAGTGGGCAGGTCTCTCATCTTAGTCAATCCAATCAAGATAACCCCCCACAGGCATTTGGAGAAACCCATTACAAGGTGATCCTAAATCTCATCAAGCTGATAATTGAGATTACAATCACAATTGTTCTAAAGATACAAGGAAAACTGCATATTCAAGAAAAGAGAACATTGATTGGGACCAATGAAAGATGGCTGCTTTTTATGAAAACTAGTATGGAGAAAATGTGTTGTCTGAGGTAGAGACATTGACGTAGTTAGGAGAAGTCTGAGATTTGTATTGCAAAGGACATGCAGGAATGCTGGGAAGTGTGGTCTATCTACTTTGCAGTCATTTTACCACAGGGCATATAATAACATAAACTTATGTTCTCTCTCTCTCTCTATTTTTCTTTTTAGATCATTGTGTTTGTTGTTTTTTGTCAAATTGACAAAATAGCCATATCTTGGAAGAAGAAGTTGTGATTGAAGAATTGCCTCCATCAGATTGGCCTGGAGACAAGTCTGTGAGGACATTTTATTGATTAATGATTGATGTGGGAGGACCCAGCTTAGAGGGGACAGAGCTACCCCTGGACAAGTGGTCCTGGGTGGTATAGGAAAGCAGCTGAGCAAGCCATGGAGAGCAAGCCAATAAGCAGCATTCTCCATGGTCTCTGCTTCAGTTCCTGCCTCCAGGTTCCTGACTTGAGTTCCTGCCCTCTTCCCTTGATGATGGACTGTAATGTGGATGTGGAAGTCAAAAACCCCTCTTGTTCCCAAGTTGCCCTTGGTCACTGTTTTATCTCAGCAATAGAAAGCAAACTAATACAATCGTATTATGTGTTAGATTTCTCTCTCATGGAAGTACAAAGCAAATGTTCATCAAACATACTGTAGTGGCCATAGACAGTTTAAGAGGAAGACTATTTCAATATCTGTTTATAACATATATTATATGTTATAACATATATTATATGTTATCATTTTCTCATTAAAGTTTAGAAGTTTTAAAACATTTGCATCCTAGATACCAATAACCTATAGATTATGTATATGACAAGTAATTTACCCTGATTTGTAAATTATTTTGTAGCCTTCCTTCTGGTCTTTGGAAAGATAAGTTTATAACTTTAATAATCATCTACATCAAAAGTTTTCTTCATTGTTTGTGTTTTCTCTTTGTTTTTTTTTTTTTTTTTTTTTTTTTAAATCTACCTTTTCCCAAAACAGTCAGAATCTATTTTGGGGCAAATTTAGAAGAAAAATAAACCTTCATTTGAGAGAGTGGGCCTAGAGATAAACATTGATGATTGCATTCACTATCAAATGCCAACGCTTTACAATGAAATCATAAATGGAAAACAGAGCACATGGTGATGTCCTTGAGAAAGGTCTCGGCTGTTTGTACACGTTTGCAGACCTACATAGCCTTATAGGCAGCTTCTAGTGGTCTATGAGCTATTCATTCCACTGAGAGTTTGTTTATAAGAATATTGAACTTCTGTGTAGTTTTATCATCCACGAAGCATACCTCTCTGTTTACTTGAATGTTTGTGTGTGTGTGTGTGTGTGTGTGTGTGTGTGTGTGTGTGTGCATCTTGTTACACGGCCTAGACTCATACCTCTAACTTGTGAATATCCTCACTCCTCACAGAAGAAACAAAAGCAACAATAAAATAAATAAATAAAATAAAAGATTTTAGATTAGTTTAAGACAATTTACCCTCCTGCATCACAGGTTGTGTAGTAGAGTTCTCCAAGGAAACAGGAGTGTGTGTGTGTGTGTGTGTGTGTGTGTGTGTGTGTGTGTGTGTAAAAATACATCATATGTTTAATATATATGCCATATTGAAGCTGGCGAACTAGGCTAGCCTGGCATAGTACTAGATGTTGAGGGCTGGAGAACACAGCTCTGGTGTGTAAAGGCAGGAGAGGGCCCCAGTTCCAGAAGGAAAGCAAACTGTCTGAGCTCTGTCTTTGTACTCTCTCTGTCTTCAAGACTTTATCTATTGGTTTTTGATAACTGTCATTGGGAAAATCTCTGTGCTTTGGTGGTGTTTTCCCACACTTGGTGAGGATGCAGCTTCTTACTTAGTCCGATAATTCAAACATCACTCTCTCCTGAGAACCCCAGCCAGATACACCCTGAAACTGCTTTGTCAGATAGCTGAGGTCCCCCTCAGTTACTCAGGTTTCCCCTAAAATTACCTTTGCATGCAGTGTTCAGATTAATTACTTATTTGTACATTATATCTTAGATTAGATTAATATTTATGCCAATTACATACTAATATTATTTTCTCACTTTTCAGTTACATTTTACTTAAAATCAAAAATATAGTAAGAGGATTCAAAAACTAACAAAAGACACTCTAAGAAATTTCCTCATCTAAGCTACTCAGTTCCTTCACCTGGAGTTCATGAAGGTTCATTGTCTAAGCATTCTATTTAGAGCTTTCTTGGGCAGGTGAATACTTTTTCATTAAAAACTTCCTTTATTTTGTGCTGGGATTAAAAGTATGCACCATCCATTACACCTGGCTGGGAGATTATGCAGAGGGGAACAGTGCTTCCTGCCCAGGGTACAAGGCTGGCCATCTGAATTCAATCCCTGGAATCCACCTAAGGTGGAAGGTGAGAACTGACTCCACAAAGTGGCTGGCCTCCAAACAGTGCTGTGACAAGAATCCCATTGTTCCAAGCCAGGTGTGATGGATGGTGCACGCTTTTAATCCCAGCACTCAGGAGGCAGAGGCAGGAGGATTTCGGTGAGTTTGAGGCCAGCCTGGTTGTTCATCATGAGTTACAGGACAGCCAGGAGAACTTAAAGAGACCCTGTCTCAAAAAAAAAAAAAAAAAAAAAAAACAAAAACAAACAAACAAAAATCCCACCGATCACTAGTAAAACAAATAAAAGTACCTTGTTTTTTCTCTTTCTTGTTTCACGATTATTTACTAAATGTTTTTCCTTGTAATGAGTGGTTTTGTGTGTCAAACTGACCCAAGCTGGAGTCATCAGAGGAAGAAGCCTCAGCTGAGGAAATGCCTCCTTGAGATCCAGCTGTAAGGCATTTTCTCAGTTAGTGATCATTGGGGGAGGGCCCAACCCTCAGTGGGTGGTGCCATCCATGGGCACCTATAAGAAAGCAGGCTGAGCAAGCCATGGGAAGAAAGCATCTCCCCTCCATGGTCTCAGCATCAGCTCCTGCCTCTGGGATTCTGCCCTGTGTGAGTTCCAGTCTTGACTTCCTTCAGTGATGAACAGCAATGCTCAAGTGAAGCCAAATAAACCCTTTCCTCCCCAACTTGCTTTTTGGTCATGGTGTTTCATCACAGCAATAGAAACCCTAACTAATTGTGGTGATATTTTGTCTGTGATCTAACAAATAAAGCTTGTCTGAAGATCAGAGTGTGGAGCTAAGCCACTAGTTAGGCACAGAGGCCAGGGGCTTGTGGCACACACTTTTAATCCCAGGATTCTGGGAGGCAGAGGCAGACTGAGCTCTGTGAGTTCAGAGCCACCCTGGCCTACACAAGACTGATCCAGTCTAAAAGAGAAACAGAGCCAGAAAGTGGTGACACACACCTTTGATTCCCAACACTTGGGATCTCACGCCTTTAATCCTAGCACTAGGGAGATGGAGACAGGAAGTGATATGGCTGGGCCAAGAGAGGACTATAAGGTGGAGGAGACAAGGGCTGAGAGCCCTTTTTGGCTGAGGAATTGGAGAGGTAAGAGGTGGTGGCTGTGGCTGGCTCCTTTGTCTCTCTGATCTTTCAGCATTTACCCCTATATCTGACTCTGGATTTTTATCATTAAGACCACCTAGGATTCGTGCTACAACTAAGACATTCCTATTCAGAAGATTTTCCTTTTAACTATTATTTCATAGTAGGTCTGCTGGTGACAAATTGGCTTCATCTCACTGGAGACTTGAGGACACCCTGATTACTTCCTTTGGCTTCCACATTTCTGATGAGAAATCTGCTGTTCAAGCCATCTTTCCCTAGTGTAAGGTATCCATCCTTTCTTTCTGGTTGCTTTAATAATTTTTTCTTAGTAGTCTTTCAAAGTTTGCCCTTGATATATCTTGAAGTGATTTGAGTTAGTCATTTTCATATATTGACTAGGCTTACTTTTTTGGTTCTATTTGGGATTTTTTTCACAATTATTTCTTTATATATACTTATTCAGGATAATCTCCTTTCCTTGCTGAGATTTCATTGTTTACTATAATCCCACATGTCTTAAGTCTTTGTTACTTTTTTTCTTCTTTCAGTATGTTTTTCTTGGTTATGAAAACTAAATAATTTCATTTTTCCATCTCCAAGCTCTGAGGTTTTCTCTGTACCTATTCACATTACAGATTTTCTGTTCTCTAGGGCAATTTGTATCTTTTGGGACAGACAAGGCAAAGAAAACTAGGGAACTCTTTTGGGTCCCCAAGACAGCAGCTACTGTGCACCTCCTGTTCTGAAAGCCTTTTGTTTGTTTTCTATACAATGCCCAGAGTTCTCAGCTGGATTTCATATGAGGGATGGGGAAGAGGATGTTTACTCCATCTTCGATATTATTATTTTATGTAATCTGTGTTTCCTCACATGCATCACATGGCTTCTTTGCTCCTCATTCCTTCTCACGGGTTAAATTGTACTGTGATGATCATCCTCTAAAGGCTATGCCTTCATTTTTTTTTAAAATATTAACTGTTAGCAGTAAACTTCCCCAGTTTTGATTGCATGAAAATGGCTTTCACTTTTCTTTTTGACAGATCATTTTGTTTAGTACTCATATATTGATTGTTATTTCTTTTAGCACTTTGGGATCATATCTGTGGTATTTCCTGGCTTCCCATGCTGCTGTTGAGAGATCAGTTATCAATCTCATCACGATTTGCTCCATCCTTTGTCTCTGGGAGGAAACGGATGACTCTGTTGTTATTGCTGAGCCGTAGCTTATCCATGATGTATCCAAAGGGAATTCTTTTCTTAACATAACCTTTAAAAAAACTTCCTATAACATGCATTCTTCTTGTTATAAATTCCACTTTCGAACCCCCTTCCCACCCTCATTGCTCTCCCTAAAAGTCCCCTTGCCACATTTATGCCTTTGGTTGTTGGTTTGAGACCCAACTGACCTTAGCTGGGATTATCTGTGCAGCCATGGGTTTAGAACTACCTATTGGAGTCTGGAGTCCATGCCTGAAGACAATGACTGCCCTCCCAGGTCACAGCCCATCATTGAAAGAGGTAATAGCAGAAACCATGGAAGAACACTGCTTGCTGACTTGCTGGCAGGCTCACGTTTACGTGGCTATATATATACAGCTCAAGCCACCTGCCCAAGGAATGGTGCTGCCCACAGTGAGCTGGGCCTTCCTACATCAGTTAATTATGGAGACAGTCCCCCACAGGCCAATCTGATCCAGGCAATTCCTCCACTGAGGCTCCTCCTCCTCACAGATGCCTCAGTGTCAAAGTTAACAATGAAGGTAAAGCAGGACACATCTCTTCAGTGTTTCATCTTGCCTGGTTTATCTATCATTTCCCCTGTGATCTCTTATTAGACCTACTTTAGTCTTAAGACTCTACCTTCTGGTTATCTTAAACTCTGATAAGGTCCATTTCTTTTTTATTTTGGGCTGTGTCCTTGATAATTACTTCAGATATATCTTAAAGTTCACTAACCCTGTTATAATTTATCTGCTACCATGTATAATATATCTCCCCAATTTTTATTTTTTGGTCTTTGTAAGTTAAATCTTTCCTTCCAATCTCCATGCTCATTGAAAAAGGTAACACTTTAAGATAAAACCTGCAAGCTTGGTATTGTGGTTTGAATGTGAATTGAGCCTCCAGAGGCTCGGAGTCTGTACACACTTGCTCTCCGGCTGAGTTGCTGTTTGGGAAGGTGGTGGAAACTTTTGATGCAGAGCCTCGCTGGAGAGAGAGGTAGCTGGGAGTGGCCCTTGAGGCTTTATAGCCTGACCCCACTTCTTGGTCATCTGCTTCCTGACTCTATGTGATATGGCCACCTGCCTCACACTGCTGCTACCATACCTTCCTGACCCTGATGGACTGGGTCTCCTCAACTCACAGTCAGAATAAACTCTTCCTCCCTTTTTAAGTTGTGGGCTTTTTTTCCCTCCAGATGTTTGGTCACAGTAATAAGAAAAGTAACTAATACTTGAGTCACAGGAAAAAGAATAGCAAGGCAAACCCTATGGATTGTCATCTACCTTCAGCAATGAATAATTCACGGTTAATTTGGTTCTTCTGAATATCTATTCACTTTTTCCCACTCCAGATAATTCTGAAGACAATCCCATATATCATATCATTTTATCTGTAATAATTCAACGTGTGTCTCTAATAGACAAGGATTACCCTCTAAATAAGCATTTTATTTCTGTTTTAAATTCCACTATAAATCCTTACTACCAAATATCCTTAAGTTTAAAGAAAGTCTTTATGGTCTTTGTTTATACTTCTGGTGTTCTTTTATTTCTTTACACATACACATATGACACATACACATATGTACACATATAATTTCCAGTTGGTGTTTAATTGTTCTAACATGGGTCATCTTTATGGTGTGATTATGTGTCTGTTATGATTATGTGTCTGTTATGTCTGCTGGTTCCTGTTCACGGTGGATTGTTTCATCATGTATGTGTGATGTTTAATATATATTGTGAGCTTATGGTCATTGAAACATTATCCATAACTACTGTTTGAGAGATAACTGAAGCTTATTTCCCTAGAGATTTTTTTCCCCCTGGCTTCATGTCCCAATGAACTTTACTGTGTCTGCATGGTCACTGGTCACTTCTGGGAACTTAGATACCAGGTTTCACTGCTTAGTCAATAAAGGATTATCTGATTTCCAGTTAAGGACCTGCAATAAACCTGTAAGCCAAGCCAATTGGCTGGCTTGCTTGCTTCCTTTCTTTCTTCCTTCCTCCCCTCCCTTCCTCCCTCAAAAGATTTATTTATTCTGTGTGTGAGTGTAGATGCTCCCTTTACTGAAAGTCACTGTGCCCCACCTTTTACATGGCTTCCAGGGATTGAACTCGGGTCATTGGGCTTGCAGGGTGAGCACTGACTTCCACTTCCTGAGCCATTCCCACCCCCACCCCCACCCCCACCCTCTCCTTAGAGATCTGGAACTGCTCCCTCCAGACTCCTGTGCATCACTGACCTGTGATCGCTCACACTCAGTTCTCTCATTGGATTTTTGAGCCACTGAAGTAGTGTCAACTTCATTCCAGGCCTATAAGGTGTTCACCTTGTGGTTGCGTATTCTCAGATGAGCTTTTATTTTCCTGACGCTAACAGAGGAAAGCATTTCCACTGTCTGTTTCAGTGAAGTGAAATTTATTTTACCAATTGCTTTTTGTCAGGGCTGTTGCCTTCTGGAGAGCTGTCTCTAGCAAGGGACTCAGTTGCCTTCTTTCACATAAGTCCTTCTTTTGTCCCTCATATGCTAATACTTTGTTAAAAAAATTACTCAACTATGTATTGGCAGATTTCCTGAAGACAAGATTCAGCTCCAATCTCCTATGCCCAGTTGCTGCCTTGAATTCATGCCTTTTTTTTTTTTTTTTTTTACTACTTGTATCCTAGATGGATTCTTCCCCTGTCTTCAACTCAGCTAAGCATTTAAAATATTAGAAAAAAATTCACTCAATATATTAAGATCTTGTAGAATGGAATTCTGAATGCCTATATGTTGTCATAGTCATAGAGGAATCCAAATTATTTTGCCTCAACTCCCTTGAAATAGGCTATCGGAAGTGAGCCCTCTTCACACTGTGTGTGTGTGTGTGTGTGTGTGTGTGTGTCCCTGCTGTTCCTTACAGTTTCCTACTCCGGAGGCTATCTGATAGACTCCTAATCCATTTAGATGGGTCTCACAAAGAAGTATAAATCCAGTAGATTCTAAACAACAGAGTTTTATTAATCTGAATTCTAGAGGCTGAGAAGCTCAAGATCAAGATGCCAGAAGACACCTAGGTAGTGAGGGTCTACCTCCAGATCACAGAGGACACCTCTACTGTGTCCTCACAGGCTAAAAAAGCACGACAGTTCTTTGGGTTCTCTAGCACAAGCTCTGTCGTATTCTACTCATCTCGTAAATGCCCCCACTGTCTACTACCATCAGAATCAGGTTTCAACTCATGAACTCTAAGGGTGGGTCACAAGCATTCAGAAGATGGCATATTGGTCCCCAGGTTCATATAGTTCATATGGTTTTGACTCATCTCACTCTCACTCATGATGATCCTTGTGAGTTTACCATTCTTTGGGCAAAGCTGTCCATTGCTGGTAACTTCCACTGTTAATAAACACTGGATTTGGCCTTGAGAAGAGAGTCTGGTCTTCCCTCTTCTCCCTAGACATTGGAGAAGTCCTTTTCCTTCAATTACCTGAGCAGGAGCATGAGAAAGACAACATGACAACA
Source organism: Peromyscus maniculatus bairdii (assembly GCF_049852395.1). Taxonomy (NCBI): domain Eukaryota; kingdom Metazoa; phylum Chordata; class Mammalia; order Rodentia; family Cricetidae; genus Peromyscus; species Peromyscus maniculatus. The sequence continues at coordinate 70,608,279 of NC_134861.1, forward strand.
TGGACATGAACTTACAAACATTTCAAAGTGCCAGACCCAGACTACATCACATTTATCTGATGGTGTTGCCCCGCCCTCAGATTTGAGCTTTGCGGCATCCTCTGGAAGGCATTAGCAATCCATTTCAGGGTAGACTGCGCTAAGCCCAGTCCATTTGTTTTGCGATGTGCCGTGGATAACGACTTAAACAATAAACATTCACAGACTTCCCCAAGAAACACATAATATTAAAGAGGCATGGAGCAGTCAAAAGCTGTGCTTAGAAGAGCAACTGCTCTCTCAGGGACAAATAATCTAGATACACAGCTCTCTGAACCATCCATCCAACTTACCGGACTAAACAGAACATGAAATATTTGAGTTCAGGTTACGACACTGAATCTGGGTCTTCCTCGGGAACAATGGGTGGTGCTGTGCCTTTGATTTGCATAATCATGAGTCCCAAAGTGGTGGTGGTGGTTTTGGGAGAAAGCAAAACAGAAACAATGACCTGCTGTCACTATAAACCCAACTCTCAGCTTGGGACCTCTGTCTTCCCAACGCAAGGTCATAAAGCAAATGCTGTAGCTTTCTAAACAGCAGTTCCCTGAGCTCACATGTTTTCTAATAAAACTTGGTTTCATGTAGGATGCCCCTCTTGCAAATCTTTCTTGATATATCACAAAGCGCAGAGCTTATTCAAGCTGCCTACTTGTTAACTGTATATTAATGTCACTCACGAGTGTGAAATACTGCTGGTGGGAAGATTTTGACTCACCCGGTCCCCCAATACACACACTGTGTAATGGAAATGAAGGCAGTGTTGGAGGCTGGGGGTGTGGTGTCATTGAAATACGTGGCACCCAAGACTCTTCAGTCCCTACTCAGCCAAATATGGTGTGACTCTGAGAAACTTCTCTGCCCTAAGTGTCAACTTCTTTATGACAATGTTGGTATATCAAAAAAAAAAAAAAAACCATGAGGGATTGGGGATTTAGCTCAGTGGTAGAGCGCTTGCCTAGCAAGCGCAAGGCCCTGGGTTTGGTCCTCAGCTCTAGAAAAAGAAAAGAAAAGAAAAAAAAAAAACCATGAGAGGGTCTCATGGCTCCCTCCTCCTTCCCCTCTGTCACCCCTCAGTCTGAAGATGCTTGAAGCCACTCTGGCTTTACAGATGACTAGAAATTTGGCCACAGGCAACTGGTGCCATAGCTTCTGGTTTCGAGGCATTAGTCATAGTTGTATTGTGACAGCCTCGTTTCAGACATTCTACGTGGGCTCTCTGGCCCTTGCAGGTGTTTATGAGTTGTCCTCCGCCAAATCAAAGGGGACAGGGAGGACTAAGGTTCATAAATTGTTTTGTGTTTTTCAAGCGGTTTTCTTATTCCCTAAATGGCAGTCCGAATTTTGAAAAATTAAATATCATAATAGCAATAAATATTCGTAGCTGGAGGAAAGGATGGTTTGGGAAGCTTGTGTATGAATGAGTCACACTGTACACACAGTATATTTCTTACTTCAAAAGAAGTCGAAAAAGTCTGAGAAATACTGTTATGAAAGGGTTTGATAAAATAAAAAATATTTGTTCAATTTTATAAGCATAAAGTAAAAATAATATAATGTTCCCAAATAAAAATTTTAGGATAGCATGCATCATGTGGGCTGTTCCAACATCTTCCGTTCCTTCTCATCTGCAGCTGTCCCCTCTACTGTGGGATTTCTAGGGCCTCTTCTTATCCATCAGATGCCTTTACACTCAAGTGTGGGGTTTGCTGTGGCCAACGAGCTATTAGCAAATGAGATGAAGACAGTCTTGAGAAGAGCTGGTGACATTGAGCTTGCTCTTGTCTTTGCCTTGGATGTGGAAACAAGTCCGGAGGACTGGGCTGGAGGATAGACAGCACATGGAGAGCAACTACTCCAGTTTCTCACCGAGGGTTTGCCAGATCTGGTGGCTGACAGCGACCTCCACATGAGTGACAGTGGAAAAGGCCAGAAAAATTGGCCAGCTGAGCCCAGCCAAGGCTGCCCAACCTATGTGCTTGAGAGTTAAAGGTTTATAGCTGTGCACACTAGCGTTTCACGGCTGTTTGTTATGGAGTATTACTGTAGCGATGATAATGATAACCAGGAGATTGTACTCATTAATGGTGCTCATAACAATAAACAATAAATAAACAATAAACATGGCAGTAAAATAGGTACTTATTTTCAAAGACTATGTCAGTTGTTAATCTCAAAATATGCCTTCTGAACTATCTTCATATTTCACATTATGCTGAGTATTACAGAAGGAGCTATTTCTGAGAAAAGAGACTATATGATTGATTGATTAATAGAAGAATGTCAGAGGAACTAGATCTGCCCAAGACTCTGTTACCAAGGAGACTTGGATGCAGCCAGTCGGGAATCCTCTTTACTAGAACTATGTCCAGGTTGCTGACCTCCCCCATCTTCCAAAATGAAAACCCTGTTTCCTGCCCAAGTCTTCTGGACCTACCTCAATTTTCATAAAAGTTCCTGTAGGATATCAGTTTGAATAATTAGAGTTGACATTTTGCTTGCAAGCAAAATAGAGGCCCTTTCCTCAGGAAACCACAATGACATTAATATCCTCTTGAGTACATACCGCCCTCCAAATAACCCGATTTGTTTTCCTGAAATTTGCATTTTCATTTGATCATTAAAGATGAGTTTTTCTTTGGAAAGGGAAGCCCATGGCTGTCTTGATTAGTTTGGCCCATTGGTTATCAGGGGAAGTTCCTGTGGCCATTTGCTCACTTGGACATTCTGTTTCCTGGAGCTACCAGTTACTTAACCAATTCCTACCTCCAAGACATGTAAGTGCTGGCCATCAAGAACTGCATAGGAACTAGCCAATCAGGAGTCAAGGAGAGAGTGGGGAAGATCTTCATTAACAGGTTAAGGAATATCCATCATCCTTATAGCGGTCCTGTTTGCAGTAGTTAGGGATTGGAACACTGGGGAAAACCTTGAAAGCTACCCACAGGCACCAATAAATCTCTGTCAGATGGATTTAAAGCTCTCTGAGGCCTTCTGATAATGGAGTTGGTACGCTAGTCACGGTGTTTGTCCTCAAGCTTGGAGTCATGGAAATTTTGAATACGTCTCAGAAATATCCCAATGTCCAAGCTTGTGAGCCCGAGAGAAGGGTGTTCTGTAGTGACACCTGTGGGTAGTGTAAGTCAGTATTTTGGATGCTCAAAGGAGGTAGACAACTAAGGCTTGATTTCATTCATTCATTCATTCATTCATTCATTCATTCATTCATCTATATATTTATTGAGGCAGGGTCTCTCTACATAGGCTTGCCTGTCCTGGAATTCACTGTGTAGACCAAGGTAGCCTCAAAGACCCAGAGATCCACCTGCCTCTGCCTCCTGAGCACTGGAATTAAAGATGTGGGCCACCACATCTGGCTAAAGACTTGATTTTTTTTCCATCCTAAGTACCTTGCCTGCAATTACTTGATGTGTTTGTCTCTGTAACCCCAAGGATAAGACTTTTCTTTCTACATCTTAGAATTTCTCGTTAGTTCTCATCTTGCTAATTCTCATTTGTGCCTTCTGATGCTTCCCTTCAGTTTAGGGGTTTGCATTTGGCACAGACAGATACGTGATTTTTAAAAATACCCATTGAATGACTCTAGAGACAGTGGCAATTTTAAAATGCCTGAGAATTCGTGGTGAGTTGATTTGACAGAATTCTCTGAAAGCTTGTGCTTGTATGCATACATACCAGAATGCTTATACAAATTTAATCGCCTGTGTACACTTAAGAACATAAGCATTTCCCAGCTAAGACTCTTAGGTTGGCTTATATCAAAATTTGGTTCCATTTCCTCTAGAATTGAAAGCTTGATTTGAAGCTTAAATACTTCAGTTGAAAGTACTTTAGTTTATACCATCAAAATAGTAGATCAAAACTGCTTACTTCAATTCTGGGTATCACAAAACGGAACTCCAAATCTATTTTAATGAATGCGTCATATTAGTCTCTCTTTGAGAAATGATGAGTAGGACAGTTTAAGATAATCTATTTTTGTTAGAAAAAAATACTTCTGAATGCTTTTCAAATAAGATTTGTCTTATTGAGGGAGTTCATCATTAATCTCAAAATCATACAAAATATAGGGCAATAAAATTTAAAAAAACAAGGAGACTTTCTCCCTCCCGGTTCATTTAAGGGCTCTCCAAATGTGCATTCTGGTTGTTAGATGTCTTTATGTAGAATTTTATTTTTTTGAAATAATTTGAGCACTCACATAAGGGAGTTCATTGGTGCTACATTATAACACTATTGCTAATACTTCTAATTCCTGGGGGATGGACACGTGCGCTGTGCACACTTCGGTTTGGAGTTAGATCCTTTCTACTTTAAGGGGCTGTCATCTACCCAGCCTAATAAAATCTATGACAAGTTTGAAACATAACTGCCATAAACACATCTTGAATATAGATATGTTCACTTTCATATTTTCTGATTGTCTGCTAGGTTTGAGACCCACTGAGTTGAGTGGTCATTTAGAATTACATCATCATCATCATCAACAATAATGGTACAGCAGAGTTCAAAGGAGCACATTATAACCCAAGTCTTCCATTTTACACAGGAGATAGCCTGGTTGGTAAAGGTGAAATGAGCTGTGCATATCTGAGTTTTAAATTCCAAGACAATTGCAGAAATGCCGAGCCTACAGAGGGCAGCTGGAGTATCCTATACATAATTGCTCCAGGTAAGCATTTTCGAAATTCTGTGCTTTCCCGTGTACAGAGACAAAATAGCAGGACTGATGGGACACTCTGGTGTGTTCTCTGTCACACCAGCAACCAAACGAAGAGGAAGGAGCTATCCAGGAAGAAACAGCAAGAAGTCCTCAGAGGATGACTTGTATTCTGTGTCCATGAATTTAACCAACTGTGGATCAAAAGTATTAAAAAAAATTGTGACTATATAGGACACATATAGTGTTTTTTCCCTCTAAAATATAGTAGAACAAGTATTTACATCACACACACACACACACACACACACACACACACACACACACACACACACACTTATAATTAGGGATTGTAAGTAATCCCAAGATGATTTAAAGAGGATGTGTATAGGAAATTTGCAAATATCATGGCATTGTTATAATAATGTAGGAAATCTGGGAAGAGCCCAGGATAACCCAAGCTCTTCACTATACTCAGGAGACGACTTGACTCTCAAAGATTGATTAAGATCCATTCTAACCACTCCTAAGGTTCTTGATCCTTAGAAGATTTGGGGATCCTGATGTGGGGCAGTTGGGGAATGGGGATATCCTAGAACAAATTCCACATGGGTAGACTAGAGGTTAACTCAATTGACTTAGAAATCAGACATTTTGCCTGAGCTGATAAGTGATCATTTCTTGGAGACACAATGTTTGGTAGTCACGTGACATCCAAGAACAGCTATACATACAGAATGACCCAGACAGGTAGACAGCTTGTAAGAATCATAACCAATATCTTAAGATTAGAGCATTGGTTCATGATCAATCATGTTAACATTTCATAAGTTGTGTTTTTAGGAGTCTGGCAAGTAGAATAATCTTCTTCAGGAAGTTCCGAAGTGAAGGTGGCCAGCATTCTTCAGGTCAGTTGAGCTTGTTTCTTAGATGTATGAAAGCATTGTGCCCAGCTTTAAAGAGAAACAACCCTGGATTCAAATTTCTACTTCACCGCAGGGAATCAGTGTGGCTCATCTATGAAAGGCTAATAATGACATTGCTCTCCCAGCTTAATTTCAAGCATCTGATGTAGGCACATACAAGGGCATACAACAGGGGCTCAGTCAATGCTGTTTAATGTCCATTTGGTGGAGCATAATAATGGTACAATGGTTTTCATTCCTGAGTCCTCATGAACACCAGGCAAAAATTTAGTAAATGTCTTATTGAATGCACACAACCCTATGCATCGGTTACTACTGGCATAGTTGTTCACACACAGGAAACAGGCGCAGGAGGATTAGGTAGCACACCAAGGTCAAACCATTTGGAAAGCAAGATGCTGAGAAAGGGTTCCAACCCAGGTCTGAGGCTCGTCCTAACTTTTTCACCCTCTATCCCCACAGCCTAGGAATCAAGAGGCCAATTCCGCTCCATAGATGGTCTGTCTCTCCACATCTGTTTAGGTTGAAGAGGAAGCCGTTATTAACTAGTAAAGATGATTAAAAGTCCCAGAGCCTGCACTAAAAGCTCCACGTTTCCGTGCTTTCAGCCGAGGCCCCGGGAACCCAGGTGAAACCAGGAGGCGCGAAGACAGATGTTTGACTTTGAGCTTACACAGTGGAATTTTGAGCGCTCCGTGTTTGTTTTAGAACGTATTTTATGGCGTTGCTGTTAAAATGATGGGAAGATAGAAATCTCTTTTAGCATTTGGAAGTACATTTTCCTTGGAGTCTCAACGCTTCAGTTGGCTTCAGAGGACGTGGTTTTGAAGACATTTATGCTAACTTCCGACCCTAGCTGCTTTTCTTAGCCCCACTGTGGTAAAATTCAGGTAAACAGAATTTTCTTCCCGTCTTCCGTTAACAAGGTCAATAGATTAAAATATACAAAGTCCTGTTCCATCCAGCCTAAGAAAGCACTATTTGAGATTATATCGTCTTAGGCTTTTCTCTTTAAAGATTTATGATTTGGGGGTGAATATGCTGGCCAGTGACACTTTGCCACCCAGACTTGAGGCTGAGGTTGGAAGTCATGGCCCATTGTACTAGCATCCTCAAGGAGGAGGGTGCTAAAACACTTGGGGAATGGCCTTACCGACAATACACTTGTATCCTGAGTTCTAGAATTGATTAGCAATTTATTTCTGTCCTTTTGTCCACATTGCTGGTAACTATCATGACAAGTTCGACTCCGCTAATCCACTAACAAGTGTATTAGGGGGATTTAAAGATCTCTATCATGCTAAGGACAGTGTCGGGGGTGGGAGCCCTACACACAGACACACACACACACAGACACACACACACACACACACACACACACACACACACACACACACACACACACACCATAGAGAGCAAAGGAGCCTGGGAAAGATGCCAGCTAGCTAAGGTGACACATAACTGTACGTTTAGCACTTAGAATGCTGAGGCAGGAGGATTGTAAGTTCAAGTTCAGTCTAGGCTATAAAATGAGAACTTGTCTCAGAAAGAAAAAGAAAAGGTTTCTGCAAAGAAACCTCCTAGGAATTTGGTGATGCTGACTCTGAGAACACTGATGTTGGTCATAACTAGTTTTTTGTTTGTTTGGTAACTACCAATCACCGAGATCTTTAGTGTGTAAGGGTCACAATTCGTCTGTTTTGAAAACTCACATTTTCCCCCAATATGCACCCACCCATCACATGCAGTTGTCATTCTGTAGGATAGTGGATATTCTGCAAGTGATTACTTTCATGTCATATTGTTAAGAATTAACAGGGTCTTAGACAGCAAAACTATGATATAAACCGAATCCCTTCACCTCTCCAAGCCACATTTGCATTGTCGTAACCCCTGGTATCTGAGGATAGTTATATAAATCAAGTCCAAGGACTGTGCAAAGTACCACATGAATGGACGATGCTTCGGAATTAGGAGTAATGATTGTTCGGCATTTTTTTGGCCATCGTCTTGTCTCCTAAGAGGTCTCAGTGATATAGACAACATTTGATCATTGTCAAAAGACTGAGAAATAAGGAATGATGTAGATCGTTCTTTTGTGAAGAATATGGTTGACAGTGATGGGTATCAGAAAGAAATGCAACACATTGAAGAGATTAAGACAAGTTGCATTGCTGTGTGTTACGGTTTGAATATGGATTATCCCCCATAGGTTGTGATTTGGTTGTTTGTTTCCCCAATGATGGTGTGTTTGGGAAGGTTCTAGAAACTTAGAAGGTAGGACCAAGGTGGAGGAAGCATGTCACTAGGACTAGGTTCTTGGGGGTGTATTAGCACCACCCCGACTCTTCCCCTGATTCCCAGACTGCTGTGAGCTCAAGTTCTACTCTGCCACGCCTTCCTAATCCACCCTCCTCCATTGGTAGATTGAAGCCTCAGAAACGGAACCAATATAAATGCTTCCTCTCTTAAATGTTTTTTTTTTTTAAATTAAATGTGTCCTTTGACAATTTCATACATGTGCATAATGCATTTTGATTGTTTTTTTTTTAATCTTTAACCTCTCTTATATCCCTCCTAGCCCCCCATCAAATCCTCCAACCATTTCCATGTTCTTATCATTTTGTTTTGTTTTGTGACCACTGCGTTTAACCAGGGCCATCTGTGTGGCCATGGGTTTGGAACTCTCCATTGGAGCTTGGTAAGTCACCAGTAAATACAAACATAAATCCAATGACTCCCTCTCCCTTAGTATCGAGCAATAACCAATAGTTCCCTAAGGGTAGGGGAGGGCCCCATGAGTCAGACTGATTACTGACAGGCCCAGCCTCGAGTAGGCACGGTGCAGACAACCGTAGCTCCTGTGAGTTATTGTTATGTCCGTATCATGCTCAGAAGAGAGCGTTTCACAGGCCTCCTCCCAATGACATGGCTCATATTCTTCCTACCCCCTCTTTCATGATGTCCTCTGATCCTTAGAGTGGGTGACATAGATTAGATGCCCTGTTTAGGGCCGAGCACGCAACTGTCAGTTATTCTCAGCAACATGAACAGCCGTAAGTCTCTGCCTTCACCGCAGTCCACTACAAAAAGAAGCCGTGATCAAAGCTGGGAGTAGTAATTGTCTATGGGTATAAAAATAACAATTAGAAGGCCTATTGGTACCATGTCTACTTATCAGAGCAACAGACAGTGCTCCCCTAGGGCCAGTGATATCCCCAGCCACAGGGTTTTGATCAGCTTTATAGTAGTAGGCATGAATTCTCTCCTGTAGAGCATGCCTCAAATCTAGTCCGACAGTGGTCGCTTCTCCACATACCAATCATGCCACTCTTGTGTCAGTAGGCACATGTGCCTGGCAGGTGGTATTGCAGGATACAGCGTTTATGGTGGGTTAAAACTTGTGATGAATTTTCTTTCCCAGCAGCCTTCACAGCAACTTCTAGTACTCTGATGCTGTCTCTAACAGGAAGGGAGCTTCCACCTCATGTCCAACATGATTTCTCCGTGTCCTGAAACCAAGCTATAGAGTAATTAATAAACTTGCATAACTTCTTCTTACATCCTTGGTTTTGATTAACCCCTCCCCTCTTCCTCTTCTCGTCTATCCCTACCCCTCTTTTGTTTAAACCTTACCACCCCAGAATTTCCTGTCTCTATTTTCATGTTACATGCGTTCTACTTTCTGCCTCCCTTAAGACTCCTCTGCTGCCAACCCATCATAGCCCCTCCCCAGCTTCCGGGTTTCAACAGACATTCCAGTTGAACATAGAAATCTAAATTTCAAAGCTCTGACTCACGTATGAGAGAAGACATGCAATGCCTCTCTTCCCGGGCAGGTGTTACCTTACTTTGCAAATTTTCCAGTCCCATCCATTTTCCTGCAAACTTCCTAACTTCATTTTTCTTCACAAGTTAAACAACTCTGTTGTGTATTATGTACCAAATTTTTATTATCCATTCATCAGTTAATGGACAACCTCGGCTGACTCTATTTCCTAGCTCTTGTGAATATGAGTGTGCAAATGTCCCTGTTGATTGGATGTGGTATCCTTTAGGTACACTTCCAGGAATAGTACGGCAGAGTCATAGGATAGCTCTTGCTCCAGCTTTTAAGGAAATGTCCAGACTGCTTTTTAAGGGGCTGCACTAGTTCACACCTTCACCAAAAGGGTGCGAAGGCTTCCCTTTCCTCACCTGTTGTCAGCATTTGGCATCCATTGTTTTTTCATTAAAGTAAGAAGGAATCTCAAAGTAGTATTAATTTGCATTTCCCTGATGCCCAGGGAAGTTGAACATTTTTGTATCACTAGCCATTTGTGGTTCTCTGGAGAACTCTCTCTTCAGATCCAGTTTATATCCTAGACACTATTCTTCGGTAGATGCTAGAGCGAAGATTTTCTCCCATTCTGTGGGCTGCTTCTTCAGTCACTTGACTGTTTTATACTCTGTAAGAAAGGTGTTTTTCTTTTTTTTAGGTTCATGAGGTCCCACTTGTTGAGGTCCTAGGTATTGTGGCCCCTTTTAACTGAGTGACCAGAGTCTCAGTCAAAAGGTTTTGGTATTTTGGTCACATTAATAGGAAACTAACTGCTATACATTATTAGCATGCATGGGTTCCAAGACTGGACATGACCATGCACAGTGCATTAGGCAAGGTCTTACAACAAGCCCTATATGTAACATGAATCTTAGAAGGTCTTATTAATAAAAAGCAAACCCAGAACCTGATGTTGGGGTGAATGCTGAAAGATCAGAAATCCAGAACCAGCCACAGATAACCTCACCTCTCCAATTCCTCAGCTGATCTTGTTTCCTCAAACTGGAAGCCTCTGTGTCCTCATCCGAATAGATCTCAGCTGAACTGCTGCTCAAAAGCCTAAAAGCTTTAAAAGCTTCTAGTTCCTGGTCCTCACACCCTATATACCTTTCTGCTTCCTGCCATCACTTCATGAGATTAAAGGTGTGTGTCACCATGCCTGGCTGTTTCCAGTGTGGCTTTGAACTCACAGAAATCCGGATGGATCTCTGCCTCCAGAATGCTAGGATTAAAGGCGTGTGTGCCACCATTTTCTGGCCTCCATATTTATCTAGTGGCTGTTCTGTTCTCTGACCCCAGATAAGTTTATTAGGGTGCACAATATTTTGGGGAACACGGCATCACCACACCTCTATGCTAGTATCACAGAGGCTATGTTGAAACCGTTTTCCCGAGCCTCGTCTTCAGGCACAGCTACACTCGGGCTCCTGGGACAGACTTGGAGCCGGTGTCTCCTTCCTGGTCTTGCTGACTCTGCCTGTGACAGCGTCTGTTCTGCTGAAGAGGGGCAGATTATGGTCCCAGAGACGCAATCCTTCCTCTAAGCATGGAGACTGGGAATAGAAGACACTAAAATGTTACAGTCTACCGTAGGCTGCGCAGGGAAATTCCCTTGATGAAAACCATGTCCTCTGTCACTTGTCCAACTGGAATTGTCGTTGCTTAACTGCATAAGAGTAGAGGAGGAGGCAATGAAATGCCACTCCATTTGGCAGATGCGATTATTCCGTCGACGCTCAGTACTTTCTTGGGTCTTTATTTGTTTGGGGTAAATTTAAATCACATAAACAAAACCTTGTCTCTCGGGGATAGCTCAGCTTGTGTTTTCCCTTTCTAAGACACTGAATGTGAGACTAGCCCTGAGTAGCCAAATAAACCCTTCCATGGAGATGTCTCAATCAATGTGCCCCCCAAATATCTCACAGGTGGCAATTATTTATCTAGTTGCCATATGGGGCTTAACTATGGGTAACCTTCTCAAATGGGATAAAGGGGAAGATTATGACAAGCAGGTGTTATATAACCTCTCTTCCTGTTTGTTGTTGTTGATGTGGAGGTGTGGCCTCAATAGAAATCCAAGATTCTCCTGTTTCTGCCTCCTGAGGGCTGGGTTGCAGGCAGGCACCATGACACTTCCATCTTGTTTTGTTTGGGGACAGGATCTCACTACACTTCTGAGTGTGGCCTGGAACTCATTATGTGGCTTCAACTGGCCTCAGATTATCCTTGATCCTGTCTGAGCCTGTGAGTGCTGAGGTTTTTGGCATGAACCACCAGGCCCTGTTTTCCATTTTTATTTCTTACAGCAGGTTAATGGTACAATCCAACCCAATCTGAACACAGATGGATTCTCAAGTTTCATGTGATATCAAAAAAAATAAAAAAAATGTGAAAGTTTCCAATTTATCTAAGCTGCAAGTTACAACTATGAATTATTGATTAGCTGACAAGAGGTTACACCTACCCCTCAATATCACCAAGGCACAAAAATCACAGCAATTCAGTTTAAAGATCTAATTAGCTGCTGTTCAACTTTAGACTGAGGTAACATGCCATTCCATAAAATAGAATGACCGATCCAATAGACTAAGCCTGGGATCTTGGTGTCACAGACCGAAAGAGGCTGGAAGAAAACAGAAAGGAAGTACAGAAAGTGACTCGGTCATTTGAAAGCCTTCCTTGTAGGGCAGGTAGGAAGACAGAACAATAGAAAGATAACTGGTGAACATCAGGTCACTCCCAGTTTGTTTTTGGAAGGATTAAAGCAAAAGGAACTTGAGTATCTTGTCAGCTGACGCTGGTCTGTTTGGGAATTTGGCATGTCTGTCGAATCCCAATTCTTCAGGTCACATGAACAGCTTAGTTCCAGCTTGGTGACTTGGTATCATGGCATGGATGAGTCTTTTTTTTTTTTTTTTTTTTTTTTAGGTTTTTTGAGACAGGGTTTCTCTGTGTAGCTTTGCGCCTTTCCTGGAACTCGCTCTGTAGACCAGGTTGGCCTCGAACTCACAGAGATCCACCTGCCTCTGCCTCCCGAGTGCTGGGATTAAAGGCGTGCGCCACCACCGCCCGGCCTTTTTTTTTTTTTTTAAATCTTATTTTATTTTATTTTTTGAGACAAGGTCTCATAGCCTAGGCTGGCCTGGAACTCACTATATACATCACGCTATCTTTACATCTTCCTTCAACAGTCTCCCCAATGCTGGAACAACAGAATGAACCAGCACTCCTGGATTCCATTTCTATTTTCAGCCTGGTCTGGGTAGGGGAAGGGCTAATGCAGAACCCTAGTTCAAAACAATAGCTTCCTGCACTTTTTATGCATTTATATATGATTTATTTTTAAAGCATTTTCTTTATGTTAATCTATATGGCATTTGTATGAATTTATAAATATTTGTATAATACTTTTTATCTAACAGTATGATAACCACAGATAACAGAAGGAAAGCAGAGAGAAAGAGGAGAGGAAGATCACTTGAGGTCACAACACTCAACACAGCTCCCAGACCTCTTGACCATTTCTCAGGTCACGTGACTCTCTCATGGAAAGACTGATTAATTCAACTTGGATGTTAGGCTCTTCCTTCGTGGTCATCTTCAGTAAAAATGCCCTGTCATCTTCATGTTAGAAAGATTCACAAGGGCAGCCCAAATCCTTGACATATGAACTTGACATAAGAAATGAAAGGTTGCAGCTTTGCAAGATAATTTCAAATTTCATCTAGAAGAAAACACAGTCTACAGGGCCATATGGAATGTCGGGAAATCTCTCACATTTGCCTAACCATTCTGTCAGTCATCAAGGCATAAAACCCGCACACGGGGAGTTCTTTAGATTGCTACCCTTAGGTACCTTTTCCAGCAATTTCTGTGGAACAACAGTAGCAACCACTAGAAACAAATGAATGCAATCTCTGGAAACCCATGGCAACCTCAGAGTCCATCTGAGGCGTCAGATTGCTCTCAACTGTCTCCTTGAGCTTGACTTCTTGGCTTCACAAGTTAAGCTTAGGGTCAGTACATGCTTGCTTCTTTTATGTTTTTAATATTACTACAACGACTATTAAAACCTGGAGATACACCTGCTGGATGAGGCACTCCACCACGGAACTCTGTGCCCAGTTACCCTTTTAGGGCCATCAGCTGCTCAAGAGCATTTGGCTCAAGATGGCACTGGAAGGAAGTTTCATCAAGAACTGCTCAATAGGAAAGAAGTACATCCGCAAGTTCAAATACCACACGCTGATCCCAAATAATGAATTTTAGTCCCATCCACCCTAGCTGTTATTGTCCTCTCTAAACCCTGGACACACTCAGAGCTAACAATGTACAGACAACGAAAGGATTTCATCTCCAGCCAGGGGGAACCAGAATTTCATCAGTGCTAACTAATGAATAATATAATAATAATTTCTATTTCAACAACTACCTCACAATGATAAATAAAAGGTGCCTCGCGTTGCTTACCTGTCAGACCTTTTTTGTTGTTATTGTTTTGTTTTTGTTTTTCGAGACAGGGTTTCTCTGTGTAACAGCCCTAGCTGTCCTAGAACTCACTTCATAGGCCAGGCTGGCCTCAGACTCACAGAGATCCTCCCTTCTCTGCCTCCTGAGTGCTGGGATTAACGGCGTTGGCCACCATACCCTGACTTACTATTTTCTCCCTTTTAAAAGAATTTTTGTTTGGTTTCCATTTCTTCTTTACAGCCCATAACCTGTTTCTTCCCCAGCCATTTAGTTTCTAAATTTACTTAAAGTTAGGTTCATCCTTTTTTATAGTGATGGTTTGTCTTGAGAGACTTCTTCTTCCAGGCAACTGGTGGTTCCTGTCATGTGTATTGCGTTAGTGATTGATTTCAAGTTTCTTGAGACCAGATTCTGTGCCTTTTTAACATAGTGTTTGTAGCCCATAAAATATAGATGCTTGAGCTCATGGGCAGATGGGTGGGTGGGTAAGTAGAAAATAATGTTACAACATCTGAACTTGACATATAAAATGAAAAGTTCAAAAACACAGCAAGGTCAAGATCAATCCCAGAGCATGGAGATGGTAGCTGAAAGACGATATAAGCAGATCTCTTAGGAAACTAAAAACCAATGCAAATGATCAGAAATTTCCAACCCATCCTCTTCTAAGGGAGAGAACTAAAATTATATGTGCTTTTCCTTTTTTATTTTTTGAAAGTTTTCAGTTGGGGAAATGAGTTTGCCTTCTGAACATGTTTGGAATATATGAGTTGTCCGTCTCCCTTATTTGCTATTTATTGAGATAGATTATGCTTAGAGTCATTAGGAAAGTAATTTTCTCTTGATTTTTCAAGAGAATCCCAGCTGCGACCTGACTTTGGTAACAGAGAATGCAGGTCGCCAGCAAGAGCCGAATTGGATTTGGGTTGTATTTTTTAAGGGGGGTTGTCCTTCTCCCCTTTTCAAGGACAAATTCAAATATCTTCTTTCCTCTTGCCCGAGACAGTTACTCTGATGGGAAACTCTGCTAGAATAGAGATATTTTTGAGGTGTTTAAAAAAAATCCAATTGACAAATAGTTTTGAAGAATCCACTTTTGAGACCAAAATATCCAATTCAGCTCTGAGCCCTTATACCTATAGACACTGAATTAGTCCTTTGATCTCGCGCTCAAGAACATTCCATGTGTGGGACTGAGTCATTATGCAAATCAGATGCTGCCAATTAAGTCCCTTGGTTAAAAGTGACCAGTTTTTTAGTAGAATTTAATCTCTTGAACCTTGTCATTATACAAACACTAGGCAGCGCGATTCAATGGCTCAAACTGGAAAACATGGCCCTTGCTGCTGCTATTACTGCCACGGAATGGGCACTTAGCTCTGAAGTAATGATGATAAATTTCAATGTGTTAATACAAATGATGAGCCTTCTGTATCAAAGTAATTTGGAAGCAAGAGAAAGAAATTATTATGAAATAAACCTCGGCACATCCATTTGCATTTTGACCAAAGAGTAGTCTTCCTGGGGGACTTGAAGATAACATTAACTGGTCTTCTTCACTTGAGTTTACCTTGTGGAATCAACTAATAGTCCCAGGATAAAATGTTCTGACATAGCTCACAAAGTAAATATTTACTCACCACAGAAATGCAAACATGATGATATTTATACTTAGAATTTTCTCTTGCAATAGTTAATATAAGTCAAAGAAAACTAGCTCATGTGTGGTAGTTTGAAAGAAAATGGCCCCTAAAGGGAATGGCACTCTTAGGAGGTGTGGCTTTGCTAGAGGAGGTGGGCTTTGAAGTCTCATATATGTTCAAGCCACACCCAGTGTCTCAGACCACTTCCTGTTGCCTGTGAGTCAAGATGTAAGAACTCTCGGCTCCTTCTCTAGCCTGCATGCTGCCTTGCTTCCCGCCATGATGATAATGGACTATAAACCTCTAACTGTAAGCAAGCTACCACAATGAAATGTTTTCCTTTATAAGAGTAGCCGTGGTCATGGTGTCTCTTCACAGCAGTAGAAACCCCAACTAAGACAACATGCTAAAGGCTTTTAGATAGACAAACTATCATATTGAGAAAGACTGGAAGGGAACTGGCCAAGTGGAAGCAGTTACATTGAGCTGGTAGGACTATGGATACATTTTATGAACGGGTATAACAGCTTACTTGTGCTATTGGCCCAGAGTTTGATTGATGGAGTTGAAAGTGCTCTGGGAATTTGCTTTTGTTTTTGTTTCCTTCTCAAATGGCTGACTGTTTGCAGAAGTTGTTTTGAGTTTTTTATTAAGACCGGCAGGGAAAGAAGAAAGCATCTAAGTGTAAGTACGTGCAGTCCTTTCTTATAAAGCTGCCCTTCCACCCACTGTCTAGTTAACTTGCTGGAAAGTGTCGCTAGCCCACAAAAGAGCTTCAAGTAAATCCATTGTCCTGTACTTTGTTACTGCCTCTACATTCATAAGACAAGATGATAGGTTAAATAGAATATGAAGAAGCCATAACGAGTTCCTTGGGAGCAGTAGAGAAGGGAAGACATCTCCCAAGGGTGCTTAGGAGATGAGACAATCAGTTTTGAGTTGCAGCTCAGTCTCTCAGCAGGTTTTAGCCTTGGTGTCCTCGCTTGTCCAGTGGCAATAATGGTCTTAGATCCAGAGGATGGGTGGGGAATGTTCTCCAAGGACTGGTTGTTGTTGACAGTGTCCTGCAGACCACTGAGTCTTGTTTTATTGCTGTTTTCTTTGTGAACCACAAATAAAATCCCCAGATCCCATGTCCCAGAGCAGATCCTGCCACCACATCTGATCTCCTGTCTTGTGTAGCTCACTCCAGCATGTTTCCCAGATGAGAAGAGTGGAGTATCTCATCTTCCCTAACGTTTACCCTTCCCTGGCTTTTACTGATAGGGATCTACAAGCAACCAGAGACCCCTAAAGCTGCCCAGAGAAGTTCTCTCAGTGCTCATGATGCTCACTGAAGCCAGAGAGACCAACCAAAGATACTAAGTCTTTCCAATCAGCGTTCTTCACAGGCGCTAGACTGACCTCTCTTGCAATCCTGTTCCATCCACTAGGACATCTCGGGGGGACCTTTAGTTGAATGTCACCTCTGGAAGACAGGAAGCCACATGCAGCATTCTAAAGTCTTAATGAATTTGGCAGGCTCTTGGAACAAGTTAGAGAGAAGGGCAGAAAGAGCAGCTAGTGACGTATTTGACCTCTTCATGGTTTGTCTTTTTAATTCACCAATATTTCCCTTACTCATTTTGATGTGGTTTATTAGTTGTTTATAGCAGAAAATAAGGATCAAAGCGAATCTACCAGTGACCGAGGACAATGGAAGTGACAATGAAGGACTCTGTGAGGAACTAGGAGGTAGGACGTATGATGGCCGGAAGTGTGACGTTGGACTAAAAGAACAGCGAGGTACAAGGGAGGCCCCGCAAAAAATGAGACCCGCGTCAGGAAGGGTTATATGCGAGAGCCAGAGAATATGTTTAAAGGCAGACATGGAACAAAGAGAATGAACAATGGGATGTATTTTTGGTTGAGAACTGCGATTATTATTTTTTTTTTAGATTAAAGTTAGTAATATTAAATCCATGATGGGGTTTGTTGGGCTGGGGGTGTGGAGAAAGAGTAATATTCCTTATTGTTCCTCTGAGACATAGACAAAACAGACTCCCTTTCCGGCCGTGTAAAAGCCTGTGGTATTAGTCACACAATCACACAGCTTGATTGTAATTCTGAAACACGGGGCACACCATGAGTAGGAGCAAACCAGTGGGGGCGGAGAGGGTGCACACCCACTTCGCCGTTCTTCTAGTTGTGGTAGAGAAAAGATGTTCTTGCGGTGGAGACCTTGAAGTGGACAGTGTGGAGTAATTGCTGGTTCTGGAGAATGACAGACCTCTCTCTGTGAGATGTAGAGAAAGCCAATGTCCTAAGTAGTAAAAAGCCCAGCATAGAATAGATGATAGCTCACAAAAGCTGCCCGCCTTGAGCTCCCTGACCAACTTGCAGGCTGTTCCACTGAAGAGTTGCCTGTGACCCTGCACTTTTTAATTGTTTATACACCCTCCAAAAAGGGTGTGTGTGGGGGGAGGGTGTGTGTGTGGGGGGAGGGGTGTGTGTCTTGTGAGTCTCCTAAATTTTGTGAGCTTCCTGAGCCTCGCAAGTTTCCTAAGCTTTCTGAGTCTTAGGAGCCTTGCTTGCTCTTCCCTCCAGGAAGAAATATTCCAACCCAGGTGAAATGGCTGTATCCTGGCTATGATGGGTTTTGAATAAGAACATTTATTAAAGCCGATTCCTCTCTCTTCTCTTTTGTTTGATTACCAGGAAGTTTAAAGCAACCTCCTCACAGAATGTGTTTCTCGGGACAGCACTGGTCTGGTCAAAGGCCACCTTCCTTCTTTGGAGAGCCGCCACCCACCACAGCAATGTGACTTAGGGCATTGGGAACAGCAGGAGAGAGCCACCTGACTCTATTGTCCTTTGAGGGAGCATTCTCCAGACCTCCCTGAAGCAGTCTGAGTGAAAAGGACAGTTTGTGGTCTGTGAAATCCTTGGGCCCCCGAGGAGCTTCCCTGAAGTTCCTGTTGACAGAAGGATGTACCTCTCCTCTCTCAGCCCCTCTGAGCTCTTCATCAGGGAGACTTGCCAGCCTCGAGTGCATTGAGAATTGTCGTTGCCAACTCTGCCTTTCACAGATGTAGCTTTCGGAAAGAACCTGAGACCAATCTCAGGGAGCCATTGAAAGAGGCGGCATCGGGCCAGGATTTTTTTTTTTTTCTCCTCCCAAATGCGGTATTGACCGAAGCAGCTGCAACACTTCCTTCCCCTGAGCAGGCTGCACACTCACTGCCTCTGTTCTTCCAACTGGGAAAGGCCTCTCCCAGGGGTCATCTGCATTTCTAGGTGGATTTCTTCAAATTCCCAGAGGCTAAAGCCTACAAAAATACGAGTCACTGATGAAGTCACTTCAAACCCAAATGGCACCCAGCTACAATGATTTTAGCCCGAATCAGGCTCCTTGCCACGTCAGGCTGCTAAGAGCGTAGACTCTATCTCCACTTCAGGTGGAGTAGGGCTGAGTTCTAAGGACCCGAGGGGCTTGGGTAGAGGGGGAAGCAATTGAGAGCCTAGTGGTCATTTGCATATGTGAAGGCCCCCCCACCTCCATTCTGCAGCAGCTTAAAGGGAGGCCAGGGGAAGGTACACTGGTCACTAGAAGCCCCAAGTGGAGAAACAGCCTAACTCGGGGGGGGGGGGGGGGGGGGGGGCACAGCCTGTCCCTTCTCTAACCTCCTCCCCCTCCTTCCCCTCCTCCTCCTCCTCCCCCTCTTCCCCCACCTCCCATTCCCACCCTGCTGTTCCAGGACAGTCAAAAAAAAAAAAAAACAAAAACAAAAAAAAACAAAAAACAAAAAACAGCATGCTTGGTTCAGCAAATTTAATCTTCCTCTGTAAGTTCTAGACCTATAAGGGCCTGCAGGCATTTTTGTAGCTTCTGAAAATATTCATGATTCTTTTTACACTTTATACCGGGACCCAGAAGGCCTCAGCTTGCCTTGGAGTTGATGGACAGCATGTTGGCAGCAGATAACCACCTGTGGGTGACATTTTAAACTTCCAGATGTTGAGACACATTATAATGGGTTTCTTGAGAGAAGGTTATTTTGTTATTTATTTATTTATTTTCTCTCTTGTTTGTCTTTGTGTTCTCAGTCCCCAGGATGGTGTCTGGTCATTAACTATGTGTGACTAACCTGTCCTTTCAAGTCACACAAGTGGACTAAATTAAAACACAGGCGGGAAAGGCTAGATCATTTGTGTCCAAAGAATGCAGGGGACAGTTACTCATTAGAAGATAAGATTATTTATTACCTCTTATGTAATCTTTTAATTCTTTTCACCCTGAGACTTTAATTACCAATGAGCAAATGCTTCTCTGTGTATTTGGACATAATTCCTATGTCACAGTCAGATAATCAGACTTGTGAAATTTAACAAGAATGACTACAAGCTTGTAAACAAGCTTGGTTAAATAAAGCAAACGGTTCATAGCTAACAGGCCTTCTTGCATGAAAAAGAAATATTTTTGGTAACTGATCATTTCAGAGTCCCTCTTCTATTCTATTCATTCCATTTTTCAAGAAAGTATAAAAACAAATGTTCATTTTCATGAGTCAAAACTGGGACGTGTACAAATAAGAGGTTTTCAATGATGCATGAAAATTATATCAGAATTTGTTTTAAATGTCGAGGCAATTGTGGGTATAATTACAGAGTGTGGGTTCAGCACCCTCTTGCTCATTAATATCTATAAACCCTCTAATGGATGTTCGTCATATTCCTTGGGAATCAAATTTGGCAGGTCAGACTCAAGAATCATTTCCCCTGCTTGTCAAATAGATAACAGTTTCAAAAGCAAATCAATGTCTAACTCAACGGCAATGCCTGAAGTCTCAAGGCCCACTCAAAATTCAACACCCAATTTGTTTAGAATGAAGAAAAAATGTTAGTCATGGGTGATATAAAATAAGCCACCTGAAGCTGACCTCTCTGTATACCACGCCCCTCTCTGTCTGGGCAGTGAGGAGGCCTGTGGCTCTGGTTTTTGTGGCTGGGAATGGGTGAGAACAGGTCTTCTTATATTCCTGTAACTCCTGCATGCTTGTGTGGATCTACCCACGACCACTCTTGGCATCGTTACAAAACTCATAGCGATTTCTCGGTTTTGCGAATTTTTCAGACTTCGGCTTATTCGCATTTGTAATTCGAAGCTGTAATTAAAATTTTGTGGCTCTGTGCCATCTCCTCCAGAGCGTTCTTTTTTGGGTGATCTGCAAATACAAGGGGATGAGTGGGTCTTTCCAAACTCCACAAAGCTGGTTAGTATGGTTCCATGAGAACAGCTTTGGAAGGGAGGTGCATAGGCTCCAAAGCCCTTGGGCACCACCTGCCATCTTTGTTTTTACCGTTTTCTGCTGTGACGACTGTCCCTGTTCCCACCCCCATATAACACATAATCTGTTCTTACCGTCTGAAGTGGAGCTAGCTGGGGGCGGGGGTGGGGGGGGTGGGGGAGTGGGAGGGCGGCGGGGGGTGGGAGGTGTTGTAGAGGGCTTGATCAAGGACCAGAGAGAGAAGAGATGGTGTGATGAGCAGCCAAGAGTGGACTGGAAATGTGGAACATTGCACGCCTGTGGAACAAGGCTAGTGCAGAGCTGGGTACGGCAAACACAGCCATGTTTGTGTTCACACTGGTAGCAGCCTTTTGAATAGCAAGGTTCGTTCAAAGCCTGAACTTGAATCTGCTTGGCACCCGGGGTATTAACTATGGGGACATAAACAGCGCTGGGTAGAGTTCATTTCTTTTTTGACTTTCCTGTCTATGTTCGAATGGGCAGCAGAGGCATAGTGACTTTGTTTAAACTTTATTCTGAAAGTGCATTTATTTAAAAAAACAAAACTAAAAATAAAATGGCTATGTAATATATATCTATATATAATCCCAACACTCAGGAGACCAAGGCAGAAGTATTGCCAGTTGAGGCTAGCCTGGCCTACAAAATGAGACCTAAATGCATGCCCCTTCCAAAAAAAAGCAAAAACAGCTACCCGCCCCCAAGGGTGACAGCTGCATTACCGAATCTCAATTTTAAAAAATGTTCTCAAGATGTGGCATTGGGGGAGGGCAGGAAGGAGCAGACCTTCAAGATGGAATGAGGTTCAGCAACTGGAGGTGGGAGTAAGTTCAGGACACTGACCCCCGAGTCTCTAGGCTCAGGTGGCTTGAAAGATGATGGCAGCATTAATCACAACAGATGTTAGCATAGTTCTGGTTGGGAAACAGATAGACAAGGGGATTGCAATTCTAAAAGAAAGGAGACTGTGTAGGGTTTTCCTTAGCACGTAGCTATCTGCATCTGAGAAAGGAAAACAGGAATGTCAAAAACTAGCGAGGAGGGGTGCAGAGGCGGCTCGCCCGTCAAGATCACTTGATACCCTCGCAGAGAACCTGTGTTTACTTTCCCGGTCCCACATGGCTATAATCCCTGTTCCGGGGATCCGATCCCTTCTTCTACCTCTATAGGCACTGTGTGCATGGAGTACATAGACTCGCCTGCAGGCGAAAGGGCATCTATACATACAAAAGTAGCTCTTGAACAAATAGGGGACAGCCCAGTGCATAGAGTGCTGTTGCACAAGTACAAGGTCCTGAGTTCGGATCCCAAGCACCTATGTAAAATACAAGTGCAGATCTCAGGGCTGGGGATCACTGGCCAGCCCAGCTAGTTAAAGAAATGAGCTTCAAGGTCAGCAAGAGAACCTGTCTCAAAAGCAATGTGGAGGGTGATAAAGGAAGACACCAGCGTTGGTTTCTAGTCTCCACATACACCTGCACACAGGTGAGCAAACGCATCCATATGACACACACACACACACACACACACACACACACACACACACACACACACAGGAGAATGACAGGGAGAGAGAGCAGAGGGCTTGCCCAGTCACAAATCTGAGGATTCAGGTTTATTTGGATGGGATGGAGCCAGGTATTCAGTGTTTGGT
Organism: Peromyscus maniculatus bairdii; assembly: GCF_049852395.1. Lineage (NCBI taxonomy): Eukaryota > Metazoa > Chordata > Mammalia > Rodentia > Cricetidae > Peromyscus > Peromyscus maniculatus. The sequence continues at coordinate 70,630,800 of NC_134861.1, forward strand.
CTTTTCTTTCTTAATTTTACTTTTTATAGCAATAACTTTAATTCTACTGTTCAGTCATAGGGTTACTGAAAAGACATTTGATTGAATTTCACATTTCTGTAGGTTTTTTTTTTTTTTTTACTAAGTTTTAAGCTATGTACGATGAAGGCTCCCTTCTTACCCTGCTCAGTAAATAATGCTATATTGATAACTACTTGCGCGCTGTACCCACATCTGTTAGGTGTTGCTTGGACTCTCTCTACTAGCACGACTGGAACTCTAGACCTCTGGTCAGCAAGTCTCCCTCTCCCTTCCCTTTGCTCCAGGCAGCATCATTTTATTTTCTATATCCAGGAGCTCCAACGCCTTCAATATGCTACACACAGAACCTGGAGGAGTCTGTCTTCCTGCCATCCGCTTATTTTACTAAACACCGTGTCCGGGAGGTTCATCCACGTCACAGCTTCTGTGGAGATTGTCCTTTTTTCTAAGGCTGACTAATACTTGAGGGTACGTAGACACAGGTTGTCTTTATCTATTCGCTCATTGGTGGGGCACTCAGGCAGTTTCTACTGCTTAACTGCTGTGACTAATACTGATGTTTCAATGAACGTGAGAGTATTGGTCAAGATCCTGGGATCAGTTCAGGATAAATCCCCACAGGTAGAATTGTGGACTATATGGTAGTTTATTTTACCTTTTTTTGAGGACTCTCTATGTAGGTTCCCATGGCAACTACTCCATGTTTAATTCCTCCCACTGTAGTGGGGTATCCACCAGAGAAGACCACTCGGATGCAAATTTAAGCCAACAGAAAGTCTTTATCAGCCAGCCAGTGACTTCCCTGGGTATTAGGGATCCCCAGTGACAAAGTCCTGAGCCCTTGTCAGGGTGAATTTTTAAGTACAAAACCAAATTATGGGTGACACACCTCAGTTAGCAGGAGCAGCTAGCCAGAAGCAGATCTACAGAAGCCAAAAAAGCAAGGTTAGTAGATTTAGAGACTTTTCCAGAACTGCAGACTTGGACGGATTAGGTCTCTGTTTTCATTTTGGCAGGTGGTGCTGTCTATTGGTTGAATTTTATGACTCGAATGGTACTTCCACCATGGTGTCACTTGTGCTAAGGACTAAGAGCCTCCTAAGATTCGGGGGTCCTGTTACCACACCCTTGTTAGTGACCCTAACGCCTCTATAGAGTCAACTATAGTTTTCTTCCCCTATAGTAATGTCTGTCCTTATAAATGCATGCTGGTGTCTAATTGTGGCTTTGGTTCACATCTCTCTAATGATTAGGGGTACTGAACACCTTACTCCTGTACCTGTTGGCCCTCCACTTGCCTCATTGACTAACCCCTCAGTAGACAAGTGCTAGGTAAATGTCTTTTTGTCTGTCGGTCGATCCCTCTCTTGCATACCCCTTGAGTCCCCATCCAGCTCCACTGTCTAGTTTTGCTTTTGTTGTCTGTATTTTGTTGACATAGCCAAAGAATCACAGGTGTCAGGCACTGGCTTGAAGCTGCTCCTGGTGACTCTCTGCAGCCAGGACTAGCAGCCATCGCTGTAACATCAAACCAAGTCTGATCTAGACAAGAAACAGTTCTTGGTCCAACAGGCCAGCCGCTGACCACATTTGTCACCACTTTGGCATCGTCACCCCTAGTGGGAGGGACACCTTGGGATTTCTGGATGAGATAGGTGTATAACAGGGAGTCGTTTGAAAGAAGAACTTGGCAGCAGAGGCAGAGAAATTGAAGCCTTTTTCTTTTCCTGATGGAAGTTGCCAGTTATTTTGATGATTTTTGTGACCAACTATTGCAAAATCTGCATTGATGGATGAGGGCGGGTGTGTGCTCGTGACTTACTCATTCCTCGGAGAAAAGAAAAATGACTAGGGGGCCGGAGAGATGACTCAGTGGTTAAGAGCCCTGGCTGCTCTTTCAGAGGTCCTGAGTTCAATTCCCAGCAACCACATGGTGGCTCATAACCATCTATAATGAGATCTGGTGCCCTCTTCTGGCATGTAGGCACACATGTAGGCAGAACACTGTATACATAACAGATAGATAGATAGATAGATAGATAGATAGATAGATAGATAGATAGATCTTTATTAAAATGAAAAGAAAGAAAGAAAAATGACCATAGAGAACCTTCAGGGCAAGGGAAAGTGTTATTGGGAGACAATCTCTCAGATGAGCTGTCTTAAGTGGACCACATCAGAACCTTAGCACATGTCCAGGGCCCTCTTCATCCTCTTTATTCTCAACACATTTGGCATAGAGATTATACTGATAAGGAAGCTGCTGCTTGAGTTTATTTCCTGGCCTGTGCTTTTGGCAAACTCCCTACAGTTATTTGGACATGGTGGGCCATACGCCCATCTGTGCTTTTACATCCTTGTTTCCTGTTCTGACGTTGGGTTCATAGCTGCAGTAAGAATTCTTATCCACCAGTCTATTCTCTTGCTGATGACTTGCTTTCACAGTCTCTCCAGTGTGGCATTCCAGGGTTTGCACCAACATAGTCATATTGGGTCACACCCTGTCACCAGCTCCCAGGGTCATTGTCCTCCTTGAATGTATTCCTTTGAGAACAAAGTCTTGTTCATTTGTCAGAGAGATGGTACCAAACGCAGTCATGGAGAGCCTCTGCTGGGATGTTATGCTCTGGAAACAGGGTGTTCTGTAGAGATGGGTGGATTCCATATCACATCCCACTTACTGTAGGACCTGGACTGTGGAGCTCGTGGCTATTGTACTGTGCTTACAAAGACCCCTTTTGGTTCTTTCTCGAGAAAGTTCAAATCTGCTGCCATGTTAGCTGGCTTCTCTGTGTCGGCTGTAGGGCACGACTGTGCCCTGGCTGTTTGCTTGAGTAATTTCTATCCATTGCTCTCCATGCTCCTTTGTTCTCTGCAATGGCTTTTAACTTTATAGTTGGAAAAGGCTATTTTGGAACATCATGGCACAGGTTTCTTTTTTCTTGGACCGGGAGTCGTTCTGTGCTTTTATTCTTGGGAGCAGTACACACCTTGGCGCTGACCTTCAAAACATCTGTCATTTCTGGATTATGCCTGGCCAAGTTCTTAGACTAAAACATGTCCTTCCATGTTTTAGAAACCTGGACTTTGCTTCCTTCCTTACCACTGAGGCCTGGGCATTCTTCCTGATTTGGAGCCAGCTGTATCCAGCTGCTGTGGATCTAAGACTGTGTTATGTGGACCACAGGAACCTGTCAAGATGTCTTGCTCCATTCCTCCATCACCCAAATGAAGCTGGGCTGCTGGAAGTTAACTTCACAGTTGTTTTTGTTTGTTTTGTTTTTTGTTTTCCTTTTAGAAAGAAGAAAAACTAAAAGCCCAATTAATGGGAGATTTTTTTTTTCTGGGCCATCTCAGCTCAAGTCTTGGTAAATTTTAAATATTTATTTATTTATTTGTCTTTCTTTTCTTTTTAAGATAGGGTCTTACTATGTAGCCCTGGCTGGCCAGAAACCAACTATGTAGACCAGGCTGGCCTTGAACTCAGAGATCCACCCTTCCTCTACCTCTCAAGTGCTGGGATTAAAGGTGTGCATCACCATGCCTTGTCTATTATGATTTTTTTTTGTGTATGTGTGTATGTGTATCCCACGCACGCCTGGTGCCTCAGGAAACTAGAAGGGACAGTTGAGTCTTCTAGAACTGAAGTCATAGGCAGTTGTGAGATGCCATGGGTGCTGCCAGCTGAACCCAGGTCCTCTGCAAGAGTCGAAGAGTGTTCTTAACTGCCAAGCCATCTCTCTAGTCCCAAGTCTTGGTAGTTTTATTCTTTGATTCCAGTCCAACCAGAGACTGTATATATTGTCTCAGCCACCAAATTAGATTTAAAAAAAGGAAGAAATCATTTCATTCCCTCTGGCTCAGAATTATATCATGCACACTATTGGGAGGTCTGCTAATTAGATATGCTATTGGTGGGGAAAGTAAGCCTTTCTATTTATAAAGAGAAAAATACCTATTTCCCAGAGATTGTCTTGGTATGCATTCAGGTTTGGTCTGTTGTTTCTGTTTTGCTTTGGTGCTGGGCATGGCAGTCCGGGGTTCTACTCACTGGTCGTGCTTCCCACAGAGCTACCATCTCTAGCTCCTAGGTTGTGCTTTTCCAAACATTCAGTTCTGCTTCCTTTCTTTTCATTTTCTGTATGATGTGCATCATGATTCTTGTGAAACAATAAGCTGTCTTCCTCTTTGCATTCATGAGTTTGCATGAGTAAGTGACATATCGAGAGGTCAGAAGCAGGGAGGGAGAGCAGAGGCACCCCGGAAAAACCAAACGCTTCAAGCGTCATTTTAAAAAGATTTGTTCAGTTGGTCATGTGGTCCAATTATTCTATCATGAGACTGACACGGAAGATATTTTTGTTGTTGTTGTTTTGGTTTGGGTATGTTTAGAGGCAAGGGTCTTGCCACGCAGTCCAGCGGGCCCCAACCTGGTCATCCTCCTGTCCCTGCCTCCCAAGTCTAGGATTATAGGAGTGTACCATCCTGCCCTGCTAGGATTTGTTTTTAACTTTAAAATTATGACTTTGTTGAAGTTACTTTAAAAAAATCTTCAAGTGTAATTATTTTGTTGTCTAATAAGTATTGGTTTTCCTTGTTATTTTCAGTGAGTCTATACAGGAAGCATTATTCACTATACTAATCCTAAATCCGTCATTTTGAGACAGAGTATTGCTCTGCCGCTCGGCTTTTGGGAGCTTACAATCCTCCTGCCACAGTCTCTTGAGGGCTAGAATTATAAGCAAAGCTTTTTTTTTTTTTTTAAATTCCCTCCTCCAAGATTTTAAGTGATAACAGTGGATATAGGAGTACAAATTGCCTAGGAAGCTAAGACTGTCTCAAGAAAGTCTCAAAAATGCCCAACACTGAAAGAAATGGCCACGTCCTGTGAAAGAAGAATGCCCTGAGCATGATCATATTGCTAGCTGCTTTTAGCAGAAGTCTTTTCTTTAAATCACCACCTATACTCTTTAAAACATTCAAGTGCAGGGCTGGAGAGGTGCCTCAGAAGTTTAGAGCACTAGCTGTTCTTCCTGAGAGCCAGGGTTCGATTCCCAGTACCCACATGGCGGCTCACAACAGCTGTACCTCCAGTTTCAGGAACTCGGGTGCCCTCTTCTGTCTTCTGTGGGCACCAGGCAGGCACATAAGTGGTATACAGACAGAGATGCAGGCAAAATACCCATACACCACTACCACGCCAACAACAAACTAAGCCCCCCCCCTAAAAAAGAGTAAAAGTTAATGAGTGTTGGTTCCTGAGAGAATCTGGTGTGTGTGTGTGTGTGTGTGTGTGTGTGTGTGTGTGTGTGTGAATATTAATATAGCAGATGATAGTATCCATGGTTTGAGTTTGTTCAATGGATCTGAAGGTTTTGAAAACCTTGATTTTATGGATACATTCATTCATTCATGAAATATTTATGACTGTCTTTGAAGAGCTCTCTAACAGTATTAATTCCAAGCTACTAGCCCTGAGAGGCAGGCATTATCGTATAGATAAAAGAGTAACAAAGGAAAGTACGATCGCATGGTTAAGAACACCTGGAATGCCAGCACTGGGAACCGAGTTCCTAGTCCGCCCCATGCTAGGAACCCAGGCCAAGGACCATGCCGGGCCGTTATAAGCACCTGAAATATACTGGTGGACACATTGAGCTGGGGATTAGATGCAGTTCTGTCTGCTGTGTCTGAAGCTACTGTTCTCTAGCTGGAGACTCTCAGCTCATCCCCCCCGCTCCCCGGCTTTGTCGTTTCCTCTTAGCTCAGAGGAAGCTGTGGTCAGAGGAAGCCTTGCACGGCTGAGTCTTATTCTAGGGGCCTCAGTCTACTAATCCTGAATGCGTTGCGTGTGTGGAGAGGAAACCTATTCATCCAGGAAAGACCCATTCACACACTGAGCTCCGCTTGATCTGGAAGAGTAGATGAGGACAATCACCACTGTGTCCACAGGGCAGGAAGCTTCGCATAAGCTAAAGCCAGCAGCACTCAATACTTTATTATGTCATAGCAGTGACAGAGCAGCCGCCATGGAAGTGCTGAAGGGAAAGAGCCTGTCCACTCTATCCTCAAGGCTGTCGCGATTTCAGTCCTTTAATTTTTGCTTGGATTCTAACACTCCATTACTCACGGACAGTGTTTCCAAACTATGCCTAATTCATAAACAGCACTGATTTGTTTCTGCTCCTTAAATGTGATGATGGGGATGAAGATGGAGGAGGAGGAGGAGGAGGAGGAGGAAGGAGGGAAGAGGGGGAGGGGAAGAGGTGGGATACACTGTACCGTTTTCCGTAATTTTTATTTTATCGTTTCGGAGCACTCAGAAGAGGGTTGAGGAATCTTCACGCGGCTCTCTTAATGATGCCGCAGTAAGCACTTAATGCCGCTTCACTTTCCACACACAAACTTTCTAATTACAAAAGGCCCCTTTCAGACTTACTCAGGCCACATAATCTTATTTGCAGCCCCTAATTGGAGGGTTGTGCTTGTTGAAAAGAACAGAAGTCTCCAGTCATTTAGGAGAAAGCTGCCTCATCAATGCCCGTGGGAAGAAAAGAACTATTTATTTTGTCTGTTAATCCCAAGTACAAACACAGCGAAGCTGTCTTTTCTAATAGTGACCTAGTTCATGTTCAATTGGGATAGAGCTAGCTTTGCTCAATAAGACTTTTGTGGTCAACCAGAAAGGGAAAAAAAAAGTCAATCTTATTAGGAGTCCCATTGAATACCTTCCAATAACTTATCTTTTCAAGAACTGAACCAAAACCCTGCTTGAATCCTCTGTTGTCTGACACAAAATCCAAATCTGGGCAGGAAGTAACCTCAACTAGGGAGCCCCATCTAGCGACAGGGAAGTAAAATGCCAGGCGAGATCCCACTCTAATTAACCTCTGTCTTCATCTCTGATTTTTAAAAATTCTTCTATCTGTGATCATACCTCTGTGTTAACCACTGGTTCGCCCACTCTTGTACTTCTAAAAACAGCTTTTGTACTATAGTGATTTCCTTCGGCTAGCTTAAACCTGAGCTTTAAAGAGTGCTTAAAATAAGCCAGATGGCCTCATTTGTGGTTGAATTTTAAAATGTGAGTGGCCACATCCCTATTGCATGGAATGGTACTTGTAGATGAAACTGTATTTGGTATAAGTAACATGATTTGTGTGTTGATTTTATTTGACCAAAGACTCTAAAGGGTCTTCATTCTTAAGAGCCTCGCAAGAATGAAATTGAGGCAGGAAAACCCAGCAGCATGTCTGAGACCACAAACAGTTTCAAAGTCATCTTTCCGGGTCAGCCTCCAAGCTTGCTCCTGACTGTGTTGCTCAGGAACGGCCTCCTCTAGCTGACGGCATTAGAAGTTAAGTTAGCCTGTCTACACTCTGGGCTTCTGCATTTCCTGACTTACTTACTCTCACGATAATAAACACGTCAAACACTGAAAAACTCAGCGGCCATGATTGACTCTGCTCATCCACGGGAAATGCTTTTGCTAACGAGTGTGCCTTAAGTATGCAGACCCTTTTTGTGTGCCCTCCCCCACTCATTAATAGCCACATGTCACTGTAATAGAATGTATCCCTCAGTTTCCCTACCTAACCTCTAGTCATGTTCAGAATCTTTCCATTGGCTTATGTGGGCAGATCTCCCTCGATATGCAGAAGCATCTAGATTACAGAGGAAAAAGCCTTAGCACTGTCTTTCATGGGTCCATGGACTCCGAGAAGTCGTATCTCCTTATGAGGTACCCTGAGCTCAGAGTACCAAGCCTTCAGGGCCGGCTTCCCCATCCCTCCCTGACCTGCCAGACTTTAGACAAATCACTCCTCTTGGCCGCAAACATGCCACTGCATGTCGTATTTGCTTCACAGGGTTCTTATGAAGATGAATTGAATACAGAACGTGAAGTGCTGAGCTCAGGGCCTGGCAAGTACCGGAGAGCTCAGAAATACTGTTATCGCCTACGAAATGAAGGGCTCAGCATCATTCGCAAGATGGTTGAAAAGACGGATGGGAGGGGAAGATGTCAGTCAACTCTAAGGCACTCTATCAATGTTAAAGACTAGAGGAAGCCTAGCAGGACCCTTAAGGAAAGGCCTAAAAGTGTTGTTGTTTTGTTTTGTTTTGTTTTTTTACTCTTTGCTCTTTGGGGTCCTGTCACCCAGCTCCCAAATAAATACATGGACACTTATTATTACTTATAAATGCCTGAGTTTAACTTGGCTTATTTCTACCCAGCTTTTCTTAACTTAAATTCTCCCATCTACCTTTGGCTTCTGGGCTTTTATCTTTCTCTGGTCTATATACCTTTCTTTCCTTCTGACTCTGGCTTGCTGTGTAGCTGGGTGGCTGGTCCCTGGTATCCTCTCTCCTTCTCCTCTCATTCCTTGATCTTTCTTCCCAAATTTCTCTTCCTATTTATTCTCTCTGCCTGCCAGACCTACCTATCCTTTCTCTTGCGTAGCTATTGACCATTCAGCTCTTCATTCGACCAATCAGGTGTTTTAGACAGGCACAGTAACACGGCTTCACAGAGTTAAACAAACGCAACATATCTTTGCACCATTAAACAAATATTCTACAGAATAAACGAATGTACCACATCTTAAAATAATATTCCACAGCATGAAAAGAAGAAAGGATGCTGTTGAAATGAGAGAACATGGGCTTTTACAGGTCAGCCTAAGCATCAAGGCCGAATAGAAACTGTAGATCTCATGATTTGTATTGTTGTCTTACATCTGACTTAAGGTTATAAATTTTCTCAGAGAAGAGAAAGACAGAAGGCAGCTAGTATAATTGCACTTCCTGACTCCGAATGCCCTTTTATTCTTCAGAGATCTATGTATGCTTACTTAAGATTGTGAATTTTACATGGTGTGGTGGTTTGAAAAAAAAAATGGCCCACCAAAAGAGTGGTACTATTAGGAGATGTGATCTTGTTGGAGGAAGTGTGTCACTGTGGGGGTGGGCTTTGGGGTCTCATATATGTTCAAACCATGCCTGGTAAGACAGTCTGCTTCCTGTTGCCTGCATATCAACATGCAGCTTCTTCTCCAGCACCATCTCTGCCTGCACGCCACCACGTTCCTCGACATGATGATATTGTACTAAACCTCTTATGGTAGCTTGAATGGAATTGGCCCCCATAATCTCATAGGGAGTGGCCCTACTATGAGGTGTGGCTTTGTTGGAATGAGTATGGCCTAGTTAAAGGAAGCCTGTCACTGTGGGGGACTGGCTTTGAGATTTCCTATGCTCAGGATACCACCCAATGTCTCAGTCGACTTCCTGTTGCCTGCTAGATATAGGACTCCAGCACTACATCTGCCTGCACACTGCCATGCTCCCCATCATGGTGATGATGGACTGAACCTCTGAAACTGTAAGCAAACCACCCTCAATTAAATGTTTTCCTTATAAGAGTTGCTGTGGTCATGGTGTCTCTTCATAGCAATAGAAACCCTAACTAAGACAAATGGTTTCCTCCATGTCTTTGCTTCTGGACCATGAGTAGTCAGAGGCCATGTCTGCATGGGTCTACATTCCACTCACAGATGTGATGAGTCAATGACCAGAAGAAACCAACAGAATCTAGCATGTTCTCTAGATGAGGTAATATCATGGAAGATCCAAAAGCAGAGACAGGGAAGCATGTGAGACCATGCACTCTGCTGGGAAGAAAAACTGCCTACAACATGGACCTCTGGTGGCTATTCTGTGTGACGTCAGGAGCCTGCCTGAACTTGTTTCTTTATCTGTAAGAAAGGACCAATAACGACAAAACCGGTTACCCAGGGTTTTTCAGAAATTCATGAGCCAAGTCATGCAAAGTGCCCAGAATGATATATATATTATTTAATTTAATTCTGGAATTAAAACTCTACCTAGGCATTGCTCTTCATTTTTTCTTCCTCCACATCCCTCAGCCCACTTTCCCAAACTATTAAATAGAATCAGATAAACAGCAACACAAAATACTGTACCAGCTGATTCGCTTGGAGGTGCTCTAATCCTTCAAAGTCTAGTGAATTCTAGGAGCTAATAACCTCCCGGTGTCTAAAGCAAAGCTGAACAGAGGACTTCAGAGTTTCTTCTAGCAGCTAGTCCTTAGGGGTTTGACTATCAGATGTAGGCATGCTGGATCTTAAAGAATGGCATATTTAAAAATATCTCCGCAGCTCACTCCTGGGTGACTATTAGCAGTTGAACTAACTGTTAGCCTCCTGGAAGATTAGATGTCGGGGATAATTAGCTCTCTGCCACACGGACTCTCTGTTTTTCAGATTTCATCCCTCCTTTCCCACCATGTCTCCTAGTTGACGTGATTCATTATTACTGAAAGCAAGTTCTTCCGTCTCTTCAGCGCCCTCACGAACCGGGCCGTTTTCACAACTTATCACGCCTAACTCTCGGTTCATGCTATTAACTTTGATGTTTTATTTTACAACGCAATTTGTATCCAAGTACCAGAGGAAACAAAAAGCAAGCTAGACAGGTAGACCAGCTACGGGAAAATCATTTAGAAGAACAGCCCACCCTCTTCTCTCTCTCCTCCTCCTCGTTTGCAGGTTCTCACGTGCTGTGGAGGCAATGAAATGTGCATTTCTCCATGATCCCAGCTCTGTGAATTTCTCATTTCATTGCCTGACATTAGGGTCTCTGAGCTTTCCCGTTTCATTATTGTAGATGACCTGGGCTTGGCCTTATGCCACCAGGGAATAACATTCTCTTTTCTATAATAAATGGAGTCCATTAAAAAAAAAGCCAGATCACAAAAGAATGAGATGAAATGGAGAATTAGCCAAAGGATCCATGTGCTTACGGAAGTTTTTGGCTGGAAGAACTCTGAAAGATCTGTCCCTAACCCTGCACTTTGACCAGACCCAACACTCAACCAGTGAGTAACCGCAGCTCGGCTGTGCAGGAATCCACGGGATGCTCTGCCTCTGTACCACTTAGGAGAGCTCAGCACCAATGCAGCCATCCACCTTCTGCCTGTACCTGGAAATGTCTTTGTCCAATAGGCAGAAAAATGAGATGACACTTTCTCCTGCCCCCCCCATTACCCATCACTTGTAGAGTAATTGTAGAAATTCCAGGGTTTCCTGAAAATGGTATTGACTGAACCAGTGTCTGAGGTAGCAGAAGAGCAAATGAAGAGCATGTTTCTTCTCTCCCACTCTCCTTCACCGGCATCAGCATCGAGGTATCTCCTCTCTCGGCCTCCAAGTGCATCCTCCAGCCCATCTTCACAGCTCAGAAACAAATGTGCAAAATCCAAGGATGGTGAAACTGCCCTTCCCTCCAGGCTGGGTTCACCTCCAAGTGAGTCTTTTCAAACTCCAAGGAAGGGCTAAGTCCTAAGGGCCAATGTTTCCAACAATTGTTCAGACCTAGGAATTGTTCCCTGGAGACTTAGAATGGCCTGGGAATCTTTCCATTCTGTTCTCACCTGGTGTTTTCACATTGGTGCTTTCTCAGTGCAGAGCCTGACTTGAGAGTGACTTGCTGAACTGTGTCTGATGCATGCCCAGCCCAGTGTCTGGATGCCAGCAGCCAGTAGAAGTCTGGCAGTGTGCGTACTGAACAGAGTGTAAGTTCCTGGATCAGGCTGACTTTGGCCGATGGTTCACTGTTTCACTTACTGCTGAATGTCTTTTGTTAACTTGCTTAACCTCAAAGCTTCAGGCTTTCTCTGTGTAACATGGAGCTATGAGGGATGTCAAGAATTGGTGAGCCAGGCGGTGGTGGCCCATGCCTTTAATCGCAGCACTGGGGAGGCAGAGCCAGGTAGATCTCTGTGAGTTTGAGGCCAGCCTGGTCTACAAAGTAAAGCCAGGACAGGCACCAAAACTGCACAGAGAAACCCTGTCTCAAAAAACCAATAAATAAATAAATAATTGGTGAAAGAATTAAACCGAGAGTTGGCGTATTTTTGTGAAGTGCTCAGCACAAGGCCTGAGCTCCTTCTGTGGTAACTAACTCACTAGAACTTCTATAGCAGAAACGGTGACTGTAATCCCTGCAGTGTGCCTGCTCTGTGCCAAGGACTATGCCAGGAGTGGAGGACAGCAGGACTTTGAGCACCAGTGGTCGGTCACAGGGTCAGAACACAGAAGCCATAGTGGCAGCTTCCCACGTGGGGCCTTCTGGTCAACAGCTGAGCCCAGCCTCACATCACAGTTGGATTAGGATTTTGAGGGGACCCCTCCCCACTAAGAAGATTAGGCACTGCCGTCCTCACTTATAATTAAAAATAAACCAGCACTAAGCCATAATTAAACGTAAAGCCACAGAACAGTGTTGAGTATTTTCCCATTGTGACGACAGACAGACTCGGCACCTCTTTTGAAATATAAAATGCTTTTCTTTTTCAAGAGGATTTTCCGGGGTGGGGAGGTGTTTTCATTTTGTAGGTAACCAGCCTGACTCCTCTATGGCTCACATCATAATGCCAACGATGTTCTTTCGGTTTAGGGAATGAATCAGAAGGTAGGGAGAGCAGAGAGGCCAGGGGTCTTGATAATTCGCCAGTTGCTTGGCGAACACCATAAAGAATGGGACAGTCGTTAGAGACTACAGATCACAGGGGGAAAGCACGTGGAAAAGTTTTCCAAGTGCGTGGGGTGTTTTCTCTGGGACAGACTTGAACTTCTCCCTTTTCTCTCCCCTCCCTCTCTCTTTATGAGACAAGGTCTCCTGTGTAGCCTGGGACTAACTTGAACTCTTGATTCTCCTGCCTCAGTCTCTGAAGTGCTCAGACTATAGTTATGTATGATGCCACAGCTTATAAACAAATGTAATACCTCTTTCACACAGGGCAGAGAAGCCCTGCTAAGTGAGCGGGATGTAGAGCCCATTAGATAGTATTTCTTAAGGTGTCTCCAGGGGTGGAGCTGTGTATCCTGAACGATGGTGGCTCTTCTCTCAGCCCTTCCCTTTCGTTAGTTAAGGATGTCTCTCTGAAGGATCCAGAGGAGCTGTTGGAAGGTTGGTGGCACCTGGAGACGCTCCTCTCAGCGGCTGAGCAGTCACCTTTATAATGCAAAGGAAAAAGAGAAGTGTCCCCAGAGGTGCAGAAACCCACAGGGAACTTTCTCAGGCGTAGACAAAAACAATTTACACGACCACTGTAAATAGTTAATAAAATCCATTTTACAGTCCACCTACTTAGATTTCCATTACATCCTGTTCTGTTTCAAACATGCATTTTTCTTTTTGGATTGTTAGGCAATAAAGAGTCAAGCCATTCATCAAGTAGTGTCTGCGTATTCTTTTAAAATGTTTTAGCATTTCCAGGAAACATTGGGGCCTCTATAATTAATCTCCCAGGAGAAGCCATTTTAGAAAGACTCCAGAGCAGTGGAAAGAAAAAAAAAAACATACAACTTTTTTTTTCTTCCTTGAGAGTTTTTTCGTTCTGGTGAATGAAAACATTCAGAGGCAGATGCCTGCCGGTGCTCTCACACATTGCAAACCATTCATTCCGGATAACGAGAGAGAAGCCATGGAGGACAGCGAAACCATCCTGTAACCAAGCTGTTGTAAATGGGGCCTACAAGCAGTTCCACGCTGTGCTGTAGGTACAGCAGCTCTGCCGCGGGAAGCTGGGTTTCCACAGCTCTTACACCTTGGACATTGTCACAAACACCTACTATAGGGGTGGGGGATCCCACCCTTTGCAGTAGCGGGAGCAGTTAGCTCTCCTTGCCATGCATCAGGCATGAAAAAGTGTTTATAGTTTCCTGCATTTTATATACGTCACACCAACTCTCTGAAGAAAGTTCTATATACTTTTCTATGCAGAACGTCACTGGACAACTTGCCGAGGGCCTGCTTTCCATGAGATGGGGCTTCCTAGCCCCGCTTCCTGTTTGCTGAGCCCTCCAGCCCTAAGAGGTATGCAGTGACCAGTGTCCTTTTCTTCCGGTTCTCGTGTGTGTCTGAGCACCGTTAGTTATTTCCGGTATTGCGTCGTTCAGAAGTCAAAACAGGTGCAGACTCTGAGTGCCATCAAGTCCAGGGCAAGACCGAGCTGAGGCTGCCAATACCCAGGCCAGCTCTTCTCAAGTTAGAGCATCGTCTGCATTAGTTTTATGTGAATAATAAAGCCAATAAACCCAGAACTGTTGCTCTCCATTTCCTTCCTTCCTTCCTTCCTTCCTTCCTTCCTTCCTTCCTTCCTTCCTTCCTTCCTTCCTTCCTTCCTTCCTTCCTCCCTCCCTCCCTTCCTCCCTCCTCCCTCCTTCCCTTCCTTCTTCCTTTTCTTGTTGTTTTGTTTTTGTTTTTAGACAGGGTTTCTCTGTGTAGCCTTGGCTGTCCTGGAACTCACTCTGTAGACCAGGCTGGCCTGGAACTCACAGAGATCTGCCTGCCTCTGCCTCCTGAGTGCTGGGATTAAAAGTGTGCGCCGCCACTGCCCTGATCTATTTATTTATTGATTTATTTAAATATTTTAATAAACTTTATTATATGAGAGGCTTGCAAATAGACAAAAATGTCACATTTTTCTTCCATTCACATATTTCTTCCTCAGACTGCTCTCCCTGGTCCCCAGGAAATGTGTAAGGCAGGGGTGGCCTGTGACACTGAGCAGCACCAACCCCACGGTGGGGAGATTCCATCTGAAGCAGCCAAGTTTCACTACTTGAAGCAAAGCTTTAAGATAGATAAGCACTTTGATTGGCCTCCTGCCCCACTGGACAGTTTGGCAATGGTTTAGTCGTCTCCTCTGACAGATTAATGACCACTAGGAAGGCCTCCACTTTTAGGTGTGCGTGCCTTAAGGGCTCGAGAAAACAATCTGAAACCCCAAGGGAATGTTCTTACATCCTCAGAAACTTCCAAGGATAACGTCTACCTCACTGGGACAAGATTACTGTGTGTGATGTGATGCTGGGGACCAAACCCAGGAGCCTGTGCCCCACCACTGAGCCTCACCCTAGACCTCTTGTGCGCATGCGTGTGAGTGTATGGCGGCTAGAGGTCTACCTCAGGTGGTATTCTTCAGGCGCCAACTCTCTATTTTTTAGACGGGGTCTCTCACTGGCCTGAAGCTTGACAACTAGGCTAAGCTGGCTGACCAGTGAGCTTCTGGGAACCTCCTGCCTTGTCTCCCTAGTGTTGGGGTTACAGGCATCCACCACTGTACCTGGCTTTTACAATTTCATTATGAGGGTAGAGTTAAGGACCTCATGCATGTGTGACGCTGGGCCACCTCTGCCCCAGACTTCCCACTTCATTTTTTTTTTTTTTTAGCTTTTAAACAGGGTTGTACTGAAGTCTCAGGCAGCTTTAGGGGGCAAACTGATGCCCAGGGCAAGCTCACTGGGCATGATTTCATCTCTATGACGATCCTTGCGCTCACTTGAATATTTCCCTCCCGAATGAGGGAGGCTGGCTGCGTTGAAAGCTCAGGCAATGCGGTTGTCAGGTAGGGACTTAATCTTGCACAATGTCACTTGATTAAGCAGGCAATCGTTTTCACCGCTGGGCCTGTGGGGGAAGTCTTGAGTCACGTGAGCACCCATATCTGTACTTCAGAGTGCAAGAAGCAGGAACCGATGGTACGTGAAAAATGAGTGTCTACTGAGGGCATTGATTAAAATGGCAGAAGCAGGGTTTAGAGAAACTTAAGGGGTCAGGGTGCACCCCAGGGCTGGCTGGCCCCAGCAGGGAGCAGGGAGTCTTAAAGAGAAAAGTACAGGAACCAGAGGGACAACTGTGTGAGAGAACCACATGCCAGGGACAATGACTGGCTTTGGGGAGGGACAGAGTCAGCTTCAGTGACTCAACACAGAGAAAGCTAGGGAATAGATACTCCGGCTTTCCTTCTTCTGCTCATCAAACACTCTTAACCAGGGGACCACGCAGGCAACTGACGATGTGTGATTGTAGGCCACAGGGATGTTCTCTCAGAAGCCAGTGCAGGGAGCAGGGGCAGAGGGAAGGGACTCCACACTCCATCTCATTAAGTTTCTCTCCACCGAGGTACATAACATCAGCCTTCCCTCCTGCTGTGACATGAGCAGTTTAATAAAGAAGTAATTAGGAGGGAAAACCTAACATGGAATTAGGTGGCTAATTTTATGCCTGTGGCAGAAATCACAGTTGTAAATTCCTCATTGTGTTTTATGAGTCAGAACTGGATGCACCCGAAGGGTCTCAGGAACACCCAAGATTCACAATGCATCCTCTGATCGTGGGCAAGGGAGAGTTGGGGGGTGATGAGCTCCCCCAAGACAATAGGCACAGTCAAAACTTAACAGGAAGTAGATGTCAGAAAGAGAGTCACGGGGACTTGAAACCGATGGCGTAAACGTCCTGGAGGCATCTGTGGGAACCTCCTGAGTAACTGCTTCTCTGTTGCCGTGATAAAGCATCCTGACCAAGGCAAGTTATAGAAGGAAGAGGTTATTTATGCTAACGGTTCCAAATGGATCAGGGTCCCTCGTGGTGGGGAAGCCTGGAAGCAAGCGGCAGGAACACTGTGCTCAACCCTCACACCGTTTACCACGAGTAT
This sequence comes from Peromyscus maniculatus bairdii, assembly GCF_049852395.1. Classification (NCBI taxonomy): domain Eukaryota; kingdom Metazoa; phylum Chordata; class Mammalia; order Rodentia; family Cricetidae; genus Peromyscus; species Peromyscus maniculatus. The sequence goes on from NC_134861.1 coordinate 70,647,343, forward strand.
GAAGCAGAGAGAAAGAGAGAGCAGCAGCCTGCAGGAAGACAAGGTTTTCCGTCTCAAAGCCAGCCCCCAGCGACATAATTCTTCCATCAAGGCAGTACCTCTAATCCTTCCCAAACAGTGCCACCCACTGCGGACCAAATGTTCAAATAACACTATGGGGGACATTCACATTCTAACTACCACACTTGCCTACCCAAGGGGTGGCCCTTTTTCCAGGTAACTGCCCATCTCCCCCCCGCCCCCAACCCCAGATTAACTCTTAAGGGAAGAGACAATGCCATATCTTCACACAGAGGTAAATTCAGTTCTTGAACAATGTGATGGAAAGATTTCACTGCTGTCGGCCAGAACCACCCCCAGCATCCCAGCGAGGAAGGACAAAGCTGTGGGAACAATGCACGAGCTCTAAACACTGAGTTGGGCGTTGGACAGCCACCCACTGCTGCTGGGCCCTGCAGAATCACGGCAACCAGGGTTGAGGGCAGTGTGCCTCAATGTCTATCCACGGCTCACAGAACAGAGTCAAGAAAACTCCACACACTCAAGGAGCTGAGAGTCTACAAAAGGACAGCAAGGCTGATGGAAGTCAACATAGAGTATAGGCCAGACCAAGGACGCCAAATACTGGGTCCAGCAATGGCTACACTGTCTTCTAGCTCCGCGCGGCTCTTCCTCCTCCAGGCAGTCCTTATCTTCCAGTGATTCCATGATCACGCGTCTTCACCCAGCTCTCTTTCTTATCTGTGTAACACTATAGGTCAGTGTAGCAGGCTAACGCCCCCTAGTGTTTGCCCTCTCTCCTCTTTTTTTTTTTTTAAGTTTGTGCTCTCTCCCTCTTTCTTTTTCCCCTGCGTGTTTCCTCTCTTTTCCGGTACCCATTCCTCTGCCTCCGACTCAAACATCTCTCAAAGCCAGAGACTGATGTGGTTAATGATACTTGGGCACATATTTCACCAGCTCTTTTTAATCTACTGTTAACCCAAACTCCCATGTCTCCAACAATGCTTTTTCTTTTGCCTCACTCACTCCGACTCCTGTGTCTGGCTCTCTCCTTCACCTCCCACCTAACAATCTAATAGTCATCGCCAGTCTCACAGTAACTGCTTGCCTTCTCTTCTTTTCTACTCATACCCACAGTAACTAACATATCAGTATACACAGCACTGCTACGGTCCCTTTACTACCAAAACAAGTTGGTACTTGATAAGTGTCTATTTTGTAGTCACCTGCTCCCTTGTTGTTGAGTGGGTAAACTGACGGCAGCGACTGTTGCTGCAGACAGGACTCAGCCCACAGGGGGTGACTGGAGATAGAGCCTGGTGCCCAGAACAGCAGCTTATCAGATGAAAACAGCACCCCAACCGGACTACAACCAGGTCCCCACTGAACTCTGTAAACATGTTGACTAAAGGAAGAGTGGGAACTTAAACTAAAAGAACAATAGCAATGGCAGTAATCTGAAGCAGTAATCTCACCCCAGATGGGCAGATCCCAGGGCAAAACCTGTGTGCCTCGACAAACCACGACAGATTGTCTTATCTGACAACGATCAATCCCGTACTCATGACTTCCAGGGGAAACCGCTTAGATGCAATTCCAGACACAAAACTCAAAGGCATCATCACACATATGGTCAAACAACTTAAAATGGACAATAACACAAACAGCTAAATGAAATAAAGACGTCAATTATTGATATAAAAAAAGTAACTCAGTAAAGGGAAAGAAATAGTGAGGAAAACCCAAACTGAAAAGTTGATGGAAATGAAAAACACAGCAAGTCACATAAAAAGTTCAGTGGAAATCCTCCCCAATAGAAATGATCAGTGGAAGATACCAGCGTGTGAAGAACAGCAGATTAATTGTATCTTTCAGTACAGGTCAACATATTTAATAATGTATGAATGAAGCATGAAAACACTTTTGGTCACAATGAAAAGGTAAAACTTGCAAAATGATTAGCATAAAAGAGGGAAAGTTACAAAAGGCATAGAAAATATTTTTAATGAAAACTTCCAAAATCTAGGAATCCCATTCCAGGCCCATGAGAATAACCAACAATTTTTCAGCTGAAACCATACAACCAAGGAGGGCTTGATCGGATATGTTTCAAAGTTGGAAAGATCAGGACTACCAACCCAGTCTAATGCACCTCACAATCCATCTGTCACAATTGAAGGTGAGAGAAAAAGTTCTCATGATAGAAGCAGGCAAAGGAATTTATGACCACCATGCCGCCCTTCAGAGGATATTGGAAGGCATTCCAACTGAAGAAAAAGATAAACTCAAGAGATTAGGAGGAAAAATAAATAGTACTAAGACACCAACAAAAGAGGACTAAGAAATCCCCAAATGCAAGTAAACGACATGGAACAACACACCTTTCAATAATTACACTGGATGTTAATGGTCTCGATTGCTTTGTTAAAAGACACAGACTAGCAGATGGGATTAGAAGACAGAATCTCCATTTCTACTCTCTCCAAAAGGAAAAACAAACAAACAAAACAAAATGAAAAACCCATACACCTCTCTATCAAAGATAAACACTATTTTGGGGTGAAAAGATGGGAAAAGATATTCCAAGCAAATGGTGCCTAGAAATAAGCAGGCATTGCTATTCTAATATCTGAGAAAGCAGACTTCAAAACAAGGCTAATCAAAAGAAATAAAGGGGATCACTTCGTACTGATCAAGGGACTAACCCATCAAAAGGAAGTGACAGTTCTAAAGAGACAGACACCAACACAGATACAAACACAAGTACATCACACGGTAAATGTTAATAGGGCCTCCATCACAGATCAACACAATAGCACTGGGTGATTTCAATACTACACTTTCACCATTACAGAAATCAACCGGAGGAAAATACATAGACACGAAGTAAATTACATCCACAGATCGAATGGACCTAAGAGAGGTGTACAGAGCAGTCCACCCAAACACCAAAGAATGCACACTCTTCTCATCAGCACAGAATTCTACCCGACCTTCACATTATTCCAAAAACAAAAAAGGAACACTTCCAAATGCTTTTGATGAAGTTAATATTATCCTGATACCAAAATAAGATAAAGACTTAATCTGAGAGAGAGACACACATACACAGAAGAGACAGTCAATCTCCCTGATGAATAGAGATACAAAAATTATCAATAAAATACTTGTAGGCCAAATTTAAGAATACATCCAAAGTATCATTAATGTGATCAAGTAGAATTATTTCAGAGATGCAGTGGTGGTTCATTGTGTATAAATCAATAAATGTAACTCATCATGTGAATGGACTCAAAGACAACAATCACATGATCTCAATTGATGCACACAAAAAATTAATTAAAAATCCAACATCTCTTCATGATAAAAGAAACATTGGAGAGTCTAGGGGTGGAAGAAACATATCTCAACATAATAAAGGCTATGTATCACAAACCTATCTTAAATGGAGAAAAATTTGAAACATTCCCACTAAAATGAGAAGCAAGTGTCTACTTTTATCACTCCAATTTCAATATAGTGCTTGAAGTCCTAGCTAGACCAACAAAACAAGAAAAGGAAATCATAGGAAAGGAAAAAGTGAAAATCCCTGTTTACTGATGATACAATTGTATGTGTGAGAGACGTCAGACTCCACCAGGAAATGCCTGAGCTGTTAAACACCTTCATCAAATCGGCAGGTTACAAAATTAACATGCCCGAATCACTAGCCTGCCCACATAATAAAAAATATATATATAAAGAGAATGAAATCAGAGAAATCATTTTATACACAATAGTATAAAAATACATTGGAATAATAACCTGGCAGTGGTGGCACACATATTTAATCTCAGCACTCAGGAGACAGAGGTGAATCTCTGTAAGTTGAGGCCAGCTTGGCCTAGTTCTAGGACAGCCAGAGCTGCACAGGGAAACCCTGCCTCAGAGCAACAACAACAACAACAACAACAACAAAACCTACCCAACAAGATGAAAGGTCTATAAAATGAAAGCTTTAAAACACCAAAGAAAGAAATTACAGAAGACACAAGAAAGAAAAACCACCCATGTACACAGATTGGTAAGATTAATATCGTGAAAATGGACAGCCTACCAAAAGCAGTCTACAGATTCAATGCAAATCCCATAACATTTCCAGTATAATTCTTCATAGAAATAGAAAAACAATTTCAAAATTTATGTAGAAGCAAAAAGATAGTCAAAGAAATTCTCAACAGTAAAAACATGTCTGGAGGTACTGCCATTCTTGATCTCAAGTTATTACTACAGACATATCAGTAAAACAGGATGGTACTGGCAAAAAAACAGACTTGTTGATCAATGAAGTAGAACCAAGGACCCAGACAAAAGTCCACGTAACTATTGCTACCTGATTTTTGACAAAGATATTGAAAACATTCACTGGAGAAAAGATAGCATCTTTAACAAATGGTGCTAGGAACACTGGACAAGTGTTTGTGAAATTAAAAAGCTCCTGGACTGCAAAGAAAACTGGTAATGACTGGAGGCAACCCACAGAATATGAAAGAAGGAAGGAAGGAAGGGAGGGAGGGAGGGAGGGAGGGAGGGAGGGAGGGAGGGAGGGAGGGAGGAAGGAAGGAAGGAAGGAAGGAAGAAGGGAAGAAAAAGGAAAAAAGAAAAAAATCTTTGTATATAACAGATGATTTATGTCTAGAATATACAAAGAACACAAACACACATACAGACAGACAGACAGACACACACACACACACACACACACACACACACACACAAAATGTCAAGAAAACAAACAGCCCAATTAAAAAAATTGGCCATGGAACGACACAGAGAGCTCCCAACAGAAGGAATACAAATGGCTAAAAAGCTTTTTTAAATGTTCGACATCCGTAGTCATCATGGAAATGAATAGTAAAACTGCTTTGTAGAGGGCGAGAAAGAGAGCTCAGTACTTAAGAGTTTTTACTACTCTCACAGGGGATCTGAGTTTGGTTCCTCACACCTGTATCAGAGAGCTCATAACTGTAACTTCCACTCTGGGGAGTCCAGGCTCTCTTCTGGCCTCTATGGGCACCATACTCAAATGCACATACCCCATATTCGGAACCACACATTCACATGATTTTAAAATACAAATCTCCTCTGGGCGGCGGTGGCACACACCTTTAATCCCAGCACTCAGGAGACAGAGGCAGGTGGATCTCTGTGAGTTCCAGGCCAGCCTGGTCTACAGAGTGAGTTCCAGGCCAGCCACGATTACACAGATAAACCCTGTCTCGAAAAACCATAAATAAATAAATAAATAAATAAATAAATAAATAAATAAATAAATAAATAAATAAATAAATAAAATAAAGATCTCCAAAACTGCTTGAAGGTTTCATTTGACGCCAGCAGGGATAGCTACTATGAAGAAAACAATGACAAATGCTAGAGAGGATGTGGGGAGAAAGGAAACCCTCATTCACTGTTGTCAGGAATGCAAACTGGTGCATCCACTATGGAAATCTGTGCAAATGTGCTTAAGAAAGCTAGAGCTAGATCTACCATCTGACCCAGGGAATACAGCTCCTGGGAATATACCCAAAGGACTGAACAGCTTACTACAGAGACATGTGGTCATCCATGCTCATTGCTGCTCTATTCACAGTCTAGGAAATGGGTCAAACTAGATGTTATATCAATCAACTGATGAATGGATAACAGAAATGTGGTACATATGCACGATATAATTTTCTTCAGCTATAAAGAAAAGTGACATTCTCAGGAAAATATATACATCTAGAAAAAAGTTACACTGAGTGAATCGCCCAGACTCAGAAAGACTAACACCGTATGTTCTCTCTCGGGTGTAAATTCTAGGACTGAATCCTTAGATGCTTGTCTAACGTGGAGTACCTGTAGAAACCAGGAAACTATGAATAGAAACCAGGAAACTATGAAGGGGCGGGGGTGGGGGGTGGGGGGCAGATCAAGATCTAAATGCAGGGGTTGTAGCATGAATCTTCAAAGTTCTTATTAATAAAATCAAACCCGAGGCGAGTTATTGGGGTCCATGTTGGTAGATCAGAGAGACAGAACAAGCCACAGCTAACCTCACCTGGTCAACTTCTCAGCTGGTCTTGTTTCCTCCGACTGGAAGCTTCTGTGTCCTCATCCCAATGGCTCTCAGCTGAACTGTGCTGGAAAGCCTGAAGCTTAACCAGCCACATGCTTAACCAGCCAAAAGCCTCTAGTTTCTGGTTCTCATGCCTTATATATCTTTCTGCTTTCTACCACCACTCCCTGGGATTAAAGGCTGGCTTTCTGGGATTAAAGGCATGTCACCATGCTTGGCTATTTCCAATGTGGCCTTGAACTCACAGAGATCCAGAGGGATTTCTATCTCTGGAATGCTAGGATTAAAGGTGTGTGCTATCACTGCCTAACTAGTGGCTTGTCTGTTCTCTGACCCCAGATAAGTTTATTAAGGTACACGATATTTTGGGGAACACAATATCACCACAAGGGGTGACAGTAGAGTACAGCTGGTAGGAAAGGGGGAGGGGAGGGGGAAAAGGAGGGATAAAAGGGAGGGGGGCTAACCAACACTAAGTAAGTTTGAAAAGGCCGTATGCAAGCCTGCTATTTGATAAGTTTCCTAAATACACATATGTAAAAGAATTTAAAGTGCGTTACCCTACATGAGGGGTAATTCTTCTCATAGAGCCCACAACTGCTAAATGAAAAGTGGGGCACCTCCCTTTGAGCTGTTGGTCAATGAATTGTCTCAGAGACCCACCCCCCCAACAGTACAGGCTATTAATATTGCTCTTGGTTGCCCATGAGAACTTGATGGTAAGACTCTGTTGCTGAAGACACCACACGCTCTGGTCTCATGTCACAGAGAAATCCAGTTGGTACTGATGTAGACTCTTTCTTCTTCCTGCTGCCTGGTTTTGAGAGTACTGGAACATGCTATGTATTGTACATTGCTTGAGAAGAAAAGCCATCATTAGTCTTTCCTAGCTATGTACTCTGGAAGCTACAGTGATGAACAGCCTGATGAGGTAAATCCACAGACACAGTAGTGGCAGAAATGTTATGGGGTTAGCCACAACATTCGGATTGAATTTAAGGATTCCTATCATAAATCTGGCCAAGAACCTGTGGCTAGGAAGCTCATGGCCCTAGGAGAGAACCAATAATTATTTTTGCTAAGTGATCAAACTACTTTCTAAATATCTATCTCTGTACCCAGAGGTTAATGGAACTCTCAGTCCTCATCAGAGAACTTTCTTTATGCAGTGGATAAGAAATACTACAGACTCACAGCTCGTCAAAGCCCAGAGAGTTTTATATCTGGAATGTTTAACTATATTGGACATCTCTATTATCCCTACTCTCCCAAGGCTCAGTGGAAGGGGGACCCCAAATAATGTAAGAGAGAAAGAGGACTGGAACAGAACAGTATTTTCTAGACACGACAGGACACTGAGCTCATGGACTCACGGAAGCTGTGGTAACCTGCACAGGGCCTGCTCCAGTCAACAGTCTTCCAGCATGGATGAAGGGAGGGGATGTAAGGTTCCACCTCTGAGAAACCATTGTCAGCTGATGGGAAGCGAGAGTCAGTTTTCTTAAAGGGTGTGGTAGGTTGACCAGGCTCCGGTGGATGGGTCCACACCCAGGCACATATGGTCAACACAAATTAGACTCTGGGTTATAAAAAAAAAAAAAAAAGAAAGAAAGAAAGAAAGAATGAAAAAGCAAAAACCGGACCTGAAGTTGGGAGGGGGTGGGGGAGATTCTGAGAGCCAGTGGAGGAAAGAATGGGGTAAATATGATCAAAACATGTGGTACACATGTATGGAATTATCAAAGAATAAATGAAAAACATCATATTTAATAATAAATGAAATCCTTAGACTGAAACATGTCCTCAATGTTCAATAAATAACACATATGTATACATTAACTTACAGATACAAGCACACATTTGCATATATAAGTTTATGGTAGACCCAAGCAGCATTGCCCAGGGAAAGGCCACGGCCATGCCTGGTCTTTGAGCTCAGATACAGGGTGATAAGAGATCTTTCTTTTTTCTCTCCCCAGTCTCTCCAAAAAGACCCTGTATGCTTGGGTTAGCTCTTTCTTCCTAGTTCTGCTTCTAAATTTTCAAGAAGCCATCTCTTCTCTCTGTGTGTGTGTATGTGTGTGTGTGTGTGTGTGTGTGTCTGTCTGTCTGTCTGTCTGTCTATCTCTGTGAGTGTGTGTGAAGGAGAGAGAAAGACTGTAGAGATTTTCTTATTTAAAAAAATCTGTGAGATGGCTGGGCAGTGGTAGCACACACCTTTAATCCCAGCACTAGATCCCAGCCCAGAGGCAAGTGGGATCTCTGTGAGTTCGAGGCCAGCCTGGTCTACAGAGCGAGTTCTAGGACAGGCTTCAAAGCTACACAGAGAAACCCTGTCTCAAAATACAAACAAAAGATAAATAACAAATAAATAAATAAAGTTTAAAAATCTGCAAGAATAATCCACGCTTATTAATATCCCTGTAAGTCTTTGAACTTGGGTCACCGTAAGAAAGCCTCAGGTGACCACTTCCTCTGTCATCCTTTTCTCTCATCTCAGAAGTAGCGTGACTGTGGAGTGACGGTTGCCCCCCACCTCACCCCAGAGGTCCAAGAGGATTTGGGAGGACAGATGTCAGAAAGCTCGGCTCTGTTTTATTGGTTGCCCTTTAATGTGACCAGACCAGAACCGAAGATTTCCATTTAGCTATTACGTGTGTTCCTTTCGCTTATAACTGACTAGGGAATGAACCTTACTCTATCCGTGACTGGTGATGTGCAGTTATTGTTACTTATTTTTAATGTGTGGAAGGGCTTTAAGGATGGGTTAGCCTTAGAAGATGAAGGAAAATGCAAAAGTGCCTCAGCAATTCTGCCAGCTGCTTAGCAATGTCAGTCTTGGGCCCCTATCCTTGAAAGGTATTGACCCCTATAAACGGCTAATGATGTAAAAGTTGACAGGACAGTTTGCCCTCCTAATTGTATTCCGCTCATCATGCATTTGACCTTTTGCCGACAACTTGATGAGTTTCTGCCTTGTTAATTACTCCACACTGTTCTGCAGCCATCTTTCAACCATCCGGACCCAGTGAACACGGGCACCAACCTTTCTAGGCTTGAAGGAACAATCAGAAATGGAGATTTACATGTATCCAACATGGTTTAACATTTTTGCGCGTATTTTCCTCCTCGGGCAGATCACACAAGATTTTCTGCACAGATCTTGTATTTTTCAATACCTCGTTACTTCTTGCAATTAAAAACAAAGCAAAGCAAAGCAAAACAAAGCAAAAACCTTCTTCTTAAAATATCTTGGTAACTCTGGGGTCTTTTCTCAGACACCTCCTTCCTTCAATTAGTATGCATTGTATAATAATCAATATGTGTGTTACTAGGCAATATTACCTGATGCTCAAGTCTTCTTAATTTTGTCTTGAGTCATTAAAGAGATCTAATGTGCAATGGTTCATTTAGTTTCCCAAATATCCTTCGTCTGGAGTTGAGCTCTGTCTTCCTAATGAACTAGACAACAGTCATTACTACTGACAGATCTCTCTCCCTCCCAGTTTGTCAGAGTGCATAGCTTGAGTGCCCCCTCCCCTCATTTTTGAGTCAGAAGTCACCTCTGTGTGTCATTTTCTTCTCTCACAGGGTCCTTGGTAACCTTTGGAGCACTTTGGGAACAAGGCCTACACATTCCAAGGGCCAGATTTCAAAGTCAAATTACAACCCTATCCATTCTTGTATACCCCGGGAGGCCATTAAACAGAAAGGCTTGTGTAGCCGAGTTAGAAGCTAGAATCTGTTTCTCTGCTCTCTGTTTCTCCCTTCAGTTCTGGTCTTTTGATTCAGACACAGTCTTTGTAGCCTTAGGTGCTCTCATGATAGGCTGATTAGGTGGAAGTCGGGTAATACAGCTGTCCCGCTTATATCCGGGTATCTCCCTGTTTGCTTACGTGTGTGTGTCCAGTTTGTGCTCTGGGCCAGATATTATGGAAAGTAATTTACACCTAACCCACAAAGCAGCTCTTCAAAAGGTACTAGGATGGATACTTTGCAGATAAGACAAGATGTGCCTCCAAAGGTTTGAATGCTGAAATGGTTCTGTTGAACCAAGGTTAGATAACTTCCCCAATTTGGGGCTTGTAAATCTGAAATTAAGGCACTGCTTTCTCCATCACCAGGGTGCACTTTGAACCACTACTTGGAAAGCTTGGGAAGTTCATCAGATCACCTGACATTTCAGAACCCAGACTGCGAGCATCAAGAGGCAGTCTTGAAGTTCCTAGGCTCCAGAACCCAGCCAACTGTATTGGATGTCTATCTTTTTTCATACTGTGTAATGCTGGGCAAGTGGCTTCACCTCTCTGTGCGTTAGTTTCTTCATCTATAAACTGAGGACAATAACATCAGCAACCCAAACTCTTTGGGTCCCATGGGGAATTACATTTATGATACATTAGGTGCTGTTTAAATTTAATGATTATTTTAAAAAAACCAGCTTAATGCATGTCAGCAAGAGTTGTATTTCCTGATTTGTCAGTAGAGAAGTTGATGGAAGCAGTTATGTCTGCTCTAAGTGGTGGATGTAGGATGCTGAGCCCTTGGAAGCCTGAGGTTCCCTGTGGCTGTACGTTGTTGCTGGAAGCCTGTTTCTCTTGTTCATCAGTCCAGGCCACAATGGAAAAAGGGGGTTCTGGGAAGTTTGCTTGGGCATAGAAACTGGGTGAGGTATCTAAACAGCAGGAGTGCTTTGCCTCTCTAAACTGGAGGGCTAATTGGGTAAGACCAGGGGTGATAATTAAGAACGTGAGCTTCTATCAACTTGTCCTATGGGCTTGTTATCCCAAATCAGGTGATTTGCATATCCAAAGGCAAGCTCACTATTATCTCTTCCATGGAGAAGGGGGTACCATATCTAAGCAATCTAATTTCAGAGAGATTACAAAGCAGCAAGCCGAGTTAAACATTAAAAGGCCAATAATGGCTTTTTATCATTACGTGGCCTCTCCTCTAGGCCAGCAGCAAGCTAGGAAGGTTGTTACCAGGGAATACTTAAACAACAGATACCCCTGCAATCAGGACGCCCTGAGAGGAGCTGTGTTTGACGTCATGCCAAGGTGTCTAAGAAACAAAGCCCTGCCTTGAAAGGGAACACTTTACTTGGAGAGCAAGATATAAAACAATAATAGCTCAGTGGAGCTGTGTGCTAGAGAAACAGCACAGACAGAAGCCTACCGGGCAAGCTTTCCCATTATCAACACAGGCTGCATCATTTAATTATGGGCAGCATGTGTGTTACAGGACTTGGCTGGGCAAATTGGTTTTTACTCATCAACATTTCAGACTTCGTAAGACTTAACTCAAGCGCATTGAAAAAGCTAACTTTAACGTCGTGCGGATAATAGACCCCTCTGAGAATCGATTTCAGAAATTCTAACCCATCTCTCAGGAAACGGCCCAGAAACCCTAAGTATGCATACGATTTTAGGGAGCTGACAGATCCCCTACAATCCACCCATGAACCCCACGTTAAAACCCCGGCTCTAAGAATCTGGGAGCCGGCCCTGTGGAGGTGGCTCAGTTGGTATAGTGCCTTCCACACGGGTCTGGATTCCGATCGCCAGTATTCACGTAAAAGCTGAGCACACAGCTTGCTTCTGTAACCTCGCCCCTGCGGGGCCGAGGGAAGGGCAAGGAGATAGGAGGGTCTCTGGAACTCATTGGTTAACCAGCCTAGCCAATCAGTGAGCTCCAGGTTCAGCGGAGAGACCCTGTCTCAAAATGTGGGTGCTTTTAAGGATAACCCTTCGGACCTTGCTTGGCTTTTTCCTCCCAATGATCCTAGCACAGCTGGAATGACAAAATTGGGGACTCTCTTCTCAGACTCCAGGAGAGCCCCCTCTAGTCCCCGAGAGCCCTTCACAATGGGCCTTGAGGGCTGAATTTGGTCTCCGCTGTCTTTGATATGTTTTCTAATCAGGCAGGGAATGGACACAGAGGGGTAAGGACATCTTCCTAACCTCAATTCAGTTGCTTAAATTAAAGAGGGAGAAAAGGACCATGGTGGGAGATTTCCTTAAATGATAGGTAGAAGAGATGAGGTGACCTAAAGCAGGCTGCCGGCTGGGTCTTGGAGAAAAAGGAAAGGATCCCATTAACTTAGCTCCACCCGAGGGGCCAAGTGGCACCTGGGTTCCTGGCACATATCAGGCCCCCCAGCAGATCCCCATAAATTCCTTATGGTGGGACTGTGACTTGCGACTACTCCTATCTCTGGGCTACCAGCACTACACGGGATCAAGGCCACAGCAAAGGCTCAGTGAGAGCGTGACATTCGAGACAAAGCCAGACCCAGACTGTTTTTCTGTGGCCTAGAGTCAGATGACAGCAAGGAATAGATTTGGGGCTCCCCGGTGTGTCTGTTGGGTTCTGCCCTAGCCTGCGTGACGGTCAAAGTCCCAACAGAGAGCTGGAAGTCAGGACACCGGCACCGAAACCTCTGGGAAGCTGCCAGCCAGTGACAGCCTTAAAGGCAGTGTCCACACACTTGTGGCTTTAGAAATGAAAGGTCACGTTGGGATTGTATCTGTAAGTCAATGCAGGTTCAGACGCAAGGACTGGGGAAAAAATATCTCCAAATATCAGGAATGCGAACAAAGGGAGAGGCTGTTTCTCTGTCACGCCAACGTGCAGAAGGTTGGGGCCGCTGTGCGGCTTTCCTCTTACTCCTCAAGACTCAAGTTCCTGCTGTGAAAATGTGAGAATCCTAATATTTACAAAGGGAGGTGGGATGAAATGACGGTCTTACCACAGAATGACCTCCAGTTTGCTGAACCCGCTGGCTTACAGATCCGCCCCACCCTGACTGTGGGGATGGTAATGTTCCTGCCCAAGGAACGTGTGTGTGTGTGTGTGTGTGTGTGTGTGTGTGTGTGTGTGTGTGTGTGTGTGTGTGTGATGCTCTCTGCTATACTTGCCCAAGAATGGGCTGAGGGGTAAGAGGTGCCTGGCCTAGAGAACGGAGCTGCCCAACAGAGCAGACCCTCTCACGTTACACCTGGGCCAGACCCCGCTGTTAGGAGGCCTCTAGTGAGGGGTTTTGGTAGATGGGTGTAACCGGAAGGGGGAGGGAGTTTCGCGGCCACCCCACCTCCACCCTGCCTCCTGAGCACAAAGTACGGACACAGGCGTGGGACCCGGACTCAGCCATACTTCCAGTCCCTCCCTTCTCCCTCTCTGGTTATGGCACCTGATACAACCTAACCGCTTTCTTCTTTCTTAGCCTTTTGGACTTTTCCTATGATTGAGTTTCTAATGAGGACTGGCTGGGTGACCCCCACCCCCGACTTTTTCCAGATTCAATCCCTTCCCCAATGGTTTGATTATGGAGGGCGGGTGCTAGAGAGGGCTGTACAGATGGGAATTTGCTAGGTGGTTTCTGAGAGGGTTGGATAGGTCATGTCCCAATTTCAGCTCAGAGCTTGGGCAAAGGGAACCAGAAGGGACGAAGTCATTTCAATAGGGGTGCAGAAATGGAAGAGGTAGGCCGTTCCACAAACTTATACAGTGAACTGATAAAGGTAGTCAGGAAGGGGCTCAGAATCTTCTAGGCGGCTACTTATCTCTCCGCGTGTCACCTCGGATCTCACTCATCAAATACTCATCACATGTGCAATTTCTCGGATAGCCCTCAGCTCTGGGGTCAGATATTACTAAAGGGAAAAAATATTTAAAGGAAAATGGTTTTATTTGGGCCTGCGAGATGGCTCAGCAGGTAAAGGCACTTGCTGCAAAGTCTAACGACCTGAGTTCAATACCTGGGCGCCAGGTGCGGTAGAAGGAGAGAACGGACTTCTGAAAGTTGTCCAACTATACACAAAAACAAATAAATGTAATGACAAAGTTTAAATGTTCAGTGTTTGATCTAGAATTTTCAGCATAATCTTTATAAACCTAAGCCTGCCTTCAAAATACCTCCACTGCTGTAACCAACCAACACACTGGTCTTTTCGGCCACTTAAATGTATGTATGTTATTCAATGTCTCATCACCCTGGACAAAAGACCTAAGGGAAGGGGGCTTTCTTTTCAGATCTGCTCAGAGGTTACAACCCACCCTGCTGAGGAAGTCTAGGGAGCTGAAACGGCTCCATCAGCTGCTTGGGATGCAGCAGCAGCAGCAGCGGTCAGGAAACATCGAGAGTGGGCTGAAAGAAGAGTGGGGTTGAACCCTCAAAGGGTGACCCCCAGACTCCAGGGACTCATCTGAAAACCATTCCAGCGCAAGGGTTCACAAAGCTTCCAAAACCTCGCCCCTAGCTGGGGACCAAGTGTTCACTGTAGATTGAACGTAGGTTGTCAGGCTCCGTGACAATCGCCTTGAACGCCTGTACCTTTGAACCGTTGCACAAGCCCTGTTTGTTTTGGTTTTGTTGTTATTGTTGTTGTTGTGTGGAATAGGGTCTCGCTATGGAGTCCTGATTGACCTGGGATTCACAAAGATCAACCCGCCTCTGATTCCCAGGTACTGGAGTTAACCGGTGTATACCACCACTCCAGGCTGGGCTAACATATGTTTCATAAGTGTTCCTTGGCTTTGCCCAGGTCCTAGGAAAGCCTTGACTAGAGAAACGTCTTCTCCTGAGCCGGGGAAGGTGGGGAGGGTGGAGGATGACCTGGAAACATTTCAAAGAGTTTGACCCCTGTAGATGTAACCAACCGTCTTATTAAATAAGAAACACGGAACCAATGTAAAAGAGAAAGCTGAGAGGTCAGAACTCAGAGCTAAAATCTCACCCTTCCTCCTGCGGTGGTCCTAGCTTCCCAAAAGAGAGCTATTTCCTGTGTGTAAGTCGTTTCATAGTCATTCTGCCTTCTCATTGGTTGTAAACCCAAACACGTGACTGCCTCATCACTGTCTGTATGTACAGCCCTCTAGGTCTTAAAGGCATATGTCTCCAATGCTGGCTGTATCCCTGAACACACAGAGATCTATGGGATTAAAGGCATGTGCCACCACCGCCACACTCTGTCTATGGCTCTAATAGCTCTGACCCCCGGGCAACTTTATTAACATACAATGAAAATCACATTTCAGTACAAATAAAATACCACCACAGACCCCCACTTCCTGCCAGGGCCATAAAGGCATCTTTCTAAGATGGGGACCTTGACAACCTGGTGCTGTTCTGACAGGCATCAGCTATGGAAGCATGAGGAGCCTCTTGGGGCTGAGCCCTCAGGTTTTTCACTAATTTCTACATCAACCTTGGTTTCTAGCAATTCATCAAAATTACCGCCAAAGCGTTCCCAGGCACTTACGGGCTTCATATCATCTGCTCTATAGTGAGACTCCTTGATTCGCCTGACTAGCCAGTTCTCAGATAGGCTAAGGGAAAGTTAATTTTAAGTGTGTTTAGGTTTTTATTGTAAATACAGAAAGAATGATTGCCAAGCCCTTTACATGCCAAATTTGAAGCTGGAATTTATGGGAGGGATGCCTAATAGATTTTTAGAAAAATCTACAGCACCTTCCTTCTCCTGCTCCGTCTCGTCTTTTTCTCCTGTGTGTCTTAAGATCTTTTTCTGCTCTTCATAGTCAGTCCTGTACTCTCTAGTAATCCTTAAACATCTGCACATCATCACTTGAAGGTTGGTTCACTTACATCACAGGTGCCACTGAAATAATAGTAAACAGTTACATCATTACTATTCCAAGAAGTTGGTGGCTATTTTCATAAGTAAAATGATCTCCTGAATTTTGTATAATTGGCTTTGATTTAATTTCCTTGTTTTAGGGTTATTTTGATTTGTAGGCTCCTCTTGGACAAAAGGAGCATGCCTCACACCCCCTCTGGTGTCATGCCCCGTGGACTATGGAATATTTCAGCTAGGCCCATTAGGCTCTTAGTCGAGAACCCTCTTTTAACTCAGGGGCCCTTCTGTGATGAAGGGCAGCATCTACCTTTACCCTCACTTTAGTGGGGAGCAGGCTCTCTGCCCTCTCCGTCTCCCATGGGGTGGGTGTGGATTATAGGGTTTTACATTATTTCTTACATATTTTTTCATGCCTCCTGCTTGTGCTTCTAATCTAGGCAGAAATTTCTCTGGTTATGGAGTACAGGTTGAGTCTGTGTTGTTTTTCTCTTTTGAAGCTTGTTATGGCATTTATCTGAAGTAGCAAGGTTGAGGCCCAAAGACTTGGATTTGTAATGCCCTTTGACCTAGGTGATATCAGCATCATCATTGAGATATATACCAAGTCAGGCCTTAGGCACACATTGTACAAATGCACAAATGGGGCACTATGGTTTAGATAAGTGTCTAACAAAGACCCCAGCCCATGGCACTATTAGGAGGTGGGGCATAACAGAAGTTATGTTACAATGGATTTTTCCTCCAAATGGATATTGAGTCTCAGGTCCCTTCCTGTATCTTTCATTTCCTAGTTACCAAAGGGTTAGCACCCTCCTCTGCCATGCACCATCAACAAAACCATGAAGCCAAACAAACCTTTCTGGATACTTTTAGGTGGGGTTATCTCAGGTAATTTGTAGCCGTAACGGAAAGCTGACTGACCAGCACAGAGGAAAACAGGTGGGCAGGGCAGAGCAGGGCCAGGATGGATGGGTAGACCTGTTCTGAGTTAAGTACTAACACTCACAGTTATGCTGAAGCTGTGGTACTCTTAACTTGACTCTAGCATGTTTTCGTACAACATTTGGAATCCTGGGTCTCCACAGAGAAGCTCGAGGAATCAGCCAGGCATTGCATCTGTGACTTCGGGGTTAAGATTTTTTTTTTCTCTCAAAAACTTGGCATTGGTGGTTTGGTCCTCCATCATTATGAGTCTCTGGCTGAACTCAGGGATTCGTTCTTTGTGTTGATTCCTTCAGGTACTCCATGGAGAGAAAAAACATATCCTTCATGGAGACTTTATTTCCTTCCCCTCCATCTTCAGGCACACCCAGTCAATTTCTAATGAAGTCAGACTCACCCCTCTAAGGGCGTTCCTCTCTCCTCTGACTTCTTCCTCGGATTTCATGTCCCAGACATCGGAGCTTTGCACACTGGAGGGTGGTAGTGATGGTGTTTCTGCTTGGTCTTTTCTTGAATTGTATGGCCTTCATTACCCCAAGCTGTGTGAGATTGAGGGAAACACGGTTGACCTGAACCCTGGAGCCGTTTATTTGACCTGTTCAAGATATTGGTGGTTGACTGTTTACTAAACAGATTTCCCTGAGTGACAGCCCAAAGGTTGGGCACTCCCCTCCCTCTCCCACCCCTGTTAATCATTGAACACTTGGCAAACAGTTGGGGCCCTTGATGGTTCTGCTATCACTCCTTTCTGGAGGACGGTTCTGCACCCTGCCATCAGTTACAGGACAAGAAAGGGACGGCTGGGTGGCTTGTTTACTCTGAGGATTTCCAGTAGGCAGAGCTTGCCGCACCCAAGCAGCAGTGGGCATGTGGTGGGGCAGGAGATGTGACATGAGATGTGATTTTGTTGTTGACTTTATCTTGGCCAGCACACGTGGGTGTCTACCGTTGGCCGGGACGCCGGGCTCCGGGGTGGAGCAAAGGTTTTAATGTTGTTGACAATTTCATGCCTGAGAGCCATTGCTTTGGTGAGCTCTCCCCCCTGGAGACTTTTGCCCTCTCCCTAATCCTTTGCATAAACACTGCCTTGCAAACTTAGGAAGTATCTGCACAGGCATGTGAAACTGTTGGTAAACAGTCGTTGGGAATAATATTTACCCCCGGCCCCGATCCGAGCCCCGTTCCTTCGTTCGTTTCTCTTTGATGGGCTTTACTGGCCCATGCATATCTTTCGAAAGCCGCACGTGCAGTTGAACCCCCTCCGCCTGGTTCTTCTTGTGGCAGATTAGAGTTCATGACAGAAATGGCAATTTAGCCTTGGGGATGGAAATGACAGGTCTCTCAAGGTTCCTGCATTCCAAGTAGCTATCTCGACTCGATGAAAGGATCTAAAAATAGGAAAATAATCATGAAGCTGCAGAAAGCTGGACATGGACAGGGGTGACCCATATCACTGAAAGGGGAGAAAAGACAACCTCGAAGGTGAATGTCTGCCGGATCTCGTGGTGGTACTAGTCACTTGGGTCCTTAACCCACTGCCTTGATTTTCTCCCTATTCTAAAAGAAGTTAAGAAACAAAGTTTGGTAAAGGAAAGGGGGGTTATTCACAGATTGGCCAAACTATTATTTCTTCCCCCATGGTGTCTATGATAGCCTTCCAGCCAGTACACAGGAAATCATGAGACAAATGGCCAGAGGGTATGTTGACCTACTTGTGAGACAGCTTATGGAGCCTTCCAGAAAGGTGACTGGGCCTCAGTTGCCTCCATTGTCTCTGTCCTCAGCATGGGAAGGCACACATGCCTCTCTTTAGAGTTTAAGTATCTTCTTTTTCCACCAGCTCTTCTCTTTCAGTGTGGGATTATGGTCACAGTGGCATGGTGGAACCAACTGGCTTGTGTGTCTCTCCTGCAGGCTCTGTTTTGTGGGGGAGTTGTGGGGGGCTCAGATCGGGAACCTGAAAACTACTGAAGTCAAAGTATATGGATCACAGAAACCAGCGAGAACCTCTTCCCCTGGAGAGCCAGAGGGAGGTTTCCAGTTTGCCATGACGACATGAGGTAGTCCTTAACTTCATTTCTCAGGAAGGAGAGAGGTTGCGTTGTTTCTGAGACAAAGGCATGGCAGACTGCAAGCTATATTCTCAGAGAAGTAATAAAAGCTTGATTCCATGGTATGTCTAAGTCAAGAAATAGCTCTTCCATTTCAATTGAATGCTTCTCTCTGGATGAAAACACATTATACGTGAAATGAAGCTATTTTAGAGACCTAAAGGGGAAAACCGTACACAAGGTAGGCAATTTCCAGATCCTAGGCATCGAGTTCACCTTGGTTTCATTGGCCTGGTTCATTTTATTCATTTATTCATGAATTCCACAATATTTATTGAGTAACTCCTGTATGAACAAAGACATGCTTATTATCTTCATGGAGCTTAGGTCTGATAGAAAACAAAGCTATAATCAAATATTCATAAATAAATGTATAATTACAAACTGTAGTAAATTTCATAAAGGGAAAATACAGACTGCTAAGAGGAAAGGTAACCCTGACAATGTGGTCTACTCTGATGGTGGGGGCGTGGGATCCCCCTGGAAGTGAGCGTGAACTCATCTGAGGAAGAAGAGAGGCTTTGGTGTTTTATGCCTGTTAGTTTCTGAGACGGCATCTTACTATGCAGCCCAGGCTGGTTTCAAGCTCATGTTGGCGCTGAACTTGAGACCATCTTGCTTTGCCCTTCTGGGTGGTGAAATTACAGTCCGATGCTTCTTTTCTTGGCTTCGTGAGTTATTCTGAGGTTGGAAGGGTTGGCAGCAGTCTAAGCAGGTGAATGGAAGCAGGTGGTGGAGGAAGTATGAGCAGAGAGAACAATGTGCTCGTTGCTAGTGATGGAGAGAACAGGAACATACTCTCAAGAAGTGTAAAGTTGCATGACCGGACAACAGAGAAGAGGGAGAGGTGTGTGATAAATTACACCAGAGGTGTGTGCTGAATTACACCAGCAGACAGGCCAGTTGATACTAAATATGTTTGTGTCAAACTGTTGGAGTAGATTTGCTCTCATAATTTTTATTAACTTCACTTTGGCAGTAATGTGGACAGCTGACTGGAAAACAGGAAGAGAGAAGGTGACACATACCAGGGGCTGTCATTGCCTGCTTCAGGAGAGAGGGGACAGAATCGCTCAGGTTAGTGGCCATCTCGATGACATAAAGAGATGTCTCTTAGAGGTGTTTAGGACTCAGAAAGCTGAAGAGATCTGATGACAGATTTTATATATATATATGGCAAAGGAGGAGATCTTTGGTCACAGTTGATTGTAGCTAGAGTTTTCCTGCCTTGCCCACAGTCAGGACAAATCTTTGTCACCCGCCAGTCCCACAGCCGCTCAGACCCAACCAAGTAAACACAGAGACTTATATTGCTTACAAACTGTATGGCCATGGCAGGCTTCTTGCTAACTGTTCTTATAGCTTAAATTAATCCATTTTCATAAATCTATACCTTGCCAAGTGGCTGGTGGCTTACTGGCATCTTTACATGCTGCTGGTCATGGCGGCGGCTGGCAGTGACCCCAGCCTTCTACTTCCCAGAATTCTCCTCTCTCCTTGTCCCACCTACTTCCTGCCTGGCCACTGGCCAATCAGTGTTTTATTTATTGACCAATCAGAGCAATTTGACATACAGACCATCCCACAGCAGTTGATGGCAAGATTTTTGGCTCTGAGACTGAACTAATAATTGTTCACTCACAGAGATTAAGAATCTGAATTAAAAAAAAGAATCTGAATTAAGATGGGAGCTATGATCGTGGGGTTGGCTTTGAGATCTAGTTCAACATCTATAACTGAGGTGGGGGAGTTCTTGTTTTGTTTTTTTCTTGATACAAGGTCTTTTTTTTTTTTTTTTTTTGGTTTTTCGAGACAGGGTTTCTCTGTGTAGCTTTGCGCCTTTCCTGGAGCTCACTTGGTAGCCCAGGCTGACCTCGAACTCACAGAGATCCGCCTGCCTCCGCCTCCTGAGTGCTGAGATTAAAGGCGTGCGCCACCAACGCCCGGCGATACAAGGTCTTAAAATATAACCCAATCAGGCTGCCCTCAAACTCATAATGCTCCTGCCCTACACACTAAGTGTTGAGATTATAAGGATATGTCACCATAAGCAGCTAAGAGATATTTGGGGTATGTGATCTGGAGCCACATGGAGAGCTATGTCTAGGTAGCTGAAGCCATGGCCATAAGGAATCTTCCAATGAAAGACTGTGGATTGAAAAGAGGAGAGTGTCCAAGTAGAACCCTGAGAGGTTCCAACAGTTAAACAGTTAAATAGGACTGGCGTTAAGAAAGGGACTTCACTACAGAGGGGCTGGAGTGCTCTTATGGGAAGATGAAAACATCCTGAACAGATTGATGGTGATGGTTACAGCACTTGGTAAAGTCATTAAATGGCATTGAATTAGACATTTGAAATAGATAACTTTTGTAGTATATAAAATACACCCCAGTAGTGTTGTTAAGCAACAACAAAACCAAGAGAGTCTGAATGAAAGAAAATAACGGATGGACTTTCTTCCCCCCCACCCCCGCCCCAGGCCAAGTTCCTCTGTGTAACAGCCTTGGCTGTCCTTGGCTGTTCTTAGCTTTGTAGACCAGACAGGCCTCGAACTCACAGAGTTTCTTCTGCCTCCATAGTGCTAATGTTAAAGACTTGTACCACCATGCCCCCAGCAGGGGACTCTTTCAAGAAGGAAGGAATGTCACGTGTCTTGAATGTTGATAAATCAAGTCCCATGGTGACTAACAAATTAAAGACGTTAAGCATATCTTTAATGTAAAAATCATGGTCCAAATATTGGGTAATGTGATCCTGTAAAAATACTGACCTCTGTTTCAAAATTGTAAGTTGTAAGTTTCAAAAAGTTGTAAGAAGGTGCATATCCCTCCTTGTTTTCCTAAATAGAGACATTGGTATGGCCTCCACATGGTGTGGGAGGTAGGATGACGGATTCTCATAAGTCAATTCTGCTTCCACCGGAAGGAAACTGTGTTTCTATGTGGGAGATCAAACCGTACATTTACTATAAAGTTCTGGGGCGCTCAGAGAACATTGTAAAACTCTGGATTTTTCTTTAAATGGTCTAATAGTTATAAAAGAATTGTGTGTCCCATAATCATCTTGAGACACATGATCAGCAATGGTACACGGAAGTATTCGATAAATCTTCTCTGATGACTGAAATCAGAAGCTTAGACAGTAAGAGAGCTCATTAATCACTATTTAAATCTACAATGCAAATCACTACCGCAGCGAAGATCCGAAGAGCACAACATGACATCAAAAAGCAGCCCCGACCTGGGGTGGCAGAGTAAAAACCCATCCTTGTTAGGAAGAACCCACACTCACTGTGAGTTTTCACTCCTTTCTCACTTGAGTAGCCAAAGGAAGTCAAATTCATCAGCCCCAAATCTACGTGTAAGTAAATTATTCTTAAACCTTAACCTTACTATTTAGAATTCACTTTTGCTATAAATTGTGATTCATTTATCATCCTTTAGTTGTATGATTTAGTCTGAAAAATACTTTTTTCTCCTCCTTTCTTCCCTGTGCTATCAAGGGGGTATTTCTGAGTTTTAAGGTAGGCTACCCCCTGACCCCTAGGATTCCTCAACCGAACTTCTTAACCTAGGTAGCTGTAGAAGGCTGTTGATGAGTGATTGCCAACCTAGGTCTTCAGTGAAATATTTAATCTAATTTAAATGACTTTTCCAAACT
The DNA here is from genome assembly GCF_049852395.1 of Peromyscus maniculatus bairdii. Classification (NCBI taxonomy): domain Eukaryota; kingdom Metazoa; phylum Chordata; class Mammalia; order Rodentia; family Cricetidae; genus Peromyscus; species Peromyscus maniculatus. The sequence goes on from NC_134861.1 coordinate 70,669,756, forward strand.
GGTTTTTCAGAAAATGCTTAAACTCAGCCTGTCTGATGTTTACTGAATTCCCTGAAACCATCTTATACTTATAATAGCAACACCATGTTAATCTCCAAAAACCAAGAAATTATATGATTGACAGAGATGCCGCTGAAGGAGGAAGTTGATGGGGACACGTGACCTAGAGATGAATCATTCTTATTAGATAAAGATCAATTCAGATGGGGTGCCTGTGGTATTCTGGAAGATCTGATGACTTCAGTACAGCCTTCCTATGGAGAGTTCTTCACTGTCTACACAGAAGTCAGTTTATGACTTTAGGACCGTTGTTCTAAGAGTTATTGTGAGCTGTGCAGCAGTCATGTAAGCTGGGATACTTCTTCCTCATTGTATTGACCAAGGTGTCCTGCTCTCTCTGCAGATTCATTGCCTGATACTCACAGCACAAGGAACTCCTCAGATGGCCACTAGCTCTCTGCAGGACTCAAGTGCTTCCATCAGCTAGCTCTAAGTTCGCCAAGGATGCTTTGCTTCTGACACATTCATGACCATGATGCACTTAATGTACAGATAAACATTACATAAGGATAAGACAAATCATGAGGGGCACAGCATTCCTATGAAAAGTGGACTAAATACTTTCAGAAGACTTGATAAGAGAGGAGGAGGGAGAGGGGAGGGAGAGAAGAGGGAGAGGGGAGGGAGAGGGAAGGAAGAGGAAGAGGGAGAGGGGAGGGAGAGGAGAAGGAGACTAAAGACCTGCTTTCTTCGGGTCTTAGGTATTTTCATATTGCTTTGACTTTTCATTTTTGCTGGAATTCACAGATGTGGTCCTACACAGAGCAGCCCTGCTAGGAGCTCACACACCCTGTCAGATGCCCAGGCATCTCATTGTCTCCGCCCTCCTGAATCCAAACAGTGTCTGCCACATTGTGACGGAGTTAACTAGAAAGCATGACTGAGATGAACAAATCCTAATGAAAAGGAAGAAAGTGAACGAGCACTATGGTCCCTTGTCTTGTTGCTGCGACAAAGTGTTTGACAGAAGCGTCCTAGGGCAGGGCTGATTTTGGCTCACCCTTTAAGGGTACAGTCGGTCACGGCAGGAAGGTATCCCAGCAGCAGGGAAGGGGGCAGCTGATGACGTGACATCTGAAGAAAGGAAAAAGACATAAATGATAGTCTTTTACACACTTTCAACTTTTTACTCAGTCCAGACCCCAACCCATAAGATGGTGCTGCCCGTATTCAGGGTGGTCTTCCTTACCCTGTTAAGTCCTTTCAGAAACAACTTCAGATGTACCCAGAAATATGTTTCCATGGTGATGTTAAATCTCAACAGGTTGACAGTGAAGATTAGCCATCCGTGTGCATGCATGTCCATGTATGTGTGCACATGTGTGTGTGTGTGTGTGTGTGTGTGTGTGTGTGCATGTTTCATCATTTGTAGTTGTTTTTGCTTCTTACTTTTACCCAGAGTTTGCAGTTGTTATCTTAGAGAGGGCTGGTCTGCTAACCCCAAGTTGAACATGAAGATTAATCATTTCAGTGCTTTAGAAGGCAAAGATCATAATCAGGAGGACTTCAGATCAAGACCAGCAAGTTCCTGTGATGGCCAGAGTTAACAACAGAAAGGAGCCCATTTAGACACGGACTCAGGGCAGTGGCATTCATGGGGTCCAGAAGCAACTGAGAGACTTTCCATTTATTCCGAGATGTAAATTTCTCCAAGGCCTACGTGGCCACAGATCCACCACCAAAGTAGATGTTTCTAATCTTCTCATCAGGTCTCAGCATGGCTGACTGCTGTGCCTGAAAACCTGTTGATGTCATGTTAGAGACTAACAACAGTTACAATGACCAAAAGATGATAGATAGAGTCTCCCATAGACCAAGGTCACCCCTAGGGAGGGGCTGCAGGGTGCAAGGGGCTGAACTTCCCATACTGACAGTCTGTGTCAATGGTATGAAGAGCTGTCAAGAGCTTGCTAATGACACACAGCGGGGCCTGCAGTGGGAGCCCCTGAGACTGGAAAGAGAACACAAGCCAAGCTCACAGACAAAGGTTAGGATGAGGGTCAGAGAAGTCAAAGGGTTGAGACCCAACAGGGAAAGAATATGGTAATAGCCCAAGGAAGACTCATGGGAAGTAGAGAGGTCTGACAGCAAGGAATACAAGACCTACCAAACCTGGGAAAGGCCTAAAATACATGCTGATGATGAGATGTGACTGACAACGGCAGCCTAAGTGTGCTGGTCTGGACCAATGACTCCACCCATTCTCTGACGTCACAGGATGGAATCATTAAGACTGGGCAATGATTTCCAGGAGGTATTTCCTCAAGACTCTGGAAAAATTCTGGCCCCTGTCATGCCTTGTCCTTTCCTGCACCTCCCCAGTGCTGGTGGCTTCCTGTTCAAGCTTACCACTACCTGAGCCACAGAGGCAATGTCACAGAGCAAGATATGAATACTCTATTTAAAAACTTTACCTTCCAGGGCAGTGTTGCTCAATGGCAGGGGGCTGGCTTATTGTGACAGTCTGAAAGAAAATGTCCCCCATAGGGAGTAGCACTATTAACAGGTGTGGCTTTGTTAAAGCAGGTATGACCTTGTTGCAAGAGGTATATCATTGTGGGGGTGGGCTTTGAGGTCTCCTATGCTTAAGCTACACCCAGTGTGGTAGACAGTTCACTTCCTGTTGCCTACAGATCAAGATGTAGAACTCTCAGCTCCTTCTCCAGCACCATGTCTGCCTGCATGCCACCATGTCATGTCATGATGACAATGGACTAAACCTCTTAAACTGTAAGCCAGCCTCAATTACATGTTTTTCCTTTATAAGAGTAGTTGTGGTCACGGTGTCTCTTCACAGCAATAGAAACTCTAACTAAGATACCTACCATGCACAAAGGACCAGGTTCTATCCTCAGTGCCCACCAAAACATTAGTAAGAATTACTTCCCACCTGTTGTCATTTGTGTTCATTCATCCTAGAGCTCCTGGGTCCATCAAAGATAATAACTTGCATTGGCCAACTCATTACTTATTGTCTTCTCGCTGCCCCCTTGAATATGAGGTCCTACGAGCATACCTTATAGTATTTTGAAAGTGAAATGCCCCCAATAGGCTCATGTGTTTGAATACCTGGTCCCAAGCAGGGAGCACTGTTTGGGGAGAATGTTAAACATTCGGGAGATGGAGTATCAACCGAGGAAGTGGGTCCCTAAGGGTGGGCCTTGAGGTTTTATTATTGAGGCCCACTTCCTGCTTAGTCTCTGCTACAAGAGGCTATACTATAGAATCTATAGATGCAATGTGACAAGCCACCTCATGCTCCTGCCTACATGCTTTCCCCACAATGATGGGTTGTATCCCTTCGAACTGTAAGCCAAAGCAAGCCTTTAAGTTGCGTCTTGCTAAACATACGGTCACAGCAAAAAGAAAAGGAACTAATCCAGGACCTCATCTGGGACATTCACCTTTGCAACATCTACGCCAGGGGCAGCACCTGCCTTGCAGCAATTAGAAAATACTTGCTGGAACAACACTTGAAGAAACAAACCCTGCCCTAGTGCACAGTTGATGAAAAGGGACACGAAATAACAAGGTGACAAAGTGACTTGCTCCTGCTGCATAGACGGAGGTTGAACTTGACCAGAACCCAACCTCGTCTCCTCAAGGATAGTCATTAGAAGCTTCCAACGCCAGGCATATTCGTTCATGTCTCTAATCCCAGCACTTGGCAGTCAAAGACTGGAGGATTGCTAGAGCCCTGGGTCAGCTACATGTGGATGTAGCTTTTGTCTTACTCGGGATTTCTATTGCTGTGAAGAGACACCATGACCATGGCTAATCTTATAAAGGAAAAACATTTAATTGGGGCTGGCTTGCAGTTTAAGAGGTTTAGTCCATTATCATCAGGGCAGGACATGGTGGCATGCAGGCAGACATGGTGCTGGAGAAGGAGCCGAAGAGTTCTGCATCTTGAGCTGTAGGCAACAGGAAGCGAACTGTCTACCACACTGGGTGTAGCTTGAGCATAGGAGACCTCAAAGCCCACCCCCACAATGACACACTTCCCCCAACAAGACCACATTTACTCCAATAAAGCCACATCTCCCAATAGGGCTGCTCCCTTTGGAGGCCATTTTCTTTCAAATCACCACAAGCTCAGTGGTATAACCCTTGCCCAGGGCCTTGGGTTTAATCATTAGCACTGACAAAAAATGTCCCCTCTCCTGGCCAATTGTGGAAGCATACTCTCCACCCGACCAACATTTCACATGCCTTTTCTGCCTTCATTTCCTTTCTCAGTATTTACCACACCTAATATACCCCATCTACTTTTACTATTTTTTTTATCCCTCCCGGTAGAATGTAGGCTATTTGAAGCAGAATTCTTTGCCTCTCCAGCAGTGAGAATATTATTAATTGAGCACTAGCAATTAATATCAGGAGCTATGGTTAGAATGCTCATTTCATTCGTGGGAAAACTGAACTTACAGACATTAAGTGACTTATTTGAACCAGTAAGGTGCAGAGGTGGGACAAGCCAGGCCTGGCAACTAGGATGTGTCTTCAACCACTCAACTACAAACTGCCTGTGGACAGAGAACCATTATGGGGGTGCTGGCAGAAGAACCTGGAGCCGGGTAGCAAGCTCCTGACCTGAGTTCACATACAGCTCTCCTCTTCTGTGATTCTGCCCTTCCTACAGAGGGATCCAAGCGAGGCTGCAAGTCAGTGTTGTGGAGATCAGCTGTGTAGAAAACAGCGCCCACTACCAGTACTGCTCTCATCCGGTGGCCTCAACTAGCATTTCACCTGGTCATGTGACAGCTCCATCCACTGAACAGGAAAGCCGGGAGGCATCCTGTTCTTATCTGGCCTGGGTTTGAACTCCAGAGCTCCACCTACTCTTGCTGAGGAAGTACCTCTTGACCGACACCCTGTCTGCAGGGAGGAGTTCGCCATCTTTACTGTGAATGGCATTCCCAGAAGCTCATGCTGCAGCTCAGGCCAGCCAAGTCCTGGAGAGCCTTTCTCACCCGGGGTCCAGCCTGCTCTCCTTGGTCCTCCTCACTTCTACCTTCTCAGCACCTTTTCCAAGAGGCTTCCTCTCTTCCTTGGCTTCTCAGATTCAGGTACTGACAGCAAAGGAGACAGTATATTTCTTGTGTCCTGACTCTGGGACACACACACACACACACACACACACACACACACACACACACACACACACACACACGTGTTGATTCTGTGGAAACAATACCACACAGCACCTAGTACTGCTGCACAGAAGAACTGAGTCTCCAGACAACGTTCCTAAAGCCACATAGATAGGGGCCAGAACAAAGCTGCTGAGAGGACAAATTTAGTGTTATCTTCCCCCCTCTCCTTGCTCCTTACTGGGATACCTTCAGCCTGTGGAAAGTGTCCTTACAGGCTGGGGACCCCAGTCCTCCCCATTCCATCCTCGACAGCCAATACCATAACTGATACATATAGTTAGTTATTGCACCGAGCGTCGTAACAGTAAATGGAGCAGACGAGAACCCTGTCCTCCCGCAGCGCATGCGCACAGAGGGATGAACCGTGAAACAGATGCGTGTACATTAGTCGTGATGAGTGATTTCAGGCTGGGCCCTGGGGGAGGGGAAGGCGCTGGCTGGACAGGGGATATGGAGCTTTCCACAACTGACCAGAAAAGCCTTCATGCAAACAGCGATCTCAAGGTAGCGAGGATGGAGAACGCTGCTGGTTCAAATCCAAGTTGGATCTCTTACCTGTGAGACAGGCAGGTCATTTGGGTCACTTTGTGAGCCTGTGTGTGTTTCTATTAGGTGAACACTGGCAGGAGGGTTGGTTTTTTTGTTTTTTGGGTTTTTTTTTTCATTTGCTTTTCTAATTATTCTGTTGGAAGCACTCCTTTTGGTATAGATGTTTCAAAGGCTCATAGATGTTTCATGTGACATATAAGTACGGGACCTCCTATCCTTGTGAGGAAGACAGACAGTAATAGATGGTTGGGTCAATATTAGCATCTTTGATAGACCCAGGAGCTCTGACATGAACTGAGTACATAAAATGACTAAGATCTTCCAATGGGCTGCTCGGGAACCCTCATCCTCCATCTCTTGCCCTGTTGCCCACCTGCCTTTGATGCCTCCCCTGGGCCGGGAGCTCCTCACAGCAAGAGAAAACAGTAGCTACATCCCTACCCCAGGAAAGAGCAGAGCCCGGGTCTTAGGGCTTCTCCAGAGGCATTGAAACTGAGAGCGAGAGCTGGTGAGCTCCGCCCACGACTGCTGGCAGGTGCGCAAGAGCTCTGTGGACACCCTGCTCCCAGGGAAGCAAGCTGTAGCTCGCAGGAGGCATTCCGCTTACACTTTCCATCCCCCCTATCTCCGCAAACACGTTATTAGCAGTTTTACATTTCCCCTTAAGGGAATCAGTGTTAATTCACCTTGGTGCCTCTCTGGCACTGAGCCATCTAGTCCTGCTCACAGGGCCTTGACAAGAAGAACATGGGAAGGGGGGGGGGGGCGGAGCGAGGGATGAAAGGAGGAAGGCAAAGAAGGGAAGAGATAGGGAAGAAGAGAAAGGAGGGAGGGGAGGGGGAGAGCAGGGGAGGGGAAGGGAGGGGAGGGAAAGAAAGGGAGAAAGGGAGGGAGGTGCTATCTTACACATCTGCTAAGAAACAGAAACCCACCGAAGGACCGTGGGTGAGCTGTGGGTTCTCAGGTCACAGGTGCCCAAAGGCATCCAGTGCATCCCCTGGCAATTCTGTTGCTCTTAGAAATTTGGGAGGAAGTACCTGAGTGCTCTAGTGAGGTGATTCCCAACCTGTGGGTCCTGACCCCTTTCCGACCTCCTGCATAGCAGATATTTACATTATGATTCATAACAGTAGCAAAATTACCGCTGTGAAGTAGCAATGGAAATAATTTTATGGCTGGCCGGTCACCGCAACATGAGGGACCGTATGAAAGGGTCGCGGCATTAGGAAGGTGGAGAACCTCTGGGCTAGTGTGCCAGGGGAAAGGGGTATCAGTTATCTTCACTGTGTTCCCTGAGTTTTTCTTCTGCTATTTCTAGGTTAATGGAAATCAAGGTTCAAGGAGTTTAAGATATATATGTCTGAAATGGAGACACTATTCCTTAGCCTAGACCATGAGAGCAGGCTTTACTGATTGCACCGAACTCCCAATGGCCTGCCCCTTCACCTTAATTTGGCAGGGCGAGTTTCTTAATCACAACCGTAGTAGAGACCTACAGTAGAGAGCTGTGCCTGTATAAGCAACAGCTCTCAGATTGCATAACCTCATCCCCACAGGCCAGGCTGTAGCTGTCGGGTGGGTTGGCTTGCCTCATTCTGGAATTCAGGATTAGGAAGGCTTCTCATGCCAGCCTGTCTCCCAGGATCAGCTTTCTCAGTAGATCAGGGTGAACTGTTGGCTTCCAGCTTGCTTTATTCTTTGGGCACATGTGTGTGCATGTGTGTGTGTATAGACATACATACATATATATGCATATGATATACATGTTCACATTTTCTCAAGGAAGAGGAATAAGTGGGACTCTTGCACACCTCACAAGAGGCTCAGAGTGTGCCACTGCATGCAGCATCTACACACAGTGTTGCGTCTGTAGCATCTTCCTCATTGAGAGGTGACCTCCGTGGGCACAGAGTGGGGCGGGTGTTAGTGCTCCACAGAAAACGGTAAGTGACTCAGTAAAGTGCCTGCCATGCAGCAGGAGGACCTGAGTTCAGACCCCTAGCAACCATGTTGAAAGTCAGGTGTGGTGACACACATTTGTAACCCCGGCTCCGGGGTCGTGGAGACAGGTGGATTCTAAGGTCTTGTTAGTCTAGTCAAAATAGTGAACTCCAGATTCACTGAGAGACCTTGTCTCAGAAAGAAGGTGGAGAATGGTAGAATGGTGAAGAAAACATCTGGCACTAACCTCTGGTCTATTCTCTCTCTCTCTCTCTCTCTCTCTCTCTCTCTCTCTCACACACACACACACACACACACACACACACACACAGTGTGAGAGAGACAGAGACAGAGAAGGAAAGTGAGGTACATCAATCTTCAGTTACCCCTGAGATAAAAATCCAGATCCCTGAATTTAGGAAGAAGCTACCCACAGATTCTGCCGAATCTAGTCTATGTGGCAGAAGATGGACGTAAGAACCCATCATCCTGCTGACATCCTCTGACGGAGTACAGAGCCTGGCACAGAGCCTTCACCTAGCACGTGAGATGTCAGTAACAAAACCTGGGGCAATTGCCACACACTTTGGTAACCACCGACTGGGCTCCAAACACTGTGCCAAGTGCTAACAGTCGTTATCCCACGTAGCCTCAACACAGGAATCAAGTGTTACTATCTTCATTTTATAGATGTGGAAACTAAATCAGTCCGAGAAGAGAATGTGGCTGGGGGGGGGGCAAAGGGAGGGAGGGAGGGAGGGAGGGAGGGAGGGAGGGAGAGAGAGAGAGAGAGAGAGAGAGAGAGAGAGAGAGAGGGAGAGAATGAGAGAGAGAATGAGAGAGAAAGAGAGAATATGGAGGGAAACATGGGAGGGAGATATAAGTAAACAACAGCAAAACCTGACATACCAGTCAATAGTGTGAACTCTGGGGTGAAAATGAAAATATCAGGAGCTTAGACCTCTATAAGAGTTCTAGGAACCGGGCAGTGGTGGTGCACACCTTTAATCCCAGCACTCAAGAGGATGAGCCAGGGGGATCTCTGTGAGTTCGAGTCCAGCCTGGTCTACAGAGCAAGATCCAGGACAGGCTCCAAAACTACACAAACAAACCCTGTCTCGAGAAACAAAACAAAACAAAAAAGCGTCCTAGGATCTACCACACGGTCAGCAAGTGGTAGAGACAACACTGTCTCCTTCACTTGGTCACGAGCGCTTCTGCGATGCTTCGCAGTGGCAGAATCGCCAAATAAAACATTCTGCTCTAGAATGTCTGTTCTTATCATTTAAAAACCATCTTTCAGCTCTATGTGGGAGGACAAGGTTTGTTTCCATGAGGTCTGAGCCCCACACATGTGCCACTTCTATCTGCTGACGTCATCTTTTCATTTAATTAACATCTGTTGGAGGGCGCCTCCCTGAAATGGCGAGAACACTGCAGTGAGCCAGCAGAAAGAATTCAAAAATCCTTTCCGGGTGGAGTCTATATTCAGATGAATGACATCACATGTCTTCCATGCTTTGACATATGAGTCAGTGTCTACCATCCCTGTCCCAAATCTGTACCCTCTAAAAATTTGACACCTGTGAGGGCTACCGTGGGAAAAGAAGGGAGAAGCACCTTAGTGTCATTGGTGACCCTCAAAGGCATTGCTGGAGTTCGAAGCTCTCCTCTCCGCTGTGATACTGTCCCAAGCAAGATGGTAGATATGCGTAGTTGGTATAACAAAAGATATATTTTATCGTGTTGAGGGTCAACACACAAGGTTCACACTCTAAATTCCTAACTACGGTCCTCAAAGCTGCTCACTTGTGTGCTGTATCTTAGCTGAAGGTCAGGTCCAGTCTCTAACAGAAGTCTCTGATTCGAGGGTCAGGATCCTGGGGAGCTCCAGCCACAAGGCAGATCAAAGTGGCATCTCCCCAGATGTGTGGAGCAGAGCATTGCTCTTGGTCTCTGCTTACACACTGTCCAGTGGGCACCGTGGGGTTCTAGGACTGTGTCTGGTTATCTTTAATGAGTGATGTCACTAGGTTCTGGTTATCAGGGGCAGTCTTGGTTGCGGTGGGGTTCCTGACTAAGTTGTTTTTATGTCTAAAAGACATTTTCTTTCTTTCTTTCTTTTTTCTTTTTTTTTTTTTTTACTATGCTCATTAGAGATTTGAATGTTTGTATCCAATTCCACTCAAGTTCTTATACTAAAGTCCTCACCTTCAAAGTCATGGAATTAACGGGTGAAGACTTACAGGGATTAGGTCTCAAAGGCAAAGCTTCCTCGGTGGGATTACAGCCCCTTCAGCATGTGAGAACACAGTGAGAAAGTACCACTAATGGGCCCGAGCTCGGACCTCTACCAAATACAGATCTCTCTTAATTTTGGTCTTCCTAGCTTTCAGAACTGTGAGAAAGGAGTTTCTCTTGTTTGTCAAGTTAAATCGCAGCCCAACTGATAAGGACACTTTCTTCTTCTGCAGGAGTGGTCCTCCATGCTGCGGCTGTAGGAAGGCTACCTTGGTAGTTGTCTATGCCGAGGTGGAGTTCAGCGTCAAGAAACCCAACCGCCTTGTATGTAAATCACATTCTCCGTTATCAGATTGACTGATAGAAAAAAAGTGATCTGGTTCTCGGACTGTTATTCTTTTGTCTGACTTCTCACTAGACTCAGACTTGATTACGGATGAGGAGGGCTATTTTCCAGACTCTTTCAAATGCTGAAGATGCTTAGTATTTGCAGCCACACTGTGTAGCATATGCAGCTACACTCTGTACACACAGCAGACAATACTCCATACTGGACTAATACGTAACTTTCTATCTGACATCACTCAAGGGCTGACTAATGTGCATTATAAAACAAAAGGTTAGAAAATCTCCCTCCTCTAGAGAACACTAACCGATTTTGTTTAACAGAAGTTAGAGTCCGGAAATCAAAGGTGTGTTTAACAACTTGCGTGGGCGTTTTCTGTTGCCTGTTTACACTGAAATGATGAACATTACTCAAGAGTTAATGGTGGACATTAAATTGTAATTATCCATTAATTACAATGTACATGCACAAATACCGAGTTGTTTTGTGTGTGAACACACAGCATGCATTCATTCTCAGTTCAAGCTTTGTCTTTAGTGAGTTCAAAGGGAACCAGCTCGGTTTCACTTTCTCTGATGCAGTAAATGGTGATGCATTGAAATCTGAAAAAGACAAGGCATCTGATGTGGCACCTTGGGGATAGAATGGGGCGGCCCTCCAGGAAGCTGTGGTTTATGTTAAAAAAAAAAAATTAAAAGGAAATTTCCCCCAAATCTGTTAAGTTAGAAAGTTAGACAAGTTTGGGTGAGCTTCAAGACCTTGCTCTATCCATATTCTCGAAAATCCCTAAGCTTCTTCATACTTGTGTTTTTTGCCAAGCCATGCAAGGTAAGATTTCTCCCAGACCAGCTGCCTTCATTAGTAGCTAAACGGAATGCTAAACAAGCCGCAATCTGTATGCTGTTTTAAGAAGAAATATAGTCTCCTTGTGATCATCAGGCTGGCCTAGAATTCCTGGAGGCAAGCAATTACCCTGCCTCAGCCTCCTTTGCAGCTGGGACCACAGGTGTGAGCCATGACACCCTGCCTTGACCGGTTGATCAAACTTTATAGTCATGGAAATGTTGGTGTATTTGAACTTTGGCAATAATTTCTTCCTTAATCTCTCTCTCTCTCTCTCTCTCTCTCTCTCTCTCTCTCTCTCTCTCTCTCTCTCTCTCTTACTCACTCACTCACCTATGTGTGGTGTATGGTGTGGTGTGGTGTGGTGTGGTGTGGTGTGGTGTGTGTGTGTGTGTGTGTGTGTGTGTGTTGGGGGGGTGTTCATGTGTATCTTAGTCACTGTTCTATTGCTGTGAAGAGACACCAGGACCAAGGCAGTTCTTATAAAAGAAAACATTTAATTGAGGGTGTGCTTAAACTTTCTGAGGTTTAGTCCATTTCTGTCACAGCGGGAAGCGTGGCAGCAGGCAGGCACCGGGCTCAGAGCTTACATTCTGATCTACAGACAGCAGCTGGGAAGGGGTAGGGGAGACTGGGCACGGTGTGGACTTTTTGAAACCTCAAAGCTCACCCTCAGTGACAGACCTCCTCCAACAAAGCTACACCTCCTAATCCTTCTCAACTGAGAACTAAGTGTGCAAATATACGAACCTAGCGGGACTGTTCTCACTCAGACCACCACGATGTACATGGGAATGGGTGTGTGCATGCACCACAGGAGGCTGTGGAGGTTGGAGGACAACGTCGGGTGTTTTTCGCCTTGTTTGTGACAGGAGCTCTGTTGGTGACTGCTGCATACACCAGGCTTTCTCCTAAGTCTCCAGGGATTCTCCCTCTGACTCCCATCATGCCGTGGGAGTGCTGGGATTGCAAACCGAGCACTACTGCATCCAGGTTTCGATGGGTTCTCGGGATCCAAACTCAGATCCTCATGTTTCCATGGCAAGTGCTTAACCCACTGAGTCATCTCCCAGCCCACCTAGTCATTTATTAAATTTAGGCTTAAGAGGATTAAAATACCCCATTTAGTCTTTTTGTTTTTTTGTTTTTTTGTTTTTTTTTTTTCAAAAAATTAGGCAGCCTCTGGTTATGTGATTTACAGGTTGCCTGCTTTCCCATGTGTCCGACAAGTCTTCTCATGACTGGCACCTCTGACTCTTTCTCCATCTGCTCACCCTGTGGTCCTATTCTCCTAGAGCCCTCTTCCTCTAAAGGGGTGGTTATCACCCCTCCTAGTACTGTGACCCCTTAATATAGTTCCTCATGTTGTGGTGACCCCCCAACTATAAAATTATTTTGTTGCTACTTCATGACTGTAATTTTGCTACTGTTATGAATCATAATGTGAATATCTGATATGCAGAGTATCTTATATGTGACCCAAGGGCGTTATGACTCATACACTGAGAATCACTTCTCTCTATAGCCTTTGACCTCTCCAGCATGCCTTCTTCAGCCTAAAGTACTTGGACAGACCTACCTACTATTCCAGTGTTGGTGCCCTCTAAGCAGTTCTTGCTGATCAAACATTTTCTAGAAAATTCTACATTATTTCAATACAGTGGAAGTAATAGTAATCCCCTGCTCCCCTGTGGTGGTTTGAAAGAAAATGGCCCCCAAAGGGAGTGGCATGGTTAGGAGGTGTGGCTTTGTTGGAGTACGCCTTTTTGGAGGAAGTGTGTCACTGGGGGGCGGGCTTTAGGTCTTTTGTTTAATCTTCTCTCAGTGTCACATTTTCTTTCCTGTTGCCTGCAAGATGTAGAATTCTCAGCTACTACCCCAGCACCATGTCTGCCTGCATGCCTCCATGCTCCCCTCCATTATGATAATGGACTAAACCTCTGAAACCATAAGTGAGTCACCCCAAATAAATATTTTACTTAATTAGAGTTGCCATGGTCATGGTGTCTCTTCACAGCCATAGAAACCCTAACTAAAACACCACACACACACACACACACACACACACACACACACACACACACACAGAAAAAAACAAAAAAAAAAACAAACCCAAAATTAATAAAAAAAATAAAATAAAAAACCAAACCAATCAAATATTTTTTAAAAAGCCACTTCTCTGTGGGTTCACTTTGTTCCACAGACCTTGTTGGACTCCCTGATACATCATAGAAACTATGTTTGGAGAGATCCTACAAGAAAGATGTGAACACTCTCCTAACCCTGAAGGAGAATTTAGCATGTAGGTGAGGATTACTAGTGTCTGGGAACTTTGCTACCATTTCTCTTCCTCTGCTCATGGCAGACATTAATAATCAATGACAGATTCAACATCACAGTCTGTTTCAAAGCACTGCTTAAATAACTTCTGTGAGATGAAATGGATTTATCAAAGTCAGGCCTAAAAAGAAGGTAGGAATAGAGTGGGAAGAAATTATGGCTTATCTTTGATAGACTCTTAGTGGCAAACTTTTATTAAAGTAGGCCTCTTGAGTGGAGACTGACATTGAAGCATTAATTTAGCAACTTCTCTCACACCAGGCACCATGCATCCCACCAAAGGTTTCACACAGTATCTTGGAGAATCTTCACAACAGCCCTCCTGGGTCAGGACTGTGACTTTTCTTGGGTTTGAGAAAGACACAAGCTGAGTGGGATTAGAAATGTTATCTGAAGTCTCATAGCCAGTGAGAAAGTATGCAGATTCAAAGTCAAATAAATACCAACTCAAGCGTCTTTTTCTTACCCTAGAAAACGATGGAGTGTATGTGTAGACTATGTCTCTGTTCTACTGTTCGTTAGGCTTCTCCTTAGACCAATACCACACACTTGATTGCCAGAGTTCTGTTATCAGTTTCCCCCTCCCTTTGTGTTGTCTTTTGTTATTGTTGTTTGTTTGTTTGTTTTTAATACATCCCAACCACAGTTTCCCCCATCTCCACTCCTCCCAGACGTGATGGGCGATCTGGCTGCAACGTCAGTCACCCCATTGACCACCAGCATGACTCAGCTGACCCGGCTGACCAGGTAGGTGACCCCTTTGTCCCTCACAGCTCCATGTGCATCCCTCCAGAAGCTGCATGCTCGCTCCGTCCAGTCTTTGGTCAAGAGTATATGAGTAGCTGGGCTCCCCTGCTAGACCCTCCACAACTGCTCACAAGGTCCCTTTGTTGTCAGGTTTCAAATGAGATAATGTGAGTCTCCCACTACTGTTCTTTCTTAAGATAATTTTAAATTATTGTATTATTTCAATGTGTCTTTTATTGCCAACTTCAGCAGAAACAGCCCATTGGAATTTTGATGGGAGGGCTATTGAATCTAGAAGCCACCACAGTCTTTATCTTACCAGTTTTGAGTCTTCCAACCTCTGGACCAGAAATGTGTCTCCATTTATTTAGTTCTTCTTTAATTTATTTCGTCAGCATTTTACAGTTTTCAGCATATAAATTTCTGCTGTGGATTAGTCAGGGACTGTTCCCCAAAGACGTACATGTCAAAGCAGCCTGTGGTGCTTCTGGGAGAAACTTCAGGGGACTAGAGGCATCCGCAGGAGATTCAAAACTGAAGTGTGAACCACTGGGACATTTTAAGAATTCATACATTTGTTTTTTCATCCAGAAGATGTCCTTTTCGATCTTTACTAACCCTCTCCATCCTGTCACAGCCACCTGGATGGACCCTGCAGCTAGAGGATGGTGTCCTGGGGCAGGAGGCTAGCAGTGGGTTCTTAGTCTTCCAGCCCCTTCAGCTATTCAGGAGGCTCTGTGTGGTTAAGGACTGGGTTACCCCAAAGAAGAGGGTGATAGGAGCTTTGTCCTTGAACTCCAAGTTATCATGGAACTTTCTTGAACCTCCCAGAGTTTTACCATTTTACCTTATGGGAAAAGTTCTGAGGAGCTCTGTGAAACCTACAGACGAGTTCCACATTTTTCTTTGGCAAGAAAGAAGTGTTTTGTATTTTCAGACCTTTACCATGATGACAAATGTTACCAAGTAGGTGTTTTTGAACAAATAAACTCACTTCATCTGTCCCCTCAAGGTAAAGGCGACATTTTGACGCGTCAGAAAGTCTTTCTAAAGAAACTTGTACATAAAGAACATTTTGGAAATCGTTGAATTTTTCATCTGTTGGTAGAAACAATACACGCATGACACATGTCACCGAGTTGGAGACATAATTTCCTGACCTGTTTAAAGATTTTTCCAAGCAATTGAAGTACGCTTTGAATGCATTTTGTTAAAAATACCAGCATTATGAGAACAGTTGAAGATTACTTCAGGAAGAACAGTGGATAGGCAGCAAAAGAGACAAAAATTGCCTAGCCAAATGTCAACAAAATTTGCATAATTTGCAAATAAGGCTGAGAGCCAAAAGATCATGATTTACAAATTCCAGTGGTGGTGTCTTTCCTTTTCATCTCCCAGGGCCTTGAAAAACCAAGTTTGGCTCGCTTGAAACCAGCTAGAACCAGCTTGTCAAGTTACCTATGTCATGATAGATTCAACAGGGTTGCGCCGCATTGCTCCTCTTGCGAGAATGGGAAAATATTGCTTGCATTGTGAGAGAATATAATTACAACCAGATTAAGAATGTTATTTTGTCTTTACCTCATTTAAAAATGTCCTGTTGTTGTCACTTTTATTATACAGGGTATGCTGGCAGAAGAGCCCGTGTATGCCATTTGTAAAGTGATATGCATATACTGGGCCACACTTAATATTTCTTTTATTAAAGATACACACCCCTAAACCTACTTTTTGGAGTGCTTTGCTCTGCTCCTGGGAGCTTTAAGAACTGCAGTCAGTGGGAAGGAATTTAAGACCCCAAACAGCAGCAGGGAACCCAGAGGCCTTATATATTTACATATATTAAGGCTAATTACCTTATGTAAACTGAATCTGGTTATATTTAGCTATCGGATTAGAAGCCACTGTTAAGTGTATCCTTTGTTCCAAGCCACCCCTCTCTGCCACCATTTCAGAGCTAGATTTGAGGAGGAAGTGATGGGGTGGCGCTCTGTTTCCCTGGGGACCACAGATACCTGAATGCTTGCAGTGACCTTACCTCTCGCTCTCCTGGCTTCTCTCAGCAAGTCTCCAGGAGGGCTTTGGCTGCCCTGTTCGCCTCTTCCATTTAGACAGGTGATCTCAAAGTGTCAAGGGAAGAATCCTCACCAACAGCTAAAATTATTTCTCCCCAATTTTTTATACATGAAGGGAGAATTTAATTTGGAAGCTTGAATATTATATGGAAGTTCTAGAACATGAGAGGTCAATCAGTCAGGGGCTCCCTACTATAACAAAATACCCAGGACAATCAACCTAAAAAGAGGGAAACTTATTTTGTCTCACAGTTCCTGAGATTTTGGTCCTGATTAATTGATCTCCTCACTTTGGGGCTGTTGTGAGGTTGAATATTCTAGCAGGAGCTCTCACTGAAAGCATTTACCCCAGGAAGAGGGTAAGAAAGAAAAAAGATGGAAGGGAGGATAGTTTCCAGTGCTGGTAAATGTTTCCACATCTTCTACTGGGCCTCATCCCTCAACCTCCCCATCTCCCCAGGCAGAGGAGTAAGTCTTTACCATGGGGCTCGGGGCGGGGGCTTCAACATTCGTTTAGAGCACTGTCCATTCTGAGGGTTTCTGTGAAGGAAATAGAGAGAATACCCGAATACTCAGGACTCCTCAGAGATGGAGGTGATCCTGCAATCTTCAGTCCCACCGCTGATAATGAGCTATGTATTATAGGACCCCTTCTCACATTGCAGGCATACCTACCCAATACCCACCCCCTTTTTACACCCACCATCCTCACCACTGTGAGGTTCTTCCTCCCTGCTCTAACTCCTGACCTCAGGAGAAGATGAGATACCTTGTGATACAGGCAGGTGATGTCATCTTTTAGGGCGGAGGGTTGGCTCAATGTAGTGCCTGACATTGATGAGGTTCTAGATACCCTAACACTGCAAAAACAAAGGAATAGATGTGAGTAAAATTTAGCCAAGTTAAGCTTGCAAAGAACAAACCAATCTAATCTGAGGAGCTAGGAAACAGAAGAATGCTCACCCACCTCTGGGGGTGGAATGTTTCTGACTCAATTTGGAGCATTATGGCGCAGGTGTACACATATATGATGAGCTAAACTCTTAAGATTGGCCTACTACACAGCTTGGAAATTATGACAACTTGAAAAAGCAATGGAGACACAGAGGTGCTCTTCAGGGTTGAGTAGTGAATTTCTGAGAAGGTGCTTAGATGAAGAGGGTGCCAAGGTCACATGGGCTGAAGTCCCTCATGTCCGTCTGTGCCCATCCTCTAGCCAGGCTTGCCAAATTCTATGGAAATCACCAGGTAGACTGAGCCAGGACAGCCATGAGAAATTCATCTTGAATGCCATGGCATGTCAATTACAAAGCCAAGCAGCTAAAACACATCTTCTCCTTTGGCCCATACTAAGCCAATGATGTGGGCTGTTATTCCAGGGTTCAGACAAGGGCTCTGGACCCCTGAGGCTGGCCAGGCGCTCCAGGCATACATGGCTTGTCATGAACCAAGCCGGTGATCTCTTCACAGTGCCACCATGTTGGCCTGTCTATGAGAATCTCCCATGAACAATACCCCCACCCTCAATATGACTCTTCCTTTGTAAGGTTGGTTCTTTCCTTACACTAGTTTGTGACAATGGAACAGTGACATTGATTGACAGGATGTTTCTTTGGAGCATTACAAAAGAGCATCATGTTCTGAACACTTGGCCCTCGTTCTCCTCACTAGTAAGAAAGGATGGAATAAGGAAAGGTTTTAGTGCCTGAGAAGGGAGCATTTCTGTACCCAGTGGTTCCTTCTGTATCTCCACAGTGCCCAGCATTCCTTAGGAATTCACACAGCACCCCTGACCCTCTGGAGCAGTGGTTCTCATCCTTCCTAATGCCGTGACCCCTGGTGACCCCTAACCACAAAATTATTTTTGTTGCTACTTCATAACTGCAATTTTGCTAGTATTATGAATTATAATGTAAATATCTGATATGCAGATGGTCTTAGGCAATCCCTGTGAAAGAATCCTTTGATCCCTTAGGGGTGGCGACCTACAAGTTTGAGAATCACTGCCCTGGAAGATGTACTGACCCTAGAGTCATGAGTGACCAGAGAAGAATGCCCACCTTCCTCCTATGGTACTCCAGGCAGGCACCTTCCCAAACGTCTGTCCTTCTGCTGTGTCTGGAGTCCTTCTGTAACTTCAGTAGCAGCCGTCTAGGTTCCTCAGGAACTGAATGGGATTGTTCCCATCCTCAAGAGCTGAGAGAATAGTAACTTGTTCCCTATGCCATGTGCTTTTGGCATCTCTGAGTCTGTTTCACGTCCTGTTTACTGACTGAGAGTCTTGAATGCTTAAGCAAACTACCCCTCCACGCCTTCTTTTCATCAACTGTAAAAAAATCAAGATGCATGTTACCAAAGAGATATAGAACAACAATAACGATGGTCCTATCTATCTATCTATCTATCTATCTATCTATCTATCTATCTATCTATCTATCTATCTATCTATCTATCATCTAGCTAGCTAGCTAGCTCGCTAGCCATCTTTGTATCTATCTGTTTATTTGGTGCTGGGAATCAAACTCAGGGCCTTCTGCACATTAAGCAAGTTCTCTCTCTCACTGAACTAGTCTCATCCCCTAACAGCAACAGTAGTAAGTAGGTTTGTTTCATCTACTGGGTCCTGATGAGCACGTTTCATAGCTAGACATGATTTAATTCATATGAACTGAAAACCATTGTTATTTCCCATATGCAGACTAATAACCTGGGACACATACATTTCAGAGTCAAGATTTTAATTGGCTTTCCCTAATCCAGAGCCTAAACTCCTAGCTTCCTGGATCTTCTAATCCCACTTCAAAAACGTTGCTGCGAGGTGTTTAGAATCTTTGTGACAGCAGTTTGTAAACAAAATGCCCAAACCCAAATATTTATACCATTATCCTTATTTTAACCACAGGAAAAGAGAATTGGAAATAACAGGCACATAGTCCAGGCCTTTGAGAAATGTGTAGTTTTGAGAATTAGATGAGAAAACTCCCCCACAACAATGTAAACTAAAAAACGACCCCCGTGACCACAGCAAGCCCAGGGTAGAGAAGAAATATTGTGTGCTCCAGAGCTCTTGGATTTCACAGACTGCCAGGGCCTCATAGCAGACCTCACACAACCGATCTCACACTGCTAGCCTTCTCACTAAAGGGTGGCAGAAGCATTTCAGCGGAAGGGGGCACCATTTCGGGGTGACCTGAGGTTGGACTTGGGGGTGCATGTTGTCTGGGCAAGTGAGAGCATAAGCCTAACAGACAACAGAGCCCAGGAGCCACTTGCCAGGGAAGGGAAGCTGCATTATCCAGGTCCATAATTGGATTTGCAACACTATAATGAACCACTGTGGGTGTCGGAACAAGAGACGTGATAGGATTCAAAATACATCAAAGGAAGAAAGCCCAGAAGGACTGGTGGAGAAAACAGCCCGAGGCAACGGGTTCACATGCTTAGTTCAGGAACAAGATGAACATTTGAATCTGTGGTGATGTGAGGGACTGTTAAAAAGCAGGAGCTTGGCCCTTTAAAGCCTGGGCAGTGCCCACAGTATCTAGAACTTCATAAGTGTATATAATATTTGTTGCCTAGCTGAGTTTAGTGGGGACAGAATAGATATAGACTACTTGGGATGCTGGGTGCAAGATTGCACCAAGCCCTGAGTTCAATCCCCAGCCCTTGCATAAATCTGAGTGGTGGCCCATGCCTGTAATCCCAGTGCTTGCAAGAAGGGGCCAGAGGATCAGAAGGTCAAGGTCATTCTTAGCAACATAGTGAAAAAGTGAGTTTGAAACTAGCCTGAGCTACACAAGACCCTATCTTGATAGACAACAGAAATAAATACCAGACATGGAAGAAAAAGGTACTGCAAGAACAGATTCCCAGGGCACTGACTGCCGCTGGAGATGGAGAACACTGGAGGTACTGTTCCTGGTTATGTGAAATCAAAGAAGAGCCAACATCCAACTCATTTGTTATCATGGGTATATGTAGGGGTAGAATGCAGGTCCTTGTTTGGAAACAAGAAATGACATTCCTGTTAGGATTCTGCTGCGCTCCAGCTGCATGACCACACGTGCACAGTTCAGGAGCTAGACAAGGGGTCTTGCATCATCAGTGTGCGCTGGTGATTACGTATGTGGGCGCGGTCACACAATCTGCGCATGTGTGGCATAGCTCTGTAAGCCCACCTGCGCCTTAAAGAGCCGTGATTCAGACCCCATCCTTTCTGAGTTCTCTTTCCTCTTCCTCCCACCATCTTTCTCTCTCTGCACATGCTCCTTCCCAGGCCTGGTTCTGTTGTTAACACTTCCCCCCCCCACACACACACATACACACACCCCTCCTCCTCCTAATAAAGCTTTGATACTGATACTGGGTTCTGTCGTGAACGTGACCTTTCCGCACGGTAACCAGTGCTGGTAACCAGGGCTGCTTATCATTCTTACAATTCCAAAGACATAAGATGTCAGAACTGGGATGCAGATTTGGAAATCTTTTGTGGACATGTATGTGTACGTTAGGGTTCTTATCGGCAAACAACAGAAATGCGTCCTGACTGACTTAGAAAGAAATTTACTGAAAGGACAGTCACCGGTTTGCTGTGTCTCTGAGAGTTTAATGTACTGGGCAATGATTCAGCTAGAACTCTGGCCAAAAGTCCTTACTAGAACTAGCCAGCAAGACCTTCAGCCATTCCCGCTGGGTCTCAGATGACGTCACTTGGATCGCAGGGCATGGGGGACCCCTGACACTGCTACCACCAGGGGACAGATGGAAACTGCCCTTCTCTCCGCTGCTAGGAAGAATCTTGCAGTAACTAGACGTCTGTGTGAGGCCCGACTTGAGGCAGAACCTAGATGGATCACCATCATACTAAGCAGCAGGAGAAGCTGATAACGAATTGGAGCTTCTTAGGCAGAAAGGGGCTCTGCTTTTTGCAAGAAGAATACAAGACGGAAGGGCCGGCAGCTGCTGCAGCCCCAAACCACATGTTTATTTCCAAGAGGACAGAAGTGAAGTGAATTCTGAACAGGCAGTGTGGCAGGAGTTCCCAGAGAGCAGGGCAATTCCCAACAGATTAAAGGATGCGAAGACGTTCATGGTCCATCCCAGGGATCTTCTGGAAAGGGTGTGCTTGGAGGCAGAGCAGGAAGCAAGAGTTCTAAATCTCGGGAACTTCAAGCCCTCGGACACAAGTCAAAACAGGGGACTTCCCTCTGCTTGTACCAATGAGCAAATCTGTGACAAGGGGCCACAGCGTCTCGTTTCTGTGCTGAAGTGTTGGTTGTGAGGCTTTAGTCTTTCATGGCTGAGCTATCTCTCCAGCCCTGGCTCCTGCTCTGACTCAGCCATCCTGGTGCCAGCACAGAGCCCAGGAAAGGATCCCCATGGGAAGGAGAGCTGGAGGGTGGAAGCCATGGGGACCCCCCCCCAATGTAAGCTTTCACAAAGCCAGGGCGTTGGTTTTGTTGTATCAAAACCCAGCTTCATTAAATTATTTGCTGTGGTAACCCTCCAGCTGACAGGGCTGAGCAAGTATCCAGAAGCCACATTCAAAAAATGACTGGCAACACACACATGGTGCACAGACATGCAGGCAGGCAAAACATCCATGCACACAGAGTAAAATAAAACAAATGAAAGAGACACTTGCTGAATGAGTAGTGGAATTACAAGTGTGATATGATCTACAGAGAGACTCTCGGGGATCACTCCTTACACGATGCAACACTTTGATTTTGATCCTTTTTTCTTAGTTTGTCTGTCTTTCTTCCTTCCTTCCTTCCTTCCTTTCTTTTTTTTAATAAGAAGGGTCTCATGTGACTCCAGGCTGAAGCTCGCTATGTGGCCAAGGCTGGCCTTGAACAATTAACTGACCCTCCTCCACCTCCTAAGAGCTGGGATTACGAGCACCATCCCACCCCACCGTACATGACATGATTTACTCCTTTTTAAAAGTTAACCAATAGGAGACTATGCCTTGTCAACATGTTTCAGCCAAACTTAGATCTTTTTTTTTTCTTCTCTCTCTCTCCTCCCGAAAGGCAGCAAGGATACAGGATTTGGGAACACCATAAACAAAACCAAAAGCAGCCCGAGAAAAGCCACGGCCATAAACATTCCAGTTAATATGCACCTGGGTATTCCGCCACGGTGGAAACTGAACTTAATTTGTTGTAATATGATGAAGCTATTTAGCATTTCCTCCCCTTACTCCTCCTTCTTCTTGTTAATTCTGAGTGGAGATAAATCTTGAACGCAGAATTGGAGGGCACAGCGGGG
Organism: Peromyscus maniculatus bairdii; assembly: GCF_049852395.1. Lineage (NCBI taxonomy): Eukaryota > Metazoa > Chordata > Mammalia > Rodentia > Cricetidae > Peromyscus > Peromyscus maniculatus. The sequence continues at coordinate 70,692,327 of NC_134861.1, forward strand.
AGCCCGGCAAAGTCATTTGGGTTGTGGCTGCCACTTACGCCCTTCGCTGCTACTGAGCAATTAAACTTGGGCAAAGAGAGAGAAAGTGTGGCCGACGTAATTCATGAACACTAAAGAGCTTGGCTCCGTGGAATATTTAGCTTCTGAAGAGGGGCGCCTTGGGCACCCACGGGTGTTCAAAAATGATCTCCATCGCCCCAGTAATTGTTCTGAATAGGAGGTGTTTGGGCAAAAAGACCCGCAGTCACCGTGGCCGGTCAAGCCCTTAACTTTTAGAGCATTCCAGAGGAGCAGGCAAGCTACCGAACTGTCACTTCTTAAGCCAGGAAACAAAGGGTCCTGGGAGTGGAACAATTTTCCTCAGGCAACTTGTCTAAGCTGGCGACAGAAGCTCGGGTTCTCCGGCTCTGAAAGCAAAATGACAACCTCCTCTCCCTCCCTTGGTGGTGAGGGTTTGATTCCTGCTATTTCCCCCTGCTGTTAGCTTGATCTGCTATTATTATTTTGTTATCTCCTTTTGACCCTCACGTGTCTTCCGACGGTCCACACATTTCAGCGACTCCACGATGCCACTGAGTAAAAGATGAGCTGCTTCACGTACAGCTAAACAGGAGAATGGCTGCCAATTAAACTACGGCATGACCTTGATCATGACTTAAGAGATGTCAACACATGTATGCTGAGGGGGTGTCTTCGGAGCGCCCAAATGTAGTATATGGTTTGCTGAGATACAGCACTCTTTTGGGGGGAATTTGTTTGCTTGTTTGTTTGTTTGTTTGTTTGTTTGTTTTGAGACAGGTCTTCTCTGTGTTATAGTCCTGGCTGTCCTGGAACTTGCTCTGTAGACCAGGCTGGCCTCGAATCCAGTGATTCACCTGTTGTGGGATGTTCTGTATGGCAAATGTGTTGTTCTGATTCGTAAGTAAATAAAACACTGATTGGCCAGTAGTCAGACAGGAGGAAGTATAGGCGGGACAAAGAGGAGAAGAATTTTGGAAAGTAAAAGGCTGAGTCGGAGTCACTGCCAGCCGCCACCCTGACAAGCAACATGAAAAGATGCCGGTAAGCCATGAGCCACGTGGCAAGGTATAGATTTGTGGAAATGGATTAATTTAAGCTATAAGAACAGTTAGCAAGAAGCCTGCCAATATAAGTCTCTGTGTTTACTTAGTTGGGTCTGAGCGGCTGTGGGACTGGCAGGTGACAAAGATTTGTCCTGACTGTGGGCAAGGCAGAAAAACTCTAGCTACATTTACCTGCCTCTGCCTCCCTAGTACTGGAATTAAAGGTGTGCACCACCACTGCCTGGCTCAGATTCGGGACTCTGATTCATCTCCCAAACACCTTGTGGTCCCACTTTGAGCCACCAGCCAGTGTCTTTGGCTCCATTGGCTACAGGACATAAGAACATGATGTTTGAAGCCATCAAGCATCACCTACGATTTCTGTGTTGGAGTCGGGGGCGGGGGCGGGGCGGGGGTGAGGGGAAGAGTGCTTCCTCTCTAGTGCCTAAGACAATGTGGGGCTCTAGCATATCGGGAAGTCAGTGCCCCAGTCTTTTGGAGAAGCCTAATTTGAGGGGGAAAGCCCAGCAAGAGCTGCAGAGGTAGACAGAGAATGGCCTCAACAGGATTGAACTATTGCCTGTGTCCCCAAGGCCACATACAGTAGCACCAGCGCACTGTGCAAGACAGACTGCGAGAATCTTCGTTTTTGCAGACAACAAAAGAACAGCTAAGCCGTCAGGATCCCACCTTCTTTCTTCCAGGCTTGTTTACACACGTCACAGTGAAAAGTAAATAACAAACATCCTGGTTCTGCTTTGTGAACTTAGCCAATGGTTTTCACTACCAAGGATGGTGAACGTACGTACGTACATTTCTGCTCCACATTCCATTTGCACCAAAGAAACAGAGTTATATTTTTTGACAAGAGATTTCATTGTTTTAAAGAAAGAGAAAACCAAAACACCCCCTGGCAGAGGTTGGAGAGACACTAAGATAAAAACATATATTAAGACGACATGGGGACTGGAGCGTTGTCTCAGCAGTTAAGAGCAGTAGTTACAGAGGAAGTTCCTAGTTCCCACCATGGTGGCTCAAAACCTCTTGTAACACTAGCTCCCAGGGAATCTAACTCCCTTGTCCCGTCTCCACCAGCAACTGCACTCATGTGCACGTACATGTCCCCACCCCACCCCCAGACATACAAGCATACATACAACTAGGAAAAAAAAAAGTCAAGTCACGAGCCAGCAAAATGGTTTAACACATATGGCATTTGCTGCGCAAGCCTGATGACCTGTGTTTGATCCCTGGAACCCACATACAGGTGACAGATGAGAACTGGCTCCCTGGGGTTGTCTCCTGTCCTCCACACACATGCCATGGCATGCATGTGCCCTCAACCGACCACCAAAGAGGAAGGAAACAAAAACAATGAAGAACAGGCAGAAAGGGTGGGTGGTGCATCTGTGGAGAATGATTTGTGCAGCTTGAGATCCTGGCCTCCTTTCCCAACAAGAACCGACAGGACTGGAAACCCCCAATTCGCTTAGCCCCTCTTGTACAGTCCTTTCTGTTGATGATCCCTCTCTTTCCCCTCCTGTGGAAAAGACAGAGAGAGGCTGAAAATTAAGGATAGATTTCTTGAGAACTGAAGAAATTCGAAAAGTGAACCTCCAACACCCAACAAAACGTAATGTTGCCCTCAGACTGTGAGCTGTCCCTATTTCCAAGGGTTTCTGATGGATGTTTTGCAAAACCTTTCCTGTATAAAACTTCACAAGTCATCAGGGAATTACACTAATCCACTTACTCCGTTTTAACTCTTCAAACGTCCCCACAAGCCTCTGGTTTTTCTATTGCAGAGAATGAATGGTAAGTGGAGAATTGCTTTTGAGGTTTCTTTTGTACAATAATAACCCTGGGCAGCGTCCACCTTGCTGCGTCCTCATGTGCACCTTGTAAATCGATCCCACACTGCTTCCTTATTCAAAAGCCCGATCTCCTTGGAAACGAGAAAGAAAATGAATAGTTGGGAAAGCTTATTTTGCTAGCATCAAGATCAAAACCTTCATTACATAAATTTGTTTGTCCTTTGGTGACTTTTAGGCCAGAAATATTCATTATGAGTTGGTGCTGATCTTATATTTTAGCAATATTTTTTCATCTAGACAGATCCTAAAGTTGTCTAACTCTCATTGATTAAAAAAAATGCACTTCCTCCCCTTACACCCAGGCATTTTATTACTTTTTGTGTGCCTGTGTGCAGAAACATTCCTTTATACTGTTTTCTGAAGGTTTATTAACTTTTTACATGGAGAAATGTTGAATGGAAGCAATATTACCTTACGGTTTTTTGATCAGAGCATTTCCCTCAAAGAATGTCTTTTGTGGGAAAACACTGAATGAGAGAAAAGTTGTGCCTCCCGCTGAGTAACCACTTAAGTATTGTGCTCACCTGGAGCCTGTTGGGAAATGCAGCCATGCCTCTTTCCTCTCTAGAGGAAGCAAGCTTGAAACACAACCACCACGCCACCAGCTTTTGAAGCCGTCTGAAAGGTATTCATAATTCATCCCTGAAAATGCCCCCTCACGGGCGGGAAGTCTTCAGGAGACTTCGGTGTGGGTCTGAGAACCTGCAGAGCGACCTCCCCTTCCTCAGACACTTGGTGTCACTGAAGCCCCCAGGGACCACTTCAGTCTCCCAGACTTCTGCCCATCCCATTTCGTAGGGATGAGGCCGGGCATGGGATCCTGGTACCAATGGAGCCGGTGGCTGTTTTAATTCCCCACGCACCCTGAGTATTAGAAGTCCTTGACCTCCCCTTCTAGTGATGTCAGAAGCCTGGCCTCCTTCCCTTCCCTTGTCTGGTATTCTGGGTTCTTGCTGGAACTCAAAACTCATTCACCCGACTCTTGTTCCTTACCACTGGGCCCCTCACTGAATGATGGCCTCTCCATCACTGGTTCCTGGTCGCAAATGGAAAAATCTCCTGATGTTACTGCACTTCCTGCAAAGTTAAAAGTTGAAGGGAAGGAAAAGTGTCTGAGTTAAGACTGAAAATTGTCAGATGTATGCCCAGAGCTTCCAAGGACCAAAATGATAACATTTTCCTGAAAGCAACGTCAGTATATGCAAAAGGAGAGCCAAGAGAAGACACAGACCAAGCAAGCACTGCTTACGTCATTTATCTCTTAACAATATTTTGTTGTTCTCCTGTGCATTATAGCATCCCCATCCAAGGCTAGATGTGTGTTCCCACTGTTCCTGTTCAGCATTGTCCTGGGTGGATCCTAACCAGGGCCAAAATGCAAAAAGCAAAAGGCATAGAGACAAGAAAGAAAATCAGACACTTGCCTGTATTTGTAAGCAAGATGGTCTTCTATGTGGAAAATTCTAAGAGAACTACAAAAAAGAAACAAACCCCACCCTATTGCAATTATTGCATAAGTTTTAGCAAGGCTAAAGAATTTAAAAAAAAAACATGCTGCAGTCTTCAGTTATGATTCTATGTATACAAGAATAAAAATAATATCATGGTGCATGCCTTTGGTCCCAGCACTCAGGGGCAGAGGCAGGAGGATCTCTGTGAATTTGAGACTAGTCTAGTCTACATAGTGAGTTCCAAGCTAGCCAGGGCTACATACTGAGACCATCTCTCAAAACAAAATTTATAAATTATGTTTTAATACACCTCAAAGTCAAAAGATATGCCATTATATACTCACTAGGATAACTGAAATTAAGAAGACTGATGTTGTAAACATTGATAAAGGTAAGTAGGAACTGCTTGCCCCATACATTGTCGCTAGGAAGTCTGCCGCATGACATAGCATCTTCAAAAAGAGTTTGGGAACAGATGCTTACCATGTGACTTAGTGACTTCATCCCTAGGTATCTGCCAAACAGAAATATAAGCATGTATGTCTCTACGAAGACTTAACCCAAATATTCATTTCAGCTTTACTAATAAGCGGTCCAAACTGGAAATGGACAAAATGCTCATCCCCACATGAGCAGGGACACTAACTGTGGTACGTCCCTACAATAGAATAGCATTCAGCAAGGAATAGAAACAAGTGAGACATGGCCTATTACTGCATCCTAAGAACTTCAAGAAGCGACACACTATGCAATTCCATTCTGTACCTCCACATTGCCTTTGCAATTGCGTATGTATCACTCATTTTCCAATCATATAAAGCAAATCAGTGGTGGCTAGGGCCCGGAAAAGAGATTAGCTGCTGACTCATGAGGCAAATTTTATAGTAATGAAAATATTCTGTGTTTATTTTGATGGTGATTACATGATTGTCACATTTGTCAAAACTCACTGAATTGTGCATTAAACTGGATTTTTTTTTTAAATCATACGTAAAAGCTGCTTCTAAGAGGCAAGCGTGGCAGCATGCCGGCCTGTGTCTGCATTGTGCGAAAGCGAGCGGGGTGCTCTGAGCCAGGAGGCAGCCGGCAGTAAATATTTTAGGCTTTGTGAGCCATACAATTCCTGTCAAAACAGCTCAGCACCAGAGCAGCCACAGACCACAGTAAACAAACACAAGTGGCCCTGTTCCAAGACTAACTTTAAAAAACAGTGAAATCTGAATTTCATAAAATGGCGACATCATTCTTCTGCCCCTATCCCAGCCCCCACCGCCCCATCATTTAAAAACGTAAAAACCATTCTTAGCTAGCGGGCAATACAAAAACAGATGGCACACCAGATTTAGCTCAAGGCTCCGTTTTTGTTTTTGTTTTTTTTTTTACCATGCCCTGTTACCAATGCATGTTAGTAAAATACAACAATTACCACCATCACATCAAAGAGGTGATGGCGTGAGGGAAATTTCTAGCAATTCGTTCATCTCCGCCGGCACAGTAGAGAGCCACACGGTGAATCAGGCTTCCCTGTTACTTGCTCTCCAGTGGTGCGAATTTGCTCACCACATCAAAATTACTCTGGGGTTAGTGGGCTTTACAACTCGGGACCAAGGAAATGGAGTCAACGTCTCAGTTGAAAATTCCATATAAATTCACCAAAAGGTTGGAATGGCCCTAAGTGATTTTTAAAAGCTTACATGTATGCTGTGCCTGAATTCTATGACACCTCTACTGTTTCCCCTTTTGACTAACTCATGAGTGACTTTGCACTGGTTACGTTCTCTGGAATGTTCTCCGGCACATCCTCATTTTCTATGGGTCTCTCTGTTGGCAAGCTTCTCTGACCACACCCGCTCTGGTAGTAATCACTTCTCCAGCCTTCCTACTCTGCACCCCCACCCCATACTTCTTACCATCAATTATACCACCGCTTCACTTCTTTGTGTGTATGGTTCTGTTTCTTCTTCGAAGTGTCCCAAAGGCAAGGGTTGAGTCACCTAGGAACGCAAAAGTCCATCTTTTGTAGGCACATCACCCAGCCACTACCACATCTGGAGCAAAGTGCTCCGGATCGGATCGTTAGCCTAGAACACCTGGGGTGCTGGGAGAGAGTGACAAGCCACCTCGGACAGTTCAGAAGGCGAGCCAGTCATAGTATATCACCGAGGTGCTGTGCACCCCTGACGCAAAGATGTCCCCTTCAGGAAATAAAGCTTGTAAGGCATTGAAAGACTGCCATATCGGGAACTTGGGGTAACCATGCCTTCGGCTGATACCATAATGATCATTTCATTTCTCTCCGTCTAACTTAAGTCAACTTCTAACATTTTTTCTTACTAGGGTGTATGTAAATAAAATGGCAGAATTTCAGTAGGAAAGTGTTTCTTGGATTTCAGAGAGGAAGGCCAAATGATGAATGAGGAGCATGTGAGAATGCCCAGGAGGCAGGTCATGACTTCCGAGTCGCAGGTGCCCAAAAGACTGGATACATACAAATAAAGAGAGTGTGTTTGCTTTCTTCAAATTGCAGAGTCACTTTGTACAAATCTGTACCTTCAAAGTTCCTGCCATATAACATTGACACTTCAGATCTGATGGAAGGTGAAAGTGATACAGGTGAATTAGAGTGGCCTGTAGAAAGACGTTCTCTGATGTTGCAAAAACAGTTTTTGTTTTTAAATGGATGAATAACTTTTAAACTCTGAAATGACCATAAAGGAAAAAGGAAGGTGGGTGGTAAAAAAACATTAGCATTGACTCTAATATCCCTTTAAAATTCATATGAAAGGGCGGGGCTTGGTGGTGGAGGCAGAGGCAGGTGGATCTCTGAGTTCGAGGCCAGCCTGGTCTTCAAAATGAGTTCCAGGACAGCCAGGCCTACACAGAGAAACCCTGTCTTTAAAAAAAAAAAAGAAAAACAAAAGAAAAATTTTTATGAGAATTAATAGATACACACATCAGAACAGATTTGTGTTTGAAACATCTTTGTTTTGTTCCACACATTTGAAAACATAAACAAAAAATATTTTATTGCAAAAATATGCTCTGTAGTTTTCTAACATGGAAGAGTGTGTCAGGATGACTGTGAGGTCGGCATGTAGAGACTGGTAGTTGACGTGGTTTGCATGTGAAATGTCCCCTGAAGACTCGTGTTTTAGAAACTGGGTCCTCAAGGCCACAGTGTTCAAAGGTGGGTATCAGAGAGAGGATAGGCTCTTGAGAGTTCCTGCCTCATCAATGGCTGAAAATACTGATGGATCCATGGCTGAATGGACACCTATTGAGATGTATGATCTTCCTAGGGGAGTACATTGCTGGCCATGCTCTTGCGGGGCACATCTGGTCTCCAGTCCCTTGTTCTCTCTGTCTGCTGCCTGGCCACCACGGAGAGAGCAGCCTTCTTACATCTTGCCTTTCCAACCTTCCCAGGGACCATGGACCCAGGTGTCCATGAATTAAGACCTCTGAAACTGTCAACCCAAACAAATCTTTCACCCTTGTAAGTCCATTTTCTTTTGTGATGGCAATGGGAAGTTAATGCAAGTTAACTTTGTGTGTTTGTATGTATAAATATCTGTTCTGACTGTTGGCCTTGAAGGAGAACACTAGTGAGTGTTCTCTTCAAAATGTAATACTTGCTTAATTTGTTTTTTTACCACTGGTTGAATCCAGGACTTTGTGCATGCTTCCTAAGCACGTATTCTACCACTCAGCTACATCTCTCTCACTTCCCATATTTATCTGATTTTAATACCCATTATTTCCCTCATTTTAACAACTCTGAAATTACACTGTCTTGCAATAGATGGCATCCTGGAATAAAATTCTCAGTATCTGCTTCTTATTATGTGGTATATAAAATAATATTAAACCTCTCAGTTGGTATCATTTTAGACCCCATTAAGTAAAATATATATGGAATATATTTGGCTATTCTTTCTTTTATTGTTTGCATTCATTGTATGGAGTTGAGTTGCACAAAGACAAATTCTAAACATATCATATACTTTGACCATATTCAAAGCCCCCCTCCCCTTTTCTCTCTCTCTCCCTCTCCTCCCTTCTCCCAGGCTCCTTTCTGCTTTCATGTCATATGTATAGAATGTTTTATGTCTCTACAAAGAATTATAAGATGCATGAAGAGAAAACATACAATATTTTTCTTTTTGTGACTGAATTATGCTTTAGCGTGATAAGCTCCAATTCCTTTAATTTTCCAACAAATGTTGCCTATACTCTTTGTGGTTAGATAAAACTCCATTGGTAGAGGAAAGATCTGGGAAGAGTTAGGAGATGGAATAAAATATGATCAAAATATATCATATGAAATTCTCAAAAAATAAATGAAAACCTAAAAGAGAAAAATATTTTTAAAACTCCATTGGAGATATATATATATATTCTGTGTGTTTTATCCAGTCATCTACTGATGGACACCTAAGCTGATTCCATAACTTGGTTATTATAAATAGCGTTACAATAAACAGGGATGTGCAAATATGTCTGAGGCATGTTGACTTAGAGTCCTCCAGATAAATACTCACAAGTGTGTAGCTAAGTAATATAACAGTTCTACTTTTAGTTTTCTAGGGAGCCTCCATACTGATTTCCACAGTGACTGGAACAATTTGTATTTGCACGAGCAGTGTGTGAGGCTTCCTTTGTGCATATCCTCAGCAGGGTTTCTTAATTTTCTTCAACTAATGAACTTTTTACTTTTTTAAGAGTTTTTTTATTTTTATTTTTAACTATGTATGTATGGGGGGGGGGCGTCTATGTGTTGACATGTGTGTAGGAATGCTGGTCTCCGAAGAGGCCAGAGGCAATGAAGAGGCCAGAGGCACTGGGTCCTCTCGGAGCTGGAGTGACAGGTGGTTGTAAGCCTGTTGCCTGGCCTTAGTACTCAGGCTCTCTGCAAGAGCAGTCTTAACTGATGAACCTCCAGCCCTCCAGCCCTAGTTTTTGATTTTCTCAATAATAGCTACTCTAACTGAGGTCAGATGAAATCTTCTTGTGGTTTTAACTAGCACTCCCCTGAGCCTAAGGATATTGAGCATTTTGCGTGTTTATTGTTTATCCTTTGAAATCCGTTAATTTTGTCAACCTGTTATAGATTGTTTGGTATTGTTACGCTTAGTTTTTTGAGTTCTTTATATACTATGGATATTAATCCTCTGTCAGATAAATGGCTAGCAAGGGTTACTTCCCCCTCCATAGGTTGTCTATTCACTCAACATTGTTTCCCAGAAACATTTTAATTCCATGCAATTCCGTTTTTCAACTGGTATTATTTCCTGTGCCTTTGAAATCCTTTTAAGAAAATTCTTACCTATACCTATACATTGAAGTGTTTCCTCTGACAGTTTCAGGTCTTACCCAATGTCTGATCCACTTTGGATTGATTCTTACACAGGTGAGACAGAGAGATCTAGCTTCGTTTGTCTACATGCGGACAGCCAGTTCCCCAGCACCATGTGTTGAAGGAGGTGTCAGGTGACTGTGGCTGTATGGATTGACTTCTGGGTTCTTTAGTCTATTCTGTTGACCTAAGTGCCTGGTTTTGTGGCTCTGTTATGCTGTTTTTAGTTCTGCAGTATTTTTAGTTCACAAATCAGGTATGATGACAACTTCAACAGTACTTCCCCCCCCACTACAATTCCTCAAGCTATCTAGGATCTTTTGTGCTACCATATGATTATGTCATTGGAATTTTGGTGAGGACTGTATTGAATATACAGATTACTTTCAATATATAGCAATTTTCACAATTTTAATTCTGATAATCATGAGCATGGCGGCTGTTGTATTTTTAAAATGGAGGGAAGAAGTCATACCATACAATTGGGCCCACATGGGAGGTTTATTAAGGGGAGGGGAGAAAAGGAGCAGAGAAGGGGGCAGTGACCAGTCCCTGGGACGAGAGTGAAGGAAGAGAAAGAGAGAGACAGGAGGTGTACAAGGCCCGCCTTTTATAAGGAAATATGGCGAATGCACACAGGGGGTGCTCTTAGTGGCTGCAGCTGAGGTATATCCTGTCAGGATTCAAAGGACAGGGCAGTGCAGATGCCTAAATGCTAACAGAGGCATCTTTCTATTTTCTTGTTTCTCCTTCAGTATTTTAAATTTTTCATTACAGAGACTTTTCACTATCTTAGACAGGTTTATTCCTAGAGCTTTTTATCTGACTGTCTGTCTGTCTGTCAATCCATCCATCCACCCATCCATCTATCTATCTACCTACCTACCTATCTTCTTATCTACCTATTATCTATCTATCTATCTATCTATCTATCTATCTATCTATCTATCTATCTATCTATCTATTTATCATCTATCTACCCACTTACCCATCTATCTATCTATCTATCTATCTATCTATCTATCTATCTATCTATCTATCTATTTATTTTAATAAGCCATTGTGAATGGAATCATTTTCCTGATTGCTTTGTCAGTGTGTTTATTATTGGCATACAAAAAAAAAGCTACCAATTTTTGTATGGTGGTTTGTATCCTGATACTTAACTATTTATAACTTCCATACATTTTCTAGTGGAGTCCTTTGAGTCTCATAAATATATATTAATGTGGTCATCATATCATCTACAAATGAAGATGATGTGACTTCTTTCTCATCTGTCATTTTGTGTCTCTTATTTGCTCTATCTAAGACTTCAAGGAGTGCATGGAATAAGAGTAGAGAATGTGGACACCTAGTCACATCCCTGGTTTTAGTCAAAATGCTCTTTCCACTTAGTATGTTGGCTATAGGTTTAGCTTTTATTATGTTCATATGTACTTTTTTTATTGTTAGTTTTTTCAGGGCTTTTATAATGAAAGGGAGTTGAATGAAAGCCCTTTTCTGCATATTGGGATGATCATGTGGTTTCTGTTCTTGACATGATTAATGGGATGTGTTACATTTATTGATTTGCATACGTCAAACCATGTTCGGATCCCTAAGGAAAGCCTTATTTGGTTATTGGGAATGATCATTTTGATGTGTAGTTGAGTTCGGTTTACAGATATTTCATTGAGCTGTTCGTATCCATTTTATTAAGGAGATTGCCTGCAATTTCCTCCTTTTATTGTGTCCTTATCAAGGTTGGATATCAGTGTAGGTCTGCCTTCATAGCATGAGTCCGGCAGTGTTTGTCACTTTTGTATTTAGGAACATTGTTGTTTAAAATGTTTAGAGATCTTTAAAGATCTGGGAGAACTCAGCCGTGAGTCCATCTGCACCTGGCCTGTCTTGGTTGGAAGCCTTTTCACTACTACTTCAATCTATTACAGATTATTTAAGTTGTTCATGTCTGTTGGGGGGAATTTTGGTGGATCATATGTGTCTAAAATTTTTCCATTCCTTGTAGATTTTCCAATTTTTTATACTATAGGCTTTCTAAGTATATTTTAATAATTCTCTGAATTTCACTGGTACCTGGTATAATATCTCCCTTTTCATCTCTATTTCATTAATTTTTTGTCTTTTTATTAATTTGGTTAAGGATTCATCAATAGTTTTTATCTTTTCCAAGAACCAAGTCTCCATTTTACTAAGTCTTTTTTATTAAGATTTTTTTATTTTCTTGAAAATTTCATTTGTGACATTGTATTACATGATTTCCACTGCCATCGAATTTCTCCTATGCTCCCCTCTCAAATTCATGATCTCATCTCCCTTTGTTATTCCTATTGCTGTTTACACACGGATAGTGTGAATGTGTTTTATGAACACTTAGTTCACTTAGTGTTGCTGTGTGTACATGTGTTTAGACTAACAGCTTTGGACTGGATAGCACATCACTAGTTATTTGTACTCTTTGCTGTTGTTTGTTTCCATTTCATCAATTTATTGCCTATTACCTCTGTGTATTGGTTTTGAGCTTGTCTTGTCTTATTCTCCGAAGATGCTAAGGAGCATCGTTATGCTAGATTATTTAGGATTTCTTTGGTTACTTTAAAAACATAGTCTTACGTAGCCCAAGCTAACCTCAATCACTCAAGCCCACTAATAAGCCAAGGACAACCATGAACTTGTGAACCTCCTTCTTCCATCTCCCAGGTACTGATATCACAGGAGTGAGCCACCATGTTTGGCTTCCTGATATTTTAACTTAGACATTTATAGCTACACACTTCCTTCTTAGAACTACTTTCATTGTATTCTTCTTGATTCCATCATTCACCCACTCATCCTTTGATAGTGTGTTGTTTAGTTTCCATGAGTTTGTGTGTGCTCTGTAATTTCTCTTGCCATTGATTTTTAGTTTATTTCATCATGATAAAATGGAATGTAGGAATTCCAAATTAAGATTTGCTTTGCAATCTGGAGAGATGGCCCAGTGGTTAATAGCACTGACTGCTCTTCCAAAGGTCCTGAGTTCAATTCCCAGCAACCACATGGAGGCTCACAAACATCTATAATGTGATCTGAAGCTCTCTCTGGTATGCATGCAGACAGAGTACTCATAAAAAATGCATAAATAAATAAAATTTTTTAAAAAGATTTGCTTTGCATCTTAAAAGGTGGTCTATTTTAGAGAAAGTCCCATGGGCTTTCTCTACACTGGAAAGAATGTGTGTTCTGCAGTATTTGGATGGAATATTCTGCAGATGTCTGTTAAGTCCATTTGATCTATAATGTCATTAATCTCAGGTTTTTGTTGTTGATCCTTTTCTACTCTTTTCTTTTCTTTTCTTTTCTTTTCTTTTTTTCTTAACGACCGGCTATTGGTGAGAATGTGGTACTGAGGTCAACCACTATCATTGCGCTGAGATCAGTCTTTACATCCAATAGTGTCTGTTTTATAAATTGAGTGTAGCAATGCTGGGTGCTTATATGTGTAGAACTGTAATGACTCTTGACCCCTTAATCAGTATGTAGTGACTTTCTTTACTTTTGACTAAGGTTGATTTGGAGTGTGTCTTGTCAGGTATTAAAACAGCTCCATTTGTTGGTCCATTAGCTTGGAATGTCTTTAGCCTTCCTTTCCTCTAAATCTGAGTTTATCTTTGCCATTGAGGTGTATTACTTAGAGTTCACAAATAAATAAGTCCCGTTTTTTAAATAAAATCTTCTAGTCTATGTCTTTCAGTAGAGTTGAGACAATTAATGCTCATACTTATTATCAAAATTTATGCGTTTACTTCTGCCATTTTGTTGGTTTTGTAATGTTAGATGCTTTCATGGCCCTCATTAGCTTATTTAGTGTTCTAGAATAGTCTATTTTTTTCCTTGTGACTTATTTCTGTTCTATGTGTACGATTCCTTAAGTGTCTTTGTACTGTTGGTTTAGTGGTCATAAATTTCTTCCATTTATACTTATTATGAAAGCCTTTTCTTTCTCTTTCAACTAAGAAGGGTAGTTTTCAGGACACATTAATCTAGGTTGGTCGTTACTGGTTTTCAGATATTGAAATACATTGCTCTATGACCCCCTGGCTGTTAGAGATTCTGTGGAGAAATCTGCTGTTAATCTACTGGGTTTGTCAGTATCTGTGACTGGCTACTTCTCTCTTGTAGCTTTTAAGGTACTTTCTCTGTGCTGGACAGTTAGTGCTATGATTCTAGTATGATATATGGAGGTTCTGTTCTGGTCTTATCCACTTGATATTCTAAATGCCTCTTGAATCTGAATGACCATCTCTTTCCCCAGATTTGCTATGGCTTTATTGGATATGTCTTCTATACCTTTAGCTTGAAATCGTTTATGCTCATGATTCATAGATTTGGCTTTTTAGTGTGTCCAATAGATCTCTCATGTCATGATCATACTTTTCTATTATTTGATCTTGGTTGTTGTCCAAATGCTCTCATTCCTCTACCTTGTCTTCAAGCCTGATGTTCTGTCTTCTACTTGATCCATTCTATTGGTGTGGTGTTCTACTGTGACTTTTATTTGATTTATTAAAGTTTGTACCTCTAGTATTTCCAATTGACTCTTTCAGTATTCCTATTTCTTTATTGAATTCTGTTTTTCTATCTCACATTAACTTTCTTATTTCATTCAGCTGTTTCTGTCCTCTCTGAATTCATTCATGTGTTTGCTTATATTCTCTTTGATTGTGTATAACATTCCCATAATAATTCTGTTGAACTTCTTTGGCCTGGGATTTAAGTCATTCATTCTTATTAGGGGCCATTACTGTGGAATTAGTATACTTCAAACAAGTCATGTTGCTTTCATTTTTCATATTTCTTCTGTTCCTGCACTGGGACTTGTGCATCTGGGATTAGGTCATTGGTTGAGTGTTTTAGTCCCACTTTCTTTCAATGGAAGTATTAGCAGTGGGATAGTTGATGATAGGCTGTACTAAGGTGGTGATGCCATTTCTCTCTACTGAGTGTCTAGGTCAGTGGTTATATCTCTCTGCCCACATGATCAGAGCACTGGGTTTGTTCTCTAGTACTGCTCACAAGTACAGTACTATCTGCAGCAGCAACCACAGCTGATGACTGTGTCACTAAGAAAATACTAATAGTCAACCGAAAAGAATCATCCTTTCAACTTCAATACTTTAGGGAAGTAAAGGAACCCCAATCGTATTATGTGTGCTATATAATTTAGTTGCTAAGAGTATTAATGAAAGAGAAATAAGCAGAGTAAGACTACTGATTATTACTAGGGTGAGAGGAAAACAGAGAAAGTAAAGAAGGGGGAATGATAGGTACAAGTGGGGACGGGTGCGACACTCTAGCTAGGAAGTAGAACAAAAAGAGAAAGAGACAAAGAACTACAGACAATGAAAAATAATCTCTACATGTAGGAAGCTAGTTCAGGAAAAGCCCCAATTCCAGAGCCCCAAATGCCCATGTCCTCTGGGAAAGTTCATCAATAACAAAAGGTTTTAATCCCTAACAATAATTTATAAACATTTGTCCTTAAACCCACAGATAAGTGTAATCTTCAGCCCTCATCCAAGAAACTTTTCTTTGCAGAAGACAGTGATGACCACAGAAAACCACAACCAATCAACAGACAGAGTTGTGGACCCCAGTCCCAATGGACACATCTACAAAACACTCCCACACCTTAGGCTCAGGGAGGACTGTGGAAGAGAGAGCAGAGAGATTGTAAGAGCCCGAGGATCAGGGAGTTTGCTCTGAGATGGTGTCTCCCAGTGATGTCAGAAGCCACACCGAGGAAGTCTCACAACATGGCTGCCTAAACATGGCCTGAAGAAGGAAGACCCCAGCGAACATGCCAGACTACACTACGAAAAGCCCACTAAGCTTCAAGCCTAGAGAAGGAACTACAGAAAAGTGTGGAAAGCTGAGAGCTGGAGAGGCGGTGTTCCCCAGGGAAGAGCACACCGATTGGTTGTCCGGTACCAAACAGTCACCCTGAAAACATACATACAAGTAACATTTAGGTTATATTTAGGAATATATGTATATACAAACACATAGATGCATGTGATAACAATGGATGAAAAAAAGAGACCATGAATTTGAAGGAGAGCAGGGAGAGATATATGGGAGGGCTTGGAGGAAAAAGGAGAGCAACATGTTGTATTTAAAATACAATCTCAAAAATAAAGAAGAAGAAGAAAAGGCAAGGGAGAGAACAGAGAAAGACAAAACTGGTTCACTAAATTGGCATTGTATATTAAATATGAAAGACTGAAAGAGAAAGAAAAGAGGTGGGTAGAGGCTTGGGAGTCTGTAAGTGGTCTTTCTTTTGGACCCTGGTGCTGAACCTCTGGGCAGACCTTCAGGGAGTTGGGGTGTTGATCATGCCACTGGGTGATCCTTCTCAGGTCTGATCAAAAGTGCTGGCAGTGCCTCTCTGGGTGCCTGTACAAGCCTGGATCGTGGGAATTCTTTAATAAACAAGCATGTGTCTGTGTGGTCTACTGCAGACTACGGCTCAAACCAGATTTCTGCCTCACTGAAGCCTGTGTGGTTTTGACTCAAAATGCCCCCTGCCAAAATCTAGAGCTAGTCTGCGGGCTAGTTTGCTTTCCTTCCCAGAGGGTGTCCAGGGAGGAACTTTGGCATTTGGGTCACCTAGCTGCTGATTTGGGGCTCTTCTTAAAATGGCTTCTTAACGTGCCTGTTGATCACAGAAAAGAGGGTTCCCCATGCTCCCATTTCCTCTCTGTGGGTACGTGTATATAGAGGTCATGTGTTTCTCCCTCTCCGCCCCCCTTCTCCAGAAGAATCAGTGGTTTAGCTCCACTTCAAATCTGAAGGCTTAAGAACCAGGATCCTCAATAGGATAAATTTTATTTAAAATGCAATCAGCTTCAAGGCCCAGAAAGACCCAATGTTCCTTTCAAGGTCAAAGGCAGGAAAAAGCTAATGATCAAAGGCATTTTACCAAGGAGATATTTCTAGCATAGGAGAAGGCCAGCTACGCTGTTTCCTCAGGCCTTGAAGTAGATTGCACTGGTCCAGATGTACTCTAGAAGACAATCTGTTTTACCAAAGAGACTGGATTAATGCTATCTCAAAATACCAAAGATAAATGCTTAACCAGTATCCGGGCACCCTCTGGCCCAATTGGGTTGGTGTATAATTTGTTTTGTTTTTTGAGTCACTCTCTTGTTATGTAGCCCAGGCTTGCCTGGACCTTGAGATCCCCCTTCTACACCTTCTCGTGTGCTGGGATCAAATGCACGTGCCACCATGTCTATTTGTGCATAAAATCAATCACGACTTTCTATCTGAGTCTCACTGTTCTTTACGAGGAAAGGAGGTTACAATTCTGGTTCATTAGGATTGCAGTCAGGGGCCTAATCGTCAAGGTTTTTCATTTTCCCAATTATTTTACCTCTGCTTGTGTCTGTGAATAGTCAGAGGCTAGCTTGTTCTTTTCTCCTTTGGTTTGTTCCTCCTAATCCAGTTCTACCCACTAAGCAAAACTATTGTCTTCACACTCCATTGTCCTCTGTATGCTTCTGAAGTATCTAAATACCTTCCAGCCAGGTCTGCAGAACCGTGGTGTTCTCTTGGGAAGAACCTCTCTCCATACGCTGGTATATTTGCATCCATCACAAACTGGTTCCTTCCTGGCCTCGCTGTCTCTTGCAAGTTAGGGCCAAACATATGTCCAAAGAACTCCAAATTTCACCAGCTAAACCCTTTCAAGCCCTCTTCCTTGTCTTTCCTAGCTTATACAAAGGATGCTGCTTGTGTGAGCAGAAGTCTCTGCATGCTTTACCTACTCCATGTTGGTGACATGAGTCATAGATTGCTTAAGAATCACCCTTTTTCTTCCTCAGTATTCCATGCTGGCTATCTGTTCACGAGATTACTACATTTTCTTCCCAAATTGCACCCTAACTCTCACTCAGTGTTTTTTTTTTCCATGTTACAATTTCCAAATTATAGTGCTTTCTTTCCAATGAGCTTAATCTTGAGTAAATCGATATGCCCATATTATTTTTTCATCAATTTAATCTCTGGTGAATTGAATCTCATTTTCATTTGAGCAGGGGAAAGGGTTGGTTGAGGCTGAAGAGAGTCCAACAATGACTGTATTGACTGGACCTGTATTTTCTTCTGCCCTGAAATCTTGCCACTTTTACGTTTCCTGTGGTCATTTTAGACCCAGTTCTTAGCCATTTCTCTTTGAGGGCCTTATAGTTATCCATGTCACTAAAATTAAAAAGAAAGGAGCAGTAATTGTTTTCCTTTGAGGCTTTAAGAGAAACACACTCCTCGGCAGAAAACATCTTCATTTTGATTCCACTGTGAAGTCATTTCTGATCTTCAATTAGAACCTACGTCACCCCTACTCACCACATGTCTAATCAAAGTGTATATGTTCCTTTCCTTAGGCCCCTTTTAGGAAATACGACATGCAACCAAGGTTAACAACTGTTGTCAGAGAAGCATCTCATAATGAGAAAGGATGGACTTTCTGAAGTCTGCTAGTGTGCAACTTTTTGCCCTTCTGATATTTAAAAAGTATGCATAATGGCTGGAAATAATTTTCATTAAAAATAGAAAGGAAGGCTGTCTTGTGGCTGAATTAACTAAGTCCTGCTGCCTCAACTTCTGCCTTCTGCAGAATCCTGGCTCAGGGGTGGTGCGCATGGCAGTAGATTTCCCGGCTTGTGGCAAAAACCCACGGTGGTGGCTGTGGAGGGTGACATTTGAGGGACCAGTCCTGCCACATCCTTCTTTCTCTGCCACTTTTGGAGTAGATGGTTCCTATTAGTAAGACATTGCTTGCAACCAAATTATGCTCTGACAAAGACTTGTGTGCCTGCCTGCCCTTCGTACATTCACCTACCTCAACTTCAAGAGAATGGGCTATATGGAATTTGCATGTGAAAAATTCTTCATTACTTCTAGACCATACACAAGTTCAGAAAGGGAACCAGTTGATATGAGTGCAAAGTCACATGTTATAACTTCACTTAGCAAGTCCTGAATAATGAAATTGGTGCCCAAAAGGGAAAACCTGCCTGGACCAGATGAAGAGCTGAGTGATGGAGGATGTAGAAGGGAACACATTAACACTATGCCAGACCACCATCATGATCGTAATCCGAAAAGCAGCTTCCCTCCTTAAGACACTTACCTGATGATATATAAACATACACACACCAGCAATCTCCCACACTGCATCGAACGCTGTGTCTTTTGCTGTCCCAATACCTTGCTATCTGTCTTCTGCAAATACTAACCCACAAGGCTCGCATCTGGAAATATTTCTCAGCCTAGTTATGGCTTCCTTGTTTTAACTGATCATTCAAAGCTCATTAGATCAGTGATTCTCAACCTTCCTAATGTTGCAACCCTTTATTACAGGTTCTCATGTGGTGGTGACCCCCAACCACAAAATTATTTTCATTGCTACTTCATAACTATAATTTTGCTACTGTTATGAATCTTATATGCAGATGGTCTTAGGTGACCCACGTGAAAGGGTCATTCAGCCCTCAAAGTGGTGGTGACCTACTGCCTGAGAACCGCTGTATTAGCCTCTACAGCCTGCCTATGTTTTGCTCAGTGAAACCCTTTTGCTTTTGGAATAGGAAGAACATGGAGTATGAAGAGGAAAGCAGAGGGCATTCTGACTGAGAGAACTCATTCAAATGGCTGTAAAGAGCTAAGTAGTTCATCCATTCATTCATTTGCCCATTGACTGTGTGCTGTCTATTCTGTGCCAGTTGCTCTGACTCTGGGAGGCAATAATGAAGTGAGTAGTCTGCATCTTTGTGTTCATAAAACATGTTGTCTAGTATGTTAGTTACCTCCTTACAGGCACATAATACCCAACAAGAGCAACTTCAGGAAGAAAGAGGCCAAGGGTATATACAGTACACCACGCGGGGAAGCCATGACATGAGAATAGAGACACATACCCACGGCAGGAGTTCGGGGCAGCTGGCCACAGGACACTTGTAGACAGGAAGCAGAGAGTAATGAATGCCTGTACTCAGCTAGCTTCCTCTTGTTTCTTCAGTCCCTGCCCTGAGCCTATGGAAAGAAACCATACATATATAGGGTGGTTCTCCCATCTCAGTTACGCTAACCTAGAGATTCCTTCAAGAGCAAACTCAGAGATTCCCCTCAATGGTGACTCTAAATGCCATCCGGTCAACAGTTAAGATTAGTTATTGCAGGTGGCAATCTGAAACAGGTAAACAAAGGGATGCACAGGAGATTTCAGATGTTGGGACCACACTAAGAATGAACTTGAAATGAGTCACTATAATAAGGAAGTGGGAACAGTCTCAGGTCAGGTGACAGAGAAAAGTTATTCAAGGGACTGGCAGCTTGAGCCGTACTGAGTTCAAGGAGGAGCTAGTCATTTACAGGGAGATAAATAGGCAAAGGAAGAAAACAAATATGCCTGAAGTAAAGCCATGTCATGGTTATCTTGTCTAAGAAGTAGAACCAAGGACTGGGATGTAGCTTAGTATGTGCTCTGGCATGGCGCATGGAGGACTTAAGGATGATTATGTCCCAGTCTCTCTGGTACACATGGGGGTGGAACTGGATCAATCACGTCTTTTTGTTTGTTTGTTTTTGTTTTGTTTTATTTTTTAAATAAATAAATTTATTTTACATCTGGGCTGCAGTTTTTCCTCCCCTCCTCTCCTCCCAACCCCATCTCCCATTGCCCCTCTGTTCCCAATCCTCTCCTCCACTTCTGTTTAGGAAAGAGCAGGCCTCCCATGGATATCAACAAAACATGGCATATCAAGTTGCAGTAAGACTAAGCAATCCCCATATATTAAGGCTGGGCAAGGTGACCCAGTATGAGGGGTAGGGTCCCCAAAGCCTGTAAAGGAGTTGGAGACAGCCCCTGTTCCCACTGTTAGCATCCCACAAGAGGGCCAAGCTAACAACTGTAACATTTATGCAGAGTTATCAATGACATCTTATTTTCAATCCAGTTCTCTTCTGGAAAAGCCATCCGAAGCTTGGGCAGAGAAACCTTTGTTAATAAGTAGCTGAAGCTAAAGGCAGAAAAATTGGCAAGACCCAGAGGAAGATATAATGTCTTGATGACACTGTGGGGGTGTACAGAATGCTCCAAAAGATAGAAAAGGGAGGCTGAGAG
The DNA here is from genome assembly GCF_049852395.1 of Peromyscus maniculatus bairdii. NCBI lineage: Eukaryota > Metazoa > Chordata > Mammalia > Rodentia > Cricetidae > Peromyscus > Peromyscus maniculatus. The sequence goes on from NC_134861.1 coordinate 70,713,239, forward strand.
GGTGGAGCTACCAAAGAGGAATTCCCCTGAGGAATCCTTAGCAAGGACTGCTTAGGTTCCATCAGAAGCTCCAGGTCTGCCATGTGGGTGTGAGAACTCATTCTGGAACAATGAGTGAGCTCAAGTTTGAGATACTATTGGAAGGACACAGCCCTCAGTCTGATCACCATTCAGGGGAGGACAGGAGCCCTTTGGACAAGAGGAAGTCCCTTGTGAAAAGGAACAAGAAGGGACATGAGCCTTCTTACACAGGCCCTTGCTATCTGGCTAGGGAGCAGGGGTCTGTGGTGAGTCTGCCCGTGTAGGGTTTATAAAGCAGGAGGAGCCTGAGTCCTCAGAAATCTAGACACATCTGACATGGCAAACCTCCTCTGTTGTGAGCAAAAAACTTCAGGGTTAGCCTTCTGGGACTCAGTTCCCTGTGCTGACACTCATCGTAGGAACTTTGGCTGCACGGCATTTTCTGAGCATCAGTGGAACCCGGGCAGCAGCCAGCACAGAGGAGGAGCTGAGCACATGTTTACTCTTGCCTTCTAAAAGAAGGGCACCTTACCATCTCAGAATGCAGAGCAACATCCGGGCCAAAGCTGCAGCTGAGCTGGGTCTGTGGCACTACCATAGCCAGGGTCTGTGTTGATGTCTGTGGCTCCTTTACCACCACAACCCATTCAGAAGCCTGGGGCCATGTCGGTGTCCAAGGGCCACACTGCAGCTGGAGTCATACCAAGTGACTGTGGCCTGTGCTGCCACCTGGGGCCATGTTGACATCTGGGCCTGGGCTGCCGCTGAGGACCATCTCTGGGTCCATGGTCCTACCATAGCCAGGGTCTGTGTTGATGTCTGTGGCCATGCTGCCACCAAAGGCCACACATGCCCAAGGTGACCATGTTGGTATCTAAGGGCCATGCTAAGCAGCAATTGCCCTTTGTTGGTCTTGGGAAAGCTGACCCCACACTTTACCACAGGTATGGAGAGCTCACACCAATGGCTTGGGTGGAGAAGGACCTGGAGGGGGCGGGGATGTGTCCCAGCTGCCTGGACTGACCAAATCAGCTATCGCCCAGACACACATCCAGCGCTTTGAATTGGCCCACCCCAACATCTACTCCATCTATGACCTGCCAGAGAGGGTGAAGGGACTGGCCCTGTGAAGCCATAGCCACTGGATCTCCATAACTCGGGCAAGAGCAGGATATTCGAGAGGAGTTTCGGTGAGGGTCCAATGATGATGGCGTGCCGGAGATCTTGAACCAGACCAATGACTCATTGTAACGAACATTTGCAAGTAAAGCTGAATGGACAGAAAGGTCTACTGCGTGACACACAGTGGCCCCCAGTGCCACTAAGACGAGTGAAGAAGTGTTGGAGAGGCGGGAAAGATGGAGGGGTGAAAGGGGTTTTTTGTTTGTTTGTTTCTTTTGTTTTGTTTTTAATTAATATTTCTTTAATTTTCTTTTGCAGGGGAGGATGCTATACAGGGATGAGGAGCAGATATGGAAGGACTGGGAAATGATCAGAATTGGGGTGCATTGTGTGAAATTCCCAAAGAATCAATAAAAAAAATTAAGTTTAAAAAAATGCAGACTTTATCTGGGCAGCACACCTTTAATCCCAGCACTCGGGAGGCAGAGGCAGGCGGATCTCTGTGAGTTCGAGGCCAGCCTGGGCTACAGAGGGAGTTTGAGGACAGCCAAGGCTACACGAAGAAACCTTATCTTGAAGAAAAAAACAAAAAACACCACCACCAAATAAAAATGCAGGCTTTATTTTGTATTACAGTATCACATCTCCTGAGATTTAGACTGACAGATCAAATATGGAACAGGTAATTAAATGAAAAAAGAAAAGAAAAGAAGCATGACTGTTCCTAGGTATGGTGGAGGAGAAAGCTTATTGTAGATAAAAGGGGGACATAGTCAGAGGCAGGGACACCTGGGAGAGCCCAGAGTGGACCTGACCAGACTGAGCTGGAACGTGTGGGGAGAAGGGGAAGGGGAGAAAAAGGGGAGAGAGGGGGGCCAGGTACAGCAGCCAGGGAGTCCAAAGACACAAAGAAAGTGGGAAAGCAGAATGGTTGGATTATATAGGGAAGAGCAGTCCAGTTTCAATAGGTAGGGACTGAGGGATTGCAGGAGGTGACCAGGTCCACTTTGATATGTTAAATAGGCACCTCAGCCATTTGTCCCAGTTTGGAGTCTAGCTAATTAAACTTGATTTCAAATTTAAAAAAAAAAAAGAATACTTTTTAAATATAAGTATGTTCCAAACATTACATGGGACATACTTATACTAAATAGTATGTGTTAGCAGGGTATGATGTCACATGCTTTTAAAGGCACCATTCAAGAGACTGGGGCAGGTTGGTCTCTGTGAGTTCAAGGACAGCTTGGTCGACATAGCTAGTTCCAAGCGAGCCAGCACTGTATAGTGAGACCCTGTCACAAAGCGAACAAACCAACCAACAAACAAGAAAAACCAGTATTTGTTGTTTATCTGATGTTCAGATTTAACTAGGTAACCTGGCTTGCTTCAGCTGTTAACTTGACACAGTCTAGAATTATCTGGAAAGAGAATATCCAATGGAAGAACTGCTTAGATAAGGTTGTCCTTTGGGTATATCTGTGTGGGAGGGGCTTCTGGGTTGTAAATTGATACAGGAGAGCCCACTGTGGGCAGAACCATTCCTTAGGTCAGCGATCTTGAACCATGTAAGAAAACCAGCTGAACATGTCAGTCTGGCAGTGAGCAAGAAGCTTCTTTCACGTTTTCCACCACACTTCTTTGGCTAGGAAGCAATTTTCTTGATAAAGAGATAATACTGCATGGACAAGAAGTGGGCTGGCCAGCCTTTAAGTTCCTGCCTTGGTTTCCTTCAGTGATGGACTGTGCCCTGGAACTATGAGTCAAATAAATCCTTTCTCCCCCAAAGTTGCTTTCACTCGGGGTATTTGTCACAGCAACAGAAGCGAAGCTGGCTCGCTAGGTATCCTGTATTTTCAGTTGCTAGACCTGTGTAGAACGATTCTCTTCCGAGAGGCTCTGAAAGTGGTCTCCAGCTGGACCCATGAATGCCATTCCCCGCTGCCTTAGTGGGACATGGGCTAGGCAGACCTCCCAGGGTTCTCAGAATTCAAGACTTAGACTCTAAGTCTTCATAGGTACATACCTTCTTCTCCCTAGGACCTTCCTCTACCGCCTGTCATGTCCATCCTACAGCCCATGGGCTACATGTACTCCAGGAGAGCTGTATATACAGCCCCACACAAGATTCTAAACTTACTCCAAACATTGGGAGATATTTTTCTCCATTGGCCATTAGTTTGTTTTTTAATTTAAATTAATATTTTTTCTTTGAAACTTGATTGGGCATTCTTGAGTGTGAACTTTGTAGACGACAGGATTATTTGACACGCTCCCTGCCATTATTCTGTCCCTTGCCAGCGGGAGACCCTTGCCTTACTCTGCTGCAGTAAACAAATATTTTCTCCTGTTTGTTCATCCCTTCCTCCCTCTGTGCTTCTCTCCTTCCCTCCCTTCTTTTCCTCCCTGATCACCACTGTCTGCGGAAGCCACCCAGGACCCAGGGTTTCTTTCCTCTCCGTCCAGAAATGACATCTGACCCTTTTTGCATCCACATCAACCCCGCCTGAAACATGCACTGAAGCGAGACAGCTCAGAGACAGCCCAGCCTCAGGGTGCAGCCCAGCCTCAGGGTGCAGCCCAGCCTCAGGGCGCAGCCCAGCTGCAGGGCGCAGCCCAGTCATAGGACGCAGCCCAGCTGCAGGGCGCAGCCCAGTCATAGGACGCAGCCCAGCTGCAGGGTGCAGCCCAGTTATAGGATGCAGCCCAGCTGCAGGGCGCAGCCCAGTCATAGGATGCAGCCCAGCCGCAGGGCGCAGCCCAGCCGCAGGGCGCAGCCCAGCCGCAGGGCGCAGCCCAGCCGCAGGGCGCAGCCCAGCCGCAGGGCGCAGCCCAGCCGCAGGGCGCAGCCCAGCCGCAGGGTGCAGCCCAGTCGCAGGGTGCAGCCCAGTTATAGGATGCAGCCCAGCCGCAGGGTGCAGCCCAGTTATAGGATGCAGCCCAGCCGCAGGGTGCAGCCCAGTTATAGGATGCAGCCCAGCCGCAGGGTGCAGCCCAGTTATAGGATGCAGCCCAGCCGCAGGGTGCAGCCCAGTCATAGGATGCAGCCCAGCTGCAGGGTGCACCTCGCTTTTCAACTTTCGGACTTGACCAATTCTAATGTATTTTCGTGGCTGGACGATGGTTGGCCACTGTTCACTGTTGAATGCTAACACAGACTGGGAACAGCCAAGCAATATTCATGTTTTCCCCTTTGAGTTAGGAGTTATCACTAGTCCTTTCTTTGTAAGCCAAGGTAACCAAGCTGACGCTGTGACTTGAACGTGGTTTATCTCCATCAAAGTCCATGTTAACTAGTTTGTTTACTTTGCAGTGCAGGGGGTTGAACTCGTGGCCTCACGCATACTGCGCAAGGTTTTTACCCCTCAGCTACATCTCCAGTCCTTTATGTTAGAGCTTGGTCTTCAGTGTGGAGCTGTTGAGAGGGGGGACCTAGTGGGAGGTACTTGGGAAATGTAAACAGGGCCCTCATAAATAGCTTAGGTCTTTTACTTGTAGGAATGAGTTAGCCTTCCTGGGGTTCAGCCCCATTTTCTCTACTCTGCACACACTCAGGTCCCGCTCTGCTTTCTACCATGAGTTGAATCAACATGTATTCCTCAGCAGACTCAGGTCCCCTGAACCTGGGCATCCAGCTTTCTGCACCATGAGCCAAAATAAACCTCTTTAAAAAAATTATATCATCCAATCTCAACATCCTGTTATAACAACAGGAAAGAGACAGAGACAACTTAGGCAAGTTAAGGAAATTGTCTCAAAATCCTCACCAGCAAGAACCAGAGGTTTGGTTTAAACTCAGGAATTCAGACGGCCCAAGCACCCAGACCCTCTCAGCCCAGCCGAGGACCAGTCTCCTGTTTGTATTAGAATTTTGCACGGTGGTATTTCATCACAATCCACATCAAGTTTCATTTCTACTACTATTATTTGTGTTTGTGTTCTCTCTCCTAAATTGCTTTAATCTCTAAATCCCTGGTATTGCATTTCCTTCTCTCCCAACTCTGGCTTCTTAAAGCGTGCCTAATATCACGGCATGATCAAGGTCCTAACCCTAGCTCACACGCCCAAATCTTGGAAGCATCAAAGCAAAGTTGCCCAAGGCAGAGAGACGGAAAAAATAGAAACTCCATCTTAGCATTTTCAGCAGTGGGTGTGGAGCCCCTACGAAGAACCAAATGCTGTGTGGTGCAGACGGAGACATCACTCCGCTCTCTAGATGGGTCTGCTGGTGACCCTCCTCTTCAAAAGGGATGCTGTGCTCTCGCTGGGAGTTTATCTGCAGATCACTGCTGGGAAATCGCTGCCTGGGCAGATGGCTCCTGTCTCGAGCATCTATGGTGGGATGTCAGCAGGCACTTTAGTCTCAGAGGGAAAGTCGACTTTTCTCCATTGTACTGTAGGCCTTCTTTTGGTGACAGCTTGAAGAGTGTCCTTAGGAAAAGGTCAATGATTATCATGTCTTCTGCTGGCAAGTCTGGAAGGAAGAATAAGCCTTGAAGTTCTTCGTAAAGGTCACCCAGCTCCCCCAGCTCCAGGCTTGGGCCATGGTCTCACAGCTGCAGGCCTTGGACTAGGGATTTCCAGAAACCCTGGGAAGACATCTGCAACACTGACTGGAGGTAAAGACCCTTGACATCGCTGTGAAAGGCACTATGGGAAGGAACTCGAGGAGGAGCCAATTCCTGGGGCAAGATGACCTAAGTGGCCCTTATACACGCATTCAAGGTGATGTGTTAACCACCTCAGACTGCTCAGCCAGATCATTCCATTCAGGTAGTTAGGGGGACCATCCCCCCCCACTGCCGCTGTCATTCATCTCTCCGGGCTGCCCGCAATTAATTTCACTTAACAAATATTTATTGACTGTTGACTATAGCATCACGCAGGACCATGGGGTACATGTGACGAATACAGGAAGCTGGCTTCAGGCCTGGTTCTGGAGGCAAACAGCAAACAAGCAAATTCCTCAGGCATTTATTACAATTAGAAGCATATTTACTATGATGATAATGAAGGATGAGCTTCAGGGATCTCTCTGGCTTGCATAGGCTGCTCAGGAGGTCCTGAAGGGGCTGAGTCGTGCTTATGGGGTGTGGGAGGTAGGCTAGGAATTTATTCATGAGCTGTGTTTTGTAACATTGGCAAAAAGCAATACATTTGTGTAGCCTTTCTTATGGAAGGTGCCCCGCGTGTATAACCTCCAGCCTGATTGCCAGATAAGGAGCTGCGCCTAGATTGCTACCTGTGAACAGCAGCGAAAGCGGCATTTGGGGCCTTTTGTGGGAAAGCAACTGTGAACGTGTCTGCAGTTGCTATAAACAATCCAGCTCTCATTTGCCTGTTCCCTTTCACAATCGCTCCAGGTTTTCTTATATGCAAATCCAAGTTAGTACCGCTCGGCTCACGGGGTGGCAGAGAAACTTCTCCATCGCTGCGAAGTAAAATTCAAAAGTAAACAGAAGCACCGACATAATGTTTACTGAAAAACAGCCCTGTTCAGCCTGCCTGGCTTCCTTGCCACAGAGAGAAAGAAGGGAGGAACAAAAAAAAAAAGATTTTTTTCAAAATAGCATTGAGATTATTCAAGGCCAGTTGAATCAGGACCTGAGTGAGATTTTTGAGCTAAAAGTGCAGCTGTGAGAAAATGGAAAGGAAGGCATGACAGGAGGCACCCCCCCCCCACCCTGCAGCAGGCAGGGCTGGGGCTAGAGGGCGTCCCCTGAGATCACAATAAAACCACAAAGCCGACTGTGGTCCTAACAGCAGAGCAGCCATGACAGAGATGGCGGCGCCGTCCTTCTCTCTGTCGCAAAGCCGGTGGGAATGAGTGGGGAAGTTGAGCTGACGGTTTTAAGTCCGTTTTAGTTAAAGACTTCTGGAGGGAGCGCAGGTGACCTGGGCATACGTGCCTCAGGAGTGTGTTAGATTTCGGTCACCCTGACAAAAAATCCCTAAGACAGGTCAAGGAAGAAACGTTTAGTTTTTAATCTTTTAAAACTATGCTTACTAGTTCTTTAAGAATTTCAATGTAATTGATCGTATTCACCCCTGCTCCTTCCTCTAATTCCTCTGAGATCCACCTCCACCTCCCTACCCACCTCAACTTCATGTTACGTTTTGTTAAATAACCCATTGAGTCCCATTGCATCCATAATTTCTTGAGTGTAGACCACCTACCAGAGCATGAACTACTTGCCATAGGCCATACCCTTAAAGAATATGGACTCTCCCTCTCCCAGAAGCCAACGGCTGTCTCTAGCTCCTTGGTGAGGGGTGAGGACTTGTGAAGACCTTCCCGCGCCATGCTGGAGTGCTGACTGGCTTGGTCTTCTGCAGAGGGCATGCAGGCAAACATGGCTGCCGTGAGCTCAGGAGTGCAGCTTCTTCTCCAGAAGACACTGCTTCTCTCCAGTCCTGCCTGACCTCTGGCTTTGACCATCTTTCTGCTCATTCTTCTCCAGTGGCCCCCCGAGCCTTGGGGTGGAGGGTGGTCTGGATGTCCCATACTGGGGACACTTCTTCTCTGCACTTTGACCAGTTGCGAGTTCCTGCACGGACTACCGGCCACTGCACGAGGAAACTTCTCTGATGAGAGCCGAGAGCTTTACTGATGCATTTGAATTTTTTATTGTTATCGCATTTGTGCTGGATGTGTGTGTGAGAGCACGGATGTTGCGTGTGATAGCACGGATGTACCACAGCACACATGCAGAAGGCAGAGGACAGCGCTGAGAAGTCAGTTCTCTCCCTCCACCCTTACAGACCTCCTGGGACTTCAACCCAAGTGGTCAGGCTTACATAACAAGTCCTTTACCCAGTGAGCCATCTCATTGATCCTGAAATTTTTGTTTTGGCTCATGATTTTAGTTCAGGACTATTTGATCCGATTTCTCTGGGCTGTGATGAGGTAAACATCCTGGCAGGAAAGTGTGGTAGGGGAAACTACTGAACTCACAGTCACCGGGAAACAAAAACCAGAAAGAGCCAGCATAGTGGTACTTGATTTTAATCCCAGTAGTGGGATCTCTGTGAGTTTGAGTCCAGCCTGGTCTACATATTGAGTTCCAGGATAGCCAGCCAGAGTGAGACCCTGTCTTGAAAAAAATTTCTCTCTTTCTCTCTCTCTCTCTCTCTCTCTCTCTCTCTCTCTCTCTCTCTCTCTCTCACACACACACACACACACACACACACACATACACACACACACACACACACACACACACACACACACACACACACAGAGAAATGGGCCAAGATCCCAATATCCTCTTCAAGGGCAAAGCCCTGTGGACTACCTCCACCAACTAGGCCCTGCTCCTTAATGTCTCTCCACCTTCTAATAGCATCATTGGGACCAAACCTTAAGCATATGAACTTTGGGAGACATTTAAAATCTAAACCACAATAATAAGAAAAAAGCTACCTCCTGCTAAAAATACCATCTTCTCTACAAGGGACAAAAACATGTCCACAGTACACAGTGAACACCGTTAAGAGGTGAATTGTATCCTCCCAAATTCTTATATTGAAATGTTAACCCCTAACTTTTCAGACTGTAATCCAGAATGTGAGTGTTGTAGAAGAGATTAGGACGCAGGAACACACAAAGGGAAGATCATGTGAAGACATACAGAAAGAGTAGCCACCCAGGCCATGAAGGAGAGGGGCCTCAGGAACACAAACCCTGCTGACACCTTCATCTCAGACCTGTAGCTCTCAGACTGTGAAAACAGATCACTGCTCTGTAGATCAACGTTTTTTGCACTTGTTACAGCATCGTTAGCTGACTCATACAGACCAGTGCTGATGTCAGTGCTGGGTCCATATAGTGATAGTGGAACTCTGAGTCCAAAATGGCCCACAGAAAGGAGTCCTGGCGAGCCCAGACAAAAGCAGTGCTCTTTGCCTTCCTGGGACCCCTGCTCTGTGTGCACATTGGATGTCACAGTGTTGCCTTAATGGAGCAAAACTCCACCGTTTCTCTGTAAGCAGGAGGAGGAGGTTTGATAAGAACTTCCATGGTTACTCTGCATATGAAGTGGTATAGTTCATTTCTGGAGTATGTTGTTTTCTTAGAGAGCATGACTCACCAAATGACTCAGCAGTTTCTCTCCAAGGAATTTTGCCCAAGAGAAATTTTTGAAATGCTGAAGAGACATATATGCAAATGACTGTGACAGTTTTATTCTTAATAGCCAAACTAAAAATGATCTAGATGTCAATCACTGAGTGAATAAAAAGTAAGCTGTGAGAACCAATGGTTGCTGGGGGAGGGAGAGATGTTTTCTTCAGTGGTGTAGCCACTGGTCAGCTGCCCGTGCTCACGTAAAGAACTCTTACCCAAGCTCCTGCAAGCAATTCTGCTTAAATTCATTGCTTCACCGAAGGAAAAGGGGGTCAGGAAAAATCCGGGAACTGAAACAGAAGGACATTAAAAAAGCTAGGAAGGGGGGCATCAGTGAATGTGGTGATTGTGGGAGGTGATTGTGATCAAAATACATTATAGACTGGAAGTACCATAATGAAATATTATGCACAATAAGTATATCTAATAAAAAATTTTTAAATCTAGAAAAATAGTGATATAGCCCTACAACAAAAGTATACTCCTCAATAAAAGTGAATAAAATACTGATACACACAATATGAGTAAAAATGTCAAAATTCCTGAGCTATATGAATGAAGCCAGACACAAAAGGCGTCAACTACAATGGTAGTTACATGAATGTTGTTAAGGAATATTGTTTTAGGTGTGTTACTTTTGTTTATGTTGCATTTGTTTAACTCTGTGAAGCTGTGTTACTGTGCCTGTCTAAAACACCTGATGGTCTAATAAAGAACTGAACAGCCAATAGCAAAGCAGGAGAGAGGACAGGCGGGGACTGGCAGGCAGAGAGGATAAATAGAAGGAGAAATCTGGGAGAGGTGAGAGCTAAGAGTGAGAGAAGGAGGGGGATATCAGGGGCCAGCCACCCAGCTATACAACCAGCAACAGAGTAAGAAAGAAAGGTATACAGAAATAGAGAATGCGAAACACCCAGAGGCAAAAGACTGTAGCTGGAGAGTTTTCTCTCCGGATCCTGCCAAACCCCAACAGTCTGACAGTCCACTTATAAAATAAACACACAGACACTTATATTATTTAAACTGTTTGGCCTAATGGCTCAGGCTTCTAGCTATCTAGTTCTTACATCTTAAATTAATCCATTTCTATAAATCTATACCTCGCCACGTGGCTCGTGCCTTACCGGCATCTTCACATGCTGCTTGTCATGGTGGCGGTTGGCAGTGTCTCCTCCCACCTTCCTGTTCTCTCAATTCTCCTCTCTGTTAGTCCCGCCTATACTTCCTGCCTGGCCACTGGCCAATCAGTGTTTTATTTATTGACCAATCAGAGCATTTGACATACAGACCATCGCACAGCAAAAGACAGATGGGGATATTTTAAGTTAAGAAAAACTGGCAAGAAACAAGTCAAGCTAAGGCCAGGCATTCATAATAAAGAATAAGCCTTCATGTGTGATTTATTTGGGAGATGGGAGGCAGGCCCCCAAAGAGCCAAAACAGAAAAGAGCAAAAACAAACAACAGAGCATCAACGAGATTAAAATAATTGTGACATTAAGAAAAGGTTATGGTTATTAGAGACTAAGAGTCAGAGAAAGGAGACTACGGACTGCAATGACATGAGACTAGTTTGGAACTATACATACTTATATTGGTTGAAGTGCTGCATTATTTAAATATGTAACATGCACACTATGTACACACACATCGGTGGTACTAAATAGGCTGTGATATTTAAATACATTTGTGGTATGAGACACTGCATGTTGTCAAAGCTCATTAAACTCTCCACTCTTGGTGGACAAACTTATACATAATATACTCCACTGGCGCTGATCTGATGGGTCAATCTGATAATCATGGAAATGAGGAGAAAGGAAAATAACAGAGGCAAAGATAATCAACAATTGCTTTTGGCAACCATATTTAATGATGTTGATGTCCCCACTGTTTTGAAGTGGTCACGTGGACAATGTGGGGTCAGCCAGGAGTAACTGGGGATGCAGTCGTCTTCTTATTTCTGGCATCTTTTTTGTCCTTGAGAACCAAGGGACAACAATGCATATGGAAAAAAAAGAGAGAGGTGCAGACAGCTTAAGTGAGGCCCCTGAGCACCAAGCTAATATGAGCATATTAATAGGAGCAGATGGAGTGTTTTGTCAACTAAAACACCATGGAAACAACAATCACATGCGATCAGTGAGCATCCCTACCACACAGTCTCTCATCTTGGACTCCCATTAAGATTTATCAGAGAAATGTACAAGATGAGCTCCGATGATCTCACCTCCTCCTGATAATGAAGAAGTTATGCAAGACAACTGAGGTCGTGTAAACAATATTCAGGGTTGATGAAAAAAGCTCCCACCAGCCCAGAAAGGGAAAAATGAGCTTTCATAAGGATGAGGCTGACACTGGATTGGAAGCTCTCAAATATGTTCGAGTGCACATACTCATAAAAATGCTTAGTTTTTTAACTGGCAGGGGATCAATAGTCCATTGCCTTGAAAACTGGGAAAATTAAACACTTATCGGATTGTTTGTTCCTTTATGAATTCATTTTGGTACCCAGAAAGTAGTTTTAGAAGGGTCTTGTTTATAAAACTATCTCAGCTAATGAATTAAATAGAGCAAGAAGATGGAGCTAGACTACATGATCTAGCAGCTGGAAAGAAATTTATAGATTTGGATATTTGGCATCAACAATTACCATCACCAAAACAGAACAAAAGTGAGACGCTTTGTCCCTGTGGATGACGTAGTCCTGCTAAAGGGACCAAACCTAAGTCTGATCTGGATCCAGTTACCAAGTTTTCAGAGGAGATATGGGGGGGGGGGGGGGCGCGGCGGCGTGGATAAGGAATGACAGGGGACAGCACCAGGTACACAGTCAGTAAAAGCCAGTCCCTGGGGACTCTGCGACAGCTGTCAGTCAGCCCAGCAGATCTGTTGAGAAAAGAAAAAGAAAAGGAAAGAGAGAGGGAGAAGAGAAGAGGAGAGGAAAGGAGAGGAGAGGAGAGGAGAGGAGAGGAGAGGAGAGGAGAGGAGAGGAGAGGAGAGGAGAGGAGAGGAGGGAAGAGAAGGGAAGAGAAGAGAGGAAAAAAAGAAAAAGAAAAAGGATCCTGACAGAGAGAAGTCAATGGCCTAAAAGAGACTTACCAGCATTTCAAGCTTTTTAAAATGTGGAAGACAAACCCTGGTGATTCGATTGGTGGACACGTGATGTGGCTACTCCAGAAGGCAAGACAATGGCTCTTATTTGGAGGGTGCTATGGCCCGAACTGTGTCCCTCCAAATTCTTGTGATGAAGTTCTAACCCTCAGGACTCAGAGACCGAGTACGTTTGGACCTGGCATCTTTAAGGAGGTCACTGAAGGCAGAACCAGTTCATTAGGGTGAACCCTGATGCCATATGCCCGGTGTCCTCACATGAAGAATGACCTCAGGAGGTGACATCTGCAGGTCAAAGGTAAGGGCTTCTGGAGATCGAAACCACTGATACCATCTCTCAGACTTTAGTCTGCAGAACTGTGAGCAATCTGTTGGCGCCATTTAAACCACACCGTTGGCTGGATTTTGTTAGAACAGCCATAGTGGGCTAATTCAGAGGAAGAGACGGGCTGCAAATGAGCGGGACGAAGTTGGGGAAACAACCCTTAAGTGGTTGATACAGTTTCATCCTAAGTGGTGCTAACAGGAGGGTCTACTTTTTAGCGACTCCTAACCTGCCGCTCTTTTATGAGGTGTCTCTGTGCCCGTGTTTTATTTGCTAGTGTAAATGGTAGAAAATAAGAGTGGAAGATGAAGATTAATTGTAAACAAAAGTTATCCAGGCAACAGAGGGTCCCAGCTGGGACTAGGAGGAGTAGAGGTGTTTAATAGGAATGAGTGTATTTCTAGCGTGATGGTTTGAATGGGAATGGCCCACTATGCTCATAAGTTTGAATACTTGGTCCCCAGTTGGTAGAAATGTTTAGGAAGAGTTAGGAGATGTGGCCTTCTTGGAGGAGGTCTGTCACTGGGTAGAGAGTTCAAAAGCCCACACCATTGATAGTTAGCTCTCTGCCCTGTGCTTGTGAATCAGGATGTGAGCTCTCAGCTACTGCTCCTGCACCACGCCGATCTGCCCGCTGCCATGCTCCCCGCCATGATGGCCATGGACTCTAACCCCCTGGAACTATAAGACCTCAATAAACTCTTTCTTTTAAAAGTTGCCTTGGTTGTTGTGTCTTATCACAGCAATAGAAAAGTTACCAAGACATCCAGCATACTTTCTGAATAGGGGGTGTACAGGAGAGGAAGTGGGCAGAGAGTTGTTGCTGTAGGATAGGGGGTGGTAGGTGAGGTTTTTGCTGAAACCTGATTGCTTCTGAGTGTCAAGGCTAGCTGATAGCAACATGAGAGTTGGTATTATGCTATTCTTTTTTTTTTTAAACTGCTTCAGTTACTTTCACATTGGAAAGAAAATGAAAAAAAAAATGACAGTGGAAAACTAAAGCCAAGTTGCTTTATTATTATTTTCTCTAAGTTGCTTTTGTCTTTGATTTTCTAGTTGTCCTGTTTTTTCTTAGCCCATTTTGTTTTCCATAAGATGAGAATGAACTTGAATTTCTGATCCTTCTGCCTCCCCCTCCTGAAGGCTGGGATTACAGGCATGCACCAATACACATGATTTTTATTCAGCACTGGGAATCAAACTTAGAACCTTGTGCATGATAAGCAAGAAATCTACCCACTGAGCTACATTCCCAGTCCTATTTCTTTAGTGCTTTTTTTTTTCTACAAGCCTTATGTGGGTCCTAAACCAAATGTTTCCCCATCCTGTCTTAGTGTTTCCAAAAGAACCATGAAGGTGGCCACTGACTCCATTTTCTGCCAGCAAGGGAGGGTATACTTGACACATGATTCCTAGGCCAATATCCAGATTCTGTTATAATAATTTCGTCTTTTTTCAAAGAAACTAAACTGCATGCCAGCGATTTCACTGGTATAGATCTATGCTTTTCATTTTAGCCTGATAATAAGGACAGTTCTTATTGACACATTCTTGGAGACCCCAGAGAAGGCTGTTTGTACTTTTTTCCTAATGCAGCTGCATGTATTTGTGACATTGAGCAGTGGCGTGGGTTATGAAGCTGGTGGCTTTCAGCAGACTCTTGGGGGGATGCCTCATCTCTTCATATGGCAGCAGGATTCATGGGCTGCCACTGTATGTGGTCCATAGTCTCTAGGGATGGCTAGTCTGGAAGACACCAGGCCTCTAGCATCCCTTATCCATGCACAATTCGCCCATCACTGACATTTCAAAACCCTGTGATAGAAATTCCATCTCCTGGGTATATGCTTTGCCCAGATGCTGGAGCCAAGAGAATGTCCCCAGCCTTCTAGAAGGAGTGTTACAAAGACTTTGATAACAGTTTAATCAAAACTGTAGTCCAACTACAATGGCTACCACTTCACACCCATTGGGATGGCAATAATAACGTTTAGAAAAAGAAAAAGAAAGCCAGAAGATAACAAGTGCTGGTGAGCTCGTGAAATTAACACACTTGTGAAACTAGCACACTTGTGGGTTTCTGGTGGGAAGAAGCCTGGTGATTCCTCACCATGTTAAACAGAAAATCACCATGTGGCACAACAGTAATTCCACTCCTAAATATTCAGGCTAAAAACCTGGAAGCAGGAATATGAACAGATGCCTGTGTACCATATAGCAGCTCTATTAATTGCAAGCAAAAGGGGGGGGGATTATTCAACTGCCCACCACCAGAGAATGGATAACAAAGTATGACATGCTCACTTTCACAGTGGAATACCATTCCACCATGAAAAGTGAAGTTTTAATATACTCTGAAATAAACTGGATACACAAGGACAAATACTGGGTGATGCCACTTGTACATGATACCTATGAATAGGAAAATTCATGCTGACAGAAAGAGAATGCAAGTTACTGGGAGCTAGGGTGGGCTAGCAAACAGAGAATCATAATGCAAACGTTTTGGCCATAGATGGCGATGAGAGCTGCAGAGCACTGTGAACATTGTCAGACTACGATGCTTAAGACGATAAAGCGAGGGCAGGAGCGACCTGAGTTCGATCCCTACCACTCACGTCAGGCAGCTCGCATGCCTGTAACTCCAGCTCCAGAGATCCAACACTCTCTTCTGGCCTCCTTAGGCACTGCGCTCACATGCACAGAAACGCATATATACATGGTTTGTTTTTTTAACAGTAAAATGATGTTGTTCTTTTCTTCCTTCCTTTCTTAGCTGACGCATACAAACACACAAATTGTACCCATCAATGGAATACCATGTACTTTTTGAGACTTGTATATAGTATACAATGTTTGAATCAGATTAAATATATCTGTGACCTCAAACATTTGCAATTCTTTCTTTGTTGTTTTGTTGAGACAGGGTCTCACTTTGTAGCCCAGGCTGGCCTAGAACTCACAATCCTTCTAGATCAGCTCCCCAAATTCTAGACTGACAGGCATATGCCATCATGTCCAGCTGTTATAGCTTTATGAGGATAAATGTCAAAATCCTTTCTTTCTTCTGCCCCTAGAACTATATTATACATTATTGTAAGATGAAATATTATGTATATTTTACCAACACAAAAAGCATCACTTTAAAACCAAGTCTAGTCCCACACCCAGAAAAGCTTATAATAAATAGCATTCATAAAACCCTTCGTTTGCATTGTATATTTATTCTTCTTTTGTGCAGTGCTGCTGCTGAAGCCGGGGACTCATGCTCCTCAGGCATGTGCTCTCCCATCAAGCTCCACTCCCTGCCCCACAGCGGACTTCTCACCTTTAATATTGCTGCCCGCCAGATTAGCTGCGAACATCTGGACTGATGCATGCTGGTCTTCTTCCCACCTAAAAGTGTGAAACCCATCATGATAGTTTCATTCTGTTACTGTGACAAACTGCTCTGGCCAAAGGCAGCTTAGGGGAGGAAAGGGTTTATTTGGCTTATACTTCTGGGTCATAGTCCATCAAAGAGGGAAGTCAGGACAAGAACCCAAGCAGGAACTCAAAGCGGAAACTATGGAGGAATAGCGTTTGCTAGATGTCTCGGGCTCATGCTTAGCTCGATTCCTCAAACAGCATAGGGCCACTTGCTCAGGGGAATTGTACAGCACACATCAGGCCCTACATCAATTAATAATCAAGACAATCCCTCACTGACAAACCTGATCAAAACCATTACCGACTTGAGACTCTGCCCCCTGCCCCAGATTCTAGAAATAGGCTCAGTGAGTAATTAAGTCCTTGCTTTGTGAGCACAAAGACCCAAGTTCAGATCCCCAGCATCAACATCAAAGCTGGAAATGGCATTATGCACATGCAACCCCACTGCTGGGAATGGGAGAGAGAGACGGGCAGGTTCTGGGGCTCACTGGACAGCCATTTTAGTTGAGACAGCAAGCTCCAGGCTCAGTGAGAGACCTTGTCTCAAAAAAATGAGGTGGAGATGGGGGCTGGAGAGATGGCTCAGCAGTTAAAAGCACTGGCTGCTCTTCCCAAGGACCTGGGTTCAATTCCTAGCACCCACATGGCACCTTACAAATGCCTGCAACTCCAGTTCCAAGGGTCCCGACACCTTCACACAGATATACATGCAGGCAAAACATGAATGTACATGAAATAAAAATAAATCAGTTTTTAAAAATGAAGTAGAGATCGAGAAGGTTATTCTGACATCAACCACTGGCTTCCATATGCACACATGCATATAACACACACACACACACACACACACACACACACACACACACACACACACACACGTTAGAACTGGAATTTATATCACAAGAATCTAAGGAAACCCCCACTAGCTCCAAGGCCAATGGAACTGGCTTGAAAAACACAGCCAGGAAACCACCCCTGAAGCAGAGAGAGGCCTCCTGTGGGACAGGGCCTGCCTCGTGTCCAACCATAGGCTGCACTCACTGTTCACGTCAAACTCTAGGACCATGTGCTAAACCCAGCGCCGCAACGTCAGAAACATGTACCAATAGTCCTCACTCCAGCCACTCTTCCCAGTGTCCCATTTTTAGAAATGTGAGCCTTCTGCTCAGCAGAGAACGTGAAAGTTGTCTTTTCCTCAGATGGCGCTGTCAAGGCAGTAAAGCTAACCCTTTTCTACACAATCTGTACTCCTTCCTCTTCTTCTCAGGCTGCAGGTCTCCAAAAGTAGATGAGAAGAAAGTGGGGCTGGAAGGAGGAAGGAGGAGAAACAGACAGTGACGATTTGTATCCTTGGACACCTTGATTAAAAGTCTAAGTGAGGCCGGGCAGTGGTGGCGCATGCCTTTAATCCCAGCACTTGGGAGGCAGAGCCAGGAGGATCTCTGTGAGTTCAAGGCCAGCCTGGGCTACAGAGTGAGATCCAGGACAGGCTCCAGAACTACACAGAGAAACCCTGTCTTGAAAAATCAAAAAAAAAAAAAAAAAAAAGTCAAAGTGAAATTCTGAAGGGGAAAGAGAAACCTGAAATGTACTAAGGGTTATAATTTTTCACCTGCCACATCTCTTTCAGTCTCGGGATATCTGGATAGTTCAAGGGGAAGAAGAAAATTGATTTTGCCTTTCTGGAACCTGAGAAAATGAGAGCAGGGTGATGGCGGACAGATTCAACATGGGCTGAGGAGGTAGCTCAGTCGTTACCTGGAACGTCATTGGACAAACACGAGGGTCTGAGTTGGGTCCCCGGAAGCCATGTCAATCCAGACGTGGTAGCACACATCTGTAATTCCACTGTTCCTACAACATGAGAGCTGGAGAGAAGAGCACCACCAAAAGATTAGGAGGCAGCTAGTCTGAAGGACACAGCAGGAACCAAGAAATCTTGTCTCAAAGACTGGTATACACACACATACATGCATGCATGCATGCACCCATGTGCACACACACAAACATCATGAACACATACACACACATAGATGCACACAAACATGAATGCACACACATACACACATACACAGTTCTTTTTTTCAGGAAGACTGTAAACATTAGTCATGGTCTTGGACCTGAGCCTTGCCAAAGAGATACCTAGCAAAGCTGCCTCAGTGAGTCCTGTGCAGGACCGTTCAGGTGAGAGTTTTCACTTGGAACTAGCCTTGATGATACCTCCTGGTTAAAGTTCAAGGCATCTTGATACACGAGACCTCAATCCAAGTTACCTGAGATTGAACTCCAGTCCTCATCCCAGCCTATACCTTTGTCCCTGACTTGTCCCCGTGATTCTTTCCCTGGGGCTGCAGAAAGGGCCTTTTGTATCCACACAATCCATTCTTCTTTTCTTCTGTGGTACAATACTAATAGAAGTTGGGGATCCAGGGGCTAGAGAGATGGCTTGGTAGTTAGG
Organism: Peromyscus maniculatus bairdii; assembly: GCF_049852395.1. Lineage (NCBI taxonomy): Eukaryota > Metazoa > Chordata > Mammalia > Rodentia > Cricetidae > Peromyscus > Peromyscus maniculatus. The sequence goes on from NC_134861.1 coordinate 70,731,832, forward strand.
TGTGCATATTGCTCTTGCAGAAGACTCAAGTTCAATTCCTCACACTCACATCAGGCTAACAACCACCAGCTCCAGGGTATCTCCAGGCTGACACTCCAGCTCCAGGGTGTCTGACACTTCTGTAGGCACCTGCACCCATATGCACATACACATGACACCCCCCCCCCCACACACACACACACTAAAATAAAATAAATCTTAAATCCTTTTAAAAAAAATGTTGGGACTCCAATTGCCTTGCTAAAGATGCCATCTCCTAGCTTCCCTTGCAGCTATATCTGGTCATGTGACTAGGTTAACAGCAATGGAATTTAAATCAAAGTCATGACCTCAATGGAGCGGAGCGTGTTCTCTTCTTACCCAGTTCTATCTCCCTCTCCACAGGAAAGAATCCCAGTATTGAGAAACACAGAGCAACTGTAAAAAGAATGTTCTTCTCTGACGATTGCGGCACTACAGTATTCTTCTCTAGCAGTTTCTTCTGCCCTACATACCATCCTTATACTAACAACAGCTCAACTTTCCTCAAGCGCAACATATAAACTATGTACAAATGAATCAGACATGTGTACTATACTCTATTTGGCACAGCTGTACTTTAATGTGCAAACAAATCACATTAAAATGCAATGTCTTGTTGAAATGCAGAGTGTTTCAGTAGGTCTGGGCTGGGAGCTAAAATTTGGTATTTCTAACAAGCTGTGATGCTGATCATGTTGATTAGACCACACGCTGTGTAATGAGAACATAAAGACTGGCTGCTGAGAGGTCCCTGTCATCCCTCCGCTCTGAGTGTACAGGTCCTCCCGGGCACCCTTTGAACCTGAGAGTCTCCCCCAGCTTCTCTCTTCTTGCTGAAGACCTGTCAGCATCGTGGTGTTCCCATCGCTCTGCATCAGCCTGTGCTGACTCAGGTCCTTCTTAGGTCCAAGGTCTAGGCTCTCAGACAAAGCAAATGGGATGGCCAGATGTGTGGGACCAGAGAGCAGACAGCTATAGTAGTGTCAGGGCATCACCTCTAGGTTACAACATTAACCCAGATGAGGCTTCTCAGTGAGGACTTCCGGGCCATTTTCTCAAAAATTTCAGTCCCACGATGACTTCTCCCCCTTGGTCCCTCCACATGCCCCAAGGGGAACTTCTTACCACCTCACACCATGCATTTGACACAGTTAATTTTTCCACTGTCTGTCTCCTCTCACTGGAATTTTGGCCAGAGTCTGTGTTGATCGAGTGGGTCCATAACAGGAAGCTCATCAATGCACAAACAGGGACTCTATGAAGACACTCCAGGCAGCCTGGGGATGCATCTCACAGACATCAGTTGGGGTCAAGGAAAAGAGACCCAACTGTGGCCATTCAGGAGCACAACCAGGCTGCCAGGACAAGTTCTTGAACTCCCAAGAAATATCAAGATCTTATAGGTAAGAGAAGATCTCAAAAAGTCCTGCTGCTTACCGCCAACCACTGGTGTTTCTCCCCACTTCTGGAAATCTGATGTGTGCCTGCCACTACCTCATCAGCAAGTCTGTAGGGCTGACGTTTCTTCGATCAGTGAAGACACTGAGGCTTGGAGAATGGAGATCTGTGTTCAAGGAGAAAAGTCTGGATCCAAACTCAATTCGGCTTACGCCTAAGGACATGAGGGCTTGTGTGTGGGAGTCCCAGAACGGACTGGGTTTCTAGGTGAGGCTCGAGTGACTCCAGTTTTCAGAAGAAAAAGGCTGAAGAGGCGGTGGACACCACTATGCATTTCTTCCTGGGTGGCTTATGGACTGATTGGTTTTGCATAGCTGTGACCGACGTGTGACAGAGCAGTTTAAAGGATGGGAGATTCGTTTTGGCTGCTGCTTTTAGTGGTGTCAGGTGGAGCAGGACAGGGAGAGTGGGACAGAACAGATCACGCCAGGGCAGACAGGAAGTGGGGTGGTGGTAAGAGGACCCCAGGTCCCAGTACTTTCAAAAGCACCCCCCCACCCCAGTTCCTCCTGCAAGAGCCCACTTCCAAGCTTCCTAGAATAGCACTGCCAGGTGGGGACCACAGATTCAAACCATGAGTAGTGCATTTTGAATTTCAATCATCATTGATTCTTTTCTCCGGGAAAGCTCACACATGCTGTCTTTTATTTACCCTTCTTCCAAGTAAGCCCTGCTGACTCACCTGGTCCCCATGTATTGGTCTCTTTCTTTGATTTGGAGCAGAAGAGTCTAAGACACCCACTTGCGCGTCATGGCCCTTTGTGACTGACTCTAGGCTACTAATGCTAGCCCACTAGGCTACCCCTGAGTGCCCTTAATTTGTAGAGCCTTATCCAGAATGAGTGAAAAGCATGGCTAAGCGGACTCACCCCTTGGCGGCCACCCCATTCACTTCCCCTGTACATTAGGGGCCACCCCCTTCATCCAGGGCAACTTCAGGTCACAAGAAACATCTTTAAACGAGCAAAAGTGTCATACAGTTCTGAGGGATTCTGAGCCTGTGTGTTGTAAACGGTTCCCGGGTGTTCATTTCCACACAGTTCCACGGGTAACATACATGGAATAAGAGCCCCTCAGGATTCCGACCCGGGATGAGGGGTCAGGGAGGGATGCAGCAGAGAGTCCTGGCACAGAGGGACTTCTGGACGCTGCTGCTGTGCTTCCTGCCCCAGGCGGTGATTAAAGCTCACACAGGCTTTCAGACACAAGCCCACACCTGTGACCTGCATGGCCTGAGCAGTGAGTGCTCTGTGGAAGTGTCTCTGCAATTACCGCGACATGTGGAGAGCGCCTGGGAGACGGCCCCCCTCTTCCGGAGTGACACAGCCATGCCCTGAATTCAGAAAACTCCCTTTCTGAGGAACTCAACACCCTTCTAGTCATAATCTCATTTAGACTCCCAGCTGCCCGCCAGTCCTGGCTGCCCCGTTCCTAGAGGTGAAAAAGTGAGGTCTAAAGAGCTGAAAGACAGGTGAGAGCATGCGCTGACACCTAGGTCTCCTGACTCCATCCCTCAGACCCTGAAACCCGCCCCTCCCGCTCCCCCCCCCATGGACTCCATTATCCTGACGTCCTGAGCGCCAGAGGGAATGCTCATCCTTCTGCTCGCAATCTGAAGAAAGGCTAGCTTCCAGAATCTGTGCTTTGTCACAGAACAGGGCCCGGGTCCAGGCTAGATTAAAAACACATAGAATTCACAGTTTCGGATTCCTGAGAAGCGAAGTGAGGACTAACGCGGGCAGAAAAAGCACAGGAGAGGGTGATGGGCACCCCAGCCCACGGTGATTGAGGCCTCGGTGGCCCTCAGCACCTGAAAGCATAGGCGTGCACGCCATCCCAGCGTGAAACACAAAGAACGGTGCCGCATGATTCCCGCGCAAGGATTGGTGGCACGCTTAGTGTTCAGGGTTCATTGGTTTTTGAAATACTCAAAACACAGGCAGATGGTGCAGTTCAGGCTCGTGCCTCCTCAGTCACGGCTGCTCAGGTGTCTAGGCTGGCGAATACGGAATTGGGCATGACAGTTGTTCGAGTTCGTTTTCTGTCGCTAAAAGCACAATACCTCAGAGGGGGTAAGTTACACATGGAAAGGGGTCATTCATTGCCTGTAGTTCTGGTGGTGATGGTGGTTGTGTGTGTGTGTGTGTGTGTGTGTGTGTGTGTGTGTGTGTGTGTGTATGTGTGTTTCTGTCTTTCTCTGTGTGTGTGTGCCTGTGTGTGAGTGCGCGTGCATGCACATCTTTGTGTGTGTGTGTGTATGTGTGTTTCTGTCTGTCTCTATGTGTGTGTGCCTGTGTGTGAGTGCGCGTGCATGCACATCTTTGTGTGTGTGCAAGTGCTCATGTCAGTTACAAGCGGAGACTAGAAGTCAACCTTGGGTGTTGCTCCTTAGGATCTGTCTGCCTTGGTTTCTGAGAATCTTTCACTGACCTGAGACTTGCTGGTTGAGCCCCAGGGATCCAGCAGGCTCTCTGTCCCTGGTACATACCACCACACCCAGCCTTTAATATGTGTTCTGGGGATCAAACTCAGGACCTCATGCTCATGTGGCAAGCATTTTCTGGGCAGAACCACCTCTCAAGCCCTAAGTGGTGGCCATCTTGACGGTAGAGTCCTGAGGCGGTACGGGGTACCATGTGCCAAGAGGCAGGGAGTACCCGAGAAACGCAGCCAAACTGGTTTTGATACCAGAACCATTAATTCATTAACCGCATGAATGGGTTAATTTATTCATGAACACAGAGCCATAATCACCTCCTGGAGGACCCACCTGATCCCCTCTCTGAGAATGTCACACTGGAGATGCAATTTTAACATGAGCTGTCATAGGGCAGACAATGTTCAAACCCCAGTGGCACCCAGCAGAATATTGACAGTGTTAGCAGCTAACTTTTATTGATAGCTTGCTCAGGAAATGCATAGCCACTTCATGAGGGTTACCCATTTAATCCTTTTGAGAAAGCTTACAATTACCATCCCATTTTCCTTCTGAAAATACTGAGGCTTACTGAATATGTGTGAGGGCTTGTGAGAGAACTCAGGACATAAAGTGTTTGACCTATATGCCTGATGACCTGACCCCACATGGTAAAAGAAGTATCCAAGTCACTGTTCTGTTGCTGTGAAGAGACACCACGACCACAGCAGCTCTTAGAGAGGAAAACATTTCAACAAGGGCTGACTGACAGTTTCAGGGCCTTAGTTCATTCTCATCATGTGGGAAGCATGTCAGCATGCAGGCAAGTGCCGAGAACTACTGACCCATGGGGGGGGGAGAGAGAGAGAGAGAGAGAGAGAGAGACAGAGAGAGAGAGAGAGAGAGAGAGAGAGAGAGAGAGAGAGAGAGAGAGAGAGAGAGAGAGAGAGAGAAAGAACCTGGGCCTAGTGTGGGCTTTTGAAACCTCAAAATCCACCTCTAGTGACACACTTCCTCCAACAAGGCCACATCTCCTAATAGTGCCACCCCCTGCTGACCAAGCATTCAAATCTATGAGCCTATGAGTACCATTCTTATTCAAACTACAACATTCCACTCCTTGGCCTCCACAGGCAGGTAGCCATATCAATGCAAAAATGCATTCAGTCAAACTTCCAAAGTCCCGAGAGTCTAAAACACTCTCAACACCTAAAAGTCCAAAGTTCAAAGTCTCTTCTGTCTAGCTGTAATTCCCTGTAAAAATCAAAATCAAAAAAGCAGATCACATACGTCCAACATACAATGGCACAGGATATACACTCCCATTTAAAAACATAGCGAAGGGATCTTAGTGAGGAAACACTGGACCAAAGCAAGACCTGAAACCAGCTGGGCAAACTCCAACCTCTGCGCCTCCATGTCTGACGTCGAAGCTCTCTTTAGGTCTCCAGCTCCATTCAGCTTTGCTGACTGCAACAAGGAAAGTTTTCTTTGACCTCTGCTTGCACACCATAGCACATGTGCGCACACACACATCACACACACACACACACACACACACACACACACACACACACACACCACTACTACTACTAACTACTACTGCTAATAATGATGATAATAACAAATATCTTAAAAGAAAACAGTTATGTTGTTTGCCTGACCCCTCCTCACATGTTCTGCCATTTAAGTGCTTCTATCTGGAGAGCCTAGTCATTGGTACACCAGGGGCTTCCTGTTGGTCACTGCAATTTTCCTTCCCAAGAAAGCCAGTGAAATGCCAGCATCAACACTCAACACTGGGAAGCAGATTCTACTTTTTAAGTTTTGGCGACAGCTTCCCGTCAGGAGCTCTTCAAATTCCGTTTGAGAACCATCACTTCGAAGTGCGAACCTCTGATGACTTCTTCAGCCTCCTGGAAGACACCATTTGACCACACAACATGGAGAGTTTAATAGGAAGAAATGTGTGTGGGCTCTGTTCCCATCACCCTGAGGTCAGCGACGGCGGCATCTTCCACATCTCCAGGACAGGCAGGCGCTCACCTTGCCCTCACGGCCCACCTGGAACCATTCATTTGCACAGACTGCAGAGGCCTGCCTGGAGGGTGACTTTGGAAAGACTGCACACCACCAGATGAGTCGTTAGGACACCCGTGGCAAGCCTTTCATCGGCAAAGCGCGGCAGTCGCTCAGGCCAAGGCTCCCACAGGCTACTCCAAGGCTCGCTGTTCCTGCTGAACCTTGAAGTGAGAGGCAGACCGTGTCTTGACTGATGATGACCTTCTGTTGGGTCTGCGTCCTCACTACCATGCTGCTGCTGCTTTCCTGCCTGCTGAGAAGACTCAGTCCCTTCTCCTTGTCAGACTCCATGCATCTCGAGGACAAGTGTTCAGCCGCTCCTGTTCAGCAGAGTTCCCACACACCTAGCTGCTAATCACTAAATACTTGTAAAGAAAAAAGCATGAGGGGCTGGAGAGATGGCTCAGAGGTTAAGAGCACTGACTGATCTTCCAAAGGACCCGCGTTCAATTCCCAGTATGCACATGGCAGCTCACGACTATCTGTAACTCCAGTTCCAGGAGACCCGAAACCTTCACACATGCAGGCAAAACACCAATGCACATAAAATAAATAAAAAAATTTTAAAAATGAGTAAGTATCTATGAAAGGATGAGTGAACACAGGGACACAGCATTATTCAGTTTTCCACTGTTGTAATATACAACAGAGATAAAAAACCTATGAGAACAAAGGTTTATTTTGCGTCACGGTCTTGGAAATTGAGGTGCATCTGCTGTTTTATGTGTTCAGAGCAGTGCAGTGGTTTAAATGGTCTGTTCATTCCATTAAGTACAGCACAGGCATTAAGGAGAACTGAGTAAATTGGGGAGGGCGGGGACGACAATACATAGCTTTAATCCCAGCACCCGGGAGGCAGAGACAGGCAGGTCTCTGTGAGTTCGAGGCCAGCCTGGTTTACAAAGAGAATTTCCAGGACAGACAGAGCTATTACATGGAGAAACCCTGTCTCAAAACAAAACAACAAAACAAAAAGAAGCTATTTAGATTTAGATTTACTTTTTAAAAACAAACAACTTGGGGGTCTGAAGAAATGGCTGAACAGTTAAGAGCACGTGCTGCTCTTGCAGAGGACCCATTTTCAGTTTCTGGTACCCATGTGGGGCTCACAATCACAATCACCTATAACTCCAGCTCCAGGGGTTCCTACTCCTTCTTCTAGCTTTCTTGAGGAATGTGTGCACATGGTATACTTGCATATGCCCAGGCAAAACACTCATACAGATAAAATAAATAAATTTTTAATAAAAAATGCTTTTCAAACTCCAAGGCTTTAATAAATGTCCTAAACAGCTTGATCTCACTTGTATTAAAAATTACATTTCTAGTCAGGTATAATGGTATATGCCTATAACCCCATTAAGTGGTAGGCAGAGGCAGGAGGATCAGTAATTCAAGGTCATTCCCTATGTGTCAATTTCCAGACCATCCTGGGTTACAGAAGACCCTGTCTCAAAAACAAAACAAAAAGACAGGGGAAAAAATGTGTTTCTATCCATATGCATATGTGCAGATTCATGACAAAAAGCCTATCTTAAAGAGCTAATCCAAACACGGTGATCTCCGAAAAAGTAAACTGGAAAATGGGTAGATGTGAAAGAGGTCTTTCAGCTTTCAATTCGTATTCCTTTGCAATGCTCACTTTTTGAAAAATGAATTGTGCTACGGTTCCAGCATCTGGGAACTCAGACAAAAAGGTAGCAAGTTCCAGGCCAGCCTGGTTACGCATAAAAACCTTGTCGCAAACAACCCAGGGGGCAAAATGAGACTATATTCACACATTTGCCGCCGATTATTTGTTCTTATTATTTGTTGGTTTGTTTGTTTTAACACAGGGTCTCACTGTGTAGCCTTGGCTGTCCTGGAACTCACGATGTGGCTGGGGCTGGCCTTGAAGACACTGAGATGTGCCTGTCTCGGCCACCACACCTAGCCTTTTCTATTTCTGAAATTTTTAAGTCAACACAACATCCCCAGGAATTTCTCCCCTGTAACAGGTCTAAAAAACAAGAAAATGGTACAATACAATCAGCCTTGCAGAACCAAAGTCATCCATCAACCTAGCCAACCCCATATCAAAAGTACTTAGGAAAGTTCTGTTGCTGACAGGTGTGGCAGGTTTGGCTGTGTGTGCTGACCATGCACAATTTCCTCTTCCTCCTCATCCAGTAAACACGCAACACAACCACAACTTTGGTACCATGTGTTATGTGGGGATATTATAAGCAATCTTAACACGATTCAAAGCACAGAGGAAGCCGTACACAGGTTACATGTAAATAGGACAACATTTTATGTAAGAGCATTGGCAGCTGCAGATATTGGTGTCTGAGGGTTTCTGGAACCAATTCCCTGTAGACATTGGAGGTTGTCTGTATATTAATTTGAGAAAATTAGTTATCTAGTCTGTTGCCATAGCCAGAGGCTCTTAGGCATAAGCAATACTTAGAAAAAAATCATTGTCTTAAATCCTGTTAAGTGAAAATTATTGAAGGCCATTGTTTTGGAAATAGCAACCAAGTTATTACCTACCCTTCAGAGAAATCAAGAAAGAGCCAAATTTCCCCCCAAAGGCCAGTTTTAATCAGCATGATAATTAAGTTCCTTCAGTTTCATCCTTACAAAAAAGTAGCCTGATGTCAGCAGATTAGTTTCTGGTGTTCCGTCTTCGCCAAATCCTACAAGAATAGTAACAACACTGACCCTTTTCCTGGCTGTAAAAACAGCCCCTTCACACAGCTCTTTGAGATACTATTTCATAGACCTAAGTGCAGCCCTGTTCCAGAATGGAAAAATCAAGCCAATTAAGATCTTACCAAATGTGTTGTAATTTTGTCTTTTGATAGTCTATTCCCCAGAAACAGTCTGGCTCAGAGTCATTGGCCACCGCTCACTAGGGAGTGTGTTCAATCAGGAGCAATGCCCAGGAGTAGCAACCACGCCACTGGGAACAGAGAGAGAGAGAGACTGAGCTCTCCAGGCAGTTACAACGGAGGCTTCCATCATGTTTCTGGCAATACTGCCACTGGAATGTTCCAGCAAGTGGCCCTTTCCCATCCAATAGGCATTAGTCGGGGCTGCCTTGGGGTGCAAACATGCCATTGAGCAAAACCATGCCACTGAGGAAGTAAGCCAAGAACTCTAAGTCAACGACTTTGAAGCAACCGGGTCAAGAACCCCAGTTTGGACAGGGGACTTGGTTGTTCACCGAAAAGCATTCCATCATCCCTGGCTTCACCTAGAGGGTGACATGGCCTGAGGAGCAGGGATCTCTTTCCCAGTACACTGACATCCAGCAACACGTTCCTGAAGGAAGGAATGATGGACATCAGCCATGGCCCAGGCTCCCCAAATCCCAAGATGCTGGGTCCCTGTTTCCAGGTATGGGACACCCAAGGTATCCCCATACACACACAAGGTAAAAGTCACCCCTGTGAAGTCTGGGCTACAGGCACTTTGAGCCTCAACTCTGTTGTCCCCCATAAATCTTCTGGCTGGCCGGACAGTGGTGGTGCAAACCTTTAATCCCAGCACTTGGGAGGCAGAGCCAGGAGGATCTCTGTGAGTTTGAGGCCAGCCTGGTCTACAGAGTGAGATCCAGGACAGGCACCAAAACTACACAGAGAAACCCTGTCTCGGAAAAAAAAAAATCTCCTTACACAGGGGAAGAGACCCCGGGGACTGCTGGGTGTTGGTAGTCCACTCTAGTGTGGTGGTATTGTGTTCCCCAAAATATTGTGTACCCTAATAAATTTATCTGGGGTCAGAGAACAGACAGCCACTAGATACAGAGGCTAGAAAATGGTGGCACTCACGCCTTTAATCCTAGCATTCCAGATCCCTCTGGATCTCTGTGAGTTCAAGGCCACATTGGAAAGAGCTAGGCATGGTGACACATGCCTTTAATCTCAGGTAGTGAGCCTTTAATCTCAGGGAGTGGTGGTAGAAAGCAGAAAGGTATATAAGGCGTGAAGACCAGAAACTAAAGGCATTTGGCTGGTTAAGCATTTGACCTGGTTAAGCATTCAGGCTTTTGATCAGCAGTTCAGCTGAGACCCATTGGGATGAGGACACAGAGGCCTCCAGTCTAAGGAGACAAGACCAGCTGAGGATCCGGCGAGGTGAGCTAGCTGTGGCTTGTTCTGTCTCTCTGATCTACCAGCATTGACCCCAATAACTGGCTCAGGTTTGATTTTATTAATAAGAACTTTTAAGATTCCTGCTACACTCTAGAGTTCACCCATGTTTCTCGCTTTCCTTCCTTTGCTCCCGTTCACCTATCACAGCTAACAGTTCTATTCTCTGTGCCTTTCCCCGAGAGCATCGGAGGACGAAAAAGACAACCGAGGACCAGGATGGTGCTGTGTGTTCGGAAGGCAATCCTAGGGGACATGGCACCAGGGCCAGAGGCAGAGCCCGGGGTGTGAGTGCATGCTCTAGGGTGCTCCTAGAGATTCCAAGAAGCCAATAATTATTGGCTGCAACTAGCAGTAGGCCTCAGGACGTTCTAGGCCAGTGTTTCTCAGGCTGCAGTGTGAAGACAGACCACCTGGATCTTGTTGCAATGTGGATTCTGCTTCCAGCCTGGAGGAAATTTCAAAATTCTCTTTCTGGCTTCTGGTTCAGGGAAGTAGCTGAGATTTTAGGGGGAAATGATTGTAAATGGATATCACTGGGTTAGACCATCACGGTCCTCACCCTGTCACCCCCACCTGCCATTTGCAGAAGGACCAGAGTCCAAAGGACACAAAATTAGCAGCTGGTATGTGATGAGCTGTAATGGAGGTCCTCAGAGCCCTGGTACTGATCTTTTAACCATTGTGAAGAGCAGGTACCCTTTCCTGTGTGAGTCTGCCTTCTGGAAGGACCAGTGCTGTCTAGCCTGGTGAGAAGAGAAAGGCTTGGGATTTAGGGCTTAGCTAGTGTTTGCCTAGCATGTAGGAAGCTCTGGGTTCGATCCCCAGCATCGGATAAACCAGACTTGACGGGCTACACAGTGAGTTAAGGACCGGGCTCTCTCCTGTCCTCATCGGTCTGCTGGAGGCCAGGCCAGTACCGGCCCGGCCCGGTGCTGAATCCCAGTGGGTCGCTGGCATCTATCCCAGCCTTCGGCAATGAGGCGCAGCTAGGGCCCAGGTGCCACCTGCTTGGCCCCAGTGGCTGGCCCTCGTGCAGCTGCGCGCTCATTGCTCCCAGCAGCGCCTAGGCAAGCACCCGCGTTCTCAGACCTCAGCAGAACCGTTGCTTAGCTCAGGCTTGAAATCCAACCTAAATTCACCCCCTGGGCCTGCAGGCACAAGTGCCAGATGCTCTTCCCAAGCTGAGCTGGGGTAATGGGAGGTGACAGGCTGCGTGCGCGTGGGGACCCGGAGTGAGGGGCTGAGAGGCTGACAGCTAGCTAAGCACTCCTCCTTGGGAGGAGACCCTGAGCGGGAAGGGCTGGGGCGGCACCCTGCACCTCTCAGGGACTCACTCACATGCCTCCCAACTTCACTCCTTCAGGCTCTGATGCTCCACCTCCTTCAGAGTTCGAGGTTCCTAGGGGAGGGGTCTTCAACCTCACCCTCAAAGTCTGCTGCAGCAAACCCCAATATGAGGCTTTGTGGGAATGTTCTGGGGTGGGGAATAAATCGAGGTCACCCTGGCAACAACAACAACAACAACAACAAAATTCCATTCAGCCCCTTCCCCTCTGCCAGCCCATCTGGCACCTTTGTGGAAAAGAGAAAAAGTACTTCTCTCGGAGCAAGGCAGCCAACAGGGTCAGGACAGGCCAGTGAGGAAGGGGCACAGCCAATCATAGGGCTTCGGACTTGGAGAGACAGCATGGCCCAGCTTTCGGGGTTAGCCGGTGCCTAAGGGCAGTGAACAACAGATAGTCTGCCAAATCCTTTCTTTCCTTCCCTTTCCTCTTTCTTCATCAACTGTTGGCTGAAAATCTAGCCCCTGCTCCTCGGCCCCTAACTTTAAATCCCTGGGAAGGGGCAGGCATGTAAATGGATAAGGCACTAGGCTTTCTGATGATTGGGACTGAACCATGGTTTAGACTGCACATGTCTAAAGTCGGGAACCCAGGCACCTCGGTAAGAGTCAGACGGTCCCTTGGAGTGGTTCCCTCTAAAGCCCGACCCAGCAGCAAAGGGTCTCAGGAGTATAAGGGGTCAACATTTCCCATCCAGAACCCCTGCTTTCCTGTAAAGGCCAATGGGAGGCACGGACAGAGAGAGCCTTGCTCTTCCAGTCCCTCCATAGCCTGTCGGGAAGCCGGAAGCGTGACTTTGCTTTACTAGGGCATCTGAATGGGGGCATTGAGAGGAGACAAGGACAGAGCTCCAGGGCTCTTTGGGGAAGGAGGCTGGAGAAGGTCTCCACCGCAGTGAGTTTTTTCAGGTATATCTGCTAGGGAAGGTGTTGGGAAAATGTCTAGCCTGGAACACCCTCCAGAGCCGAAATTCCACTTTGAATCTTGAACTGCCTGGGGTGAGGGATGGAGATTAAGGAGGCATTCAGATCCTGTTAAGTTGTCATGGGTCGAAACCGTAAGTGCTAGAGGCAAAGGAGCCCTTGAGAATAGAATTCCTCCAGTATTCACCCCACTCCTAGTGAACTCTTGGGGTCCCAGACTATGGAACCAAGGATTCGGGATATTTCAGCCTCCACTAGAGAGCAAGGTGCCCCAGCAATGATGCCTGTGGATCTGCCGGACAGGTTTTCAGCTCAGGGTCACGTTCAGATGCATACAGCTGTTCAGCAGGTAGAAGGGCAAGGCTGCCTGTCTAGCTGGGAGGCAGTGGAGAGGGGCAGACTTAGTCACAGAGTTCAGGAACTATCCCAAGAAAGCAAGCCAACATGCTAGACAGTCGCATAGAAGAAAAGCCAGAAATGCAAATGGCTGGGGGGAAAAAAAAACAAATAAACCCTCATCTTAAAAGAGAACTACTCCCAGGATGTAGCTCAGTTGGTAGAGTGTTTGTGTGGCATGGGTTTGAATGCCAGTACCATATAAACTAAACCTGGGGAGTACATGCCTATAATCCTAGTGTTTGGGAAGTAGAGACGGGATCAGATCAAGGTCATCCTTGTCTCCATAGCAAGTTTGAGGCTAGCCTAGGGTTACATGAGACCGCATGTGCATGTGTGTGTGTATGTGTGTGTGTGTGTGTGTGTGTGTGTGTGTGTAAAACTATACATACACACACAAAAAAAAACTCAGAAAATATTTTTTAAGCTTCAAGAGTGGGGCAAAGATGTCTTGAGCCGAACGGGCAAAGGAGGAATCTAGGTAGGAAGATGGAGCAAAGTCAGGGATACTGTTCATTTTTAGAGGGTGTCCTGCACCCTTTTGGCACTGTTCAGGGAAATGGGAAGGAAAGTTCTGGCCTGTGAGTCACAAGATGGGCTGTAGCTCTGTTCTGTTGACAATTGTCCATGTGACTTCCATGAAATAATTAGTATTCTCTGGGACTTAATCTTACTCTTAAAATGGAGGCATTTAGTAGGGTCTCTTGATAGCTGGAGATCTCACGTATGGAGCGGGCAGAAAGTCTGAACAGTGGAAAAACAGGACACTTTCCAAAAGCATTGAGTTTATTTGTCATGTATCTGTGAGGTATGTTGAATTGAGTATGGAATTCTTGCTTCCTCTGCAAAAGTCCACATGGACTCCAAAGGCCTTGATGAGATGCCCCATCGGAGGACAATGCTTTTAAAAAAGAGAGGAAGGTCCTGCCATAGGGAGCCTTGTGGCTACATGTGTGAGCAGGTGAGCTGGGCTCTGGCAGCTATGGGAGGGAAGCTGGCAGTTTGCGCTGCTCCAACTGTACCCTGGCTGACGTTTGTTCGATACCACCCAGCTATGGCAGAGGAGATGTGGGTGGGTCCTGCATCCTGTATCAGCTGAAACCCTGAGGAAAATCTGCTGTAGGATGTTCCAGATGCTCTGAGATGAAATACAGATGCTCTGAGACGAGATGATGTCTCCTTGAAAATTCATGAGGCATGGCCCGCTGCCCTGCCTGTTGGCAGACTGCCTTCTCCTGCATCAAGACCCCTGCTCCCTCCCCAAGGCCACTCAACTTTGTAGCCTGAGCCCTGGGAGCTGAGCATTCACTGGGGACTTTGGGGGTGTTGTCTGGGGAGCTAATGACCTGGGAAGGTTGGGTGGTAGAGGTAAGGAGGGGGTGCCCTGCTGGGAAGGAATGGCTTAACAAGACACAACCCAAACAGAGCCCTGGGATTGAGTCATTTTAGGAGGCAGCATTGTCTATGGAACATTTCATTCTTGAAAGCTACTGTCACGTTCTAGTCATTAGACTGCATTTACTCGTGGGTTGTAGAAATGACTTCCCATGGGAAGTGACGGCAATTCCCTTTTCAAAGGATGCTTTGTTTTCGAGGAGAAGAAAACGAAGCATGTGACGGTGAGGAAGAGACCGAAGTCTGAATCCCCTGTTGAGTTAGTCCTGGTTGGAATCCACAAAGCATGAACATATGAAGAAGTAGCCAGGAACTGATGCGGTTAAAGATGATGGTGGTGGTGGTGGTGGTGATGGTGGTGATGGTGGTGTGATGGTGGTGGTGGTGGTGCTGGTGGTAATGGTAATGGTGATTGTGGTGCTGGTGGTACTGGTGGTGGTGGTGCTGGTAGTGGTGGAGGTGATGCTGGTGGTGGTGGAGGTGGTGGTGCTGGTGGTGCTGATGGTAATGGTGGTGGTGGAGGTGGTGGTGCTGGTGGTGGTGGAGGTGGTGGTGCTGGTGGTAATGGTGGTGCTGGTGCTGGTGGTGGTGGAGGTGATGCTGGTGCTGGTGGTGCTGGTGGTGCTGGTGCTGCTGGAGGTGCTGGTGCTGCTGGAGGTGGTGGTGCTGGTGGTGGTGCTGGTGGTGGTGCTGGTGGTGGAGGTGGTGGTGCTGGTGGTGGTGCTGGTGGTGGAGGTGGTGGTGCTGGTGGTGGTGGAGGTGGTGCTGGTGGTGGTGGTGCTGGTGGAGGTGGTGGTGGTGATGGTCATACTCACTTACTGCACACCTTCTGCATGCCCACCTCTGAACTAAACCATTGTATGGGTGTCTCAAAGGATCCGTACAGATCCCCCCTAGGCACTATTGTTCTCCTCATTTTGTAGATGAAGAGACTGAGAAGTCAGATCTGTCTGCTCAGGACGATTCAGGGAGGGGACCTGCTCTGTCCAGTTCTGAAGCCCATCCCTACAGCATTGACCTCTCCATTTTAGTAGCCGCTGCATTTAATAGAGATTTCCCTCGTTCCCCTGATGTAAAACTCCTCTCACCAAAGCCCACAGGAGGAGGGAGGAATAAACAAAAGGAACAGGACACAAACCAGACAACAAAATGGGAGAGAGCCACGTGGGCCTCGGCTTTAATCTATTACAGCCATTAGGCGGCAGCTGCTTCCCTTCGGTCCCCCAGATGCTGACACCGAGTGCTTAAAATGTCTGCAAATTAAAGTGGGACTGCGGTGGTGTCCGAGGAGGCAGGGCTGCAGCCCGGCTCTCTGCAGCCCTGCCTGGCCAGCCGGACCTCCGTCCTTGCCTTGTTAGCATTTATATGAGGCCTCTGGCTGCAGAGCCAATAGATCGAGCTGCGCAACCTCACACTTTCTCATTTTGATTAGTTACGGTGAAGCCATAATAACCGGCCTTATTTCTTCCCTTCACACCTGACAGCGTGCCAGGAGCTCCCTGGGCCCATCTTGCCGTCTAGCATCAAGTCTTGGATCCATCCCACCTGAGTGATAATGATTAATTAAATCCATCCATCCTTTTAGCCCATTTTCCAGTTTTTGGCGCTTTCGAATCCGCTCTCTTGTTTGCAGCGATATAATTAGGCAGTGGGGGCCCAGCTAGAACTCTATCTTGCTGCTACCCATACCGCACCTAAAATGCCTTTCTTTCCTCCGGAGAGCGGAGGCCAGTGAACTGGACTCCAGAAGGCTTTGGTTTGGAACCGATGTTAGAAGTGGGGAGATGTGTCGTTCTCTCTTTCTCTTCTGACGTTAGCAAGTTGATAGAAGGATGGAGGTAAGACCCAAGGGCCCTTAGCGATGCTGTTCCTTAAACCTGGGAACCTCCTTTTGGGTGTGTCCTACTTCCAAGGTGAGTGAGGATTTAAATTAACCCTTTCCGGGTAGCCAGAAGCTTTTCCTTATGGCAGGATCCTCCTGATGATATAACAGCTACTTTGTCCTTATCTGACCCTGGGTCCCTCTCAGTTAGTTGCGGGTGCTGATGTCTGGTTGGCCCGTGGCCAGCCATCTCTCCCCAGGCTTAGCCCATAGGTTCTCCAAGTCCGTGAATCCAATCCAGCTCCCAGGTCAGGCACTGACATGTCCTTCCCCAAAAACTTTCTCTTGTTGAAAACAGAACATGGCGGAGTGTGGTGGTGTACACCTTTAATCCCATCACTTGGGAGGCAGAGGCAGGTGGATCTCTCAGTTTGAGG
Organism: Peromyscus maniculatus bairdii; assembly: GCF_049852395.1. NCBI lineage: Eukaryota > Metazoa > Chordata > Mammalia > Rodentia > Cricetidae > Peromyscus > Peromyscus maniculatus. The sequence continues at coordinate 70,748,264 of NC_134861.1, forward strand.
ACAGCCTGGTCTATACAGTGAGTTTCAGGGTAACCAGGGCTACATAGTGAGATCCTGTCTAAATAAATAAATACATGGAGTGTAAGGTGGTGAAGTAAGTTTGTGAACCTTTGGAGTCACTGAGGGAAGCCAGAGTTGAGGAACTCCCAGAGTTCTCTCGGGACAGGGAACGCCGGAGCTGAATTGCCCTGTAAAATGTTTCATGATACTGAGAGCCAAGAAGAGGGTCCTGAAGACACACTGACAGCAGGAGGAGATATCGGAGCTGGCATTCGTGCTGACAGGCATGGGCAGGTTGCTTCACACACAGAGCCCAGCATTTAATGTTAGGGGCATGCAGGGCTGTGACATGAAGTTTCTTTGTCTCCTTATGGTCACCAAAGTCACCTGCTCACATGCACGAAGTGATGTTAAAACAGCATTTGCAAAACTGTAGAGAGGTTTCTCCACGAGGAGCAGAGGACTGCCACCGTAGCCAGAGGTGAGCTGGGAAGGCAGCGGCATTCGAGGAATGGAGCTTCCAGGAAAGCAGAGCCCCCAAAGAACTGCGGGGCATGGGATGGGGGAAGTAGATGAGAGATCCAAGGCTAGAGGGGACACATGGCCAACCCTGACCACAGCCCTGTGAGGTAGGCTGAACAAACAATTGGATATCGCTACGGTACAGGTGAGAAAACCAAGACATGGGCACGGTACCACACCCGCCCAGCTCCACACCACTGACAAATTGGGAAGCCCAAGTAAGACTCGAAGCTCCGTTTCATCCCCGGCTACAAGCTTCCTAACTACTCTGTTAACTATGAGACAAACAGAGAAAGCCTTGGGAGCTAGCTTGGGCGACGCAGTGAATCTCGGGCCAGCCTAGACTACATAGCAAGATTCTATCTCAAAATACCAAACCAACTAACACACAAAAGGCAGCCAGGAAGAGATAGGGACAGGGACAGCTTCTACACACTGCCACCACCCTACCCTTGTCCTGTTTACTCTGTCGTGACTTCTTCTGTGAGTGGAGCCTGAAGCTGCAAGGGGGAGAGGAAAGGCCACTTTGACACAAGGGACATTCCTGGAGCAGAAAACCTGCTTAGGACGCCGCATCAGCACACTCTGTGTGGGTGAGGGAAGAGTGTAAGTTTATTAACATGGGCTCCCGCCTCAGTCCGACCAGAGCTAAGTCTAGAGGGTCAAGGCTTCTCCCAGCCTCTCCACTGAATTGATTCCCTTTGCAGAAATCCTGCGTCTTCTAACTTGGTATGATCCTTAACTGTAACCCTCCTGTGTCCCTTTCAGCTTACCCTACAGTCTCTTTCCTTTACTCTGATTGGTCCTGTCTGCTCAATCTTTCAAATCGACTATTCACGGCCAGGGCTGGGTTCCTCATGGGTGCTTGCTCCCTGGGTAATGGCTGATTGGTTCCCTGATGCTTCTACCGTGTAACTTGTGATTCTCACATGCTCCTGAACATGAACCGGGCTGAGCTGGTGCCATCTGTCACTTGCAGGTGGCCTCGTGGGTGCATTCTTTCCAAGCCGCTGTTCTGGTAAGTAAGCCTGGTGCTGCGTCCTGATGACTTGCTGTCCCTGAGGCTAATGCTTAATGACTCCATTCCCTGAAGCAGGCTAAGGTGGCTGCTGTCCCGGGGGGCTGCTCCCAGAAACCTGCCTGATGCCAACAAGGAGTCAGCAATGTGGACACAGAATTAGAGGCTAGAAAACCCAAGAACCTCTGGGCTGGAAGAAGACTTGGGGGACATAAGACAGTGGCACACTGTCTGGTATGGCCCAGCTGAAATCTGTTGTCCCCACGGAACCATTACCAACACCTTCTTTGCGATCTCAAAGCATCACAGCACGAATGACAAGGGACCTAGAATCGCCCTACTTAATGGTCATCTGAGATCATTGTTTTCGTTGTTGTTATTTTGCCCCCTCCCCCCGCCCCGCATCTTTTTTTAACTGACTGATATTCCTATAAAAATCCATCTTCTCATCTGTGAATTCACCGAAGACACCTGGGTGGTTGCATAACCGTCTGCAGGGCCGCAATGAACAGGAGAAGGCAAGGATCTCTTTGGCACGGTGATTTTGTCTTCTTAGAATATATTACCAGCAGTGGGGCTGCAAAGTCACATCTTCTTGCTCAGTTGTGGAAAGCAGTAAGTTAGCCTTAAAGAAAAAGGAGATGTAACCATGGTTGCCAGAGACTGGGCAGGGCAGTGGGGAGGGGAGGCAGAGAGGAGCCCAGTAAAGGACCAGAAAATTCTGAGTGGAAAAATCATGTCCGGTCATTCTTCAGCACAGTAGTGTTAACCATTGGTTAAGAAAAAACAAAAAAAAAAAACCCAAAAAACCATGATGTATAGCGGTGCGTGAAATTTAACATACATAAAAATGATTAAGAATGAAAGATATGGGGCCAGTGAGATGGCTCAGCAAGTAAGGGCACATGACCCCAAGCCCAAAGACCTGAGTTCGAGTCCCCACACCCACAAAGTAGACAATAGCTTCTTGAATGTTATTTTCTCACCTCCACATCGCACGCCTTGACACATGCATGCCCCCAAGTACAAAATGAGGAAATAAGTAAATAAATGAATAAATTGAGGTACTGGTAGAGAGATGTAAATGCTTGTTTCTCTGATTTGACCATTACACATTGTGTGTATGTAGTGAATTGGCATAATATACCCATAAAGTTGTACAATTTAAACAAACAAAAAAAAACCTCCCTTTAAAGATGCACTGTCTATGGAATTTTTGTCCAATGTTCATCCTGAAAAGAATGGTCGTGTGTTCAAAAGCATCAAGTTCACACTTGAGAGGCCCAAGTTCACAGTAGGAGAATTGCTTCGTGCTGAGGTCAGTTGGCATGAACTGTGTACGTATTATTAAAGTAAACAGGGCTTAAGGACAAGTGCCTTTTCTAGAGTCTGTATCCTTGAACATGTTTGGATGGACTTCATTAATACTGACAAGCAGCCTTTAGAAAGCCTAACAGGAAGCAAGCCTCAGGCTCTGCTATAAAATAAACAGTCCCTCACAAAGGCCCCCTTTTGTCTTAGGTCTCTCCCTGAAATAAGAGTTGGCAAATCTAAACTGAAGGAAGCTCCTGTCCCAGAGGCACCGGCTTCTCCCAGCCAAGCCCTTGGTGGTTCCACATCTTCCCTTTTCCGTGTGCTCTCTCCTGCCCTCACCTGGATCCAGCCAGACAGTATCCGCAACTCGGACCCTGTGCAGGTACTAAATGCAAATCAGAGAGCCACACCAGACAAGGCTGTGTCCAAGGCAGCTGGTGCTGCCTTGTAGGTGGAGGCGAGTTTTTCTCTATTTGTTTGCTGTGGGGTTTGTTTTTCTTTGTATTTTAAACTTGTTTTGATGTGATCCAAGCATTGGCTGTTTCTTGGGTAAGCAAGGACCTGCGATCTGGGACCTCGAAAACCATCACGGCCCCTCCTGGTGTAGAAAAGTAAACAGCCTGATGGGAATGGGGTGTGCACCGGCTTCCCACCTGCTGACTCTCAGTATTTGCATAGCTGGGATTCTCAGGAAACACCCAGGTCCACCTGGATATCTATGCAAAGCATCTTCCCCTGAGGTTGGCAGAAAGAAGAAGTGACCTGGTAGACTCCAAGTCTGATGGCCACACAGCCCTCACCCTGGGCTGAGATCTCACTACAGACACACTACAGAAACCCTTCAGTGGGAACCTACACTTACCCCTTGCAGAGGTGAAAGAACCAAGATGCCAACTCACACTCTAGCTGCAGAGTCTGGCCCTCAGCAACTCAGTAGCCGTACTGAGTGATCCCAGGTTAGGCTTCCCTGTGTCTTCAGACAGTCAGTCTGGTCATAGTACACAGCCTGACTCAAAAGCTGCTGGGGTGGCCCAGAAACTCTGCCTTTGGAAGAAGCTCTGAGAAATGCTGTTCAGGATGGGTCCAGGGCAGTGGTGCATAAACCCTTTTGTTGGGAAAGATCAGCTCGTCAATATTTTGGGGTTCTGTAGGTCACAGCCAGCTTCTGTCACACATTCTTCGTTATCGACCTATTTTAAAGCCATGTGAAACCACTCATTGGCTTTCCAGCTGCCCCAGGACTCAGCAGTGGTTTGCAGCCCCCTAACCCGGAGCATCAGATAGAAAAGTCTAGGTAGGGGCCATCTCCCATTGTGAAAGGACCTCGCTCCCCCACCCTCCACACCAGTCACCCTGCAAGGAAGTGGTGGAGGTGAAGCTTAGATTCAGCCCTGCTTTACACAGTGAGGTGTGAGCCTCAAGACAGTAAGATTCCAGACAGGCCAGAGGGCATGTAGGCTGGAGCTGGAGGAGGAAGGGGGAAGTGCTTCATACACTATACTGTGCGCTCTTCCTTCTGCCAAAGCAGCAGCGGAAGGTTGAAGGGGGACTCCTGGGACAGGTGGGGGTCAAACTTGCAGACTCCTTCAACTCAGTCAAGATCCCATGATTGTGAGGCTCACGGGCTGTCATGAGATAATCTACGCCCACGGGATCTGATTCTCCTCCGGTCCATCGGCAACCGCATCTCAGAACGGCTGCCCTCTTATCTCCTGCCTCAGCCAGGGAAGAGCTGTCACTGCTCTGGGATGGGGGGTTGGGGGTGGGGGTGGGGACCCAAGTTCTAAGCTCAAAAACCGAAGATGAAAAAAATCTTCTACTACAGAGACTCCTCAGTTCGGAGGGATCCCGTGGCTTTCCCATCTTTTCATAACTTGAGAGTGGCAGGTAGTCATCTGGCTTCGGGGAATTCAATCCATAAAAATAATTAGAGCTATGAGTATAGACTCCTACCCCACATGAAAGGGTCCCCTCTGTCCTATTAGTTCTCCAGTCCTCTCTCTTTTGCTCTCTTTTCCCCCTTTTCCTTTAATACTCCTTTCTTGGTTGTGGACAGTCTTGTTCTGGCACTTAACATGTCTCTTTTCCCACGCATGAGCTCTTGGAAATGCTCCTTTTATATATGCATACATTTTAATTCACTTTATGTATTGTGCATATAATTTGCTGTATTTCTTGCTTCTTCACCTGCCGCTGTATTTTCAAGGTGCAGCCCTGTAGCTAAATATAGGCACATAGTTCTTCTTCTAGCTGTTAAGTACCAACTCCACATAACCAAGTTTGCCTTTCGGTTTCTTCTGTGAGGCGCACACAGGTTTGTTTCTGGTCAGTTTATACATACTGTGATGAACATTCTCACCCCCGATCCTTCATGGCCCTGGGTAAGAAATTCCCGTGACTTCTCAGGGGACTAGAGCAGTGGTCTGTAAGTACTTGTGAATTTCACTGGATGTCATCTTGTCAGGTGACTCTCAAGGAAGGCTAGCGCAGTCACAGGTCCCACCAGCCATGGACCAGGGTTCCTGCTGCCGCATCCTCTCCGAGCTTGACATTAACCGTCCTCTCTTTCTGCTAGCATGATACTGAAGGCCCCTCTGTTGTGTTGGTCTGTCCTTCATCTTGGCTTCGTAGGCTCTGGGGTTTTCTTTTTCCATTAACCGCGAGTTGCTCTTCTTCTGTTTCCCCCAAAGCTTTGCTGATTTTTGTCTTAATTTTTTTCTTTTAAAATCTCAATTTGCAGGAGTTTCTTGACTATTCTAGAATTTAGATCTGTGTCCTTGGTGAGTTTCAGACATTGCCAGTATCTTATTTTGAGTCTGTTTGTGCATTACTATGGTGTCTTCCGTTTGAGAAGTCCTTAAAATTGATGTAATCAAGCATACCAAGTTTTAATCTCCTAGTTTATCCGGTTGTACCCACGTAGTCCATCTACAGTGCCGGGCCAATGATGGTCTCCTACAGTCTATCTTATCATGCAACTTAACATGTCACATTCAGGCTGTCTTATGATCTAGTGATGACCCCTCGGCAGAGTTATAATTTCTCAGCATAGTTTGTGTTGCTGCAACAAATACCAGAACCTGGGTAATTTACAAAGAAAGGAGATTAGCGTGGGCTCGTAACCCAAGGTCAGGAGGCCACGTACAGTCGAAGTCTGATGAAGGATCCAAGGCTTTCGGCAGAAAAACATGAAGGGGAATGGTTCATGCAGAAGGATTGTGTGTGTGTCAGGCTATAGAGTGTGTCAGGTTCACCGCATAACAACCTGCTCTTGGGATAACCGACCGGGTTCTGAGAGACCGAGCCCATTTCAGAGAGAGAAATCATCCACTCTTTGGAGGAAGACACTGGTCTCATCTATCAAGGAGGGCAATGCCCCCAGGACCTAATCCTTCCCAAGGGCCCCACCTCTGACGCTATCACATAGATGAGTTAAGCCATTAAACTTCAAGATGAATTTTGATAAGGACAAATCATATTCGAATTATAACACATAGAAAAGGGTTGAGGGCTGGCAAGATGGCTCCTTGGGTGAAGGTGCCTGAGTGAAGACCTGAGGACCAGCTTCTATTCCTGGATTCCACAGGACGGCAGGGCAGAATCCAGTTCAGGGAGTTGTCCTTTGACCTCTACATGTAATTTAAAAAAGAAAGAAAAAGGAGCTGAGGCAAGAGGATTGTGATTTTTGAGGCAGCCTGGGCTACATAGGGACATAGAATGTCTGAAAATGCTTTCTTTCTTTTTTTTTTTTTTTGAAGGTGGAAAGAAACAGAAGGTTTGTAGTGTTTCCCCAGTTTGTCCGAAGTTGTCTGCAGGTGTGAAGTACTTCTTCCAGCACAGAGTTCCAGCTGCAGCCAAGACTGACTGCTAATCACATTCACTGTCCTTGGAAGAAAATTTGCTTTCCATGAGAAAATGGTATCATTTTCTTAAAGTAATCCAACAACATTTCCTAAAGAATTTTAAAACAATATTTTAATAAAACATTCTTCATGAAAAAATAACTAATGTGCAATAGGTGAGAACTGGTTAAGCAATGTGTTCTAGTTGTATTTTTTTTTAAAGATTAATTTCATTGTTTTTAATCATGTGTATGTGCATGTGAGGGCAGCTGGTCACAGAGGCCAGAGGCCTGGGACTGGCTGGAGCTGGAATTGCAGACATTTTGGAGGCACTCCTCATGGGTGCTGGGACCTGAACATGAATCCTCTACAAGAGCAGCACCCACACTATTTTTTTTTTTTTTTTTTTTTTGGAAACAAGGTTTACTCTGTGCAGTTTTGGAGCCTGTCCTGGAACTCGCTCTGTAGACCAGGCTGGCCTCGAACTCACAGAGATCTGCCTGCCTCTGCCTCCCGAGTACTGGGATTAAAGGCGTGCACCACCACCGCCCAGCTGAGTAGTACCCACTCTTAATGGCTCAGCCATCTCTCTGACCCCTGCTGGTTAGTGTGAACTGTTGACTTGAATCACCTGCAATCATTGGGAAGAGAATCTTGATTATTAATTATCTAGCTAGATTGGCCTGTGGGCATGTCTATGGAGGATTGTCTTGGTTGTTAATTGATGTAGGAAGATCCAGATTGCTGTTGATGGCCATTTCTTTGTTTGGGATCCTGGACGCCATGTAGAAGCACAGAGAAAGCTATGAAAGTCAGGACAATTGAGGAAGTCTTTCTGCATATATTCTCTCTCTGGTCTTGACTGTGGATAAGATATGACTGAGTGCCTACCCTGACTTCCCCAGAATGATGGACCATAACTTGGAGTTGCAAGCCAAATAAACCTGTAGCACAAATCTCTAAAGGTCTTATTAATAAAATCAAACCTGAAGCCAGATATTGGGGTGAATGCTGGAAGATCAGAGAAGCAGAACAAGCCACAGCTACCTCACCTCGCCAATTCCTCAGCTGATCCTGTTTCCTCAGACTGGAAGCCTCTGAGTCCTCATCCAAATGGATCTCAGCTGAACTGCTGCTCAAAAGCCTAAAGCTTAACCAGGCTAGTTCCTAGTCCTCACGCTTTATATACCTTTCTGCTTTCTGCCATTACTTCCTGGGATTAAAGGCATGTGTCACCATGCCTGGCTGTTTCCAGTGTGGCTTTGAACTCACAGAGTTCTGGACGGATCTCTGCCTCCAGAATGCTAGGATTAAAGGTGTGTGTGCCACCATTTTCTGGCCTCTATGTTTATCTAGTGATTATTCTGTTCTCTGACCCCAGATAAGTTTATTAGGGTGCACAATATTTTGGGGAACACAATATCACCACATTTCCCCTTTTTCGTCTAAAATTTAAAAAGCTTATAACTAATACAAGATAATAATATATATATATATACCATATATACAGTCAAGACTTACATTAACAATGTCTAGTCCATTAATATTTGACAGATTCAGATAAAAAATCCATTATATATATATTAACAATGTCCAGTCTATTAACATTTGACAAATTCAGACAAAAAATTTCCATTACTTATCCTATTTAAAACAAGTAGTTCCTTTTTAAAAATAGACTCAACAATCTCCCTTTTATCTTATCATAAACCCTTTCCTCCTCTGTGTCCCTTTGGGTCAGCAACAGAAATGACACTAGAACATAAAGATAACACAAATAAAATCTCATGTATGGATTACAAATGGTGTGATAAAAAAATGTATGATGTATCCAGATGTGCCTAATTGCTCTGTGACAGAACAGATTCATTCATTTCTAGGACAAAGCCTCTACCACATGGGCCTGAGGGGGACATACCATAGCCAAACTGTAGCATCAGGTCAGGGCATCAGGATTGGGGACATCTTTGTGAGGGGGTGCATCACTCTTCATTCCATAGTCAAGTGCATCTGAGGAGCTTCCACGGGGAGGTAAGCTGAACTTCACAAAGAAGAAGCCATCTCCCATAATCAACTTTCCGTCCTCTGTAAACTGGTGTGGTATGAGGACTCAACACTTTGCCCTCAGGCAGCCATCTTGTGAGCAGAAGTCTACCCTGAGGATGGCAGAACTGAAGATGGAAAGTGCTTGTGTCCTTCCCCAATAACCCAACAGACCTGGGATAACTTCCTCTAGACTCCTTAAACTAGAGGTTGATGGATCAATCACATTCATAAGTCCACTGTTTGTGAGTTGCTCTGGTGTGTGTAGGCAAGAGCACAATCGTGAGTAATAAGCCTCCACTCAGTTTCTCTCTGTGAGAAGGTAAGCATTCCCACACTCACCTTCTCAAGGACTGATGACAATCTAGACTGTTTCTCATGTCCATAGTTGGCTAAGTATAGCACTATGAGTACTAAGTATAGCACTATGAGTACTAAGTATAGCACTATGAGTACTAAGTATAGCACTATGAGTACTGAGTATAGTCAGTGTGAGTTAAAAAAAAAAAAAAAACCTTTCAGCTTACCTCCCCAGGGAAGCTCATCTGATGTACTTGACTATGGAACACAGAGTGATGCACTCCCTCACAAAGATGTCCCCGAATACTGATGCCCTGACCTGATGCTACAGTTTGGATATGGTATGTCCCCCACAGGCCCATGTGGTAAAGGCTTTGTCCCAGTCCATGGCACTCCTGAGAAGGGACGAGGGTAGACCCGTTAGGAGGCATAGGTCTGCAGGTCATTATGGGTGTGTCCTCGAAGGGGATTGTAGGACTCAGACCCTCTTTCTCTCATTTGTCCTAAAAATGAAGTGAGCAGTTTTTCTCTGCCTGTGTTCTTGCTGTGATGTGCCATGGGCCCAAAGCAATGGGGGGGGGTCATCCTAGGATCCTAGGTGGGAACCCCCGAACCTGTGAGCTACAGTGAGCCTGTCTCTTCAGAACTTGACTGTCTTAGGTATCAGTCACAGCATTGGTAGCCACTAACAATGCCCCTGTGATGGTGCCTTACTCAGCAGCAGGGAGTCTGCAGCCCCTCACTACAGTTAGAGACCCTGAAATGGGGGCAGGGGTAGAAGGGTGGGGGGCTTGTCTGTTTTCTGAAGGGCCTGATTGAATTGCATGGGTCTATGAACCTGGAGAACCTCTGTATGCTGTGGTTAAAAAGACATAAGATATCAGAGAATAGTCAGAGAGATGGGACATTGCTGGCTTGGGAGACAGAATGTGAGCCCACTTTGAGATTCTGGAAAAGGAAAAAGGATGGATGGATAGATAGACAGACATCTGGAAAAGGAATAGATGATAAATAGGTAAGCAGATAGGTACATAGATAAGTAGGTAAGTAGGTAAGTAGATAGACAGACAGACAGACAGATAGACAGGCAAAAAGAAACTGTCCCCTGAGGCCTCCAGAAAGGAATTTAGCTCCACTAGAATCTTGATTTAACCCAGGGAGATTCCTAACATATAGAACTATGCTGTAATTAACGTGCATTGCTTAAGCCACTGGTTAGTGATACTTTACTGTAGCAATGACAACAAACTGAGACATTGGCCATGAACATGTCAGGGAGTCTGTTTTTCCTTACAGTATATAATATAGTACATTACAGTGGGCGTTGGCGGTCCAGGAAGATTTGTGTACAGATCTTGTGTGACCTTGAGCAATTCCCTTGACTTCTGCATTTCAGTTATACCAGAGATTAGATGTGAAGATTGACAAGAGGGGCTCTCTCTCTCTCTCTCTCTCTCTCTCTCTCTCTCTCTCTCTCTCTCTCTCTCTCTCTCTCTCTCTCTTTCTCTCTCTCGTAGATTTGTTGTGAGATTTGAATGAGGCTGAGCAAGCAACATACTTAGCACAAGACCAAGCGAGCGAAAGTCCCCGGATCAATGGTAGCCATTATCATATTTATTGAAGGAGAGAGATCAAGAGCCCTGAGGCTCCTCTGGGGTGAGGGATGCCCTTAAATCAAGCATACTGCACATTCAGTTTGAAGTCAAGAGGCGTGTGATACAGTGGGAAAGATCACAGACTCCAAATCCAGGCTCCCTGGAGTGCAGTCTAGCTTTGTGACCTTGGGCACATGATTCAACATCTTAGTCTGGTTTGTGCCCAGGAGTGGGAGCCCGACACCACTGCCGGCATTCAGAACTGTATTTGGAGGAGTTTCTAGGAAACACACAGTAGGAACTGGGAAAGTGTTTCAAGAAAGGGAAGGAGGCAATAAAAAACGTATTTCCACCATTGCTCAGCCTGAATTATGAGTCACCCCAGAGCAACTTGAGACCTCCTGTGTGCCTATGATTGTCACACTTAAGGATGAAGAAGTCAAGCATGTATACCAATTCCTGTTGGTTGTGGGGCCAGGGCTTCTTTCAGGGGACAGCTGTCCTGTCACACATGGGCAGAGAAAGCTCTCAGGAGAGGTGGCGGCAGGGGAACATGGGCTGGCATGCACTGACTTGGCAAAGGGTGAAGGGACGTAGAAAGAACTCACATCTGTCAAAGGTAGCTTTATCATTGGCAAAGAGAGGAGATAATGATACCTAGAGGCGAGTGGAGGTTAACAAAGTGGATTGCTCCCGCCAGAGAGACACATAATCACTGTTGATGCATCAGTGAGCATCAGCTCAAGTTCTTTGCACTTCCATGACAGAAGAGCTTCTTCGCCTGACTCCCCAAAATGTTTAGTGTTTAGTGCTTAGGAGAAAGGGGGGATGTGAAAAGCAAGAAACAGAACTAACATTCACCCCGACCCGTGTCACATATGTAGGGCTGGTCTCCGTGGAAGGTGAGTCACAGAGTGGGGTGCTGAAACCAGGCATGTTCAGTCAGTGGTTAGCACAGAACCTAGAGGGCTTTGGGATTCCGTGGAGCACAGATTTGAAGTGGAGTCCTCTATCTCTCAAACGACACAGAGGTCACAGCTACTAAAGATGTTATGAACTCAGTTATGAGCTTCCTGAAGGCAAGTGCCCATGGCTGCTTGTCCTTTTTTTCTTTTCTTTTCTTTTCTTTTCTTTTCTTTTCTTTTTTTCCTTCTGGAGCATTGTCAACACTCAATAATTGTCTGTTGGGGAGATGTGTATGAAAAGGGCTGGGAGAACCATAAAGTGATGTTTCTACCTAAAATTAAATGTCCAGTGCCATTTCCAGGTGCAGTCTCTTACCTTCAGCTCCCTTTCCCTGGTCACTCAGTCACCAGGAAGCTCCGTGTGTCTGTCCCCAGCGGATGCTGGCAACCTAGGGGGGCCTCAGCAGCACCCTCTGCAATACAAACCACAAGCCTACGTATTTATACCAATACAAGCATGTTAAGTGGGCCCTCATTTCTTCCTGAAAGGAAGCCAAGCACTCTGTTGGAACTAAAAACATTTTATATTTGTGGCTCACCAGTTATTGAGGGAACAAAAAGTGCTCAGCAAATATGACCTTATTAGTTCTCACATGAGGCCTAGGGGGAGAAAGAAGCTGGCAAGAATTCCTAACCTCCTCTGAGAGGTGAGTATAGAGACCCAGGAAGCTGGCTGACAGGCACCGGAGCCTTGGAGTCGAGAAGACTGCAGGGGAATGTCAAGTTCAAGAGCTAGCAGCCTTCATGCTTGCTGTGTGTGGTAGGAATGGAGAAAAACCAAACAAACAAAAAGCCAACCTGGAAACAGCCCCTGTGCCACAACATGGAATCTGATCGCCAGGGTATAAACAGCAATACTATTTTGAAGTTAAAAAAGATTCCGTGTATTTGGTGTGAAATGATGTTGGAGACATTTGGGTGAGAAACTCAAGGTGAAAGAGCCTGTGTGACATCATCAGAATTATTATTAATTAACTGGTATATAATAATAAAGGGGAAGTGTGAAAGGAGGTGGGCCAAATCATATATGGAATACAGTTACATATTTCTTCTGCATTAGTGTTTTCAAGAGAAAGTTCTAGAAGAATGTATAACAATAGTTGGTTTCAAACTGCTTCTATTTTCTTAATTATGCATTTGTTAAACACATTTTTTTTCTAGCTTTTGCTTTGTGTTTGCTTTTCTTTGGCAATCAGGTTAAAGTTTTCTAGAAACCTTGAGAAGGAAAATCTCATGTCACCTAGAAAGCACGAAAAATAGGAAATAAAGCGATTAAAATTTGCTCCGATCGCTTTCTTTCTGTAAGAGCGCCAGGAGTGTTTGCTTTGATGTGAAGAACTTGGAAAAGCTCCAGCGGACTGCGAGGCCACCCCTTCTGCACAGCGAAGCATGGATCGGATACTCTATTTGGTAAACATACGGTCCTGGATCTGCAAATCCACAAACAGGAGGAAATCTTCCTGCTTTTCTCCTCTGCTTTTAAACACAAGACAGACCTGATTGATGGCCTGGCCTTTTTACCTGCTAAACTAGGGTAGAAAAAAAAAAAACAAATCCCACCGCAAGGAGGGATTTCAATCACCCACAGCTCAGAATTTTTACAAGCTATCAGACAAAACATATAAGCTGCTTCATGTCATTAAACTTCCTCTTTAAAAGCTCAGTTCTCTGTGATTCACAGTAACCTGGACATTGATCACATGACTGATTTGTACAAGTCAAAATGGCTAAAGCAGTACATTTAATCTTGTGATATATATATATATATATATATATATATATATATATATATACAGTAAAAAAAAAAACAAATGAAAGTGTGCAATCAACCAAGCGACCCTTGGCCTTTGGATTCTGTTATCCTTCTTATTCTATGGGTAAGCATAGCCCAGAGAGTAGTGGCATTCCCAAGGGTCTCAGGTACTAGGGAAGTGGTGGCATCGGTGCTCCTGACCCCCCAACTGGCACTGTGTGACTCTTGATTCCAGGCAGTGACAATTGCCAGGACAGAGGCCCAGTGTTCTGTATCTGGCTCATGAATGGGATCAGTAGGCAGCCTCAGCCTTCCCACTCTGTGTGCCCCTGGCCTTATCTTCATACAAGAAGGGACAGCTTACGCTGGACTTTCTGACCACAGCCCTGAGAACACTTCACCAGCATCTGTAGGCACGCACTCCTTCCCAAGGCCAGAGTCTGCATACTGACCTGTGACTTTATTTATCCATCTTTTCAACCAGTACTACCATGGCCTTCTTTGGCGGGCCTATTCTAGGAGCTGGGGAAGAAGTAGTGAGAAAACAACCAAACGTAATTTTGTGCTTGGCTCCCAGTGTCTAGGAGTCTATCTTCCCCTCTCTTGTCCCAGCCTTACCGATCCACACCTTATTCTTTTATAGAAGTGGGTCTCTCTGGGTCCTGGAAATCACGAGCTCAGACCATGCACAGACAGAAAGCTGTCCCCTTTCGAAGAGCAGAGAGTGGCCTAGACTTCAGTCCCTATTCAACAGGAGGCCAGGCACCTTGAAGTATGTTGTGGCATCCAGCAGCCCCCTCTCAGAGCTTTTCCAGGGACAAGAGATCTCTTCATACTTGGGCCTAGATCCTTCGAGTCCAACCCTGACTTACCTCCCACCTGCTTAGCCAAGTCCGCTCTCCACGCCAACCCTACTACCTGGGCACTTCTCCATAACTCTTTGCTCCACTACGGCATATGACATAACTCAGACACATTCTGCCCACCTCCCTAGGTCTTGTGCTAGCCAATTTTCCATTGCTATTAAAATAGTTGAGAAAGGGCCAGCAAGATGGTTCGGTGGGTAAAGGTGCTTGTGGCAAAGACTGACAACCAGAGTTCAATTCCTGAGACCCACATGGTAGAGGAAAGAGCCAACTCCTGCAGGTTGTCCCTCCGAACTCCACACATGTTGTGCATACACACTCATGCCACACACATCCCTCATACACACACACACACATAAACACACACACACACACATAAACACACACACACACACACACACACACACAAATATAAGTAAAAAGTTTAAATGGCTAAAATAATCAGTTTGTTAAGGGAAAGGGCTTATTGGGGCCCCCAGTCTGGGAGGGTCCAGACCCTGCTGCCTTGTAAAGGAGGCGACAAATGAGCGTATTATGACAGCGATGGATGGCAAAACTATGTCTCGTGTTTCAGATGCAGAAGAGAAGAAGGGTCTGAGTCCCCAGATCCCCTCAAAGGCCACATCTCCAGAGATGTGAGAACTTCCTGCCATCCCCCACCTCTTAAAGGCCCCACTGCATCCCAGTCCCAGAGACCACACCCCAGGCCTTTGGAAGACAGTTGCCCAGACCTTAGCAGACTGCCCTCCTCTTCTCCTCTCCCTGGCTCTCAGAACCTGAGACCTCCCCCACCTCTCAAATCACAACACCATCCCATTCTCACACCAGGATGCAACAGGCCTGGCTGCAGTTATCCACCGCTACTCAAGAACCACGTAACCCAAGTCAGAAGCTCATTTTCTAGTAAAAAGGGGGACCTGTAGGTCCCTGGCCCCCGTTTTGGGTAACTGTTGCCTTGCTTGCTGACCTTGACCTTGATATCCTCCCTATGCTAATTCCCTGCCAAGTTCCACTGTGCTGAATGCTTAAGGGAAGTTCCTAGTCTGTGTATCCTGCACATTGGGCCTTAACAGTTTAGATGCAAGATTGTAAAACATTGGTAGTGAACTTCTGCCCTCCAGGGTTCTCCCATTGTGCTGTAAGCCTGTAATTAAGACCTCCTCTCTCCTTCAATAAACGGCATTTGGCAAAAAATAAAAATAAATAAAAAAACAAAACAAAACAAAATAGTGAAGAGACACCACCATGCTGGGCTATAGTAACATCTTACAGCATTTCCTTGGATATAATTGCTGCATTGCTCAAAAAAAAAAAAAAAGAACCTTTCTGATAGTGGGGCCATTTTTGAGGCTCCCAACACCTCATTGTTAGTCTCATTAAGTAACAGAAAGACACTGCAGATGACGTGAAACCACAGCTATGAGGACATCCTCATTCCTTCCTCCATTCCAACATCGGAAGAGAATGCTATTTAATTACCAGGAAGTTGTCCAGAAACAATACTCAAATATGTATTCTATTTGCCATGGAGACAAGCTGTGCTTCTGTGGATCTAGGATCTCCTATCTTACTCTTATCTGGATAATTTGCCTCCACAGCACCTTTCACCAGGCCACTTCTTCCAGGAAGCTATCCCAGATAGCCTCTTCTCTATCCCTGTACCTCCATGCCAGGAGAGCCAGATGTGCCCCTGTGTTATTCTAGAGCACCTGCCCGTGCTATGGTTTGTATGCGAAATGCCCCTCATGGACTAATGTGCTTGGGCTGCTGACCCTGTTTTGGGAGGGTGTGGAACTGTTAAGAGTTAGAGACTCACCAGTAGAAGTGGGTCATGGTGGAAGAGAGGGGGTCAGCCCTTCAGGATGGGTTATCTGGCCCTGCTTCATGTCTTCTCTTTGCTTCCCCGTTGACCAGTGAGCAAGTAGCTCCCATGCCTTCCCTGCCATGATCCTATATCCCCTCCAACTGTGAGCCAAAATGAATCTCTTATTCCTTAAGTCGCTTCTTGCCAGGTATCTGGTCTTGGATGAGAAAGGTCACCAATTAACCATCCTAGCATTTGCCACATGGAATTGTGATCATCTGCTTGTTCCAGCACCACCCTAGCATAAACATAAAATAAAAATTTCCTGTCCCAACCACCCAGTCCCAAATAACCAACTCAAAGGCTGAATATGAATTTTAAATGTTTGGCCAATAGCTCAGGCTTGTTACTAGCTAACTCTTACACTTAAATTAACCTATATTTCTATTTATGCTTTGCCACATGGCCTATGACTTATTACCTCACTTTTTCCATGTCGTACTTGCTCAGCGGCTGGCTGGCATCCCCTTTGACTACTCCCTCCATCTCCCACCATTCTCACTTTGGCTCTCCTGCCTAACTTCCTTCCCAGATACTGGTCTGTCACAGCTTTTTATTAACCAATGAGAGTATTACATATTCATAGTGTAGAAAAGAATTTCCCTCTTTTTTTAATAGTTAAAAAGGAAGGTTTTTAACCTTAATATACAACAAGAACAGTTATTAAGTAAGAATTAGAGTAAAAATATCCAGTCCATTTGTATTTGACAAAATTAGAGAAAATACTCAATTATCTATCTTATCTTGGTGAGTCTAGAGTTTTGTATCTAATTGACTTTTTATCATAACTAAGGAAAACTATAACTATAACTAGTCTTCAACTCTGTCAAAGACACCTGCAGGGTGAAATGCTACCTAATGACAGGGACATCTTCCTGCCTGGACAGTCACCCAAAGTTTTTCTATAGCATTGGGGCATCCATCTTTGGCCTACAGTCCAAAGATATGACAGACTTTCCTGTGAAGCAGGGAATTTTGAAGGACTGTACCACCTTGTCTTGGCAAAGTTCAGCAATCACCTCTGTTACATCCTGCTGGTCCAGTTTAGATAGTAACTGTCAGCAATTGAGGCAAGGGCAGTTTCTTTGACCACATGGCTAGCTTTTGCCATAAAGAAAACAAACTCCAAATGGAGTTTTTTTTTTTTCCGATGCCCATCATCTTCTTTGAGGTAGATTGGTGCTGTCAGGAGCAGATGTGTCTTACTGTCATGAAAAGCCTTAGGTTATTAAACATACTTAATGCCGTATTTTGTAGGTTTTTGAAGTGTTTGAAGACCATCTATCTAAATGTATCTGTGTATGCCTTGAAAACATACCTAATATGACTACAAGTTTGATTGTAATAGGTGACTAACTACTAACCTGAATTTCTTTGTTATCCTAAATAGTTTGAAATAATAACTTTCAAGGACTAGAAATTTGCATTACATTATTAAATGAACTGTATAGGTACAACACCTTGAATAAGAGTAGAAATATGTTCTAACAAAAATAACCTTGAATTTGTATCAATATACAAAAATACTTTAAACAAGAGTAGAAACATATATACAATATAACAACTGTGGTGGTAATCTAATTGTATTGAAATATTATTTTGATTTGTACTGAAATATTAATTTGATTGTATGTTAATAAATAAAGTTGTCTGGGGGTCAGAGCTATTAGAGCCATAGCAAGAGTGTGGCGGTGGTGGCACACGCCTTTAATCCCATAGATATCTGTGTGTTCAGGGTCAGAGCTATTAGAGCCATAGCAAGAGTGTGGCGGTGGTGGCACACGCCTTTAATCCCATAAGATCTCTGTGTGTTCAGGGATACAGCCAGCATTGGAGACATATGCCTTTAAGACCTAGGGGGCTGTACATTCAGACAGTGACGAGGCAGTCATGTGTTTGGGTTTACAACCAATGAGAAGGCAGAACAACATACTTTAAAAATACGAACCGACAGGAAGTAGGTCTCTTTTCGCGAAGCTGGGACAGCAGGAGGAAGGGTGAGATTTTAGCTCTGAGCTCTGACCTCTCGGCTTTCTCTTTTACATTGTTTCTGTGTTTCTTATTTAATAAGACGGTTGGTTACATCTACAAACAACAATAACCTCAAATTTGTATCAATATACAAAAATCCGTACCAGTGTAAAATATTTAAGAATAGTAGTTGCTTTTTTGGTTTAAAAGTAGATTCAATAACCTACCCTTTTATCCTATCATGTCTATATGTCCCCTTTTTCTTTTCAGAACAAGATCTCTGAATCTAATTTCCCTTTTTCAGTTTTTTCCTGACCATTACCAATAACAACTTGTGACCAGCCCCCTAAATGATGACACCCTAGAATGTACTCTGAGAACAGAGACTAGGGCTGACCCACTGGCCTAGCTCCAGCATCGAATGCCATCTACTCAGTGTTCATGACGTAAGGAGAGGCTATCGTGCTAAGAAGAGAAAATAGCCTTTCCTCCAATGATGGGCAGCCTGATTTCTCCTGGGAAGAATGAGGGAAATGAGAAACTATGGGGGCTCTCAGGTGCCCCTCAAAAACCTCTGTAAGTCAACAAGGATATACCACACAGCGCGTTCCTCTCCTCACTCACTCAGAGCCACTTCCTGAGCGTTCCTGTGAATCCAGTGTTGCAGAGCCCACAGTGAAAAGGAAGCCTGAATATAGCTTAACGGCCAGCGGGAAGGGGAGCAGGATGCTTAGAGCAAACCACTAACCATCCTGGCAGGAGAGAAGGTATTCTAGGGAGAGACACTTGTGCTCCTCCCTACGGCCATCAGACTGTCGAGACAATAGAAGGCAAGAAACTGGACACCCCCCCCCACACACACACACACAAAGGAGTCTCACGCTAGAAGGAAAGGGGTGCTGGTGCCAACCAGAGGGGAAGTCCGCCTCCCAGAAACAGATTCCACACAGTTCTAATGACCTATCAGACCTCCTCCCAGGAGATACTGGAGCTGAGGCTATGGCTGGCCAGTGATCAGAGGGGCAGGCTCACATCCTTGACCAGCACCGCTGAGTTATGCGTGCCCCTTGCCTCCTAGTTAAGCTTGAACTCCACTCTGGTTTATTTGTTCCTCATCCTAGGATGTCACAGCGAACGCCTCCTTTCCTCCTTTCTCTGCCTTTCATGATAACCTGTCTCTTTAACTGGCCTGCTGAGGACAGATGGCCAAGCCTAGTTTATGGGGGGTGCCAGGCTCCAAGCTACGACCCTCAGAGCTCTGGTTAAACAGGAGGGACAGGACGGTTGGGAAGATGGACGACAGTGCAGCCTGAGATGATACCCGATGCTCCCGTGAAGATGAGTTGACTTTCCCTCTGTAGCAACCTCAGCAACCTCCTCACAGTAGAATAGTTACCTTGTCCTGAAGGGGAGGGAGCCTGAGAGCACACCCTCACCTGTGGATTCATCATGGAATCTTTTTTTTTTTTTTTTTTTTTTTTTTGGCTTTTTCAAGACAGGGTTTCTCTGTGTAGCTTTGTGCCTTTCCTGGAACTCGCTTTGGAGACCAGGCTGGCCTCGAACTCACAAAGATCCGCCTGCCTCTGCCTCCCGAGTGCTGGGATTAAAGGCATGTGCCACCACCGCCCGGCTCATCATGGAATCTTAATCTTGGAAGCTCATGCTTATCCTAACTAGAAAAATAAATTGGGGCAAGGTGCTTGGCTGGCCTGAGCCTCAGTTTCCCCATAAGGTGATGATAGAGCATCCACTACCTTTAGGATCAACTTCAGTTCCCCAGAGGCTGCCGCACAGAGCCCAACCTTGCTGGTTTCAAGCAAGAATGTGTCGCGCGCAGTGGGAAGGCTCCAACGCAAAGGATTCTGCTTGAGTTCAGACCATTGGGTCTGCCTTGGAAGTCCTAAAGCTCATTTCCCCTTACTATTGAACTTGAAACAGCGAGGGTAAACAAAGCAGATTTGAATCAACTGCATTGTAAACAAAAGGCACAGATGGCGAGGGGAGATTGACAGCCGCACTGAGCCCCGGGGCTCTCTTGAACACCCCCTGGGGAGGGGTGCTAAAGACTGCTTCTCACTGTTGTCTTTTGTTCTTGGCATTTCTAAATTCCAGGAACTCCTGCCATCAACAGGATGCTAGATTGGGAAGGCTCTTGGAACTTGGGAGTGGGGGTGGGGAGCTGTCATTTAGAATCTTCAAAGGTCATGGGGCAACTGTCTATCCCGAGTGTCTGTGGCAAGAAGGGGTTTCCCAAAGGAGGGGAATTTAAGGTCCTTGCTGAGTGTCCAGGGGGCATGATAGAGGAGGAAACTGGAAAGAATGATCAGGGAGATATGATAAACGGCTTAGGAGATGATTCCAGATTCCCCTGACCGCTCTTACCCCTCTTCACACACAAACCACACGTGCACACACAGAAGTCACAGGCATGCACCTGCTGATGAGGCCAACTGCAAACAACTGCCGCCCACCTCACTTGAACCCTGGCCTTTCTGTGGTCCTAACTCCCTGGCCCCTGTGGCTTGGTCCAGTGGGGATCACTCCGCTCAAATGAGTGCGATCACAGTCTCGATCCTGACCCTAATCTTTTACCACAGCAGAATGTCTCAAGGTGAGCCAGTTAGAGTCCTTTCCAGGACCTGGGTAGCACCGAGAAAGCCAGTCACTTCGTGTTGCCGAGCTGCACACTGGAGGGTGTGTAAGTCAGGTGTTCCAAGGTTTAAAAGAGGGGAAGAGAGGAGACATGTGCTCTGCCATGTAAAAAGTTGAATTAAATGCTAATGGAGGACACATTGACTCTTTGGGTTGCCTGGAAGGGACCGGTCAATCTGATTTCCCAAAGGTCTTGTTTCCTAGGACTCACTGTAGAGGAGGAATAATACCCGATGGAGCAATGCTCTCAAAATGTGGCCCTGGGATTTTGGGGGTACCAGAACCTTCTTGGGGTATCTGCGGAGCCAATACTATTTTCCCAGCAGTGCTTGGGTGGTGTTTGCCTTTCGGGGACTCACTTTCTTGCAGGGATACAGTGTTTCCCAGAGACTCCAGAGTGTGTGATATCACAGCAGTTAAATGAAGAGGCAAAATCCCGCTGGCTTCTGTCAACCCAGACATCAAAGAGATTTGCAAGAAACCGTGAAGCCAGGCAACTCTTCTTAGTGCAGATTTTGTTGTTGTTGTTTTCGAAAATAGCTCTTTTCATTAAAATTAGATGTAAACACATTCACTTCTGTTCTTCCTAGGTAAAGAACTCTTAAATTTCTTTTTCACTTTCATTTTCTCAAATAGCAAATACTCAAAGGCACCTGCACATCAAACAATTATCTTTAGACTACGAAGGGTCCTGGGACTGAAACGTCTGGAAATCACATTCCAAGGTTTGAATGGGCTTGTCCATAACCTCTTTCAGCTAGATATGGCATAGAGAGATGTTCCAAAGGGAGATAGAGAAAAGATCTTCGAGAGAAGCTCCCTACACTACAGTCCATGGCAGCTGCCCACCACCATCACGCAGTCATGGGGTTTGGCCAAGAACACCAGGTCCAGTATTTTTGATGGTTCTTGGGATGATATCAATGACACTACATTGGGGAGCAGGTTCCTGTTCTTGTCAGTCAAGTCCTTCCATATCTGGGGGAGGATGTGCTCCTGAGTGTGGAAGGTGAGGAGAAAGACATCTTTCCTACCGCCCCTGAGACCAGGTGCCTTTCCGGGAAGAGACCAGCTAACTTGAGGCTCATAGGAACCAAGCGGTGGTGTAACAGCCTCAGCTACAACTGGAAATCGGGCTTGAATTCAGTTGATATTCACAAAAGTGAAGTTAAAGCCCTGGTGTGGCCTGTGTTTGCAGGGAGCCCTCGCCTGCAGAGAGGGGCAAGGTTGATGTCAAAGGTCATGCCGAATTGTGATCCTGATTGTTCATGGAAGGCTAAGCTCACAGCTGACTATCTTGGCCCCAGTCTTGGGACAACTGGGTGGCTCTGTTCTTCTGCATACATACACAGGACCCCTGTATAACCACTGGTCTCTGCTTTCAGCTCAGTGACCTGCAGGTTCCCAATCCCTTTTGAACCTCTGTCCCCGAGTCCTGTTCCTGATCCTTTCAAGATTAGTCCCTGCTAGGAAAGTCAAGCTAGCGTGGAATAGAGATCTCAGAGAGACAGGAAGAGGACCAAAGATCAACAGCCTCCATTTTTATGGGGTTTTTCATTCACAGAATGGTAGCAAAGCACTCGCTTGAATGGTTCAATAAAACACATTGAAGAGGTTTTTCAGGCCTGTGCATGGGAGCTCAGGGACCAGGCAGTCTGGGAAATGATGCAGGGGAGCTGGCAAAGGGAATCGGGGTGCATTCTTTATGTTAGTGAAGTCATTAGTTGCTGTACTCATACTCCATCTTCTCAGAAGACTTTAAGTTCACTTGTAAACACACACACACACACATACACACACACACACACACACACACACACACACACACACACACACACACACACACATTAATTGAAATCAACAAGGCAGGCTACCTTTCAAATAGCCTGAATAGTCAGATTTACTGAAAACAAAGGAAAACTCAGGTTTCCAACAGGCACGGGGACTCTCCAGCTTCTTATAGCAATTATTCAGCATGTCTGTGGATCCTGAAAGGTGGTTCAGGAAACTTATGAAAACGAAAAAGCAAGGACTGGAGTGTGTCTCAGCAGTAGAGTGCTTGCCTGGCATGCGGGAGGCCCTGGGATAGATAGACTCCCAGTACCCCATAAACCCAGCATGGTGACCCAACGCTTGTAAACGCAACATTCACAGGCAGAAGTGATAGGATCAGAAGTTCAAAGTCATACTTGGCTAAACAGTGAACTCAAGGGCAGCCTGGGTTACGGGGACCTGTTTCAGAGGGGGGGGGGGCTGGTGCGAGGGGGTGGAGTAGGAGATGAGGGGGATGTTAGTCTACCACATGCAAACACATTGACACACACAGTGAGGGATTTTTAAGTTTTATTTATTTTTATTCTATGTAGTGAACTATACCAAAAAGGGCTCAGACCCTCTGGAACTGGAATTACGGACATTTATGAGCTGCCGTGTGGGTGCTGAGAACCGAACCAGGGTCCTCTGCAAGAGCAGCAAGTGTTCCTGACGGCCGAACCGCCTCTCTAGCTCCGATGCGGAAGTCTCTGTGGTAGATTGTTGCAGAAACACATCCAAAATACCTTAACTATTAGTTAACTTTTTAGAGAGAGCTAACTCAAGTCAAGGAACAGATGAAACACCCGGGCACAGGGTCAGTAGCACTGAAAATAGAAGTCAGGAGGCAGCTGGAGGTTAGGTGAGATTGGAGATCTCCAACAGGCGACAGGCGGCAGGCAGGCTCCATTCCTCGCCCAGAGCGCTTCCCCCCAGCTCTTAGCATTTGACACAGGGACAAAGACAAGATGAGCCAAATACCTCTTGAGGTTCGTTAGATAAAAACAGTCCGTCCCTCAGTTCTGGATTCATTCAGGTAACCCCCGGGAAGGAGGTTATAGGTTCAACTGTGTAATTTAAGACTTGCAATCTCCCACCCGCTTTGCTAAAGTAATTGAACATTCACCTACAGGTACCTTAAACAATGATCCTAGTACAGAATCTAAATAATTACCCAACCAAGTAGTGATCGTCAGATCTGGGTATTTTTCCTCTCTTCTTTCTCCTTGATAATGGTAGTCATGCTAATCTCCTTCATTAAATAGAACCTCTTTTTAAAGGTTAGATACGGATCTCTGTACCCACAGATGAGTGCAGCTCTCAGTCCTCATCACAGAGCTATCTTGGTGCAGTGGATGGCAGCTAATCAGGAGACACACAACAGGTAAAGTGCAGAGAACAGGTGTCTGTGAAGGGCTTGGTAATAAAGGGACATCTACATTACACACCCTTCTCCAAGGTTCAGGGATCACCATGGTGTAGTAGAATTTTTCTTTGGGCCGCCAGCTCACAAATAATGACATAGAGACTTCCTACTAATTGTAAAAGTTTGGCCTATAGCTTAGGCTTTTTCCTAACTAGTTCTTATAACTCAAATTAACTCATTTATATTAATCTACATTCTATCATTGTGGCATTATCTCTCTTCCATCTTGTATCTCCTATTTCCTCTCTGTGTCTCCTGGCTTCTCCTGCATGCCTAGATTCCTCCTCCTCCTCTTCCTTTCTCTCCTGGGAAATCCTGTCTATACTTCCTAACTAGCTATTGACTGTTCAGTTTTTTATTACAAAAATCACAACAATACACCTCCACACAGTGTATAAATATCCCACAACATTGCTGGGCAGTGGTGGCACACACTTTTAATCTTAGCACTTGGGGGGCAGAGGTGGGCAGATCTCTGTGAGTTTGAGGCCAGCCTGGTCTACAAAATGAGTTCCAGGACAGACTCTAAAGTTACATAGAGAATCCCTGTCTCAAAAAAACAAAAAACAAACC
Source organism: Peromyscus maniculatus bairdii (assembly GCF_049852395.1). NCBI lineage: Eukaryota > Metazoa > Chordata > Mammalia > Rodentia > Cricetidae > Peromyscus > Peromyscus maniculatus. The sequence goes on from NC_134861.1 coordinate 70,772,780, forward strand.
CAAAACCAAAAAACCTAAACCAAACCAAAACAAAACAAATAAACAAATATCCCACAGCATGATGATGCTGAGGAGGAGGTAAAAAGCTCTAAGATCATGGAGGACTGAAGCAAAACAGTGTCTTCCAGGCATGGGAGAATGGTTGCACCCATGAACTCACAGTACCTGTGGTTGCCTGAACAAGATCAATCCAGTCAGCATTCCAACAAGGATGAAGAAGGGGTACAAAAGTTCCCCTAGCTGAGAAGCTATTGACAGTTGATGACTGCCAGGGAAGGGAAAGTGAGTTTTGTTTAAGGGTGTGGTCCCTGGTAGATTGCCCATACTTCAGTTACGGAATAGCCCCTCTCACACGGGGATACAGGTAACACCAATTAGATTTGGTAGATTGGGGGTGGGACACATGAACGTGAACTTGGTCAGTCAGAGGTTTCCAGGAGGAGTGAGGGAAGATAATATGGTGGAATACATTACATGTATGTATGGAAATCTTGAGATATACAGATAAAAATGTTTCTTAAAAAGGAAAAGCTTATGATAATATAGGAGGAAAACAAATGACTATTAGAATGTATTGGAATAGAGAAGTTCCCAGAACTGATCCTGAGAGCATTATCTCCAGGGAAGTTTGAACTAAAGCTGTGGTTCTAGTTTACTGGCTAGAACCTGTTAGCCTGGGCAATAAAAGTAACCCTCGCCAACCTTTACTTTGTCATCTACAAAAACAGTTCGGACCCCGTTGGGCTGCTATGAAGATTATTAAGTCGTGTATGTAAAAGATGCAGCAAAATTCTTCGTCTGTAGAGGAGACATTGATGTAATAGATGCCAGCTTCCCAGTACTGCAACAGACACTGAGATAAATCAGCACAAAATAGGAAGGGTCCTACTAGCTTACACTCTGAGGGGCTCCAACCCATGGCCAGGTGGTCCTGGGTCTGTCACCGTGGCACAGCAGATACCACAGAGTGAGTGTAAGGTAGAGGGAACCTCTTCACCTCGTGGGGGCTGGAAGGAAAGAGGGACCGGAAGGCTCAAGCTTTAATGTCTTCTTTCCTTTAGACCCCACCTGGGAAAGGTTTACCCATGAGCCTTTGGGAACATCCCAGATCCTAAGCGTAGCCATAGGCACTTACTGATCATTGATTGTGATCCGGAAAAGGATCCAGACTGGTTAAGTCCTCAGCCTAGCCCTGTTGATTAAGGGGCTTCTGTGATTGCCCACCCTGTGGACTGTGCTTTGCCTGACATACACAGAAGCCCTTATCACCGAAGGAGCTGTTCCTGTGAGCTAAACCAATGGGCTGTTCCGAAGGCAGGGTGATTCTGCCATGAGAGATTCTTATCTCTGCTTCCCTGTCTCTTTTCAAATGTGAATAACCAATGAGCACCCACACATTACGAGTTTATGGTTTTAGGGCAGGGTACAGGTGAAGGTACTGGCTGCCACCCATAACATACAACTAGAATGAAGCGATCTTGTTTTGCTTTCATTTTCTTTCTTTATTTTTTTTAATCACTAACCTCTGTGAAGGACAAGGGCTACTAATTGCTTATTTACAGTGGCAACACACAATTTCTTTTTAAAATAACTATGCTTGTGTTTTGAAGTTGATAACGAGTCAGACTATTAAGTTTTATATATAAAAGGCAGTTGGTGAATGGATGTAAGTGAAACTCATGGTGGCCACGTCTGAATATCTAGTTTTAAAATTCCTCCTCTGTGGGGTAAAATATATCCTCCTGGGCCTATGTCCCGAGGCTTTCTCTAATGTGGCATTTGCTTACGTTTCCAGGTGGTGGCATTTGCTGTTTCTTTTGGGGTTTTCACTTCTTGTCTCTGTGTAAGCCCGCGCCGCTGACTCAGGTCCTTGTCCTTGCTCCTCGACAGATGAACTTTTGCACAAAGCCCTTCCAGACACTTCCAGGGCTCCAGGGTGATGGCCCCTCCATCTATCCTCCTCACACTAACTAAGCTCACGGATCCTTTTGTCGATGACCTGCAATACCTGTACTGCTCTGTCACAGAAAAGCTGGACCACAGCATGACTCCTTTATGGGTTCTGCTTTGTGGAAACTCACAATCATGGTATAATATTTAAGTACTTAACTATTTATTTTACATATTTAGCATCATTCTCTAAACATTTACTTCATCAGCTTTGCCGTTTTGTTTTTCAAATCCCCTGTACCTTTTCCTGTTTGTGTATTCTTAATCTACCAGTGCATAAAGTATGTCTTATAAGTATTACCATGATTGTGTAAAATGTCTCCTTATATTTGGATTTCTGTGTTCCCACAATGTATTATTTGGTGCTTACAAGTTTACAATTGTATTTTCTCTTTGTTTGAGTGTGACCATGTCCTGTGCATTTCTGCCTTTAGCTGGTAGCTGGCTATTGAATCAAAGACTCAATGTGATTTTATAAAATCAGTTAGCTCTCCACAAGAGGTTCAGAGAGACTTGGGTTTATAGAAGACACACTTTAAAAAACAGTCTTTTGCTGGATGTTTGTACAGGGCTCTGTCCCTTTATGGGTTAGGAGCCAGAGCCTAGGTCCAGGAGTTTTCCAGGTGTTTATAGAGCTGAGGAGCTTACAGCGCTAAAAACAAAAAATAGCTGGAAAGATGGGTCAGCTCCTGCCACCAAGACTAATGCCCTGAGTTCCATCTCTGGCTCCCACATGGGAGGAGGAGAAAACCAACTCCTACAGATGGTCCTCTGACCACTTGTGCTCTGTGGAGCACACACACACACACACACACACACACACACACACACACACACATGCACACACACACACACACACACACACACACTAAATAAATACAAAATCAAATATAATGAAAATATAGTTTTGATGGTTGAATAAAAAATGTCTCCCATAGGCTCATGCATTTAAACATTTGATTCCTAGTTCCTGTTTGAGGAAGCTTAGGAGGTGTGGCTTTGTTGGAGGAAGTCTGTCATTGGAGGTGGGCTTTGAGAGTTTAAAGACTTTCGTTACTTCCGGTTCACTCTTTCTGTTCCATGCTCATGGCTGAGGTGTGAGCTCTCAGCTCCCTGCTCTGGCTGCCATATTGCTTGCTGCTGTGCCTCTCTGCCATGAAGAATTCTTATTCCCGGAAGCTATGAACCCAGAGAAGTTGTCTGTAAGTTGCCTTGGTCATGCATGGTATTTTATCACAGCAGAAACGTAATGAATACAATTGTTTCTCTGCAAACATTTTTAAAAACTTTAAAGTCAAAATCAACAATATTTATTTCCTCCAGGAATTGTGAAATTTAATATTCATTCAAGTTATCTTTGAAAACAATCTGCAGAGTTGGTTTTCTCATCCAACCAGGATTCCAAAGAGTAGATGATGATTTGCCAAAATGTGCCCAGTTATGAACAAAATGTTCAAGTAGTCCATAATTTGATTAGAAAGAATTAATTGTAAATTTTCATAATACAAATGTTCTCCCTGAAGTGTGTTTTTATATCTTGTGAAAGGAGAAAAAAATCCATTGGACACCGTATTAGTTACTTCTCTGTTGCTGTGATAAAAATCCCATGACCAAGGCAATTTATAGAAGAAATTGTGTATTTGGACTTACTGCTCCAGAGGTGTAAGAGTCCATCATGGCGGGGAGACATGGCAACAGTCAGCTGACTTGATGGTTAGAGCAGGAAACCGAGGGTTCATATGCCAACCACAGGCATGAAGCCGAGAGAGAACAAACCGGAAGTGGTGCAAGTCCCTAAACTCTCAGAGCCGCCCACAATGGCTTACTTCCTCCAGCAAGGCCACGCCTCCTAGACCTCTCCAAACAGTGGCACCAACTGGGGACCAGTGTTCCAATGCATGAGTCTATACCTATGGGGGACACTCTCACTCAAACCACTACAGGACACTGAGAGCCTGAAAATGGTCCAGACTAAGAAGATCTCAGGGACACCTGGCAAACCTAGCTTTAGAACTGCATCCTACATAATGAGATGGAAGAGGACATTTGCACACAGCCACCAGCCACATTGCAGAGGCCAGGGTCGAGTGGCCTGGGAAGATGGAAAAAGGAACTAGGCAGGGGCACAAGGAGATCGGGCTGAAACACTCCAGTTCTGGAAGGACCTGAAGGCTTCGACTAAAGAGTGGAAAGTCATCCTGTAAATGCAAGTAAACGAAGAACAGCTCTAGAATCCAAATATGCCTCCTGGGGTCACGCTGCGTGAGAACCATGGTCTATGGTTTCCCTTCCCCAAGTGAATTTGTTTTCATTTCAGCCTGGACCATCTGGCTTCCAAAAAGGCACACTGCAGGGAGACATAAAGAGGCTGGGAAGGCAGACTATGTCGTGCGCTCCCATCCTCTCCCGTTCTGCCTCTCCTAACCCCTGCACATCCATCCATTAACACACAATTAATCCCCTGGCCTTTTCAAAGCCAGGACCGCCCACCTCTCCCACCACATAGCAATTAAATCCCTGCCAGTTAAAAGGCCAGGGAGGACAGGTGTGCTTCACACTTGACTTCACTTCCTGCAAGGTGCCAGACGGCAGTCCGAGGCCACAGACCCCTTTGTTCCTGCGCCGTGTCAGCCTCGGTTAGGAACTGGACGGTCTATCCGCTTGCTGGCAGCCTCAGCTGCCACCAAGGACAGGGCCTTCACTGCTTTCGTTAGTTCTCCTTAGACCCTTGGTGTCTTGAGACAAGAGCCACATGGGCAGGTAGTAATCTGAGGTGCTACTTTCTGCTCCAGGAATCCTTATCTCCCTTTTGGTCTCTCTCCCTCCATCCTTCCTTCCTTTCTTTCTTCCTCCCTTTCTACCTCTCAGTACCATTGGTTCATTGAACCTAGAGGAGCCAGTCGGTATGTGGCAGTCAGTGTAGGTTAAGAAAGGGCCCACCTCTAAGGGCGTTAGTTGCAAGAGGAGACATTAACACAGTTTAATACAATGATGATATTTGATCGAGCTGGGGGGTAAAGCTAAGTTGATTGAGTGCTTGCCTAGCATGCACCAAGCCCTGGGTTCAACTCCCAGCACACACTGGACATGGTGGCACGTGCCTATAATCCTAGCACTCTGGAGGGGAAGGCAGGAGGAGCAGACATTTAAAGCTATGTGGTTAGCTTAGTTCAAGGCACAGCACTCTAACAGTGTTGGGTACTGTTCTAAACCCTGAGCAAATGTGAACTCATTGAATTCTTATGATAACCCTATGAGGCAGAGAGACATCTTACGATAACCCTGTGAGGCAGAGAGACATTATGGTTTTACAAATGCAGGAGAAGGTATTAGTAGGCTACGTGACTGGCCTGAGTGGACCCATGCAGTACATTAGGGAACCAGGATCTGAAGCCGGGAAGTTCAGCTCTCAGGCCCATGAACTTGACCAGTGTTCTATGCTGCAGAGGATATTTAGCTCCTTGACCCAGAAACGTGATTTCCAAGGTGCCAATAGCACACCAGTTCCTAATAGTGACGGAAGTGCTCGCCTCCCTGATGCCTCTGGACTGGTTTTTGTGCTAAGGGATATTCCTAGGTCACCTCATTTCATTCTCAGGAGCATTCTATGAAGAATTGCTGTTATCATCCCATTTTTCCTAGTCTGGAGATTGAGGCTTAGACAAAATCAAAGTCTTGGCCTCAATTACAGAGAACTGGACTTGGATAAAACAACCTGACCCCAGAATCCAGTTTTAGCCAGCCTGTCAGCCTGGGAGAAGCCCCCTTCGGAGGCAGACCTGCCTGGAACCCCTTTAATGTTAGCATGAGGAGAGTATCTGTTCCCACGAAGGCTTTGGCCCTCTGGAGCTCTGGCCCAGATTTCGCCAAGGTCATCTCCCAAAGTAAAAGTACACTTAGTTCTGGGGCTTCTAGAATGTTAGACTAGCACTATTGGATAGTAACTCTGTGGTCCTAGGCCTGGGCTCTCTGTCCCTAAGTGCCACTCCAAAGGCATCCACATAAGTAAACCAAGGCCCAAGTCCACAGGGTAGGGGCCTTTAAGCCAGGATTAAAAAAGGGGTGGCCTCCAGGTCCCTGGGTTGGGTGCGGACGTGCCTCTCTGACCGTGAGATCAGGATATGACCAAAAACTTCTCCAGAGAGTTAAGATAATCAGCCATGTTTCCTGACAACTTTTCTTGCCTTATTTGACCTCTTCTGTCCAGCCAGCTAATTCCAGCCTCGTGACCAGTTGGGTTTCAGTCTTATCTGTCAGAAGAACAGAGTCTCACATAAGGAGCAAGACCTCAAATAAGGTCTATGGAGGGTGGGAGGGATGCTGGGAAAATGCAGAGGAGACAAGCTTTTGAAGGGACAGTCAAAGCTCCCGTGGTCCTTTGAGGTGACAGGTCATGGAAGCAGCCAATCCAGAGGCATTCCCAATACCCTCAGCCCCCATCCACTGTTGTACAAAGATCATGTAATTTTTCACTATCTTGAAATGAAATACACGGCTAATATAACCACCCTCATACATAACTTTTTAAGAAATCGATGTAATTGCCTGACTGTAATACAAAAAAGAGAAAGAACGTGTGTAGTGAAGTAATGTGTGTGTCCATCCACAGCACTCAGAGACCACATACAGAGGAGCTGGATGTAATTGGGTAAATGTATCTTCTTGAAGACCCATTGTGAATGCAAGTTCACCATGCAGGAGGTCAAGCTGGGTTGGGTAAGTAAATTGAAAGCTACCAAGGGCATTGTCACCATTATGTAATATTCCAAAATGCACAGTTTGTCACCATCCACAGACAATCCAAGTGAAAGCATCTTTTGTTTTATAATGGAAGTTACACTCAAAGAATAAGAACAATGAACGTGCCGTAGAAAGACGCAGAAATGGATTGATATTTCCAGGTACAATCATGTTCATGTCTATGCTCATAGCAAGAAGGTTATTTGGGGATGGGGCTGATTCAGGCATCGCCAGGAGTGCTCCATTCACTGAAGACATCTCCTAGGCTGCTGGCCTTCTTGTAGCCCAATAGTAGCAAAGAATTACGGTTGTAACCAAAGAACACAGGATCCACCTGCAGATATTCACTTAGTCACTCAGCAGACATCTACAGAATGCTTGTTTCCAATAAGAAAGCTGCCCATTTATTGAATGAAAATGTACTGAGTGGATGCCAAGAGAAAGGGGGTTTGGGTCAGAAGGTTAAGGCTTAGTCCTTTCTCTCAAGGACCATAAACTACTACAAAAAGAAAAAAGACAGAAGGGCACGAAAAACAAACAGAAGCACATTTGATTTGCATTTGGTACCAGTGAGTGGCTAAAGCTGGAAGGTCTTGGTTTCCCATGGGGAAGGTTTCCTGCTTCTCCATGTCTCAATAACCAGGATGTTGGGCGTTTTGTCACATAGGTAGCCTCCCCTAGTACACAGATGTGCATATATTCCTGTGATGGTTCATCTTGAGCATCAGTGTGATTGGTCCCAGAGATACCTAGGACATCGGTAATGCATACTTCTGGGTCTGCCTGTGAGAGCATTTCTCCTGATGACGGCAGCTGAGAGGGGCGGGATGCCTCCTCACTGTGGATGGACTCATTCTCTAGACAAAAGCAAAAGAAGGAGAAAGCCCTTTGGTAAAAGCCCACTCTCTCCTCTCTCTCTGTTCTTTGGTTATTATGGCAAGAGTGTCCCTTTACTGTGGTGCTCTGACCTGTCCTCAAAGCAAAGGAGCCAGCTCACCACAGGCTGAGCCTCTGAGAAGGAAGCAAAATGACGCCTCCCTGAAGCTTTTTGCCTGGGCTCGTCCCAGTGACAGACACTGACTTACTCACACCCACACACCTTTACATTTCTTTGAGAGTGGCTACCAGCTACAGTGTGTGTCTTGGGGAAGTCTAAACCCTCTGGGCTACAAAGTCATGAGCTAGCTCTCCAGGAGGGGGATGAGAAAGCAAAACACAACCAGAAGATGGATGTGAAGGGAAGAAATGTTCTGGTGCCATCATATCTTGGAACACATGGCACTGGAGGTGGACAAGGAGGAAGGTGGGTCAGTCACAGAAGAAAAGAGGTGCTTGTCCCCTGGGAAGCCTTTCCATTCTCAGGGGCACTGGTCACTCTTCCATCTAATATTTAGAACAATATCTGAATACTTTGGTACATTTCTCTTTTCATAAATCCGAGTCCAAACTATGAAGCATATTGACGTAAAGGGACTGTGGCTCTGTTGTCTTAAGCCCAGGACTTGAGCAAGAGCTTGAAGAAGCCAGCAGGCCCTCCACAGAGCCCCTCTGAGTGGACAGAAGGAAGAAAAAGAAAGACAGAAAGGACAGAAGGTACGAACTTTTCTCTGTGGCCCTGGGGAGGTCCACCAGGTAGTCTAACTCAAGGTAAGGATGGTCATTCTTAACAGCAACCAGGATAATGAATGCAGAGGGAAGGAGGAAGAAGAAATTATAACATGATAGATAGATAGATAGAAAGATAGACAGACAGATGATAGAATGAAAGATTGATAAATGATGGATGCATGATAGATTAAATGACAAATACATAGAGATGATATATAGATTAAATGATAGATGATAGATTAAATGATAGATGGATGGAGGGAGGGATATAGATGCATGGATGGATGGGTGGGTGGATGAGTATAGATGGATGGATGGGTGGGTGGGTGAGTATAGATGGATGGATTGGTGAGTATAGATGGATGGATGGGTGGGTGGGTGAGTATAGATGGATGGATGGATTGGTGAGTATAGATGGATGGATGGGTGGGTGGGTGAGTATAGATGGATGGGTGGGTGGGTGAGTATAGATGGATGGGTGGGTGGGTGGATGAGTATAGATGGATGGATGGGTGGGTGGATGAGTATAGATGGATGGATGGGTGGGTGGGTGAGTATAGATGGATGGATGTGTGGGTGGATGAGTATAGATGGATGGATGTGTGGGTGGGTGGGTGAGTGGATGGATGGATACGTGGATGCATGATAACATATCCACTTGCTGTCATTTCATATTCTTTTCACGGCAAACAAAGCCCCTCATTCCCCACTTAGGGGTAAAAGGGTTTCAATGCAGATTTTTAGAGAAACCCACATTGACAGTACAGAGTCTCAGGCCATGGGGAGACTTGATGCTGGGTTCTTTCTCATTTTAGATACACAAACTGGCAGAAGTGTTGGGAACAGCCTATTTTGGAAAAATATGTTTCTTTCTTTTGTTTTTTTTCTTTTGTTTGTTTGTTTGTTTGTTTGGTTGGTTGGATTTTTTTGGTTTTTTGAGACAGGGTTTCTCTGTGTAGCTTTGTTCCTTTCCCAGAACTCACTCTGTAGCACAGGCTGGCCTCGAACTCACAGACATCTCCTGCCTCTGCCTCCTGAGTGCTTGGATTAAAGGCGTGTGCCATCACCACCCCGCTGAAAAGATGCCTATTATATTGTTGCCTATTATATTTTATTTATAATAATATTTATTATATTAATAAATATAATATTTATTATATTAATATTAATAATATTTATTATATTAAGACAACAGTGATATGATTATTTCCGCAAGTGAAGAGCATTTGATATAATTCGACATCTATTCTTTTTTTGTGCTTTCTTTTTTTTAGAAGCATATTTATTTGTAACAAAGGAGTTTGTGTACAATGTTGAAAATCCACAACTTCTTATTAAGTTCACATTTATTTCTCCTTTTTAAACAAACATTAATAATCATTATTTTATACAGATATAGATATGTAAATACAACATCAAGTTCAGTGGTCTTTCAGCATTTTCCACTTAAATGTTTTATTTTAACATAAAAACAGGTTATAATTCCAAAGTCCAGAGTTATTTGAAACTGGAAAATATTTTCTCTGTAGAAAATAGTAAAAATGATAACATTTCCCAATAAGCCCTTTTAAGCCAAATAATAGCTGAATTATACATACAAACATTGATTTGATTCTGAGATACAGAAGAAACCTATCTTCATCTGTTCAGAGAGCTATGTTTTACTTAAGTTGTGTAAGCGAGATTCCTGTTCATCTTCCCCTTCATTGTTTGATTTACAGTAGACATTTTTCTATAGGCTAATCCATAATCTAAAAAGATTTTAGCCTCCCCTCCTTAAAGTACAGCCAGAATATCCTTTCATCAGCTTGATATGGTACAAATTCTTATCCTAATAATAAAATGTTTCACTAGAGCATGCCCAGTGATTGGGCAAAACCAAAACTTGTTATAAGCCACAGTCATCCTAGGGTCCTCCATGCTAGGTAGCCTCCCTGGATCTGTGGGTTGCAGTCTGGTTGTCCTTTGCTTTACATCTAGTATCCACTTATGAGTAAGTACATACCATGTTTGTCCTTCTGAGTCTGGGTTACCTCACTCAGGATGGTATTTTCTAGTTCCATCCATTTGCCTGCAAATTTCATGATGTCATTGCTCAACCTAGATGCCTGTCAACTGAAGAATGTATTAAGAAAATGTGGTACATATACACAATGGAGTACTATTCAGCAGAAAAAAGATGCTTCTTAAGAGGCAAATGTTTTTAGAAGACAGGACTCAGGAGTCTAGAGCCAAGCCCTGTCCAGCAACACAACCCTAACTGTGCACATAGGCAGGCTCCCACGTTCAGCAGGGCAGCCAGGCTGTGACTTCCCGATAGGATCTGTGCCATCCCCAGCTCCAAGAGCCTTTGCCACCAGCAAATAAGCTGGCCCTGGGGTGTTTGTAAGCAGTCACTTTCAAAGACAACATTGTGCGGCCGTGACCCCGGGCAGACAGCATGAACCGGAGCACCAAAGAGTCTTGAGTTAAGCTTTCCATTTTAGCCAGCGCTGCTCGAGCGCTTCCTAGAATATTGAGTTTGAGCCCTGTAATTAAAGAGGGGAGACGAGCCTGAGAGAGGCTCCGAGAAGAGTTGCGAGGGTACTAAAGTGTTGGAAACAACAAAGCTTATGAAGAAAAGGTTAAAAGAACCAGGGTTATTTATACTGAAGGACAGAAGGTCAAGGAGCAAGCTTACAATCATCTTCAGATATACTCATTCCGGTGTCAGGGAACACAACCAATTCCTCCCTGATAAAATAACCGCCATTTGGGGCCTGGCTGCTCCCGCTGCATGGACTTGTTTTCAAATGGCACTGAATTCTGTAATCGGAAAGAGCCATAACGAGCTGCTGCGATCCCACTGCCTTCCCTGGGGCGTGATCCCTCCCCATTTCATAGCCAGAGGTACCTGGGACAAGGCTGATGCCTAGGAAGGGATATGATTCTTCCTAGACACTGTCAACTTTCAGTGAGATGAGTGACTACCTTGTGTGAACGTAAGGAACAGCCCCCGCCCATCTTATTGATCAGTTAAACAGAAGTTCATTTTTCCCTTTTCAAAAGTAATGCATGGCCCAGAAGAAAACAAATCCAGACCAGTAGACTTGAGAAATGGGTGTGGGAGCCTTGGGACGTGAGATTGGGGCTTTCCAACACCATCCGGGTTTATAAGGAGTATCATCCTGGAGTACCGGATGAATGCCCTCCTGACTGGAAGCCTGTCAGCTCTTGGGAAATGTCAGGTCTGCAAGAGGGTGGCAAATGGGCGGTAAGCACAGGATCCTAGGACAGGAGTCAGGCCGCCACCCCTTCCCAGATTCCTATCCCGATAGTCCCACTATGTCCAACCTGAAGGAACCTGGAATTAAGTCAGTGAAGGAGGTAGACAAATATTAACATGGCTTGAAGAATGAGCTGGGGAAACTGTCTGAGTCTGCCACGCAACAGTCTGCTGTTTCTGTGTTGAATTGTTTCTATAGATCCCATTAGCCTTATGCAATCTGGTGACTTGTATTTAATTCTGCAACTTTTAAAAAAATTGTCTCAATTAAGGTCAACTAATCAAATTGATATGTAGGGTATGAAACCCATTTTCACAAATATGTTTGTATCCATATTTACAGAGTTCCATTGAAAATCCGGGGTGATGGTTCAGTGTGTACAGTGCTTGCTGATCGAGAGTGAAGACTGAGTTTAGTTTCCTAGCACCCACTCAAAAAGCAGTAGTGACAGTTTACATCGGTAAGCCCAATGACTAGGGCATGGGGTGGGCAGAAGCAGGTGGGTGGGTCCCCAGGAGCCACTGGCCAGCGAGTATGGCCAAAACAGTGAGTTCTAAGTTTCCTGAGAGACTTTATCTCAAAAAATAGTGTGGAGAGTAATTAAGGAAGAGGCACAACTCTGACCTCTGACCTCTACATGTACCCACACCAGTGAGGGCACCCCATGCACAGATACAAATCATAACCTAATTTTATCCAATTCAGCAGGAATCAAAGATAGTCTGGGGAGGAGCAGATAGCTGAGTTAGACTACAAGCTGCTAAGTCTTGCTCTCTTTGGTCTTCTCTCTCTCTCTCTCTCTCTCTCTCTCTCTCTCTCTCTCTCTTTCCTTCTCTCCCTTTTATTTTATTGTTGTTGTTGTTGCTCCTGGTTGGGCAGATGTTTGCTTATTTGTTTGCTTGAGATAGGTTCTCACTATGTAACCCAGGCTGGCTTCGAACTCCCAGTCCTAAGGGCAGGACTGGGAGTGTCATTCATTCCCATCCTTCCCCTGCGGTAGGATTCCAGCCCTGGGTGCTTTCATTGTCCCCCACCTTCCTCTGCTGATGTCTCAGTCCTTCCTGTCTCTTTTCTTCCTCCACTTCCTCTGCGGATGTCTCCAGACACCTGGCATTAGGACTTTTCCCGCAGGCATGTTTCCCCCCAGCTCCTGCCAACAAGAGGAATCTATTCTTAGCTTCCAAGCCTCCCTTTCCTCTGTCTTAAAGCTACGGACATAAGAAAGCAGTAACAAGCATGGTTAAGTGTCAGGACCATGGCATCTGCCCTGAGGGGTTGTCACCAACAATAAATGCCTCCTCTACAGACACCATGAATAGCCTTAACAAAAATTCATAAACCTAGGGTCATTTGCAAACCTTTGATGATATTTTTTTTTTGATGTCTTGAATACAGCACAGTGTTTTCCCTGCGTATAGACAGGCAGCCATAAAATACGGTGGGTTATTTTTAAGTTTCTCTAATGCATGTGACTGCTGTAGATGGAAAGACTCAGTCCTCGCCTTCACTCACTGCCTGAGGACATTAGCCAGACTGTCCTAGTGAGGACACAGTTGTCAGGACCTTGACTCATGCAGATGACCCCACACTGAATACTCGTGACCCTGTTCCGGGAGAGGCGCTGTCCTCACCTCACACATAGCCCCAACATTTCCCAGTTTCTCTAACTACTTTCCTGTGGCTTTAGTACCCTGGTCACACTTACAGAATTTCAGAACTGTTTTTTTTTTTAACTGAGGTAAAATTCCCAGCATAAAATTAACCACGTTAAAGTGAACAATTTTGTGATATTGTTGTGCTTACAACGCTGTAAACCCATCACCTCTACAATTTCATCATCATCCTCCCGTAGCCATCCAGCAATTATTCCTCTATCCATTTTCCTAAGCTCCTTTCAACCACCAATTCCCTTTCTGTTTCTGTGGATTGGCCTTTCCTGGATCTTTTACAGAAAAGGAATTATACACAAAATGTGAGGTCCCCCCCCCCCCCCCCCGCACCTGGCTCTTTTCACTTAGCACAATACATCTGAGGTTCATCACTGTCATGGCATGTTTTAGTACTTCATTCACTTTTTTGTGGCTGAGTCATATTCTATCATGTGCCCTAATGTGTTCATTCATTTATTCCTTGATGGATAGCTGCCTCTAGGACAAGTCAAGCTGATGAGTAAAGCTAGCTAACTACATTGCAATAGGCAAAGGTGAGTGCTGAGGTAAACAATCTACTGAAAGTGGGATAAGATGAGCCATCAGTGGTCAACACAGATGCAGTTGATAGCTTCCCAGAGAGCATTCCAGTCTTGTTGTTGTATGGCTTTTTGAGACAGAGATTTTCTGTGAAATAGCTCTGGCTGTCCTGGAACTCTCTTTGTAGACCAAGCTGGCCTCGACCTCACAGAGTTCTGCCTGCCTCTGCCTCCTGAGTGCTGGGACTAAAGGTGTGCACCTCCACACCCAACTGTATTCCACAGAGTCTGGGGTTTACCAATCGAGTTAAGCAGGTTGACCAGTGAGTCCCAGAGATCCTCCTGCTTCTGCCTTCCCACTGCAGGGATTATGAACTCCCATCACCATGCCCAGCTTTTTACATGGGTACCAGGGATTGAACTCCGTCCTCACACTTAACACAGTAAGTCCTTTACTGACTGGGCCACCTTCCCAGGCCCCAGTTCTGATTTTCTTGAAGATATCTAAAAATTCAGATTTTCATATGAAGTCTTTTCAAACAGGACTGTTGACGATCTCATGTTTAATTCCTCCACAGGGGCTGAACCAGATAGGACTGTTTCTGGGGTCAGCCCCTTGGTATGTTTGCACTGTCAGGTGAGTTAACAGAACCTGTACTTGGCAGAGATCTATCTCTTCACCAAATAATAACATGGTTACTACAGAGAACACCCTTAGTATCCTGTGCCTTTTGAGAAAGAGACAATCAGCCAAAAAGAGTGATCTGCAGGATTCTTTCAGTGGTAATAAACCACCTGGAACAGACGTTTCAAACGTAACCCATCAACTTGGTATTGCATTTTGATGGACTAGTTCTCCAAGGAGATTGATACTGGCTACCAAACCCATAATTTCATAGGCATGGAATAAAGATGGAGTATTCTGCACTCGTTATAAATCTACTGTTTACACGGAGTAGCTGGACAAGTACTGTGCGTCTTATAATAAAATATCTTATTTTGATTGAGGGAAAGGTGATTCAGAATTTTCATTTTAGAAATTGTGATGAATACAAAAAAGTTAGTAACTGTTGATAATCCAGCTCAGAGATAGCAACAGCATATGGGTGTTTTTCCTTACAGGTGTGTTCTGTAGACATACATGAATTTTCATCGATGGGTCTCATCTCAAAATAATTTGGGGATCTTAAAGAACTTGGTTGGCATATGAATACAGACTCCAATTGTGCAAACCTTTGTGATGTGAAGCTATTTAGAGTGATTCTCATGTTTTCAGATTAGGATAACTCAAGCACTGTAAAATAGCTTGAAGTAGCATTTCCCCCATCCTTTCTTTTGCTTCCAGTTTTCAAACACTGATTTTAGCCTTAAACTAATGGTTTCACATATATTTTTAAGTTAAAATCAAATTTGTGAGACTCCTCTAAGAAGGCTATTTTGGCAGTTCTCCTTTCAAAGATCCGGGATGTGGGATTCCTCCCAGGTGGCCCAGTAACAGGTTTGAGGAGCAGGGTCTTCCAGTGTGTTAGCTACCCCTGCTGAGGGCAAGGCACTCTAGACCGGTGTGAGTCAGCTCAGGCCCTACGGCTGGATGCATTTACTGCACGCGACCCCTGCAGCCTGCAGTCCACACAGTGCTGCAGTTGATGCTGGGCTTGTTACTCTCGGCCACCCTCCCTTTCCCTCCCAAAGGGGACCCTTGTTACTGACGCAGTTCACCATGGTTGCTCTAGGGGAAGGTGGGGGATCTCCCGTGACTCCCTGAGATAGGAGGGTGCTTTGGAGCTTTGGAGGCTTTTCTTCCACTCCTGCTACCTTGGATAAGGGAATAAGAAATACAGAATGCAATTGTGAGAAACAGGTTTTATTTTTTGGTTGTTGGTGTAGTTTCTATTCAAGATGGCTACCCTGCCCCGGTCCTGTCGTTCGTACACCTCCTCCATCTTGCTAAACCTTTGTGTATACGTGCCTGTTTGCCCAATCCCTGAACATCCTTGAGACCGAACTCACTATCGCATCCTTCCCCTTTGCACTAATTGTGAATTTGCTAATCACATCAGATTGTAAGGCCCGCTTCCTATTAATGAGATGAGACAGGAACCACTTGCATTAGTTTAGAAGCCAAGTGAACTTTCTGCCCACACCGGTATGCTTGCTCCACGGCTTTGGCTGGTGGTGGCGCGTCCTTTTTGCAAACCGAAATTGCCTTGCTGGATTGCTTTTGCTTTGTGCGTTTCTTTGTGCAACACGGAGGATATTCTTCTGCAACACACTGAGCACCAAATTCCTACCACACTGTGCATTTAAATCAAGCTGGTGCAGGAAGACAGCAGAGAGGCAACAGGAACAATGCCTGGGAACTTCAGGGCCTGTCCAACTGTGAGCGTCTCGGGCATATAAGAGGATACCACTGAACGGGCCCATCAGAACTTTCTATCATTGGCAGCTGAAGTGTCCTCCCTGGTGCTAAGCCCTAAGGTTCAAGGGTTCAGCAAGCTTCTAGATGCTATAAATAGTCCTGCACTATTCAGGTTTTAAAGCAAAAGGAAAACCTTTATATTTTTGTTATTGTAATTTTTAAAAATAAGTCACAAAAGATATAATATGAATGCAGTTTTAAGAAATTCACTACTAAGCCAAGTGCAGTGGTGCATACCTGTAATCCCAGCATTTGAGACGTAGAGGCAAGAAGTTCAGCAGTTCACGGTCATCTTTTAGCTACATAGAGAGTTCGAGGCCAGGCTTTGACCCCATCCCTTTCACTCCCAAATAAGAAAAAACCTGCAAACCTATCATGAACAAACTCTGTATAAACACTACATACTTTTTAAAAAGAGATTTATTTTAATTTTATTCATATGCACATGGAGGAGGGAATTGCATACTTGTATGGGTACCAGTGGAGGCCAGAAGAGGGTTTTAGACCCCCAGGAACTGGAGTTACACACAGTTGTGAGCTGCATGATGTGGGTTCTGAAAACCAAACCCAGGTCCTCTGTAAGAGAAGCAAGTTCTCTTAACCTCTGAGCTATCTCTCCAGCCCCTAAATGAACAAATCTGAGAAACATGCTGGAGTGGATGAAATCGGGCACAAGAGACTCAAGAGTCTCTCTTAAGTCTTGGAACTGACAAAATCAATTCTTGATGATGGTTGGGATGAGATGGGAGGTTGACAACAAAGGACCAAGGAACTTCTAGGGAGATGGAAATTCTACTTTGTCCCCAGTGGTAGTTGCACGTGTGTCTAATTATCCACAATCCCTGCACTGAACACCAGATCTCTGTACTGCATGTTAACTATACATTAGAAAAAGCAATGAAAAATAAAAATACGTTCGTGAGTTCAGGAATGACCTGAATGACCAACAAGAATGGTGAGAATCTGAGTATCAAACTGTCACGCAGCTTTAAAAACCAAAGGAATAAGGACCTGGGAATGCAGTGAGATGCTAGCATGTTTACCTAGTATGCTCAGGGCTCTGAGTTCAAACCCCAGGATCACAGAAGCCATGGCATTGTTTACATTCTGGGAGGATCAGAAATTCAAGGGAATTCAAGGCTAGTTTGGGATACATGTGACCCTGTCTGAAAAAAAAGAAAGGAAGAGAAAGGAGAGAAACAACCATCTGACTGAAATAGGATAATTTTCAGCATAACATTTATTTACTTGTTTGAGGTAGAGTCAGTATAAAACCTGCCTAGAAGTCCTATGTTGACCAGGCTGGCCTTGAACTCACAGCCATCAACCTACCTCTCCCCCCTCAGTTTTGGGACTAAAGGCATGTGTCACCATACTTTGCTATAATGAAATTCAAAATTTTTTTAAAGTTAGGTATACAAGAGGGGATGAATACACAAAGATGGGGCAGGCAGAAGGCTCAGGAAGTGAGAGTATCAGCAATGAAAGATGAACAACCTGTGCTCCATCCCCAGAACCTACATAAAACACCAGATGCAGCACTCTTTTGGCAAGATGGGCTGGGTGGGGGGGTGATATGGGAAAGGAAAGAGACCCAAAAAGTCATCAGAAGCTGGTCTCTGCAGCCCAGTGGAAGAAACAGCAAGGAGAGACTCTGCCTCAAAGGCAAGGTGGGATGGGAGAACTGTGTCCGAAGAAGTTATTCTCTGAATTCCACACGGACAAGCTCACCCTCAGACAATAAATACGTAAGTCTTTAAAAACACACAAAGATATGTACAGTTGTGTGTGCCTGGATCTGTCAGGGGTAGCATTCGAAGAACTGGTTTGTGGCAGCTGTCTCTAAGGACGCAGAATTGATAGGTAAAAGAGGTGTGAGTGGAATAAAAGGGCCGATGGAGACCAACTTAATCTCTTACCATGAAATCCGGCTTAGTTATACTTACCATGTTTAGTTTACTGGCGCCGACCATTGGTGGATGTTATAGTAATCGAAGGTAGTGAGAGTCAGGTCTAAGACAGCTATCTGCTAGGTAGGGTCCGCATCAAGCCTGCAGTGGACAGTGTGCTTAGCAGGGTCAGAACTGCTGGAAGTTACTCCTTACCACTTGCTAGCAGGGTCAGAACTGAAGTTACTGGCCTCCTTCTAACACGGTGACTCATCTATGAGCTTAATATATGGGCCAACAAATAACTGATTTGTTATTCAAGAATATACGTTGCACGTTTGACAAAATGTAAGGTTTATTTTTTAAAAACCTAGTCGTGTGTGTGTGTGTGTGTGTGTGTGTGTGTGTGTGTGTGTGTGTGTAGTGTTTAGTCTTTCTTACTCTGGTTACAGAGTTACGGCAAACCAAAAGAAGGCTACAGCAAACCTTCTTCATTCGGGATGAAAAGGCCTCTTTTAACTCCAAACCAGTCCGTGACAAACAGTGAAAGAATAATAGGAACACACTCTAGTGAGAGCCGTCAAGGGATGCTCATTTTCTGTGACACGCACATGACCTTCAGATCTGCTCTGGCATCATTGTGTATTTCTGAACTATTACAATCTGTGGCTGTGTACATAAATTATTTGAATTAGAAAGCAAAGAAGCATAGAGCAAATAAGGAGGTAAGAGGCAAAGGCTGTCTGCGGTAATTAAGGTGGTCTAGATACTACCATGGTGTGAGTGACATCCTAGGCTGCCAATCATTCTTCTTCAGGACAGGAATGCACCTGTGTATGCATGTGTCTCAGGTGGTTCCAGCTACATTGTCCTCGTGGAACTATTTTTCATTTGATAACATTCTCTACACACCTGGTTTCCCTTTGTGGCTAGACTGACTGAGGCTGAGAATACAAAGCTGGTCTTATTCTCTATCTATCTATCTATCTATCTATCTATCTATCTATCTATCATCTATATCGATTCCTTCCTTCCTTTCTCCCTTCCCTCCTTTCTTTCTTTCTATCTCTCTTTCCCTCCCAGAACCCATCCCACAAATATGTGGCAGCTGGATAAATATTTGATTATGAAAGACAATTCTGAAGGGTGAAGTTTCTTTTTATCAATACCAGGATAACTGATCATTGTCACATGAAACACTGGTGATCCCAAAGAGATCACACCCTACAAAAATTTCGCTTACATTTCTTGCTTTTATGCTTCAATATTGTATTAATGTGACAAGCTTCAAAAATGTATGTATTGTCCCTGCATTTGTAAGTAAAATAAGCTGAAATGCGCCCTTTTTAAAAATGTTCCAGGGGCTCATCATTTGAAGCAATGCATCTTACTAGGTCTTTCTTTTATTCATACAATACTTTTTACCACTAACAGTATAATGCTTTTGTGATGAGAATAATCAGAGCATAATTAATGTTTCCTAAATTCAGAAGTTTAGGTCATATATTTTCTAAAGCAAGTGTCAACTGTTCTTTGATTAACACCAAAACGACCTTTTTCTTAGTGCATACATTTAAATCCTACTTGAGTTTTAAGTTTTCATTATTGGATGAAGGTGAATGTAATTATTAAAGGGGAAAGGAGATGGGATTATAAAATAAGACAAAGGCACAATCCTAGCCTAGCGGGAGATGGTGGTGAACACCATATAACAACGAGGGGAAGAGGTAGACTGTGTCTGGGAGAAAAACGGTTCATTTACCAGGAGAGCAGAAACTGCAAGGTCCTGAGGGTGAAAGAAAAACACCATGAGCTGCTCACATCAGGCTCTTTTGGGCAGGTTCTACTTGTCTGAGTATCAGGGAGAATACTAAATTTGAGTTCCTCAACTCAGATCTATCTTTGCAAAAAGCAGTAACAACAACAACACAAGCAAAACAAAACAAAACAAAACAAAAAACAAAACCTCCAAACCCACAGATGACAGTGGTCCTATGGAGGTGGGAGCCACACTCTAGTTAGTTACCTTTGCTCATAACACACATGCCATGCCCATGAGATTCACCACATGGCAGTTGATGGCTCCAATCTTTGCTTGTTTCTTGCTTGTTTGTTTATTACACAAGTGCATTGAATGGTGGATCTGAAGCATTCTATCACCTCCCTGTCTATCTTCTCATAAGGAAGTAGCTTCCCTAAGATGGCTCCCACTTCCGCTTCCATGTCGCTTTCTGAAACTAAGGCAAGACTAGTAGGTCAAGAAAGCCATTTGTCATCTCTCTTGTTTGTTGTCTCTGGAAAGTGAGCTCTACGTGGCAGAGATGGATAGCATTCTATACACTGCTAGATAACCCCAGGCCCGTACCTGGCACTCAGTAAATATTTGTTGAAGAAACGCATGAAATAGTTGAGCACCTATCTCATCCTCTGGCAGGGATGACAGACTAGGAGAAGAGGGAGGAGATAGCGTCAAGCAGTGTCCTAACTCTTCACAGAGACCACTCTTTGCCGAGAACTGACCTAAGCCCATTTGATCATTCTACAGTCACTGGTTATTCTTGTAAGCATGAGTCACCTCTGGCAAATGGGGTGGATAAAAACCACGAATCCCTCTTCTCCAGCCTCCTCCAAAATACCACCTAGTAGCGAGGTATGATACCAAGAAAGCACTCCTAGGCCAGCCTCTTTGAATATAAACATTTGTTATCAGGTAGACACAAAACCAGGCATACAGTTTTGTAAGCTTGGAAAAGTCCACTCCTTATCCCTAAGCCTCCTGACCACAGCTTGCCTACAAAACTCACTCATAGCTTTCCCTGGCACTCTGACTAGCCCAGTAACCAGTGTTTCCAAAGGGTCATAGGGACAGAACTCTTTGTGAATCAAGAGGCCAGCACAGGACCAAACACCTCAGAGTAGAGTTTCAGCTCTGAAAGAACCAGGATCTCCTTCCAGCAGGGACAATGGGGGTCCGTTGTGTCCTTCCAGATGATGACGTAGCTTGAATAACACCATTGTCACTAAGGGAATGTATTGTATAGTATCCCTACACCAGTTAATACGCTTTCTATTATGCACTTTTTAAAAAATATTTTAACTTATTTTTTATTGTATGGTACAAGTGTTTTGCCTACATGTAGGTAGTGTTTTGCACCACATGTATGCAGTGCTTGCCCAGGCCAGAAGAGAGTGTCAGATTCCCTGGAACTGGAAAAAAAAAGAATGGTTGTGAGCCACCATATGGGTGGTGAGAATTGAACCCAGATCTTCTGGAAAAGCAGTCAATGCTGTTAGCAGCTGAACCAGACCTGCGTGTACTTTATGGATAATCCAGCTTCCCCTGGAATGCAATATGCAATTCCTAGTCAGGTTCTTCAAATATTAAGTAACCACACACTTGTTTTATGCATTCTTCTAGCACAGAATAAAGTTAATTTGCATGTATGCTGAGGTTTAGTCTGAGGAGATGTAGATCACTGCACAGATCCCTTCAGATCTGCCATCTCTCTGCGGGTAAAGGAAGGAGAGAAAATGTCTTTGAAGCACTTAGCACGAGGAAGCCAAAACCCAGAGATGAGAAGTCAAGACTGGGATTCAAACCTGCAGCAGGGTTTCGGGGCCTGTACTCTAAACCACTGCATCCTGCTGTTTCTTCCTGAAAATAAGGATGACTGGAACATTTTAAAGGAGGCATCCCCCCTACGCTGTGAAGGGCAAAGACCTGTCTGATGGGAGAAAGATGTGTCAGCTGACCACACTATAAAAGTTTAAGAGCCAGCAACACATAGTATGAGCAAATCCATATGTGGATGCAAGTTCAGGAATTATAAAAGTCTTTCTATAGGTCACAATATCTTTTCTATCCCAAATGTAAATTTGGATTCTGAACCTCAGAGGACACAACATCTTTACATTTCTTCATCATATTTCAAATAGAAAAATATCATTTAAAGCTTCAGGGTGGCCAAATTTAGCAAGTAAAATGTTATTATTCAGTATATTTGGAAAGCAACAACTAACACAGAGCTAGCTTCTACTCTTTCAGGCCGAAATTAGCCACCAAAAAATGTGACTAAGAAACAAGTGACTCACTCCAGTTGAGGAGATAAGAACACAGGCTCTGCATTCACCAGTCTGGCCTGGAAACCTGCTTTTGCCACTACAAGTCTTTTGCAAAAGAAAGCATCTGCCAGGCCTCAGTTCTTCACTTATGAAATAGGAAGAATGGGAACAGTGTGTGTAGAGCCCATAACAGGCCAGAGTATAACAGCGGTCATTAGAATGTTAATTCTCCCTGGACAACTTGCATTTATTCAAGGTTCCCAGAGACAAACAGTCTCTATCATCACAGAGGAAAGATTTCCCAGAGTGAAGGAGTCCCTCAGGGGTTGGCCACATCTTCTGAATCCTCTGCTCATCAGAATATAATCACTCAACTTAGTTGGGGTCGAAGCTGGTTGATGCCCCAAGTAAATGTGATGTGAGTTGCTTGGTATTATCAGACAATATCAGAAGACAATGTCATTTTTAAAAGCTTGAGAAGTGCTTTGTGGACAACCAAAAATAAATGGCTGGTCTAGAGGCAGATGGGGAAGCAGCAGGCAGATGTTTTCCAGGATGGATATTGTAGTTTGGATGGAGAATGTTTCCCACAGGCTCCTGTTTGAATACTTGGTCTCGAGGTGGTGGTACTGTTTAGAGAGCTAGGTAGAGAAACCTGCGTGGCTGTGGTCTACATAGCGGACATGCATCACTGGGAGCCAGCTACTGCTTCTGCTTCCCGATTCGCTAAGATGTGAGGAATTTTACACACACACACAGTCTTTCCTTGCTGTGCTCCCATTCTTCCATCTTGGAAGATGAATGCTTATTCTGTGCCGTTATATATTGGAATTATATTACTTACCTTTGTATTTTACAGAGACTCACAGCCAAAAGTTCGCCTTGATTATTAGAAGCAATTGCAAGCAATGTTGGGAGCATTAAGACTCTAGAGACTTTGAAAGTTGGACTAGATACATTTACATTATGAGGCCAAGAGTATATGGGGCCAAGGACATGATACTATTGCTTGAATGTAAAATGCTCCCCCTCCCCAATTTGCATGTTTGAACACATGGTTCCCATCCAGTGGAGTCACTTTGGGAGGCATGGGACCTTGAGGACTAGTTGGCAGAAGTAGGTCACTGGGGTGGTATCCACTTCTGGTTCTGGCCCATACTCTGCTTCCTCATCTGCCAAGCTGTGGGAAGCTGCCTCCTCACTTATAATGATGCTGTCTGTGCTATGAAGGACTTATATCCCTGACTCTGTGAGCCACAATAAATTCTTCCTGAAGCTGCCTCTGTCACGTATCTTGGTCATAGTACCATGAAAGTAATTAATATAGATACGGACTCAATGGGATAGGAAGTAATGATTTCTCCATCACTGGAATCATTCAAGGAATCTTAGTGATCATAGTGCAGAGAGGACATTGTTCCTTCAGGTGGCACATGGGCCTGAAAAATAGTGATGATGTAAGTAATAGTACTAACAATCACAGCTTCTATTCATTGAAGCATGCTAGACATTGTACTAGATACATTAAGACTTGGGTGTATTTGATAGTTACAGGAAGGTTTCTGGTTTTATAGTACTATCCATTTGGAATATTATTAAATCAAAGCTGGAGGGGGAGTTAAATAATATATCAAGCTCACACCACTGATATCACCACTAAAGCTGGGAACCAGAGTGGATGCTGCTTTCCCACCTTCCAAAATGATCCAATTCTGTGCTTTTCAAACTGTTTTGGGTAACAGATCCTTTTTGTTAAATAAAAATTTATACTGTTCCTTTTTGTTAAATAAAAATTTATACTGTGCTTATAAGCTTAAATTATTACACTAATAAATAATTTCCATAACTTCAAATGTATCATACTTTCTTATGAAATTATCTACAAGAACAAAGAGATTATTTATTGATGATAGAAAAATTATCTAAAGTTATGACCAACATATTATCTAATATCTGCCTTAGAATAGAAATCAAATTTTTAGTCCTTTCGGATTGCTAACTGCCAATGGCCCAGGGTTTCATTCTCTTCTTTTGTATCTCTGGACGTTGTTCAACTGGACAAGCTTGGAAGCTGGCGAGATCACTATGACACTTTGTTGGAATCATCAACAATATCTAACCAGCACATGCAGCTTTATCATGATGCAAAACTCAAAATAGAAGGGCCAAGCGCTCACAGAACTGTTCACATGACCCATACGGTGATATGATCATCACATGGTGGTTATTTCCCCCCACAAAAGTACTCTTTCCGGGAGTCAGTGGAACATGTTGATAGTGAGCAGCCTAGCTCCACCAATTTGCTAGCAATTTGACCCTAAGCAATGTTAGCAACCTCTTTTAACCTCAATGTCATCGTTCTGAAATTTTGAAAATTGCTAAGTTCTTTTGGGTAGACAGTGATAATCTCCAAAAGATTCTATGTCATCATGGCCATACAAGTATATGACAATGACCAAGTTCTAGAAGGTATGATTAATGAGTCACCCAGTCTTGTCTGATGGAAGATGGGTGGGATGCCATCTGTGTACCTTTCTCGATACTTTACAAACAGCTTCCATAGAAGTCCCATTTCAAGTAGATACAGCCACAATGTGGCAGAAGAATTCAGCTAATTGTCCTCCTAGGTGGGTGACATAGTCCTCCACTAATGTCTTGCATCTAGAAAGAACTAGAATCCTAAGCAAGGGTTGTCATTTGAAGGGTGTAGGCTTTTGTCATTTGAAGGTTGGCTAGGCTCTTAGTTGGTACATGTTCCAGGTCAAGAGTGCCTATTCAATAGTTCCAGTTAGTTTATGGCCTTTGAATGCTGTTTCTTTCTCCAGTGAGTTGTCATTTCTACACCCATAACACTAACTGGAATAACCTTTGGGGTTAATCAAAAATAAAGAGCATGGAGTTTGAGTTGTGAGGGATTCTCTTTAAAATGCTAACTAACCTTTGAATATTTTAGATTAAAGAACTAAAAATGTTCACTATTTGCCTCTAGGATAGAAATTAAAATTAAAACCTATTATAGTAAAGTATTTTTAAAGTGAATTAAAGATAAATATAATGTGAGTAAAGAGTACCCCTCACAGAAATGTTTGAAAGAATTGACAATAACCACTACAGACTGAGTGTTTCCTGTATGCCAAGTACTCAGTAGTTCATGTGCAACCTCTCTCATAATCCTCTTAAAAGCACTATGAGTGTGACAACATTATTAAATAATCAAATAGCCAATATTTAGTTGGGATTGTTTCCAGCACACAGTAAATATGTAGCAAGTGGGAACACTCTTCCTTTGAAGACCTGATGAATGCATCATGGCCACAGGCTCTCACCAGCAGCTAAGCCCTGTCTGATACCTGTGTAGACACCTCTCTGTAAGCTAATGACAGTTGCTCATCTTTGCCATTTAGCTGAAAAGGATGGGTCCAAGTTTATAAAGACCAGTTCAAAGCTTCTAATCAATGGCATGTTTCCATAAAACTCCAACACACTACAGACATGACAAGTGCTTCATCCCAATGTCTACACAAATTGACTATCCCAGGCCACACATCACATCAACTATCTCCAGTATGTTAATTTAACCCAGTAAACATTGGGATATATGCATATGTATAAGTTTGAAAAGCCTCGGGATTTTTTTGTTTCTAAATATTTGAAAAAGGAAATTGGAATCAAACATTTATGTAATCTGTGAAGGGTTTCCCACCATGAGATCCCAGACTGATGACCAGCTAGCGTCCAGGGTTCATCCCTAAGTCTATGATTCTATTATTGCAAAGGATAAGGACCTAAGATCTACAGAAGCCCATCCTTTGGACCAAAGAACTAGATCCAGCAGATCTTTATTTCAAATTCCAATCAACACAGAGAACCTGATGAGCAAACCATCATTCACATCTTCATCTCATTGAATAAACATGAAGGTTTGCAGTTTGCTAATCATTTATCTCCTTCTCTGCCTGTTTCATGCTTTGTAGGTTCTTGGCTTTAACCATTAGAGCAATTTCATGAGCTGCCTATTTCAAAAAGTCACATGCTCCTCATCCACAAGACCTGCTCTGCATCACGATTTGATGCAGACGCTCTTTGCCACAAGGCTTTGAACGACACAGCAGAAGCCTCGAGCTTTCAGGCCAGCAGCCTCCTGATAAAGCTCATGTGTCCCTGTTCTGCTTTTGTGTATTTCACCTGATTTCTTGCAACTAGAAGTCCTAGGTTACCCCTTCTTGAGTCAGAGTGGCCCATTGGAGGAACAGGAATAAATGCAGCCAGAAAATAACTTCTTTCAGGACTCTGTGGACATTAATGTGAAGCTGAGAGAAGAGGGGAGTGGGGTGGAATGTGCACTTTTTGAAAAGCAAAGCATGGGACAAAATTTTTAAAGTGGGCTGGAAAGGCAGCTCCAAAGTTAAGCTCAATTGCTGCTCTTTCAGATTATCAGAGTTCTGCTTCCAGCACCCACACCTAGTGCCGCTTAACTGCCTGTACCTCCAGCCCACTTCTGGCTTTCATATAAATAGTTTTTTGGGTTTTTGTTGTTGTTGTTGTTTTGGTTTGGTTTTTTTTTTTTTTTTTTTTTTGGCTGGCCTTGAACTCACAAAGATCTCCCTGCCTCTGCCTCCAACGTGCTGGGATTAAAGGCATGCAGCACCATCACTGCCCAGCATGAAAGTATTTTGAAAATTAAAAATATATTGATAAATGTATCTATCTTATTTATTAAGAATTTTTTAAAATTATTTTACATACCAACCACAGATCCCCCTCTTCCCTTCTCCCATCCCTTCAGACTCTCCTCCCAGCCCACCCTTCTATTCCCTCCTTCAACAAGGTAAGGCCTCCCATGGGGAGTCAGCAGAGCCTGATACATTCAGTAGAGTCAGGTCCAAGCCCCTCTCCCCGCCTCAAGGTTGTATAATGTTTCCCAGCATAGGTAGTGGGCTCCCAAAAGCCTGCTTATGCACCAGGGATGGATCCTGATCCTACTGCATGGGTGCCCCTTAAGCAGATCAAGCTGCACAACCGTCTCACCTATGTAGAGGGCCTAGTCCAGTCCCATGGAGGCTCTACAGGTGTTGGTCTAAAGTTCATGAGTTCCACTAGTTTGGGTTGGTTGTCTCTGTAGGTTTCCCCATCATGATCTTGATCCCCTTGCTCATAGAATCCCTCTTCTCTCTTTTCAGTTGGACTCCTGGAGCTCGGCCTGGTGCTTGGCTGTGGATCTCTGCATCTGCTTCCATCAGTTACTGGATGAAGGCTCTATGATGACAGTTAGGGTGTTCACCGATCTGATTACTGGGATAAGCCAGTTCAGGCACCCTCTCCACTATTGCTGTGTCTATCTATCTTTAAAGCTGAGTCTTAGGAGGGAGTTAGAAGTTAAAAGCCCTGGATGTGGTGGCAGACTGTGACTAGACATAGAAGACACACAGAAAGATGTTCTTGGCAACCAACACTTCCAGAAAGAAAAGCTAATTCAAACTAGACATGGAATTATCCAGATGCAAAGAGTGAGTGTCCTTTTTAGCTTACAGAGAAAGGTTGTAAACATCACTTAATGTAAATTAAGGCATATCTTTTGGTTTTATACCCACACACACACACACACACACACACACACACACACATATATATATATATATATATATATATATATATATATGCCCCAAAGCAAAGAAAGATAATATAATTAATTTTTAGATCAAATTTTGAGTGAAGGGAAAATTTTTGTATTTGTTTGTCAAACTTGAGAACATTAACAAGCACTTAATGACTCCTACATTCAGCAAAGTCATTACCAAACTAATAAAGGCAATCACAGCCGGATCCCCCAGTTAGTCAACCCAAAGATGGAAAGGACTGAATTAGCTCAATGAGGTGAGATGATAGATGAAAGAACAAAAGGAAAAGAGAATAAAACAAACCCACCAATCTCATTAATCGAGAAATTAAGAAAATAGTCACCAACTCTCGTGGCTCTCCGTCACCCCAGGCCATCTCTGCCTCTCCATGTCTGCTGATTGCCTTCCTTCGATTACAAGGCACCGAGGCAGGAAACATCTCACAGCTCCAATTCCACACTGAGCTTCCTTGGCACTAAATGGCACATATTTCGTGGTTCATTAGTTCATTCATCCAGGAAATTATTGCTAAAAGCATGTTGAGAGCAAAGCATTGATTTGCGTGTGCTGGTTACACAAAGATGAGAATGCCAGACCCTTCCCCTTGGAGGAGTTAACAGTCCACCGAGTGACACACACGAATACAATTACTATATGATATGCATCTACACACGATAATAACAATAACACAGAGGACCGTTGCAGAAAGTGCAACGGGAGCTAAAGGCTGAGACACTGGGCAAAGGCCTGGCAGTGCTGGAAAACCACTGGAGCACACTGATCATAGAAAACTCCCCGTTCAATTTGCTAGATAGTGGGTGCTGAGGAAGCTGGGAATGGTGAGAGCCAGCAACTCCCCCAGCCTTTTTTTTTTTTTTTTTTTTTTTTTTAAGACAGGATGTCTCTGTGTAGCTTTGTGCCTTTCCTGGAACTCACTCTGTGTAGCCCAGGCTGACCTTGAACTCACAGAGATTCGCCTGCCTCTGCCTCCCAAGTGCTGGGATTAAAGGCGTGCGCCACCACCGCCCAGCTCTCCCCCAGTCTTAATACTGCCAGGAAGTCAGCTTCAGAAGACAGGGTCTGCTGTACATACAGAATTTATTTTAAAAGTAGTCACCAACTAGGAAGTACAAATAAATTCATTTTGTTCATTAGATCAGGTGTCCATGGGGGGCTCTGTGTGTGTGGATGGCCAGGTGTCCATTGGGCTCTGTGTGTGTGGATGGCCAGGTGTCCATTGGGCTCTGTGTGTGTGGATGGCCAGGTGTCCATTGGGCTCTGTGTGTGTGGATGGCCAGGTGCCCACAGGGACTCTGTGTGTGTGGATGGCCAGGTGTCCATTGGGCTCTGTGTGTGTGGATGGCCAGGTGTCCATTGGGCTCTGTGTGTGTGGATGGCCAGGTGACCACAGGGCTCTGTGTGTGTGGATGGCCAGGTGTCCACTGGGCTCTGTGTGTGTGGATGGCCAGTGGCCTGTCAGTCAGGAAGAGTCACTTTTCAGAGGCGGGATTCAGCTAACCTTAGAGATGACAGTAAGCAACTATAAACCCTCTATTTGTAAACGAGCATGAGAGGCTGGGTAATGTCATTTTTAGAAGAGGTTTATTTAGTTCTCCATTTTGCAAGCTGGTAAGTCTAAATGGCATGGTGCTGTCTTGAGGAAGACCTCTTCTGTTGCATCAAATCACGGCAGATGGCGATCTGACAGGACCGTATGTCAAGGGATGAGACAAGAAGCCAGAGAGAGACTGGGGTCCCATGAGAACTGCATTAATCCCTTGTGAGGGCATGTCTCTAAAGACAGAACCTCCCACGAGACATCACCTCTGTTAAGTCCCACCCCCTCTTCACATCACCAAAATGGAGACTGAATTTCCAACACAAGAGCCCTTAGTGGGTAAACCCAACTCATAAACACACCATGACATCCTCTGAAGGCAATGGTTGGAGAGATTCTGCTTCAAGTACCATCCCTAAAATACTGCCCTCCTAATGTTCATATTCTCCATGCTGGACTGAAAAGTACCTCTGCCGTGTGCCTCTGCCCTATATCAGCTAATCCATAGTTCTTTGATAACTTTCATTTCACCCATGAAAACCATTTCAAATAGTCAAGCTGCTCAAAAGCTATCATTTCATCAAGGAAAGGGAACACCGGATTTCCTGTATGCTGACTCACACATCCTTAAGGGTAGTCAAGCTTGAACTTGACTCTCTGGAGCTGTGTACAGCATGATGGTGCCACTCGTCACATTCGGTCACTGAGCTTGACTTCGAAGACAGTAAGTCAAGACATTCTATGAGTTTAAGATGCACACCAGAATTCAGACTTAGTACAAAGCAATGATGAAAAAAATGTAAAATATCTCATTAATAATTTTATATTGCTACATGTCAAAATAACACTTTGTATATATTGGGTTAAACAAAATATATTAAAAAACTAATTTCACCTGTTTCTTTTAACTTTCTGAAAAAAATGGCTGCTAGCAAATTTAATATTAAATATGTGCCTTACATTATATTTCTATTGGGCAGTACTGCTCTAGGGTCTAGCATATGGAATTCCAAATTAGAATGCTTGTTGGTCTCCTCTTGACCTTGCATTCCTGGTGAAAACGCCAGTAGCCTTAGGTATGGCTGCATATGGCTTAATCTAAGTAGCATGGCTGTAACAGCTAACACAGTCTCTCTCTCTCTCTCTCTCTCTCTCTCTCTCTCTCTCTCTCTCTCTCTCTCTCTCTCTCTCGTGTGTGTGTGTGTGTGTGTGTGTGTGTGTGTGTGTGTGTGTGTTTAGGAAGACAGACTAAATCTATACTGTCGTGGGTTTCATAGTCTCTCTGAATAGAGAGAAAGAAATGACCCCCCAAATCATAAAGTCCTAAGTGCTACGCAGAGAACTATAATGGTGTGGTATATTAAAGCGTGCTCAGGCCACTATTTCAGCTGGCTATTCCAGAAGCCCTCTTGCGAGGAGGTGACCTTTAAGATGCTGTCTGAGTAACATACAGGAGCCAGCCATACAAAGATAAGGATGAGTGAAGGGTGGTCTGGGCTACAGAACAGCAACCTCGCCAGCTCAAGTGTGGGAATGAAGTTAGCTGGGAGAGCACAGGAACGGCAAACAAAGATGCCACTCAATGAGATCTAGGGAGAGAACGGCGATGAAGAAGGGACCCCAGATTCAGGCCAAGGAGAATGCTAGAGAATGAGCGGGTGGACATACCACAGGGTAACAATGACCGAGTACACAGGAATAAAACACGTGCAGTAGCAAGCAGCTGTTCTCAAAGGTGTGGTATACAGAGTTCCTGATTAGAGTGTTTGATAGTCTTCTCCTGGCCTTGCATTCCAGATAAAATGCCAGCAGCCTTAGGCATGATTGCATAGAGCTTCATCTGAATAGCATGTCCGTAGCTTCAAACCACATGTGTATGCCAAAGTGTTCTTAAAAGGCATCAGGAGACATGACAGTGGTCACTACCGAATGCTACTAAATGGGGACCATTGAGGATTTAGAAAACCTCGTCTCAAATGGGCGGTGGGAATGCAACTCCCCAAGGATGAGGTGGAAAGGAGAGTGTAGGGCAGTGAGTGGTGGCAGAGGCTTTGGTCCTCCGGGGTTGTTTTGATGATGGAATGGATCATGTTGGGTCTCAAGTAGCAGAGAGAGCAGGAGCATGTTCTTGCTGGGAGGGGCCAAGAGAACACACCCTGAAGACTCTGCCCAGCAATTGGGGAAACAAGGTCTTCATTTTGGAAGGGAAGTCAGGGAGTCAGTGCAAGTATAGGACTAAGTGTCATATCTATTTAAACTTTTTGTTTCCTAGCTTTATTGCAATGTAAACGGTCTACAAAAATGTTGCACATAATTAAAGTTTGCAATATGGCGAGGCTGGGTATATGTATGTATTCACATCACCATCATCAAAGCAATAAGCATGTTCACGATCTCTAAAACTTTCCCACATGTTATCATTAGAGTTTTTTCCTACTCGTTTAAAAATTAGATATTTATTTATTTATTTATTTATTTATTTATTTATTTATTTTGCTAGGCATGATGGTGAAAACCCTTAATCCCAATACACAGGAGGCAGAGGCAGGCAGATCTACATAGTGAGTTCCAGGAGAGCCAGAGGTACATGGTGAGGCCCTGTCAAAAAATAAATAAAAATTTAAATTGACATTCTTGTTTAATGTAGATTTTTAAATTAATATTGTTGTTAAAATAGTGCACTAACAAATTCTCTACTTTGATTTATTGACTACTATGGCTTTTTGGCTTTCCTTTAAGTTTACCTCACTGCCCTGAGCTTACTCCAGCTCTCTTTCTGGTAATTATCTAAGTCAGTCAGGCAATCAGGAAAGAAAGATGGAGTAATCAGTGACATTAGACACATTAGACACGTATGTCCCAGACAACAGAGGAACCCACCTCCCAGACACACACCCCAGAGAAAAGATCTGACTCCTTCTGTAGGAGATGCATGGAGATGTGCCTTTGCAAAGAGCTTGGTGGAGGAGAGGCGGGCTGGAGACAACCTAGGGGACCATTGCTAGGTGACAGACAGTGAAGAGGTCCAGCAGCCTAGTGCCACGAGCTACAAGAACAAATGTCAACGTGGATGGACCCTTAAAGCGCAGAGCAAGAAACAGAAGGCGATCCGTGATGTCATTCCATATGTGTAAATTAAGGACAAGTGCCCAGCACTGCTGAAGGGCACATGCGTTTTAAGGACAGGCAGCAGACACACTGAAGGGAGTGTCCGTGGAGGCAAGGAGTGGGAGTGTGGTCTGGGCATGAGGAGAGAACGTAAACTCAAGAGAGGAGCCTTGTGATGTTTCCTGAAGAAGTATGAGCAGTTCCACTTTCTCTAAAGGGACCAAAGTCAAATATAATTAATTCCCTGAACTGTTATGGTAATTAGGGGCTGGGAATAGAAAGAAGAGTGTTCCTCTAGCAAGTGCAAGGTCCAGGGCTCCATTTCCAGCACTCTAAAAAGGAGGAGGAGGAGAGGGGGAGGAGGAGGAGGAGGAGGAGGAGGAGGAAAAGAAATTGATGGCAATCGTGTTATACGCAGCATTCTCAGATTCTGTTGAGGAGTGCACACGTGCTGTCCCACGGCCCTCTATCCTCAGCACCACTGCGCCGTCGCCGTCACCCGGCTGTTCTGTAGCAGATATGTAATCCAACTCAGCGGAATTTAAATTATGCCTGTAACTCCAATTTCAGACACTAATCCCTTCTCAACTGCTCAAACTACAAGAAAATATTTATTTGAGCTAGCTGGTTAACAAATCTGAGTTAAGAGACACACAAAAGGCAAGCAACGGGAGTGAAATACATTGGGAGAGAGGCGCCTGCTCTGCCATTCGCAAGTCCTGCCATCTGAAGTACGCGTGTTCTAGTTTGAAGTACCAGTGAAACTTGTTCCTCAAAGCCACTGTCCTAAAACAGAGAAAAATCTCGAGTATATTGAATGGGTTAGTCCCAAGAAACAGCTAGACCAAATGGAAGCTAAATTAAAACTAAAATTAGGCCAAAATGAAAGTTTAAGTTCATCTGCCTAGTGGTGGTGGCGCACACCTTTAATCCCAGCACTTGGGAGGCAGAGGCAGGTGGATCTCTGTGAGTTCAAGGCCAGCCTGGTCTGTAGAGCGAAATCCAGGAAAGGCGCAAAACTACACAGAGAAACCCTGTCTCGAAAAAACAAACAAATAAAAAAAAAAGTTGAAGTTCATCAACTAATATTTTGTGAAATTCTGTAAAATTCTAAAAACAATTCCACCTCCAGCAAATTAATGTGAATGTTGCGAACAGTTAGAAGAAGCTGGTCAATTGATCGACAAGGCCAATGGTTTAAGCATCCAGCCTCTCCCTTGGAGAACTGACCTTCAGTGAGTTGACCTGAGTGTAGGGGACTAATCACGGCCTTGTTTTTCCACTGTCATTACAACTGTGGGCACCTGGACCAAAATGCTGGGGCTGAGGGAGAGAGAGGGCCGAGGAGATTGGCCATGATGACTGTTCGCCATCAACGTCAGCCCCAATTATCCAGTGGCAGAATTTCAATACATCCCATCTTCCTGAACCTGATTACAGGAAGCCGAGTGGAAAAAATCAACCTTGGGCAGAATCCAGTCCACGAGCAGCTGCAGCCGAGGGGCCTTTTCAAAGCACACATCCGATCACCCTACTCCCTGGCTTAGACCATTGTGAGGACTTGGGATCAAGTTCTAACGACATCTTGTGGCCTGGAAGGTCCTTCAAGACCAGCCCGTCCCTCTGACCTCAGCTGAAATCGGTTTCCCTCCTCGTCCTGCCGCCGTGTGTTGTAGCTACCCTGAACTCTGAGTATTTTCTCAGCTCTCCAGGGCCGCTGGGCTTTTCTTCTTCATCCATGCTATTCCCTACCTGGAACACTCTCCTCCAACGCCTGGCACTCCCGACTACCAGCTAGCTAACCTTTACAGCTCCTAGGAGACACCGCTCTAGAAGCCCGAGAAGAAACCATCTACCCATCCAGCTAGACTGGGAAACCGTCACCACTGGGTTTCCCACAATTACATACATCCTGAAAATTGAGGTCTTCATGGTCCTTGCTCCAGACTAGATTTTCCAGGAATGCTTAAATTAGGAGCCGTGTTGGAAGTGAGGGGACATTGATTCCCTTGGAGCCAAGAGCAAGGTGCTTTTTAGCTTAGACCTAGAGGTAATGTCTCCTCCAAGCAAGGGAAGATATGCTTACTGTTCATCCTAAAACCTGGGTTCCCAAAACACTGAGTTCCCTCTATTAAATGTACCCCTTCCCCACATTCGTGTGTGTGTGTGTGTGTGTGTGTGTGTGTGTGTGTGTGTGTGTGTTTTCCCATGGTATGGAGGTAGCTGCCGCTTTGGGAAACTCGTGCTGAAAATTGATCTAAGCAAGGTGTTTGGTGGTGAGCTTTAAGAGGTGGCTGTGAGCTGGGGGGTGGGGGGGTACGTGTGGCGCATGCTTTTAATCCCAGTACTCTGGCAGATGTCTATGAGTCGGCAAAGCCTGGAGGGCAAAGCGAGTTCCAGGGCTACACACAAAAACCCTGTCTCAGGAAAAAAAAAAATGGCTGTCATTAAGATGGCGTACTGTGTTTCTTGTGAGAGCCACTGGTTATTCAAAAGCAAGGCCCCTCCATGTCTTTTCTGTGTTCTGCACATGTCTGTGTGCCCTGTTTTGATTCCATGAGGAGGGGAAGCTGTATGAGGTACCCTGCTCTTGAATTTCCCAGCCTCAAAAACTGCAAGCCTTCCCTCTGTGAATTACCCAGCCTCAGGCTTACTGTTACAGCAACAGGAAATGAACTAAGGCTAGGCAGTCAATGACCAAACCCTTGTCTCAGGCCCAGAAGTCTCTGTTCTTCTTTCCTATCCACAAAACTCTTGATAGGCCAACCAGCTGGTTTGGATATAGGGAAATCAGACCCTTGTCCTTTCTCCATGGTAATATATAAGCGGTAATTTCCTGGTTTAAATGGCCGCACTGTAGCTTAATAGAATTATGCTTATGTTTGTAGAAAATATACCCGCGAGTATTTATAAGTGATGGGCATCACACAAACAAATTGTTTTTAAAGGGGCTGAAGTTGTGACTCAGCAGTTAAGAGCACTGGCTGTTCTTCCAGAGGGCTCTGGTTCAATTTGCAGCACCCACATGGTAGCTCACAACTGTCTGCAACTCCAGTTCCAGGGGAATCCCACACCCTCTTCTGGCCTCTCTGGGCACTAGACACATAAGTGGTGCACAGACATATTTGCAGCAAAACATCTACACACATAAAACTTAAATTAAAATTTTACTTTTAAAGAGCAAAAGAAGTATTATATTGTGCTTGTAACTTTTATGCATGTTTGAATTTTCTTTGATGTTTTAAAAATTAACCAGTGGAAGCTGGGTAGTGATGGCACACGCCTTTAATCCCAGTATTTGGGAGGCAGAGGCAGGCAGATCTCTGTGAGTTCAAGGCCAACCTCGTCTATAAACTGTGTTCCAGGACAATCCAGTTACACAGAAAAACCCTGTCTGGGGTGGGGAGTGGGGAATGACCAGTGGGCTCAGGTGATATTAGACTGATTCATCAAAGATAACATTTTCTCTTAATGTCTTACTTTATGGCTTCAGCAGCCACCAATGAACCATTACTGCCTGGATTGAGTATGGGAGATCTCAAAGTAATGATTCCTTTACTCCTTGTGAATTTAGAAGCTGTAATTTTTCCAGAAAGAACTATTTGGTTGATGCAGAAAGGGCAGCAGTAGCAGCAGCATGAAAAACCATTGTGTCGGTGCCTTTTGCCCAAAGAGATGGTTTGCTGCCCAGAGGAGTTACCGAAGAAACGTGTTTTGATTTCTTGCTTCATCTACCCTTGTAGTTTTTATATACTTGGTGTTTTCCATCTGTGGCCGTCCATTATTCCTTTTAGTGTTCAAATTGCCTGTCTCTAACCAGTGTCAGCATCTCTGAAATGAATGTGGTGTCTTTTTGTCCTGGCTGCTAGTCTCTGATCGCTCCCTTGCTTTGGGAACAGGAGGACTCCAGCGTCATCTTGTACATTCTTGCCCTAGATGTGAGAGAAGCCATTTCTCTGAGGAACGCAGAGTCTTTTTAAGTGAGAGTGACCATTTGGAGGCTGTGTTCTAAGAGCTAAGTCATGACTGCAAGGTCACCTTGATTCTGGGCTTTCCAAGCGGCTTAAGGGAGGACACACATGCCCTATCCTGAGTCCATGATGGTGGCTTCAAGATTTCCAGAACTTCTTTGATTTGACCTTTTTCTCATATACCAAGCCTTAGTTCCTAAGTGCATAAGCATAATTATATATTTCTGTCACACTATAGAATACTCATACAGTAGCACTACCTCTGATATCGGGAAGCACCCATGAGTGCTGTTGAGTGACGTCAGACATTTCTATGTTGTTATCTTGTCATTAGCATATTCCTCAAAGGTTTGCGTGATCAAACTGTGGACTGGATGATTGTTTGTTAGGGAGACAAACTGTCCAGGATCATTTCGGGATGAGAGGTTTGCCTAGCTCAATGAGATGTTTGTAGCTTTGTTACCGCCCAGGCAGTCCTGGGCATCCCAGGGAAGCTAGCTAATGTCTTTGAAGTAACTAACTACTCTGCTCTCAGTCACCAGCTGGGCATGGAATCAAGTTCATCTGTCTCTGGTTGCTTTATTGTTTTAGGAATTCACAGAATTCTTTAAAACATTTTAACGGTTCCAAAGCCCAGACAATGTGATACAAGCACATTGGGGGGAATCTGGCTTCGAGCCCTGTCTCCCTCATTTTATTCCCTTGCTCCCTGCCAAAGGAATGGTCTTTAGGTGTCTGTTTATTCTGCCAGTGCTTCTTTATCAAAAAATATAAGCAAATCCATGTAAATAATCTTGCTTCCTTTCCTTACACAAAGTATAACATTCTGTAAATACTATTTCCGTATACATTTCTGCATTTAATCCGGACCTGCAAAACCACCTGCCTAAATAATCACACATGTCACACTCAGACTGTCACTAAGCCTAAGATGGGAAGAAACAACCTGAACAAACCAGCTGCAGAATGACCTGAATGAGCCAGGCTACCTGTGACAGAATACTGTAGACTTTTCACACCATGACCCTTGCATTACCTACTCAACCCCAAACAGCTTAAAAAAAAAAATGTTACCGGACTCAGACCCAGGGCATTTGGAGATTTACTATAATAGCCAGTGTGGGGTGGTGAGAGAAACTGCTTTTAGCTCCCAGCCGTTGGGGGTGTGACACAGCTGGACCAAGGGCAGCAGCGTCCAGGGCCTCTGCAGCTCAGTGCTGAGAAGCAGAGTGCAGAAGACAACCCAGCTTTTTGGGGGTGACAGGGCTCAAAGGGGGCAGAACAGTGAATGCTGCTTGGAGGGCTCAGTGGGACTCGAAACAGGGGAGGAGACCTGGGGGCTGGAAGAGGAGTCAATCATGAGATGCCATGATTTCCCCTGGATGTGCAGAGAAATGGTCTCCCATCTTTTTTTTTTTAACCTCCCAGAAGCCATACTAATGCCTGGGCAAATGGAGCCCTGCAAGCTACAGACTGAGCATGGGTGGCTGTGCCTATCAGAATGTTCTAGATAGGGTTGCTATGCTATGATGTGTGGACTAAACTCATGGTTGTCTCTTTGCTGGTTGTGGCTGCCAGAACGTTCTAGACAGGGTTGCTATGATGCTATGACATGTAGAATAAACTCATGGTTGTCTCTTTGTTGCAAGCTAAGGACACCCCAACCTCCCTTTCCATCCAGGGCCTACCCCCACTTTCCCGTCCCCTTCTACTTGGGGAGAACACATTCTCTTGGCTGACAAAGAAGGACATGTTCCAGTTCTCGACGATCACTGTGTCATGAGCTTCTACTGGTGAGCAGAGGGAGCCAGAGAAGTTCCAGTAAATTCAGTCATGGCCTCTGACTCGAAAAGCACAGGTGTAAAGCAAGGTCTCAGAAACTGGCTTCCTGGATTTGAGTTCTGGTTCTACTGTCTTCCCAAATGATCACGTAGGCATACGTCTCATCCTTCCTGTCTCAGTTTCTTGCTTTCAAATTAGATGAAACTGAGGTTCTACCTATCTCACTGCTGCAAGGAGTCTGGAGTAAGTTTAGACATGCATAGTGAGAGTCTCAGAGCAAGAACCTCTAAATATGACCTTGTTTGCAATGAGAGTCTATGAAGATACACCTGAGTTAGGGATCTTGAGAGAACAACATCCTGAATATAGAACAGGCTCAAAATACAGTGATCAGTGTTCTTCTTATAAAGGGAACACGGGGGAGATTTGAAGGCCAGAGAATGGGGTGTGGCATCTATATGAATACAGAGTTTGGAACGACTCATCTGGAAGCAAGAAATGACAGAAGCCTCCAGGAACTAAGAAGCATGGACCAGACTCTCCCTCAGAAGCTGGAGAGCAAATAGTCTTGCTGACATCTTGACTGCTGTGGGATATCTTTCTGTACACTGTGAATATGTGTTGCTCTGACTGGTTGATAAATAAAGCCGTTTGGCCTATGGCAAGACAGGTTATAGTTTGGTAGGAAATTGGAGAGAGATGGGAAGAAGAAAGGCAGAAGAGAAGAGATGCCAGCCATCACCAGGAAAAGCAAGATGTGAAAATGCTGTTAAGCCACCGCTGTGTGGCAACTTATAGATTAATAGAAATGGGTTAAGTTATAAGAGCTGGCTCGTGAGAAGCCTGAGCCATTAGGTCATATAGTTTGTAAGTAATATAAGCCGCTGTGTGTTTACTTGGGTCAGAGTGGCTGCAGGACTGGGTGGGACACAGGAAAACTTCTGGCTGCACTTGACTTCACCAGAACTTCTGGAGGAATCCTCCTCTGTCCCCTTGAGCCACCAAGTGCATGGGGATTTGTTACAGTAGCCCTGGGAAATGGACACGGCCCTGAGAAGCAATGAGTGTAGTCAGAACCCAAGAGCACTGACGAGGTGACAAGAGCTCATGTCACTGTAGGACAATGGCAGAAGCAAGGACCGAGCATCGAAGACAAACTTCCCCAAGTTTTCAAGTGTGCCCAGGACCACCCCATTTGTGATGGACAAATACACAAGGAAAACTAAGCCTGACCCTTGGCCCCACAGATTTGTTACCTAGTGGGGAAAGGGCTCAGAAGGAGGACACCTCACTCAGGCAACAGTAGATTGAGAAAACTTTGTCTCCAGGTTCGACTGATTGAGTCACACCAGGATTATAGAATCACGTGAGGCTGAGTTTGAGCTTCCCACCATCGGTTTTCTTCCTCATCACTCATCATCGATGACTTCTACTTCTCTCTTACAAATAAACTCCACACAGGAACACCTACTTCTCAGGTGTTTCAAGTGAAAACACATATTCAGGCACCCAGCATGGTGCTTGCTACATGGACATGTTCCGACATGGTGGTTTTCTTGCGTCCCCTATCCACACCCTCACAGGATGCACAGTAGGGAACACCATGCTTCCCTGAGTGACCTTGCTGGGATTCTTCTCTCACTGCACCTGACCTACCTCTCACTTCATTTCCTCCTCCAGGCTCGCCATCGTACTCAGTCCCTTGAGTCCAAACCCAGACATAGCCCAAGTGTTTCTTTATTTAGCCCTTGCATCCAGAAAAATGGTGAAACACACACACACCGTCATCCAAACACTCTCCTCTGCTGCTTTGAATCTTCTGATTGTCCCAAAGGAGTTGCAGAATGAGCAGTCAGGACCAGCAAGCACCGAGAATGTGTTGCCTCTGGAGTCTTCAAGCTGGTGTGCTCAAAACCCGGGATCCGCCTATCTCTGGGACTGGAAATGAAAGACAGAGAGGAAAATATGGCAGCCTCACACTGGCACACTTGTCTTCCACCTGCAGGCTGTCCTGAATTAATTGGGTGCAAGCAAGATTCATCTTCTAGAGCACGGAGAGCCAGAGCCCTGCTCACCTACACTGAGCAGGGGGAGTCTGCCAGAGTTCCGAATCTTCCCAGTCCCCTCAGCTCACCGCGCTCTTCAGTATTTATAAGCTGCTAGCTGGAAGGCTGGCACATGGAACAGGATACAAAACAATCCCTCCTGCTCCTGTCTCCCGCCCTCCTACCTCACAGCCCAGCTATAGTTCTTGGCATTCTTGCCCTAAACACAACACACTGATCTCTGTCTGGAGCTTTGCAGTTGCTATCCTGTGTGTGTGTGTGTGTGTGTGTGTGTGTGTGTGTGTGTGTGTGTGTGTGTAAAATTTTTTAACAACTTGATTCTGGTTTTGATTTTCGGATTTGGTTTGGTTGTGGTTTTGGAGACAGACTTTCACTATGTTGCCCAGGCTGGCCTCAGACTTAACAATCTTACCTCTGCCTCGAGAATGCAGAGATCACAGGTGTGTACCGCCATACTCAGCTTCCTGTTAATTTTGTTTTTTTGTTTTTGTTTTTTTCAGACAGGGTTTCTCTGTGTAACCCTGGCTGTTCTGGAACTCGCTCTGTAGACCAGGCTGGTCTTGAACTCAGAGATCTGCCTGCCTCTGCCTCCTGAGTGTTAGGATTAAAGGCATGCGCCACCACGCCTGGCCACATTAATTTTCAAAATTCATGATTATTTGCCTTTCTTCCTAGAAGGCAAGCTCCAATGAGAGAAGAGCTGAAGTGACCCTGGCACATAGTAGCTGCTCAATAAAGGCACTGTGGACTCATGATGCTGTTATTTCCGTCGGAAGCACACTTTCCCACTTACTAACTGGGAACTCCTATCTCATCCTTCCACACTTCACTTCCGGGCTACCTCTGACAAACTTCCTCCACCCTGCCTCATCCTCACCTCTCCCACCTCACTGCCTCTTGTGAACTCTTTGGGTTTCTCCCATGGCCCATCATGACTGCACTGGTCCTGCCTTTTGTTTGGGTATCTTTACAAATCTGTCTCCTAGGAGACCAGGCATCACAGAGGACAGGAGCCAAGCCTTGATGACTCAAGCCTCTGTTACTGCTCACACATGTATGTGTGTGTGTGTGTGCGCGCACACACACACACACACACACACACTCACACCCATTTTAAGCACGCTGTTCTAGTACCCAGCCAGCCTTGTGCATCATACCTGAAGTGAATGAGAAAACCAGAGGAGTGTCCAGCTCACGTGGGTGGAGGACAGTGGGCCAGAGAAGGATTACTTGAAGAGGTACAGTTGGCAAAAACAAGAAATAGGAAAGAAGTCTTCATTGGGGACAAAAGGACAGTCCAAGGAAGAAAAAGAAGTTTCAACCCCCACAGTGTCTGAGAGTCCTTTGGGAGAGGACTGACTGCTAAGGGCTTCCTAGCTGACCAAGCAGAGTCCAAAATAAGAGACTGAAAAAAAAAAAAACTGATGCTTCCACCTAAGAAGCCCTTTGCTTTCTCTACTGGAAGCCAGGAGCGGTCCCCAGCTGTCCCCTTTCACAGCTGGGTCAGCAGGGAGAAGGAGAACATGCAAATTGCTATCCTGGTGGCAGTTTTGCCTGGAGGCAATTTCTGAGACCACACAATAGATGTTTTCAAATAGATGGTTTTGAGTATCCACGAGGTAATGAGATCAGGGCTCAGGACTGCCAGCACGGAGCACCACAGGAAAAAATATCATTTGTGGCAGGCTCAGACCTATTTGCATAAAGCTGATGAACCCGCATGCATACAGTCCTGGTGCAGTCCCAAAGCCTTCTCCCGGGTTTTTGTTTGCTCTGGAGGGCGGAAGCCAATCAGGTGAACAGAAGCGAGCTACCCAAGACTGACTCCTAAAGATCTGAATTCATCTAGACATTGCCCTTGTGGCTAGAGGAGAGGAAGCCTTTCTCTGTGCTGTTTTGCACCTCTTCCGTACCTGCAGACTCACTGAACCCCTCACTCCTGACATCTGCATGCCCAGAAGGGAAGCATGGGCCTCATGCTCACATCTGGACACCCCTCTAGAGGCCTGGCTATGAATTCCTGAAGCCTATGTCCCTCACACCTTGTCCATGAGCTCCCGGGGGTAGCAGCTCTGTGGTGCATTGGTAGAAGGAACACATACCAACCCCCGTCACAACTATTTTCATAGGTAAATTAGGGAGATCGAATTGTGTGAACCTGCAAGTCCCTGTAACATTTTAGCTTTCTCAATTTCCTGCTCTCTCCTCTTTCTGTACCACTTGGCCTTACACCAGGACATCAAATCTAGCAAAGATATAGGGTTTATGTTGTAAAAGCCTAGCGTTATCGAATAAATATGAAAGACGTTGCAACCCTTCTCCAAATACGGTAGATGATGTCATCTGCAAGTGTTTCTAGGGGTCATGCATCATCTGGGTCCCTGGGTTCGGCTGACTGATGTGAGGGCTTGAGGTGTTCAGTGGGGCAGCCTGTCTGCCCACCAGAGGCTGTCAGGAGCACAGTGAACTGTGTGGTGGACCGAGGGAGGTGAGGGCGAGCATCTCTCGGAAGATGGGAGGTTCTGCAGAGAGCCAAGAGGGAAGCAAGAGGGATGACGTCAGAGCAGAGAGGCCCTGACCGTAGAACACCGTGTCGTTGTATCCAGTGACGGCGGCGGCGTATCCAGCGAGGGTGGCGTCGTATCCAGTGAGGGCTTGAGTCTTGGCTTCGGGAAGAGAACAAGAAGGGAACGGGGCTGTGAAGAGCAGGCTGGTTTGGCTTCAGTCAGTTAAGGATTTTGACCCCCGGGGACCCAGCATTGCAAGGTCTGCATTTTTATGTGGAATGGCACATTTGAAATATTAGCTCCATCCAATTTAGATTGCCGTGCCTTCCAAACAAAGCATGCTGTGGGTCAGATTTGAACCTCTAGAGGGATTTAAGAATAGTGCTGGGGTAAGCAAAGATGTTCACCAGCGGTGGCATATGAGCCTGCCGTGCCGAATGTGGGCACCCTCAGAAAACTCCCCAAAGGAAGATCTGTCATGTAGCTCAGAATGCCTCGAAGCAAGGAAGACACAGACGATTTGAACTAATGGAGAGTCTTGGCTTCTCCAGAGAAGCTTCATGGTCAGAGGCCAGGGACAGGTATGCCAGAATCCGTGTGCCTGAGGTTGACATTGGTCAACAGAAGTCATTCAATAAGAGAAAAAAAAATTGATGAAAATTAGGAAAAATTCCCTTTGGTGCGTATCACAAGAGGAAAAGGAGGTTGTAAAAGGGTGAGAAGAAATGAAAATTCTGGGCTATAGAAGAAAGAACAAGCTCCCTTACAAAACACAAAGGGATGATTTCAAGGAGGCCTGCTGCAAATGCAGGTCTGCTTCTCCAGTACAAGACTGCATGGGATTCATGCGCCTAAGTCTTCCTCACTGTCACTGAGACTAATGCTGTTTCAGCAGTGGCCGGTGTTGGTGTGTCCTTCTGAATGGAGGGGGTGGACTACGAAGGAGAACAGGGAGAGCCCCGTGTTTTCATGGCCAACCCTACGCACCAGACCCTACGGGGGTGCCTCATCCACTCTGACGGCTCTTGCTCTTCTTGGTGTCTCTTCGTAACATTTCACAAATGAGGGAATCAGGTAACATCCCTTACCGAAGGCCAGAGCTCCACCAGGAAGTAAGGGAAAGAGCTGGGATTTAAACCAACTCAGCGTGAGACAACAGCAGCGAACCTCTCCATGCTCCTTGGGGAACTGTGTGACTGCTTGAGCTGTGGCTTCCTGGGAGTAATCCCAGTCCATCTTTAGAGGACTGCAAAAATTAAGTGAGACAGTGCCTGACAGCTTAATGCACTGGCCTGCCCAATCAATAAAATTTATAGTATTGTAGCCAAATATTATTTTTATATTTAATATATAAATTATATTTAAATTTATTTATTTATTTATTAGGTATTTTTCAAGACAGAGTTTCTCTGTGTATCCTTAGGTATCCTAGAACTCACTCTGTAGACCAGGCTAGCCTCAAAGTCAGAGATCCACCTGTCTCTGCCTCCCAAGTGCTGTGATTAATGGTGTGTGCCACCACCACCTGGCTCTAAATAGAAATATTTAATATATAAATAATGTTCTTTGAATGGATCAGGTATTTAAAGGCAGTGACTGGCGTGGTGCTTGCGACAGACTGCAGTGGACTGAGAGGTGACCAGTAGGTGGGAAAGAGGCAGTGGATATAGGTCCATTTCAGAAAAGCTAAGT
Organism: Peromyscus maniculatus bairdii; assembly: GCF_049852395.1. Lineage (NCBI taxonomy): Eukaryota > Metazoa > Chordata > Mammalia > Rodentia > Cricetidae > Peromyscus > Peromyscus maniculatus. Next base: position 70,817,204 of record NC_134861.1, read on the forward strand.
ATTTGAAGTCTGCTTTTAAGAAAGATGATTCAGGGAGTCTGTTAAGAAGTGGCTCTGAGGGTGAGGCAGGGTTTGAGCTGCTGATTGGTCATCAGTGGTACCCACAGCCAAGGGAGATACTCAGAGGCGAAAGTTTGCTTGTCAAGGGAGAGTATCTGAACCAGAATGGTCATCAGATGGTAGGTAGGGCTATGGATTGGATGCTCGCACATCCTGCATGACTGGTACTATACCAAGTCTGTGCAGCAGAACTTGGCTGAGATGGGGTTGGTTGCAGACCCTGACAAGGCAGTTTCCTTTCATAAGAGAAAGGTAGAGACCCTGGAGGTGGAGGTGGAGGAGAGACCCAAAGAGCTTGTGCGCAAGCTCAGTGTGCTAAATGACCTGGAAGCAGAAACCGGCCTCCCAGGAAAGAAAGGGAATTCTTGGGGTCTCATTGACTGTGTTCATTACCTGGTGAAAACATGGGAAGGACCAGAAGGCTGTGGTCTGGGATGAGAACTACCATCAAGGTAAACAAGTGCATTCAGAATAGGATCAGTGTGCAGCAGCAGCATTCCCGGGACAGTGTCAAGCCTTCATCCACTCATTGTAGAACAAGAAGACAGGAGTTGAGTGAGTGACAAATACCCATACTTAGGCCTCCTGGACCCAAGAAGCCAAAGTCAGTGTTCAAGGCAAGGAACATAGTTTCAGATGGTCTCATGGACTTAGGTTATACACATTCACCTTCTGGAAAGGGAACTCTCTTCTAGAGACGATGACTTATAGTCTCTTGAGAGCTCACAGGAAAGACGGAGCTTGGGGCTGGAGTAATGATTCAGTTGTAGTAGAATATTATTTTAAGGTGTATTACTTTCGTTCATGTTGCATTTGTTTAACTCTGTGAAGCTGTGTTACTGTGCCTGTGTAAAACACCTGATGGTCTAATAAAGAACTGAACGGCCAATAGCAAGGCAGGAGAAAGGATGGGTGGAGCTGACAGGCAGAGAGAATTAATAGAAGGAGAAATCTGGGAGGAGAGAGCTAGGAGCTAGAGAAGGAGGACTCCAGGGGCCAGCCACCCAGCTACATAGCAAGCCATGGAGGAGAAGTAACTTAGAGAAATAAGAGAATGGGAAAAGTCCAGAGGCAAAAGATAGATGGGATAATTTCAAGTTAAGTAAAGCTGGCTAAAAAGAAGCCAAGCTAAGGCCAGGCACTCATGATTAAGAATAAGCCTCCTTGTGTGATTTATTTGGGAGCTGGGTGGTGCCCCCCCAAAAAAGAGTAAATTACCAATAACAACACTCAGTGGTTAAGAGCATTGGCTGTTTTTCCAGAGGATGTTTTGATTCTCAGTGCCCACATGGTGACTTCCAACCATCTATAACACCAGTCCTAGGAGACTGAATTCCCTCTTCTGGCCTCCATTGGCACCAGGCATTCACATAGTGCACAGACAGAGATGTAGACAAAGACAGAACCCCCATACATGGCTAATGAAAAGAAAAACCATGGCTTGCTGCCCTGTTCTCAGGTTTGGTGCTTTATTTGAATATGATCTGTACATGATAAAACAAAAATTTTTTAAGGGAAAAGAAAAGAGAAGAATGGTTGTCGGACTGGCATGGTAGTCCATACCTCTGATTCTAGCACTCAGGAGGCAGAGGCAGATGGAGTTCTGTGAGTTCAAGGGCAGTGCTGTGGATATTGCTCTATATAAATAAAACACTGATGGCCAGTGACCAGGCAAGAAATAGGTTGCCAGTTAGGAAGTAGGTGGGACAAGGAGAGAGGAGAATTCTGGGAAGTGGAAGGCTGAGGGGAGAGACACTGCAGCCACCACCAAGAGAAGCAGCATGTGAAGACGCCGGTAAGCCACCAGCCACGTGGCAAGGTATAGATTTATAAAAATGAGTTAATTTAAGATAAAAGAACAGTTAGCAAGCCGGGCGTGGTGGCGCACGCCTTTAATCCCAGCACTCGGGAGGCAGAGCCAGGCGGATCTCTGTGAGTTCGAGGCCAGCCTGGGCTACCAAGTGAGCTCCAGGAAAGGCGCAAAGCTACACAGAGAAACCCTGTCTCGAAAAAACCAAAAAAAAAAAAAAAAAAAAAAAAAAGAACAGTTAGCAAGAAGCCTGCCACGGCCATACAGTTTATAAGTGATATAAGCATCTGAGTGATTATTTTATACGTGGATTGTGGGACTGCGGGGCTTGGTGGAGCCTGGAGAGAAGCCCTCCAGCAACAGGCCAGTCCTGTCTATATAGCTAGTTTGAGGAGAGACAGTCACAGACAAAGGTTTGTTGTGATTTCTGGGGACCATGTTGAAACCTCTCTCCTGAAGTAATGTTTGTAGGAGATGGAGCTTTGGGGAGAGTCTATCCTGAAGGTGGAACCCTTAAAAGAGGATCGGTGACCCATAAAGACACCAGAGAGAGCTCTCTCCCCAACTGTGTGAAGATGTTGCAGAAGTCGGCCATCTATAAGCTAAGTGGGCCATCCACAGAAATCAAGAAATCAAACACCTTTGTCTTAGATGGCCCAGCCTCTAGACCCGGAAATAAACAACGGTTGTTTAAACAACTCAGCCCCAGCTAAGATACAAAGAAAACAGGTTGTGGGGTCAGGGGATGGAAGTAGAAGGGAGAAAGTACAGACAATAAAGAGAGGAGATGTACAGACTAAGAAACCAAGGGCCGCGGTCTCTATGGGGACTTACAACCATGACGAACACTGACATGTGTTTTCTGATGGGTTGTCTCCTGCTGTCCTCCATGAGTCCATGTACACAGACTAAATCCTGTTAGGCCTTATGGGTACCCTGAGACATAACAACAGTCCTACTAACCAGGGCTGAGTGAAAGCAGTGATGGACAAGTCTGAAGGGGAGGTGAGGATAGATGGGTTCCATCAGTAAACGTGGGCAACCCTATTATCTAAGCTTCCCAGATCTGCCAAGGGAAGCAGACCAGGGAAGGTTTGACAAGAGGCACCTGCTGGGAAGTCAGGGATTGCTGGGGTGTGGCTGAGAAAGAAGGTGGGATAGGACCACCTCTTCTGACTCCAACCAAAGAAAGCTTAAACTCTATGCAAGATGTCTTCAAGTGTATCCATGAGATGTTAGTCCCCTATGGTCAAATAAACTAGAAATAACTACATGCTATATTCTCCACCAAGAATTCATATTTCAAAGCGGCACATGAGAGACTCTGGAAAGTCCCGGGGTGAAGTAATCTTGGGTCAGACAACAAAAAACACATTTGAGATAACTACTCCCTTGATAGATAGGGGTGGGAAAGAAGACACTGTAAATAGTTGAAAAGATGGAATTCGCCACCTACGTGGGATTGAGGCGGTGCTGAATCTGCAAAGGGCTTGAAGAAGTCACAACAGTGAGCTTTAGATGCCTGCTGTGAAAAGGAAAGTCAGGGGTCCAGAGAGATGGCTCAGTGGTTATGAGCACTGGCTGCTCTTCTAGAGGACCTGGGTTCAGTTCCCAGCACCCGCACATCCATATCAGGCAGATCACAACTGTCTATAACTCCAGCTTCAGAGAGTCTGACACACTGTTCTAACTTCTGTGGAAACTATACACACACACACACACACACACACACACACACACACACACACACACTACCAGACTTTCATCTTACTAACTGCAGTCTGCAAGTCTGGGGCTGACAAGAGAACACTCTGGACCCTGAGGAAGAATCTAGACATGGTAAAGGAAAGGACAGAGAAGCAGAATTGTGTGGGCCAGGACAGAAGGTTCCTGGAGACACAGTGTGCAACTACTGAGTTCAGGGAAGAATGCCCCTGCTTCATTGCTTCATTATTCCCCAGAAGATGTCATCAAAGATTAAAACGTCCTCAATTCAGCTGCACGCCACTGGTATTTCTTGTAGAAAACATCATCTGTGTCATCATGGATGGAGGTGGGATGGCTCAGCATGCACAGAAGGTAGTGGACAAAATGTCCTTCAACTCAGAGTTTCCCAACTTATTTATTTGTTAAAGTACCCTGTGGTGGTTTGAATAACAATGGTCCCCAAAAGCTCATATATTTGCATGCTTAGTCTTCAGGGAGGGGTACCACTGGAGTAGGTGTGGCCTTGTTAGAGGAAGTGTGTCACTGGGGGGTGGGCTTTGGGGTCTCAAAAGCCCAAGCCAGGCCCAGTGTCTCCCTCTCTTCCTGCTGCCTGCCGATCCCGATGCAGAACTCTCAGCTCCTTCTCCAGCACCATGTCTGCCTGCACGCTGCCATGCTCCCTGCTATGATGATAATGGACAAAACCTCTGAGACTGTAAGCCAGCCCCAATTAAATGTTTTCTTTTATAAGAGTTGTCATGGTCGTGATGTCTCTTCACAGTAATAGAACACTGACATACCCATTTTCCTATGACATTTATTAGTAGCTCAGAATGAATACACTTCCTTCCTGAAATTGGGACCACCCTGGTTTATTCACTTTCCCTGCCCATCGTTGGACTAAAATGGGGGGCTACCGTGAAGTCTAAATTTGACTTCTGTCAGCAAAATCCAAGGATGATACTCAAAATACCTACCAAGAAGTCCAACATGACTTCCAGTAAAGGGTGTGGGTTATCCTTAGCCTAGACGCAAACTCAAGCAGAATACCAAACCCTACAAGGTTCTGTTTTCCTCCTGGGCTATGTATAATCATGATCCTGGAGTGTAACTGGCAGAGACCTGGAGTGCCTTGTTCTTTGATGTTCTCCTTGCACACAAGAGCAAATAAACGGCCAGCTGGCGGCACAAACTCTAACCCTGCTAATGCAGGGCACCCTTGTGCGACTCTGTGAACTCCAGAGGACATGTCACCTGCTCGCTAGCCAAGACTCCCATCTCCAGCCACGGATCTCTTTCTCCTTGATACTCCAACCCACCTGCATGCCATCTGCAGTTATATATAGGGAGCAATGTCACACCACGGGGGGCATCGCTCAAGTGTGGAAGAAAGTATTCGACCCTGTATTGGTTAGGATGCGCTCGCATAGGCTGCCATGACAGAGAAATTCAATCAGGTGATGACACCATACCACACAAGGTGATTTCTTGCTCACGTGCTGGCTCAGAGAGGTTCAGGGAGGGGAAGGGGACTCTTGGTGTGTGAGGTGTGAGGAGATGGCAGCTCTGTTGCCTTTGATGTGTAGCTTCCCAGGTCATTGACGAGTCTAGAAGCAACGCCATCACTTTCATTCCTCCGTTAACTCAAACTCAGTGACACAGCCACCAGAGGGGATGGGACGCTTCGCTGTTGTGTTCCAGGGAAGGACAGAGACATTCTGATGAGGAGCTATGGTGCCTGTGGAAGTGCATCCCTTCGCTATGCACACACAACATGAGAGGGTTACGACCCCTGGTATCATTTGTATGGTGTGAATGCTGGCAGCTAGCTTCACTGGTGCCTCTGCACCCTATCATTTGTTACACGTGTGTAGCAAATACAGCAGTCTTTTCAAAATCCTTAAGAGTTCCAAGAACCCTACTCTGTGAGTAAAAGACAAGCAGTGGTGTAGTTGATTGGTTTTTTGTTTTTTTTACTCTTTTGCTCTTAGCTCTTTGGGGAGTCTGCCACCCAGCTCCCAAACAAATCACATACACACACAGGTTTATTTTTTCTTATAAATGCCCAGCCTTAGCTTGGCTTGTTTCTTGCCAGCTTTTCTTAAATTATCCCATCTATCTTTTGTCTCTGGGCTTTTATCTTTTTCTTACTTCTGTAATCTTTCTTTCTTACTCTGTTGCTGGTTGTGTAGCTGGGTGGCTGGTCCCTTTCTTCCTCCTCCTTCTCTCACTCCTTGATCTCTCTTCTTGCTCCTCCCAGATTTCTCCTTCTGTTTATTCTCTCTGCCTGCCAGCCCCGCCTATTCTTTCTCCTGCCTTGCTATTGGCCATACAGCTCTTTATTAGACCAATCAGGTGTTTTAGACAGGCAAAGTAACACAGCTTCACAGAGTTAAACAAATGCAACATAAAGAATGCAACACATCTTTGCATCATTAAAACAAATGTTTCACAGCATAAAACAAATGTAACACATCTTAAAATAGTATTCTACAACATACTGGAGCTGGTAAGATGACTCAATGGGTAAATACACTTGGACCAAGTATAAGCCTGGTGACCTGAGCTGTTAGATCCCCAGAACCCATAGTGGAAGGAGAGAATGAAGTCTCCAAAGCTGTCCTCTGACCTCTGTACATGCACTGTGGTGTGCATTGAACCACACTTACATGCATACATCATACACATGCACCATCTCCATAGTTAAGAGCACTTACTGCTCTTGCAAAGGACCTGGGTTCAGTTCCCAGCACCCACATGGTAGCTAACAAATGTCTGTAACTCCAATTCCTGGGAATCTGATGCCCTCTTCTGGCCTCCTCAGGCATCAAGCATGAATGTGGTGCATTTATACGCCTGCAAGCAAGTTCTCATACACATACACACAACAACAACAAAACCTTTTTAAAAAAAGAAAAGATAAAGGCTGGACAGTGTAGAGCCCACTGCTCTAACAGGTGACAGGTTTGGGTTCAGACTGCCCATGTACTAGCTGTATGACCTAGAACTAGTCAGTTAACTTTTGGATCCCTAGTGTCTCTTGACCATAAGTTCAAAGTCCCACAAGACATCTGGTGCCAGAAGCTCCGTGTGTCCACCATTCCCCCATTCACTCAGGGCAGGCTCCTCCTTGGAGGATTCATGTCAGGGATGAATCAGCATTGTTCAGATGGGCTGAGCAGAGCACGTGGGGGCTGGGGTAGAGGGTGAAGCCCGCTCAGTTCAAGCGCTCCATCAAAGCTTTACACGCGAACAGGCCATTTCAGTGAGCCATCTATCTCTTCCTGAAAGCTAATAGAAAGACCAATTTTTCTATAAATTTTTCTGTCATGTCCACGCCACTGACAGCCTATCTAAATTTGCAGTCATTTTGCATTTGAGCTGGTTGTTAAACTAAGGTATACTCAGACTTGGAGTTCCTGATGAGGCACAAATAGAAGAGAAGCTGGTGTTTCCCCACGCATTAGGGGCATCTTTTATTTTCTGATACTCAAGTCGTCTTCCAAAACTCAATATAGTACACTTACACTTGTTTAGAATCAGCAGGGGGCTTTTTTGCATTAAAGTCATGATATTATATAGGAGTACTTTAAAAATTAAGTTGTAGTTCCACTATCCTCATGGGAATTGCAAGGAAAGAGTCTGAACTGGACACTACTACAGTTCTGTTCTCCCAAGAAACTCTGACAATGGTGGCCACGATGTGATTTGTCATGGGCAAAGCAAAGACATGCTGCAAATGTCTCAGTTTAACAAATAGGAAAACAGGCCAGAAAAAAATATATTCACAGTTTGTCAAATAGGTGCTCAGAAAAGTCATAATAGAGTCAGGTGTGGAAATCCATGCCTGTGATCCCCAGCACCTTGCAGGCTGAGGCAGGAGGAACACAGATTGAAGAACAGTCTTGGTTACATATGGAGTTCCAGGCCAAACTGGGCTACATAATGAAACTCTGTCTCTATAACAAACTAACTAAGTAAATAAGTAAGTAACAGGTAGATAGATGACAGATAGATGGATGGATAGATAGATAGATAGATAGATAGATAGATAGATAGATAGATAGATAGATGATAGATAGATGATAGATAGATAGATAGATAGATAGATGATAGATAGATAGATAGATAGATAGATAGATAGATAGATAGATAGATGATAGATAGATGATAGATAGATAGATAGATAGATGATAGATAGATAGATAGATAGATAGATAGATAGATAGATAGATAGATAGATAGATAGATAGATAGAGATAGAGATAGTTAGATAGACAGGAAGAAAAATCAACAAAAATAAAATCAGAATCTGGTGGATTTTCTGACCTCCGCTCTGCATTTTGTTTTCTTTATTTTCGTTTGTCCCCTTACTCAATCGTTTACTGATACAGCGCGCACAGCAGCAACCTCAACTGTGAAGCACGGCATCGGCATCGGCATCAAAGAATGGTAAGAGAAGTCTTAGCATCAAGCACGGTGACCTATTGAAGAGAAAGAAGCAATGCAGCTAGAGTAAGCTGAAGGCAACCAGACCCAGCAAGAACGGCCGGGGGTTCTGGTTGCAGGAGCGTTTTGAGGGTTGAGATTGAGCTTGGACATGACAGCAGGAGGGCTTTTAAAGGACAGCAGGGAAGCTGGCTTCGACCTGTCAAAGGAGATGTGCTGATCTGCATGCTTGTATCCCCCACGGTGTTGAAACTCTAACCCCAAGATGACAGCGGCAGGAGATGAAGCCCTTGGGAGGCGATTACCTCTCGAGGAATTAATGCCCCTTTGAAAAAGACCCCAGAGAGGCCCTTTATCCTTTTTGTCCTGTGAAGCCACAATGAGAAGACAGCTGTCTATGCAGAAGAGGCCCCTGCAGACACCAATTCTGCCCTCTCCTTAACCTTGAACTTGGAAGCCTCCACAAGTGCAGCGAGCAGAGGGAGCCCCATTGTAGGCGCCACTGGTCCTGGAGATAGCCTTCTGATCCAGCTAGACGGGAAAAGCGCAAGCGGAACAGGAGGCAGGCAGGCAATGCTGAGTTCATTAGAAGACAGCGGAGGCTGGCCTGAAATGTGCTTTCCTTTTGGAAAAAGCTAGGGAAAATGGAGAGAAAGGCCAAGAGGTAGAGAGGAGGGCCCAAGAGTTGGGTCAGAGTTCAATTCCCAGCACCTGTGCCCCGTGGCTCAAAACTGCCTACAACTCCAGCTCTAGGAGATCAGACCTTCTTTTGACCTCCAAGGGTACCCGCTTGCATGTGCACAAGCAGACACATGCCCACGCATAAATAGACATTAAACTATCTTTTTTTTCAAAAAAGAAGCTGAATAATGCTTTACCTTCCAGCATGAGACAGACAGACAGACAGACAGACACAGCAGAGAGACAGAGATGAGACTGAGAGAGAGAAATGAAGACTTGCTACGTAGTTTCCCACCTGGCATTGATTTCTCTGACCTCCCTCATGTTTATGTATGTTGGGAGCCTGACAGCAAATGGTGACGCTTTCCAGCCCTTTGAATTCCGGTGTTAATGAGGTTCCTTACCGCAGCACTGGCTTCTGGGCATGAAACCTGCCTCATCACAGAGGTCCCTTGCTCAGAAGGGCTGCGGGTTTGCTTTCCCGCTCTACGGCTAGTCTTGAAATCCTGCGTATCATTACCTTAGAATTCATGTTTTAAGGGACATCCCAGGAGGCAGTGGAGCTTGGTGGGAACAGATGAGGTGCACCCACTATGGGGGTAGAGGGCTGCTGTCCCTTGATGCTTTATTTCTACTCTGGTTTCAGAGGGCCACCCAAGCTCAGACTGGTAGATCTCTGATGTGCAAGATTTCAACAGGACTCCAAACTAGCACCAAGCTAAGTGGACTCAGTGTATCTCCGAGGGCAGGCTGCCTCTGGTCCAGCTGCCCAGCAAAGAGAAACTCAGGGCACTGGGACCATATGTCTCCCTCCTGGAGCTTTCTTACTTGCAGGTTTCTTACGTCCCTACGTTGGGCACTGTCCAGGTCTACCAAAAATGAAAATGGAATGAGAAATTAAAATCAGAGATGTTGAGTGTGGTGGCTCACACCTGTAACTCCAACCCGAAGCAGAAGCATCACTGGTTCAAGGCCAGCCTGTGCTGTACAATGATTTCTAAATCAACCTGGGCTACAAGGAGCCCCTGTCTCAAACATGGACGAGTGAAGTGAATGATAGGGGAAATAAAAACTAAAACAAAGGCCCAGTAAGATGGCTCCGTGGGTAAAGACGCTTGTCATGAGGCCTGACAGTTTGAGTTTAATCCTGGAAACCCATATGGTAGAAGGAGAGAACTGACTCCTGTACATTGTCCTCTGACCTCCATACCCGAGTGCGTGCGTGCGTGCCTGCGTGCGTGCGTGCGTGCGTGCGTGCGTGCGTGCGTGTGCAACAGAGTCAATTTTAGGCTGTCTTGAAATGCTTTTCAATTTATCCTCAGGCAGATTCTTAGGATGAGGGTAGAAAACAACCACACCCTTTGCCAAAATATACGAATGGTCTCCGGCCCAGTTGCTAGTATTGGTCCCCTCTGAAACCTCTGGAGCTTCCACAGTCCCCATGGCTCTCGGCCCCGCTGTCGTTCAAGCACCTACTTGGATGACCAGCTAACCCTCACTTACAGTGTTTAACTGCTTTCCTAGTCCCTAGTCCCAAAGTCTGCCACATTCTTCCAAAGCCAGCAGGATCAGTTTTGTCATGGCAACAGGCCACTCTTGGGTACCAACTCCTGCCTTAGTTACTTTTCTGTTGCTGGTGATAGAACTTCATGGCCAAGGCAACCTACAGAAGAACGCATTTAATTTAGGGTTTATGGTTTCAGAGGTTAAGCGTCCATGACCATCAGTGATGGGTGGCATGGCAGCAGGCAGGCAGGCATGGCTCTGGAGCAGTAGCTGAGAACTCATATTTGATCCTTAGGAGGAGCTAGAGAGAGAGAGAGAGAGAGAGAGAGAGACATTGGGAATGACATGAGTTGTTTAAAACATCAAAGCCTGTCCCCAGTGACACACCTCCTCCAACAAGGTCACACCTCCTAAGCCTTCCCAAGTAGTTCCACCAACTGGGAACCAAGTTCCACCAACCGGGGACCAAATAAATGAGCCCCTGGAGCTAGTCTCATCCAAACCAACACAAACACTGAGTTATTCACACTGTTAGAGCTGGGTTTTGCTTTGTTCAGTTTGTGACTGTGCTCTGGGTTTTCCCTCTTGAAATAAGAAAGTATTTATTGTGGAATATTATTTTAAGATGTGTTACATTTGTTTATGTTGTGGAACATTTGTTTAATGATGCAAAGATATGTTGTATTCTTTTATGTTGTATTTGTTTAACTCTGTGAAGCTGTGTTACTTTGCCTGTCTAAAACACCTGATTGGTCTAATAAAGAGCCAAATGGCCAATGGGGAAGGAGAAAGGATAGGCAGGGCTGGCATACAGAGAGAATAAATAGGAGGAGAAATCTGGCAAGAGAGATTGGGGAGTGAGAAAGGGAGGAGAGAAGGACTTCAGGGACCAGCCACCCAGAGACACAGCCAGACATTGAGTAAGAAGTAAAGAAAGGAATAGAAACTAGAGAAAGATAAAAGCCCACAGGCAAAAAGTAGATGGGAAGATTAAAGTAAAGAAAAGCTGGCTAGAAACAAGTCAAGCTAAGGCTGGGCATTTATAAGTAATAATGGTCTCCGTGTGTGTGTGTGTGTGTGTGTGTGTGTGTGTGTGTGTGTGTGTGTGTGTGTGTTTGGGAGCTGGATGGTGGGCCTCCAAAGACTAAAGAGTAAAAGAGTAAAAAAAAAAAAAATCCAACAAGTATTTAACTTGTTTTTTGATTTTACAGAGCCCACAGCTGAGAGACTTTGAATTTCTACAGAGATTTTGGATATTTTGGAGAGGCCTGACCTTTGAAAGAGACAGTATATTTTAAAGAAACTGAACTTTTAAAGTGTTTGAATTTATAAAGACTGTGGGACTTAAGAAGCCGGAATGTTTTATACTGTGATATTAATATGAGATCTTAGGGATGAACAAGAAAGGAAAAGTTATAGACTAGTCAGTGATGTGTTTGTGTGTCAATTTGACAAGGGGTGGATTGTGCTAATTAGTTTTATGTCAATTTGGTACAAGGTAGAGAGAACCTCAATTGAGAAGACCCCCACACACACACTTCATTTTCTTGATTATGATCAATGTGGGAGGGAGGGCCCAGACTGTTGTGGGCAGTGCCCCCTTTGAACTGGCGGTCCTGGGTGCTATAAGGAAACAGGCTGAGCAAACCACAGGGAGCAAACAAGTTAGTAGCCCTCCTCCATGGCCTCTGCATCATTTTCTGCCCCCAGGTTCCTGCCCGAAGTTCCAGCTATGACTTTCTTTGATGATGGACTGGGGTGTGAAAGTGTAAGAAAAGTAAACTCTTTTATCCCCAAGTTTCTTAGAGTCATGGTGTTTTTATCACAGCAACAGAAACCCTAATGAAGACAGGAGACGTGTTGTATGTGTGTGGATATGTCCATGTTAGTACAGATGCTCTCAGGAGGCCAGAGGCATCAGATCCCCTAGAGCTGGAGTTACAGGCAGCTGTGAGCCGCCTGGCGTGAATGCCAGGCACTGAAGCAGGATCTTCTGGAGGAGCAGCAAGTGCTCTCAACTGCTGGGCCATCTCTGCAGCCCCTAATAACATCCCTTCAAAGTATTGTGCCTGGTGTGGTGGCACACTAAGGAGGCAGAGGCAGGAATATCTCTATGAGTTCAAGGCCAGTCTAGTCTACATGCTAAGACACTGCTTCAAATAATAACAATAGCAATAATGATAATAATAATAATAAAATGATAATGTAGCACTGCTGCATCACTTTCTACTCCTCACTCTGACTCCCCAAAAGAAGCCACTTTCAACCCTTAGTTCTTCATTCTGGTATTTGCTTCTGCATTTCTTTGTGTGAAGGTCAAAGGGCAACTTGTTGGGAATCCACTGTTCTCTTTCTGTCATGTGGGTTCAGGGCATCAATCTGAGGTCGTCAGCCTTGGCAGCTCACACCTTTATCTGCTAAGCCATCCCTCTGACTCCTCCCTTCATGTTTAATAGTACTAATTTTGGGGGGGTAATTTTTAGATGGTACCCACTACATTCCTTCCTTGTATTGTCCTGACACAAATGTTTTTGTGTCACGTGCATAATTACCCATATACCTATTCCTTCTCTTTCTTTCTTCTATCGTAATAACATGGACAGTTTGGGGTTCAGATCTTCAGCTCATTACCAGCTGGATTATTGTGACTCTGTAAGCAGTGTTTACTGCTGAGCCAGGAGTTTTAACTGTTATGCTTTTGGAGACTGGCAGAGTCTTTTCCCGATTCCCACATGCTGGAAGACACTGTACTCCCAAGCCTATCTCCAGCCACTTCCCATTCACCATCTATACTCCCACTTTTTCTTGAACCCCACACTCATAATTCCTTGGCTGACACTGCCAGCCTCACTGAATTCCAGACAGGACTGGAGTCATCCACGGCTAATGTGACATTTGTACTTGGGTCTACTAGGCACCACTTAACTTGTCCACACAGAACCTTTTTACCCTTCTGTGGTAATATTATGTTCCCCAAAATATTGTGCACCCTAATAAACTTATCTGGGATCAGAGAACAGAACAGCCACTAGCTATAGAGGCCAGAAAATGGAGGCACACTCGCCTTTAATCCTAGCATTCCAAAGGCAGAGATCCAGATGGATCTCTGTAAATTCAAAGCCACACTGGAAACAGCCAGGCATAGTGACTCACACCTTTAGTCCCAGGAAGTGAGCCTTTAATTTGAGGAAGTAATGGCAGGGAGCAGAAAGGTATATAAGGCGTGAGGACCAGGAACTAGCCTGGATAAGCCTGGTTAAGCTTTTAAGCTTTTGAGCAACAGTTCAGCTGAGATTCATTTTGGATGAGGACTCAGAAGCTTCCAGTCTGAGGAAATAGGATCAGCTGAGGAATTGGCAAGGCAAGGTGGCTGTGGCTTGTTCTACTTCTCTGATCTTCCAGCATCCACCCTAATACTTGGCTCTGTTTTTTTTTTTTTTTTGTTTTGTTTTGTTTTTTTTTTTTTTTTTTTTTTTAAGACCATTTAAGATTCATGCTACAGCCTTCTCCCCTCAGGAAACGGCCTGCCCTTCCCTCCAGTTGGCTAGATTGTCAACCTTGGGATCCCTCCCTCTTGCTCGCTCCCCCCCAACTCCCCCACCCCACCCCGTGCCACCTTCTTGTAGTAGTTGGTGTAATTGTTAGCTTTATAGAATTTAGAGTCACCTAGGAGATGGGGCTCTGCCTGCAGGGAGAACATCTTAATGCATGAAGACCTGTCTCCATAGTGAGCAGGACCATTCCCTGGGTAGGGCATCCCGGAGTGTGTAAAAATGGAGAAGGGGAACTGAGCAGTTGCATACGTTCATCTCTCTGTGTTTGTGGTTGTGGATATGATGTGACCAGTGAGGCTGCCTGGACTTCACCACTATGATAAACTCTACCTTAGAGTGTGAACTAAAGCTTCCGTCAGGATGTTTTAGCAGAGCAACAGGAAAAGAATCTAAGACATTCATCTTCTTATACCCATAGAACTTTCTGTGCACTGTCGTCAAATGCATCCTAAACCTGGGTTCATGGAATCAAAAATGTTCTGCATCATAAAAGAAACAGTTGTGTGAAGAGATAGCCCACAGAATGGAAGAGAAATCTTTGCTAGCTATACCTCAGACAGAAGATTAATATTAGAACGTACAAGGAACTAAAAAAACTGAGTAACAATGGGGCCAGGAGTGGTGGTGAACACCTTTAATCCTACTTGGAAGGCAGAGGTAGATGGATCTCCATGAGTTCAAGTCCAGCCTGGTCTACACAGCAAGTTCTGGGGGATATACAGTGAGACCCTCTCAGAAAAGAAAGAGAGAGAGAGAGAGAGAGAGAGAGAGAGAGAGAGAGAGAGAGAGAGAAAGGAAGGAAGGAAGGAAGGAAGGAAGGAAGGAAGAAAGAAAGAAAGAAAGAAAGAAAGAAAGAAAGAAAGAAAGAAAGAAAGAAAGAAAGAAAGAAAGAAAAAAAAAATGTTCAAAAATAACGTGGTGGTTTCCATGAGATGTCCCCCACACTCGGGCATTTGAAGACTTGGTTCACGGTTGGTGGTACTATTGGGGAAGGTCTGGGAGTTGTAACCTTGATGGAGGAAGTACATCACTGAGGACAGGCTTTGAGTTTTCAGAGCCCCTCGCCATCCCCTATGCGCTTTCTCTCTGCTTTGTGCTTGAGGTGCAAAATGCACGCCCTCAGCTTCCTGTTCCTGCCCTCATGCTCACCATGCTGTCGCCACATCCCACACTCTATTTAGACAGACTTGCTGTTCCGGAACCATAAGCCCAAATAAACTCTTTCTTCTCTAGGCTGTCTTGACCATGGTGTTTCATCACCGCAATAGAAGAGTGTGTACTACCCGGGCGGTGGTGGCGCACGCCTTTAATCCCAGCACTCGGGAGGCAGAGCCAGGCGGATCTCTGTGAGTTCAAGGCCAGCCTGGGCTACCAAGTGAGTTCCAGGAAAGGCCGCAAAGCTACACAGAGAAACCCTATCTCGAAAAAAAAAAAAAAAAAAAAAAAAAAGAAGAGGAGTGAGTACTACTACTAATTAACCCTACATCACAAGAAATCAATAAGTGGGCTAATAAAACAACAAAACGTTTTTAAAAGATAAATAAACACAAACAGCAAATAAGCATGAAAAACTGTTCACCTTGCTAGTCATCAGGGAAAGGCACATGAAAATGTCATGGAGATTCTTTCTCATCTCAGTCAGGGCCACTATCAAGAAGAACACAAATAACAACAAATACTGCAAGGAATGTGGAGGAGAGGGAATGGTTATAACCTGAAGTGGAAATCAGTATGGAGGTTCCTCAGAAAACCAAAAATAAATCTACCACAGGACCCAGCTGTAGAAATCACTCATAGGACTCCAAGTCAACACGTCACAGAGACACCTGTACCCCAGTGTGTTATCACAGCATGACTCAGTAGCTAATGGAACCAACCTAGATGTCCAAACATGGAGGATACAGATATGTGGCGCATACACACACACACACACACACACACACACACACACACACACACCAGAATTATTTTTCAGCCATAAAGAAGAATGAAGTTGTGTTGTCTGGAGGAAAATGGATGCCACCAGAGGTAATCATGTTAAGTAAATTAAATCAGGCTTGGAAAGACAAATAGTGCATGTTTTCTCTCATCTCTGGTCCCTAGATTTTATATACAGTTATGAAGTCATAAATGGACACATTATGTGAAAGTCTAAATAAATCCACCTAAGGACACCAAGGAGACTAACAGGAAGTGGGGGGGAGGGAGGGCGCGGTGAACACTGAAGGATAGGGGCATGCTGGGAGTGCGATTAACAGACAGTATATTCTTGTATGAAAGTGTCCGTATGTGATACAATTCATGTCTGAATAAATTCTTCTCTAAGTTGCCTTGGACTGTTTTGCCACAGTCCATCAACAAAACAATCTATTTTTAAAATTCAACTTAAAAGGCGTACATTCCCACATCCAACCATTTCTCACCCCTCACCCCACCCCTGCCCTCCCAAGTCCAGGACACAGTGGGCTCCCACTGACATCGAATGGTTTTCTGCCCTCCCCCACACTTGCCCCCTCAACAGTCAATTCTCCAGACAGCGGCAGCCAGACCTCTCCTTTTAAAGGCCAGTCATATCCTGTCAGGGCTTGCTCAAATCTCTCCAGCACTTTCCTGTTTCCCTAAGAGGTCTGCCTCTGCTCTAATCTTCCACTTTCTCCTTCCTGCTCTGATCTAGAAACAGTGAGTGCCTTCCTGGCTGTACCTGGGACACTGCAAGTTCCTTACCACCAGGCTTTCCCGCTGGCTGTAGTGTCTGTCCCCACCCCCACCCACCCCCAACTCCTGCCTCCACAGTGCTTCCTTCCGACACAGCCGCATGGCTTGCTCCGTGGTTTTCCAGTGTCTCACCTGTTCACATGTCACCTTATTGCAGTGCCTGTCCCCGATTTGTCCTCATGAATGAATGAAGACCCTCTTACGACTCTCTGCATACCCCTAATCTCACTTTATCTCTCCTCCCTGTATTTATCGCTGCCTGACACATTACATATTTATTTTTTTTTTTGTCTGCTTTCTTCCCCGGGAAGGCAGGGAATGTGTCTGTTGTGTGTATCTCGCTTTATTCAGAGCCTAGAGTGTGCCTGGCATACAGACGGCACTCGATAAATATTTGATGATGAATGAACTAATAAGAAGTGTCAATAAGTACATGCATTCAAGCTCCAGGCCGAAGCTGGAAGCAGATTTTCATATTCCACATTAAGTTCACTCTCTCTTTCCAGAAGGGCCTCTTTAGCCAGCAGGGTCTTCTCTTTTGAGATAGGAGCCCCTGGGTGCCTGGCACTGGGCCACCCTCAGTAAAGTATTTGCATGACTGTGACACTAGGGATTTCAGGAGTTCCGGAGTGAGCCTGTTACCCACAAGTTAAGACACTACACATCTTCATGCAGCCGCCATCAAGTGTTCCCTGCTCTGAGCGGCATGGAGCACCTTGCCATGACTCAACGCTTTCTCTCCTGATGCCTAGGCTATCACTCCATTCACCCGCCTCCAGCTGAGAGAAAATGTCCCTTGCTCTGACCTCGATGGAGCTGGGGAACAGCTGGGGCCTGGCATCTGTCTAATCACCCTTCATCCCTTGGCAACTGTTAAGACATGCCAGGATGCTCTTTGCTGATGCCTGTCAAATTTGAAACGGGAACTCTGGGTGTTCAAAGCAGAGAGGGTCTTCACCTTTGGAATAACCGCCTCGCTGTTTCCTGCCAGAGAGAAAGGCCTGGTTGGTAATTGGCAGGGTCCAGGAGAACCTTCCCAGCCTTTGTTAGTGCTGCCCATGAGGCCATAGACCCTGGGCACACCTTCCCAATTTGTGGCAACAGGGAGAACCAGCACTCTTGGAAGCCATGTGTGCTGGCACAGTTAAGGAGGGGCACTGGTCTATGCACGAACTTGAATTCTATTGTGTTGGTGCCGAACAATTTAAAGACATGGGGGGGGGGGGAGATGAGGCCTCTTTGGAAGGGGTTCTCTGACCTTGGAGGAGGGAAGGTTGGACTGCTTCTTTACAAAGTCAAGGGCTCCAGCACTTCCTTCTAAACCCCTTGCTTTCTTTGGAATGAAAAGGTGTACTTGCAGCGTTTCCTGAACCTCCGCCTACTGTGTTATGCAAACACATCTGTTTTATGAGAAAGTCCCCTGGGGCCTTTTGCAGGAGGTCCCCCTGGTGCTTGAGGTCTGAGGCCGAGGGTCAGGAGGAGGGCCTTTACCAATTGATACAGTTTTGCAACCATCATTCAGAAATAGTATCCTTTTAGAAAGCTGGGAGCTTGCTGGTTAAATCCATGCTTGGGTGCACCATGAGGTAATGTGAAGTGTCATGAAGAGGTAAAAGGTTCAAACGCTGCATCACCACCAGCACCCCCACCACCCCAAACGTATTTCATTTGCCCTAGCAGGGTGGTCTTTGGATGAGCAGGCTGCCTTGGTCTGTGTAAGATGACTCTGTTGGCGCCTCCGGGTTGGCATTACCCAGCGCTCTCAGCAATTCGGGTTAATGCTTGGCTTTTGCCTTCTGTTTTTCTGACTCAGGAGCTGTTGTATTCAAAGCGCTCCAGTGGGGCTCTGCTGGAGCAGCGTTTATCAAGAAGGAGATTGGGGCTCAGTTGCCTGGAAAAGCGAGCTGGGTTCCAGGCTATCAAAGAAACTCCCTTTTTGCTCCCAACGCCGCCGGTACCTGAGCGAGCGGTGACCCACTCTGACCTAATGAGGGGGTCGGTGCCCAGAGTTAGCTTGCTGGGCAGCCCCCCTGGAGTCAGTTCATGACCCGCGTGGGGTGGAGGTGGGGCTGACCTCTGTACCCCTCCCAGATGAGACGGGAGAGTCTTTCTTTTCCCCTCCAGAGCCTCAGGATCTTGCCAGCGATTAACGCTCGAACTAGGTGATTGCCTCTGGGCAAGTGTGGCCTCCGCCTTTCTTAAAGGGCCTTCCTCCTCATGGTGCCATTGTCTTTGGCGTTCTTTAAGGTGTTTTCAGCAACTCTTGTTCTTATCCCAATATTTTCCTGGCTCCCGACCTTATTATGTTCTTCCCCCTACCTGCTGCTAAGTCTCCTCTTACCAAGGATGGAAGCCGGCTGGACAACTTCTGCACACTGCTCCACACACAACACTGTTCAGGCCAGCTGCCTTGGTACCAAATAAACAAACACTGTTTGTTTTTGATGGTGATAAGTAGCCAAGAGCAGACAGAAAAGACCCAAAGCTCCAGGGCAGTAAATTCCTTTTCTAATGCTCCCATCCACTCCTGGTGTGACCTTGACTTTGTAATACTTATCTCAAGTACTCAAGAACTTCAGATAACTTCCCAGGGCTATTTTGAGTAATACATATTAATTGGTTAAATCTCACAGTGATTACAAAACACTTTGTAAATGCAAAGCTTGAGACACACAGAGTGAATCTGACTGACTAATAAATAAATAAATGGACTAGAGGAGAAATGTCCACATTGTTTTTTGTTTTTCCTCGCATCCCTCCCCCCCACCCCCGCCCCCCCCACTGCCCCCTTATGAAATGGGAGCTAACAGGTGAAGGTGCTTGCTTTGAAAGTTTGGAGTTTGATCTCCAGAACCCACATCAAGGTGGAGAGAGGAGAGAAAATGGACTCCCCACCCCTGCCACATCCACCCAGCATGTTTTCCCTCACGGGTGGGATTCCCTGGCCTGCCCAGCAGGGGGTTTCCCACTTGCGCATAATTTATAACATCTAGGACCAGAGTTCATGCTCTTAATAAACATGCCAGGTTAATACAGATGTCCCTCAGCTAGGTTGTGGTTATGTCCCAATACGCTGAAATTATAATCAATAGAAAATTGAGGTCACAACGGCTGAGCCTTCTTTGCCAGCTTAGATCTTACACGTCCTTCAAAAGCTTCTATGTTGGATCCCTGTTAGGATACGGACTTGCCCCTGACGACTGTGGTTGTTTTTAAAGGACCAGATTCCCGGGCCCCGTGGCATGAAGAGATCAGGGTATGAGTTCGTGCAGCTCTCTTCGGGACAGGGACCTGAGACGCTGTCTGTGCTGTGGCTGGACACCCTGCCTGGCTCCTCTATGCTCTTTGCTGCAAACACCAAGTTGAACTAAATCACAAGATGTAGAACTTCCTGCTCCCCGCCCCCACAACTTATAAAAGTTGCCCTTTTCCTTTGTCCTGGGGATTTGCCTGGAGACTGAGACTGGAGCAGGGCGGGGGGGGGGGGGGGGGGGGGGGGGGGGGGGGTTGCTCTGGAAGTGTTCTGAAGGCTTCCTTCTGAGGAGGCTGCTCTGGTCTCCTCCAGCCATCCCTCTCCCTCTCCCTCTTGTGGTGGCTATCCTCTCCCGACCCCAACCCCTGCCCCCCCATTTTTTTTTCAATACAGGGTTTCTCTGCATGGCCCTGGCTGTCCTGGAACTCATTCTGGAGACCAGGCTGGCCTCGAACTCACAGAGATCAACCTGCCGCTGCCTCCTGAGTGCTGGGATTAAAGGCGTGCGCCACCACTGCCTGCCTACTCTCTCCTCATTCTTAATGAAGCGACTCTCCAGGCCTTGCCTTCCTTTTAAGGCATAGATAGATATAGATATAGATATAGATATAGATATAGATATAGATATAGATATAGGTATGATATAGATATATATATGATATGGCCCTATCATATCTAAGTGACCAAATATTGTATTGTTTCTGTCTAAAGTTCTTTTCCCCACTTGGAGGGCTGACTGTGGAGGGAGAGATGCTGGGATTATGGAGGGAAGAACGTAGTTTAACAGACAGCGTTGCCTCCATGTTGTGACTGGGAGCTAATCCCAGAAGAAGACTAACTAATCCAGTCCTACCGCTAGCTAAGTGTAGTGGCAGTGGCTCACACTTGTCATCTCAGCACTCAGGAGGCCGAGAAAGGAAGACTGTGAGTTCACGGCTAACCTGGACTACTTAGTGAGACCCTGCCTCAACCATCCCACCTCCTCAAAAACCCTAAACCCTAGCTGGGTGTGATGGCGCATACCTTGATCCCAGCACTCGGGAGGCAGAGGCAGGTGGATCTCTGAGTTTGAGGCCAGCCTGGTCTACAGAGCGAGTTGCAGGACAGCCAGGGCCACATACACAGAGAAACCCTGTCTCAGAAAAAATATAAAATAAAAAATAAAATAAAAGCAAGTCTACAAAGAGCATAGAAGGCTTTAATGAGGGACAGATTGGGTCTAAATGTCACCTCTGCCACTCATTGCCTCTCTGTCACGTCAAGACCTGTGCTAATGAGTTTTATACTATTTGTTGGGGATCTCTAGTTCGGGGGTGGGGCCCCATTCCA
The DNA here is from genome assembly GCF_049852395.1 of Peromyscus maniculatus bairdii. NCBI lineage: Eukaryota > Metazoa > Chordata > Mammalia > Rodentia > Cricetidae > Peromyscus > Peromyscus maniculatus. The sequence goes on from NC_134861.1 coordinate 70,838,268, forward strand.
AACCCCACCCTCAGCTCACCAAACAGCAGCTCCTTCCCCAGAGAGTATTTAAGGCCCTCTCCTCAGCAGAAGGCTTGTGGTTTCCCCTCCTGAAACTACCCAGGAATGCTCTGCTCAGATTAAAACCTGGACTTTGATTCAGCCTGATCCGATTGATTGCATCAGCGGAGAAACCCAATATTGGGGTCCAGAAACCTGTCATTATTGTCAACTTGAGACAGTGCACAGTCACCTTGGAAGAGGGAACCTCAACTGAAACAGTCCCCAGATCAGATTAGTTTGTGGGCGCATCTGCGAGAGATTGTCTTCACTGATTGTCTTCACTGGTGATAGATGCGGGAGGGCACAGCCCACTGTGGGTGGCCCCATCCCTACTCAGGTGATCTGAGCTGTGTAAGGAAGCTGGTTGAGCATGAGCCAGAGAGCAAGCCAGCAAGCAGCCTTCCTCCATGCTTCAAAGTCCTGTTTAAGTTTCTACCCTGACTTCAGTGACAGACCGTGACTGGAAGCATAAGCCACATACACCCTTTCCTCTCTTATGTTCCTTTTGGTCAAAGCAACAGAAAGAAAACTAGAACAGAGCATTCATTTTGTGTTGGTAAAATGAGAATTAGTGGGAGGTGGTGAGACGTAAGAGGTGGAGGTAAGAGGATCAAGAGTTCAAGGTCATCCTCAGAGACATCGTGACTTCAAGGTTCTCCTGGGCTACATGGTTCTCTGCCTTAAAAAAAAAAGAAACCAAACCAAACAAACAAAAAGAGTTCAGCTAGATGTCATGATATTGGAGGCTCAGGCAGAAGGATCACACGTTCAAGGTCAGCCTGAATATCTAAATGAGACCCTGTTTCAAAAAGTTAAAAATTGGAGTTAGAGAGGACCCAGGTTCAGTTCCCAGCGCCCACATAGTGGTTTCAGTGGATCAAACACCCTGACCTCAGTAGGCACCAGGAACATGTGTGGTACACATACATAGGTGTAGGCAAACACTCATACACATAAAATAAAATAATCTTTTTATATCTAAAAAAATTTAAAGCCAGGCAGTGGTGATACACACCTTTAATTCCAGACTCGGGATACAGAGACAGGCAGATCTCCAGGCCAGCCTGAAACCAAAAAAAACAAATCAAACAACAACAGAAAATTTAAAAATTTAAACAAAATAGAAAGAGAGCTCAGATGTAGCTCTGTGGTACTGGTCTGGGATATGGGAGGTCCCGGGTTCAATGCTCTGTCCTGGAAGACAGAAAAGCTTCTAGTTTGGGAGGTTTTGGTTTTCAATCAGTTATCCTCATAGTTCCTGGGCTGTTGGCCAAGCAGACATCATGTGGGGACATGTCAGTCATGAAGCCAATTCAACCTCTCGGCCTCATGCAAAGCAGAAAGCCTGGGGTACAACAGACACTTTCTCAAGAAACCAAAGATAAACAAATAAGTAAGTATCGGGGATCCAGACACCAAATGGGGATCGGATACATACTATTTCCATCCCACCAGGTCTGGATTGCTTTGCTTCCCTCCTGATCCCAAACCTAGCAAAATCCAAGTGCAACTACATCTGAGCACGAATGAAGGTGTTTGACCTTGAAGAGGGTGGTAATGTCATAACTGTCTCTGTTGTCTCTCTCTAGGTGATGTGAAATTCTGCCAGGGCATCTCCTTGCTCTCAGGAAGTGGGATGGGGTACAGCCACCTGTGGCACAGGAGACACCCCGTGAGAGATGACTGCTCCCCAGAAATGCAGCAGGAGTTTCCCTGAAGCCATTGTGGTGGCTGCTGCAGGAGTCTGGACTGTCCCCCAAGGGCCCAGCTTCCCAAACTCAGCCCCCCACTCGGCTCTAGTGAGGAGTCATGGAAATCTTAAGAGATGGAGGCCTAGTGGGAGGTTTTAGGTCATTGGGATGTGTCCTTCAATTCACTGTGAGATACTGGTCTCTTCATTTGCATCTGCCCTGAGGTGCTTGGATGCCTTCCTTACAAATGTGCTGCCTGGCTGACTGGCCCCCAAACACTTTGGTCTATTGACTGAACACTGATACCTTCAAAATTACGAGTCTTTCCTGTTTTGTTTTGTTTCAGTACTGAGGACTGAGCCCAGGGCTTCCCACCGGGCCAAACTGTTGGTTTGTTTGTTTTAAATAAAATGTTATCACATTTATTTTTTGTACATACGTGGAGGTCAGAGGACAGCTTGCTGGAGTCTGTTCTCTCCTTCCAAACATGCAGGTTCTAGGCATCAAATCCAGGTTGTCAGGCTTATTGACAAGTACCTTTACCCACTGAGGCATCACCAAAACCATTTTTGGTGTTTTTTATTTGTTTCTTTGTTTGTTTTTGAGACAGGGAGTACGTAATCTAGCCTAGCCTCAGACTTACTGTGCCTCCTGCCTCCACCTCTCAAGTGCCGGCATGTGCCACCAAGTGCCACCAAGCCTGTCTCCTGTCTGAAGACTTTATGTGTCATATGATCTTTCCCTGATTCTCTTTACAGATGGACAGTTAAAATCGAGGAGATGCTGAACACCCCAAACCACACAGGTCAATGCTTTGCCCCTTGTTGGGGGTCTCCCGTGTTGCTTTCCATCCACCCCAGTGGCGCCCCAGGGCTGGAACGTGTTGCAGAAGACGCGACGATGAGATCAAGCTGGGACTGTACTGGATGCGGAGACTTGAGGATCCGGTTGGGAGAACACTCCCCGCGAAGAGCTCGGGCTCCAGGCCCAGAGCTCTGCCTCAACCTCCTTTCTCCCCTGTCATGTCCCGCCCCCCCCTTGGGGGTCAAGTTAAAGAAGCATTTCATGTTCAGCTTGATTGACTTTTCAAATGTGTGTCCTCTCCAGGCCCAGTTGGTTGGGGACACTGTGCCCCTGGGCCAGGCTGGCTTTAGTGGTGTCTTATCACGTGGGGTGAAAAAAATAAATGGCTCTCAGCCATCTCAGGTCAGAGCTGGACAGTTTTTTTGGATTCATTTAAACGTTCGTCAAGACCAACCCCTCATTTGTTTATGTTGGGCTAAGGGTCACAGTAAAACTTGTTTAAGCACAGTGTCAGTGTTTTTCTTCTGCAAGAAAGCAACTGAGCAAATACACTGAGTATTTTGACAAGACATGCTCTTAGCTCTCAGAATTCAAAGACCTCTTGGTGACTCAAGCCCTTGGCATTAAGGAAGATACTTAGCCGATAGCATCATACCCTTCACCTTCATCTGGGTGGACTTGTGCCCGATGAAGGTCGGTCCACAGAGCTGTTACTGGAGTCTAACGTCACCTCCCAGCCCCAACTCGCTTATCAGGAGTCATGGGTGGCTTTCAACCTTGTGACTTTTGTTTCCTAGAGAAAACTTAAGAATGACCAGAGTCATGGGACTTGGGGGGAAACCCCAGAAGAACCGTGGGTCTGAACTCTCCGTCTTTCCACCAGCTGCAGCGCCTGGGCAGTCATCCTGGGGCAGTCAACCGTCACCCTTCGCCGAGGTCCCTCCCTCCCTCCCTACAGTGGCTGCCTTGGTCAGAACTGGTCTTCCTTCTATGCACGCTCTGTACACACAGCAGCCAGAACGGTTCTCAAAATGCACAGATTAGACCATGCCTCCCTTGGAGAATGTTCTCCAGTAACTTCCTCTCTGCTTAGCGAATACCCCCATTATTCTCACCATGCCGTCCACGCTTGCCAAAGCTCAGCCCATTGTCCTAGAATTCCATAGGCCTTATCCCACAGTTCCACTAGGTTTTCAACCTGTGTGAAAACCTTATCCTACCCTGATCTACTTAGAGATACTCTCTATACCCATCCCTCTTTCCAGGGTCTCTCCTCCCTCGACTCAAGCATGGCTTCTTCACAGATCACTTCCCGATCACCCTACTTGAAAAAGACTTTTGCTTTTGAAACAGAGTCTTGCCATGCAGCCCAGGGTGGCCTTTAGCCAGACACCTCTTCTGGTCATTCATCTCTCCTTTTTGTATTCTTCTTGTTTCTTTGACATAAGGTCTCATGATGACCTCAAACTGCCTAGGCAAAGATGAGCGTGAACTCCAGAACTGCCTGCCTAGGGTGACCTTACATTGCTGATGCTCCTGCCTCCACTTCCCAACTGATGCTTTCACATTTTAATTAATTTATTTTAAAATATTTATTTACATACTCTCTCTCTCTCCCTCCCTCCCTCCCTCTCTCTCTCTCTCTCTCTCTCTCTCTCTCTCTCTCTCTCTCTCTCTCTCTGTGTGTGTGTGTGTGTGTGTGTGTGTGTGTGTGTGTGTGTATACATATGCCATGGCACATGTACAGAGATTAGAGGACAACTTACTGGGAGTCAGTTCTCTTCTTCTATCATATGGGTTTGGAGCTCAACTTCAGGTCATCGGGTTTGGTGACAAGCACCTTTACCTACTGAACAATCTGGCTAGCCCTCAAATTTCAATTTTATTAAACTGTGTATGACATGCTGAAGTGTAAAAATCATCTACTTTCAGTTTATTTGCTCCCCCCCCCCATCCACTTCCTTGTATCCACTGGGAATGGGGAGTCAATCCTCATACTTTGTTGTCTTGTCCTTTATGAATTCCATGGACATGAACGTATGCTTCATCTCATCTGTTCTGATACTGCTGTCTCTTCAGTGCTTGGCACATGGCAAGTGTTCCCTAAGAAGTAGCCGCTATAGCAAAGCTTCCCAGGTGGAAATTTCTAAGTTGACTCAGCGCTAACTACAAACCCCGGCGCGGTGGTTCCTCCAGAGTTTGGGAAGTCTTGGGCTGTCAGTTCCAAGTGTCTCACAGAGGTGCACTGTTTAACCTGGGAGATGGTAGAACTTGTCTTAAACCGCCTTCCAGGATTTGAAGCTTAAAGCGTTCATATAAAAATCCCAGTGCCCACTTTCCTTGAGAAGTCGGGGTCGAGCTGGGTCAAGGCCGTGTTGCCCTGTGATCTAGTGGGCTGGGACTCCAAACAAGGCCTCCCTGTTGGTTTTTGCTTTTGCTTGCTTTCTTTCCTTCCTCCCTCTCCCTTCCCCTCCCCTCCCCTTTCTCTTTCCCTCCTTCCCTCTCTCCCTTCCTTTCCTCCTCTTTATCTCTTTTACTTTATTTTGATGCTGGAGATCAAACTCAGGGCCTTGTATATCCTAAACAAGTGCTCTACCACTGAGCTACATTCTAGCTTACATTGACTTCTAACACATAGTATTGAGGGGATAATACCATCCTATTATAGTCATTCTGAAAATTTTAGTGGAAGATGGTTTTTGTTTGTTTGTTTGTTTGTTTGTTTTTGTTTTTGTTTTGTTTTGTTTTGCAAATGGGTCTTACTTTGTAGCCCTGGCTATCTTGGAACTCACAATGTAGAACAGGCTGATCTCGAACTCATGGAGACCCATCTGCCTCTGTCTCCCGAGTGCTGGGATTAAAGGCTTGCGCCACTGTGCTCTGTTAGTGGGGGGTTTTAAAAGCTAGATGAGTAAAGAATCCTATCTAAAAGGATCTCATAAATGAAGAATGAACTCAGAAAATGTTTATGCAAGACTGAGACGGCTCCAGGCTGGAGATGTCCTTCAGAGACTCGTTAAAAAGCTCTCTGCAAGTGGTGCCCTCAAGTAGGGTCAGGAATGAAAATGACTAACCCTCGATATCGTCTATATTGAAGTCTGGACATAGAGTAAGACACTAAGTTGATTTCTTCCTCTCAGGACCAAGCTAACTTGGTTCATAATTATTCAACAACATCACACTGTTAATTTCCAAAGAAAAGTGTGAACAGAACAAAGGCAATGTTTAAATCTTACCCTGGACTGTATCCTTGAAAATTAGCAAACAGCTGATACCTGATGAGGAACTTCTAGCAGCTGAGGAATGGTCGGGGTATCATGGCAGCTTATGTATCATCCCCATCATCATCTCAATCAAGTCCATCATCCCGACTGTCATCTGTATCATCCCCACTATCATCATTACCTCTGCCACACCCCTTCATCATCCCAACCAAATCCATCATTCCCCTTCATCACCTGCATCATTCCCGTTGTCATCTTCACCACCGTCTCCATCACCTACATGTTCACCCCATCTTTGTCCTCATTATCCCCATCATCATCTCCCCCATCCTTCCCATCATATCTATCATCAGAAATTATCACCCCCACCATTATCCCAATCAAGCCCATCATCCCCACCATCATCTGCATCATCCCCCATCATCATCAACATTCCTGCTACACTCCCTCCATCATCCCAATCAAGTCCGTATCCCCACCATCAACCACGTCGTTCTTATCATCATCCTCAACCCCATCACTATCCCTGCCGTTATCCCCACCGTCACCCCCATCATCATCATCATAGAAATTTGAGTTTTTAATATGAATGTTTGAAAACATCCCCCCCCAATGTAAAAGCATATTGTTTATGCTTGCTAGAGAAGGGTTAGAGTTATATTTCATCAGAAAATACTCCAGCTATGTGGATAACAGGGTGGAAATCAGAAGAAATGAGTTTGCTCCCAGGCAAATCTGTATCAATTTCAAAATGATAATTAAGTTTATTGTAAGCTTTTGCCTTTTGCCTCTATTCACTTGTTTTGGTCACTGTGGGGAAAAAAATAGACCTGATGGGGATAAAAACATCCAGTGCTACTGAGTTTGATTTAGCCTAGCAATTAGATACATTTTTATAAGTACTAATTGTCCCTTAAAATAAACTGGAATGCTGTGAAAGTGGATGGCACAGGCTAAAATTACTCATCTATTTTGAAATCTAATTCATAGCTTCCACTTAAATGTTTACAAATTATAGTAAAAAAATAAGAACTATCAAAATTATAAAATGTTTAAGTATAATTTATGAGGAATTTGTCATTCATGATTTAATTAAGTAGTTCTCTGCAGCTGTTCAGGTTCATGCCTGAATAAAAATATCTCCTCCTCAGTTCTACTGAAAACCAGAAGTTTTACCTCAACATACTTTGCTCACTATTTTTTTAAATCTTTTATTTTTTAAATTACATTTGTGTGTGTGTGACGGGAGCCATAAGCCTAAGTGACCCTTGACACACATGCCGCCATATTTGGGCTTCTCTCCTCTTTTCCTAGATCTAGGCCTTACTTAATCTCCATAGCACCAGAACCTCTTCTCAGAGATCAGGTGACCGCACTGCAGTTAGGCAATTAGGCAGTTAGGCAAGAGCAGATAGATAACCCCCAAAACAACATTCCCTGTTGGCTGAACAACCCATGATTAAAGTCCCCTCCCTTGAGAGGAAAATAAAATTTTGGAGCTTGATCAGACATCCTGGCTTGCTCTCATTTTTTGTGTCTCTTGTCCCTCTCATTCGCCAGTCCTCCCTTCAGGTCCCTGTTGAAGACCCCACTGGCCTGGGTGGGCCTGCGTGCGTGCGTGCGTGCGCGTGTGCTTGCTAGAAAAGGGAACTCCTGTGGCATGGCATGCACGTCGGGTCAGAGGACAGCTTGCAAGAGTCAGTGTTCTCTTTTTACCATGGGGGTCCTGGGATTGAACTCAGGTGGTCAGGCTTGGCAGCAAGCGCCTTTGCCCACCTAGCCATCTCATTGGCCCAGTTTCTTTCTGTAAAAGTGTGAGAAACAAAAATATGGGAAATTGGAACAATTCATTTTCTTTTCTTCCTTTTATTTTGTTTTTGGTTTTGTTTATTCGTTTGTCTTAAAGGCAGGGTCTCACTATAGATATAGTGATATTTTATTTGTGCTGAAATGTGATTTTATTTGTATGTTAATAAAGTTGCCTGGGGGTCAGAGCTAATAGCAAGCCATAGCAGAAGTCTGGCAGTGGTAGCATACGCCCTTAATCCCAATCACATGACAGGCAGATCTCTGTGTGTTCAAGGACACAGCCAGCATGGAGACACACCTTTAATCTCAATACCAACAATAGAAGACCTGGAGGTCTGTATAGACAGGCAGTGATGAGGAGGTCATGTGGTTGGGTTTACAACCAATGAGAAGGCAGAACAGAAAGTCAATAAAAAGACAGATATACAGGAAGTAGGTCTCTTTCTCAAGGGAAGAACGGCAGGGGCAGTGAAAGGTAAGAAGGCGGTTTTAAGTCTCAACTCTTTTTTTTGTTTTGTTTTTTCAAGACAGGGTTTCTCTGCGTAGCTTTGCGCCTTTCCTGGAGCTCACTTGGTAGCCCAGGCTGGCCTTGAACTCACAGAGATCCGCCTGGCTCTGCCTCCCAAGTGCTGGGATTAAAGGCGTGCGCTACCACTGCCCGGCTTAAGTCTCAACTCTTAGCTACTGCTATGACATTTTGGGCTTTTAACTCTGTATTTGGCTCTGTGTTTCTTATTTAATAAGAACCAGCCACAGCTAACCTCACCTTGCCAGTTCCTCAACTGATCCTGTTTCCTCAGACTGGAAGCCTCTGAGTCCTCATCCAGAATGCTTCTCATCTGAACTGTGCTGCTCAAAAGCCTAAAAGCGCCGGGCGGTGGTGGCGCACGCCTTTAATCCCAGCACTTGGGAGGCAGAGCCAGGCGGATCTCTGTGAGTTCGAGGCCAGCCTGGGCTACCAAGTGAGCTCCAGGAAAGGCGCAAAGCTACTCGGAGAAACCCTGTCTCGAAAAACCAAAAAAAAAAAAAAAAAAAAAAAGCCTAAAAGCTTAACCAGCCAAAAGTTTCTAGTTTCTGGTCCTCACACCTTCTATACCTTTCTGCTTCCTGCCATCACTTCCTGGTATTAAAGGCATGAGTCACCACGCCTGGTTGTTTCCAGTGTGGCTTTGAACTTATAGAGATCCGTCTGGATCTCTGCCTTTGGAATGCTAGGATTAAAGGCGAGTGTGCCTCCATTGTCTAGTCTCTATATCTAGTGGCTGTTCTGTCCTCTGACCCCTAATAAGTTTATTAGGATGCACAATATATCAGGGGACACAATAGATCACCACAAATCTTAGCTCAAGAAGAGAGAGAAGAAAAAAGAAGAGAACGAGGAGAAAGAGGGGAACACGCCCAGGTTCAGAAACCAGGCAGCCTCCAGGCAGACAGGAGAAGCAATGAGAGGAAGATAAACAGAAGGAAAGAAAAGTAAAAAGCCCTGAGGCAAAAGGTAGATAAAGAGAAACAGGCTAATTTAAGTTAAAGAGCTAGCCAGAAATGAGCCTAAGCTAGGCCAAGCATTCATAACTTATAATAAGTCTCCAAATCATGATTTGGGAGCTGGTTGGTGACCCAAAAGAAAAAACCCAGCACAACTGGCAATCAGAAGACTTGGGCTCTAGGTACCTTCTGGTAGCTGGCCGAGTGAAATCAATTTCATCATTGTGTTGTGTCCATAAAATGATGGCAATGAGATAAATAAAATAGCCCATACAAAGATTACAAACTGGTGACCCTAGGTCCCATCCGACATGCCAACTGATTTTACCTGGTTTTGTATGACTTTTGAATGTGAATTATAATAAGGTTCAGAATTAGAATATTTTGCTATTGAAATTCATCTTCTTTCAGAAACTTGTAAATTCTTGCCAACACTTGGCATCCCATTCTCTCCAGTGACTGTCACTTGGGTAGAGCAGCATTTAAAAAGGACCATGAGTGGGGTTCTTATATCGAAATGCCCACAAGCCTGCTCATACATCCATGTTTTCCGCTTGGTGTCTGAAGTTGTTGGAGCTGCTGACTCTTGTTCCAAGGTCATTTTCGGTGCTAGCATTTCTTGGTTCTCTGGGTTGTGTAGAGGGCTGAGATCTTTTTAACCAAGCTGGTACCAGCTGAGCATCCTCGGTGGCTTCAGTTCCTGCTAATCTTTGATCAGGAAAGCCAGTTCTGCTGGAGTAGAGAGAAGGGATATGATGTCTGCTTCTTCAGAAAGGACCCAGGCACTGAAATCTCAATGTTTACGAATCCCTGATACAATAGTGGGTCATCATGCATCTTTGTACAACCAGTTACATGCAGTTCCAGCAAGAGTAACAACATGACTAAATTGCCAGGTTTGTGCAGGCTATAATGGAAATTATATAGCACCAAGTCCAATATCTTTGTACCAATATAATAATTACTATGTGGCTAGCGTTATGAAAATAAGTGGCTTTTCAGGTAAAACAAAACAAGGAATTTTCCAGAAGCACTGTAGGCCTTGGGGTAGGGTGGCTAAGGATGAGGGATTTGAGCTCTGGATGCCCTAGGACTGAGAAAGCTGTTTGTGAATGAATCCAGCCTCACAGCTATCAGAGCGATGGATAGTCTTAGTTCCATTCTGTGAAAACAAAAACAAAAACAAAACAAACAAACAAAAAAACCAACTATGACCTAAAGCAACTCGGGGAGGGAAGGGTTTATTTACTCTTACACTTCCAGACCACAATCAGTCATTGAAAAAAGCCAGGGTAGGAAATCAAGGCAGGAACATGGAGGCAGGAAACGTAGAGGGATGCTGCTCACGGGCTTGCTTTCTGGCTCATTAACTGGTTCATGCTTAGCTAGCTTTCTTATACAACTCAGGACCACCCGCCATGGGATGGTGGTGCTCACAGTGGGCTGGGCCCTCTTTCTTTCTTTCTTTCTTTCTTTTTTTTTTGTTTTTTGTTTTTTGAGACAGGGTTTCTCTGTGTAGCTTTGGAGTCTGTCCCCGAACTCGTTCTGTAGCCCAGGCTGGCCTCAAACTCACAGGGATCTTCCTGCCTCTGCCTCCCAAGTACTGGGATTAAAGATGTTTGCCACCACCACCTAGCTAAGCCCTCTTATATTAATTAATAATCAAGATAATCTCTCGTAGATATGTCCACACAGACTAATCTGATGTACACAATTTCTCAAATGACTCTTGGCTGTGTTTCGTTAACAATTAAGACTGACCAAGTCAGAATGGATTTATCATACCACTTCAGTCTGAATTTCTCAACATATGCACATGCCAAGAGTGGCCAGCACAGACAATGTTATGAGCTTCCCAAGGTTAACGTGTCAAAAGCATATTCCCAAAGATCACTAAGTCAAACCAAAATATTTGTGATCTACAATTATGGGTTTTGGTTTGGTTTGGTTTTCTGAGACAGGGTTTCTCTATGTAACTCTGGCTGTCCTGGAACTCACTTTGTAGACCAGGCTGGGCTTGAACTCAGAGATCCACCTGTCTCTGCCTCCCAATAGCTAGGATAAAAGGCATACACTACTTCTGTCAGGCTGTTATGTTTTTTTTTTTAATTCTTATTTTATGTGTGTGGGTATTTGCCTGCATGTATGTCTGTGCACCACTGTGTGTCTAGTGCTCATGGAGGCCAGAAGAAAGAAGGCATTGGATCCCCTGGAACTGGAGTTACAGATGCTGTGTGGGTACTGGGAATTGAACTCAGGTCCTCTGGAAGAGCAGGTCATATGCTTAACCACCAACCCATCTCTCCAGCTTCTATTTTTTTAAAGGTTCACTTATACTTATGTGTGTATGTGTGTTTGTAGATATGTGTATGACATGTGTGTATAAGAGCCCATAGGAGCCTGATGAAGGCATTAGATCCCTTGGAGCTGGAGTCACAGGAGGTTATGAGCTACCTGGTGTGAGAGCTGGGGACCAAACTCTGATCTTCTGGGAGAACAGCAAGTGTTCTTAACTGCTGATCCATCTTTCTTGCCCCATGATTCTGTGTTTGAAAAAAAAAAGATAATATTTTAGCCTATAAAATAGCAAAGGATATTCAAATATCTATGTATGAGGAAAATATCCACTCCGTGCAAGTGTGGTGATTTGAAAGAAAATGCCCCCTAAAGGGAGTGGCATGATTAGGAGGTGTGGCCTTGTTGGAGTGGGTGTGGTCTTGTTGAAGGAAGTGTGTCATTGTGGAGGCGGGCTTTGAGGACTCATATATGCTCAAGCTATGCCCAGTGAGACAGACCACTTCCTGCCTGCATAAGATGTAGAACTCTCAGCTACCCCTCCAGTACCATGTCTGCCTGCACACTGCCGTGTCCCACCATGATAATGGACTGAACTTCTGAACTGCAGTTCACCCAATTCAATGATTTCCTTTATAAATGTTGCTATGGTCATAGTGTCTCTTCACAGCAATAGAAACCCTAAGACAATGTGTGTGTGCGTGTGCGTGCGTGCGTGTGTGTGTGTGTGTGTGTGTGTGTGTGTGTGTACGCGCGCGCACACATACACATAGATGTAAGCATACCACATATGTGTGAAGTGAGAAGGTAACTTTCTGGATGGTTCCCACTTCCATGCGGAGACACGGTCTCTCTTGTTTCTGATGCTGTGCTGTGCACTCCAGTCTAACTGGCCCGTGAGCTTCCAGATGATTCTCTCTCCATTTCACACCTGTCATTAGAAGGGCGGGGATTACAGGTGTGCACCACTGGGTCCAGCTCTTTATCTAGGTTCAAGGAGTCAGGCTTGAGGTATTAGCATGTTTACCCACTGAGCCATCTCCGGGGCCACATCTGGATTTTTTTCAAGTAGTCTATTGTTGAGAGATGAGCAATGTGCTGTGGGAAATTGGGTGTGGTACCATTGTGATTGGGCCTGGAAAGCTGATTTAGTTGAGAGGTGAAATAGTGAAGAACATTTACGCAGAAGAGTTTGGCAATGCACACCACATGATCCAGGTCTGCTGTGACTGGAGTTAATGCTTCATGGAGCTGAGAGAAATGAAAGGAAGCAAGAATTGGCAAGAAATGAGGCTAGAAAGCTTTGCTCCGGCCAAATCAGAATGGTCCCAAGTGCCAAGGGCCCCACAGCGGTCAGATAGTATTTTTAGATAAGAGTGAACTGTTTTAGGCTTTTGCATAAGGCATCAGAATAATCACATTTTTATTTTAGTCAGATAACTGTCACCACAGTGTCCGGCATTCACTAGAGAGGTGAGGAAGATTGGAATAGGGAGAGAGAGAGAGAGAGAGAGAGAGAGAGAGAGAGAGAGAGAGAGAGAGAGAGAGAGAGAGGAGAATCGGTTATTTTGAGGTTTCTAACCTGGGTTTGTCTTCATCTTTCATCTTACAAAATGCAAAATATTAATTAATTTATATTTTGTTTAATGGTCTTCTTGAATGTTAACTTAGGGGTAGGCTTCAACAATACACCTCCCAGTAAAGTGATTTGTCTTTGTTCTCTAATTGAAGGGGTAGATATTCTGTGTCGGGGGAGGAGGGGGTGGCTGTGTGCCCATGGATTGAACTTGGGGCCTGGGTCATGCTAGGAAGAGCTTAGCCACTCTGCTCTAATCCTAATTCTCAAATTATTATTATTTTCCAATAGAATTTATAGGGTTGGGGTAGACTTGCCTCCCTTCCATGCATGGGTTCAGTCACTAGCACTGTATAAAACTGGATGTGTTGGTGAACATCTGTAATCCTAGGACTGGGGAGGTAAATGGAGGTAGATTAGAAGTCTACAGAAAAAAAGAAAGAAAAAAAAAGCCAGGCAGTGGTGGAGCCTTTAATCCCAGCACTCTGGAGGCAGAGGCAGGTGGATCTCTGTGAGTTCGAGGTCAGCCTGGGCTACAGAGTGAGTTCCAGAATAGCTGGGACTTTATAGAGAAACCCTATCTCAAAAAATAAAAACAAACAAACAAAAAAGGAATCTGAAGTATGCTGGGGACATTGTGGCTAAAGCCTTTAATCTTAGCATCTGGTAAGGGAGGCAGAGGCAGATGGATGGGTGCGAGTTTGAGACCAGTCGGGGCTTCACAGTGAAGTCTTTTCTCAAAAACAAGAACAAGAAAAGACACGACTGTTCAAGGTCATTTTCAGCTACATAAAAAGTTCAAGGACTCCTAGGTTGCAGTGACCTTGTCTTAAAAAGAGAGAGAAGAAAAAGAAATGTATTATTTTACCCTAATATACTTCATTGTTAAACCACATATCAAAAACTAACCACATTTGATTAAAGACTGCGTTTGACACATGGGATGGAAAGGACATCTTCTTTCTTTCTTTCTCCCTTCCTTCCTTCCTTCCTTCCTTCCTTCCTTCCTTCCTTCCTTCCTTCCTTCCTTCCTTCCTTCCTTCCTTCCTTCCTCTCCTTTTCTCTTTCTTTCCTTCTTTTCTTTCTTTCTTTCTTTCTTTCTTTCTTTCTTTCTTTCTTTCTTTCTTTCTTTCTTTCTTTCTTTCTTTCTTTCTTTCTTTCTTTCTTTCTTTCTTTCTGAGACTAGGTCTTACTATGTAGCCCTGGCTGTCCTGGAAACGTCTGTGTAGACCAGGCTGGCTTCGAACTCAGAGAGATCTACCTGCCTCTGTCTCCTGAGTGCAGAATGGAAACTATTAAGTAAAATGTAGTACTAAGTAAGAAATCCAATTAGGACAGGCTATGGAAAAGTAAATGAAGCATGACTCATTGAGATAAAAACAGAGTGTGTTCACGTCCTGATATATTCTCAGTACTGCTCACGCTGGTTCATTATATACAGAACCTGTTTCAGCCTGACAGAAAACAGGTGATTTGGGGGTAATGACTACTGCTGACTATCCTTTGGGGCCTTTGAAGGGAAAAGAGAGATCCTCAGTAGAAAATAAAATCACAATTGTGTGAAGGCTCTTTTTGCCGAGACTGAGGTTAGCATACTGCTCTGGCAGAGACATCACTTAGTGTCCAGTTCCTATGAACATGCAAAGTGACAGTTGAAAAGGGATATAGGACTGTTTCATGAACCTCACATAACGTGGGACCCGTTCTGCCACCAGTAGGAATAGCTGGAGAAAAAGCAGTGGAATTTGGCAATGCCCTGGGACATTTTGACTTGTCAGGGCTTGGAGAGAAGGGGGAATGGGGAAGAGATAGAGGTGTTGAATGAATGGGCCAGGCCTGTGGGCACCGTTCAACTTTCCATGAAACCCAGGACAGACACAAAACACCCACAGCCAAGGAAAGGCTGAACCCGGTATTTCATTATCTTGCTAATACTTTTATTATTTTGGGGAACTACTCACAAACTCCTTTATGAATATTTTCATTAAATATGACTATTTCTAATTATAGATCAATATTATCTTAATAAAAATAATCCAATGTCGGGATGTTTTAGTTGGGAAAGGTGACACAGAGTTGGCATTTTTATTTTAAAGTTTAATTTCTACTTATTTATTTTTCACGGGGGTGGAAAAAAATATATTTTGAGCAAAAGAAGGCAGAGATGAAGTCATCTGCTTCCAAGTCCCTAGAAGGGGACATTGGTGGACATGAAGAAGGTTCTGTGAACAGGTCAGTTATTTAATGTGAAAAGCAAAGGCTTGCTCAGGAACCACCTTCCTCATGGTCACTCATAGTCCATCCCTAGGGTAAGAGCTCTGGAGTCAGACAAGTTTGGGCTGGAAAATAGTCACTGCTATGAGGTTCAGAGTAAGTTACTGATCTTGTGCCTCAGTTTCCATATCTGCAAATGAAAGCAAGAATCTTCAAGGCATGTGTACGTGTGTGTGTGTGTGTGTGTGTGTGTGTGTGTGTGTGTGTGTGTGTGTGAGAGAGAGAGGAGGCAATTCACCAACAACAGGCTTCATCACCTTTTGAACTGATGGTGCTGGGCCCACAGTCTTTGCAACAGGTGTCTGTTCTGTACTTTGGAAAAAGTCGAGCAGTGTCCCTGACTTATCCACTCAACCACACCTGCGTCAGTTCCCAATTTCCCTCTCTCCTAGCCCTGACAGTTCAAAAGGCCCCAGATATATTTGCCAAATGTCCCTCTGGTGGACAAAACCACCCCCCACCCAAACCTCTGACTTTAAGAATTGATCTGGTGAGCCAGGTGGTGATGGCACTCAGGAAGCAGAGGCAGGGGGATCTCTGTGAGTTCAAGGCCAGCTTGGTCTACAGAGCAAGTTCCAGGACAGCCAGGGCTACAAAAAGAAACCCTGTTTCAAATAACCAAAAAAGAAAAAGGAGAATGAAAGAAAAGAAGAGAGGGGGAAAAAAAAGAATTGATCTGGTGCATAACAAATGCTCAGAAAAAAAAAAAAAAGATTAGCTGTTGCTATCATCATCATCATCATATTCATCATCATTGGTACTACTGTCAGGAGCAGCAATTTTGTGCTCACAAAAACCTTTGTTCCTTTTGTTGGACTTCATAAGAATGTGAAAAAAAAAATGGTCAAATACGAGCAGGACAGAAAGAATGGCCTGAAAAGTGTAATCATCTCCCAAATACTTCTCTAAACACAGTGATTTTCTCTCCTTCTTTTGTGAGAAGACAGTGACCTGTATGCAACCTTTTGGATGCTTCTCAATATTTCCCAAATTTCACCAGGTCCCACAACTGCCTGAGTAAAGAGAATTGTTGTCCCCGCTCGGAGCTCGCTGTGTGAGGAAGGGGGAAAGACAGCCTGGTTAAATCACTGGCTTGCTATTATACAAGTTTCGCTCTGGTGAGCCAAGCCGTCCTCGAATGTAATTTCCGTGTATCTCTTCACCTCTCACCTTCCTCCACAGTTATTACTTAACCCACTGACCCAGATAGCTGCTTATTAACATTTAATACATGCCGAAGTGTTAGTGGGCTTTGAACAAAACGCGAGGAAGTTTCTGATTTGCTCTCAGCTCGCTGCCCTTGAACCATTACATGAGTACGTCTGTACAGCTCTGCCCTGTCATGGCTCTAAGCAGGGCGTATGTTACGCAGAAGAATCAGGCCCTCCCTCCCCCACCCATGCAAGCTTTCATTCATGTACCAGATAGTGATGAGCTTCTATTGTAATGGCCATGTGGCAGAAAGGAGGTCACAGTGCAGAATCACAGTGACGAACAGAGTTGATTCTCCTGTTGCTGGTAATGGGGGAAGGCAGGAGGCTGGGAGGCCAAAGGAGCCAAAGGCATATACATTCAAAAAGATCCTAGGAGCCCCTGATCCTGTCTTCAGGGCTCAGCAATATTTTTGTGCTGGTTTTGTGTCAACTTGACACAAACCTAGACATAGCTGGGAAGAAGGAATCTCAATTGAGGGATTGCCTCCATCAGATTGGCCCGTAGGCAAGTCTGTGGGGGCATTTTCTTGGTTGATGACTAATGTGGGTGGGCCCAGCTCACTGTGGGTGGTGCCACCGTTTAGACGTGTGGTTCTGGGTGGTATTAGAAAGCAGGCTGAAGGCTGGGCAGTGATGGCGCACACCTTTAATCCCAGCACTCTGGAGGCAGAGCCAGGTGGATCTCTGTGAGTTCGAGGCCAACCTGGTCTACAGAGGGAGTTCCAGAATAGCCGAGGCTACACAAAGAAACCCTGTGTGTCGGGAGAGGAGGCAGGGGAGTAACAAAGAAAACTGAGCAAGCCATAGTATTTGGTTTTCCTCTATGGCATCCGCTTCAGTTTGCCTCCAGGTTCTGCCTTGAGTTCCTGTCCTGACTGCTCAAAGATAGACTGCAATTTTTGAGGTAAAATAAGCTCCTTTCTCCCCAAGTTGCTTATGATTATGGAATTTATCATAGCAACCGAAACCCCGACTAAGACAGTTCCCTGCATTTAAAAATCAAGAGAAAGGTGACTGTGGTGATACTTACCTGCAAACCTAGCACTCGGGAGGCTGAGGCAGGAGGATGGAGGGCTGAAATCTAGCCTGGTAATTTACGTAGTAAATTCAAGGCAAGGTGCACGCTAGAAAAGAACTTCCTTACCTGCTCTCCGTTCCCCAGTTTCACCCTACCATCCGAAGAGGAGCAATGAGTGTTTCTTTCATGCACATTCTTTCAATGACCACGTAGAACTGTGGGATTCTTCCTACTCCTAGTCAAAGCTTGTTGACTCATCCACGGCTCTGCAGCATTCAACTTAACGTCCGAGCCCATTTAAATCACCCTACACATAGTTATGTGCACGTCTTTCTGCTTATAACAACTCCTGCCATTAAACATACTTAGTGTTCATGTGGACAGACAGATCATTCTTATTTACCAGGCACAGACAATCTCTAAACATACTAATAAAATGAATCTTGAGAGCGTGGATGAAGGCTAAAGAAGAGGAGATTCCGCCTTGATGGAGATAGGGAAAAAAAATTGTTCACCACAAGCTACGTTAAAAAAAAAAAGATAGTGCCTGGTCACCTGAGGTCAGTGTATTGAAAAGGTAGAGATTGTCCCAAGGAGCCAGTGTGCTCAGTTACAAAGCTTCTCAGTGTGCAAACAAAAGAACAGTGGGGTCCCCTTCCCTGAGCTGGGCTGGCTCTCCCTGGCTGGTGTAATTTACCTCCCAGTCACCCAGTGCTCTCCAACTGCTCTGAGCCGGGCTCCAAGCTGTCTGGGAGAGAGGCGGGCTGGCTCCACGACCACAGAGCTGCAGTCTGCCATGCAGACTGAGTTTTTGTGTTAATAACAAACATTAACTTATTTTTTGGTGTTGTTAAACTCTTCGGGTGCTACCAGATCCCTCCAAGATCACTGCCTAGCTTAATCTGTCAACCTTTACTGCTTTTTATAACAATGCCCTCAGAGGACAATTGGAGTGGAAACAAGCCTGGATTTATGGTCAGAAACTTGCGCATTTAAATGTCTGCATAGCTGTTTATTAAAACAGATAGACTTTAGCCAAACCACTTTATCCTCACTGAGCCACAATTAGTTTTCATAGCCATTAAATGGAGTTAGGAAAAGATGTATCTGCCATGGACGGGGTGCTGAGTATATGCTGGACACAACTAGCTCTCTGCACTTCATATGAATTATTTTATTCATGGGATTGTCGTCATAGCCTTTGGGGGTGGTTAATACCCTATTCATATCCCATTTTACAGAGCAGAAAACTGACAGGTAGTAGAGAGGTTAAATAAGGACCCAAAGTTATGTTGCGATCAGAGCAAAAAATGAAATGAAAGCCAGTGGTCCAGCTGTGAAGAGGGATAGACAGAGGAAGGTGTGGTTTCCACAGCTCTTCTTTTTTTTTTGGTTTTGTTTTGTTTTTTTTTTTTTTTTTGTTTTTTTTTTTTTTTTTTGGTTTTTCGAGACAGGGTTTCTCTGTGTAGCTTTGCGCCTTTCCTGGAGCTCACTTGGTAGCCCAGGCTGGCCTCGAACTCACAGAGATCCGCCTGGCTCTGCCTCCCGAGTGCTGGGATTAAAGGCGTGCGCCACCACCGCCCGGCATCACAGCTCTTCTTCTTAAAAATCACTTTCTTATGGCGAACTCACAAATAAAAAGACCAGGCAGCTAGACTAAGGCAGCCACGCAAGCGCACTCTTGCCACATCCTAAACTCTATGCGTCTACACAGTGAACTTCTGTGTAGTTCAAATGACCATCCTGAAGCCGTGGAGCATTCCTAGGGTTTTACACTTTCCCTATCAATTACATTTTTATAGAGTTGTCCAACATACACAGAAGGGAAGGAAGGGAAGGAGGGAGAGAGGGAGGGAGGGAGGGAGGGAGGGAGGGAGAGAGGGAGGGAGGAAAGAGAGAAAGAAAGAAAAAACCTACTAACACACTCACCTACCTTACTCCTGGGCATATACGCAGAGAACTCCGTATCTACCCATAGAGATTATTTGCACATCCATGTTTATTGCTGCTCTATTTATGACAGCAAGAAAATGGAGCCAGCCTAGATGTCTCTCAACAGATGAATGGATCATGAAAGCGCGGTACATGTACAGAATGGGGTATTGAAGCTAGAGTTTTCTGCCTTGCCACAGTCAGGACAAATCTTTGTCACCTGCCAGTCAAACAGCCGCACAGACCCAACCAAGTAAACACAGAGACTTATATTGCTTACAAACTGTATGGCCGTGGCAGGCTTCTAGCTAACTGTTCTTATAGCTTAAATTAATCCATTTCCATAAATCTATACCTTGCCACGTGGGTCATGGCTTACCGGCATCTTCACATGCTGCTTGTCATGGTGGCGGCTGGCAGTGTCTTTTTCCCGCCTTCCTGTTCTCTCAATTCTCCTCTCTGTTAGTCCCGCCTATACTTCCTGCCTGGCCACTGGCCAAATCTGTGTTTTATTTATTGACCAATCAGAGCAACAGATTTGACATACAGCCCATCCCACAGCAAGGTATTATTCAGCTGTATAGAAAAATGAAGTCTACAGGAAAATGGATAGATTTAAAATGTGAGATTATCCAGACACTCAGAAGAAGAAAAAAAATCATATTCTCTTCATATGTGTATCCTCCACTATGATGTACACATGCTTATATATAAACAAGATGGAAGCATGGGTACACTGTAGCATTCAGGAAAGAGATCCAGAAAGGGTAAGATGATGAGGAAGCACAGAGCATAGGCAGAGACATGAGTCATGAAGGACGATATAAAGTTAATTGTTTTTCTACTTTCCAGTCTCTCATAATTTTTTCTGTTCTTTTTCTTAGCAGATAAAGGCTTACTGTTTTTTTAATGGCTGGCCCATGTGATCTATCACCGAGGCCACTAAGTACAGACATGAGAGAGATACTTTAAAAATGTGGAACGTAATAAATTTGAATGTCATGCTTGCTCAGAGACCACACTAGCTTTCTCTCTGTTGTTCCTACTGTAGTATGTATGCTGCTAGAGCAAGCAGGCTCATTTAGTCTCCTCCCTCCCTCCCTCCCTCCCTCCCTCCCTCCCTCCCTCCCTCCCTCCCTCCCTCCCTCCCTCCCTCCCTCCCCTTCTTTCTTCCTCTATGGATAAACCCACAACTCCTCTTAAGACAGAGCTGGCCACTGCAGAGTTGGCTGGTCAACACTTCTTCTCCTTAACTATTTTCCCTTAGATGAGGACTACTAAAATTCTAGAGCTGGATGGAACCTCATAGAGTGTCACGGACAAACCTCTCATCTTCAGACAGGATGATTCTAGACCCCCAGGGGGCTTGAGTGCCAAGCATAGATTTAGCTGCCCACATCTGGTTGTTCCCATGGTTTTCTCCATTTGGTCAAAAACCACAATTTAAAAAATCCCAAACCATTTATTTTGGATAAAGGTAAACATCCACAGTAATATAATGTCACCCAGGGCTTCCCACACAGCTTCAACAACCACTTGGCTAATCCTGCTTCATCCACATTCCCCCATTCTGCACCTCCTTCTCCTGTCTCCCTCCCACCAGAAAATTTTCAAGTGATTCTCGGGCATCAAAACACTTTGTCATAAAAACAGTACACATCTTTAAACTGTAAGCTCTCTAAGTTTTTAATGTTAGTACCACACTGTTATCACACCAGGTAGCCAATCTTGACTTTAAATTTGACAGGATTTAAAATAACCTAGGAGACAAATCCCTGGGCAGGTATTTGAGGGAGTTCCCAGGGAGATTTGAGTGATGTGGGCTGGGGTCCAGGACTGAATAAGGAGCAAGTAAACCAAGCACCAGCCTCCATCTCTCCCTGCTTCTTGACTGATGATCCCATATGACCAATCGTCTCAAGTCCTTCTGCCTTGACATCCCCACTACAATGGACTGCATCTTCAAACTGTGAGCCAGCACCAACTCTTTCTCTTTTAAGGTGATTTTGTTCATGAGCCAATACCTTAAAAAGAACAACAACAACAAAGTTTTTTTTTCAAGGATTGTTAAGAGCATTTGTTACTCTTGGAGAGGACCCAGGTTCAATTCCCCGGACACACATAGGGGGGTCATTGCCATCTGTAATTTCAATTCCAGTGGCTCTGACACTTTCTTCTGACCTCCCTGGGCATTGGGCACACATGTGGTATTTAGACATACATCCAGGCCAAGCACTCATACACATAAAATAATAATCTAAAACCAAAAATAAATAAAAAGAGCTGGGAGTGTGGAGGCTCAATGCCTTTAACTTCAGCACTGGGAGGCAGAGGCCAGTGGATCTCTGTGAGTTTGAGGCCAGCTTGTTCTGTGCAGTGAGTTTCAGGACAGCCAGAGCTACATAGGGAGACCCTGTCTCAAAACAAACAAATAATATACAACTTTGCTCAAAATCATCAAACATGATTTCAAGGTTCAAATTGTTTCATTTGTCACAGATTAAAAAAAAAATAGTTGTTTTGTAGTAAGAGAGTACTGAACTTTTCTCCTCCAGCGTATGATACTGTGGGGGATGCAGGGGGGATGCTATAAAGTGGTCCTGCCCTTTGGTTCTAAGCAGTTACATATGAAGCTGGAAACATAATCATGGTGCAGAACCGGGCAGCCCACATAGAGGCTGTTTAGGCTGTCAGGGTCCCAAGACTGCTCTGTCACTTCCTAATCATGTGACCTGTGAATGAATGTCTTCCTTTTCTTGTTGACCATGGGGCTACTAACAGACCTGTCTGAAAGAGCTGTGTGAAGAACTCTTGTAATACAGGCAGTTGGATCCATACATGGAACTTCATAATTACTCAGGAAATATCAGCAGGGTTATGTCCATAACAGGTTTTAAGCCCTGTTAATAAGCCCTATGGGTGATTGTAATAGGTGAGCCTCTCCAGCGATTACGTCACAAAGAAGAACCATTACTATATGTCATTTAATAATAATGATGATCTGGACCAGGGATTGACTTTTGGTTGTCATTTTTTGGAAACAGCCTTTCTATGAAGCCCAGGCTGGCCTGGTATTTCCTATGTATGCCAGGAAGGTGTATTCATCATAAGCTAAGCTAAAGAGATGGGAGGCATAATTAGCCTGTTATATAAGACAATATTCTTTTCCTTTCCAAAATTCCCTTAGAGCCAGAGTCACACTGGCTTGTATAACTTTTTTTTCCCTTATTTCTTGTAAACGAATTTTTATTTTATGTGCATTGGTGTTTTGCCTGCAGATGTGTCTATATGAGGGCATCAGATCCCCTGGAACAGAAGTTACAGACAGCTGTGAGCTGCCATGTGGGTGCTGGGAATTGAACCCAGGTCCTCTGGAAGAGTAGCCAGTGTTCTTAACCGCTGAGCCATCTCTCCAGCACCGCCCCGCCTCATTTTCTAAGCACACTTTCCCTAACACTTGGGATTCACTTTCTCCAAAGCTCCTCCCCGTACTACGTGGATGCTTTTTGCCCGGTGACTAACTTCCCTGCCTGGCTAACTCACGCCATGCCCTTTTCTCTTTCTCCTCTCCATTTTCCTCTTCTGGGAAGCTTGCTGCTTGCTTACTCTGGGGTGTTTTTTGTTTCTAAGCTCAAAGAAGATTGTCCTCTACTTCCATTTGAATTTGTCCTTAAATTCTTTTATTAATAAAATTGAGAACCGAAGAGGGAATCCTGATTTTCCCAGTGACACTGTCTCAGCCTCCCTAGTGCTGGGATTACAGCCCCTCCACTCTGAGCTTTGATAGGATGTCCCTTTCTTTCCTTCTTTCCTTCTCTCTCCCTCTCTGTCTCTCTGTCTGTCTGTCTCTCTCTCTCTTTCTCTCCCTTTTTCCTTTCTTTCTTCCTTCTCTCTCTCTCTCTCTCTCTCTCTCTCTCTCTGTCTTTCTCTCTCCCTCCCTCCCTTCCTTTTTTTCTTTCCTTTTTCGTTTTCTTTTTTTTCCTTTTGGTCGTGATTTCATGTATCCCAAAATGGCCTTGAACTTGTCAGCAAAGAATGACCTTGAACTTCCAACTCTCCATTTCTTTCTGCCATCTGTCAGTGCTTAGGATTACAGGCGTGTGCCCTGCCAGGTTTATGCCAGGGTGGGTGTCAAGCCCAGTGTTTAACTGAGACAGTTAAGTACTCTACTGACTGAGCGAGAACTGCCTCTGTCAAGTTTTTTCAACTGTGTGCATGTGTGTTTGTGAGTGATGTACGGGAGAGGTGGAGGAGGCTGTACAGCCCAGAGGTCGACTTCCGGGAACTGGTTCTCTCCTCTCACCTCTACACAAGTTCCAAGGATCAAACTCGGGTTGCCAGGTTTTGGGGGCAAATGTCTCTGGCTGCTGAGCCATCTTTCAGGTTCTGAAATTGCTTTCCTTGTACAAGCCAGTGCTGTTGGTGTCTCTGCAGAGGCTGGGTGGAGCTTTTGGATCCCCTCCCCACCCCCCAGAGCCTCCCCCAGGCAGAACTCAGAAGCATTCAGCCTGGTTAGCCACAGTTCCGAGGTGTTTGTTCCCACCGAGGCTCACATCTCAGAAAAGAGCTCATGACTGACACAGGAATTCCAGGTTGTCTCTGCCTATAAACTCAGGAGGCTGAGGCAGGGGGATCTTGAGTTGTAAACCAGCCTGGACTGGAAAATGGGTTTAAGACTGCATAGTGAGATCCCATCTCAAGATAAAAGAGAACAGATAAACAGTCCTCATAGCAATGAAAAGCAGCAGAGGCATTGCTATTACTGGGGGGGGGGACACCCCAGAAATGTCCCAGGATGGATGATAAATTATGCAACCACCCCACCCACAGCCAATGCAAAACATCAGACTTGTTTTTAAAGAGCACAGAGTTTATTCCTCTTTCCCCCATTTATCTCCATTCTCTTGCCTCTCTTCCCCTGGGCCATAAATAACCCCATCCCCAGGCACTTAACCTCCGAAGCCTGGGGACAAGGCATGAGCTGAAAGGTCGCATCTGGCAATGGTCTAAGCCACCCTACAGCATAGTCTTTTCCTTGGTAGAAATAGGGTGTACCAGTTAAGAATGAGAGGCAGACCCTAGCGTGAGTTGTTCACTTGCAAGCTTTAGGAACTGCTCAAAGTGTGCAGACAGTTGTGCCTCCCTGTCTCCCACCCCTCAGGAAACCAGTTGATCTGGACTCTTTCTTAGTTAAATACATATTTACTTCTCGTATTTACTCAACCATTTGAGACTTGCAGACTTAAAATGTTTCTAACTCCTGTGGCAGCTGCGTGACTTTTTTATTGGATGAGAAGGACAATATAAAATGATGAAGGGGTTATGATATTTATGGTGCAATTAACATAGATTTAGTTTGCATACATTTATCAAAATAATAATGATGGTGATAACATTGGATTTTTCGGATACAAAGCAAACCCTGATGAAATTTTTAAAAGTCAAAGAAAGAGCACCAAGATGCATGGTCAGGAATTCAGTTTTGCACATAGGCGGTGCCTATTAGGTGCACAGGCTTTGTCTGAGTAAGCCTTCTTGTGAGACCCACAGTTGAATTATAGTGCAGTTTCCTCAAAGAATTGTTATTTAGTGGAGAGACGATGACAAGGTTACAGATAATTCTCATACAAACCAAAGAAAAATGTATGACTCACGAGGCGTCCCGACCATGTTCTGAGGGGATTTATGAGCTCCGAACGTCTCTCTCCTCTGCAGGAGACAACCAGGATTTAGATAATAGGCCTGCTCTTGTTTATTTACTTTCCTGTAGTGCTTGGGATCAAATCCAAGCCATACACATGGCAGGCAAGAGCTCTACCCCTGGAATAAGTCCCCAGCCTCATTTTTACTTTTAAAAAATACTGAAGACAGCATTTCACTAAATGGTGCGGGCTGTAACACAGATCAGACCTACTTTTGTGGTCTTCCTCACTCAGTTTCCTAAGTAGCTGGGATCACAGGCCTGCACTACCAGGTCTAGCTTTTTAAAGAACGAAGAAACAAACGAAACACCTAAACACCTTTTTGAGCAGGAAGTGAGATGCAACGGTGTGCACCTTTAATCCCAGCACCAGTAGGGCAGAGGCAGGCGGATCTCTGTGAGTTCAAGGCTGGTGCAGTTTACATAGGGAGTTCCAGTTCCGGGTCAGCCCGGGTTGCCAGGTAAGACTTCATCTCAAAAATAAATAAGTAAGTAAGAAGAGGGGAACCCAGCAAGCTCCCAGCAATGACCAACGTTTGTTAAGGCGACGGCACTACCTCAGTGTGTGGTGTGATTCCAGGGTTGTTTGTGTTTTCCAGAGACAGCGAGCGCCTTACTAAGTAGCGCAGGTTTCTCTAGAAGTCACAATCCTCCGGCCTGCTTAAAACCTTTTGAGTGTGGGCGTGAGAGGCTTGGGCCGCTTAGCCTGGGTATGACTCCAGGCTTTCTGCTATTAGACATCTGGTGGGTGGCCATGCTAGGCATGGAATTTAGGGCCTTGCTCATGCTACACCCTTGGGCCTCCCTTTTCTTTTTTGCCCTATTGCTCAATCCCCTGTGGTAGAAATTCTGTCTCCACAAACTCAGTGTGGAGCAGGTATATAGATTCACCTCACACTTCCACGTTGGGCTGGGGTGTTAGTAGGTTGATGGAGGGCTTGTCTAGCTAGCATACATGAAGCCCTGGGTTTGATACCAGCGGGCCATAAAACCAGGCATGATGGCATAGACCTGGAAGCTGAGGCAGGGGGCTAGAAGTTGTCAAAACAAACAGGCCCCTCCAGTTTGCCCGAGGTTACAGCAATTGAGCACAGGGTGATGAAGTCAGTCTCTCCAGGGGTCCAATTCTGCTTGGAATTTTCTGCAAGTTATTGGGTTTCCTTGGGCCTCAGTTCCCTCATCTGCACCATAAGGAGAACAAGAGCGTCTGCCCCAGGGGTTTAGATGAGTCAATGGTAGTGATGATGAGTTTAAGGAGTTCAGGAGCAGTGGCAGGGATTGTTAAAGCTTGTCAAGTTTGCTGTTGTTGTCTTGTGTGACCTTCCTCAGAGGTATGACACTGTTGACACCCCTATGCTCCTGGACGTCTCCTTGGGTTACTTTTCAGGGCTCTTCTTTTCTACCTGCCAAAGGACAGAATTACAATAATTTATTTAAAAGTTATTATTATTATTATTTCTTTCAGATTCTTTGAGACAGGGTTTCTCTGTGTAGCCCTGGCTGTCCTGGAACTCTGTAGACCAGGCTGGCCTTGAACTCAGAGATCTGCCTGTCTGCTTGGCTTAAAAGTTATTTTTTTTAAAAAATATTTATTTATTTATTTATTTGTTTGTTTGTTTATACAGCATTCTATCTGCATGCATGCCTGCATGCCAGAAGAAGCACCAGATCTCATTACTGATGGTTGTAAGCCACCATGTGGTTGCTGGGAATTGAACTCAGGACCTCTGGGAGAACAAGCAGCGCTCTTAACCTCTGAGCCATCTCTCCAGCCTCTAAAAGCTATTTTTATTTTAGAATGTTTGCACGTGTGAGAGTGTATATGATGTGTGTGTGTGTGTGTGTGTGTGTGTGTGTGTGTGTGTGTATGTGTGAGAGAGAGAGAGAGAGAGAGAGAGAGAGAGAGAGAGAGAGAGAGAGAGAGAGAGAGAGAGAGAGAGAGAGGTTGGCTATATGCAGGCATGCATAAGCGTACATATGGAGTTCAGGGGACAACTTCAGGGAGTCAGTTCTCTCTGCATTTTCGAGGCAAGGTCTCTTTGTTTCAACTGTGGTTTTTTTTTTCCAGGCCAGCTGGTCCATGAGCTTTTGGGGACTCCCTGTCTCCACCTTTTGTCTCACTTTAGGAGTCCTGGGATTACAGATGCACACCACTTTTCCCAGCTTCCTTCTGTGGGGCTCCCGTGGAAATGCTGTGCCCGCTCAAGCATCTTGCTGGCCCTATTTTTATTTTTATTCTTGGCTGGGGAGCAAATGCAGGTTTTGTGAGAGTATAGAGGTTTTCATTGGCTTTACCTTCAATGCTAGACTGGGGGCAACACAGAGGTCCATAAAAATCAAGGAAGTGTTCCAAAGAGCTAAGCCAAGGAGGCTTTGTTTTCTAGACAGAAAAAGACTGGAGAAAGTGAAAAATAAAAATCCGGTTTGTCAATCCAGTGTGACTGTTCTTGCAAGGTAAGGACAGGAAGTCAGAAGGATAGAAAACATGGCGAGCGGTAGGCTGCTTCAGGTTATCTTTGTATGATGGGAGTAGAGGGTACTCTGTTAACATGGCTGTAACAACCGGTATGAAACTTAGACGGCCACCTCTCTCCGCTTTTCCTACGGGTCACCCAAACAGCCTAGCTGAAGTCCGGTCATGTTGGATTTTAGCCTGAGTGGCTCCATTTTGACTTCTTTAGTCTGGTCTGTCGGCAGAGTCTGATTCAAAGCAATGACTTCCTGTGATTTTCATTTCAGACGCCTGTCCTTTCCATGTGGGTAACTCCCTA
This sequence comes from Peromyscus maniculatus bairdii, assembly GCF_049852395.1. Classification (NCBI taxonomy): domain Eukaryota; kingdom Metazoa; phylum Chordata; class Mammalia; order Rodentia; family Cricetidae; genus Peromyscus; species Peromyscus maniculatus. Next base: position 70,866,104 of record NC_134861.1, read on the forward strand.
AGGAGACAACATCTGCCCTCTGCTCTTCTTGTCACACACTCTCAGTGGAGGGAGCTCAGCCAGATCCAGGCTGCAGCTGTCTCTCTGTGGCTGCTCTGGTGCTGAGCCCCAGGCCTGCGTGTCTGGCTGGATGCATTATACTGCTCACTACTGTCTCCTTACTGAGCTTGCCATCTTTGAACTCATCCTTCCCTGAGCTTCCTCACTGCCTTTTCAAAATCTTATCCCATCTGGCCGCTTTAGAGTCTTTACTAACTGTCCTCCAGAGGATGTGGGTCATATTTCTTGGTTTGTAAAGAGTGTCACCCACAAGGCTCCATCTCCCTACCTGTCTGTCTCTCCTGTTCTTCACGTCCCACAAGCTGTTTCTTGTCTCAAGCCCTTTACAGGGGTGCTTCCCACTGTTTGCCCAGTCCGCCTCTCTCCTCTCTTTTCCCCTTGCCTGCTTCCTGGTCCCGCAGAATGGAATGGCCGTCTCTTTGAGGAAGTCTCTTGAGATCACTGCGTGTATGTATGGTTTAGATGCTCCTTTGGCTTCAAATGTCATCCAGTGAGTAACGATGAGAAGACATATCGATGGCGTTCTTGCCACTCCCACGGGGTCTTCTTCTTCCGCTGGAAGTTTCCCAAGGTCAGCCTCTGAGGTTCACCTAACTTTGTTTTCCGTGTAACCAACACAGCACATTTGGCCCACCAAAGTTGTTCAATACGTACTGAGTGAGAGCTGCGTCCGAGACCATCCTCACAAACCATGAGGTGTTTGGTTAACAGGATGTCTCACAGTGAGGGTCATATATGCATGTCCTTAATTCATAGCCAGAAGACTTTCAGATGACTGTTGACAAATCAAGGACTATTAAGTAACAAAGTCGGAAAGGCTTATCCTGTGGGTGGAGGGGCACAGCATCGTTCAAGGTCCCTTAGGGAAAAGTTCTTGTCTTGAAGATGAAATCGCTGGCCTGGGCAGAGACCTAACATTCCAGTCGGGCATGGTCAATGACCTGGCTAAGGGCCCACCGCACAGAAATGTGGAACTGCTCCTAGGAAAGCAGGACCATCGCCAGGAAGGTAGGAACATCTCCAAGAAGGCAGGCCCAGCCCTAGGAAGGCGGGTTCTCCTTAAGCCACGCTAAAGAGATAGAATAATTATCCCTTTAGTAAGATAATGTACTTTTCCTTCCTAGAATTCTCACCCCCTAGCTCAGTCCCTACAGGGTCACAGACATGTAGCTTTGTAAGTCTTCCAGAAAAACACTGGTTTTTTGTTTGTTTGTTTTCTTCTTCTTTCCTCTTCTTCTTCTTCCTCTCCTCCTCCTCCTCCTCCTCCTCCTCCTCCTCCTCCTCCTCCTCCTCCTCCTCCTCTTCCTTCTTTTTTTAGCTATCCTGTAACTATCTCTGTAGACCAGGCTGGCCTTGAACTCACAGAGATCCGCCTGCCTCTGCCTCCCGAGTGCTGGGATTGAAGGCGTGTGTCACCACTTTTACAGAAGAGGCTGACGGGGGCAGAAAAGCTGTGTCTCCATTGGCAGTAGGAAGCTGTAGCCTAGCTGCCTTGTACACACAACACCAACTTGAGCAACACAGGAAAGTATCCGTGGAGGATGGAGGTGGAGGGGGGGGGCAACCATTTCCATCCAACACGTGTACACACACCACTGTCACCACCACTTTTCAAATCCTGACAACTTTGAGTCCTTGGATGCGAGGAAGTCTGGAATGCAAGCATCCCCGAGCCTTTCAGGTGCAAGCACCAATAAATTCCGTTTCTTTGTTTGCTTAAGTCGGTCTGAAGTGTATTCCCACAGGCTGCAGTCAATAGCCCCTCACTAAAATAATGACCGAGACAGTAAAATATATAAAACCACAATCATAATAGCATCTACAGCTATCACAAAATACACTTTAAAACCGACCCATCTCCTCTCTCTGAGCAACAGAACAGTTCCATCTTTGAAAATGTTCAGTTGGACAGTGCTCATCCATAATATGCTTCATTCCCATAGCTCTGGGCTAATGGCACCTTACACACATCTTCTTGCAGTACAGAACAGGCAGGGGGTACTATTGAAAATAGCTAACCACCCTAAAAGCACAGGTACTGGAGGCTCTCTGCTGTGCTCAGCATCCAACCTGTAATTGCTGGATCTAAGGAGATGTGAGGTGTCTCAGGAGTAGGTTGGAATAGGGCGGCACTTAGGATGTGTTTCGGGAATGACTTTTTTTTTTTTTTTAAATTTAAATCAGAACAGTAAGATTTCAATATTCTACCAGCCAGCCAATATGGCCTTGTTGGGGTGTACTGGCCCAATGGGAGCTCTGTTCTCAGATATTATTGTTTCTTATTTGAGAGACTGTTTTCACGGTTGCACTGTGAATTCCTATAGTTAGGGATTTTGTCTTATTAATTTGTGCATAGGTCTTGGTGCCTAGAGGCAAGTCCTGGCCATTCGATAATGTTTGCTGAGTGATAAATAGGAATGACAGTTCAGAGTTGTATAATTCTCCATTCTGCTTTTATTTTATTTTTTTTTCCTGATAGAAATTTCTTGCTGGGATTAAATTGCAATATGACTTCTTTTCACCATACTTCTGAGATGTTATCCTCTCTAATGTCAGGTGATTGAAGAAGAAAATTGTAATTTTTCTCTCCCAGGCATACTGTTGATATTTTAACTCATAGTGGCTTTTCCCCCTCAACACAGGATGGATTTAGAAATAAATCAAGATCCCAGAAACTTAGGATTGTTTGAGTGGTATTGCTTACCTCTGCCACCCTAAGAATAAAGTGTAGCTTGATGTCTCTCTGCAAATGTATGATCTGACTATCCACTAGGACATTGGGCATGGGATTCTGCCTGGACCCTAAGAATTATGAGAATAAGGCCACATCTACTAATAGTGCCTAGCTCCTCCTTGCTGCCCAGTAGGCACTTCAAACAATGCTTTGGCTGGTGGTGGTGGCACACGCCTTTAATCCCAGCACTCTGGAGGCTGGATTACCCAGGTGGATCTCTGTGAGTTCGAGGCTAGTCTACAGAGAGATCCAGGACAGGCACCAAAACTACACAGAGAAACCCTGTCTCGAGAAACCAACCAACCAAATAAGCAAAAAAAACGCTTTGAATGAAGGGAAAACTGAAATGGTTTCAGGAGAGGCAGTTATACCTGGATGACTTGATTGTCCTCTAGTACTGATAAGTTTTTAAGAGAATAGCTTTGAAAATGTATTTTCTTAAGCCAACATAGGTCCTGTCAATATCTAAAAGGACAGCTTCGATATTAAATGAAGTCAGAGAGCTGGGAAGTGATAATATTATTATTCTTGATTACTCAGAGTAAGTGATTACTCAAAGAGGCCACTTGTATTTAAATTGTTATCTTTCCTGATGATCACCTCCCTTTTATTTTCCTGTTTGTGGGCACATGTCCGCCCTATTTTACTTTCTTAAGCTCTCTGTAGGGGTGTTTTATCCACTTATCAGAACGCCAGTGAGACCACTCTGGGCACTTGCCACCAAGCTAGATGACTTGAGTTTGACCCAGGATCTACACAGTGGAAAGAGAGACCACACTCTCCAAAGTTATCCTCTGACATACGCATGTGACACCTTCAATAAGTAAATTAGCAAACAAAGAAACATTATAAACGTAATAAAGACTATGTAGGGGAAGCACAATACCCAGAGGAAGTCTTAGAACGAGGCCTCAGACTCTAAGTCTCCCCACTATTAGGTGTGTAACCTTGGGTCACTTTAAGAACTAAAATAATAAACGTTTACTCTCCCTATTTCACAAAGTTAATTGTAAGCCTGGATAATGGGGTACAGAACTATAAAAACCCTGTACAGGGGAATTGTTACCATCCACCCACGGACAGCCACAGTGACCGTAAAATGCTCCCAAGTAGATTTTGTCTTAACAGCATCACTTTAGGAGCTGGCCAGATGGGTCAGTGGTTAAGAACAAGAGTTCAGAGCAGTCGGGCTCCTAGCACCCACAAGGTGATCCACAACCATCTGTAACTCCAGTTTCAGGGGATCTGACACCTTCTCCTGACCTCCCTGAGCACTAGTCACACACGTGGTACACAGACATACATGTAGGCCAAACACTCATACACATTAAAAAAGAATCTTTAAAAGAAAAGAGAATGATTTTACTTTTATCTTGCCCCCAAGGCTGGCCAGAACAGGAGAGAGGTTCCGGGAGTGTGGGGGTGGGATGTGGGGTGGGGTGGTGGTGGGTTAGATTAAAAAAAAAAAAAAACCCACAAGAGAAAAGGCACCCAAATTCGAGTGGGCTTTTAAAACCATGTTTCCAAAGCTAACTACTTCACAAGGAGCCTCTCCACACTCCACTGGCCCAGTTTCCACAAGTCTCAGCAGGAGCTTGGTTGGGCGGAGGTCCACGCTGGCCAATAGAAATCAGCTGTGTTCTTACAGGTTTCGCAGCAGGTGGAGAAACTGAGCAAGAAAAATTACTTAAACGTGGACTCAGCCTTTTCACCGCGGTGCGGGGCGCCACAATTGGTCCCCTCTACGAGCAGGGACGGAGAACAATGTTGTGGACCCAATTTCCTAATCCTTTCGCCCATCCATCCCGACTCCTATCAGTTTCAAATGCCGGCCGAGTCAAGCCTTCCCGAGCCAGAGAGTGCTGGGGGATGAGGGGGAGGGACCCCTGGGGTTGTCCTTTATTGTCTAGGGAGCACCTGCCAGGTGGCTGGCCGGTGCCTAATGCGCTCGTGGCGCCAGGCAGGCTTCACAAAGCGCGGGCAGCACCTGCATGGCCAGCGAGTCGCCTGGGGCTGGAGGACCACCGCTGTTGGGAGAGGGCCGGGAGGAAGGAGATCCAGGATGGAGGGCCTATGGGTGCTCCAGGTCTCGGAGGGCACAGCACCCCCGGGGATCAGCAGATCCCGAGAGTCCCGGGCACCAGGCAGCGGGAGGGAGTGCGACCCGGGAGGGAGGAGGGAGGGGCGTGGCCGCGCGCTGGGGGAGGGCGGGAGGAGGGGCTGTCGCGCGCCGCTAGTGGCTCTGGGGGCTCGGCTTTGCCGCGCTCGGTGCACTTGGGCGAGAGCTGTAGCCGAGAGAGGAGCTTAGAGTCTAGCGCAGCCACCGCGATGAGAGGCGCTCGCGGCGCCTGGGATCTGCTCTGCGTCCTGTTTGTCCTGCTCCGGGGCCAGACAGGTGGGAGAGCGCGGCAGACAAGAGGAGGGCACCCCCTACCCGGTGGGCGCAGTCCTGGGTCCGGGAGGGGTGCCACCAGCCGGGGGTGCGCCCAGAGTGGTGGCTGTTGGCTTTTCCTCCGCCTGTGCGGTACCGGCAGTGCGAAGGTGGCGGGCGGCGGCGGCGGGACATCGTTGGCCCGCCTCGCTCACCTGCGCCAGGAGCCCGCAGCGGCGGGCGGTGGAGACCCGGAGCCGGGAGTCTTCCGGGAGCCGGGGCCGCGGGGCTGCAGGCTGCGGGCGAGTTTGGCGATGCTTTTGTGCCGGCTGAGCCCGGGGGTGGCCGTGGCGGCGGCCTCGGGCTTCGCACCGAGAGCGTCCCCTTTCCGTGCGAGGCGCGGCCGCGGCTTCCTTTTGTTAAAAGTTGCGTGTGGGTGACCGGCACCCGCGAGGACCAGCCCACGGGTCCCCGGGCGCGCGCCGGGCAAAGTTGGAGAGCCTTTTCTCTGCTCTGCGGACGCTGTTTCCCCTCCGCGGGCGCTCTTTGTGCATAGGGCTGGGGATCCAACCGCAGTTGCACTGGTCGAGCGCGGCGCCACCCGCGGAGACGAATCTCGGGCTTGCTTGTGCTCCCCCCCTCCTTTTTTTTTCTTGCACGGGGAGCACGCGGCGTGCGGCTCTGGGGCAGGACCCCGCGAGCCTGTAGGTGGCGGCTCCGGGGACAACTTGAGCCAGGCGTGTGGCGAGCAGCCGCTAGGTTGCAGACTTTTTCCTTTTGTAAATCTCGTGCTCAAGGCTCGCCCCTCTCTGCAGTCGCACGGTGTTCATTGCTGCCACGCGCCGGGGAGCTGCTGCAGCCTACGTTGGCCGCCAGCTCCTGGGGAAGCAGGGACCTCGTGCGGGGACGCAGCTGTTCCTTGCCACCTCGTGCGCACCGTATGAGAGACGAGCCAGCCCGTCCTAGCTTTGGAACCCCCGGGTCTCAGTGTATGAGACTTGTAATCGCAGGTGGCCGCTTTTTGGGGGGGAATCCCGAGATCTAGACACCCCCTCCCACGTGATAGCCACCCTCTGGCCGCCTGGGGTGGGGTAGGGGAAGAAGGGGTGAACTTCCTGCAAATCCCATTTGTTTCTTCAAGCTGTTAGGGAAACCGTGGTACCTCTGCTCGGGAACTTGGGTCTGAAGGTGGAGGAGGACCTGCAGGTTCCTGGTGCTCCTTCCTCAGCCCTGCCCCTTCGGCCAGGTGTCGCTGGTGCGCTGCCTGTGCGAGTCGCCTGGCTAGTCCCTGAATCCTTGGTCCCTCCCGGGTCGTTTTCAAAACAAAACCCAGAAACCCTTTAAGGTTGCCCTGATGCTATAGACTAGAGAGAATCTGCTCTCGGGAATGAAGCGTCCACCGGCCAGCGACGCTGTGACCCGTTTGGAGCCCACCGCTGGTTGTATTTTCCAGATCCCACTCCCCACCCCTGATGCTTTTGAAAGGACTGGGAGGGCTTTCCTGTGGGGAAGGCCTTGCATCTGGACCCTTGTGTCAGAGGAGGGGTCACCAGGGATCACAAATGAGTGTCCAGATTCCTAGGCGTATTTGACCGCTTAGCTGAAACTGACTCCAATGATTTTTTTTTTTTATCTTTTCCACCCTGTTCTGCTTTAGACCAAGGTGGAACACCAGAAAGATCATAGTTCCTCATTAAAAACTGAAACGAATCAATGGTTTGCATCTTCCTCTTGATTAGTGTGCTCTGACCAATAACTTTTTGGCAAAGGGAATTGGAAGGTCTGTTTCCTGCCTGGCAGGCAGTGTGTTGTAATGACAAGCCCTTGCTCAGCCCCTCCAGTTTCAGGCCCCCCTTTCAGACCTGAAGCCTCCTTGGTTATGTGCCCTTGGGCGGGTCATTTAAATTCGGAGTGTGTGTGTGTGTGTGTGGGGGGGGGCGCTTCAGTTTCTCTGAAGGTACTAGAAGACATTGCATCATGAAGGATGTGTGTGTGTGTGGGGGGGGGGCGCATGTTTCAGAATTCCAGAAAGCTGCTTTCTTGTTTAAGGGTCTCGTGTGTGTGTGTGTGTGTGTGTGTGTGTGTGTGTGTGTGTGTGTGTGTGTGTGTGTGTGTGTTGCTGTTCTGCTCCTGGCTTAGCAGGAAGCAGTTGTGTGTTTTTGTTTATGCTGTGATCTCCTTTTGGAGGGCTATCAAGTGCCTGCTCTGTAGTAAGCCCTCCTTCTTCCCAGGGCCTTCACAGCATCGGCAGCTCAACAGGATGGTCCCCAAACAGTGAATCATATCTTCCCCCTGTTCCTGCAGGTGCAAGACCCTAGTCATTCGTGCACCTGGCATTCTGGCTTATGATCCTACTGGAAATAATCTGAGAGTTCTGTACTAAAGCGATCCCAGATATTTTCACTTCCCCCACCCAGCCACACATTCTTTTTTCTTGTGACGTTTTAAATCATGCACGCCTTGCTTTTGCAACACGCTTTCTAGTGTGCCTTAAATATCATATCATGGATGTGCTTTGTGCATCCGTGGGGCTCTATAATGAGCAAATGTCTGCCAGGCCCCGTACTGAGGGCTTTCCCCTGCCTTTCACGACTCAGGGGGCCCAGGAGGTTGGACCACCACAGCCAGCCTCTAGTATTTTCCTATTGGAGAACAAGTCACTTGCCCAAAATAATCGGTGAAGGAGCCTGAGCCCAGCTCCATATGCTCACTGTGTATCCATTTATACAACTCGCCAGAATCTGTTGTAAAGTAAGACACATACAAAAATATTTAATGAGTGCTTACTACAAGCCCAGCCCGGTTCTGAGGTTCTGAGGCTTCAGGCTACCTGTCTTAGAACATTTGGGTTAGTTTTTTTCAATTTAAGTGAGTTCATCCACCAGGAGGATTCACTGCTGTATAGCTTGGGCAGGGGCATTTGAGCCTATCATATGAGGGTTTGGGGGGCGGTTAGCTGGATCCATCCAGTCAGGCTTCCTCAGAAAGGAAGATAAGTTATCTCTGAAATGAAGTTGAAAACCATTCCCGGCCCCCCTTAAATGAAGATGGTTATGAGCGTTATGTATTTGTCCCTGGTAACTGGCGGATATCAGAGGTTGTTTATTCTGGCCGAGCCCGGTGAAATACAGTGACCATTTACCGCACTCCCAGAAGAAATTCTCATCGGAAATGTGCCAAGTGTTCTGAGGGCTCCCCTTGTCGTGCACCGAGGTTGCAGATGTTGTTTTGTTGGTGATGGATTTTGCCACTGTTGTTGACGGCCCTTAGAAGCTACTCCTAGGGTTTTGACTCATTTCCTCCCGCCGATTAAAGGACACAAGGAAATGAGGCAAACCAGCCCGGGTGTCCAGAGCAGGATTCTTAGCTGGATCTAGGTGTGGGGTTACCCCACGGAAAGCAGGGGGCCACGGACTCATTTCTCCAGAATGAATTAGGTTCAAGAGTTGGCGGGCGGGCGGGCGGGCGGGCGGGCGGGGGTGTGAGAAGTGCTGTAGTCATGTGTGGTAACTTTTCCAAAAGTGGGATTAAAAGACATTTGTAGGGATCCAAATATGCAAAATTTCATATGCAGCCTCAGCAGCATCCGTCGCTATTTTCACGGTTGCAGCTCTGGGGTGAGCGGAGCTTGGAAGGGAGTCAGTGGTAGGGAAGGGTTTGAATCGAGGACAAATCCAGCATGGATCTTGCTGAAAGTAGGAGAGACCTGGGTGCAAGCCTGGCCTCCTGGCTCGGATTGCTGCCGTTATGGGGGCATGGGTGGGTGTGTGGTTCATCTTTGGACTTCAGTCTCCAAATAAATGAGTAGTTTTAAGCCAGTAGCCAGCTCGTGGGCATGCTTGTTTGGCTGACTGGATGCTTCTAGGAAACATGGAAGATGGTTCCAACTAAAATGCTTCAGCCTGATCATTTCCCATCCGTCTTATGGTTTGGCTTCCATTTTGGCCGCGAGAGACACCTTGACAGAATGCAACGTTTAAGTTCAGTTATTATTTAGGGCGGATGGCATCAGAGTTCAGAGCGTGGTATCTGGAACTGACATCTCATTCTGCCCCTCACTCACCCCTCTGTGTGGGGGAGGGGTAATGGTGTCAAGGTGCAGAGGCTGGGGGATTGACCACAGGAGGTTCTGTACTTGGAGCCGCTCTCAAGAAGTGGGTGGGTGGTCTCCACTGTGCTGGGATTTTACAGCACCCCTTTCAACTTAGTCTCTTAGGGGGGAACATGCAGCTGTGCAACTGATGTAAAACCAGATTGCACTGGTTGTTTTACCTTTTTGGATTTTTTTTTTAATTGTATTAAGATGAAGTTCATTCAGTGAATGACTAGGCTTTGCTGCCAGTGGTGATGCGTGCTGCTTTTCCTGGCTCTGTAGTTGACCTCACCTCCTTTGCCTTCCCGCCAAAGGGCTTACAGAGTTGGGGATAAAAGTTTAGGGAGCGGGGATCTAGGTGAATAAGCCCCTCCTCTGGTCTCAGGAGCCCTGTTCTCTACACAAAGGGGCTGTGCCAACACAGGACCATAGATGCTTTCTGGAGGGGCTTTCCTGGGCTAATTTCCCTGGCGTACCCTCTGGATGGGTGGCGGGGGTAACGGGGTCTTGTAAGCCTGCCCTTGGCTGGGTTCCGACCCACAGCAGCCTGGAAAGCACTGCTTTAACGGCCGGACCACGCTTTGAGCGCCGGCAAGGAAGGCTAGCGAACCCTGGATCAGTTGAAGGAAGTTTATCAATCCCTCGCTGTGTCCTCACAGGGACAGCAGATAGGGGCTCCCGTGGGAGGGACGTGCTCAGAGTCAAACTGGGGGTGCAGAGGCATGGCGGGTGGGCAGTGTGTGCAAAGAGAGGCACCTCAAGTCTCATCGGGAGGGTGTTAGCAGAGACCCGGGGACCGTGGGTGTCCACAGAGGAGATCTTACTTTGAGATAAGACTGAACCCCCACAGAAGGAGGGGAAGAATATCTGTAGTTAGGAGAATCAAGAGGAAGGTGAAGGCAGGATATTCAGATCTGACTTGAGGCCCATCCAATCTTTGGTCAGATGGCTGAGGGTAAGGAAGTGGAGGGTACGAAGGTAGAAATATTAGGTAAGTCTCGAGGAACGGGGAGGGACGGGGGGAGGGAGGGAATTTAGTGTTGAGCTTGGTCCAGATTGTGAAGAAGGCCTTGAAGGCCAGGCCAAGGTGGACGTGACAGGCAGCAAGGTCACCAGTCCGGGGCCACCTGCTTTGCCTTCTGTTCCGTTAAGCCCAGCACGGAAATCAGTGCCCCCTCCTGCCCCCAGACGTGGGACAGCCTTACTCTAGGCAGTCAAGAAGAACGGAGAGTCTTCATTATTTATTTATTTATTTTAAAAGTAATTGAAATTGTGTATCCTAAAACTGACCGCTTTACCACTTTGGAATGCACAGTTCAAGGGTATTAAGTACATTCACACGGTTATGAAACCGGCCTTATCGCTTCATCTTGCAAAACTGGAAGGCTGTACCCATTAGAGAACTCCTCCCCACCCGTCCCCTGGCTGTTACCGCCTCTGGACTGTTCTCTGTGTCCGCTGTGAGTAGACCCCACAGTGTCTGCCGCCTTCTGGTTGGCTTATTTTAGTTACCGTAATGTCCCCAGGGGTCTTCCGTGTTGTGTAAGGCCAGAATTTCATGTTCGCTTGTTTGTATTTTTGAGACAGGTCTTGCCGTGTAGACCAAACTGACTTCTTAACTCTTGATCACCTTGCTTCTGTCCCTCTGTCTGTCTGTACCACCATACCTGGCAGGATTTCCCCCTTTTAGGGCTGGCTAGTATTGGTCCTATTGTATGTATCCTTTGCATGTTGTTTCTCCCGTCACCACTGATGGGCAAGGGTGTCTCACCTCAGAACGAGAGCCCTGTGTTAGTGGAGAGCTGTAGAGAAGGACAATTCATTTAGGCCCTTCAGCAGTACTGGACAAAGGGGTCGGAAGCCCTACAGGCATATTCTGGAGACAAGGGGGAGTGCCCAAGGGACCAAGGTGGATAAAGATGGCATCCAGTTGGCACCACCTGCCAGGCATAAAGCCTTGGAAAGGAGAGTTGGAGCTCTGCTGGTGTAGGTGCCTGGGAGTAATGGTGGGTGTGGGATTCATAGGACTGTGGGAGCCCGTTCTGGGGTTCCTCGTGGCTTTACCCAGCAGGTCCAAATAGAGGATGATCAGGACCACGGGCCTGAGTGCAGGTGTCTGAGATGGTCTGCACTTGGCTGTGCTGGGGGAGGAGGTCTTTTGCTCCACCCCTTGGCGTCTCTATAAAAACCCTGGACCAGAGACAGTCCGGGCCCGTTGGAATAGGTTCCAGGCCCTCTCGAGGCTATCCTTTATTTTCTATCTGTTTATCTCCGCAACATTCTCCGCTATAAATCCTTCTATCTAATATTTCCTGCTGCTCGCACTCAAGAAAACTCTGGGAAGCTGTGGGGGTGGTGGGTAAATGCCCCACATAGGACAAGCTGGGAGTGGGCTCTTGGTGGGAAAGAACATGGTGTCCGGCTCGTTCATTCATCACCTCTGGGTTGCATTTACCCGAAACTCAATTTCACAGACACGAAGCTCTGTATCAATGAAGTTCTTTTTTCGGGTCAGGTCCATGTAAGAAATAAAATTAAACCCCAAAGTCTCAAACTCTGGCTCAACACCATTTTTATGAAAGGATTTGGGGGATTAGAAAGGATTCTGTGTTAAGTGTGCACCAGCCATTCGATGAAAAGAAAGATGTCGTGAAAGGAAGTGTCCGGTGGAAAGGTGAATAAAATGGATGTTTTGGGGGTGGAGACGCAGACACAGAGCTGATGAGCACTTTGGGGGAAACAAGGACTTTGAAAGCAACTTAAAGAAATTGGATTTATTAAACCTGGAGACGATAAGGTCAGGGCGGTTGACTGACTGTCAGTCTTCAAGTGTTTGTATAGTCTGTGACAGGAATGGGCAGGTTGCCAGTGGGCATGTAGTGCCCTGGAAGGAAACTGGGATTGTTTGTTTGTTTGTTTGTTTTTGGGAAAAAAAATTCTTTAATTGTGGGCTGAAAAAGACTACCACAGCTGGTTAATGGATCGCTGCTGGAGATATGAGAAAAGCCAAGTGCCATTTTGATAAGGCCCCATCCCGCCTAACTCAGTTAGCTTGATGTCCCTTTTAGGGTCAGCAGGTCCTTGTGATGTTATTTGGAAACGGGAAAATAACTGGCCATGCTTGTTTCCTCCCTCTGTTGGTGTGGAGTGGAGTGTTTCTCATATGTGCCGTGTGGCCTCCTAGGTTTGGGCTCCATGGAAAACAGCCAGTGAGGAAGCCACAGCCTAAAAATAGGTTATTGATCTGTTGGGGTAGGTCATCTAACCACAGAGCAAATTGTGCTATGCAATGAATGGAGTGCCAAGATAAGAGAACTGAGGAAGTCCGAGGTCTAGAGAGACCCATCCTCACCTAAGGGTGGTTGGTGTGCTGTGGGGTCCCATGTGCTATGGGACCACCCTGCCCTGTGGCTGGGTAGAAAGCTTGACTGGGGTGCAGAATGCTCAGCGGAGATGAAGGATGCAATACCGCCCTCCGTTCTCCTTGACTACTCAGGGTGGATTGCTCCTTCTGTGGCTCACCCACCACTCTTCCTTCCCATCTGCCCATCCCCTTTGGGCATTTCACAGTCATGGTTCAAAGGCACACATCAGACCAACCAGGGATCTGGAGGAAGGCGGTAGGAACCGTGGGGTGGCTCACCAGCTTCTGTGGGACAGTAATGTCATGTGAGAGAGGATGGTGTGAGCCGGGTGGTGGTGCTGCATGCCTTTAATCCCAGCACTCGGGAGGCAGAGCCAGGTGGATCTTTGTGAGTTCGAGGCCAGCCTGGTCTACAGAGCGAGATCCAGGAAAGGTGCAAAGCTACACAGAGACACCCTGTCTCCAAAAACAAAAACAAAAGAGAGAGAGAGAGAGAGAGAGAGAGAGAGAGAGAGAGAGAGAGAGAGAGAGAGAGAGAGAGAGGAGACGATGTGTAAGTTGGGATTCTTGGCTCCAGGACCTAGAATTTATAGGATGAGGCATCACTCCTTGAGTAGAATGGTGGGTTCAAAGGCATTTTGGGGACCAGAAATAAATCTTGAAGAGTGGGCTGTGATTCAGTCAGGGTCTGAAGAGCAAAAGTGAAGCGTTGAGTGAGCCCAAAGGCTCCCATAGAAAGAGGCTCTGGAGAGCAGAGTACAAGGTGATATGGGCTAATCTTTAGGGCACCTGGATTCTTCAGAATTCTTCAGAAATTGAAGCGTTTCCCACAATGCCATATGTGATGAGATTTTTGTAAATGAAATCTGGTCAAGTAATTGCCTATTCAGAGAGATAGCTTTAAAAAATGGAAAAGCATGCATCTCACTTTTGCGTGTGATTATGTCTGTGTGTGCATCATGCAAATCCAGTTCAGGTATGAACCGAGTTGTTTTGAAGTCCAAGGCTAATTACTCTTTTTCCCTCCCTGACATCCTCCGCAAGCCACTCCTAGCCATGATTCCAAATATCTGAACATCTGACAAGTGGCAAGAGATGGCTTCCCATTCTTCACTCATTGACAATTTAAATCTTTAGTGAAATGAGAAATAGGGTATTCAACAGGCTTCCAAAGCTCTCCCCTCTTTATGTAAATTCTCTTGATCTAGCAAAACTAGGGATGAGCAAGACCTCGGCAAGGTCTCTACTTGGGCTGGGACACACAGGTTCTTTCCAGATTCTGTGGCCACTGCTGCGTTAGAAGACTTTTAGATATACTGGTGGGCCCCCAGTATAGAAACAATATTGAAAGAGCGTTGGGTCTCCGGTAGCCCGTATATTCAAGAATGAACTCATTTCTGGATATATGGACTGTGCTTTGGAGCTCGGGAAATCAGAGTTTCCTTTGGACCTGACAAAGAGCGGGTGGCAGTTTGTGGTGGGCAGAGTACTGTCACTTAGGGGAAGGTGTAGGTCCTTGACCTAGTGGGGCAAAGGTAAGTAGAAAAATGAGAAGGGGAGAAACTCATCTCTGCTCATGTGAGGCAGAATATTCAGCCTGCCTCAAGTGACTTGGGGTGTTTCAAAGGATTAGGAACAGGGGGACTCCCTGATGTTCTGAAACTACCAGTAATTTGAAAATAATAGTCTACTCTTAAGCGATTTCTCTATGTGCTGAGAACAAAGGAACAGTGGTCACAATGGATTTGGCAGGGACTGTCTCTCTTTGGGGAGGAAGTACTCACAGAATGGAATCCAATGCCTGTATTAGGTTCAGGGGGAAAAATGTCCTGGAGATACTAGAAGTGTTCAAGGTGGTGGCATTGGCTGTCATTCTACAAGGCTGGCGTATGCTTAAAGAGGGAGCAGAACTGTATTTTCAAAGCAGAGAAACTAGACAAGGAATTTTTAAGGTGATCATTAGGTCGTAGAATATTTTAAATGCATTTCGACTTGCATCCTAATTGTCCCAGTGTAGATTGCCTTCATTGTTTGAATCCACAAGATCTCACTGTGGCGCTCAGGCTAGCCTGGTACTTACTGTGCTGCCCAGGTGGACCTCAAACGCTTGATCTTCCTGCCTCACCCTCCCAAGGGCTGGGATGGGAGGCATGCGCCAAACAACCAGCTTCGTTTTTCTTAATGTGAAGGCCTTAGAGTAGCTAGTAACGAATTTGTCCTTGAACGTTCTTGTATTTATTTTCTTCTAATATGTATGTTTATTGCAGAGAAATAGTAGGTGCGTTTTCAGCTGAACCAGAACCAGAAAGCACCATTTTGATAGGAGAGGACCCCCTTTCTCCCCCCTCCCCTGAATCCCCGTCCCAGTTTTAAAATAAGCTAGCATATGTAGAAGGGGTTGTGAGTTTTTTTTCCCTTCAGATCCGAATGTGTTGCCTAATTTACATTTCAGCATTTTTAAGGGACATTATTTCAAATGATCATCCAGTTTAGAACCACTGTCTTCTGAAGGGGCTGGGCGAGTGAGGTGCCCGTGGGCGAGGAGCCCCTCCTGACATGGGATGCATGGTGGGAGCAGGGTCTCTCTGATGGACTGTTCTTCAACTGAGCCTGTATCAGGAGCTCTTAAGTGTCGGGTGGCGGTGTAGCAGTGAACAGCCTTGACCTGGGGCTTATGTTCTAGAGAATTCTTTTCTTCTCAAGAGCCCAGAAGAGCAGAGAAGGAAAGAGAGTAGAGAAAGAAATTTGAAGGCCTCTTTTACAAAAATCCATTGGTTTTAGACTTAATGACCAGCGGCTTCTGGCCAATGAAGGGATAAGCAGAGAAAGGTCGGAGAAGGTACCCGGGAGGGCAGGAAAAGGAGATGGCTTTTCAAAGATGGTGGGGAAGGAACAGGATAGGGACCAGGTCAGCGGGACGTTTCGGGTGATTGGGGGCCGTTGCCTTCCCAGGAAGGACTGACCATGGGCTGTGGTCCCAGTGGACTACGGTTCTTCATTCAGCTGGCGCTCATTTGATGGGGACCAAGTCAGAACTGAAACACTGGGCCAGCCCTCAGCTTCAGGATTTGGGGGCATCTTTACTGTGCCAGGGTGCCTTGCCAGTCTGAAGGCTTGGAACCCTTTGTTGGAGAACATACCAGAGTGTTCTTCTTTCACAGCCGAGGGAGGTGTTGCAGGGGTCTAAACACACTGCTCTTTGGAGCTCTCAGAGGCTGGAGGGACTGGTTCTGTACCACAGTTAAAAATTCATTTCTTTCATCTTTTTATTAAGAGCTTTGGCATAACCGTATTAAAACCTATGAAACTGTACTTGGACGTTGTGCAGCTTAGCCACCGACAGCCCTGAAGTTCCACCCACTTTTGTGGCTGTGTCTGGTCTGGATGCAGTTACCTGCAGGGAGACGACACAGGAGGGGACTTAGTGTGATTGATTGATTGATTTTTTGCATCCTAGCCTTTAGAGTGAGTGGCCTTTCTGACATCCAGAAAGTGATCATCTCCGAGCTAGCTCTTCAGTTTTAGAAATGGGACTTAACTAAGAATCGAGACCGGGAAATAAGGACTAGCAGCTCTTCTCTGTCTGCCCTTGGATGGTGGATATCTGGTCCTCATGGAGGGATCTAGGGACAGATAATGCCCCCGCGCCCCTCTGCTGGAACTGGGAAGGATACCCCTGAGTTGACCGACCTAGTCAAAGGTTTTAGGGAGAGGAGGCCTGAGATGCCTGACCTGTGGTATCCAGCAGTGTTGATAAAAGTCACTGGTGCACACGTGGGTTTTTACTGGTTCCCAACATCAGTTGTTCGAAATGCTTGTTCCTTTTGATCCAGCGTAATCGTCACGGGTTAGACTACTGTTTGGGGTGAGAATTCCAGGCCCTATGTTTAGCCTGACCTTTGTTCTCGCTTACTCTTGTAATAAACACCATGACCAAAGCAACTTGGGGAGGAAAGGGACAGGCTGACAGTCCGTCATCCCAGGGAAGTCAAGGCAGGAACCTGGAGACAGGAACCGAAGCAGGGACCATGGAGGGATGCTGCTTCCTGGCTTGCTCAGCCTGTTTCCTCACAGCTTAGACCCACCTGCCTAGGAATGGCACCACTCACACACAATTCCTGGGCCTTCCACATCAATTGCCAGTTAAGAAGAGCCTTATAGACACATCCACAAGACAATTCCTCTGTCTAGGTTTCCTCTCCCCAGGTGACCACCCTAGGTTGTGGCAAGTTGATAATAAAAACTAGCCAGCATAACCATGTTTAAATTTATTGTCTCTTGACTGGGAGAGAGCAAAGACATTTTGAAAAGCAGTAGGGAGTCAGCCTCTGATTTGTACTCTTCCCTGGCCTGTTTGAAAACCTTTTGGTAGGCATTTTTCTTTCAACACAAAGGAGCAGACATTAACTTGATGTTGGTTGCATTGTTGCTGGCCTTTTAAGACATTGTTTTATGTAACCCAGGCTGGCTTCAAACTCAGTAGGTAGCCAAGGATACCTCAAACTCCTCATCTTCCTGCCCTCACCTCTCAAATGTTGGGATGACAGGTGGGTGTGTCACCATACCTGGCTAACATGTTTTTATCAAAGGGACATCTCAAGGACGACATGGAGCAGTGAGCTCTCAGATCCACAAGACCAGTCTTGGGCCTTTGCCCACTCCCAGCTCACCTGCTCACTCCTATGAAACTCGATTTCATCTATAAATATTCTCAGTATTTAAATAGCTCTAAAATCCTGATTCCCTCTTCTGAACAGTAATAGGGCCATCTCTGGTCATTGCACTGGTCCCCCCAAGCCTTCAAGACATGGGGGAGGGACCCTTTATTCAGACTGGAACACAAGCCCTATCTCAACCCTGCTGTGGAATATTCAGTCCCCACCTTTGTCCTGTTGGAAATAAGTAAGATAAAAATATAAACAAGTTTGTGAATGTTTGACTGAACTGAAGCGCGAGCCTCGGTTGGGAGGGTCGCGCCATTGCTTCTTGGTAGGGTTCAGCCTTGCGCGCCTGCCGAAGGGGTTGTGTGTTTGCCCTGTCACCGCCTGTCAGTGGGAATTATGCTGATTGCATTCCTGCAACAATTAGCCTGTTTCAGTCCCTGCATTTCCGCAAATTGTTGATTGAGTGGTTCGAGCATGATCAGATTTTGTTTTTAAAGAGAATGCTGGATAGACAGTGTGTTAGTGTTTCCGATGACAATAATGTTCTTCTAATAGGTACCTTTAGACAGATACCTTAGGTAGCCCTCTTGTCTGCTTTTTCTGGGAGCTGTTTTCTATTCGTTTCCTACCATGAGTGACATTTAAATTAGCAACTAGTCTGCTCGCTGTGCCTTTTGTGCCCGGAGCTGGGGATTTGAAGGAGTAAGTACCCGTTTTGCCCTCAGCTAATACCTGTTTGCAGAACTCTCTCCCGTTTTCCAATCAACTCTGTCAGTGACAAGGACTCACCTCTTCTCCACCATCACTTACTTTTGGTCCTGCAGGGGCCAGTGTGCACCTGGTGCCGGTGGGGATGTTCTGTTGAACTCCTCTTTCTGAAGGGATGCCCCGGCAGCCATCCCAGTGATACGTTCATGGCAGCTTGCCTGCAGTCGTTATTCTAAAGGTCAGATGTCTGATAGGGAGCCTCGGCCATCCCGGCTTTGCCCAGTATTTTTGCTGTCTTGTCTTTTTTGGCCACAAAGTGCTGTCAAAGCCAGGGGCACTAATCGGATTGTCCTTGCCTGTGACGTGGCCACACCTTTACCTGGACACGCACGGGAATGCTTTCTTCTACCGTTTGCAGCATAGTAGTTCTGAGTGGTGTCCTATCCCGAGATGTGATTGCTGCCTTGATGAAGAGTCTCCAGCGAGGCTTCCATTTTCCCTCACTGGAGAGTTGTTGAAGATCAGAGGTTTCTATTCGTTCTATTCTCCATTGGCTTCAGGGTCTCCAGCATGTATATGTTGGATCTTCTTTGTCCGTCTTCTAGACCTACTCTTTTCTTGGAAATTCTTTTAGTTCCTTTATAATTTGTTTAGATTCAAATCATCCAGTTTGTTTGAGGTACCCTGCCACCCTGCTCCTGCTGCTTCCTCAATATTTAACACACACACACACACACACACACACACACACACACACACACCACATACAGACACACACCACACATACAAACACACCTTGCCACACACACCGCACATATACACACATACACCACACACACATACCCTGCCACACACACATACACATACACAAACACACCCTGCCACACACACATACCCTGCCACAGACACACACAAACACACATACCTTGCCACACACACACTGTACATATACACACATACCCTGCCACACATACACATCCCCCCCCACACACACACACGCTGCCCCTGCCACTACTATATTCTGCCACCACCAAAACAAGACAAAAAAACCCCAGGGTCTTTCTGTATAGTCTAGGATGGCCTCAAATTCTGGGATTACAGGAAGGGCCACACTGTACTCTGTGACACATTCACTTTTATTTGTTCTTGTGTTTTGTATTTTATTTCTGATTTTTTTTTTTTTAGTTCTTTCATGTCCACTTTTTAAATTTTCATTTTTTCTCAATAACCTTCCAAGTTTTAAAATTATTTGCTTGTGTGTGTGTGTGTATGTGTCTGTGAGTATATGCACAACTACATGTGTGCACATGCACATGTATGCTTGTGAATGAGATCAGAAGAGGGCACTGGGTGTTCTCTATTGTTCTCCACCTGTTTGTTCCTTTGAGGCAGGGTCTCTCCCTGCACCTGTAGCTTGGGTTTTCTCAGCTGGACCGCAGTAAGCCTCAGTGATCTTGTCTCCTTCTATCCCCGCTTAGGCTGGGATTACAGGTGTGTGCTGGATGCCAACTGTTACTTCTCTAGAGGTGGGTGGTGGGACCTGGGAGTGTGGAGCTGATAAATGAGGCAGACCAGAGTCACATGCAGTAGTCAGCTTGCTTCAGAGCCTCAGGCAATTTATACTCTGAGGGTTAAGAAGGTCACATTAGGTAAAGTTCTCATAAGTTCAAACTATCAATCACAGGACAAGATCTGGCTTTCCTTACCTCCTGAGTGCTAGGATTAAAACCATGCTCCATAATGCCAGTCTTCTGCATGTGTGCGTGCGCGCGTGCGTGTGCATGTGTGTTTTAAAGATAGGGTCTTACATATCCCTGGCTGGCCCCAAACCCACTATTTAGTTGTGGCTGGCTTTGAACTCTCGATTCTTCTCCCCTCACCTCCTGCACACTGGGATTACAGGGGTGTGCCGCCAGCTGAAAGACTTTGTTTTCTACACTAGAGATGTTACTCTGCTTTTTAGTTTTTCTCTCTCCCGCTCTTTGAAACGGGCAGGCCAGTACTGTGTCCTGAGTGTTGCGGGCCCAGCTATCCGGTCCTGTTGTCACTCAATGGTGGTAACCTTCCTGCCCTCCGTGCCTGTCCCCAGCCGCTCTGTCCAGGCCTCTCTTTCTGTTTCTTACCCCTCTTCTGTTAGATCCCATCCCCACCACTGCCTCAGGCATGGAACCTCCCTCCCTCCAGAATACCTGGGCACATTGGACATGGCTTCCCAGTCTCCCTGTGCTCACTGTGTCTTCTCAGAATGAGCTGTGTGGTGAGCTACGTTTGCTGCTGGTAGTTCGTCCCCACTCTGCATACTCTGGGCACCACACACCAGATCACATGGGCTGTGATGTCATATTCTGGGTGCCCTGCCCACCAGGTCACGCAGGGCTGTGATGTCATCTGAAGTCTTGGCTTCTGCTCTCTACCCAGTTTTGTGATTACCACCCCTGAAGCCGACTCTGGGGCCTCCCTTTACCCTACGGCTTGTTAATTTATGGATTTGCCAGGCCTGGACCAAAGGGAAACATTAAAAGACTGGCTGATGCCTTTGAAAACACAATCTCCTTTTTAAAGTACAATTTAAAAACATTTGTCGTGGAGACAAGAGTTGCATTTGTTAAACTATCTGAAAACAGATTAGTGTGGAAACAAATACTTCCTGGCCTCCTGACATCAGCTGTCTCAGCTTATTGTTTACGACAAAACATGGCAGTGGAAAACATCAAGGACCAGGAAGCTCATTATGGAGCTGTTGTCTTTGAGGAACGTTTGTAAGAACTGACACTCTGTGCTGTTTGTTGGTCTGTCTGGGAGCTCTGAAGGAGACAGAGTCATTTTATAGTCTTGAAAGCTTTAATGCCACATCTATACTTTTATACATCTATAATGCCACTGAATACAGCTATCACTGCTACCTAATTGGAAAATATTTGTGTATTTCTAATTATAGTCATTTGAAAGAAAATGTTGCCAGGGCTTGAAATATTAATTTATATTTCCAAAAAATCACCAAATTTTTCTCCCTCCAACGTGAATTTCTCCTAATTGTCGATCGATTTCAATCATCATATGAACAGGTAACTAGCCAGGCACGCCTTTAACCCCAGCACTTGAGAGGCAGAGTCAGGAGGATCTCTGTGAGTTGGAGGCCAGCCTGGTCTACACAGGGAGTGGCCGGACTGAATAGAGAGACTACGTCTCAAACAAACAAAAGCTTGCTGCTGTTTCAGAACTGGCCTCTCTTCCCAGTCCTCAGTCTATAGCCGGCCGTAGTCCAAAGCAGTGTAGGAAGTGAAACTTTCTCAGTGGACATACTGGAAGGTTTTGTTGTTGTTTATTGCTGTTTTTCTCGATTCTGGAAAACAGCAGGACCAGTTTCAGGCATTTATTCTTGTTTCCTGCAGGCGCTGAGATCATTTTACACCAGGGACCCACCCATTAAGAATTCCTTCCAGAAGAGAAGCAGGCTTTAATGTGTTGCTCCGAGAGAATGTCACCCCAGAAAATTTAAGAGAAAAGTGAACACTCATTAAGCAAATTGACCGGCAAGCCTCCCTGATGAATGTTGAATCAAGTTTGAATACACCAATTTTGTCCATTAGTGTGCTTTTAAACCAATGCAATTGTTTGGGTCTAATTATTTTCTATTTTGTGTATGTGAGTGTAGAACGGCTGTAGAATTAACTGTTGCAGGACAGTTATCTGATTAGCAGTGGAGGAAAACAGTGGCGGGTATCTGCCTAACCAAGAAATGCTTGCTAGGGGATGAAAGGTATCGGGAGTAGAGTTCTGAATGGACAGAGACAGATTGTCGTGGGCAAGACGTTTATTAGAAAGGTTAGCAATGCTATGGACAGACAGACAACCGCTTGGCAAGGGCTCTGAGTCAGGCCCCAATGGTATAGACCAGCACAATGGGGCTCTGAAAAGAGAGGAGTTCCACATGGCAGCCAGGTTCCCTTAGATTCTCTGAGGAGAGCGGCAACTCAGGTCTGCTTCTCCAGCAGGTAGCAATCATTCCTATCTGTAAGAGGTAATGGTCCTGTTCAAGAGCATGGTCTGTGCAAGGGACCCCTGTCCTCCTTGATGCAAGAGAATGGGCTTGGAGGTTCCCCCGGGGCGGGTTTGGGGGGCGGGGGCATGGGAGGATTGAGTGCCAGGCCCTCTGACTCACTGAGCCAGATTGCGGTCTGATGCGCTGCAGAAGTTGTCTTCGTCACCAGTGGCACTGTTCTGGAGTCCTGTAGCTGTGACTGGTGCATTCTGCAACATTTCCCACTTGAAAGCTTGGGGATTTGAGAAATCTGTGCAGGACAGGCTGCCAAGGCTTGTCAGGGGGACCCAGCGCGAGGCCGATTTCTAGGTGTAAAAGCCAGGCAGATTCGCTCACTCAAGAAAATCTGTTTCTGCAGGTTTGACTTGAGCTCCAAGATAGAGATCCTGGTACAGTTTCTTGCTACGCTAATGTCCCGAGTCTGGGTTGCTGCTTCTGCTAGCTGTCTTGACTACTGTGTAGGGTGGGGGTGGGGGCTTCCAGTTCTCCAGTTGCCGTCAGGACCGGCCACATCAGTCGCCGCCCCTTGGCACCAGGTAAAGATGCCAGCATCCCCCTCCCCCAAACCTGCTGCATTGGAAATGTGAGAGCATAGCTCCCCAGACCCTTTAACAAGGCCATCGGGGGAAGCTGTTGCAGGCTGAAGGCTGGGAACCGCTGACTACGGGTGTCAGGATGGCTGGGCTTCCTTGCAACACAAAGCTCCGGGCCTCTTGAGTCCCTTGGGTTCAGACAGGGTGCAGGTTCTCAGTTCTTCTTCTGTCAGCCCAAGAAAGATAGATAGGAGTTTCAGTTAGTCCAGACAGGAAGACAGAAAACTCCAGCACTGAGCACTGTGTGTGCACAGGTTCCAGAAGCGTGCGTGCGCGGTGCTGGAGAAGCCAAGACCTTTCTAGCGGTGATATTTTCAGAGGATAAATACGATTGACAGCTGCCTTGATTCCAAGCTTTCGGAGACACCCCCCCCCCCCCCCCCCCCCCGCCGCCCTGTCCCCCACCCCCAGAATTACTCACATACATACTCGGGGGACTACAGACATCCTCTTGGGTAGCCTGGCTCTATTCTGCCACACCTGCCTCCTGCTTTGCACTCAGAGGTCCCTTGGCTTCCTCTAAGGTATGTGGCTTCCTGGCCTCTGCTCACGGCCTGGGGCACAGAGGGCAGAGGGCTTCTCCCTGGCCTCCCGGTGCACCCCAGTTTCCATCCCCTGCACCTCCCCTTGCTTTTCCACCCCTAGGGTGGGTCAGGCCAGCTCTCTTGTGCTGCCTGATTCTTCACACTTTATCGCAGAGTAATTACACAAATGTGTCAGTATCGGTCCATTGCCCAACAAGGGGCTCAGTGTAACCTGCACTGGCGGGGGCGGGGAGGGAGGTCTTATGCACTGGTGTTCCCCGGGCCTAGCCCATGGCAAGACTTCAATGTGGTATTTTTGCAGGACTGAATGATGGGAATGGAGGTGAAGTACCGTCTTCACAATTATTTCAAGGACACCTGAATTTAAGGCTGCATGCTAATTATCTGATTTTGCTGAGTTTCTTAGGAAAGCTGGTCTAGCTTCACTGGCAGCTGGCCCCATTGCAGTAGCATTTTGTTCTTTGGTTTTAACCTTGGTTCTGGCCGTGGAGTTACCCATGAGAGCAGGTTCTGGAGTGTGAGTCTTCCAGGGAGATAGCCGAAGGAGAGGCTACTCTTGAGGAGGACAGAGCGAGTTCCAGGTCAGCCAGGGCTGTTACACAGAGGAATCCTGTCTCCAACAACAACAACAACAACAACAACAACAACAACAACAACAACAACAACAACCACAACCCCCCCCCCCCAAAATCCCACTGAACAGGCCACTGGGCTAAGTTAGAGGTGTGCTGGTGTTTGCCCAGGATGTGCTGGCCACTACTCCGTGTCCCTGTGCCTTGTGTGCAGCTAAAAGCACACGAAGCACAGAGTTACAGCCTAAGCGACAGCCGTACCTCGACACACCTGCATTTCCACCAACGCCAGAGCTTTAAGAAGCAGTCATGATACAGGGTCAGAGGTCGGCAGTCTGCACCGGAAAAGGCGCAGGGCAAGTTTTCATAGAAATGACTGCTGTCTTATCTCCCCCAGGGCTTCTGAGCACCGCTTCCTCCTTTGCACACAGAAGTGGGGTTCTGGGGTGTCCTGTTCTTCCCACACAGTGATAGAAGAGACATGCAGGGCCTGGAGAGATGGCTCAGTGGTTAAAAGTGCTTCATGCTTTCCCAGAGGAATCAGCTGGATCCCAGCAACCTGCTCTGGTGCTCACAACCACCTTAGCTTCAGGAGATCCAATGCCCTCTTCTGGCTTCTGAGGTGCCTGCACACAGACACACAAAGACACACAGACAGACAGACAGACAGACACACACACACACACACACACACACACAGACACACACATACACCAGAGACATACAGATACACAGACACTGACACACAAACTATACACAGACAGGCACACACACACACACACACACACACACACACACACACACACACACACAAATAAAAATGAAGAAAGATACACTTCCTGGCCCTAGTTTGTTTTGCCCTGGCTAAGGCTTTGTGTTCCCTTCCTAGAAGGTGAAAACTTATGAGCTACATCCCAGCAACAGCAGCAGCTCGAGATGGGGGCATTTGTCTAAAATAAGAGACTCAGCTTCATTGGTCTTTATGTGAAGAGTTGCCGTAACATTCACACACGTCATGTACAAAAACAGCGTAGCCTTAAGCCTGTTTTTTGAAGATGGTATTTCAAGACCTATAGAGTAAAAATGCTCATGTGCTTGTGGGAATCTTGCTTTGGGTAGAGAAACTAGGAATCTGTTGACTATTTGAAAATGACTGGAGTGTGTGCATTTTACATTGCGGCTTCTATATACTCTGTATTTGCAATGCTAAGGATCGAACCAAGGGCCTTTAGTGTGCTAGCCAAGCCCTCTGCCTCTGAGCTACACATCAGAGTCACCTCACCATACTTTCTTAGTTTACAACTTTTACCTGTTGTAAACTTCTGCTTGACTGAGTAAATTTAGGAACGAAAGCTCAAGTTTTTAAGAATTGTGTGAGAATAACTGTAGCGTACATAGCTGACTAGGGACATTGTTACCCCAGAGGCATGTAATTTTGGTTCCTGTGTCCTTTGTTTTAGTGACTTTGTCGTCAGGTACCATTTCCCGCCTGACCTCAGTGCGCTCTGAACCACCGTTCCCTCCCCATCTTCCTGCTTGTCCTGGGCTCAGGGTTTTCTGGTTTTCTTGGTGCTTTTTGGGAGACTTCAGGTCCCTTAGGTCCTTAGCCTCTCTCTGGCTGTCACATTAGTGATCCCAGCAGCAACAGCGGGGAGCTTTATCAAGAATAGGTTCTTCGAGGACTTAGGGATGATGGAAGGATCCTGAACAGCCCCATGCGTGACTTCTGGACGTCGCCATTGAGGCCTGGAGAGGCCAGTGGGCTTCCCCAAAGCTTCGTCGCCTTGGCTTGGGATCCCCATGTCTGGCTCGCAAACCCTCCTACCCTGAGTCACACTATATTTCTGTGGTGTCACCTGCCACCCCAAGCTTAGGGCAGCACCTGTCACTGAGACCCTCTGGTCTAGACTTTAAAAAGTGCTGTATAAAGTTACGCAGTTGGACCCCGCCCTGCCCCTTACCGTTCCTTGTTTAGGTGGGGTGAGGTGGATAATTGCAAACCCACAGAGAAGCTGCAAGACCAAGAGTGCAGAGAACCCCAGGCTACAACTGCTAACGTCTGATACTCGCTTTTTTTCTTTTTTCTTCCCGGGGAAGAGCGTGTCATCTGCTGGTTTCACGGGCACATGCAGGCCACCCAGGCTGACCCATCCCTGCCCTCGACTAGAGGGCTGCTTTTTCTTCTCTCTGGGAAGGACCGAGAAGGGGGCTTCCTGTTCCTTAGGGAGCCCCTTAACTTCTGTAGGTTCTGTGATATCAGGCTCACGGTCTTCCTAGAAATCTCTCTAGCAACGACAAAACAGATTCTCCTCCTTGGCAAGATAACAGGAAGAGTAGAGAGGGACTACCCTCTCGACTCCCCGGGGAGTCGCCCCAGCCTGTTAGCCAGCTCCGCAGGACACTGTTGCCCTTCAAGGAACTGAAGTCTGGTGGCAGGGCAGCCTCCACTGCCTCTGCCCTCTTCTTCAGCAGCTGCCTCAGATAAAATTTCTTGTCGAAAACATTACCGCTCTATCCCCCGCTTCTGGATAGATGACATCTTGACGGTAGCAGGAGAAGGGAAATTTCCTGTTTGCTGTAGTGTGCAGGAACAGGGAAGACGCACTTTTCCTTATTTGACAGGTCCCTTAAAAGTAGATTTCGGAGTACGTTTATGAGTCAAATGTATTGACTTACCCATTATGAAGAAAATTAGCATATTCATCTAGCTAAGTCGAGTATAATTAATTCCTAGCATCTTTTCGAAAGCTGGAAAAATCAGAGAGGCGTTTCCAAAGTGTTGATCATAGTTGAAAATGCCTCAGGGAAACCGTCCAAACGTCAGGATGAGTAGGAAGGCAGAAGTGTGGCACATACAGACGTGCAATGGAACATTATTCGGCCTTGAACAGGGATAGAATTCTGACACGCCACGGCGTAACCACAAGGGAAACATTCAAGTCCCACAAGGACAAGTAGTGTAGGAGTGCTCTTCCTCAAGGTACCTAGAATGCCAAATTCATGGAGATGGAAAGTGGCCTCATGAAGCAGGGGAGAAAGGACTGGAGAGCTAGTGGTTAGCGGGCAGTGTTTCTGTTTGAGAAGATGAAAATTTATAAAAATGAATGATGATAACTGCCCAGCAATGTGATTGCACTTAATGCCGCTCAACCTCATACTTACAAATGGTTAAACATCATTAATTAGTACGCATATTTTATCTAATAAATTTCCGAAATGCCCCAGTTGCCATATGCATGTGCATATGTATGTGTGCACACACATACACACGGAGGTGTGAAAATGTTAATCATTTCTTACCTAATGTCTCCTTGGACACCATTAGAACTTGATGCCGTAGGATGGGAACTAGAGCCTGGGGTCTCCAAAGCTTAATTTGCAAAAGTTTTTGTTTGTCACGGTCACACCACCCTTGCTTTCCCTCCTGGGCCTGCAGAATTGGTATTGAGCCGGGTTCTAAGACTCTTCCCGAGAGAGCACAGCATGCCGGGAGGATATGAGCAGTGCTGTATCCGTGAGCACAGGCCACTCCTGCTGCCCCAGTGAAGACAGAGCGAGCACTCCTGACCTGGATCTGTGGCAGCGCCTACACAGATCCCTGTGGGCGTGTTTGTGCAGCTTGGGAGGTGGCCCGGAGCAGGGCTGTGCTGAGCTGCCGGTGGCTTGGAGTCCCACTGCCCTGCACCTGTCCTGCTCTTGAGTGTGGCCGACCCTTGCCTCTCTTCCTGACCTGTCTCCTGCTCTGCTCTTTAAGTTAAGGAAGTTAATGTTGAAAGAAGTGGACAGCCCCGGACGCCACCGCCAGCTCTGACTGAGCAGATGGCCGGGTCTCTTTTTCGGGTGTTTATTAGAGGCCGCTCCTGGCGCTTCTTATCTGGTTCACATTTCAGTGAGTGCTTTCCAGAAATCAAAACACGGAAACCTCCATATTTACAGCAGGAGCCTGGGCTGGATGGGGGGGAAAACCCAGTGGAAGTGAGAAAGTTCCTCCTCCTCCTTCCCCCTCTGTGATACAGCCACACATGTCGTCCTTGTCAAACCCGGGGCTTATCTGACTCCCCAAAGACCACGTTCATAATGACTAAGGAAGCTTCCTCTCTTTGAGTCTTTGAGATGGAGGTGGGGTGTAGGGGGGGGCGGTCCTGCTTCCTCAGACGCTCAGTTGGATTTTTTTCTTAGGATGAGTGAGCAGGGACTATTTTAAAGGGAAATATTTTCCTAGGAAAGCCTGTACTTCTGGTAACTGTATATTTGGAAGACGTTCTAAAAAAAAAAAAAAAAAAAAAAACAATTAAGAATCTTCGCTGAAGTGTGGGTGTAGACCAGGAATTACTGACCTGTGGCCTTTAGCTGTGCCACAAGGCATTTGAGGACCTTCTGTGTTCAGCCCCTAAGTCTTTAAGGAGAGTTCTTTACCTTTACCCCTTAGGTTCTAAGTATTTGATTATAGGTCCTGGACTTTCCAAAAAAAATTTTTTTTAATTATATTTATTTTGAATTTTTATTTATTTACTTTGTGTGTGGTGTAAGGGCATGTGTGCACCAAAGCACACATGTGTGGAGGTCAGAAGAGAACTTCCAGAGTCGACCCCTTCCATGGTGTGGATCCTAGGACTGAGTTCAGCTCACCAGGCTGCCTGCAAAGCTCCTGACCTGCTGAGCTGTCTTGCTGGCCCCCGGAATTTTAGGCAGACACCTCAAGAGCAAGGAACTAAGTTTTCTGTAGTGGTGGGAGTGTTGAGACAAGCTCTCAACAAGCCCGTGGTGGGCCAAGGGCTGGTGGAGGTCAGGCATGACCTTGAACTCCTGACTCTCCTGCTCAGCCTTTTGGAGGGGCTGGGATTACAGGCTTGTCTGCCCCACTCCAGTATAAGAGGGACGCAGGAGTTGAACCCAGGACCTTTGGCGAACTAGACTGACTTTACCCACTGAGTTAGGTCCCAAACAGGCCCTGGATTTTTTTCTTAGTTCTCCTGAGACTTTTGAACTTTTAATTCTTAGGTGAGGAGACTTCTGGTCAGGAAAGTTCAGAACGTCTGTATGTCTCTACCTGGTGTACTCCCTTTTATCCTTCACTAGCTGCTTGAAAACAGACAGAGGCAGTTATGTGTTTTATTTAAGATGTACAAATGTGAAATCCCAGCGAGACCAAACAGCTCACACTTTTGCCCATGTCCTTCAGTCAGTGGGAAGCTGTGCTGAATGCCACGATTGTAAAAACCTCCCTGGCGTCCTTGTGGGTCCCTCGGAAGCAGCAGAACATGTGACAATCGCTTTGGTCTGAACATGTGACATCTGCTTTTCAGAAGGTGCAGGTAGCCCGAGGGCGTCTTCTTTGCCACCAGATTGCTCGCTTAGGATTTTGGGGTGGGGCACGCTCCACAGGGCTCTGCGGAGGAATCTGAGTGGAGAAATACTTAACAGCAGAGTAGGCCGGTCGCTCTGCCTGGGGATCAGGAATGTCATAGCCAGGAGCTCGGCCCAGTGGTGCCCGCCTGTAGTCAGTCCCTATTGCTCAAGAGACAGAGATGGAGGGTGTGTGTGGGTGTGTGTGGGTGTGTGTGTGTGTGTGTGTGTGGGGGGGGTGTCACCTCGCTCAGCTCTGGCATTGGAGACCAGCCTGAGCAACATAGCGAGATTTCCTCTCAAAAGATAAAACAACAAAAACAAAGCCCCAGATCCCCCAGAACCAGAGATGCAAGACTACATGAAGCTTACAGGAAAGGTGATTTATTAGCCCCGGGCTTGTGCATGTGGTTAAGGCAGAAACTGGGGGGCCTGCTGAAGCCGAGTTCCTTCCCTCAGCAGCCGTGAGGCAGGAAGGGCCCAAGCTGCAGGTGGACCCCCCTGGCTGAAGTCCCCATGCAGCCCAGCAGGTAGGAGGAAGGGTGGAGAAGGCAGCTTCCTAGGCCTACCTCCTCAGAGCAAGGGCACTCCTGTTTGTCGGGGTGTGTGTGTGTGTGTGTGTGTGGCTTCCTTTTCTAGCCCTGGGGGACTATGCTTCTTCCAAGATCCTTGGGTTCCCCCATCTCAGCCTCTTAAGCAATGGGACAGCAGGCTGCCCCCTCTGGGCCCAGCTCCCCACTATTTTATGAAATCTGGGTACAGCAGCCAGGCCTCATTCTCCACTGTTATTTCTCCACTTGGACTCCTCTGTGGGACCCGGCAGAGAGCCTCATCTCTCTTGTATCACAGATATTTTCCTGAAAAGCCTCGGTCTAAGCGATGGGAGGCTTGACACAGTGTCGCACCCTGACTTTGGTGCCCTTGAGCCGTTATGGGCTCCTGTACCACTGGACCTCATGTGCCAGCCCGGGAGCTGCTCTCCCAGCGGCCCCTGGAGTGTCTCCTCCATGTGCACCATCCACCCGAAATGCCCCATCCTCAGTCTCCTCCCGCCTTCAGTGACCTTGGGTCCTGTCCTTGATAGCTCGGGCCTTTGTAGTCCACCCCTCATCCCAGTGATTTCACAGATACCAATACCCCTAGTTACTATCTGGGCCAGTAAGCATGAGTGTGTCCCTGGCCCTCACCTCTCCTGTGCTCGAATCTCTAGGGCCTGGCCATCACACTGGTTCAAATGTCCTTAAGTCTGTTTTTTTTGTTGTTGTTGTTGTTGTTGTTTTTTTTTTTTTTTTTTTCCCCTAATCACTTGGCACAGCCGTCATCCCATCACAGAGGCCTAAAACTTGAGTCTTGTCTTGTTTCTTCACCGTCCAGGGCCAGCCTGCCTGGAGTCCCCTCAAGCGCCCAGAAATACCCACCTCACCTGGCTGTCCTCCTATGGCCTGCTCATGTCTCATCGGCTGTTGGCCAGGCCCACTCTTGTCTCTAAGCTGGCTTTGTTCTAGTCCTGATCCTGGAGTGGCAGCCAGGCTTGGCTCCCTACCCCTCCTATGGAGAGGCAGGCCCTGGGATGGTCTTCCCAACCCTAACCTCCAGCTGAAACTCTCTTCTAGAGGCTCGCACTTGAGCACGCTGTTGCCCTCTCCCATCCCACCCGCAGCCTGGCCATTTGATTTCTTCAACTTGAACTCTGAACGCTAGGCACCCCTGTCTGATTGTTGCTGACACCCCGCGTTTCTCAGGTCAGTTCTCCTGAGTGTAGATATTCCTCAAGCTACAGTAATATCGGCACTTACAAAACCGTTAGAAGTTTCAAAGGTACCTGATTAACATGCTCAACCTCTCATACATCTAGCTTAGCCTAGCCTATCTGAGACTAAGAACACTGTCAGCCCACAGTTGGGCAAAGTGATCTAATACAAGGCTTGTTTGATTTTCAACAAAAAATGGTTGTCTGTCTCAGGTGGCTGAGTCCCTGTAAGACAGGACCCTACTAAAATCCAAAGCTCAGTTCCCACCGAGGATCGCTTCTGACCCCTCCTGAGGTGAACCAGCACCATGCACAGCCCTCTGGCCAGCACCAGCTTCGTGGTATGGTTATGATCTCTGGCTGTGAGTCTGCCTCCTGCCGGCTGGGGTGTGGGCGGGGTGTTCTTGGCCCTCGGCGTTCCCCTAGTTAAACAGAGTTACTGTGGGTCTGTGGAGACCCAGCTCACACCTGTTACGTTAATGACCGACGTGCCCATTTTATTATGTTTAATTTCTCCCCCTTCAGCAAACAGGCTCATCTTTAGGCCAACCTTGACATAGGAGCTGCTTTTAAAAGTATCCTGCCAAGATGCCTTGTCGTTTTTTTGTGAGGTTTAAGCCGACTTGCAAGTGGTTGCATTTCTATTGCTTGAAACATCAATTTGGCTCATAAATCCGGCAGACTTTGTACAGACTCTAAATATCCCACCTCTAAAAGCTAAACAGAAATTTGCTTTAAACAAAAGGGGTTGTTTTCAGGGCCTGGGCCTAGGAGATGATGTCAAAGTTTATTTACAGTATTGTCTAAACCTGTGTTGTGTGACCTTAATGATGATTCTACCAGTACTGTTATTATCTTTGTGTGACTGGGTTGAATATTACCCAGAAAGTCCTGTGGAGATCTTGGAGTGGTGTGTCCGTGTGTAATGCTTGTGTGAGTGTGTTCAGACTTGACCAGGAAGATAGTTTGAAAGGTGCCTAGTCCTAGTCGTTTGGGCCTAAAGTAGTTTGTTCTATTTCAAAGTGCATGCTACCCCCAAGTACATTTGATTTTTTTCTTTTAAATCTTTTATTGCATAATACGTACAACAATATAAAAGAATAAAGTTATTCGCCACAAATTGGAGCTGACCTTCAATAAAACGTGAGCAAATGCACGCACTGAGATGTGGTTAGGGATGGTGTTCTCAGTTAACAGCCCTTCTCCTAGATGGGGCACCTTCTCATTCCCCACCCCTCTTTGCATTTATTGAGCACATTCTTGTCCCTGATCCTCTAAGGAACTTGAGGCTGCAGAGGCAGATCTGAGGGGCTAAGAGCCCCCTGTGGAGGGGTACTGCCCGTTCAGGCCCTCGTAGGAGTAGCTGACCCTGAATCCCTGAAGTCATCTACTTTGAGAAGTTACTCTCTTCCTCACACACGTGTGTGCCGATTCCCCGGACTCAGGTGTCATGGCCCCCTCCCCTGGAGCCTTTCTTGGTCTATCTGGGGCAGCGTGATAGTCTTCATTCAGTGTGTGACATGTGGCTCATTTACCTCCCCCACTGTCTTGATTTCATTCACATTGTCTGGCTCCCCACAAGCCTCTGGGGTCCCCGTCAGCACGGAGTTTTAGTTATGCGACAGATCTGTGCCGAAGGAGCTGGTCTCTGCAGAGCAGCCTGCAGAGAGTCTGGGCCCTGGGTGGCCTGGGTTCCCTGAGTTGTGTGGGTGAACCAGAGTCCCCCTACCCCCGGGAGTGGTTTGAGGGCCCGTGTGACATTCACTGAGCCCTTCCTCACCGCCCCAGCTTTGTTCTATTCCCAGTATGGACTTTGTAAGGTCTCCAGGGTGTTGTGGGCAATTACTAGGATCCTTCCATCTCGGTTCTTATCATGATATTCCTCTGGGGCTGGAAAGTATGTCAGAAACAATATGACACACACACACACACACACACACACACACACACACACACACACACACATCATTAGTTTTTCTTTTTATTATAAATTGTAACCAAACAGTACAGAAACCGAGGGGCAGTTGAACTACAGGCTAGGGCTCTGTCTTCTCTTGGCCCACTTCCCCAAAACCAGACTAGGCCCCTCTGCGTGGGTTTCCTTCCAAACCATTCTTTTACCTGGTTCCTTATATTCACCTCCAAAGGTGGAAAGGCTTTGAAATGACTTCCCACTTTTAACCTCAGCTAGAAATCCAGACTTGGCAGGGATGGTCCTTTGTCCAAGAATAAGGCCCTCGAAGTCAAGGCTAATAGGAGCCAGTCACTACTGTAGGGGCCGGACCGGGGACCAGCAGGCTTGCTCAGTCCGTACGTGCGGAAGGTCTAGACTCGGTTTTGTTAACTGACACATGGTACCAAATGCAGCTATACCTTAGGCATTTTATTTTTCTTAAGGGAAGAAAAAATATGAAAGTTGGTGTCCGACATACTGTATCTTCAATAGAGGATGCAATAGAGGAACGAATTCTTTTCTTTGAGATTTGGGTTGCTTTCGAGTTCCAGAGGAGTCCTCAGGAGCGTTCTGAGGAGTAGCCATCCTCCTCACGGAACATACACCGGGCTCCGGATTTTAATCTCGTTCCCCCAAGTCCTCTGCAGACGTGCTGAATGCAGGCTGCAAGTTGGAGGCCCCCCTCTAATCGTAATCTAATCTAAACGTTTCACCCACATTAAATCCAACAGTAGATCTGCTAATAGAGGCGCCTCTTACAGTTTCTATTAATCACGAGCCTCAGCTGTTTCCTCCTTACACACATGCCCGTGTGTGTGTGTGTGTGTGTGTGTGTGTGTGTTCACAGCGCACACTTCGTACACATAAGTGATTATCAATACACATCCTAGGCAGTTTGGGGATAAAGAGCAGGTGACTCGGGCAGTGTGAGTAGCCGTTGGCCACCTTGGGGCACAAACGCTTTGGGCTCCAGCCTGTTACAGGGTCCTCAGCTCAGAGTTAAAAGAACTACGATCAACACTGGCTGCTTCCTGGAAGGTGCAGTGTGGACATATCTGGGCAGAACAGCAGGCGATGGGAGAGTTCAGTGTTTTTGCTGTTGTTTTTAATGACACAGTGTCAGTCACACTGGGGCCCTCATCAGGCTCCACCAAAGGTGGCAGTGTCATGAAGGAAAGAGGCAGGGCCGCCGGAGAAGAAGGCTTAGGTGGCACTTGTCGAGGGTTTTTGCTTATTTTTTTTTTTTAATTTTAATTTTATGTTTTTGTTTGTTTTTCAAGACAAGGTTTCCCTGTGTAGCCCTGGCTGTCCTGAAACTGACTGTAGACCAGGCTGGCCTCGAACTCAGAGATCCGCCTACCTCTGCCTCCCACGTGCTGGCATTAAAGGTGTGCGCCACCACCGCCCGGCTTGATTTTAGGGTTTTAAAAGAAGGAGGATACACTATCTATGACAGAGAGTGTGCTACGTTATCTAGTTCAGCGATGATGAGAGCGGGTGCACGGTGTGGGAGAGTCCCCATTCAACCTCTGGACAGAGCTGCCGTCTGTTAAATGGTCTCTTCATCCCACAAACCAACTCCATGCTACGGCCTGTCTCTGAACTGCCCTGCTCCGCGTACGTCACGTAAGGGAGGTCATGCATCCCTTTTCATGGCTGTCTATGTACAAACTCCCACCCCACCCCAACCCCCGTCGGCCCCTGGGGTGGTGAGTTTTATCATCGTAGGTCATTTTCTTTTGGTTCATGAACATGTTCCGGAACAAGAACACAACTCTTACTCCTATTCACAGCCACATAGAATTAAGGAAGTATCACATTTGGTGATACAAAAAATCCCAGTGTAGACAGACCAAAGATGGCCAAGTCGACAAGTTGTTGGAGGCTTGCTGAATATCGGGCATACATTTGAAAATGTGTATTTCAGAGTGGTTCCACAGCTCAGTTGAAATTGTGTGTGTGTGTGTGTGTGTGTGTGTGTGTGTGTGTGTGTGTGAATGGGCACACACACCCCTGTACACAGAGGTCAGAGGAGGACCTCAGATGTTGCCTTTGCTGTTTGTCATCCACTCCCCTGAGACAGGGTCTCTCACTGACGTGGAGCCGGCTGCCTGGGCTAGGCCAGCCGGAGAGTGAGCTCCTGGGTGGGATCTCTCTGCCTGCCCGGCTGGAGCTACAGGGGCTCTCTTTCATGCCTGGCTTTTTATGTTGTGCTGAGGACCCAAACTCAGGCTCTCAGGCTTGTTCTACAAGCCCTCTTATCCCTGAGCAGTCCTATAACCCTGGAGTACCTTTCTGAGGGACGCTCCTTTAATGTGAATCTCTATTTCTCTAACCCTGAATCTCTGTTACTACTATTATTATTTTTGGAGAGGCCATGACGACAACATGGAAACAAGGCCATCAACATTACCTTCGCTTGTACCCTAATAAAACTATTTTTATTTTATATTGTGTATGCAGGTTGAACTTACAAGTCATTTTGGGAAATAAACCCCGAATACTTCTAGTGGCAATGATTTGTAAGTTTTTCACAAAAGTATGTAAGGCATCAACTAAATTTCTGGATTAAATTTGGTGTCAGCATCTGAAGCATGCATATTCCATTCACTAGAACTAGTCCTTCCCTCCCTCCCTCCCTCCCTCCCTCCCTCCCTCCCTCCCTCCCTCCCTCCCTCCCTCTCTCCCAAGGCTACATAAATTGGGCTATAAGTAACCGAGACCAATAGTTTGTGGCTACCTCCACTTTTTTTTTTGAATGCTCCCCAGGCCTCTGAAAACTGTCCCCATTGCCCCATGTCCCTAAGCAGGCTGCGCCCCATTGAGGTGTGAAGCCTGGTGGCCCAGGAAGGCTTTGTCACCCTAGAACAGCTCTCTGGTTGCTGATGCTTAGTGACATTTGATGGCTGTAACCCCTGTCATTGTTGTCCCGGGCAGAGTCTTTTTGCTCTGGGGTGACCC
Organism: Peromyscus maniculatus bairdii; assembly: GCF_049852395.1. Lineage (NCBI taxonomy): Eukaryota > Metazoa > Chordata > Mammalia > Rodentia > Cricetidae > Peromyscus > Peromyscus maniculatus. The sequence continues at coordinate 70,901,861 of NC_134861.1, forward strand.
GGCCTTGACACAATGGGACCACAGTTGCTCTTCCAGGTGAACCGCTGGCCTGGATTTAGACAGGGAATGAAGCTGATCATGCATTCATAAGCCCGTAGAGGACAATTTGAGCCTTTCTGTACCGTGCCTTCCGTCCGTCCGTCCGTCCCACTCTCCCGGCCCTCCGCCTTCTGTGTGCGCATGTGCGTAGTCCCCCAGTGTTCCTTACTTTGCAGACTTCTTTGCCTGTACATTCGATTTTTTTCCTCCTATATCCTGCCATAAGAAGAGCTCCACACTTGAAGCTGCCTGCCCCGGAACAGGCAGAAATTCCCACTCCACTGAAACTGTGCCCTTGAATTCCAGGAGTCTCCGGTTGTGTGTGTGTGTGTGTGTGTGTGTGTGTGTGTGTGTGTGTGTGTGTTATATTTATTTTTGTTGCTCTGTTTTTGTTCTTCGAGACAGGGTCCTACTCTGTAGACCAGGCAGGCCTCAGATTTACAGACATCCACCTGCCCCTGCCTCCCAAGTGCTGGGATGAAAGGCGTGCGCCTGGCCAGCGCCCAGGAGTCTCTTTGTAACTGCCTTAGAGGACGAGTCTCTTGTCTGAGGTCTCACCATGTGGTATCTGCCTCAACCCCACCTTTTTTTTTTTTCTGGCACTTTCTAAAGCACAATCTTGCCTTGGCCTCCCTTCTTCTCTCCTTTTCTTCTCTTCCCCACCTCCTTCCTCCCCTCCCTCCTCCCCCCTCCTTCCTCCCTCCTCCCACCTCCCCCCCCCCATCCTTGGTGATTTAAAAACAGTGACAACAAAACCAGCCTTTCATGACTTTCCCTCCGTTTTTGTCTGGTAGAACCCTCGCTGGTAGGGGTTCCATCCTGAAGTCATTCCTGTCCAGTGATCAATCGTCCTGCAGGTTGGACCAGGCTTATGCCAAGGTGTGGGTCTTGCAAGCTCTCCAGCCTTCCCTATCAAGGACTGTTTTCCGGCCGGGTGCCTCATACACTGGCTTCCTGGAGGCCTTTTCCCCCTGGCGGCCTAGTCCGCTGCAGTCTCATCCTCCACCTCGTCTGATGGGGTCAAGGTCCAGCCCACCTCCTCTTCTTCAGTCTGAACTTACAGCTGTAGTTCACTTAGTCTGTGCTTGAGCAGAGTCTTTTTAAAACATTTTTATTCTGTGCGTGCGCATGCGCACACACGCATGTACCATCAGAGGTCAGAGGGCAACTTTTAGGGATTGGTTCTACCCCGCCGCTTTCAGTTCCGATGTCCAGGCTTGCCTGACGGTGCTTCTCACCCTGGCTTCTGGAGCGGAGAGTTTTCCCTTAACTCTGCAATGTGTGTTAAAATCGTGTGCCGCACCGAGGTGGGCTTCCTGGGCGCTCGGTTGATCAGATTGGAAGCCAACATACGAGGTAAACTGTCTCAGGGTCTAATCCGCAAGGTGCGGCCATCATTTTTTACCTTGACATTCGGAGATAGGTGGATATTTACTTCTGTGAGCATTGTCATGTAAGGAGTGTTGTCTGAAAACGGGTGAATTCCAAAGCTTGAAAGACAGACGGATGTCTTCCTGTCATGTACGCTCTTATTTTTAATGTACTTTTTCAGAGATACATATGCACACACACATACATATATGTATACGTATATGTATGTATGTGTGTCTTTGTCATACCTGCTACTGCTTCCCCGTCTCCCCTCTCCCATTCCTGTCCACCTCCTCTTACACAAAGTCTTCCTAGTGTTGTCTTTGGTGACCCACTGCCTTTAATGAGGCCCGCCTGCGTGAGCAGCGCTTGCTCGTGGCTCATCTCCTTGAGTGAGGGCCGCGCTTCAGCGGTGAGGACACCACTGAGGACGAAGTCATGCCCCTGCCACCCGGGATCACTTTGGTTTCTGGTTCCCACTGTGTGCGATGTTGCTGTGCTTTCTAAGGTGAGCGTTAGCGTAGCAGCGCCGGTGAGGCCAGCCCGTCAGCAGTGCGAGCCCTGTGTGTGCATGATTGACCCGAAGAAAGCACCTCCAGCCCGGCCGCTTGTACGCCAGATATGGCCCGCAGGACTAATTGAAGGCTGCAGAAAATAACTTTATAGATGAATTTAAACTTTAGACAGAATTCCCTTTTCAGCCACAAATAGCAGGGCTATTTTTATTGTAGTGTACACAGAAGATGGAGCTCAATATTAGAAGAACTGCTTTATTTCGCCAAGACAGCTCACACTCAACACAGTCCTTGTTTTTCTTGGCAGGGACTTCTCAGCCATCTGTGAGTCCAGGGGAGCCGTCTCCACCGTCCATCCAGCCAGCACAACCCGAGTTGATCGTGGAAGCCGGCGACACAATCAGGCTGGTGTGTGTTGATCCCGCCTTCGTCAAATGGACTTGCGAGACCATCAAGCAAATGAGTGAGGGTCAGCACCGTGAATGGGTTCAGGAAAAAGCCGAGGCCACTCACACGGGCAAATATACGTGTGTCAACAGCGCGGGGCTCCGAAGCTCTATTTACGTGTTTGTTAGGGGTAAGTGCCGGGCTTCCTGGGTCGCTGTGTCGTGGAGTGTCCAGTACCCCGTTCCTACTTCAAGGTGACAGGTTCTAGAAGGCTCAACATAAAAGGTTTTCCTTTGCTGGCTTCCCCCATCTTTAGATTCACAGTGGCTTTGAGTGTGACCCCAGCTGGGGGTCTGCAAGGCCATAACTGGATTACAATCTGGTTAGCCCATTTGTCCTGGTGCTTGGAGTCAACCCTCAGAATAAATTAGGCCCTTTGGGAAAACTGCATTTTAATGCCTTGAGATACTAAATATTCCCGCTTTAGTAAAAACACTTCAGGGAACCAAAGGCCTCCAAAGGCCTAAACAGACTAGCGCTTCAAAAGACTTGGCCCACTCTTCAGGGAGTAAACCCCAGAAAAAGCAACTCAGACAGCTAAGTGTCCCTTATCAGCCGTGAGTTCTTCTGGGGTCGGTTCTTCTCAGCCGTTACCACCTCTCGGAAACAGAAGACAGAGAGATGTGACAGTTATGTTCCTCTACCTCATTTTCTAGACCAATTTGTGTGTGTGCTTTTGCTGGGATGTCAAGAAGCCCTGGCAGGGCCGCCTCCTTTGGGTGATGTAAAAACGAAGCTAACGACAGTTTAAGGGACATATGAGAAGGCAGGAAATGGAAGTCCTGGTTCCAGCACTGGTTGAATTGGGACTGGGCCTGCCATTTATCACTTGCTCTCTCTCGGTTCCGTGAGCCTACAGCAGATGTATTTCCTGTGCCTGGGAGATGGGCTGCCTAGCGAGCGCCGCCTCCATTTCTCACTGTGGTCTTTAGATAAGATGAGCAGCCTCCCTTAGGGGATTGTTAGGGAGACACAATTATACAAATCTTAACGCGCTCCAACAGGGGTTAATAAAGCTGCCTCGGAAGATTGCCGTGAAATTGACTGTGCCTCGGCCTGCTCTATCACTTGTCCTGCCCTAAGTGGGCAGCTGAGGAGCTTCCGGGTTCGGCTCCGCAGTTGTTAAGCCCATCCCCCATTCACCCCCCCCACCCCCCATCCACCCCACCCCACCCCGAGCTGCTGGTGACATTGGAGAAGGTGTTCTGTAATGTCCAGGTGGTAATGAGAGCACCGTTAGGCTTCATGATGGGCCGCACAGTCACGCAAGAGGCTGCTGAGTTAGCCGGAGCAGTCAGCTCACACTCTCCCTTCACGTTCAGGCCCTTAACCAGTCTATGCCACCGTGAGGAAAGGAAAATGGCACCTTGTCTCGGAGGCCCTACACCCTGGTGACAGAGAAAGGGTAGGCAGAAAACCAGCTGTGGCTTCTGATCATAGTTCGGTCACGACGGTTTGATCTTTTTTCCCCCCTTAATTAAATGATTAAACAAATATATTTCAGCGGCAACAGATTCTGTCTGTGTGTTTGCAACATTTGATTTCCAAAGTGGACAGGATAATTTTTCAACAGTAGTTGAGGGGGCTGGCTAGGATGATAGATAGCTTGCTTTGTCGAATGAGTGCTTGAGGACCTGCCTTTGATCCATAGCACCCACAGCGAGGGCCAGTGTGTTGGAGGCCCGAGAGGAAGCTCCGGCTTTAAGAGCACACGCTGGAGCCAGGCGGTGGTGGCGCACGCCTTTAATCCCAGCACTCAGGAGGCAGAGGCAGGCGGATCTCTGAGTTCGAGGCCAGCCTGGGCTACCAAGTGAGTTCCAGGAAAGGCGCAGAGCTACACAGAGAAACCCTGTCTTGAAAAACTAAAAAAAAAAAAAAAAAAAAAGCACATGCTGGTTTTTACGGGGCACACAGTTTGGGTCCCAGCACCCACACTGGGCAACTCCCACCACTGACAGCTCTGGCTCTAGGGGATCTGACACCCCCTTCCAGTCTTTAGTCTGTGGGCCATGGTCCACCTACAGACAAGCTACCACATTCTCCTACATGTAAGTTACAGTTTAAGAAAATGTGTTACAGAAGCTTGTAGTGCTTTAAAAGTCTTTTAAAAATGTTTTCCTGTCGTGGCGCATGCCTTCAATCCCAGCCGATCAGGTAGATCTCTGATTTCGAAGCCGCCCTGGTCTACATACAAGTTCCCCGCCAGCCTAGTAAGACCCTGCCTGACGCACAAACGTGCCCACGGGCAGCCAGGCCACACGCCGACTTTTTGCTCTGCTGCTTCACAGATCCTGCCGTTCTTTTCCTGGTCGACCTGCCTTTGTACGGTAAAGAAGACCACGACGCCCTGGTCCGCTGCCCTCTGACAGACCCGCAGGTGTCCAACTATTCCCTCAAGGAGTGTGACGGGAAACCTCTCCCCAAGGACCTGACATTCGTCCCCAACCCCAAGGCTGGCATCACCATCAAAAACGTGAAGCGGGCCTACCACCGCCTCTGCCTCCGCTGTGCTGCCCAGCGAGAAGGCCAATGGGTGATGTCGGACAAATTCATCCTGAAAGTGAGGGCAGGTATGGCGCCTTGCTTACATCTTGTGAGAGATGGAGAACCCAGTTCATGGGGCCAACCTCTCTCCTCCCCCTTAGCCAAGCGCATCAGGACACAAGCGTCTAGGAAGGTTACCAGTTTCCAATGTCATGCCGGACATTGGTGGGCTCCCCCCAGAGTGATAGGTCCATGGCTCATGGCTGTTGCTGGCTAAGATGGTCACTAAACTTGGTGGATTAGGGCGTCCCAAAGCGACATGCTTGCCCTAAGTGTCGTACTCAATGGGAAGATTTAATTTGCCATTAGTCAACAAGGGGTTTATTATTTGCTGTGGACAAGTGACTGATTTTTTTTTTTCCTTTAGCTGATTGATTTCTAATGCACTCCCAAGCCATTCAAGCTCTGGGAAAGAAAGTGCCCACAACCCGTGGAACTTTACTGTGGCGTCACATGAACCTCTCAGTAGCCGGAAGATAAACTAGGCCTTGTATTTGAGATTATCTAATTCAGCCTCACTTTGGGATTCAACCGATGAGCATTTTTAATCCGCTTTTGAAAAACTGGATTCATTAAAATGAAGGGAATTTTCATTATTTAAAACCCGGAGTTTTCAGAAATAAGCAAGGTGTGATTGTATAATATATAGGAAAGAGACTCATTGGCTAGGAGAATAATTTTAGTTGTAGGCTAGGTCCTCAGGAAATCATCAAGTGTGTTCCAGGTAAAGGGTTACATCTGCTTCACTGTGTTAGCTTCTTCCACCTGATAGGAAAAGCCACAAGCAAGTATTTATGATCTCCTAGTGGACACGCCTATCTTTTGTCACTCAGCGTGGATGAATATACTTGTGAGATGAATGATTGATGGTATACTTAGATATGCAAGCAATACAGATAGGTTAGTATGTATTGTGTCTTGTATGTTATTTAATGATATAATGTGAGCTATGCACAGTCAAGAAAACCTCTAGGCAAGTTTGGGCCTAGAGAGGTGACACAGAAATTAAAGGGCTTGCTGGTCTTCCACAAGATCAGTTCAAATCCCAACACTGACCTTGAGTGGCTTACATCTGTCTATCACTCCAGCTCCAGGGTATTCTATGCCCTCCTTTTGGCTTTCTCAGACACCCATACATGGCATACATTTACACACACACACACACACACACACACACACACACACACACACACACACACAAAAGAGAAGAAAAGAAGGCGTGTTTAACTGAAAGAAGTTAAAATTCATGCTGTAACGAATCGACTGACTTCAGGTACCTATTTCTTTTAATTCTAGCCATCAAAGCTATTCCAGCTGTGTCTGTGTCTGAAACAAGTCATCTCCTTAGGGAAGGGGACAAATTTACAGTGACATGCACCATCAAAGATGTGTCTAGTTCCGTGGGCTCAATGTGGATAAAGGGGAACACTCAGGTAAGAAGCTCTGTTCATTCCTCATGGTTTGTGGCTGTCCCCGCGTGGGAGATTGTACAGGTTCTCTACGAAACTGGCCTGTGGGTGACTCTGCTGGTAGACATGGCTGTTAGCAGCTGGCTAGAGTGTGTTCCCATGCTATATATATTACACAACATAGGCATTTATTATTAGTGGCAAATAACGGCCACATCCTCACTGTATTTTGAGAAAAGAGTGGGCACTAGCCTCGGGTTATTAACACTTTTTTAAAAAAATGACTTTAGTAAGGAGATTAAAAAGACAACAAAACAAACGAATAACTGTATAACCTTCAGGTGAATATTGTCTGTGTGAGGCCAGATGATACAAGGGTGGTCAGCAACCTTCTCCCCTCTTCTTGCGAAGGATGAATAGTGTCATGTGTGGCCCACAAAACTCTTCTGATCCCCAAAGAATGACTGGGGATGGGGTTCTCTTTTTGTGCAGCTCAGATTTCCTCCTTTGAGGCTGGTTACCTGAGATTAAGTTGGTAATGGTTTTCTGTTTGTTTTACTTGCTATTAATAAACTGGTTATCTTTAATGTGAAACATTTAGACATGTTGATGTTCTCATTCAGTTGACAAATACATATTGAATGCCCACTACATGTCAGATGCTGTGTTGGGCATATCTTAAATAAATTTTAGCCAGGTACTCCACCCCACCCCCCAATCTCTTTTCTTCCTGTGCTAAGGCTTGAACCCAAAGGTGTTAGGCTAAGCAAGGGCACTCTCTAACCCATTTTAGACAGTTTTATATGGCTACTTTATTTTGGCTTTTTTTTTTTTTTTTGGGTCTCAATAACTCAATAACAAGGGTTTTAAAATGCTTAATTTTCCTAATATTTTGCATTAAAATTCCCATTGATTGAGTAGTTTCTTTTCTATTTTTAAGTAATTTTAGTGAGATGATTACCTAGCCATCAGCAGCTCCTCTTCATTTGACATATGGGAATGTGAGGTGTTAAAAAAAAAAGAAAAACATTTTATTCCTCCTCTTCCTCCTCCTCTTGGCCAATGTTCAACATTGGCAATTTCATGCCTGCATAAAGAGCCTTGTGCTAAACGCATAACCATGGTGATCTGCATAATGATGGTGTTTGTGCAGACCTTGATGGATGATATCTTGCTTCGTCTATGAAGCCTGCCACTGCCCTGGAGAATGGATTGTACTGGAGGCTCATTCTTTTAAACCAATGCCTCAGAGAAACAAGTTTTAGTTTTTAGACCATCTAATGTAATAAAAATAATAGCTTCTGTATGGATTTTGGGCTAACCTTACAGAGCACAATCCCATATTAATTGGCTTTCTATAATCCTTGATTTCAGATGAGAGAACCATTTAGACTATGTGTGTGTATTTGAGCCTGTGTATACTTGAAAATTACCCCTTTTAAGATGAGAAATTCGATTGCCCCAGGTGGTTGTGTTCTGAGCCGGGGTTCCCAGGAGTCCTGCATGCCATTCCCAATTAACCCACTGGTGATGGTAACCAAGTCTTTAGTGTTAGGAACTCTTTGGGGAGATCCCAGTGTGTGCCTCCAAGGGTTAAAGAAAACTAAATCATGTGCAGACAGCATGCAATGTGTGACTTGCAGATGGGACTCTTGGCCCTCTGCCAGGGTTCACCATGAATCTTTTATTGATCCTTTGGCATAATTTGGAATGCTGTTAGCACTATCAGATTATTTAAAAAAAAAAATCCATAATGTTTGATCCTGACCATTTAGAGGAAGTTTCACTCATGAGAAATTAGATCCAATGAGATCTTCAGAGTGGCTGTGATTATTTGTTCAAGCCTCAGTCTTGGAGTTTCTAGAATGGTTTTCATCTCGGCTGGCTTTCCTAGTACTATCCAAACGCTAACATTTCTATTCACTTTCGCTTCTGAGCTTGGTGGGATGCTAATTATGATCTTTGACTTAGGGCATTGTTAGAACATCATTTTTTTTTTAAATAGGATTTTTTTTTAAGATTTATTTATTTATTATGTATACCGAAGAAGGCGCCAGATCTCATTACAGATGGTTGTGAGCCACCACGTGGGTGCTGGGAATTGGACTCAGGACCTCTGGAAGAGCAGTCGGTGCTCTTAACCTCTGAGCCATCTCTCCAGCCCCAGAACATCATTTTTGACCAAGCTGTTTTGTTCTGCCCTGGCCATCTCAGAGTTTGTGCTGAGCACCCTTTTGGGGGCTCTCTGCCCCTAGTAGGAAGTGGTGTTCCATCTGTTTGTTGTTACCGTGGCTTTGGAGAGAAGTCAGAAAGTTTTGTTTTGATAGTGATCCTATGCAGAGAAATGACAGATTTTTACCACTTAGAAACATCTAGAAGGGATAGCTTGGGATCTGTAGCATCCATATGGGGAAGGTCTTCAAAGCCCTCTTGTTAGCTCAGACCTTTTAGAAACAGAGGCCAAGGCCAGCTGTGTCTTCAACTTGATCAAGAGCTCACAGCCAGTTAGTGGCCACAGAGATTCTCTTCCTTTTATTAGACCTTGGGCCATCAACTTTTCTGTATGCTCGTTTTAATGGAACAGGATTCCAAACATGGTGGGCTGGTGTTAGCTCTGTAACAGAGCACCTGCTTTGCCTCTGTAAGGCCTGCAGTTGCCAGTCCCGAAGACAAATTCTTAAACTAAATTATACGAGGAAAAAAAAAAAAAGAAAGAAAGAAAGAAAGTCATTGTCTGTGTTTGTAGTTAGCAATGTTGTAGATAGGATAGAAATATAACGTGACCGTCACAGGCCATTTAAAACTTCTAGTAGGCACATTCCAGAAATAAGGGATTTTTAACGTCGTATTTGACCCAGTAATATGAAATACTATCATTTCTTACTAAAATTAACATAAAAGTTGTTAATGATGTATTCTGCATCTTTTTGGTTTTTCGAGACAGGGTTTCTCTGTGTAGCTTTGTGCCTTTCCTGGAACTCACTTGGTAGCCCAGGCTGGCCTCGAACTCACAGAGATCCGCCTGCCTCTGCCTCCCAAGTGCTGGGATTAAAGGCGTGCGCCACCACCGCCCGGCGTATTCTGCATTTTAGATAATACTGAGTAGCCAGAATCTGGGCTATATTTTATGTGGATTCACAACTGCCACATTTGAAATGCTCCGTGGCCACAAGTGGCTAGTCCTTATTGGTGCAGGTGGCTCACACGCTTGCCATGTTCGTTTCGCTTGCCTTTTCCCTGCAGGCATGCGCTTTCACTTGGTGGCAGTTTTAAGACTGATGCTTAGTGATAGCTCCTCACTGTTGTAGCCCAAGCTGGCCTTGAACCTGTAGCCGTCGGCCTGTCTCAGCTCCCAAGTGCTGGCGCTACAGACGTGAGCTACCTTGTCCCTTTCTGTGCTTTCTAAGTAAAAGAAGCATCTCTCCCATTCCCTATGCAGTCATAATCTTTATTGTGACGTTGACCCGATGGATGCTCATGTTGTTTCCAGGGGTGACGGCGGTCATCACATCCTGGAACTTTTGTCCTCTTGTCTCTTAGACACAGCTGATCTGAGGACCCGTGTGTCCTACCCAGCTCCCTTCCAGCATCATTCCCGGTACCAGCACCAGTTGCTGGGCTCGCCCTGCTGGGGCAGTGTAGCCGGGTATCACCTCCCACTTGCTTGTTTTCTTTGGTGGATGCTGTTTCTCCATTGTAACGGGAATCTGGGCACACGGCAGCAAATTTGGAATTAGCGTTGCCTATATTAAAGTTTTCCCATGAGACTTCCTATGCAAGCATCTCCCCATGAGTGGTCTGCAGACAGATCACCAGAGTGCGGTCACAAGAGCAGAGCCATGGTCCTCCCGGGTCGGCCTGCTCCAATGCTGCTTTGTGATGTGGTCTGGTACGTGTCACGTGCCTCATCCCTTCGGTAGTTAAGAAAATGTGACTGGGCTGTTGACTGTGGTGGTGAACCTCCGAGTCAGCTGTCTTGATTCCGATTCTCATTTCACTTTTGAAGATACTAAATGTTAAGAAGGAGATTATATGTTTTCTTTCCGTCACTAGACACACACATTACTCAGCTGAGCCTGCTTGCCTAGCATGTGTGAAACCCTGGGTTCAATCCACAGCACAATGGAAACTGCACTTGAGGGTGGCCTGGGCTTGTGATCCCAGCACTCAGACGGAGGGAGGCACGTGGCTCAGAAGTTCGAGGTCATCCTTGTTGGCTACATAGGGAATTAGAAACTCTCCTGGGCTACATGGAGATCCTGTCTCAAAGGGGGGGGGGGGTGGGCAGGGTAGGAAATGTTCATCGGACATAAGTGTGCTGACTCATTATGAAATGTCAGTATTCTGTAATATTTCTTCCATGGTGACTCCTAAAATCTAATACTGCGGAGAACTTGGAATGAATTTTCTCATTTTCCCTCCAATCATTCATAATGACTATCTTTCAATATAATCCTGTGATATGAAGGGGCCTAGTGACAGCCTTGTCACGACGTCTTATTATTCCTCCTCAGTAGTGTATAATGAATGCTAATATGGAGAAGTTAATTGCTGCTATTTTTAATTTAGGAAAGATCCTGAATATAAATTATATGGTAATCTTTGATGTTTTTTTTTTTTTTTCCTCCCCTTCTGAAAACCGCAGACCAAAGCCCAGGTGAGACGCAGTAGCTGGCACCGGGGGGACTTCGATTACGAACGCCAGGAGACGCTGACGATCAGCTCCGTAAGAGTCGATGATTCCGGAGTGTTCGTGTGTTATGCCAATAATACTTTTGGATCAGCAAATGTCACAACAACCTTGAAAGTAGTAGGTAAATATCTCTATGGGAATGTATAAATTACCGGCAATAGTGAAAGGAGGAATTACTAGATGGTTTCCTTTTCATGCAAATGGGATTCTAAGAACCGATGCGTCGAATTTATTACCAGAGAATGAATGAATGAGGGAATGAATGATTATTCTTCCTGGAGCTTCTTGCCAGAAGAACACCAAACCAGATCCTACCAGTTTACCCCAGAGGACAGTGGAGAGAACTGTCACTCAAGTGCAGACCCGTCACTTTGCCCTCCCACCTCCCCCTCCCCCTCCTCACCTTGCAGCCCTCGCTGAGAGATTGGAGCTTGGGAATGACCGTAGATGCTCTTTGTCAGGCATCTGAGATGCCTGGAGTATTTCTCTGTCTTTCTGGTGTCTTGTGTTGGCCATGGCCTTTGGTCCCTTTGCGGTTTGTGCTGAATTGGGCTTCTCCAACCCCTTTGCTCCTCACTGCTCTGTAGCTTCATGGCTCAGGCCTTCAGGAGGCAGCACTGGTCCTGGAGAGCCTCTGTGAGAGCAGGGTCCTGGGGGGGGTGGCGCTCTCTGCCCCCCCAGGTCCGCCATGTTTGCTCCGCTCTGCTCTTCCCAATGCTGGGAATTCCACAAGCGTTGATTTCCCAGGCAGCACATCGTGGGTTCTTCGTTGTTTTTGTTTTACTCAGACTAATAATAATTATCCCAAAATTATTTTATTCATAGGTTTTTTTGGTTTTTGTGCATTTAAAAACTTTGAGTCTTTATTGTAATTAATATATAAAGTTATGTATCTCTTCATGCCTTTTTTATTGCAACCATTTTCCTGCTGCTTGCTTTGGATAACACCCATGTAGCACGGTGAAACTCCTCTTTGTAAGGAATAATAAAGCAACGCACTGTTTGTTTTCATCTCCCCTGACCCCCAGATTTCAGTAATTTATGGAACAGAGCTCTGTGATTTTTTTTTAAAAACCCCTTTAGTATCGTCATAAAAAATGTGGTGTTTCTGCCCAAGTTCTAATGGAAAGTCTCTCAACAGAGAAGACACTTCGCTTATAATTATAGAGTCCTCACACAGAAAGTGTACTCCTCTGTCCCCGAATGTGATCGTGAGCCATTTATTAATTTGAATAGAGGGCTATGCTTTTAAAATATTAAACTCCATAAGCACTAATTTGCTAAGTTGATTAGGGAGCATGTTGATATATCCTCTTCAGCTCCAGAAAGCTATTAGTAAGGATGTTTTGAACATATTGTTGTATGTAATCGGATTTCAAAAATCCATTCATCAGTTTCCAAGAATTAGAAATGTGTGACTGGAAAGCCAGCCCCGTGGCTGTGAAATCCGAATCTGGTTTTGTCGTGGGTTAGGAGTGACTCGTGGTGGGACAGGAACAGGAAAAGACAATGGCAGGATGATTCTGTCAACGCCAGGAGTAGGGTTTGGATCCAACATGGGACGGGCGTTAGAGTAAGAATTGGGGACTCTGCTAACAACATGATGTTACAGGGCTGCATATAGATCATAAAAAGTTTACTGTGGTTGAAGCGAGTGAACATACCCACCATTTCCCACAGTTACCTTTTGGTGTTTTTTTTTTTTTTTTTTTTTTTGTGGTGTGAGCTGAAGGAATCTGACCTGGTTTGGGGTTAGGGGCCCTGCTGCTTCGCTTTTTACCCCAGTTTTTCTCTGCATTTCCTCTCAGAAGAAACAGCCTCCAGCTCCCCACAGCATTGGAGATGAGAAGAGGCAGATTTTTATGGGAATGTCAGACATAGAGTTTGAACCTGATTAAAAGTTAATGTACCACCAGTTTCTTAATGCAGAAGTACTTGGAAAAAAAAACAAAAACAAACATAGCAGTTTGTTTAGAGTTCCTTCTTTATGTTATGGTACTTGAGGCAGAGTCTTAATAATTCTTACATTATAGAAACTTAAAGATTTATTCCACTACACAACATAGTCCTGTTGTGTTAGGTCAGCCTTTTGCTACTATGACAAGACACCGGACACAAACAGTTCCAAGGAGCCAAGAGTCCTGGCTTGTGGTTCCAGGTCTGGAGACTTGAGGCAAGTCTGGAACAGCATGGCAGGAGCAGGGGTCAGAGGAGAGATGCTTACCGTCTGGCAGTCAGGAGGCAGAGAGTAAGCCAACAAAGGCCAGGCACAAGACAGACTCTTCAGGGGCATCCCCCTACTGACCTATTGCCCGCTAACCACCCCCCCAGCCCCTTCCCCCGTCCCATTCATCAGTAGAGTTAGCAATGGATACCCATTGGTGAACTTAGAATCGTCATGATCCAATCACTTCCTACAAGCCCATTTGCTAGCAACCAAGCCTTTAATACATGGGCCTTTTGGGGGTATATTCTTTATAGTCAAATCATAAAACCTATATTGAGCAAGGTAGACTACAGAAAACCCAGGACCACTTACATATTTGCTCTGTGGTATCGATGGAATTTTTTTTCATTGTGCGGTATCTTGTGCGGTATCTGTGAGGCAGCGTTTATTCTTTTAACATAGCAATATCTAACAAACAATCCACAACCCCTCCTTGTCATAAAGAGTGGCAGGGTTATGTTGTTTGTGATTCTGACCTTAGGAGAGGACCAGCTCCAACTCCAGTTTTTTATTTTGGAATATTTTTTTCATTCCGCGCTGAAAACAATCCCTTTCGAATTGATTCAGTAGTGAGAGGACACTGGATTGTGTTTTTGATCCTGAACCTATCGGCAACCAGAGAGCATTAAAAACTGCAGTGACAAGCTCTTGTGTATATGTAGATAACTACAAAGTTAGTGAAAACTTACAATTAATCTTAAGCATTTGAAAATGAAATAGAATAAAATTTAAACTTTAACTTGATGTAGCTGTTTTTAAAGATTTGAGTATTTTGCTTATTTTTGTATATGAATTTTCATTATACATACAATTTTATTCATGTTCTTATTCTCTCTCACTTAAATGGATAGAGACTAAAAAAAGAGGCCATTCTTGGCTTCTCTTAGACCTATGTTCAAAACTAGACTTTGCTACATGGCTTTGGATCCAAATATAAATCATCTATTTCATCTATAAATTAGAGATTACAAGTATTACCTATAAATTGGAGTGGTCACTAAATCTTTAACCTGGGGCTGGGGAATGACTTACTGGATAAGAACACTTGCTCTGCAAACCTCAGGAAGTGAGTTCAAATCCTTAGTTACCTACGTAAAAAAACTAAGCAAGACTGTAGCCCCCGATACTGGGGTACAGAGACGGGCAATCCTGAGAGCTCCCCGGCCAGCTAGTTTTGCTGAAATGGTGATTCTCTGACTTAGTGGGAGAGCCTGTCCCAAGGCAGTAGGGTGGACCGTGATGAGTGAGCACCTGGAGTGTTGGTCTAGCCTGACAGACAGGCATCATCTCCACACTCTGGATGTGCATGTCCCATCTCCACAGACACCAAATACCACACACACACATACACAGAAAACCCATAACCCGCTTTTCATCTATAAATTAGAGGCTACAGCTCTATGTTCCCGAATGACTGTAAGCATAAATGTCGTAATTATTAAACAAAATGTGTGCTAAAGTGCCTGGGGCAGTTCTTGGCATGTAGTAAGCATTCCCTAAATGGTGGCTATAAAAATAATACCGGGCAATTAGTTTATTGCTCTTTTTCAGGTGCTCTTGGGTTATTATGTAACCATTTCTAAGACTGCATTATTTACTTCGCCCATGTTCTGTCATTTCAAGAGTCATTGTAACCTGTGCAAATAGCACTTTGTACATCTCTAACCCATTTTAAGAAGAGTTCTCAAATGGAAATGATAGGATTTAGACTTAAAAATAGATCATTTAAAAAAAGAAAATCTCGATTGCTAACTGGTTCTGAGAAGGAGTGTGCCAGTTTGTCGTGTGTGGCTCGCCGGGCTTCTTTGAATGCACTTGAGCTTCTTGGGTTTATTTTAAATTAGTTTAGCTATTTTTAATAAATGGAAAGTGCTGTTCACATTTTAATGACTGGTTTAGCTAAACAACCCCCCCTCCGGTTTTAGTTTATGTCCTCTTTCCCATTACCTTAATTCAGATTTGCCCTTTCCTGTCCTTTAGTTGCTTCCAAAAACCATCACCCCCCCCCCCCCCCCCCCGTTCCCCCCATCTCACCGTTAGGGGTGAGAGTCCGGTTTTCATGTTAAGATGCTGTCTGATTGATGGCCCATGGTGTGACAGCATGTGATCTGAAAGGGGCCAACTCTCATCTTCTTCAGATACACAATGATATCTTCTGTAGCATTTTTATCACACATTAGAGCTCATACTAGCCTTGTTCCGTGGTACTTTCTTACTATATTTGTAACTCTTCTGGATCTAGATAGGGGCTATTTTAGTAAAATACCCTGAAACGTGTACCCCACAAGCATGGAGGTGAGTGGTTGGAGAGGCCCTTCTAGGGAATTGCTAGTGATAACAGCAGTATACAAGGCAGGGACTTCGGTGTGTGCCCTTCTCATCCAAGGATGATGTGGCGAGCAAAGAGAGGTCAACGCATGGCTTGCTCACAAGTCGTCTCACTCGGTGCTCGTCAACACTGGAAGCCACCCATTTTGTGATCCTAAGGTGACGTTGTGTGTTCTTGTTGGTTGTGAATATTGATTGTTGTCTTATTCTGTTACAAACAGATAAAGGATTCATTAACATCTTCCCCGTGAAGAATACTACAGTCTTTGTAAACGAGGGAGAAAATGTGGATTTGGTTGTGGAATATGAGGCCTACCCCAAACCTGAACACCAGCAGTGGATATACATGAACATGACCTCCGCTAACAAGGGGGAAGATTATCTCAAGTCGGATAACAAAAGTAACATCAGGTGAGAAAGGAACTAGTGCCCTTCCCTCTCTCTCCCAGCCGCCTTCCCAGCAGGGCCTGGCCTGATGACCAGCAACGCATGGAAAGATGCCCCATGAAGAAACATTACCTAGAGCTACCTCTGCGTCCTCAGCTGAGGACTCCATCTCGTTGTGGGTTTAGAATGTTCACGCCACACTTGCGGATGTATGCTGACTCAGTTTCTCGTTTGGAAAGTGGGAGTTACTTTTCTCTTAGTTTTAAGGGTAACCCAAAGCAATGACTGGCCTATCTTTAGGACACAATAATTCTCCTTAGGAAGCTAGGAAAATTAGTATTGTTACAACTTTATTAAAACTCCGAGGGCAGCTATGAATTATTAAGCTTTGGGCTAGGTCATCAATTATTTTTCTTTACTATCAGATCTCTTATTAGATCCTCAAAACATCATAGTTCCAATAGGAGCAGTACTAATTAATACCTAATTTGTATATGCCTTACATATATCAGCACAAACCTTAGATGTAGCACTTAATCTTTTAAAATTTAGTTTGTTATGGTGTGGGTATGTAATGGTGCAGTAATGTAATGCACCCCAAAGTACGTGTGAAGGTCAGAGACCACCTTTGGGAGTCAGTTCTCTCCTTCCACATTTTACATGCATCCCAGGAATCAAACTCGGGTACCTGGGTTGGAAGCATCTTTACCCACTCACCCCGCTGGCTCTGGAGCTCTCTCAATTCTCCCGTTTTTTGTACACGAGGACACCAAGGCACAGAAGCATGGAGCGATGTGACTGAGATCAGATGACCAATAGGGGGCTGGGAACTGGGTTGAGTTTCTGTGACTCCATTCAGGAGCTGCTGACGGTTGGATGAACACAAGTGAATTGATGAGCTAGCCTGGGTTGTTGAGGGTTGGGCTGAAGAGGGTGGAGTTGGGAAGTACCCAGGTATGGGAGGAGTGGCCGAGGTAGACGCTTGTAGGCTGGGATCTTGTGTGTGTTTGTTTAAAAAGGAATTATTACCACAGGCCCAGTTCCCTAGAAGCTGAACCTGAGACAGGAGTTCAGTGGCATGGGATTTATGCAGAGAGAAAACTGTGAGGGAACAGGCAAGCTGCTGAGTAAGGACATTCAAGGTGACCCTTGGGGGAAGGTTACAGATGTGAGGGGTGATGGACTGCCCCCACAACATGGGTCCGAGGGCACATGGAAACAGGCCTATAGACGAGGCACAGGGACACAGAGGCACCTGCATGGGAGGTTGAGATTAGAAAGTTTGCCCTAGCAGCGGGCTGTGAGGTGAGCGGTAAGAGGAAAATGACCAAGGCCACTGAGCGCGGTCAGGTGGTCACGGCCTGCCCAGCTGATCTATCCATCTAGAGCTCACACTAACTCGAGGGTTATATGCTATTCCGTCTTCACAGTCATCCTGTCGGTCCCCGAGTACAGCAGATGCTTGAATAACAAATACTGCAGGGGACTCTGGGAAAAGAAGTCCGGGAGTAAAAAGAATACCAAGAGATAGCATTATTGACAGAAGCAAGGTCGGCTGACAGTGGGTGGAGGGGAGTCATTATTATGTGGCTCCCGAGGGCCCCAAGAGTCGACAGGAAAATAGAGGGTGTGTGCAGAGCCAGGGTTCCCCAGGACAGAGCTCAAGGTACTGCTACAGTGTGGGCAGAATAGGAAGTGGTCATGAGGGTAGCCTGGGACAGTGACCCCAAAAGTTTGGCTAGCCTAGTTCTGTGTCTTCACATGCAGGTTTTTGTCCCAAATATCATGGTGTGTGTGTGTGTGTGTGTGTGTGTGTGTGTGTGTGTGTGTGTGTGTGTGTATTTTGTTAACACTGAATTAAGTGAGTCATTGATATTTCCCCCCAAATAGGCATTTCTTTCCAAGTAGAAACAGTGACAGAGACTTGGATTTTAGGACAGACTATCCACAGGGGGTTGATATATTGTCCTTCCCTTGTAGATATGTGAGCGAACTTCATCTGACCAGATTAAAAGGCACAGAGGGAGGCACCTACACCTTCCTGGTGTCCAACTCTGATGTCAGCGCCTCCGTGACATTTAACGTTTATGTGCACAGTGAGTAAACTGCAGGACTCCTTATCTTTTTATTTTGTGTTATTGCACGCCGCAGCTCGCGTGTATAACAGCTGCAGAGCTGCGTTTCTTGTGTACTCTGTAAATAATGTTTCATGATAATTTTGACCTTAACAAAGACCTCGTGGTTTGGTGGTTAGAAGAGAAACCGATTCCCTGTCCGACATTTCACTGGCCACATGACCTTGTAGAAGTGTGAATTTCTGAGGGCAGCCTCTGAAGTAAACAGGGGAGCCGGGGAGGCCGCGATTAGGATTTAAGAGAAAGTGTATTATTATTGATTGTTGAACTGGAATGCCAGATGTTGAGTGGGAGCTGGGGTTTGCCATTGGGTGGGGGAGAGATACTGTCAAGCCCTGCCTGCCGGGAGTTTTCTCTTCTCAGACCTTTTGCTCTTCAGGCTGTGATATACCGTTTATGTTTAGATTGCTCTCCCACTAAGATCAATGCGATATTGACCCAGCTCGATGGGTTACTCCTGAGTACTTTAGGAGTACCGAGTGAGCAGACAGCAAGTGGTTGGGGGGGGGGGGCAATTGTCTGTAGTCATGGGAACCTCAGCACCAAGTCCTGCACGGCTGTGGTTCTTAGAGAAATCCCTAAGCAGAGGTGGAGGCCGAGCGGACAGGAGTCAGTCCTTGCGGCTGCAGCTTCTGCCAAGTGAAGGGCTTCTCCTTGGCTCTGCGCTGGGTCCTGCCTGCATTGATAAGGAAGAATAACAGCATGGTACCTACTAGTGTGTTCCAGAAGGTGGCCCAATAAACAAGTGACTGTTAGAGTTATCCATCCTCGGTGTGTGGGGTCTGGGGGAACAGCAGGGGGGCCTTCCTGTGTTAGCTACTTGTTGCAAGAGAATGCAGAAAAAGTAGCTTGAGGGGAAGGGGGTTGGGGTTTGTGCTTGCAGGAAAAGTAGCCCATCTTGGCGGCGAGGGCATGTCTGTGGGGTTAGGCCTGTGGCTGTAGGAGCTTGCACCTTAACATGTTCACCTTATGACAAATCGGGAAGAAGAGAACTGAGGCCTGAAGCCAGTCAACAACCCTCAGTGACCTCCTCTGCCAGCCATGCCTCCTGTCCCAAAGGTTCCACAGTCTCCCCCAAAACAGCATCAGCAGGGAGGATCCACCATTCGGATATATGAGCCTGTTGGGGATGTTTCAGATCAAACCAGAATAGTTCCCCACAAAAAAACCTCAGGAACTGGGCAGCGGGCTGGACTAAAGGGGGTTGTGGATGGGTGGGAGAGGGGCGGGGCGGCCAGGGGAGCTTCTTCCCGCCGCTGGAGCAGCTTACCCGCCATGGTTTCATGTCTATTTATCCCACATATATTTGCCCCTGCCTTGCTATGACAGCAGGTTGGGTGGGGTCAGAGCCATTTGTTATTAAGGAGAAATAACTAGTAAAGGTCTTCTCTGGACTGCTTTTTTATTGAAGCCTAGAGTTGCTCAGCTGTATCAGCATTTCTAGAATTGTGGTTCCTGGTGAAGAGGCTGTATCCGTCAGGGTGCTAGGAACAGACCTGCTAGAACACACACACACACACACACACACACACACACACACACACACACACACGGAATTAGATTGGCTTACAGAATGTTGTCACTGTAGTCCAGCAATGGCGGTCTCATTCAGTCCACCAGGCTGAATGTCTCAGTAGTCCCAATATGGCGCTGAGGGCCAGGAGGATTCCTGGAATCCTGAAGAAGACCCAGATTTAGGGTGGCTCTTCCTGCTTCAAATAATCTGATCAAGAAAATCCCTCTCAGGAGTGCACAGCAGCTTTGGGTTTTAGTTGATTCCTGAGGCAGTCAGATAGACAACCAAGATGAGCCACCTCAAGCACCAGGATGTATTTGAACTGGGCGTCATGGCTGCCTGCCTTTGATCCAGCATTCTGGGAGATGGAGGCTGGTAGATCTTTGTGAATTCAGGGCCAGCCTGGTTTAGACAGTGAGACCCTGTCTCAAGGGGGGAAAGGGTCACATGCCTATGATGTGTACTTTTATGTGGCTGACCCCTTCCCCGCCCCAGCATTTTAAATCTGTTGATGAACGCTGTACCTCCTTGGGTGTGGGGGGAAGGTTTGTGGGATGGAGCTAATGATCCCAAACTCTGGACCACAGAGCTCCTCCTTTCCAAAGGAAATGTTAATTAATATTTCTGTTCCCCAGAACAGTTTTTGATTATTTGCTATCTCATTGGCCCTCAATTCAAATATTTCTAGATTAATTCAGATGTTAATCAAGGGAGCTTAATATATTACACATGGGCAAAATTACCTACTTCTGAAAACCTTAATATTCAACTAATTTAAGAGACGACAGTAGGCAAATCAGTTTTTTTGCAAGCATAATGTGCAAATTGTTCATGCAAAACTTGATTCCGAGTGTAGTAGGCCTCTCCCACCTACCTGCTCCAAGACCCCCAATCCATTGCAGATCAGTGTTTCCAAAAATACAGTAAGAGCCAGCTAACAGAAAAGCAAAGCGAAGAAACCGGTGGACAGTGCCTAAGGCTTTGTCAGGTTTCACAGGTATAAGAAACGTTTTACCAGATTGCTCCTTCCGAATGCCACTCATGTGTTCCTGTGCCTCTCCCCTGTGGACCAGCGGCAGCAGATCATAGGGGAGCATGCTCCATGGAACACATCGAGAAGTTCATCGTGTCATTTTTTTGACTGGGCCTCTCAGCCAGAGGGGGCATTTAGAGACCTCTTTCCCAGCGTGCCAGCTGCCAGCTGCCACTGGGGCATGAGACACTGAGTACTGCAGTACTGACCACTGCAGTACATTCTGACTTTTCTGGGGGTGGGGTTAGAATGGCCGCCGATTGATTTATGAGGCTGCCCTGCCCCACCAGGCAGGGTCAGTTACAACCACATCTGCTGGGGAACTCCACCAGCTTCCAACATGATCTCCCCCTGTCAGGGGAGGCCTTGTCTAGGGCGGGGCTCCCCAGCAAGCACCTTGCCATGGATGGAGTGCCCGCTTCATCCCGCTGGGTGTGTGGAGGACCCGCAATGGGCTCTGCCCTCCAGGTTAAACTCTTCAGGAAGCCTTTTCATTCATGTCAGTTTCTTGCAAATGCTAAGCTGACAAAAGCCATTCATTCCACTCACAAGGCGCATTGAATTTACAAATGGCTTTGACAGTGAGCATATTTGTTCGAACTGTCCACCTCTTGTGAGGCATGTCGCAATTGCTCTGGACTGTTACAGTTGACAGTATTATGGGTTAGGTTTCTTTCTTTTATTTTTTTGATTTTTTTTCCGGTGGACTTAAAATCAAAAGCTAAAATCAAGGGCTGGGGATGTTGTTCAGTTGGTAAAATGCGTCCCTGTCATGCTTCCGTCCCCAGTATTGCATAAAGCCAAGCCTAAGCGTGGTGGTAAGTGCTTATACTCCCAGGCAGGAAGGTCAGAAGTTCAAGGTCATTCTGAGCTATGTGGTGAGTTGAGGCCAGCCTGAGCTGTGTTTTAACCTGTCTCCAACAAACAGCCAAACAAAACTGTTTTAAACATCGAAACTCTGGGAATCATTGTGTCCATTCTGACATCCTAGGGTAACGATGACAGTTATGGGCAATTCTATGCATGGTTTATTCTGTAAATAAGCTTAGCCTCCAGGGGGAAAGGAATTATGTACTGCAAAAATTAGAATTAATGAAAGTCAAGATAATAAATGCACCGGGTTAGCACAGAAATTCAGGCTACTTAGTGACACTGATGTGTAATTGCTTACAAGATTCAGTGCTAAGAAATGCTAATGTAAGTCCTTGATTTGCAGTGGTCTCAATTCTTGAAAAGTCCATTCGTTCTGAAATTTTCTCATGTAGATTTTAGTATAGTTAGTGGTGGGGGGTAGGGAGCCAATCCCTTATATAGGAGACTTGGAGTTTTCATTAAAACAAAACAAAGCCACACGTTTTTTTCCCCCCATTGAATTTGCATTACTGTGATTCCTCTTGGGAGTGCTTGCCCAAGGTGTATGTAGAAGTCAAATTCTTAGTTCTGAAAAGTTAGATGCCCTTGGGGGGAAATGGTGATGTATTTCCCTTGCAAATGAAAATTGAGGAGAAGTGTGTAATTGTAAAAAACTCCAAACTTTACTCCAAAGACACTACTCTTTCCCAGAATCTTCTTGATATTGGGAAAAAATTCTATCGGCCAGCTGTGTGGGCAGCCTGCATCGCTTATCAGGAGCTCCTGGCTGTATCAAAGGGTCCTGGATAGCTCTTTCTCCAGTCTTAAGGGTATTCCCTTCAGTGACAGACCTCAGCCATGAGGGAGGGCTACTGAGGTCCACAGGGATCGGGGAGGGAAAGGAGGACTCACCTTCCTCAGGATGCTTCTGTAGAGCCGACTTGTGTGAAGCTCACGTGACTGGAGTCTACAGTGATGGCTGGACCACACCACATTGACTCTCAGTGCCACCAACAGCTTCACTCCATTCATGGAAGGGTGCGAACCGGGCACCAGAAACAAGTTAAGAAAATGTTCTTTAATGGATTAGTTCTAAATCACTGCATCAAATAATTAACATCCTGCTTGGTGCTCACATGATCATTTATATACCAAAATCAGCCAAAGTAATAAATCACCCGTAATGATGCTTCTTGATGAGAAAGTTCCCCTTTGACCACTTCCGCAAAGTCCAGACTGCTTTGGCTGTATTTGGGGTTATCAATCGATAAATCCAGTTACAGATGGCTAGAGCCTCGCTAGGTGGAAGCAGCTATTTGTGGGACAGCCTGCAAGCCCATTTGCCAACAACGAAGGTGGACCTGTCAAGCCGGCCATGGAGATGGCTTCAGACCGCCTGCCAGCCATCTGGGTTGTCCACCTGGCTGGAATCTCAGGGTCTTTTTTACCAGTGTGGAACGAGAATGGCGGCCTGCCTTCAAGGACTGCTCAATTTGGGGGCTTGGAGCAAGCCTGCCCTTGAAGGAAATCCTCAAGGAACAGCAAAGCTAAGAGAACACTTTCCATAACTGGAAAGTTCCTCCCACCTCTTAGCACTTAGAGTCTGTGTCTGTCTTCCTCTTGCTCCTCAGTGGTTGGTTTTTGGCTACTGGGATTGAAGCCTAAGGCTTGCCTCTTGAGTTGGATGCCCAGCACCCCTGTTTTCTATTAAAAAGGGTGGGGGTGAAAGATTTTCCAAATGAGTAGGTGTCCAAACAAACCATCATGCCTTTCTCTGTGGGGTTTTGTTTTGAAAGGCTTTTGCCTTTTAGTGCTGCTCGGAGGCTTGCTCCTGGACTTAGTAGCTGGGATTCTGAAACCGTAAATAGAGCGGTCCTTCGTGGATGTCCTTACTGTTGACTTGCTTCTTGGAAGCTGTGGGGCTTCCCAGGTGACTGGAACGCACCCGATGCTTGTGACCTTGCTGTCTTGTTCCATGAGGAACTTCTTCAAGCGCAGACTCCAAGCCCCACACTGAGCTGTCCCTGAAGGCAAGACTTCTTGCTTTCACACCGGTAAAGGACCCTGAGATTCCAGCCAGTTGGGCGACCCAGATGGCTGGCAGGCGGTCTGAAGCGGTCTAGATGGCTGGCTTGCCAGGTCCACCTTTGCTGTTGGCAAATTGGGTATGCTGTGTGATTTACATGCAGGCCGTCCTGCAGTGTAGTTGAATGTATCTACTTATGTATTTTTAAATTCAAGCTTTTCTTACCTCAAAAGTTAGGTTTGGTAAACCCAGAAAATGTATCAAGAAGCAAAAATGAAAAACAAATTTTATGTTTACCATTTAAAAGTTTTTTGTTTTTATATTTCATTACTTCCCATTGTTAATATCCCTTATTTTTTAATTTTCTTCTAGACCGTGTGTGTGTGTATCTATCTATCTATCTATCTATCTATCTATCTATCTATCTATCTATCTATCTATCTATCTATCTATCTATTTATATGAGGCTGTCAGCTGGATGTTCTTGCAGAGGACACAGGTTTGGTTCCCAGCAGTCACATAATGGCTCACAACCATCCATTACTCCAGTTGCAGGGGATCAGTTTCCCTCTTCTGCCCTGCACAGGCACACACCTGGGGCACATACATACATGTAGGCAAAACAGTCATATATATGAAATAAATAAATCTTAACCAAGATGAGATTGTGTTATTTCGTATCCTGGCTTTTTAGTGTTGAGTACAGATGTATTGAGGATATCTTTTCAAGTCGTAAAATATTCTTCCACAGCCTCCCCTTGGTATCTCTTTGTACAGATCTTTCATAACTCCTTTAAGCCCACATCTGATACGATTTTGAGACATTATAGAGTAAGACAGTTCTAAAATGATGTGGCTGAGTTTTTAAAAGGAACCTGTCAGGAGTTTATAATCATCTTGTTTAATCTTGAAGGAGTGACCTTGCCCGAGTGCCTGGAGTTAGGAAGTTGCCATCTGTCATTGTGCTTCATGCTCTTATGTCTTCCACACGCTGTCAGTTCTCAGGACCATTCTAAATTAAGGACTAATTCTCAGGTTGTCTTCAGTGTGGTAGTTAATCTATGTAAAAAATAGTTGCTGGTCTTCACATTAATCTATTAGGAGACTTCATACATTTATTTGAGATCGGGCCGTACTTGAATCTGTTTTTATTGTCTCTTAAACTCAGACCGAGTATTGTTTTGATGTGACTTTTTTTTTTAACAGTTGTTTTCCATTGCGCGCAGGCGCTCACGTACATCCATCCATGCCACGCTGTGCGTGTACAAGGCAGAGGACAGTTTAAGGGAGTGAGTTCTCTCCTTCCACCATGTGACTCCTAGGGATTGGACTCAGGTTGTCAGGCTTGGAGGCAAGTGCCTTTACCCACGGAGCCATCTCACTGGCCCCTTGATGTGACGTTATAAAATCTCTCCAGAGAAAGAGAATCTCTGGATACTAGAATGGCTAGAGATGTTGAATTTGGAAGGAAACGTGTGGAAACGAGCCATTGACATAGAACTTGGCCCTTTGACTCTGAAAAAAGATGGCAATAGATGTCCTTCTAAACATCTTTCTCGGCTCCAATGTCCGTCATTCCTTTCCTTCACCTCTCATAAGGTAATGGGTCTTGGGGTGTGTGTGACGCTACTGACAGTGTCTTTGTGAACGCCAGACCTCTGGAGAATGCAGCCACCTTCCTGGGTTCCTGGGTCCCTGTATTACCTAGGTGCCTCATGTGGTCTAACTTTTTTTTTTTTTTAATTAAATGTGGGAAAGCCAAGAAGTAGGTTGAGTGTGTGACTATAAACTTCAATGACGTTGCCCCCTGACCCCTCCCGACAGGAGCGTGAGTAGTCCTTTTAGATCGTGGACCTTCTGCTGTGTGGAAATTTCCTTTTCATTTGAGCCAGGTGTGTTTTCACATCAAATTAGCCTTGTTCGTTTATAAATGGATGCAGGGTCGCCTCTGTTTCAGCGGGAATTTAAATTAATCCAAGAATAGGTACATAATTTTTCTGTGGGCATTATGTCAATATCCTCTGAATTATGTGGCAAAATGAATTACCTACTTTGCAGAGTAGAAAAATGACATTTCAGCCTGTGCCTGTGCGTCTTGGCAGAGCGCATAGGTTTGTGATGGGCGTTCAGGGCCCCGGCCTGGCCCGCATCTGGACTACGCGGCACTGAGGGTCCGGGAATTGAGCTTAAGGAGTCTGACTGAAGCAGGCTTCCTCCAAGTGGAGACGCTATTTGGGGGCTCCATCTTGAAACCAGGAGGGTTTTGATGTTGTCTGTTTCTTTAGTTGTCTGTGTGGCGTTAGGCATGTGTGTTTGCATGTTCCCATCTGTATGCACATGCAGGTGGACAAGTGTGTGTAGAGGCCAGAGGTTGAACATTTCCTTATTAAAGCAAGGTCTCTCCCTTGACCCGTGAGCTTGCTGACGCAGTAGCCTAGGTAACCAGCAAGCCCCTGTCTTGGCTTCCGTACCGGGTTATGGGTGGGGCCGCCAGTCGGTACTGGGGCTCCCAACTCTAGTCGCATTTCCCTTACTCTTGCACAGCAAGCACGTGACCCCTGAGCCTTCTCCCCAGCTCCTAGGGGCTCTTTCTGATGGCTTTTAGAACAGGGATTCTGAAAACTACACATGTGGTCACTGGGTTTGAGCAGCCAACGGATCAAGAAAAAAAAAAATTTTAAGTAGTTAAAAAGGCCAGAAGATTTTTGAATAAAAAAAAATAAATAAAACTCATCATCTAGTTGGGGATACCACTTCATTAAGGTGGCATTGGTTGTTAAAATGAGTTCTGCGTTGGAAATATCTGGGTATAGGAGACTATAGTTGAAGTTTTGTGGTTTGTTGGACAAAATTCTGATTTAAAATGGCCTATTTTGGGGGGTTGGTGGTGTGTGTAGTCAGTTTGTAGAGCTTGCTTAGCATGCATGGAGGTGCCGTGGGTTTGATCTCCCCAACATAAATGAGCATGGTGGTGTACTCCTGTAATTTCAGCTCTCTGAAGGTGGAGGCAGGAGGTTCAAGGTCATCCTTGGCTACATAGGGAACTTGAAGTCAGCCTGGGCTAGATGAGACCAGGCCAAAGTACCCATTTGCCAGTTTTTAGATATCCTTAAGAAGGGACAAAATGCAATATATTTCCAAAATATCTATTCTAAGGATTTCTGTAACACATGCCTATAATATTTCTTTTATTTATTTTTTCTTTAAATCAGCTACAGTTATTTTATACTGCTGTTTGAGGCTGGTTTACATTCCCTCTCATTATAACAATACTGTGACAGGAATATAGCTTCTATCCAGACCCAGCTAGAATGGTGACAGATTGTTGAACATGGCTACTGCATCACCATTCTGCCCCAGCAAACCCAGAGTTGTAAAAACAAAAATCCATCCTTCTGACCACTTCCCATTTGGCCTTGTATTATTTGGAGTCTGCCCCTCCTCCTGCTGATTATAGAGTACGGGCAAATTGTATTGGGCACGGGAGCTGGTTAAGGTGGGCAGGGCCAGAGAAGGTCTACTCAGAACCACTCCCCTGCAGGAGGTGAATGGAAGGCGAGTCTCCCCAGCTTCCTGCTGTGTGCCTGGAGCCTCCTGGTGCTAGCCGCCAACTCTTGTTCTATGTACCGCATTCTTAAAATTAATTTTGTTCTTGTTTTCCACATGGACCTGATGGTGCTGAGAAGAATATTTTTCAAAATCACCAATCTGCGGGGTAAATCAGTGTTTCGGATTTTAATTGCATGAGCAACAAATTCTCACATTACATTAACAAATTACTGCCTACAAGCTGATCATTGTTGAGGATACCGGATGGCTTAAGTCTACAATGCTTTTCAAATGGAAAAGGCTATTTAAAAAAAAAAATCTGCACAGGAAACATGTAACTTAGACACTTCTTAGGCTTATCAAAAACCCCAACTTGGGAGGAATTAGGGAATGTGTCATTTGATATCCTACTTATTTCAGAATGTCTAAGAAACTACAGCTCTGACTTAACCTGGAGAATTGCAGAGTTATGTATCTTTAGCAGTGGAATGCATATTTAATGCCATACATGGTGCATTGAGCCACTTATAAAATGCAGATAAGCTCAGATTTTCATTTTAGCAATCAGTTCTACCTAGCTCATTCTTTATGCATTAAACATTTTCCTAATACAACCTGCCATGGACATCCCACACTGGACCAGTGTGACTTAGCCTTTTCAGAATGAGGTATCACACCACCAATACTGAGGGCAGGGCTGGGACTAAGTAAATAGGAGGACAAAATTGGAGGAGGCCCTCACTCATAGGTCCCCACGTGCACCTTCAGGGCTAGTGTTTCTGAACTGTGGGCCACTTCTCTGGCCCCTTCTAGTCCTGGCCTCCATTGGGTTCCTTTAAGATACTTTGTTTAAAAAACAAAACAAAACAACAACAAAAACCACACAAAGTGCTGGGTCAGCCCTTTGGCTTACAGAAGCTGGGGGTCGGAGAAGGAATCTTCATTTGGTGTCTCAGAAAGCCTAATGCACATCTAAGGTTTAGGGCCCTCTGAGGCCCGGCAGGACAAAAGCAATTCAGCTAGCCTCAGGTAATGACCCACCTGGGATAGCAGCTTTAAAAACAACCACCAAAACCTCCTCAGTTAACCAACCCAGGAGCAAGTAGGCCAGTCAGACCACATCGCCGGCCGCGGCCAGCCATTATGTAACTGCTACCAGGTGTCACGCTAGAAGGCTTGTCACTAAAGCAAAGAATAATTGATAATGCATGTTTGAGCCGTTCCAATTTTTTAATTAAAAATGTTTTATACATTCACTTTTGGCTCCATGTTCACTGTATGATTAAAAAACAAAGGCTGGAAGAATAAAGTAGAAACAATCCCTATGCCTCTTAGCCAGTGTCAGCCCTGTTAATGCCATAAGGTGCCCTTTCAGCGTTTAAGAATTCTTTTTCTGTTGTCCATCTTAGGACATGATGGCCCTAAGCAAGGGTGAGGGACAAAATCAGTGGACCCAGCTAATGAGTTTGAGATGTTTGCGTCCTGCCGTCTCCGCCACCTCTTTGTAGACTTCCCTACTCATTGTTAATGTCAGTATTTTTTTAGACTCCACCTGTCTAAGGTGTACATGTAGATTCCCTGTCTCTTGCTTCTCTGTTTTGAGAGTAAGGGGACTAGGTCTCCTGGCCAGGAAAGCCACAGTTAGATTCCAGTTATCTCCTTACGACATTGATCACCCTTGGGTGGTCTCATATCCATTCCCTAGCTCTTACTGGGTGTCTACTGCCACCAGACCTACGCCATTAGTCTAACCTATGGCTCTTGCCATTGAAAGTCTGATGAAGGAGGCAAAGCATGAGCTTGAATAACAAAGTCGGATGTTCCTCGGGGCCCCAGGAATGGAGATAGAGCTTGGCTTGGAAGAAGTGTGGGGTGGCTTAGAAAAGGAGGGTGACTCTTGAGCTGAGTCCAGAGGGACCCACCGTATGGCTGCTGTGGTCTCCAGCAAAATAGCATTCTCCTCAGAGTCCACTATTGTTTTGTGCCCTACTTTTCAGCCTGATCCCACAGTTGCTCGTGATAATTAAATGAAACTTGCCAGATGGATGCTTTCGCAAGATAATGGCACGTCTTCTTGCTCTATTTGTGAAAGCTGGCATTAGATCCAAATTCTCAAGGATGCTCCTACCTTGAGGATGGCTTTGGAAAGTAGTGGTTCTTTTGTGGTGTTTGCCAAATGGCCTGCCATCAGCAGGACCAGGTTGAGTGACAGGTGGGTGTGTCATGCATGTGGACACCGATCCCTGCCAACCCATATTGCTTCTGAGGAGGTGGGGTGCTCTACAGAAGAGCAGTGGTCCTGCCGAGATGTCATTTATCATTGTTACTTCCTTCAGGAAAACAAAACTCCTTAAGCTTCTGACCCGTCAGTCTTTCCCTCTCTCATCTGTTGCTCTTATTAGTTCGTGTGTAATTGATGTTGAAATCCCAGCCTTCAGGTTAAAACACACTGTCGTCACACTGTCTTAAAGAAGCAATTTTCAGAGCATTAAAGGGAGAATGAAGGGTGGTAAATATTGTCCATTTAATCTGTAACCAACTTGCTTAATTGGGGGGGGGGGAGAGCATAGCATTCCAATAGAAAACAACTAAATCAGTAATAATAGTAAAAATAACAAATGCATCATCTGTGAGTCATTCTTGGTTCTTTTAAAAGATGTCTATCACATTTACTTATTTGCATGCCATATGCCCCAGCATGCTTGTGAAAATAAGAGTGTGTGAATACAACAGCATACACATGGAGGTCAGAGGGCAGCTGGTGGGAGTCTGTCCTTCCACTGTGTGGGTCCCAGGAATCAAACTCAGATAGTCGGGATTGGTGGCAATCTTTACCTGATGGGATATCACAACAGCTCTCATTCTTAACTCTTTACGTGCTCGGTCACATTTACTCACCACCCTGCAGGATGGTCGCCATTATGCCCTTTCTATAGATGAAGAAAGAGAGTTAAGAGAAGGATTCAGATGGAAGCTTGATCAGTTTGGATTGTCACTACACCCCTGTGTAGTTCTTATAGCCTGCGCTTGTCTCCAGTGACGCAGGGGACCATCTCTACCTGCAGGATGTTGACTGTTAACCACATTCATCCTCAAAGGGTTAGAAGCCCTCGAGGATATTGCCATCAGAACCGTACAGTAGGAGTTCATCTTCCTTTCACTTGAGAAATAATTTCAAGACTTTGAAATTGTTGAATATCAATTGATTATTGTAGTTACACAGGACTGCCAAATTAGAGTCTTCCCGCTGGTACAATTTATGTTTTTGCTGATTATACTCAGGCTGTGGATAATATATATGAACAAAGCCATGGGACTAGTTTCCTCTTCCCGCTTTCTGTCTGTGTTTTTTGTGAAATCAAGGTTTAGATGCTCACACTGTCATTCACTATGGCTTTTTAACTTTCCTGTAAGGATAGCAGTCCAACTCTTTCATCAGCACCACCTCTTGCACATCCTTAAAGGAGAGGATAGCTTCTATTTGTCTGCAACAACTCCTAATTGTATCTATCCCATTGCCCGTCATTTAACATGAAGGGTCCAGGCAGGTAGAGTGGCTTGAACTCCTATTGGCAAGGAGTCTAAGTTGAGAACGCTGATTTTTGACCTGAAGCAGAAACCAGCCAGGTTGATCTGGGCAGCCTCTGCCATATAGAGCTCCTCAGGATCCCTGTGCCTTCGGTGGATGGGGAGGGTCCATGCCATGGACGGCACCCCACTGAACCCTCGTGCCACCCTGGGTATCTCCCATCCCTGGTGTTTGGGAGAGCGGCAAGTCAGGTTCCTTGGCTGCCTCCTGAAGGACCTAGGGATGGGAGAAGAAAGAAGGGAGAGAATCATCCGGGGATGTTTAGCAGACTGACATATGGCTATTTCTCTTCCTGCAGCAAAACCAGAGATCCTGACGTCTGACAGGCTCAAGAATGGCATGCTCCAGTGTGTGGCAGCGGGATTCCCGGAGCCCACAATAGACTGGTATTTCTGTACGGGAGCAGAGCAAAGGTAAGAGGATTATTTTTGGCACTGCTTAAAATTCAGAAGGCAAGGGCTATAATTCAGTTGCATTTCAAATGTGTTTTCAGACTTACTATTTATTTTTTAGAATAAAAAAGCTACATTTTGATTATTTCTTTTTCTCCTATATCTTTGTGGCTTTTTAAGAAGGGGATAATGGCTATATTTTTCCTGGTCGACATTAATTTTGTTTGCTTGAAAAATGATTACTGAATGGCTTCTCTATTTTGGTGGTTATCTTTTTGGGTTTATCATGCAATTTCTAGCCTGCAGGTAGATAAAGCAATTTCCCAGGACAGAGTAATTAGATTTCCATTCTATACACAGGAGGTAATGTGTGTGGGAAATGTGGCTGCAGTTATCATGAAAAAAATTACCTCAGAAGTTAATTGCCAAGTAACCAAAAAGTAATGATCGCACAATTACAACATACATATGGCGTTTGTGAGCAATGGATTTGAAAAAGTATTTCTCCTTGATTAGGTGCCCAGCCCCCGAAACAAGGAACATCTGCCATTGTGTGGCTTTCCCTCGCTGCCCGCACTTAAGCCTTAAATTGTCCTCTCACATTACCTGAAGATGAAAATGGGGTCAGCGTGCCACTTTTACACATGAAACACCACGTTGTGCTCCTGCTTCCAAAGCTTAGTTTGGCTTCATGAATAGTCAGAATAGCAGTGGACATTTTATTTTTCATGGGAGACGTTGTAGGCCGACACGTCAGGATTGGTTATGTGGGATTGCTGTTTGGGTGTGGGTTTTAGCAGAATGTTTTGTTTGGGGTTGCATAAAACCTCTGAAGGTTGTGCCCTCCATGACACAGCCTGCGTGATTATCATGTGCTCAGCAACACGTTTACATGGAAGTTAACCCTGTGGTAAACGCTGGTCTAGCGTACACCGTGCTCGGCTGCACCCACGCCTCTGCCTGGGTGTATCCGAATTTTAGAGGGTAGGGAGAGAGAGCGGACCAGGTGAGCGCCTGACATATGTCAGCCTTTAGTATGCAATGGAAAAGAGGTGTCCGGGGATGTCTTCTGAAGAGAAGATCCCTGCAGCCCGAGTGGTCATCACACACATGGGATGTGCTTCCGACTCCGGGCCCCAGGCCCCTCCCTACTGCACTTTCTGAGTCTTTCTTGTTTCCGTTCTTGTTGATTTCTTCTGATCTCCTCTTCTCCACTCTTTACCTTCAGCCACCACTCCCCCTTTCCAAATTTGTTTCTTTCCAAGAGTCTGTGGTGGGGCGGCATCTGTTGCTGGGGGCCTTTTGAGCCCATTTCTTTCGGCCGCCCTTGAGACTGTCCGGCCCTAGAAACCTAACAGGGGAGAATTGATGAAACCTGGCGAAACTCAGCGGGTCGGGCACTCGGAGGGGTCAGGACACAGGTCCTTGTCCAACCTCTGAACCTTCACTCTCTCTTTCGGCTCTTCCATAGTATTTCCCACACTCACAGGGCCCCAAGGGATTCATTCTCGGGCCACCCCGGCCTTGACCGCTGGGAAAGGGTGTTTTCATTGGGTCTGCGTTTCCAGTCAGACAAGTGTGCCGGACAGAGGTGTCACGTGCTTTATGTGGTGTCCTGGTGGAAGCCGCGCCCCCACACTGTTGCTCTCTTTTGTTGTAGGTGTGCCGTTCCCGTCCCACCAGTGGATGTACAGATCCAGAACGGATCTGTGTCGCCATTTGGAAAGCTGGTGGTGCGGAGTTCCATAGACTCCGGTGTCTTCCGGCACAACGGCACGGTGGAGTGTAAGGCCTACAACGATGTGGGCAAGAGCTCCGCCTTCTTTAACTTTGCATTTAAAGGTAACAACAAAGGTATATTTCCTTTTAATCCAATTCAAGGGGATGCTTAGGCTCTGTGTCCCATACCATGATCTTAACTCCATTCCAGTGTTGGTCATGTCATTTCTGGTAATGCCTACGTCATACCATGCTGTCATCAAACTCACAGGCTCTCATTCCATGCTGGTCTGCTGATGGAGCCCATGCTTTTACCAGTGTAATCTTAACCGTTCTGCTTTACCTGTTCTTTTTGTGTTTGTATGAGCTTCTTGACAAGTTATATACGTCCAGTTAAGTTGAGCATTGGGAACCTTCCTGCCTTATGCATAAAAAATATAATTAGGAGACTTTAAAATTTTAATTCGTTGGATGTGGTGGCACATGCCTTTAAGCTCAGCACTTGGGAGGTAGAGGCAGGTATATCTCTGTGAGTTTGAGTCCAGCCTGGTCTACAAAGCAAGTTCCAGGACAGCCAGGGTTACACAGAGGAAACCCTGTCTCAAGTAACCAATTAACTAACTAACTAAGTGATTAAATTCAATTAAAAATTTTAGTTATTTAAGATGAGTCACACTTTGTTAAATATGTCTCAAAATATAAACAGTATCCTTTATATGATTTTGTCAGCAAATGATTTTTCCCCAGTTTTATTTGTGTGTGTGTTTATGTTTATACATGCTTGCCAGTCTTCACTGTCAGAATCGTACAGAGCTTTGTGCATGCTGTGTAGATGGCCTTCTGTGAGTTACATGCCTTGTCCAGCCACTTCTTTCTTTACATTGTGCTTCCCGAGTGACTAGCAGGCCACATGACCGAATGCGCACATATAAGACGAGGGTACTGGGCACCTGAGTTTCTTTTAGTGCCCAGTTTCTGTGGTATTTAGTAGTGGCCGTAGGGCTCATGCTGAAAAGCTGCATGTCCTCAGTTTTTGGAGAAGGAAGGGCAGAATCAGAGCACTACTCTCCGTGCGTGTTGTTACTTTTCTCAGACAGAGCAAGGAGAAGGATGCTTCAAAAATGCCTTTCCTCTCTGTAAAAGACATTTATGCTCAGTGTAGAACATTTAGAAAGCATAAGAGAGCAGAAAGAAGAAACCCAGAAAGGAAGTCCATTCAGATGGTGCTTCTCATTACAAACAGCGTAACCTTCTGTGTGTGCTACGGAAAGTTCCTTTTCTCTGTAGTCTGGCTTCCACTTAGGTCTTGAAAGATGCCCATGCCCATGCATTACACCATGGGGGTGTGGATATAGTGCAATGTTAGGTCACTTGCCCAGGTCCATCCCTAGCACAAAGTAACAACATCAATGATAATAGAATAAAATAAAAAAGAAGGAAGGAAAGAGAGGAAGGGATGATGCATTTGAACCCCAAGAGTAGGATGTGTTCCCTGCATGCGCCATGAGAGAAGTGGTTCAGTTTGGGACAGGTGGTGGCGGCCAGGCTGTCGTCCTGCCAACGGTTGACAGTCACAATTCTCTTCTCTTGCAGAGCAAATCCAGGCCCACACCCTGTTCACACCACTGCTCATTGGTTTTGTGATCACAGCTGGCCTGATGGGCATTATTGTGATGGTTCTCGCCTACAAATATTTACAGGTGACCATTGATTTGCTCGCTCTCTCTCCCGGATGCCTGCCGCGATGGCCGAGGCATCGATGGTTAAACAGTGACGTGTCTTTCTCTTTCTCCTCCAGAAACCCATGTATGAAGTACAATGGAAGGTTGTCGAGGAGATAAATGGAAACAATTATGTGTACATAGACCCGACACAACTTCCTTATGATCACAAATGGGAGTTTCCCAGAAACAGGCTGAGTTTTGGTCAGTATGAAGCAGGGGCTTTCCACACAGCTTTCTTGTGTATACATAACAATGGTTTTAAGGAACCTGTCCTGGCTTCCTTTGTCTTGTTTCACCTGAAACAAGAAGTGCTTTGTGAAACCGTACTGGAGCTGGCTGGGTTAGCAAAAAGAGCACTATGGTGAAGTGTCTCCAGACACATTCGCCTTCAGTTGCCTTGTTGACTTTGGAACCGCGCAATGTGTCCATCGGGTCCCTCCCGCTGACCTTGTCTTCCTTTCTAAAGGGAAGACGTTGGGTGCTGGCGCCTTCGGGAAGGTGGTTGAGGCCACTGCATATGGCTTGATTAAGTCAGATGCTGCCATGACGGTCGCCGTGAAGATGCTCAAGCGTAAGTGACTGCGGGCCATTCGCTACCTGTGCCCACCACCAGTTTGCCTCACGGGGTTGTTTTTCTTCTGTTTGTTTTGCTAAGATACAGTGTTTTCCATTTTAGCAAGTGCCCATTTAACAGAAAGAGAGGCGCTCATGTCAGAGCTGAAGGTCCTAAGCTACCTGGGCAATCACATGAATATTGTGAATCTCCTTGGAGCATGCACCGTGGGAGGTGAGTCTTGTGTCTACAGCACCTGTTCCCGTCTGTCCAGCTATCAAAATAGGATTTGGGAAGTGCTTAATTATAAGCTTTCTGGGAGACTTTTTTTTTTTAACCTAGTGTTTTGTTTGTTTTTGGTTTTCCTAAGAATGTAGTTTTTTGTTTTTTTGTTTTTTATTTATTTATTTTTTTTATCATTTCTGTGTGTTGGGAGCCTTCAGACTTCCTGTCGTCTTGTTATTTGAGATGCAAGCTATAGTGGTCTACACACTGTGTTGTAGAGCATTGGAACCACTCCCCACGACTGTATTTTGGGGCACATTACTCAGCTTCTCGTTCCCCCTCCCCTTCGTTGGTCTTAGGGACCTCTATCCATCTCTCTGCAGATCAACATTTTAACTTCCACAAATGTGTGAGAACACACAGGATTTTTCTTTGTGCAGAGCCGCTCACAATCTCCTTTGCTCATTAAACATTGCACGCATGTATTGAATTATAATACCCTCCTCCTTAAACAGGTACAGGGATATAGCTTTTGGTTGTATTCCAAGGCAGGGAATAGCCAGGATATGTGCAACATACTCTCATGGATGCTACATCAGCATAGGCCCTTCGCTGGCTTGGCCCACGCAGAAGGCTTTTCTGATCTTAAAGCTTTTCTATATTGCTGGGTCATAATTAGTCACTCAGGAGTTAATGTTCATTTGCCTGCTGTAACTGGAAGTAGCCCCGGGCCTCCCACTTCTCAAATGCATACCAAATAGAGCAAGCTCTTCACTTCTATTAAAAAGAAGCTTCCAATTCTAACCCCTTAGTCAGTGTTCCCCTCAAGGATGTCTTGACGTTTGCAGAAGGCATTTTGTTCTAGAGGAACAAAGGTGTGTAGAGTGAGCCGTGGTGGTCTGTCTCCAGAGAGCCACAGGACAGTAGACAGGTTTAGATAGTGTCTCAAAACAGCCCCTGTAACTGGTGCTTCATCACGCCACGAATTGTTCATGAGACGGTTTCTACCCACGGTAATTCATTGCCTGTTAACTTCGGACCTGTGCTTTTAAACATCCAGAGCACCAACCCTCTTTATAACCTGTAACGCTCAGCAGAACGGGGCGCTTCAGGTTCTTTGCCCACTTTTCCATGGAGCCTGGGCTTAGCTGACTCTTCCATGTGGTTAACTTCCCTACCGGGCTACAGCTCGGGTTCTTCATTTTCATCATAACGTTACAGCAAGGACACAAAAACCTGTCGGAGTCAGAAGTGGATCAAAGGGTCCCGGCAGGAAGCTTGATCACAGGAGAACCTTTGAAAGTCATCACTTGTGGCCGCAAAGCCAGCAGTCACGTCTGGCCCCTAATGTTCGTGTCACTTAGACATCTCGGTAGAAAGGGGCTTGCTTGTTTTATTTCACGGGACACAATGCTGCTCTTCTGATAAGTGATGTTAATAGATAGAATTATGTTGGGCCTGAGAAGGCTTAGCCACTGAAGCTGCATGTTAATAGCCGCGGTCACCCTTGGGGTTTCAACAGGAGGCAGGATTATCTATAGTGTTTCTTGCATCTTGCTAACATTTTATTATATCCTCATAGGGCCCACCCTGGTCATTACGGAGTATTGTTGCTATGGTGATCTTCTGAATTTTTTGAGAAGAAAACGTGATTCATTTATTTTCTCAAAGCAAGACGACCAGGCAGAGGCGGCACTTTATAAGAACCTTCTGCATTCAAAGGAGACTTCCTGGTAAGGCCGATTTGCATAAACAGTCAGCTGTAGACAGGCAGTTCGTGGGGTCATGAGGGTTTGCAATCAAGGCTGATTCTTTAAAAAATGAACTGAGGTACTCTGAGGTGTGAAATCGGAATTATTAAATTATTTACACGCGACTCACTATTTCAGAAGTTCAGCTAGTACCCTTGAAGATTCAAATTGAGATTGTTACTGATTTCTTTTATTGCGTGTTTCTGTTCTCCCTAACCAAATGCCTTTTCTACCTGTTTCTTTTTACCGTGGTTCCATTCTTGTGTTTCCATTCTTGTGTTCCTGAGCTTGGGTCTGTAGGTACCCTCATAGTGGAGTTATTGACAGGGAAGAAGGTAAATGCTACCATGCAGTCATAGTAAGTCTTTGGGGCTGAGCTGAATGGCCAAGAGCAGTGAGCACATTTCCATGTGTAGACTTCTGGTCCTCGGCATTGTTATTGTGTCCCTGGTTGGCCCCCTCACTCTATTGTGTTATGAAGACATCGTTACTAAAGACCATTGTTTGAATTCTGGACCCCTTTGACATTGGTCTGAAGGATGACGACGTAAAGAGTGATGTGTATGCAGCTTCAAATTCCTTGGAGAAAAACGAGTTGGATGTACAAACAGAGTAGAGATCTCTACCGTGGCTTGTGTCTCCTTTCTTCTCAAGAGTGCTTGAGATCCACCATAGAAGGAGCCTCCCCAGGTCCTCCAGGCCAGTGGGAATCGTATTCGTACCTTTAGCCCTTGCAATTCCTGCAGTTGTGTGGTAGATCTTACCTCTTTTCATGTTTCCTTTCAGCCCTGGGTTCAAATCCTCGCACCAGAAACTAAAATGATGAAATTGCTTAGGAAGTGCACTCTGTTTTTAGACGGCAGGCTTTTGTCTTCCAAAGTCTTAATTCTAGACTTTTAAGGAGACCTTAGTAGATGCGGATGAACAGTTATCTCGTGAAGCCTTTTCCCACCACTAAAGTTGAAAATATCAAGTGAAGCTTTGTCTTTTCATTTTAGTCCTGTAAGCTTTAGTCGTTTCTCGTGGTAGTGAATGCCACAAAACCCGTCTTTGGTTAGTTTCTCTTGAACACGGACTCCTCATAAAGAGGCAGGAGCCACTTTGCCTCTAGGCTGGAGCCTGGGCGGGCCCTGCGTGTGTTTTTTAACTTACTGAAATAATGGGCCTGCACTGTTCTGTCCTGTGTGGTGTTCTTTGCGCTTTGGGATCCCATATGGGGTTGGAGCCACCAGCACACTCTGAAGGAGGTTGTTGTCATGGTGTTTCCATGCTAATCAGAGGCAGGAAGTACTAGAAATCTTGAAGACTCTCCAGCCAAATGTTGCAGATTCAAGAGGTCCAGATGGTCTAGAAAATCATCCAAATTATTGGTGTTTATCTGAACCAAACTTGGTTTTCTGAAACCTTTTCCCTCAGTCGCTGTGTGCTCACCATCTCCCCCTTCACATGTCTTGGAAGTCCCTTGCTAGCTTCCCACTTGTCTGACGAGGGGCTAATTTAGAGTCTGAAGTAATGTGAGGTAACAGTTTTTGGCTCCTTGTCTCCCATTAAATCCACTATAGCTGGAGATGGGTCTCTTCTAACCTGATCCTCCCTACCCCCCAAAAAAGACATTCCTGAGGATTGGACCTTAATAGTGAATGGTAAATTAGACCTTAATATCGAAGGGTAAATACTCGTATCTCACAGAACCCATTTGAAACTTTTCCTTCAGCGGTTGCATTACCGTTCTTGACATAAAATCAGTCTGCTGTCTGCTGCAGCAGGGAAGAGCTGCCGCCTGACCCGACAGTGCCAGGGCTGTGTCCCCTTTCCAGTTCTGTTGAGTTCTGACTTGGGTGTTTCATCTCTCCAGCAGTGACAGTACCAATGAGTACATGGACATGAAGCCCGGAGTTTCCTACGTTGTGCCAACCAAGACAGACAAAAGGAGATCTGCAAGAATAGGTGGGTCTCTATCAAGCAGCCAAAACAACCCGGCATGCAGGGACTGTAGTCAGACCACGTTTTCATCTTGTCTCAGGGATAGGGGCTGGGGGTCAGGCGCTGAGTTTCAAGAAATGTGGTACGAGGATTTCTGCCTCTTTCCCACTAAGTGGAATGGCTACATCATTCCCAGGGATAACCTGCTGCGGCCAAGCAGGTGGTCAGTGGCACTTAGGGCTCACGGGTAGATGTTTCAGAGAAATGCATGTTTTTATATCTAATATCTTACTGTTATCTGCGAGGTTTTGAAAATGGACCCACCATTGTCCTAAGGATTCTGAAACCCTATCGGGGATTATTGGCTAGCTATTGACTTTGTGACTCAGTGTCCACCTTTCCTTCTCCCTGAGGAGGTGATTGGCCCAGGAGTTCACTCTGTTCATTCATTGCTAGTCTTTGGTACCGTGACTGCTCCTGGCCTCTCCTTTCCCGCTAAGGTTTTTATTGCTAAGAAACCCCTGCCTTCCTCATAGACTCGTATATAGAGAGAGACGTGACTCCCGCCATCATGGAAGATGATGAGCTGGCTCTGGACCTGGACGACTTGCTGAGCTTCTCCTACCAGGTGGCCAAGGGCATGGCGTTCCTAGCCTCCAAGAATGTGAGTGGCAGTGAGTCTCGAAAGAGGCACAGAGTCCGTCCCCCCCTTTTTTTTTAACTTGAACATTTCTCTAGTCCTAGTTAGAATGCAGAGTGTCATTTTGAAGTGTGGTAACCAAAAGCAGAGGAAATTTCGTTTCTTCACGTTCCAACTGCTGTCTCTTTGGAGTCCCTGCTCTAATTTATAAGCTTGAAAGTGCAAACCTGTCTAAATGAGCTTCCATGAATATTCTTTTATATGCAGTGAATTCATTTAAAACTTTGGCTTCAAGATGTGGGATACACTTGTAGAAAATGGAAAGATAATGGTTTTATCAGCCAATGCGGGAGTCCGGAGTGGGCCTCTCTGGGCCTCGCTATTACTACAGCGCACAGCTGGGCTCTCTCAGGGGGGGCCCTACAGGCTGTATGTATGGAGTGCCAGGAAGTAAGAGGTCAGAGAGAGCAAAGAACAGTTAAGAAAAGGATGGTGGTGGGAAGAGAAGGCTGGAGCCTGATCCTGGTAGGGACAGAGGTATCCCCCAGGAGAAAGGAATCACCCAAGAGTGACATTTCCAGGCAACAACCAAACTGAGAGATGGGTTGAAATGAAGACCTCCTTCCTTATGTCCTTGGGAGATATCAAGTTGAAGCTGTGAAATGGTGTTTTTTTTAGGAGAAGACATTCAAAGAGATGCATACCAAATGAACTTTCAGCTTAGAAATGCAGTTTGACTATTTATAATACATTTTCGTATGAATGAAAGCAGTCGGAGGGGGAGAAAGACATTTATTAGAATTGGGTTGGGAAGCAATTATAGTAATTAGAGTTCTGATCGTGTGAAACACAAAATGTGCATATCATTTGCGGCATACTTTTTATTTTTGGTGTACTAAATACTTTAAAACAAAAGTTTTTGTTTTTTTTTTAATGTAAACAGCATTGTAGTATTAAAAATAGTTTTCTCTTTGAGAGCTGATGTGAATGGCTGTCAATTTTCTTTCTACCCCAATAGTGTATTCACAGAGACTTGGCGGCCAGGAATATTCTCCTCACTCACGGTCGGATCACAAAGATTTGTGATTTTGGTCTAGCCAGAGACATCAGGAATGATTCAAATTATGTGGTTAAAGGAAACGTGAGTACCTTTCTCTGTTCGATGGGTCTACACAGAGCGTTTTGGTATCCTGTATCCAGTTTTGAGGCAAAATTGTTTTCTATGATCGCCATAATTCAGCCCCTACCTTGTAATGCCAGCTTTTTAGCAAAATTTAAACGGAGTGCTGAGCACTACTACCACTTACATTTGATAATAGAATTCTTAGTTATAATTATGTAATTAGGGGGCATGTGAAGGAAACAGAAATAGCCTTAATTTTCATTATAGTCTGAGAATAGCAATGAATTTGATTTTGCTCAACTGTAACAAATGTAGACCTGAAGGTCACAGTAGGCAATTTTTTTTTTTTTTTTGAGGTTGAAATACCATGTGAAAATGACTACAGTCTAAGATGGTATCAGAGTTAGCTGTATGGAATGCTGGGTCTCGTAGTCAGTGTAGGGCTATTAAGTAGACTCATAAATAATGGTTGGTTTGTGGAACATAGTGAATTTTTCAAAGTGCTATATTTCACCACCGGCCTTTTCTATAACCTCAAACACACCCGTGCCTTAGAACACATTGTCTTCCAATTTTTATAGCAGGAGAAACTAAGGTGTAGTATATTTCAGTGATTTATATCTGAGATAGCATAGTCAATAGGAGCCAATGGGTATGGAAGGCCATAACCTCCTAGATATATATTCTTCGGTGCCTATTTTTCCCAGGGCCATTTGAGCAGTCCATATTTATTCCTGGAGGTCAAGTTTTGTGTCTGTCACGATGATGCAGTGCCTTCTCTTTCATCACCATGGTACTCTGTTGGTAGGCTGTGCACAACTTGGTTTTGTAAAGGTGTTGCTGGCTTTATATCCTAGCTCAGTCATACAGTTCTGAAAAGGCTCTAGCAAGGTCAGATTTTTTTTTTTTCTTCAGAAGAACTGATAAGACCAAATTCTACCCATCCTGGCTTAATACTTGAAGGAAAATGGAAAATGCTTTAGTATTTCGGCCTCTGAATGTTGATATAGGGGCAAATAATAGGGAAATGGAGTGTCTCGGCCCAGGCTGGCTGAGTCCTGATCTGGTCCCATTTGCAGGGTGTGTAACTGACAAGAGGTAATTACTCAGTAGTTAAAGGAGTTAGTGCTTGGCAGAGGTCTCAACACAGGCCCATTCTCATTCCTCTTTGTGGTTTGGAAACGAAACCATCAGGATAGAGCTTGGGTCCCAGCGCCTCCCTGGCTAACTCTGCAGGTGACAGGTTCGTTCGTTGAACTAACCAGTTGTTTGAGGGAGTTGAAAGCAAGGAAATGCACATGACATGGTGCTGCGTGGGAGCTGAAGTTGTAGTCATTGCCCAGTCTCTTCGTTCTCTGAAAATTCTTTCAGTTCTTGAGAATTCTTCATTATTTTTCCACCCTGGGCTCTGAGTCCAGGGTAGCCTATGGGTCCCTTGTCAGAATACCATTTCAAATGAACAGAATACTTAGATTTAACCAAGGAAAGCAGGTATGGTGGATGGCAGTGACCAGATTTTGAAAAGAGAATTTATGGTAGACAACGTACGTGCTTCTTTATTGTATGGAGCAACATATCATAAAAGCTATTCTAATTTCAAAATGATAGTGAGTGCAAGTTTTGTTTTGAGATTCCAGGAAATATTGAGATTGAATGTGAAGGTGTCTGGGGGCTGCAGAGGACTCGTCCTCTTTTACTGCTTTTTATAGTTTTAGAAAATGCTAGACTTCACTTAGAAGTTAATTTTTGTTAGATACCCAGCACCCTTGAGACACTCATCAATCCTAAATTAACAGTCCTGGTTGGAATTGCAGCATAAAATCTGGGATTAGATGGTAGATAAGTTTTATAGTTTGCATCATTCCTTACCCCAACCCCACACTAAAATAACCTTAGCCCTCGAAGAGGCTCTCTGCCTAGTGTTCAGTCCTAAATGGATTTAAAGGATTGATTTAGTTTCACGTGGCAGATTAACATCGAGAAATCCTGTCAGACGCTAAGAGGCACAGTCATGGTAAGTTCGGTTTGACCGAGTGGAAGGGTCCTGAGTGTCTCCTGATGTAAGCACCAATTCTGCCACTTCCCACCTCAGAAAGCCAGCCACAGCTCTCACTGGTGCTTGTTGGTCTGGGTGCCTATTAGTGAGTCGGACACCATCAGGCATTTTTACCTTCATTGCCTGGTAAGTTATTATCCCATGCAACAACTCCTGAAGTGTTATTTTTGTTTTGCAAGGTGATTCTGAGGCTGGCTTCTCTGTATTTAGATAACTTCTCCAGCAGGCGAGTGAGGGATAGTTTGGATTGCAGGCGGCAGAAGTCCAAGAGTAAAGAAAGCAAGGGATCAAGGCCAAGGGTTGGCAGAGAAATTCTGCAACAAAAAGTTCAGCGCTGGATCCTTTTCTCTTTCTCTGTTTTATCATTCCTGTGCATAGCCCTCTTCATCCTGGTCAAAGATGTCAGACAGATAGCCAGCAGTCATGTCCATAAGGCAGAGGCATGAAGGGGTGCCAACCCACTGCATAAACCTAGGTATTTTAAGGGTATTTTTTTTTCTCATGCCGCTGCATAGAACTTGGATCTTAGCAGCTACAACTAAGAGGTCTAGCTCTAGCTAGCTGCAGAGGAGGCTGAGAAATGTAGTTCTAATTGGGAGAGGCCATATATTTTGTTGGCAGAGGAAGAGTGACACTCTACATGTCTTCGTTGTTCGAGGCCATTATTGGAGAAAGGTTAGAACCGGTGAACTTCTATGTTCTTAGTTTATTTACTATACTGACTCAGTGCCCCCATTTTTAAAGGGCGTTATTAGAACGCTAAGTCCTAAGTGGAAGAGGGTGGCTGGGGGTCATGGAACGTCAAGGTCTTGTTAGGTGGTGCTCATCCCTGCCTTCCAGCCAGGTCCGCATCAGCACAGCTGTCTGTCTGGTCATTTAAGCCTCTTCATTAACTGGTTGGATCTCTGTGTTTCCTCCTAGGCCCGATTGCCCGTCAAGTGGATGGCACCGGAAAGCATTTTCAACTGCGTGTACACATTTGAAAGTGACGTCTGGTCCTATGGGATTTTCCTGTGGGAGCTGTTCTCTTTAGGTAAGATGTTCCTTGCCAAAGACTACCTCATTGCGCAACAGTTTCTAGAGGTGTCCTCTGTATCCTACCAACTCAGGATTAACACTGATTTGCCACCTCTCTGTGCTCCAGGAAGCAGCCCCTACCCAGGGATGCCGGTCGATTCCAAGTTTTACAAGATGATCAAGGAAGGCTTTCGGATGCTGAGTCCAGAGCATGCACCTGCAGAAATGTAAGGGTCCCACACGGGCCTTTTCCTCAGAAAATTTCACAGATTGAAATGTCACTTGGTTCCTTTGGTGGCTACCCTGGCTCAAATGTCATGGCTGTGGTTCTTTTCATATTCTCTTGTCACCAATAGTACGGAAACTTTTGACAGTATCTCACACGCACAGGGTTTTATTCTGTGTATATGGCACTGCACACGCCCTGCTGCATAGCTCAGATTTGTTAGTGAAGTTGTCGTGTGTGTGTGTGTGTGTGTGTGTGTGTGTGTGTGTGTGTGTGTGTGTGTGTGTGTGTGGTGGACAACAGACAGCAGGTTAAGGCATCGTGATGGACATCGGACCCCCATTTTTCAGGTATGATGTAATGAAGACTTGCTGGGATGCTGATCCCCTGAAAAGGCCGACGTTCAAGCAGGTCGTGCAGCTCATTGAGAAGCAGATCTCAGAGAGCACCAAGCATGTGAGTGACAGGCCAGGCTGGGAATCCTCTTCCTCCTTGCCCTAGGGTCGTGGTCCCCAGGCTTCCAGGACAAGGACTGATCTCCCCCGACTCCCTGGCCTTCAGAGGGTGGAAATAAAACAACGGAAGCCCCTTCTTTCTGCTCACACCCTCCCCGACTTCCACTGCCATTCAGATCCTGTGAGATGGGGGAGGGGGGCTTGTGTTGAGATCTGTGGAATTAGATGTTATCATAAGGCCAGGCCAGGCTTCCTCCCTGTCCTGGAATGTCGATCATGGGACTGTCTGGTCTCCTCCTCACATGGCAGGGCCATTCATCCTGGGTGGGTTGGGGTGAGCTAGAATGGAAGCCTGGGAGAAGACAGCCTTGTTACCACAGTCAAGTGAGCTTTCAAGAGCCGGAACCAGCCCATGGCAATGGCTGAGATGCCCACAGCCATGTAGAAGGGCTGTTTGAAGTTAGGACATCCCTCCC
This sequence comes from Peromyscus maniculatus bairdii, assembly GCF_049852395.1. Lineage (NCBI taxonomy): Eukaryota > Metazoa > Chordata > Mammalia > Rodentia > Cricetidae > Peromyscus > Peromyscus maniculatus. Next base: position 70,946,801 of record NC_134861.1, read on the forward strand.
GGTGATTTGAGGAGTGTGGAATGAAATTAAATCCATTATTTCCAGTTTGGCTTTTAAGGAAGAGTTAGCCATCTTTCCTGGGACCAGATTTCTGTTGTAGCTGTCCGTCCGTCCATCCCCCCCCCCCCCCCACCCCACACACACACACCCCTCGGAGCTATCTGCTGGGAGCTGTCTTCTTTCTAATAGCTCACCACTGATCCTTTGGGGTTAATGCTTGCTCTGTGGGGCATCAAAGCACATTCCAGATGAAACATCATTTTCCACCCAAAGTGCTTTGATTCCTGACAAATGGCCTCTGGAAGAGTCATGGGGGTCGCGGCAAATCACACCCGCAAGCTGGGCTGCAGTTGGGCTCTAGGGATCCGGAAGCCTTCCTCGTAGGCTACCCGGTGCTCGCTCTCAGATGTGTGCCATGAGGAGAGCGAGCAGCATCGCAGACACTGTACACTTCTGGTGTAAAATGACTTCCTCTTGTGTGGGGAGGACGAAGGACGTGTAAACCCACTGTGGGTTTTGGCCACACCGTCTCTCGCCGAACCCTTGGCTTCGGCACTCCGCAGCCGCGAGTGCCTCCCTCGGCGTGCTGGATTTCTTTGACGGTGGGCTCTTCCTCTACAGATTTACTCCAATTTAGCCAACTTCAACCCCAACCCGGAGAACCCCGTGGTGGCGGACCATTCTGTGCGGGTCAACTCGGTCGGCAGCAGCGCATCCTCTACCCAGCCTCTGCTCGTGCACGAAGACGCCTGAGCGGCAGTCAGACCCCTTCTTTGGCTTCCATGATGGTTGCTTTGTTTTTCCTCTGACTTGTGTCCCACTTCAGGGTAGCCGGTCCCCCGACCCCAACCCCACTGTGATCCTGTCTTTATGAGCACACTTTAGTGGCTGATCAACCTTGCTTTTCTGCTGTCAGCCGCCACCGTCCCACTCACTGCGAAGGTCCCAACTGTATGTATATATATTTTCCCAATAGCAAAGTAGCTCCTACTGTAAACAGGACTCCTGCTTTAGAGGAGGGAGGGTAGGGGGAAGGTAGGTGCCCAGAGTTCTTGGCAATGCTCCTCTGAGTCTGTCTGAAACGTACGGCCAGTAGTTCATCTGCAGAATAGAAGTAGTCCCATTCGGCCTAGAGAAAGCCCCTCCAAGATGACGGGGAGATTGTAGCGAGACTAGAAAGCGAAACCCAGGCCCTTTGTGTGGAAAGTAGACCATTATTAGAACAGAGGACACTTGGAAACATCTGGGCTTAAGAAATCTAGTAGTTCATGCTGAGAAGGAGCCCTAGACTGTGAAAGAAAGTGCCCCGGAAGCACGAACAAAGATGCTTTGCTGTGGGCCGCCGTACAGGCTTTTGTACAACTGACCTGGTTTTTAAATAGAGTTCGCTGCTAGGGAGTAGAATTGGAGACAAGGCCTCCCTAGCCAGCATTTGTATATACTCATCAATACGTTGTATGTGTTCATACATTGGAGGGGGGAACCCCACAAGCTTTAGTTTCTGTGTACAAGCCTGGCATTAGGTCTGCTGTGTGTAAGAATAGATTAAGAGCCATACAAATTTGAAGGAAACAGTTAATGCATTTTTTTTTAAAGGAAAAATGTTAACTGCTAAGCACAATCTTTATAAAGCCTCTTAGCCAATGTACTTGCTCTGCAGATTGCTGAGAACAAGCCCCCCAGCTTCAGAGTTGCATTGCAGCCCAGGGCACTCCTGCTGTTTGGAAAAGGGTACCTTTGTACCCCGTGATTCCCGCACGAGTGAGGAAACAATGCGGTCCTGGTTTGGATTCTCATGTAGCAGGAAGTGAAAGTTAGGTTCGGCCTTTTTTATAGGCGCATCCTGGACATCGGGCCAGTATCTAAGTGTGTATGTGTGTGTGCATGCGTGTGTGTGTGTGTATGCGTGTGGGTGAGATATTTTGGGGACCTTGTTGCCCTGAATCTTTGAGGTCCTCCAGTACCCAAGGAGTAACAGCTTTCTTCACCACTGTTGCCCTGCACATGGCTCCCTGTCCAGAAGAGTTTACCCAAAGCCACCACGGAAGCTTAGCAGAGTGGAGTGCTTAAGGACCTATTTATTTGTAATCCACCTGCACTTAGAACACTCTTATCTATATTCAGCATACTGTACCCGTTCCTTAGACCTTACATAGTGCAGCCATTCCAGGAAAACGTAGACTGGAAGCCTGGATCTGACCTTGTAGTTCTCATCCCCTACCGCCATCATCACTGTCCAGTGTAAGTGATAAGTGTGTACATGGCAAGATGTCCGTGTTGTCTTGCAGGATTCAGGTATGTTGCCTTCACGGTTTCCCCCAGTTCTTTCCTCCTTAGACTACATTGAGAGACATGCGGCCGTTACCCTGGAAGTGACCATTTGCACTGGAGTTCTACACTCTAGCACCTTTCCAAAGTGAACTGGTTTGGAGGTTGGGTCGTCCGTCACGTACGAGGTTGTCACTGTTTGCCCTACAATGTCTGCAACATTCCTTTGCGTTCCTATTGACTTCGATTATAGTAAGGAAAGTAGCTGTTCATTATGGATGTCTAGGTACTTCAGGGGCACACCATTTTGAGAATTTGTCTTGGATATTCTTGAAAGTTTATATTTTTATAATTTTTTTTTTACATCAGATGTCAGATGTTTCTTTCGGTTGCTTAATGTTTGGAATTATTTTGTGGCTTTTTTTTGTAAATATTGAAATGTAGCAATAATGTCTTTTGAATATTCCTAAGCCCCATGAGTCCCTGAAAATATTTTTTATATATACAGTAACTTTATGTGTAAATATATAAGCTGTGCAAGTTTAAACATGTTATGGTTCATGTGTTTTTTTTTTCTGATATGTTGTCCAATTGTTGACAGTTCTGAAGAATTCTAATAAAAATGTAAATATATAAATCGAATAAGTTTTTCTGTTTGTTTTTTAAGTGCATTCACCTGGTTAGAAAGTTCTGTACACAATTTGCATGAAATACATGTAGGGCCCTCATATCACACTAGGATTTATGTACTTGAAAATTGAACAGACATCTATTAGTAATTTTAGTGTGTTCTATTTATTTTTATCCTTACAACCCGGGGTCTCTATTTAAATTGAGAAATGTAGAAAACATTTGGAGAGTTTTCCACATAGCTATGATTAACATTAGGTTGATTCATGGGAAGTGACTATTTGTTGGCAAAATAACTGTAAATAACAGCAATTTCATGTGGTCCAAGCTAATCCACGCAGCATGTTTTCTCCTAAAACAGATTGACTAAAAATTAGCTTCAGTGGTAATGTACAAGGTTGTATCAGGGAGCTGAAGAAAGCAGTTTATGTTCTTGTTGGTGTCGGGTTTGAGGTGAGGTGACCTCGCCATGAGTCAAGGTAGATTCTCTTGCTCTACTAATGACAGCGTTCTGGTCCTGCTGGCTTCTGAGACAGAGTTCAGTGCCCTCACTTGGAACCCTGTGGCATGTGAGGAGGCTACTCTCCTGTGGCTGGATCATTCTTTGGTACCAGAAGGCACCAACCAGACCATTGGAACCAACTGGGACAAGGAACTTCCATGCACCATATAGCCTATTAGGAATGGGTTATGGAGACTCAGTCAGTCAAGGCAGGGATTGGACCTGAGTTCTATGACCAGAACTCATTTTTTTAAAAAGGGAAAAGAAAAGCCTTGGTGTGGTGGCACACACTTATAAATCTGATACACACCTATAATCCCAGTGCAGGAGAGGCGGAGAAGGGAAAATGGGGTTACTGACCAGCCAGTCTAGCCCTTTGTAGTCAAGTCCTAACCTGAGGTTGGCTTCTGACCTCCATGTCCATGTGCCTGCACACTCAACACACATGAACCTACATGCATGCTAGAATAGGTTATATGCCCAAACACCATCTGTCTTGCCTTGCTGTGTAGACATGTCATGTACACCTGCTAAAGTGTGTCCCCAAAGGGGAAGAAAAGGGGGGGAAGATGAGCTGGAATGAAGACAAACCTTGCAAATCAGGAGCGAATTTGTGACTAGGAAGGCATCAGTATCAATATATATCAGTATCAATATATTTAGAAGACAGATCCACATTTCAGTCAGGCGATGGCCACTGTCTTATTGCAAACAGGAATGAACGTTAACTGACCACAGAGCTAAGAGGCCTTTTCTTTCCAAATGCTTTCACTCTCTTTATCCTTTTTGTGTTTGAAATCTTGAGTTGGAAGCAGTTAAGGAGCTCATGTTACCAGTCTGTACTTCTTTCCCCCACTGGCCCAGGCCCTTGTTGTCCAAGTTCAAATTGAATTCGAGTCTTGGTCTAGCCATTTATTCCTGTATGAATTTGAGCCGATTGGACCTTGAAATGTAGGTTTTATAAGTACTACAAGTACCATGATGCACCAACAGGAAACCTTTACTAGCACCTCCCTTTGTATGCCTAAACATACATAGGCATTCAGCATGGTAAATTGGGTGTAGTAAGTAGAAAGTAGTGCTGTACTCCTGTGATGGTATATGTCATGGAGATCAATAACCGCTTCCAATTTTATTACCTTCCTCCTAAATGCAAAGAACCTTGTCCTAGTGTAAGGCAACTTTGCAGTTGGAATTTCTATGTTCTCGTCACAATTCCATCATCTTAGCCAGTAATTCAAGACTCCTTCCCCTTCTGGACTTCACTAGCCCATACATATGCCCCACTCTCCTTTCTGCTTCCAATCTCACACTTCATGTCTCCTGTTTCCCAACACGCCCCCATCTTTCAAGGCCAGCAAAAATCATCTCAGTAGGAAGTTGCTCTCAATTCCTACAACATTCCATGCTTCTGGGGGCTCTTACCATCAGCTCTGTCTTGAACTAGAGTTATTCTGGCTCTGATCTCTCCCGTCTCCCCTTCATCTAGTCTTAATTAACAGAATACCTGTATTCCCACAGGGTGTACTTGCCTAGTGTTGAATCATGCAGTCATTTGGAGATTGTTCTAGTATGGTTTTCTATTGCTGTGGTAACATACTATGACGAAGAAACGACTTGGGAAAGAAAGAGTTTATTTCAGCTTACAGTTGTCCATTGTGAAGACTAGGCAGGAACCTGGAGGAAGGAACTGAATCAGAGACCATGAAGGAATACTGCTTAGTGGTTTGCTCCCAATGGCTTGCTCAGTTTTCTGTCTTATACCCCCCCCCAGGGTCACCTGCCCACAATAGGTTGGGTCCTTTTGTGTCAATCATCGACCAAGAAAATGTCCCACACACTTGCCTACAGACTCATCTGATGGGGACATTTTCTCAGTTGACATTCCCTCTTCTCTGATGACTCTCATTTGTGTCAAGTTGACCAGAAAAAAAAAAAAAATCTAGCCAGCACAGAGATTACATTGCCCAAAAGGTTATGAGTTCCTGAAGACTTGTCTCTTGGCAGTCTATGGAACTATAAACTGCATCCAGATCCGAATCTTCACTTCAGTCAAAGCAAATGTCCAGTCTTCCTGTGCTGACATCTCCTGCTTTCCTGTCTTTGGAAGACATCACTCATGCATCCTAGCCCTTCTCTGGTCCAGCCAAGGTGCCTTGGGAACTCCAGGCTTATCCAGGTGGACTGGGCTTTGTCCTGAGGGAGACTGGGCTGCCTCTCCTTGACCCTTACCCCACCCCCAAATGGTCAACAAGTCCCTATATTCTTGAGGCATGTCCCTGAAGTACAGGTGTCCCCCTCACAGACCCCAAAGCTGTAAGTACAATGCTCCACAAATGGCTAATTAATAGTTCTCAAATAAATAAACATCCCATCAGTGGGAAGGGGAGCCATCTGGGGAAAAAAATGGTCCCAGGAAAACCAAGACAAAACTGGCTAGAGTGGGACCCGAGGAAGCGGCTTCTGGGCAGTGAGCAGGGAGGAGGGAATGTTGAGAACTCCTTTGGGTGCCTTACCAAGACCTGGTCAACTGCTCCACAGAGGGTAGGGAGGGCCTACAAGCAAGGGCAGAAAGGAAAGGAATGTGGCACGGAGGGAAAAGCAGAGAGAAAGGAAAGGGATGTAAATTCTCTTCTGCAAAATTCGGGAGAGGAGGTCGGTAGTCAAGCATGCCGGAAGCTGGAAAGTTCAGGACCAGGGTGTGGCAGCCGCCGAGGGTCTGCTCTACTCTGGGAGGTACTCTGAGGGTTTGCTATCTTCTGGAAGGTGACTGGAGATTCTTAGCTTCTGTATCTTTGCCCCTCTCACCCCTGCCCCCATGTGTGTGTCCCCAAGCCCCCCTTATATAAGGACACACGTTCACTATATCAGTGCCATCTCAGATCGTCTTCCTCAGTTGTTTATTTATTGCTTATCTGAAATTCACATTGAACTTGGTGCCCTTTAGTTTGCATGCTAAATCTGGTAGCCCTTGTCTGGGTGTTGAATCTCTACATTTTGATTTGGGTACTGCATTTGATTAACCATTGGCTATTCAAGATTCAGCACACAGGAGAAACAGTTCAGTTGTTTGTATTAAATACAGAGGAGCGATTATTTTCTTTTATTTAGTAAAGGCCTGAAGGTGGCGAAGCTCCTTAGTCTGTGACTTCATCTTCCATCTTGACATTCTCACTGACATGGAATTCAAGAGTAGTGACTGTACTTTATAGCACATTCACTTTTGCCCTCTTCTGATTTTCATCGTGACTGTTGAGAACTCAGCTCATAGAGCTGGGAAGATTGCCCTGAAGTAAGAAGTGTTTGCAGCAGAAACATGAGGACCTGAGTTCAATCCCCAGCACCTGCATAAAAGCCAGGTGAGCCATTATATGCCTGTAATCTCAACACTGGGGAGGCGGAGACAGAAGGGTTCCTGGGGTTTAGTGGCTAGACAATTTGGCCGAATTGGTGAGCACCAGGTTCAGTGACAGACACTGTATTTAAAAAAGGATGGTAGAGATTGACAGACACCAACATCAACCTTGGGCCTTCACACTTATGTGTGCACACATGCATGTGCATTAAGTGTACACACACACATACACACATGCTTAGAAGTCAGCTCAGTCTATTTTGAGGATACTTATGTTTTTATTTTTATATTTCTCTTTGTCTTTGGATTTTAATACTTTATTATGGTTTATCTAAACTCGAGTTTCTTTTTATATAACAGACTTCTTGAATCTATGTGCACTTTATCGGCCTGCTTTTAATCAGTCCTGGAAAACGATCAGTTCTTTTGAAATTGCCCGTGCCCCATCCTGTCTCTTTCTTTCCTTCTGGGACTCACCTGCATCTTAGATAGTCTCACTCTGTGTGCCATGCCCTGAACTCCTAATACGTTTTTCACATTTACTTTCTCCTTGTCATTCTATGCTGAATGCAACATGCTTTCTATTCTTCTTATTTTCTTAATTCTCTTTCAAAGAGAATTGAAATATTTGGAAAATATTTTTAATTCTTTCATTGAGAAATAACTAATAAACCATAAATTCTAACCAATGGCAAGTGTGTATTTAATGGTTTTCTTGTACATCTATCCCTGTGATCATCCAGTTTTAAATTACTGTCATTCCAAAATTTTCCATGATTACAGTTAGTAGAGATTGAGGTCATTTTAACCAGTTTATTTTCAGTTATTCTTGCTTTCTGAAATGAAGCCACAGCTTCCGTTCTCCTTGCATGGATTCACTCACTAATGGTCTTTGAGCTCTTTCTAGGTCTGTTGGCCATTTAAACAGCAATGACAATTGATAGGTTGACTTGTTCATATAGTTATCAGCGATGATGACAATTTATGTAGTGCCTCCATGCACTGCAATCTGTGTTCTGTTTTGCACTCCCACACTTAAACAATCCTGTAGGAGAAGTATTGCTCATCTCTAAGGTACAAAGATTTTGTTTCTAAGAGCTTTGCTGTCTTAACCTAAACCTGATGGCTATGGTAAGGTAGTTGGAAAGAATGCTCCAGTGTTTCACCCTTAAATACTAAAAATTTATTTATTTTATGATTATTATCATTATGCTAGGCATAATGCTATGACCATGCTAGACCCAGCCCCCACACGCCAGGCAAGCACTGTAGTATTGAGCGATGCCCCTACCCCATCCTAAGATTTTTGGCAACATCAGTTCAGTTTAGCATAAGAGCAAGCCCTCTCTTGTCTTTTCCTCAGCCACAGGTGACCATTTTGCCATTTCATTTCACCTTCAAACATATTAAAAAAAAAAAAAAAAAGGTAAAGAAATCAGAACGGCTTCTCTGCTGTCTACTGCTAACTCATCCAAGATAATGGTGAGAATGCGGTTGGACTTGAACATTCACATGAGCGAGGTCCCAGGATTATCGGCTTTTCACTCATGGGTCTCATGAACGTCTCGTGCCCTACAGGATACCCTTCTTCCTCTGTGTTTCAAAGAACTCTCTTGTTCATTTGAGCCTCGGGAGAAAATAAATGTGCTGGATTCACCGAGGGGTGTGGGACTGACAGGGAGGACGAAGCAGGAATCTCAGCTTCCACGCTTGCTGAGAAAGCATCGTTCTCCCCTGAAAGCAGCCGTCACCTCTGTCATTACCGATCAACAAGCCGCCCCCCATGTGTCTCCTCCACTGTTGATTATACTCTTATTGGTGGAATGCAGCTTTTATGATGTGGGTTTTCTCTGAAGGGTTTGACCTCACGAGGGCTGGGTCCTCGGCAGAGATCCTCCTGGGCGAAATGAGTGTTCTTGAGTGGTGGCTCATCCGCGTGTCTCCCTCCATGGCTGGCTTTGAAGTGTGCGTGCTTTTCTGAGCTCTTCAGTGGGACTGTGGTGTGTTTTTATGAGAATGACCTTTTTCTTTGTGGTCTGTGGCTTAGCGGTTGCTCTTGTTCCGTAGCAGATGAAGAATGAGGACAGGCAAATGCCTTCCCTCATGGCTGCTTGTTTTTGTATGCATAGGCATTCTGGGGCAGCTGAAAACCCTGTGTCTATGCAACGGGATGCCTGGACTGAGTGCTAAACTTCCCATTAAGGCATTGCTGCTTCTTATCAAGCTATGTGTTACTCCTACAGAGTGGTATAGAAAACAGGTATGAAGAAAATGACTTTCTCTGTTACTTCAGCCAGATTTTCTAGTGGACCCATTGTAATATAAAAATAGTTCCCATTTGGTGAGCCAATCAATTAGCAACTACATGAAGTAGTTTTGTTAAGAGTACAGATTTTGCCGGGCAGCTGTAGTGCATGCCTTTAATCCCAGCACCTGGGAGCCAGAGCCAGAGCCAGAGCCAGGTGGATCTCTGTGAGTTCGAGGCCAGCCTGGTCTACAGAGTGAAATCCAGGACAGGCACCAAAACTACACAGAGAAACAGGTATGGCTACAGTGCCATACCTGTTTGCAATCAACTATGATGATAATGGACTAACCCTCTGAAACTGTGAGCAAGTCCCCAATTAAATGCCTTCTTTTGTAAGACTTACCTTGGTCATGGTGTCTCTTCACAGCAATAGAACAGTAATTAAGACATTCCCTGTAATAAAATACTTCTCTCTAAAACTCACCTGTTGTGGATGGCCATACACTCATACACATAGGAACAGCACTAAATGGATTTAGTAGGTTATCAAACAATCAAAAAGAGAGAAAATGAAGTTGGGAGGGACCATATTGGGAGTATTTGGCAGGGGGTGGGGTGGGGTAGAGGAGTGATTATAGTCATGTTTCATTGTATACATGTATGACATTCTCAAGAACAAAGAAAAATATAAAACCCCCTCTGGTCTCTGAAATGCACAAGAGATAAGTTTAAAGACAATGGGATTGCCAGGGACTTCCAAGTCCGCCATCTTGCCTCTTCTTGTCACTACTTATCTTGAAGGCATCTCTTCAGCCCCCTTTCTTCAAGGGACTATTTATAAGCATTTAAAGCACATTTTGGTCTTAATCCTCACAACCACCTCAGGAGACAGGAATTATGTGGGTTTCAAAGACGAGGAAAGTAAGGTCAAGCGAATTTTACCAGGCTTCCAAGTCTATCTCAGTAGAATCTGAAAGTGTGAGCTTCAGGTTGTTCCTGTGGCTGATGAATCCCAGGCTCCCGTCCCTTCCCACAGCGACCCTCAGACTCTGGTCGTTTGTAGGTAACCTTTGGGAAACTGCTAGTCTAGCAGCTGAACAACCCATCCTCCCACTGTGTGCTTCGCTGGAAGTGACTAACCTCTCCTGTTATTGTAAGACTTCCTGTCTTTGGGGTGTTTGAGGGATAGTCCCTAGCTACTTAAACACAGACTGCTGAGCTGACTCAGACAGGAAGATGCAGAAGGATGTCACTTGTGTCTACCAGGTTTTCAGACATCTCTAGCACAAAGGCTCTTACGTCCAAATTTCTATTTAATTTTTTATTAAATATACACTTGTTTCTTCAGGACGGCAGGGAGTTAATTCCATGACCCCCTGCAGGAAGGAAAATCTAAGGATGCTCAAGGCCCTTATTTAAAATGGGTTATTTGCATATAACACACACACCCTCCCATATGCTTTAAATCGTTTATCTAGATTACTTATAATACCTAATATAATGCAAATGCTATGCAAATGGTTGATATGCTGTATTGTTTAGGGATTAACATGGAGAACAGTCTGTATAAGCTCTGTACAGGAACAGTGTGTGTGTGTGTGTGTGTGTGTGTGTGTGTGTGTGTGTGTGTGTGTGTGTGTGCATATATGTATACAGGTATGTGTGTGCATGTGGAGACCAGAGATGCACATTATACTTTCCACCTTATTTTTTTAAAGACAGAATCACTCACCGTACTTGAGGTTTACTGATTGGCTGCACTAGCTCTCCAGCAATCTCTAGGAATTCTCCTGTCTCCCTCTCCCTGTAATCTTCCCTGTATACTACCATGCCTGACTACTTTTATGTGGGACCTAGGAATCTAAACTCAGTTCTTCATGCTCGTTCAGCAAGCACTCTACGTTCGCCCTGAGCCATCTTCCCAGACTGACAGGTACAACTTAAAATTCTCTCAATCCTTGTTGGCTGGGTTTATTTAGACATAGACCCTGCAAACTTACAGGTCTACAATATTTGCTCAAATCATTCACCCCTGTAGGTATCAATGATAACTTTGAAATGGTTTCTCCCATCCTATTTTTATGTGTATATTACTTAGAGAAATGGAATCATCGACTTATATTTTTTTAAATTTATTTTTATTTTATGTGCATTAATATTTTGCCTATATGTATAAGAGTGACAGATCCCCTAGAATTGGAATTATAGATAGTTGTGAGTGCCCATGTGGGTGCTGGGAATTGAACCAGGGTCCTCTGGAAGAGCAGTCATTGCTCTCAACATCTGAGCCATTTTTCCAGCCTCTCAACTTACATTTTTAACTCACAATGGCTCATAGTAATTATTCCATATCACCATAAGTCACTGTAATTGCCCATACCATACTTACACAGAAAAAAATCCAATATTTTCAGGTAAGAGCTTACTAATTGGCTATGGGAAATGTAAGGTCTGTTTTTTAGTCCACTTCTCCCCAACACAGAGGCTGGCACATATCTGGGTTAAAAGCTACATCAGGAGATGTAAGTAAAATTTGACTTTAGTCGTTTATTAAATAAAGATAATCCACATGAGAGAGCCTAGCGCTGTGCTGGGAGAAGTGTTTGTGCTCATTAAAAGTTAATTAAATCTGAAAATATAATCTGCTTTAGGAAGTAAAAATGTCTCGAGAAAGTAGTAGGGATACTGGTGTTTCTGGGTTGATTTTTTTATTGAATGTATTTTAAAAGAAAATAACTGGCTCTTTTTGGGGTGTGTAAAGGAAACTGGAAGAAAAGGAGTCATTTTCCAATCACACTCACATTTCTACAGTTCAGCTGCCTGTGATTAAAATACAGGCAAACCACACAGGGTAGCATTAGGTATTCACCCTTCTGATAACAATAGGCTATCACTTTTTTCTCCTTTGAATTGCTCTCCAAAGTACGCGCCCCCGCGCCCCCCCACCCCCATGCCAATCAATCCTTCCTTGCTCCTGTTTGGACTGATTGGGAAAGCTTTAGCCTACTCTTGATGGACAATGAAAATAGCCGCCCTCCAGGTACTTGTCAGGCTAAGGAAGCTCTAACTCCCTGGTATTAGAGCCCTTCAGATGCCTCCTTGATAAAAACAGTGCTTATGTACAGTTGTCTGAAGAACCACCATCCATCTGACTTCTCCTTTGAAATCCCAGTTCTGTCCATGAACATAATAAGCCGTGTGTGTGATTAGGGTGTGTGATCTGTCATGGCGGAAGTGCTTCACCAGATTATATTCGGGGGAATCCATCAACTTCCACCTTAGATTAAGGAAATGATAAGAAAGGAATTACTGTGATCAAGGTTCTGTGTGTGGAGACAAGAAGTCTTCAGTTGTCATTCTGCTCTGCTGTGGGGACCTGAGGGGAATTTTACACAGTCTCTCAGCCCAGGTTGTTCCCTGCTCTGGGGCTGGCTGTAGAACTCAGAGATACCGTGTCAAGGATGGGCAGTTTGGTCCTTAGTTCGCGCCACCTTCCTGGAGCCACCATTGATTCAATCTTTGTCTTCTAGTTCTCCTGCCTTTCAAACTCATGGGATGTTCTGGGTTGATTAATTTAGTCTGTAGTTTGCCCGCCCACTCGATCACAGCAGCAAAACTGTATGCTTACCAAAGTCTATTGTGTTCTCAAACACATTTATTCCAGTTGAACTTGCCATTGTCATAACATATTATTTACATTAAAATATTCCAAAAATAAGATTGACTTTCCTAGTTCAATAAATTCAAGGGGAATATTTGGAAAGACTTCATGAAGGTGAGCATGAGGGACATGTAGACGTAGATATGACGAGAACAACTGTACTGTAGATGTGTTGTGTAGATGTGGCTATAGCAATTACAACTGGGAAATGATTATTTTTAAAAATTCTAGAAAAAAATGCACTCAGAATTCTTCATGAGTTGTCAGATTTTTGTGTCCCAGTTTAAACAAATGGGAAGCTCCAAATCACAGATGATGTATTGTGGATATAATTTATATAGGAAAGATGGCACTATAATTCAAATCAGAGGACTCTTAATCAGAGAAAGAAAGCTTCACCCTGCTCTGAGAGATTGGGGGATTAATGCATATTCATGGAATTAATTTAAATAGAAGTTTCCAGGTACACCGGTATCATGGTGCTGTTGGTAAACCCCACTTTATCCAGCATTCTGTTTTTGTTTTTCATTAAAAACAAATGTTAGCAAGCCAGATCACTTCTACTGACTTAGCAGAAGCCGTACTTTCTAGATTCATAAAGGGTTGTTTTTTTCCTCATCCCAGAACAAATGGTACTTTTCCATGAATGAAATGCCTTTGCTTCGGATTTTGTCAATAATCAAACACTTGCTTCTTCCATTTGTAAAGTCACTCATGGAAAGCTCACAGACAATCTAGCTTCTTCTCCTTGCAGAAGGAGAAAATGGATGACATGCATTTTGTCTACTCTTGTGCTTATTTTTCTGGTCATTTCATTTTCTTTTGTGGTTGTTGAAGGTTTGTACTGTTTTGTGTAAGTCTGTGTATCATTTAGAGTATACACGCAAAGTCCAAGAACCTTATTGACTCTTTCAGGCAGAGAAGGGTTTAAGGCAGAGAACTGTGTGCACATCTGGAGGAGCCGGGTGGTCCAGCCTGGGCTACCTCCTCATCACTGAGACAAAAGCAGCTTCAGGAACGAATGGGATTATTTTAGCTCAGGCATCATGGCGGAGGGTGGATGAGGTGGCTGCTCACATTCACGATGAATCTTCCTTGCTCAGCTAAAGCTCCCCAGAAACACCCTGCAGACGCGGATAGAGGTGGTTTCCCAGGTTATTTCTAAATGCAGTCAAGCTGACAATCTGGACTAATCATCCGTTACAGGTGGGTTCTAGACCGGCATCCAAGAATTTAACCTGAGAAACACTGCCAAACAGACCCCAAAGGGGCAACCAGGAAGTGAAAGCCAGAGGCGCCCACTGGAGCTGTTGACTTCTCAAGCTCACCTCAGAGCTGCAGCCTGAAAGGAGGAAGCTGCTCTCCTGAGGTTTGCCTGTCACTGTTGTTTTGTTCCTTTGAAACTAGGGCTGGCAGCGCAGTGCAGAAGCACACATCCCCATGTCCACAGGTGCTGACAGCCGCTGAAACAGGAGGACAAAGATGGCCTCCCTTGTGGGCATCATGGGAGTTCTCCTCATCCATGGACTCAAATACGCAACAAGAGCTGGTTGCCTCCCGAGAACCCAGGAAACGCTTCTCTGTCAAGCACTATGCAATGCTGTACTCAAACCAGAAGGCTGCAATGGACACTAAGGGTCACTTAAACCACCTGTGTGCTCATGAGTTGCCATAAATCCTTTCTTGTCCGAGGCATGAAGAATCTGATTAGAGCTACCCCCTCCCCGAGACCCTTTACTATTAAAATGCTCTGGGGCGATAGCTCAGTCAGTAAAGCTGAAGGTTTCCATTTGGTCCTAACAAGCATGGCATTGGGGCTGGAGGCCTCCCAGACTGCCCTGAAGTTATGCACGCTGGAGAAGAATCGACGGCACTGTGCTAATCACCGGGATTAGCAGGCGTGTGTATGGGAAAAGGAAGCAGAGGGGCGTCTGGAGGCAAACCTTTAGATCTGTCACATGCCATCCATAGGCTGAGCTAAGCAGCCCGTGACTGCAGGGTGCGGAAGCTCTGTGGAGTTGGAGTCACCTTTGAAATGATGTAGTTGTGGCACGCTGATGGTTTTCAATACACTCCGTGGGCATGAGGATGGCGGTGGAGGAGACCCCGGTTCTACAATTTAGTTTTAACCATTACCCCCTGGTACTTACATAGTTTATGTATCTACTTAAAAGAAAAGAGTTCTGCTACTTAAGTCAAGAAAACAGGGTTTGTAAACTTCTGGCTTGGAGTATTCATAGTCTGAGATGCATGCGTACAGCTGGATCTGCTGAGAAGGGGTGGTGGCCTCTTTCTAGCATGTTGTCTCATGAGAGCTTCCCTCTTAGAAACAAGCAAAAGATGGTCATGAGGGGTCATGACTATTAGAACGTAACCCAGAGATGAAGCAGCAGAAAGAATCCCCCTGGACTGGGAAACTGGAGTCCAGAGTGCCAGGCCTCCTGTCCATTCAGCCCCCTCCCTTGCTTTTAAAAATGTTTACAACACCCCCACCCCTGTCCTCATCTTGCATTGAGCTACATGAGTTTGAGGTGGATGAATCAGGATCCTAACAGGCAATCGTACAACCTCTCTACCAGCTGCCTTAACTGCTGCTTGGCTGCCGGTACTGTCTGTGTTAGTCAAGTGACGCCCACGGTCCTAGAAGCCGAGACATTGTCTCTGAAGTCAGAGCAGATGGTGGGAAATAATCGTTGAATCCCTACAGTCTTCCATCCAACGCTTCTCCGAGCACCTGCTCTGTGTGAGGCACACAATAGGTGCCAGGCACAGTGACAAAGTAAGGCATACATAGAGAGTGTCCTTAAGGAGCATATGGGCTCATGGGACAGACGGATCATGAATATACAACTTGTTTTGATGGAATCTGGTGTGCATTCAATGCCTTGGGAGCACAGAGAGGAGTCCAATTGACTTTGATATGAAGAGATTTCAAGGTAAATGGGATACAGACACTATTCAATAAAGTGACGGTTGAGATGATAGACTTTAGTGTAGGCTGTGTAGAACTGAATCTAGCTCCCATCTTATTAAATAGGTGACTGTGAGCAAAATCTTCTGTCTCAGTTTTTCTCTCTGAAAATGGGGCTGCCTATCCTGACCTCACCCCTGTGGTAAGGATTAAGGATCGATAGGGGTGCGATGCTTACCACAGAGTTTGCCATATAGAAAAGGGGCCACACGGCCTACAGGTGACTGTGGCCCATGAACAGGAGCTGCGAGGTGGAGGAGAGAAAGGACAGCACTTTAAATACAGCTAAGAAATAGGAGGAAAGTTCCAGAAGTGCTGAAGGAATTTGCTGACGAGACTTTATAAACTGCATAAACAGCAGCGGGTAATGGTTTAAACAAAAGGGCAGAGCTGGTGTGTCATCCACTTCCACCCTCTCGCACCCTAAGCTCCTGACATTCAGAAGTAGGCATGAAGAAGAAGCCACAGCAGAAGGCCTCTGAGAAATCTGACTTGGTGTCTCTCAAGAGGGGCCTTGGTTCTTCATCCTGCAAATGATGCTCCCTCCCTCTTCTCAGAACGGAAGTAGAGAGCTGTGGTCCTTATTATTCAAGCCTGGTCCTGACCTGAGATAGCTTCTGAGGGGAAGGTGGACCATAAACAAGAGAGACTGCAAATAGGATGCTTTAAGATAGTTATCCGTGCTGTAAGGAAAAGAAGTTGTTAATGAAGACTGGGTAGAGAGGCGGTTGGCTTTAAGTCTCATGGTCAGCAAAGTCTACCTACGGAGCTGCCTTTTGAGCAGGGTCCTCAATAAGAAAAGCAGTAGCCACAGAGAAACCTGGGCAGGGCACCTCATACCAGTGCCAAAGATCCAAGGTGGGTTTAGGGAGCAAAGACCCCAGGAATGGATTGTAGCAATCTCAGGTTGGGAAAGCGATGCTGACTTTAATACGTAGGGTATTGGAAGCTATGTCTCTAGATCTGTGTTGGGAGTGACAGAGATGGAATGCAGGATTCTATGGGCAAAGGAATTCATTCGGAGGTGCTCAGTCCCATGGGATTATGAGGGACAGATGCAGAAAAGAGAGGAACACATAGCCATCGCTGGACTTAACTGTAGCTGGTCCTCCTGCTGCCATCCCTGTGAGCACTGACCCCTGAGCACCAGACAGCAGCCCCCTCCCTGCTTATGTTCCATGTGAATGCAGGTCAAACCTTGAGTCAACTGCAGGTCCCTTAGACAGGGCTGTTCAGAGATTTGCCAGGAGGAATTGGCTCTATGTTTATAGAGACTAAGAATCCCCAAAAATCTTCATCTGGGCAGCTGAAGTCCCAGGAACACAGATAGCATAGTTCTGGCCCAAACCTTACAACTCCAGGTCTAAGGGCAGGAGAAAACTGACATCCCAGCTTGAGGTTAGGCAAGCAGAGGGTGGATTCTTTCAATCCAAGACTTCGGTTTTTATCCTAGGCTTTCAACTGTTTGGATGAGACCCACCTATATTGAGAGGTAGGTAATCTACTTGACTCATTCTGTCTATTCAAGGGTTAAACTCACTCAAAAACACCTTCCCAGACATACCTAGGATAAAGTTTAACTATAATGTGGAGATGACACATATCGGGGCTACCACAGTGGGGGAGTACAGCTGATTAGCTTAGAGTCCCATATTTACTTTTTGGGGAGAAGGGAGCTCAAAAAAGAGGGAATGTGGAATGTTCTAGAGAGGGAAGTGGACAACCATCCATCAAAACTCCAAAGGCAAGATGGAGCTTGTAGAAGCTGAGTTAGGGTTCTGGGTAACCAAGAAAATGACAAATGTCTTCTGTATCACGGCAAATGTCACCTCTTCTTTGAAGTGCAATGGCAAGTCAGAGACGGATTTGAACAGAGAGTGGTATGAACTACTTCATTGTTTTGCTTGTTTGTGATGGTGCTGCGGTTTGAACCTAGGGCCTCAGGCATGCTGGACAAACACTGCTACTGAGCTATATCCCCAGCTCCAATTCATAGTTTTAGAAGGTCACCCTGGGAGAGAAGGCTCAGCTGGTAAAGCACATGATACACAAATGTGAGGACCTGATTCTGACTCCTAGGACCTACATAATGGTTCCTCTGATCTTAATACATATGCTATGGCATTTGTATGTCCTCCCAGGACATCATATGCACACAATAATAATAGATTTCAGAAAACAAAAGCCTATGCTTTCAGAGGATGACAGCCAGGGCCAAGGCTGAGAAAGAATATAGGTGTGACCACCATGGCTACAGTGAGGTCTAAGACACATGGGGATGAGGCAAGTATTTTTGCAAAGATGGCTTAACCAGCTTGGACACCTACCTGCATCAATCTACACATGTCTGCATCAATCTACACATGCCTGTACCCATCTACACATGCCTGCATCAATCTACACATGCCTGTACCAATCTACACAAGCCTGTACCAATCTACACATACACCTCTCTGAACAAAGCAACTGATGACTTCTCCCCAGCAATCCCTAGTGACTCCTACTGATTCCCTTTTGTGATTAGACACATCCTGGGTACAGAGGTAGTGTGTCCAGCCAATCTGAACTGCTTTTAGGTGCCTGTGACGCCAAGCAAACTGTGTCCTATGAGTGAACTTTTTAGGGAAAGACTTCATAGTACCCTATACATGCTTAGATGTGGGTATGATTGAAATCAGGTGCATCATGGGAAAGGAGAGGCACAGCTAAGAAACTCGTATATAATTCAAGCCTGCAGTCAAGACAGAAAATCACCTATAACCTGCCCTTAGCAACCAACCTCGCTACCACTTGCATAAGGAAGCCCCAGGCAGTTACCAGGGTTTCTGGGAGCAAATCTCCCTCAGAGCCTGCTGCCATCCTGCAGCATATCCATTTTGTGCTTCCACTTTGCCTTTGGACGACACCTTTTGCCCCTTTGCTATTGGCTGATGCCTTCCATTCTTTGAATAAGTCTCCAACAACCCGGAAAAGCCCCTGGTTCAGAGGGCCAGGACAGTGACAGTCAGGATTTATTTGGAGGTGAAACTAATGGGATTTGCTGATGGATTAAAGTAGTTTAGGGAATGGGGCTAATCAAGGATGACTTCTAATATTTTCAATTAAAATTTTTGGTGGGTGGCAATACATGTTACGGGGATGAAATGGGGACTCTGCAGGAAAGAAGGAACACTGGACTGTTGGCTTTGACATGTGAATTTCAACACATGTGAAATGCCTATTAGTGATCCAAGGGACAACATAAAGGAGACGCTTAGTTATAGGTGTGACTCAGGAGAAAGGTCAAGGTCAGAAACTAGCAAAATGGGCTGTGGACCAGGTAGCTTTGCTTTGACCTCAGGTTCTCAGAAATTCTGTTTTATGTTTATTTGTTTTGTTTTGTTTTTTTGAGACAGGCTGAGCTAGAACTATGTAGACCAGGCTGGCTTCAAATTCCCAGAGATCTGCCTGGCCCTGCCTCCTGAGTGTGGGAATTAAAGGTGTGCATCACCACGCTCTGTGGTTCCCAAGTCTTGGAGGGCCAAACCAAGGTTTCCCCAATGTCAGGATCCCATCCAGAGGGGCAAAAGCAGGAACTTCTCCTGCCTTTCCCCAGATTCTGGCAACTGCTGGCAATGACTGACTTTCAGCAGCCGGAATCACTAGACGCTGCCATCCATGAATTCTTTCCGCACCTGTCTGTGCATGTGTGTGTGTGTGTGTGTGTGTGTGTATTCTGCCTAGAACAGGGGGAGCCAGTCTTTTAGTTTCTCCGGACAACAAAAGCAAAAGAACTGGACAATGTTTTCATGGCCCCTCTTTGGTTTTTCTTTGTTCACTTCTCTTTGTTGTTATTTGTTTGCTTTTTTTCTCTCTCTCTCTCTCTCTTCAGAGTCTCACTCTGTAACCCCCATCTCTCTCATGCCAGGTTCACAAGTGTGAGCCACCATGCCTGTATCAGACGCTGCCATTCTTGAAGACTATGATTTTCCTTTCCCATTTCTAGTAGATAGTTCCTCTATTGAGGTTTGAGTGACGCTCACCCATGATCAAACTCAAAGTTTTCACTGGGCTCTGGAGGGAGGTGCTGTCCAGAAACAGCGGGTGCACCCCTCAAGTAGCACCCCTGTAGCAGGCCAGCCATCTGTCCCACACTGGCCCAGTGGTTTTTACTACGCGTTTTCATTGCAGTATGGTATATGTCCAAAAAATTGCGCAAATGACATTTGGGCAGCTGTGTTAGTTACCACAAAATGCTCGTCCACATGTTCTTACCACTCAGCTCTGTACAGAACACAGCTGTGCCCTCAGTACCCCCTTGGCGCTGCTCTTGACTTCTGTCTCCCCAAAGTATCAGTAGTCTGGCTTCCAACATCACAGGATAAAGATATCTTAAAACTTTATGTCATGGTGGCTGGGTTCTCTGGGAGACTCCCTGATATGAATGCTTCCGTAACATTCACCCTCACTACTATATAATATTCCATTTAAAATTACTATTACTATTAGCTAGGTGTGGTGGTTCATGCCTTTAATCTCAGCACTTGGGAGGCAGAAGCAGACAGATCTCTGTGAGTTCAAGGCCAGCCTGGTTACAGAACTAGTTCCAGGACAGCCAGGGCTATACAGAGAAACCCTCTGTTGTTGTTGTTGTTGTTGTTGTTGTTGTTGTTGTTGTTGTTAATTAGCAGGGTGAGGCATTGAAACCAAGTCTCATTATATAGCCCAAGCTATCCTGGAACCCACTCCCTTCCTGTCTCCCAAGTCCAGGGATCACAACCCATTCAGTTTCTTCCTTCCTTCCTTCCTTCCTTCCTTCCTTCCTTCCTTCCTTCCTTCCTTCCTTCCTTCCTTCCCTCCCTCCCTCCCTCCCTCCCTCCCTCCCTCCCTCCCTCCCTTCTTTCTTTCTTTCTTTAGATCACCACAACTTGTTCATCTTATAATCAATTGATGTTTGATGACTGATGTTTTGGGGCTGATAAGAACACTTGTTCTGGACCACATAATAATTCTCCCCATGTCCATATGTTGAAACTTCAACCCTTCATGGGCTGATATTGAGTGCTGAGGCCTTTGGAACATAGGTTTGAACAAGGTTGTGAGGGTGAGCTCCTTTGAGAGTAGAGAAGATTCTTGGCTATAACAGATGCACTGGGAGGTGAAGCCTTTCCGCTTACTTGGGGGTAGGTTGTGGGATTTACGGTCTGGCCTCATTTCCTGTTCACATTCTGTTTCCTGATTGCTGGCGTAATGTAACCAACTGGCTTTCTGTTCCTTTGCCTTTCCTGCCCTGGTGGAATCTCTCCCCTCAGACTGTAAACAGAGTAAATCCTTCTTCCTGGAAGGACATAAGTAAGTAGGAGAAAAGGAGGAAGAGGCTGGCCCTCTCCCTCCTTCATGTGAAGACTTACCACAGCAAAGTACCCGTCCTAGGATCCGAGGATTAAGAACGAAACTTCACCGTGATGGTGATCCACCTGAAGTTAACTTCCGTCTGTGGGGTCAGGCAGGACTGAACGGTTCTTCCCTGTGAGCATCTTCAACTGGCGGGGCTGTAATTATTTCAAAGCACAGTCTCCCCGCTCTGCTCTCCTCTGCCGCTTCTGCTGTCGATAGGTGTGACATCATGAAGTGTTTTGCTATCACTAAACACACGTGTAGATCTACTTTGGGTTTTTCAATGATGTTTCTTTAGCTTGTGTTCATGCCTGTGCAAACATAGTGTTTTTATCTCCGGGAGTGGCTATCTGGCTATACGGCTTTCTAAGATGGACTGTGTAAGTTACTGGGGAGAGTATGCTGTTGTTGATTCTTTATGTTTTACATAAAAATCTAAAATTGTCTTGTTGGGTTTTAAATTATCTGCTGGGATTGTAATTATTGTTACATTAAAACCATAGATCAATTTCAGCACTGACATCTTTCTTCATCACACTGATCCTTGGGCTCATGAAAACTAACCTGTCTGTGACTTTGCTTAAAATTTCTTTACTCTCTCTGCCTGGCATTTTATGCTCTCCAGTCTGCAGCTATTGAAGAACGAACTTTTATTAAATATAGTCTTAGGTATTTGATTGAGACTACTGTATATGATCTATTTTATTTAAAACGTATCTATAGCCTATCAGATAAAGATACAAATGACCTTTGTCCATCTTTCCCTTTAATTCATTATTTATAAAATATGGAGATTTCTTGGGTATGTGCACAATCATGCCAGCTGTCAATAATGACAACTTCACTCCGTGCTTCCCAGTTCTTGTACCCTTTATGCCTTTTGAGTCCTTTATTACATCAATCCTATCCAACAGCCTGGACCCCCTGTACATCCCTGGCTGCAAGAGGCAGAGTTTTCATTGCCTCATGCCAGATCCCAAGACCATTGCTCTGCAGGCTTGCTGTCCGGACTCTTTTCCAGGTGAAGAAAGTGTCCTCTTTCTAGGTCCCGAAGAGTTTTTACCCTGTGTGGTGCTAAATTTCTTGAGGTGCTTTTTTTCTGCCTCTGTTAAGATGATTCTGTGATTTTTCCCCCTCTGTTCTGTTACCCTGCTAAATCACAGCTATTGATTCTCAAATGTTAAATCATCTTTGAATAGGATGGAGCTCTGTGAGTTTGAGGCCAGCCTGGTCTACAAATCAAGTTCCAGGATAGCCAGAGCTGAGCTGTTACACAAAGAAACCCTGTTTTGAAAAACAAAACAAAACAACAAAAAGAATTTAGTTTCATTTCTGTTGGTCAAACAAACAACAATAACGCCACCATAAAAAAAACAGTTGAGAAGTGTTTTTCTCTTTTTCTTTCTTCAGGAAGAATGTGATAGTTTCTTCTTTTTCCCTTTCCTTAAATAGCTTAGATATGCAGGGAGGAAGCAAAGTCCCTGATGGCACCATTTGTGTCTGAGTTTTCTCTGCCAGGAGGGTAGAACATATTCACACACGCGGCAGATACAGGACTGTGCGGATGCTCTGTTTACTCTGTGGGTATTGTTGGTAGATTTCTTTTCTACCTGTTTACCCGAGAGATGAGAAAGAGCGACAGAGACAGATATCAAGTATGGTGGTGCACTTTTAATCCCAGCACCCAGCTCAGCACTCAGAATGCAGAAGTGGATTTCCATGAGTGAGGTCAACCTACTCTAAACAGTGAGTTCCAGGCCAACCAAGGCTACAAACTGAGGCCCTGACTCAAAACAAAACAACAACAAATTACTTTTTTTCCCAGGCAGGGTCTCACTGTGTACCTGAGGTTCAGTCCTCCAGTTACAGCCTCCGGACTAATGGGTCGCAAGCATGTGCCACTACACTTGGCTGCCGTTCACCGTTCATCTCAACTGCCAACTTTAATTAGCAAATCCAATATTCCTGACATCTTTTCATTATATTTTCAATGTCTGTAAGAGTCACAGTGAGAGGAACATTTTCACCACCCCCAAGACTGTTTCCTTCATTTAATTTCTTGAGTCAGCACAAGAGCAATGGTGTTCTATAACGGGAACCACAACCAATCAAACAAACAAATAAATAGCAGCTCAGTTTGTATCCACTTATATTTACAGTTATTTATATTTACAAATTATCAACCTTATTCGTAATATTCAAATCTTTTATTTCTGCATTCATAGTTTTGTCTGGTTATCATATCAAAAATAAGAGAATTACGCTAAATCTTACATGTATGTTTTCTTTTGTTTCCTCTTTTAGGTGGGTATTTTATTCTGAATTTACTGAGGGTTTGCCTTTTCTTCCTCAGGCATTTGAGGGGCATTAAATCATCTCAATCGAATGAGCTGTTTCAAAGCTGACTCTTCAGGAGAACTGCTCTGTCCCCGTGTATCCGTTGTGGGGTAGCCACCAAAAGAGGCTGCTTGGAAATGGATTTAAGCCAACAGAAAGTCTTCATTAGCCAGCCGGTGTTCAGAAGCCCAGTGTAGCTCCCAAGCCTTTCCCAGGGTGAGCTTTTAAGCACAAAAACCATGTCCTGGGTTGGCATACTTCAGTTAATAAGAACAGTTTACCAGTAGCAGAACTACAGAAGCCAAAAATAAGGTTAGTACATTTAGAGACTTTCCCAGAACCATAGACTTTGATGGATTAGGTCTTTGTTTTCATTTTGGCAAGTGGTGCTGTCTACGTGCTGAGTTTTACAGCCTGAATAGTTCTTCCATCATGGAGTCAGTTGTGCTAAGGTCTGGGGCCCTGATACAGCCTCCTCTGGGTTACTCTTCTGAAATATTTTGAGTTGCTCACATATTAGTTCATTTGATGGCATGTCTTGCCTGCCTGATGTGTGCTGGTCATTAGAATCGGTCATGAGCCTTGGGTAGTCTTCAAAGTGCTGCTACGCCGCAGTGCAGTGTCTTCAAGATGGTGTGAGCAGAGCCAAGGTGGATGTCTATCTGGCCTCCTAGTGTCCCAGGGTTGTCCTCTCTGACTCATCCCATACCCGGTTGTCAGATGGATTTCTGTGAAGCATTTCTCTGTTTCCTCATGTCTCAAATTCTTGTCTTTGTTTCCTAGTTCCTCAAGAGTAGAACCGAGCCGGGCGGTGGTGGCGCACGCCTTTAATCCCAGCACTCGGGAGGCAGAGGCAGGCGGATCTCTGTGAGTTCAAGGCCAGCCTGGGCTACCAAGTGAGTTCCAGGAAAGGCGCAAAGCTACACAGAGAAACCCTGTCTCGAAAAACCAAAAAAAAAAAAAAAAAAAAGAGTAGAACCGAGTTTGTCTGTTTCAGGTTGTTCGGTTCAATGGAGAATGTAGGGGGGGTCACTACCTTGGATTTTTCCTGAAGGTTTTAACTAGTCTTTCAATCCCATAGCCATTTTTAACTAGGAAGGGTTCTGCTGCTGTTCTTGAAGAACATCGCTCAATTTAAGAAACTTTTTGAAGCTTAAAATTTTGTTTGGGTCTTTCCCCCAACCCTTGTGTGTGTGTGTGTGTGTGTGTGTGTGTGTGTGTGTGTGTGTGTCTGTGTGTGTGTGTGTCTGTGTGTCTATGACTGTATGTCTGTGTGTGTGTACACATACATGTTCATGTGTGTACAAAGGTATATGTAGAGACCTGAAGCCAGTATCAGGTGCTCTCCTCAGTCTCTTACTGAGCAGGGAGCCCACTGATTGAGCCAGACTGACAGGTCAGTGAGCTCCAGGGAGTCTCCCGTCCTTGTCTCCCCAGCCCTGAAATCACGAGCCCGAGTCGGCACGTTCAGGTCATCATGCCCAGCTTTCTAAGGCGAGTTCTGGGGCATCGAACACACATCTTGATGCTTACAAGGCCAGCACTTTACTGACTGAGCCATTGCTCAGACCCCCTGTTTTGGGATCTCTATGTTTCCTTTACATTCCTGCTTGAAAATGGAACCACTATTTCTTTAGTAGATCTCATGTATCACAGAAAGCGGCACAGAACAAACTAGACACTCGCCGCATCCTCTGGGGATTTTCCCAGCCACGTCACTAACTAACTAACTACTCTATGTGTTCCCTCTAACTAGAGGTGACAACCTACCAAACTTTCTACAACTACATGGCACAGGTGGCCTTTTCCTTGGATAACAACACATGAGTTCTTATTCTTAGCCTTGTTGCAGCTGTTCAAGCAGTCTTGTATAGACCCCCTACCAGCCATTTGGTTCCAAAGCCACAGATTTTTAGCTTTTTTTTTTATTGAAACATTCCATTCCTTGTAGCAATTGCTACTTTGATTGTTCGTTGCTGCATAACAAATTACTCCACCAATTTGAGGTTGAAAAACAACAATTTATTATTTCTCATGACTCCGTGGGTTGACTTGGCCTGTTTCCTGCCTTGCATTCAGCATCAGCTGGGTCTAGCGTCCCAGAGGGGTGGAAGGAACCGAGTCTCCAATGCTGGTTGGCTCACATGCCCTGTGCCTGGGTGGGGGTGGCAGAGGAACTGGTCTCTGCTGGGTTGTTGGCACGCTTGGCCATGCTCCCCGCTGCATGCAGTTCCTGGGCCACCTCCTTCCCACAAGGTCTTCCCATCAGGGTGGCAAGACGCCTTTCATCTGGTTCAAATGCCAATGGCGCTTGCATTCCCATGGCCCGCGGATTCCCTGGGAGGCTTTTTATTGGGTCCAATGTTTCTTGGCCACCAATAAAAGCATCAACAGGCAGAGAATAGCAGCCCCAGCCGTTGCAGGCTTTGCTTTAGATGAGCTCTCCAGTGTTTTTTGAGAATGGCTTGAGTCTTTCTTGGTGACTGATGTTGGAGATATATTCACTACTCTTCCCACTTCAAGTGAGTGAGCAAAGGGTGAGGGGAGGGAGATGGGAATCTGTGGAGGTGAATTTGTTCAGAATGCCAAGAAAAGCTTTGAGGGCATGATTATGACTACCATCTAGATGGTGGTTTTGGTTTTTCATGCCTCTGGATTTAAAAAAATACCAAGTACTTAAATGCTTTACTTTTAAATTGATAAATCACTTTATCTTTAACACGCCCTAAATATTGAGAAGATATTTTAATTTAATAAATAACATTCCTCCAAATGATCCAGGTAATATAGCTGTTCATCTATCTCTTCTTTTAAGAAAGTCTTTTATTACGTATATATATGTGTGTCTCTGTGTGGGTATGGGCACATGGGTGCAGATGCCCTTGGAAGCCAGAAGGGGCATTGGGTCTCCTGGAGCTGGAGTTACATGTGGTTCACATGGGTTCTGGGGACCAAACTTGATTCCTTTAAAAGAGCAGCACATACTCTTAACCACTGTTCTATCTCTCCAGCCTACTTGTCTTTCTTTCTTTTTTTTTTTTTAAATACATTAATTCATTCAGTACTGTGATAGCTGTTCTTGGTTGTCAACTTGACTACATCTGGAATTAACTAACATCTAAGCATCTGGGCACATCAGTGAAGGCTCTTTGTTTTGTTGTTTTAATTAAATGCTTTGAAGTGGGAAGACCACCTTTACTTCAGATCTTTTGAGGTGGGAAGATCCACCTTTAATCTGGGTCCCACCTTCTAATGGAAGATTATATGAAGGCCGTGGAAGAAGGAAGCTTGCTCTCTTTGCCTGCTTGTCCTCATTCTCACTGGCAAGTTCATTCTTTCCCTGGCATTAAAACCTACTTCTTTGGGCTGCACATACTGAAGACCAGCTGAGACATCCAGCCTCATGGACTGAACAATGGCTGGATTCTTGCGCCTTCCATTGGTAGACAGACAGCCATTGTTGGACAAACTGGACCACAGTCTGTAAGCCACTCTAATAAATTCTATATATATCTATATCTATCTATCTATCTATCTATCTATCTATCTATCTATCTATCTATCTATCTACCTAGATATATACCTAGATAGATAGATAGATAGATAGATAGATAGATAGATAGATATATTCATTCTATCAGTTGTTTCTCTAGAGAACCCTGACTAATACAAATATATATTCACTGATTACCACTATCAATTACCAGTATCAACATTTATGTCCTGATTACCCATTTATTATTATGAGGCTTTTATTATGGTTTGTGGATAAGCAGGAACTAATACATCCTATTTCTTCAAATTTGATCACGACACATAACACAAGGAGGAACTGTGATCACAGGCTTCAGAGACACACAGAGCTATGGTCCCATTAGTGTCCTCCAAAGATTCATGTGTTAGAGTCAGGGTCGCCAGATTGTGGAGCTGTGAGGAGGTGGTGGAATTTTAAGGAAATAAGTGGGCCTGGTTGGAGGTAGTTATATTATGGAGGGCATGTCCTAGAAGGGAATATTGAGATCCCAATCCCTTCCTGGCCAACATGAGGTGGAAGGTATCCTCTGCCACCTGCCTCACCACGAAGTGTACCTCACCACTGGTCCCCAGGCAATGGGCCAACTCTGGACTGAAACCTCCACAACCGTGAATCAAAAGAAATGTCTCTTTTTAAGGTAAGTGTCTCAGGTACTTTGTTACAGTAATGGGGAGTCAACTAACATGCGTGTTCTACCTCAGGGGTTGAGGTAGAGGCTTTCGTGAGAAGTTGTAAATGTTGAATATAGAAAACTATGATATTATCTAGGTGGAGGCTAAATTGTGCATGAGGCCCTGAGGCAGACTCTGAGAAGTAGAAAGCAGATGTGATTGGAAGGTGAACAGTACAGGTCCAGGAGTAGTGGGTGAGGATGGGAAGACAAGGAGATTATGTGATGGGAGCCTTAAGGGTTTACATGCAAGCTGTATGAACCTCAGCAAACCCCTTCACATGTTGAAACATCAACTTTCCTCAAGAGAGGAGAATTTCCCACATGCTGAAATTCTAACCTTGACTTCTCTTCCAAGCTCTAGGTCCTGTGGTGATACGTTGGCCCATTCATATTCAGCAGGCACACTTAACTAACTTGGAAAGCTGAATTTTGGATCTTGCTCTTCCAACCCCTCGTCTCCCTTCCCTTCATCCTGTGCCTCCCTCACCTGCCCAGCTCAACTGTCAGGAGCCATCCTCCATGAATCACTCTCCCTCGTTTCTCCGATGCCAGATCAGACCCCAAACCCAACCACTTCTGACCTTCCCCACCGTCGTGACTACACCTTCTCCATCTCAATTACGACAATAGTCCTCTAGCAGCCCTAGGTCTACGCTTGTTCTCCTACACCCATGACGCACTCAGTAACTAGAATGCATTATCCATTGTCATGCCGCCCCTCTACTTGAAATTCTCCTAAGAAATCTCCTGCTGCACTTGTAATGGAATGTGGACTCTTCACATATTAAACGTCCCTAGATGAGGCAGTCTCCATGAACTTCTCTGTGGTCATCTTGTACCTCTTCATGCTCCAGTCAGACTGGCCTTCCGTCTGTTGCCAAACCTGGCAAGGTCATCGACAATCTTCATAGTATTGGACCCTTCTGATAAAGTGCCTCATCAGCTAAAAAATAAAAAATCACATTCTTAGAGATCTTCTGTGACCATTTGTCTAAATGAGTCCATCTCTAGAGGGACTATCTGGACTAAAAGCACTACTTAGGAGTAGTTAATACTGCTTTTAGATTTCAATAGCAACTCCCATTCTCTGGAAGAGTAAATCCACTGATATGTTGCCTCCCTTCACAGAAGCAGGCCTGCCCATGCCAGTCCTTCTTGCTTATCAGAGTGCTCCCTGGTGTTGGATGACAATTTAAATATCATCTTCGTAAGTAATGGATATGTAGATGAAACCACCTCACAGGGGACCCACTCTGCTCAAGAGCCAGAAGCTGTCCCCCTAAATGGCACATTCTGGCTTCATACATGAGATACGCTGAAAGCTGGCCATCAGTGAATTAGGACCAGTTTATAAGCATAGGCTCAATGTCAGGTTTTAAGGTCCAAATCCATTGTCTTTGATACAACCTTTGATATGACTATTCTCAACATCATGGTCCATGCCAACAAACTCACATAGTTTATGTTTTTCACCCAAATGTAAGTTCTGCAACAACTGGATGCTCATTACACACACACACACACACACACACACACACACACACACACACACACACACATACACACACACAATTATATGTATATACAAACACATACATACATATATATGCATACAAGCGCACACACATATGTTTTAGCTTAAAAACATGAAAGGATTCAGAAAAATAATCTGTCCTAGAAGCACATATACTTTCATGTAATGGTTTTAGGCAACTATGGATTGCTCAACAGATAATATGTAATTACAGATTACGTGCCTGGCAAGTCAGTCTTTGTGGATCCTTTGAAACTTGTTTTATTGGGCTAACAGATAATTAAGGCCCTTTATGCAGACACACCATAACTGTTCCTTAGGAGCAATTCAAGTCTGCAGGATGGATCTCCTGTTCTAGTCTTGTTTGCATGCTGCACTCTGTCTTCTGTTAGCACCAGGAAGAACAGCAATGTGGAGGCTCAGACGACAACAGTGTAAGGAGAGCAAGATGCTTTGCATTCAAGGCGGCCGCCGGATCCCACAGCAGCAACCTGGCCAGACCAGGGAAGACAGCAGCCTTCCCGGTCCTAGAGATGTGCTGGCCTGGCTGCCTCCAGCCAGCCTGGAGCACAGTGTACCAGGTGTGGACCACCAGCCTGCTCTTGCCCAGCCCCAGCACTTTCTCCTCGGGGCAAGGATGCAGCGCTTTTTCAGATTTCAGTTCCAAGGACCTGTTCTTGACTGATGCTGTGACCACAGGGCCCTTTCTTTGCTTTCTGACTCCCACCTTGAGAAATAGTTTCAAAGGCTCATCACAAAGTTTCTTTCCTTCGTTATTCAGATCCACTATTCAGAGGAACGCCCTGATTTGGAGGCTCAGTTCTCAGGTGTGACAGACAAGCTTGAGTTTGAATGTAGGTTCTTGCATTTGCTACCTGTGTGGTTGTGGTGAAATTACCTACCTCTCTGTAAGCCAGTAAGAGTATCAGCAGTAGCCAATTTAAAAAAAAAAAAATTACATTATTGTAAGGAACTCACAAAATTGGCCAGTTTTTAAAGGATGCTTGCTAAACACCAGGCACCATTCTAGGTATTTATATATATTTTCCTTTTTAAGAAAGTACTTTTAGAAATACTGAGTTTTAAAGCTGGATATGGAGACACATGCCTGCAGTCCCAGCACTTGGGAGGCAGAAGCTGAGGGACATCCTCAGCTTCTTCAAAAGTTCAAGGCTTGCTTGGGACACATGAGACTCTGTTTCAACACAAAACAACACGAGAGAAAGAAATATCAATTTACAATTATTTTTTATCTCGACTTTGAAGAAGTTGGATCTGCCTCTGGAGTTAAACAACTTGCCTAAGGCTGGAAAGGCTGTAAGCAGAAGTGAAGGGCTAGAGCTGAGGCCCCAGTGCATGGGTTCCACCTACCTACCCTCCCCTTCCCTTATGGTGGTGGTTCTCAACCTTCCTAATGCTGTGGTCCTCTAATACAGTTCCTCATGGTGTGGTGACCCCCAACCATTAATTTATTTTGTTGCTACCTCATAACTGTAATTTTGCTACTGTTATGAATCATAATGCAAATATCTGATTTGTGACGCCCCCGCAAAGGGATTGCAACCCACAGGTTGAAAACCACTGCCCTATGTCATAGGGTTAAGTATTTGAAGGATGGGTATGGGTGGCACATTTCTGTAATCCCAGCATTTTGGGAGGTAGAGACAGGATTCTGCAAGTCTAAGGATAGCCTATATTGTGAGTTTCAGGTAAGTAAAGACTACATAGTATTATCCTACCTTAAAAAATGGCACACACCTTTAATCGCAGCATTCGGGAGGCAGAGGCAGGTAGATCTCTGAGTTCGAGGCCACCCTGGTCTACAAAGTGAGTTCCAGGATACCCAGGGCTACACAAAGAAACCCTGTCTCGGGAAACAACAACAACAGCAGCAATCACAACAAGCACCTAGCATAGAACCAAGGAAATGTTCAACATGAACGATCTGCCACTGATCTCCCCCATCCTGTGAGGCGTCTCTGGATGCAACCATGGCCATGTGTGTACATTTTCTTCTGTCCGCATCTGAACTGCATTTCCCTGCTCATCTTCTTACCTCCCTTCTCAAGGCAGGAAGTAACTTGTTCATCACCAGGTTCAGTGTTAGGCTGGGTAGGGAGCCAGGAGGGGGGGATGGAGAGGCCAAAATTAGCGTATAAAAGAAATCAGTGGCAGAAAGACTAGATGAGCAAGAGAGGGTGTGCAAAAGAAGATCTACAGAAGTCACCGAGTGTGTGTGTGTGTGTGTGTGTGTGTGTGTGTGTGTGTGTGTGTGTGTATGGAGGAATAGTACCATTGAACTTCTGACATTTTTCTCTTAGTTCTGGCTCACTTTCACTCTTGGAAGTGGATTTTTTTATTTTCTTATTGCGTTATGTCCACTTCTACCACAGAACCTTATCTGATTGTGTTTGTTTGGGGACATAAGAACCTGGAAATCTCAGAAGGTGCTGACTGGACCCCATATTTGTCTGTAACACTCAAGACTCAAGGAAAACACTTTGAATCTGTATCACCGAGAAAGTTGAGTGTTCACAGGCACATGAAAATCTGCAGGAAGCCCAGGACGCTGTAGTCCCTTTGGGACCTGTTAGGACAGGGTTGTGGCCGGATAGTAAGAGGTGGGCAGGGATGAGTGGTGAAGAGGGAGAGCTCCACACCGGGCCTGACTGACCATGTGACCCTGTGGACATCACACAAGAACTGCAGGGCCTGACGAGGAGCTTTAAGCCACTCTGGGCTAACTGTAGAGAACAGGCTAGGGATGATGAGGGAAACGCAGAAGCAGAGAGGCCACTTAGGAGTCTGTGGCAGTGGTCCAAGCAGAGAGTGGCTGCCAACTGTGGTGTCACATTGGTAGAGCAGAGAAAGGGGCTACCCGGTGCCAGACAGATCCTGGAACTCTTTACCAACGTGAAGAAGTTCCTCGCACGCCTTTAGAACCAGAATCCCAAAGCTGGGGTTTTCAGAAGACCAGTTGGAAGGTGAGTTATTTTCTCATTTACTTCAGAGCCCAACCCATGGAACAGCAAAGGGCCGTGAATTTGTCTGCTTTGAGGTACCCTGTCTACCTCAACGTTCTGGAGGGCATTAGAGAATTTCTAGAAGGTTCTAAGAAAGCTAATACCCAGGAGACCACTTGTTCACAGGCACCTCAAAGGAAGTCAAAAGGAAACATCCATCCTAGACTTTGGATCCACAGGCGACCTTT
Organism: Peromyscus maniculatus bairdii; assembly: GCF_049852395.1. Taxonomy (NCBI): domain Eukaryota; kingdom Metazoa; phylum Chordata; class Mammalia; order Rodentia; family Cricetidae; genus Peromyscus; species Peromyscus maniculatus. The sequence goes on from NC_134861.1 coordinate 70,979,102, forward strand.
CTCCTTACTGACCTTTTCCCTTTCAAGTGACCTGTGTCCATTCTGTCCTTTTCCCTGGAAGTGACAGATATTATTACTTTTGCAGATCCTGCTAAAGAAGAAAGAGAAGCATTACCCAAACTTCTGGGGGAAGTTCTAGGCAGAATCAGAAACATCTCTTTCTTCTAAATATCTACAGCAGTTAAGGAAGCCATGGCTCTCAGTGGGACGGATGAGAGCCATACAGGATAGAATCCTGCAGATGTTTTCAATTTTCCCCCTTTAACATAACCAGGAATCCTTGCAGTCCTCCCAGGACCTGTGCTCTGTGGATGCCCAGAATCCCTGGGGCTTTCCCTTTGGCCTGGTGCTTTGGAGGAGAAGTCAGTTAATTAGGGAAGAGGACAAGGAACTTATGACTTGGAAGTAAGCAAGACAAGGACCCAGGCTCAGCCGAGGAACTGCTAGAAGCCTTAGGGGATGGGCTGGGTCAGGCTCACTAGGAGTGAGCCTAAGTGTCCTGGGCCTGCAGCCCAGTGGAGACCTTGAGCAAGTCGCCAGCAGGCTGAGGAAAGTTTACTCCTCCGCAAGCGGAGCCCGGTAGACTAGCGCTGCCCTTCGCTTCATAAGGGTTAAGACACATCCAGCCCTTCCTCGAAGGTTGGTAATCTGAGGTTTCATGGCCCATGAAGCGTTTTAGTGATTTGATCACGTATCTCCTCCATGTAGATTTTTTTGTTGCTGCTCTTATTTAGGTCCCATTAGCCCCACTGAACAGATCAAAGGACTCAGAGGTGTCCGAGTTGAATATGTTTCTAAAGATTGTAGAGCATCTAGGAAGCAGATAAAGAGCTAAACTGGGAGTCTCTCAACCTACCACGTGCTTTTCACTGGCATCTCAGGGAGTGAATCAGGATCTCAGGTGCTGGGGACACAAGAGTGGGACTAAGAGCGACTTGTCACTTATGGAAAATTCTCACCGTCTAAGTTTAGCGGTTCTCAACCTGTGGGTCACGGCCCCTCTGGCAGCCTTTTATCTCCAAGAATACTTACATTATGATTCATGACAATAGCAAAATTGCAGTTAAAATTACAGTGATGAAGCAGCAATGAAAATAATTTTATGGTTGGGGGTCACCACAGCATGAAGAACTGTAGTAAAGGGTCGCAGCAGGAGGAAGGTGGAGAACCACTCACTGGTAAGTTGGAAATATGTTCATTATCTCCCAGAGTACTGAAAGATGGGCTGGAGAGGTCACTCAGGCAGTGAAGTGCTTGCCCTGCCAATATGGGGAGCTGAGTTAGACCTCCAGAACCCACCTAAAAATACCAAGCATGGTGGTGTGTACACTTGTAATAGCAGCCTGGGAGAGGCAGAAACAGGAGGATGGCTGGCCAGATTGTTTACCATAATAGGGGACTTCCAGGCCAATGAGCAAAGAACCTGTCTCAAAGGAGTCAAACAAGTTCCTCAGAGTGAGACCTGCCTCAAGTTGTCCTCTGTCCTCCACACGCATGCGCAAGCACCCCACACCCCACCCCCACTCCCACCCCCCGCCATACACAGAGTACCCACCCCCCACACACACAGAGCACCCCCTACCACATGAACATGCATTAAAAAGTAGCGAAAGGTAAACTATAAATACAGACAAGAATTATAAAAGAAAACTAGGTTGCTAGGGGGGAAATGCAGCCAATGGACCCAATTTGGATGTGGTGCGTGTTTGTAGGTTTATGTGAATGATTGAACACCAGTGGTAAGTTGGGAGCCCTGAGAAGCAGAGGAAGCAGAGATTGGGATTGGGAGCTGAGAAAGGGTCAGAGGTGAGAGCAGGAAAGCGAGAAGAACTTGTGCCTTTGGGTCTGAGCGGGTGTGGCCGGGTCAGAGCAGGTCATCAAGAGCGCGGTGTTGGCTGACCTCAGATCTGTGACCTGCTTCTTGCAGAGCGCACCGTCATGCGCTGTTGCAGTCTAAGTGACAGAAGCAATGGCGATTTTCAACAGAGACATTGCCTTGGCTTTATGCTTTGGCAATCATTCTAAATCTTCGGTCCGTCCGGCTATGGAAACAAGGAGACCAACTAGGAGCACACTGCAAAAATTCAGGGAAAGACGACAGCCTCACATCTTCAGGTCCGGGAATTTTGGACTGCAGTGCGTGTCCGTGGTCATACCTCTAGATAAATGGCCAGTAGTTGAGGTTTATCATCATTTGCTGTCTTTTACAAAGTCGCTCTTGAGGTTGTTGTTTTGTTTTGTTTTAAATAAAGGTGTTAAGGGATAATGTAGCTCTTGGCACATCCAATAATTATCAAAGATTCCAGTTACATGTTCCTAACCTCTTCATGAGCTGATCTTTCCTCACTTCTTTTCTCACTCTAGATTATGGGTGTCAGGGGATCCAGTGGACAGAGAGTGTGTCTCCACAGGGACCGAACATGTCACATCCCCCAAAGGACTGGATGTTTGGGGGGGGGGGGTCTGTGATCTCCTGAGTGTGATGCAGGAGTGTGGTCAGTTTGCTATGGGTATTATGGCTCAGGTCATTGGCACCTTATTGGTTATATTCAGTCATTTCCTTGTGGAAAAATGAAGAGGAACAGGAAAGAGGAGGGGATTGCGAAATGGGACTGAGGCCAGCTGTGTTCGCCCTGAGGGATTTGGGAAGTGTGGGAAGCAGGGTCTCCTATCAGCTGAGTACTGAGAAGGGAAAAATAGAGGGAGGAGGGAGTCATTGAAGAGAACAGAAGTGTGGGAAGGGACCAGAGCAGGCTCCAGCAGGTGGAGCAGGAAGTAGAGAAGACACAGGATACAGAGGTGATGGAATCCTTAGGCAATGGTCGCTGGACCATTTCCGGTCTAGAGAACTGGATATAATGGCAGAGGGGATCTGCCAGGAGCAGATTTCTGAACAGTGACTTAAGGCTGTGGCCAAGAGACACTGAGATAATAATCAGAAATGTCTCTTGGCTGTGAATAGCTGGGTAGCCTGCAAGGGAGGCATCCCAGATCCTGAGCAGATATGCCACACTTCTGCGCTACGCATAGGCACCTCATGGTGCTTTAGAAACCTCCCGAGTTTCCAGTTCAGCTTCCCAGACATCCATGCAGAGAATCTCCACGGCCATGACTGGACTGACCAACCTGAAACAGCAGTTAATGTAGGAGAACCCTTAGAGATTGTCCATGTCTGCTTTCTATTGCTGTGATAAAGACCATGACCAAAAGCAATTTGGAGCAGAAAGGGTTCATTTGGCTTCCATAGTCTGATCGCAGTCCATCACAGGCTGGAACTGGAGCAGAGACCATGGGGGAATGCTGCTTCCTGGCTAGCTCCTCCTGGCCGGCTCAGTTTGCTTTCTTATACCATCCAGGATTACATGTCCAGAGGTGAAACCACTTACAATGGGCTGGGTCTTCCCATATCAATCATCAATCTGGAAAATAATACCCTACAGTCTTGCCTACAGGCCAGTCTGATGGAGCTGTTTCTCAACCAAAGTTCTGGCTTTCCAGATTACTCATCAGCACAGAGATCATATAGAGCAACTTCCTTCTTTTAGATTTGGGGAAATGAAGACCAGAGTGGCCACTGAACAACACCCCACAAATCCTGCTTCTGAAGTTGGGTCCTCAGCTCCTGGTCTTCAAGGGAGGTGGAATTGAATTCTGCAGTGTCTCCAGGTTGACAAACAGGACACCAGGACACGGTAGACAATGAAGACAGCATTTCTATGCCCATTGTCTCTTTCAATCCTTAGAATAGGCAATGATAAGAATAGTGGGGCTGGTCCGTTTTGCAGATGAAGAAACAGAGTTCCGACCTTTTAGGAATCTGCAGATAATAGGAAGGGGATGCCACCCTGCAGTGGTAAATGCTGTGCCACCCTGAAGGGCTGACTCTCCTTGTGGGAATGGCTTAGCTGAGTGTGGGAGGACACGTCTATCGATCCAGCAGTTTGGAGGATGACCATGTCAATACCTGTGGTGCTGCCCAAGATGGGGCAAGTGGAGTCCTGTTACCTCAACCACTGCTGAGTTTTGATACTGAAATCAGAGAGGTCCCTATGGCATCCACCATTTGCATGTAGAACTATGCAAAAGGCAAAATGTATAGAAGAAAGATGGGTCAGAAGGCCAAAGAGAAATGAAGAGAAGAATGAAAGTTATAGTATCTTTCTTCACTCTTACCTTCTACCTGTGGTCACTTTTCCCCCAGGGTAGACCTTTGGAATCCACAATGGTGGAGTACTAAGCCATATAGGGCAGTACCCACCCACCTCAGGAGGCTGGCCATGAGTTAAATAGAGCAGAGCTGGAGTCTCAGGGATGCCTCTTCAGCACACACTGCCCTAGATATTTCACAAAGTCTGACCTCCAGGAGACAGGAGGGCTCTGGTCTCCATCTCAGCTTATAATATTTTTTGTACATGTGACAAGGTTAATAAGATGTGGATGGCCCAAAATGTCTCCCACCATCCTCCACTGTTTGATAGGGTACTGTCTTTGGCTGCTGGATCATGCAGGTATGTGCAAGTCCTTGATCTTGAAGCATGATGCTGCCATCTACAAAATTCATTCTCCAAAACTACACTACTGAGTGACAGTCTTTCTCGACACTTGCCACAAATGCATAATGTTGTAAGTTAGTTTATGGAGTTTTGTTGGGCTGTATGAGAAGTTGCCTGGGCCACACCAAATGGAGCGTTCTACTTTATTCTGGGTAGTCTAAAGCGCCACAGATGATTCTCCACTTAGATGATGAAGGATTTTTCTCCCACAACTCCCATGATTCTCCCCCATAGCTTACCTCTCCTAATCTTCCCACTCTCTTGTATGTGTTTTAGGGTACAGTCTCACTCTGTAGCTCAGGCAGGCCTTGACTTCCCAATCCTCCTGCCTCAGCCTCCCAAATGCTAGGATTACAAGCAAGTACCATCACTACCACCTCAACTCCTATTCTAAGTTTTCATTAAATATATATATATATATATATATATATATATATATATATATTCAATTATGAGATCAAAGTTCACTTTTTTTTGAATGAATAAGCACAGATGAGGAAAACAGTCCCCTCCCCTCAATAAGCCCAGTACAGTTTCAGGGGACCTCAGTACTGACAGTGGGAAGTGTCCCAGAGAATGGCAGCCTATCCACTAAAACCAGGCTGTTGCTTTTGGATCATATGCTGTGAACTAACTTATTGTTTGAAATGATGAAAAAGGTATTCAGGGTGGTGGTGGGGTGGGGTCCTACCCATTTGCCTGCTGAGAGCCTCTGAACCATCTCAAGCTCGGGAATGCCACTGTTTTGGTCGCTGTCAGCAGGAATTGGCTACAGTCTGTATGTTAAATAAATACAAAACTGCCTATTTAAATATTTAACAATGAGAACAGGCGCCCCACTATTGAGAGCAGTCAACAGAACCCTCTGCAGAATCCAGGCTGGTTCCCATGATACCATCTGACCGCTTGCACCCCAGTCCTCGCTGGCCCTGCGGGGCATCTCGTCACAGCCTTGATGGAGCGGGGTCTTCGGCTGCAAAGGGAGTACGAATTTCCTTAAGCAAGAAAATTGCTGGAGAGGCAAGAGCCGCTTGCTTAAACTCCAGATGGGATCCAAGGCAACTGCTGTGTCGGAACTTCCCTTGACTTCACTGGTCTTTTCTTTTCCTTCTTCCTTCCCCCCCTCTATTTCTGCCAAATTGTTGATGTCCTGGATGCCTGGAAAACGCAGCACTTGAGCAACCAGACGCAAGTAGCCGCTTTACTTAAGAACTACCACAGCAAGGGATCCCATGCTTTGTTTTTGAGAAAATAGCTTACGAGGCCATGTTGATCCTACTGTTTTCTGAAGAAGAAAAGAAGGAGAAGAAAGACCGTCAAAGGCTAATTTATATAAACACGCAGTGCGGCTACGAGTCTGCTAGCATTTCTATGACGCATCTGAAGCGCTAATGTGGCTGATAGCAATAGTCATTCTAATTTAGAGACTGTGGGAGCCGGGGGGCGGGGAACCAGGAAGAACATAATTAGAGGCTTGCTTCTGTAATCTCCTAAGTTTCGCAGTGTCATGTACACCTTTGAAATTTTGGAACGAGGAGGTTAATTGGGCATCATTTAACAAGGTCAAGACGAGAGAACATGCTGCTAACCCATCAGTGAAAGATAAAGAGGGCAGAGGAAACAGAAAAGAGATAGATGGGGAAGGTAGAAGGGAGAGACGGGAGGTAAGCAAAAGTGACCTCGCTCTGGGAGTCAACGATTACACCCGCATCTCGACATCTTTCTGCTGCTTTCAACGGACATAGCCAACGTGCACACCGCCATGACTCTCACCTGCACGCCGCTCTCTCTCACCTGCACGCCGCTGTCGCTTTCATAGAATGCTCCCTTCTCTTGTTGGTTGGTTTGTTAGATTTTAGTGCTGGGGGTTGAACTCAAGGCCTTGCACGTGTTAGGTACGTGTGGTCTACCACCCAGCTATCCCCAGTCTTTTCTGGAGTGTTAATTTATAGCGAGATAGGAAGGCTGGGATCAGGTCAGGTTTATGAACAGGTGAAATCAATAAGGTCCACGCAGGGCACGGAACAAGCTTGGCGCTGCTGCTGATCCAGCCGTCGCCATCCTGCTGTTCCGTCCAAGGGAGATGGGAACCAAACTGCAGGCCACGCTTCTCCACCCTGCTCTGACCAGCCCAAGAGAGAGTGCGACTGAACTTCCCCCATGGGTTGTTTAGGGGTCACGTGTCTTCAGAAAAGACCACACCCACTGGGCCAAATCGCTCCATTTAACTGGTCCTTGGACCGAATGGCAGAATTCCCACAACATTAGTTATTCCAATTAATTATTCCAATTGCATGTTTTCATTTCTTATCTTTTAATTCAGGTTGAGAATAATTGTTTTGTATAGCTGCCCCCCCCCTCTTTTTCTTGATTGAAACAGAGTCTCTCTAGGTAGCTCTGGCTCACCTGGAACTTGTTACATAGACCAGGCTGGCCTCAAACTTATGTCAAACCTTATGTCTCCCCGTCATAAGTACTGGGGTTATAGGTACTCACCAGCACACCCAGCCATAAACTGGAAAGGAAAGGTTTTTTTTTTTTTTTTTTTTTTTTTGGTTTTTCGAGACAGGGTTTCTCTTGTGTAGCTTTGCACCTTTCCTGGAGCTCACTTGGTAGCCCAGGCTGGCCTCGAACTCACAGAGATCCGCTTGGCTCTGCCTCCCGAGTGCTGGGATTAAAGGCGTGCGCCACTACCGCCCGGCTAAACTGGAAAGTTTTAAAGGACATCCTTTTACTCCTCTGTGCCTAATGAAACTATCATCAACACCAGCACCATCAGCAATGGTAGTTTTAATTTCTAGATTCAAACAGCAGACACGTGTCCTGGTATATATCTGCTTTTCTAGATAGTTCAGCTCCCAGGCTTCCTCCCAGGGAAGACATCCTAGTAACCTAGGCAGGGCCAGACCTCTGCTGTTATATCTCCTCACTATTGGTGAAATTATTATGGCCACTCCACATAGTTAAAAGGGAGGTTTATTTTGTGGGGTAACTTACAAGTGAAGGGATAGTTTACAGGGTCTGGGAAAGGTGTAGTGCAGTCTGGCGGTGTTCTCTGGAGAACTCTGCTTGGTCTACCTCCAGCGTCCAGGGTCCAGGAACCAAGAAAGCCCATGCATCCGGATCTCGGGTCTTCAGGGTCCTCTGTTGGCCCCGCCTTGTAGGCATGACTGTTACCAAAGCCTCAATGGGGGTTGGAACTTCTGGGTCAAAGGTAGAATGGCTACCCACTACACCTCACAGTCCCTTTCACCTCTTCTACAGTATTCACCCCAGACTCTGTCTCCTGTCTCTGTTGAGATAGCTTGTCATTTTTCCTAGCTGGACTCAGAGTTTCAGGAAGGCTGGACCAATATTTGTATTATCCCTTTATCCTCATTGTTACAATACCTATATACTATATAGAATCTAATTACTACCCAATGAGTAATTATTGGATGAATGATTGTGTTATATATGCACATATATACTTATAGTATTATAGTTAATATATGTGTATATAATTCATAATAAACACACAATGTTTGCATATATCAAACAGAATGTATATACATCCACATGCATCTCAGATGTTCACTTAATTTCTCTGAGCCTCACTCATTTGCCAAGTAAAGTAAGTTTAAGTTTCACTGCAAGTCCAATGTGCTAGACTAATAGAACAGGTTCAGAGTGAACTTCAGTGTTAAACACAGGATAAAGGACTCACAAATGCTCCTCGCTTATAGAATACGTGCGAGCATCTCTTAGCCCAGCTCACTCCATTCTCTTCTTGACTAAGTCCATCATTCTAAATTTAGGGTCATTTCCAAATATAGTGCACTCTGCTATTCCCCAAAAGTCAGCTACGTCCAGCCAGAAGTCAGCCCACTGCCTCCCATTAGCCTGGTTGCATTTCTATCTCCCTCTTGGCTTAGGCATGTGAGCTGATTGGAGCCCATGTGACTGCATTCACGTCCAAGCTTAGTCAGATGAATTTTTCAAGCGTGATTTGCAAGTCGGCTCTCACAGGCCTCCCGAGTCCAGCTGTGTGGCAGCTGCCGCTCCCGTGCATCCGCTCAGCTTGCACTTGGATCCAAAGCCTTTCGCCTAGACTGACTGGGTCTCAGCCCAGCTGCTGGCTCCTGTTGTCGGGATGTTTACAGCTCTGCTACAGTTCTACAGTGCTTGTCTCATCACCACACGTGGGTCTGAAGACCGCGTTGACCCGTGGCCACGGCCAAAGTGGGCCATTTGGATGGCACTCATCAGCCGCGACACTTCTCCAAGGCATTTGCCTCAGCCCTTCCTGTCCACATGTGGGTGCACACACTGCTACTGGAGTGACAAGAGGAGGTCCCAGGGCTCTACACCCTTTAGTGATGGAGCCATGCATGTCATCATATCACCTGATGCGGTCCTAACACTCGGCAGGAGAGATCACACTCAGCCAGCAGCAAGGCCGGATTAGAGGCAGAAATCCATTCTTCCTTCTCCAGTTTGGGCAAGTGTCGTGTAGTATTTTCCCTTTTCTGTTCTGTCAGCACGATGATGGCTGCCACACCCCAGCAGAGATTTTTGTGGCATAGACTGTGCTGGAAAGGTGGTCCGTGGTGGGTGTGTGGTATGGGAGGAAGCCTGATGAGTCACGTGACCCCTAGCCAAGAAAGCCTGAGTGAGCTGCCTGTTCTCTAAGCTTCAAACTCCTCAATGATAATAGGCTCTGTTTGTTATCACATTAAACCTCTAGCTAAAAATCTGCTTTAGAAACACTGGTTTCCAGGCTCACCCCAGAGATCTTGCTTCTGTGTGGTTGTAGCAGGGCCAGAGTCCGTGCATCCTGGTGCATGCTGATAATATATACTCTATAACTGTTTTAAATGTAGAATGATGGATACACTGGCAGAGCAGAGAGTGAGCTAGACTGAGAGATGCTTAAATGTATTCTATAAGCAAGGGGCATCTGCTGTGGAATAATCCTCTTGTACACTGTAAAGATTTGTCACTTGAATTAGTTTAATAAAACACTGATTGGCCAGTAGCCAGGTAGGAAGTACAGGCAGGAAAGCCAAACTAAGAATTCTGGGAAGAGGAAGGGTGGAGTCAGGAGTTGCCAGCCAGATGCAGAGGAAGCAAGATGAGAATGTTGTACTGAGAAAAAGTACCAAGCCACATGGCTAAACATAGATAAGAATTATGGGTTAATTTAAGTGTAAGAGCTAAGATAAGAATTATGGGTTAATTGAAGTGTAAGAGCTAGTTAGTAATAAGCCTAAGCTACCAGCCAATCATTTATAAGTAATATTAAGCCTCCAACTCAATTATTTGGGAAGTGGCTGCTGGGTATTTAGGAGTTGTTGGTGGAACAGAAACCTCCACCTACAGGCATCTGTGATGTCTTCTTCATTGTCTTTAGTATGAAGCTTCTATCCTACCCAGGACACGACAGAGCTTTCCTCAAATGCTCTATTTTGACAAAGAGCATGCACTTTATTTCCCAGAAGCTCCATGCATCAACAGAAATACATTTTTCATAGTGTGGAACATCATTAATGCCTCTGGGTGGGCTGTAGCACTACAGCCTCCCACACAGTGGCCATGACTACATGCTATTGAGCCTCTGATAGAGCTTTTTCATGTGCAATGGTGTCACGTGTCTATAATCCTAGCACTTTGGAGATGGAGGGAGAAGGATGTTGAGTTCTAGGCAGCACTGAATGAGTTCAAGGCCAGCCTGAGTTACATACCAAGACTTTATCTCAATTCCTTTCCCCTATTCCAAAAAAGAAACACAGCTCTTTGGAACTGGGATGCACTGTAAATGTAAAAAATATGTATCAGACATCAAAGGTGTCATTGCCAAAGGGTATATAAAATCTATATATTTTTATGATCTTTACATAATTAAGTGGTACATTTTATATAATAACAAATAACATATTAAAGTTAGCCATTTTTAAATACCTTTTTATTAATTAAGTTACTATTTTTATGTATAGGGAGGCTTTTCTTTCTGCATGTATGCCTGTGCACCTTGTATTTGACTATTTCCCACAAAGGTCAGAAGAGGGTGTCAGATCTCTTGGAGCTGGAGTGACAGATGGCTGTGAGCCTCTATGTTGGTGCTGGGAATTAAGCAAGGCTCCTCATTTGTGTATGTATGTGTTACTCATGCATGTGTGTATGTACGCTTGTGTATGTGTGGGAGCATTTGGGTATGCAGGTGCACATGAATGTGTGTGCACATGGAGGTCAGAGGTTGACATCACTGTCCTTGTGTGCTCTCCACTTTATATATTGAGGCTTGGTCTCTCCAAGGCCCAGAGTTACCTGATTTGGCTGGTCTAGGTAGCCAGATTGCCCAGGGCACCTGTTGTCTCTGACCCTGAACATTGCTAAATGCTGGGGTTTCAGGTGCACTGCCTACACCTGCCTGGCATCAGCCTGCATTCTGGAAATCCAAATTCAATTCTTCACACTTGTGTGTCAAGTGTCATATCTACTAAGACATCTTTTTGGTCCCCTAATGTGAGGTCCATTTTTTTTTTTTTTGAGACAGAGTTTCTCTATGTAACTTTGGAGCCTGTCCTGGAACTCACTCTGTAGACCAGGATGGCCTCGAACTCACAGAGATCCGCCTGGCTCTGCCTCCCGAATACTGGAATTAAAGGTGTGTGCCACCACCGCCTGGCTCAGATTGGTGAATCTTAATCCACTTTGAACTGATTTTGTGTGTGTGTGTGTGTGTGTGTGTGAGATAAAGATCCAATTTCCTTTGGTTGTAGTGGAGATCCAGTTTTCCCAGCCCCATTTGTTGGAGAGCCTGCCTTTTATCCATTGTGTGTCCCTGGCTCCTGTGTGGAAGGGCAGTTGGCTTTATCCACGTGGTTCTCTTATGGACTATGCGTTTCATGAGTTTAAATGGCCGCTTTTATGCCAGTTCCATCATATTTTAGTAATGGCAGCTTTGTAATAGATTTTGAAATCAAGAAGCTCATGTTGCCTCTTGTTTTTGAAGAAAGAAGTCATGGACACATTGAAGGTCACTCCCGTGCTCACATCATCTTTCTTTGGGCAGTGCAGCTACAGTGCGAGGCATTTAAGGGGTGGAACTGCTCAAAGAGGGACCATCACTGAGTACTGCATCCCGGTGTCCTTGCTAAGGGATGCATAGTAACCTTTCTGGTCCTGTCCTACCCCAGCCTCAGAGCCCACCAATCATGGTGTTTTGAAGTGAAAGTTGGAGAAGGCATCAGGAGCTACAATGGGTATGTATTGCTCCCTAATTCTGAGGAGTAAGGCTGTGACTCTCCTTTCCTTCCTGGATCTACCTGCTCTGAACACAGAGAAACCCGTCCACTCCATGCTACATAGACTGTCCCCTTAGCCGTCACCCTCTTCCCATCTCCACTTCACCCCTCGGTAAACCCACAGCTCACAAGACTCGATAGGAAAAAAAATTCTTTTTCAGAAGCTAAGACTGTAGTGCAGCTAGTAGAGTGCTCATTTAGCATGCCTGAAGCCCTGGGTTCGATCCCCAACACTGCATAAACATGATGCGGTGTCATATGCCTGTGACCACATGCCTGGTAGCATATGATCAGGAGGTGGAGGTAGCAGGACCTTAAGTCCAAGATCATCCTCAGCTACATAGAGATTTCAAAGCCATCCTGGGCTATGTGAGACTGTCCATAAAAACAAAACGAAAGATTATGGATAAGGGTGTCATAATTCAAGACATGCAACCTCTTTGGAAAGGAATTATAACATATTTTAAGAAGTAATATATATATGTGTGTGCATATATATATATATATGTATATATATGTATGTATATATGTATGTATGTATGTATATTCGTCCCCTTTGATCCAGTAAAATCACTCCTGGGCATTTCTCTCAAGGGAATCATCACCAGAAATGAAACAAATGCATAAAGATATGCCATCAAGCATTACCTACCCTAATCCAAAATTAGAAGCCATTTAAACACCTAATCATTGAGGAACAGTTAAGAAAATTATACTGCAACAATTCAACATAATTTTGTACATTCATTGAAATTTATAATTGTCAAGACTATATGGCAACATAGAAAACTGTTTACAAGATAATGTTGGGTTTTCTAAAGTAGAGCACATCAATTGTATGTAGATTGTAATTGCACCGGAACAATTGCTTGTGCATATGGAAGGACACTTAGAGGAAACGCACAAATATGAAGTCTTCGTGTCGAGGTTATTAAAGCATCAGTCAGAGAGTTGTAACAGGAGACCGTGGGTTTTTACCCATGGTAAAACCCATCATGGATGGGCTCCTATGGGATCCACAAAAGATGCGAAAATAAGGAATATTAGGTGGCTCTGCCTCTTTCCCTCTCTCTCTCTCTTTTCCTCTTTCTTCTTCTTCTTCTTTTTTTTTTTTTAAACCAGACTCTCCGAGGACATGAGCACTTAATGATCACACTACTGTTTTGTTGTTTCAGTAATTAACAGAAAATGAGGTATCCTATTTCCAGGTGCATACCAAAGGAGAAACTCACAGTGGGCCCAGGGAAGAATAAGATCACTCGGGCAGAACAGGTCTGATCCTGGTAAGCCTTGTCAAACAGAAATAGTCAAGCATAGGCGGTCCCACTCCGGCCTAGTGGTACCTGTGACCTGTCCTTGCCCAGCCCCTCCCAGCTCAAGTGCCTGAAGCTAATTTGGAGCTTCCTCCTCTAACCATCCCCCCTATTTCTCCCCTCCCCATTGTCCCTTCCTCCCTCCTCTTCCTCAGTATTCCACATCAGACCAGCTCTGCTGAACTGCCCGGACTCTGGAGTCCTGTAATCCAGGGAGCATATCTGTGCTGCTCTGCCCACCATGCTATGTGTATGGGTTGGCCTACCAAGGGACTTGTGTCCATGGTTATGGCTTCAAGGAAAACTGTGCCCCCCCCCCATACTTGCATTTTGATGACTGGTTCTCTGGCTCCTGGTGCAACTTTGAAGTCTGTGGAGTCATGAGGAGATGGCTCCTGGCTGTTGGAAGTTGACACTAGGGGTTGGCCATCAAAGGTTATACCTGGTCTTCATGCAGCCACGATGTGAAAACACCTCCACCAGACACTGGAAATCAGTCTGAAGTTTTCTCAAGAAGCCACAAAGAACTACCTCATGACTCAGCTACTGCACTGCTTGGTTTATACCCAAACACATGTTAAGTTTTACCACAGAGGGGTCTGTACGACCAGGTGTCCAGCTGCACCATTCACAAGAGCCGGGAAGTAGACCAGTCTGGATGTCTATCAACTGTAACAGGCTTTTTCTTTGGGGCCATCAACCAGCTCCCAGATCATGACATGGAGACTTTTTTTTATTAGTTATGAAGGCTCAGCCTTATCTTAGCTCTTATCTTAATCTATTTCTTTTTATCTATGTTTTGCCTTGGGGCTTTTTACCTCTCTCTCTCTCTCTCTCTCTCTCTCTCTCTCTCCCTCCCCTACTCTCTCTCTCTCTGTATGTCTTACTTTCCTGCTGTCCATGGCTGGCTGGAGGCTGCCTGGCTTCTGGCCCCTGGCATGTCCCACTCTTTCTTCCTCCTCCTCTCTCGAGCCTAGATTTCTCCTCCTACTTCTCCTCTCTGCCTGTCAGCCCTGCCTATCCCTCTCCTGCCTAGCTATTGGCCGTCTAGCTTTCTATTAGACCAACCAGGTGCCTTAGGCAGCCAAGGTGAAACAGCAACACATCTTTACATAATTAAACAATACAGTGTAAACAAATACAACACATCTTTAAATTGTTAATAGTTAAAGTAATATTCCACAGCATAAACAAATGTAACACATCTTTGCCTAGTTAAAATAATAATAATCCACAACAATCATCAGCTGAATGGGTACAGAAAATGCACATATGCACAATGGGATGATATGCAGCTATGAAGAAAATTGAGATCACAGCACTTGCTAGAACACTGATGGACTTGGAAATTATATTATAATATAATTACTACATTTTAATAATTATTATATTGTATTATTATAAGTATTATATTTAATAATTCTTTATAATCAGTGAAATAACTTTTACTCAGAAAAACAAATCACATGTTCTTTCTTATATGTGGCCCCTAGATTTTAACTTTTGGAAAATTCTATTTTTATTTATTCTTTGAGCATTTCATGTATGTATACAATGTATTTTGATTTTATTCACTGCCCTCCAGTTTCCATTGTCAGCTCCTCCCAGATCTCTCATCACGTTCCTCTCCCAACGTCATGTCCTTTTTTAAAAAAGTAACCCGGAGTTTAACCAGTGCTGCTCATGTGCGTATGGGTGTGGGGCTGGCACTAGAGCATGGTCAGCCTACCAGGGACCGCATCTCTAAAGAACATGGGTTCTCCCGAGCCCAGCAGAGCCATCCACTGTCAGTACTTCTTCAGCTAGGGGTGGGTGGGAGCTCGTGTGTGTGTGTGTGTGTGTGTGTGTGTGTGTGTGTGTGTGTGTGTGTGTACCCTGCCCCCCTTCCATGATAGGCTTGACTGGCTTGATGTTGTGCAGACAACCACGGCTGCTGTGAGTTTATAGGTCCTGTCACGTTTTGCCTCAATCCTCCCCCACCTCTGGCTCTTACAATACTTACACACACACACACACACACACACACACACACACACACACACACACACGGGGTGTGGGAATAGGTCATGAAACTGGAGAGGGACTATTAAAGCAGAAAACTGATCTTAAAGGGAGCGGGAGAAGAGGAAAATGCGGGGGAATAGAACACACGTGACCTGAAGCAAAACAGGCTACCAGAGAGAGGAAGAGGACCAGATGGGACAGGTGAGAGGACAGACGGGGGAGGGGAGGGGAGGGGAGGGGAGGGGGAGGGGAGGGAGGGGCATGGGGAAGGAAGAGCCACCCATTCTGTGAGAATGCCATAGGGAAACTTATTAAGTTGAAAAGGACTGAAGGGAAGAAGGAGAGAAGGGGAGAGGAAGAAGGGAAAGGAAAAAGAGTCCATTTCTCACTCCTACCACCACAGACTGAGCCACACCGCCATGCCCTGTATCCCCTGAAGCCATGAGGCAAGATGAACCTGCCCTCCCCTGAGCAGTTTCTGTCAGGGGTGTTGGTCACCGTGACACGGTCAACAGGTGCCTTGGAGACCTAACACCTTCTTCCCGTGACAGGCTGGCCCAGGTTGGTCTTTCATTCAGGCCAGGGCCAGGCCAGCATCTGTGTGGAGCAACTTCTGCTCTGCGTCCTCAGCTTCCCTGGGTCTGCCATTGCCCACCCATGGATCAGCGGCTGTAGAGGCCACCGAGCAGTAAAACACTTCAGTCACCATCAGTTGAGAGGACCACCTCATGCCAAACTGTGGCGAAGCCCATGTCTTAGTTTCTGTTGCTGCGATGGAACACTGTGATCAAAAGGCAAGTTGGGGAGGGAAGGGCTTATTAGGTTTACACTTGAGCATTGCTGTTCATCTCTGAAGGAAGTCAGGACAGGAACTCAAACAGGGCAGAATCCCAGAGGTGGGAGCTGCTTACTGGCTTGCTTCCCCTGGCTTGCTCAGCCTGCTTTCTTATAGAACCCAGGGCCAGCAGCCCAAGCATGCTGCCTGCCATGGGCTGGGCCCTCCCCCATTGATCACTAATTGAGAAAATGCCTTACAGCTGGGTCTCATGGAGACCTTTCCTCAGCTGAGGCTCCTTCCTCTCTGACGACTCTAGCTTGTGTCAAGTTGACACACAACACCAGCCGGTACAGCCCTTAACCTTTGGGCCAGCCTGGGCGGTTCTTTCTTGCCCATCTACCTGACAGGGCCTGGACCCCCTTACCTTCCCTGGTACTCTTCCTTCCTAGGGCTCCCATGCTGGTTTGGAAATCAATAGTATTTATTGTCAGAAAGATTTTCTTGCTGAGGCTCCAGCTCCTGACACCCCACAAAACTTCCCTGCTTTCCTGAGCTGCATGCTTGGCTCATTCATTGGTGTGAGACTCTTGTCACGTTTTCAGTCTCTCGGGGACCACATCTCTCGTTGAAGAACTATTGACGGTTGATGGCCACTAGGGTCAGGGGAATCCGTTCTCATGTGTAGGTACAGCCCATCTGCTTGTAAAAGGCTGAATGGTTTTTCATGGAGAACTACAGATGAGCTGAACAAAAAAGATGAACGTTTTTTAAGAAGTAGCCCAGCGACCCCCCCCTCCAAGAGCTGCCGCCAGCTCCGTCCCCACACACTTAATGGCCTCTCTTCCCAGCACTTCATTCCCCTGACATTTTGGTGAAAGCTTTTTTTTATTTTGACTCCAGTTCAACATTTACTCCCTCAACTTTTCTGTCAGACTTCTTTTTTCTCTGGAAACTGTTCCGATAACCAGGCACAGCAGTCATTTCCCCCTACACGTATACGAGCTGCTTTCCTTTAAATCACAAAATCACCAGGCACCTAACTTTTAGGGGGTGGCAATCAAAACACCCCAGGGGGCTTTCTGTCTCTGTCTCTGAACATGTCTCAGGGATGGTGAGGCGAGGCTGTGTTTTTCTTTAAGACTCTCTTCAGCGCATCACTGTGGTCATTAGAACATTCCTCACGCCCAGCTTCAGCCACGGCAATCCGAGCCTTGCGTTTTCAGAGCCTCCCTCAGAATGGAGCTGATCACCTTCACTGTGGAGACCCTTGATTGTGTGAAGAGGGGTCAGTCATATTAAGGTGAGAGAGAGAGAGAGAGAGAGAGAGAGAGAGAAGAGAGGGGGAAGAAGGGAGAGAGAGAGAGAGAGAGAGAGAGAGAGAGAGAGAGAGAGAGAGAGAGAGAGAGAGAGAGAGAGAGAGAGAGAAGCTAGAGTTTTCCTGCCTGGCCCACAGTCAGAACAAATCTTTGTCACCTGCCAGTCCCACAGCCGCTCAGACCCAACCAAGTAAACACAGAGACTTATATTGTTTACAAACTGTATGGCCGTGGCAGGATTCTTGTTAACTGTTTTTATAGCTTAAATTAATCTATTTTCATAAATCTATACCTTGCCACGTGGCTCGTGGCTTACCGGCATCTTCACATGCGGCTTGTCCTGGGGGCAGCTGGCAGCGACTCCTTTTGTCTTTTTTTTTTCTGTTAGTCCCGCCTATACTTTTTGCCTAGCCACTGGCCAATCAGTGTTTTATTTATTCACCAATCAGAGTAACACATTTGTCATACAGAACATCCCACAGCACTTTTCCCTTTTTTTTTTTAAAGGAAGGTTTTAACCTTAACAAAGTAAAATTACATATAAATTGGGAATTTGGGCATAGCTTCTCTTATTACTTCCTGTTGGAGGGGGGTGCTGTATCTTATGGGGACACAAAGAAAATTTTAGGATTATATAATAGTCCATGAGGCTGTATTGTCTGAGCCAGTTGCCTTCAAACCATTCTGGATGTTAGATCATCTGGGCCATGGTGTCATCGGAGACCTTTCAGGGGGTCTTGGCTGGTTAAACCTGATGTATCTTAATCTGGAACAAATTCATAGCCTCTGGCTTCCTGTGGAAACAAAAGCAGAGCCTCCTTTTTAAAGTAACACATCATTACATCTAAATTTTGAAGTCAAGGTATCTTTAAAATATATATATTGGTTTAACTCAACATCTTTTACAATCAAATGTTTTTCTGTAGTTAAAAATCCCAAAGACAACACAATCTAGATTTTCTGTGTAATATTTATCTTTACATGGCTATTTTTTATATTAATTTTACTGTCTCTTTAAAGACTTTATTTTTTAAAACTATGTATTTGTTTATATAACTTTTTTTGTTTTTTTTTTAAGCCTACGTATATTTTACACACATTTTAAACTATTACATCTGAATCTGTCTTATTGTGAATCTATTGTTTTAAACTGTAGCATTTGTAAGACTGAAACGGCGCTATGGCTGTTGCCTCCGCCCACCTCAGCTTCCCAACATGGCCACGTGGCTTGTGGCTTACCGACATCTTTACATGTTGCTTGTCCTGGTGGCGGCTGGCAGTGACTCCTTCTGTATTTCTGTTCTTTCTTTTCTCCTCTCTGTTAGTCCTGCCTATACTTCCTGCCTAGCCACTGGCCAATCAGTGTTTTATTTATTGACCAATCAAAGCAACACATTTGCCATACAGAGCATCCCACAGCAGAAGAGAGAGAGAGAGAGAGAGAGAGAGAGAGAGAGAGAGAGAGAGAGAGAGAGAGAGAGAGAGAGAGAGATTGGCTGAGGTTTCACCTTTTAAATTTCCTTTAGCCGTGTATTCCTAGAAAACATTGGGAACCTCAGGTTCCCCTCCAGAAGCCAGTAACGTCTCGAGGATTCACATTCCATAAACACATGGTGCATTGTGTCAGACGCCAGTTTCCATCAGCAGATCACCAGCTGTCTCCTTCCCCTTCTGTCCTCTATAGCAGGAGCTTGGATTTTTACTCAGTTCTGGATGCCTGTAGTCAACATTATGTTTCCCAGCCTTCCCTCCAGGTAGGTATGGCCATGGGACCAAACTCCAACCAGAGAATCACGAGTAGAGGAGATGGATGCAATTTCCTGGAAGTGTAATTAAAATGAGGGTCTGCCTTGACTGTCTTTTTTATCTTTCATTGTGTTCAGGGTTAGGGTACAAAGACAGGAGCCCTGTCTTTGAACAGTGGAGCCCCATCTTGGACAATGGGTTTGAACCCTGAAGATGAAACTCTAATGCACTAGAAGGAACCCAAGGCATCAGTAACGTGTACACCTCCACTGCCTTACATCACCTTGCCATGCTGGCAGGGTCAGAGAAACGCATGCTCTTTTATTCAGTATTGTATTCATTTTCTGTTGCTTGCAGATGTGTCTAATGCTAAGCAGGACACACTAAGTGTTTAGCATGTGATAGTTATGGCTCCTATGTATTTTGGAGGAGTTCTCCCCCTCCCCCTCCTCACAGCAGAGCAGAACTTGTAGAGGACACTCAATAATTCTAGTCTTTATTGAGTGTTAACCGTGTTCCAGGCAAAATAGTGAGTTTCTTACATGAGATACCTCACTTATCTTCACAGCAACTCAACAAGGTGGGTACTATCTTTAGTCTTCATGCTGTGGATGCATCTATTAATTTGCTAGGATTGCCATCATAATATTTCACAGAGCAGATACTTAAATAGCAGATTAATTTTCTCACATTCTTGGGGCTGGAAGTTCAAGATGGAGGTGCTGACAGGTTCTGTTTCTCTTGAGGCTGCTCCCCCTGCCTTGCAGATGGCTCCCTCCCATTGCCCTTGCTGTGGCCTTCCTTCTTTGCCTGCCCATCTCCTGGCCTCTGTGTCCAAATCCCTTCCTCTTATAGCTGCAACAGTCAAGTCGTGCTAGGGCCACAGTGAAGTCTTAGAGCTTCATTTTAAGTGACTCTTCTCTCTCGTGATCTCCTCTCCAATACCTTCTCATCTGAGGTACTGGGTGTTAGAGCATTTTCCTAGTTATGTTTCTGTCACCGTGAAAGAAAAATGCCCTCACACAAACAACCTAAGGAGGAGTTTATTGTGACTCACAGTTCAAGGTATATAATCTGCCACGATGAAGCCCCTGACAGCAGGAACTTGAAGTGGGTAGTCACATTGCATCTACAATAAGGGGAAAGAGAGTGATGGATGCTAGTCCTCAGTTCATTTTCCCTTTTTCATACAGTAAAGAATTGAGTGGTGACACCCACAGTGGGCACATCTTCCTACCTTAACCTAATCAAGCTAACTTCCCACAGTCATGCCCAAAGGCTGATCTCCCAGGTAATTCTAGATCTCATCAGGTTAATGATATAAACACATCTAAATTAAGGAATCAAAATTCTGCCCGTAACAGTGAAAAGAACAAATCAAAGAGTCAAATCACTAAATAGGACTTCACAAAAGCATAGTTAAGAGGTAATAGATATGGGTTCTGTGGTGGTTTGAACAAGAGTGACCTCCATAGGTTCATATGTTTGAATGCTTAGTCATCAGGGAGTGGCACTGCTTGGGAGGGATTAGGAGGTGTGACCTTGTTGGAGGAAGTGTGTCAGTGGGGTGGGCTCTGGGGTTTAAAAAACCCCAAGCCCGTCCCAGAGTCTCTCTCTTCTTGTTGCCTGTGGAACTGGATGTAGAACTCTCAGCTACTTCCTCAGCACCATGTCTGCCTGCATGCTGCCATACTCCCCACTATGATGAAAATGGACTAAAACTCTGAGACGGTAAGCCAACCACAATTAAATACTTACTTTTATAAGAGTTGCCATGGTCATGGTATCTCTTTACAGAAACAGAACAGGTTCCAATCCATAAAGTCTGTGTTCAATGTGGTTCCTAAGCTCATGAAATCAAACATTAGTCTGTGAGTGGTGGTGTTGGCAAATGCCTTTAATCCTAGCATTTGGGAGGCAGAGGCAGGCAGATCTCTCTGAGTTCGAGACCAGCCTGGTCTACAGAGCTAGTTCCAGGACAGCCAAGGCTATACAGTGAAACACAGTCTTGGAAAAGGCAAAAACAAAAATGGAAAACAAAACAAAACAACAACAACAAAAGCATTTGTCTGTCCTTTGTCTTGTCAGATGCAGTCACCCTGCATCTGCAGATACCCCCAACGCACAGATGCTCAAGTTCTTATAGTGTGTAAACTATATATAACTCTCTGTATCTTAGATAATCTCTAGATTCCTGATGACATAAACACTCTATAAATGCTGCTTTGCTATATTGTTTGTGTTATAAAGGCAAGGAAAATGCCTGTACACATTTAGCATGCATCAATGCTTTTTTGTTGTTTTTAAATAGTTCTGATATATGGTTGGTTGAATCAGGAGATGCAGGATTTGTGAACTCAAAGGGCCATTGGTGCTTCTCTGCGTTCCTTGTCCTCACTCAATAAGCCCTGGTTTCCCCAATTTTTTGTCCCTCCAATGGTCAGAGTGAAATCGACTCTAAGCCCAGGTATGTGCTTTCATAGGCAGCTTCATGCGATCACTAATTATCTTTTACATTAACTTCTGGTTTTCACTGGGTAATTGCGCTGAAAGCTTTTGCCGCGTCACCCGAAGGCCTTGGTGACTTTGATTTTGTAGGGAAAAAGCACACGCTGTTGCACTCTGCCTGCCCCGACATCGGCATCTTGAATCCAATGCGGCAGAGAGAGGAAGAAGGCAGAGGCCGTGGACTGCCCCATGCTTCCCGCCCTGCACCCTCACATGGGGTGGGTACAGAGTGGCCCAGTGTTCCCAGTCCTGCCACTGCTCCACACCCTGCTTTCATGTCATGCTTTCTAGGCTCTTGTCTTCTAATATTCTGCTTCCTGGGTCCATCACGAGGGCCTCTGTCCCAGTACTTCCTCTGGAACCCTGGGACTTTTATCATCATATTTTTTTTCCTGTGTTGGTCTCTGCTGATCCTGGATCTCTTTGGGGGATTAAAGAGCCAGGGACAACTCAGTTTGCACTGTACCCCTCTCCATGCAAAACTAAATTAGTATAGGACACACTAAGGACTTTACAGAGATGAATTTGATCAATCTTCACAATGACCCAGAAGATTGCCCCCTTCTTACTTATAGCATAGAGAGGGGTTGGGCGCCCAGCAGGTGCATGGACAAGCAGAAACTTAAACCATGATTCTCTCCTCAGACCTCAAGCCCTTAACCACTCAGAGGGTTTCTACAAAGATGCCAAGCTTGTCTTCCCAGGTATCATGAGGATAACCCACATAGACATACATACATATTCTAAGGTTTGCCCATGGGCAAGGCCAAAAGGAATTTTGCATCTAATTTTCCCAGGGGCTGGCAAGATAGTTGAAGCTTGATTATCTGAGTTCCATGAACCCTGGGCTTCACACAGAGGAAAGAAAGAACTGGCCCCCAAAATTGTCCTCTGATAGCAGTGCACACTTGAGTACACACACATACACAGTGAATAATAAGAAGCTAAAAAGTAATTAAAAACCCGAATTTGGACTGGAGAGATGGTTCAGTGGTTAAGAGCACTTGCTGCTCCTGTGGAGGACCCATAGTTAGTTCCCTGAACCCACATGATGACTCACAGTCATCTGTAATTGCAGTTCTAGGGGACCTGATACCCTCTTCAGGTACCAGGCATGCACATGATACATAGACATATACATATGTATAAGCACTCACACGTACACATAAAATAAAATATGCCCCCTCATTTTCCGAAGTACTATTATTTCACAACCCTCAATTTTCAAAGCAAGACATACCCTCCATGTTTCTGTCTGCTACTGTAACAAACACTTGGACTACTCAGCAGTATTTCTCTTTGATTGCCCCTGCAACGGCACTCTGAGGTAAGTACTCTCCTCCCAATTTCACAGGTAAGGAAACTGAGACTTAGTTTGGCTAAGCAACTGCACTAGATGACTCAGTTAAAAAGAGGGTGCTACTGTTATATCTAACATGTTCCCCCAAAGCCCATGTATTAAAGGTTTGATCCTTAGCCCATGATGCTTCTGGGAGAAGATGCGATTTTTTTGTTTTTTGTTTGTTGAGACGGGATTTCTCTGTGTAACCGCCCTGGCTTTCCTAGAACTCACTCTGTAGACCAGGCTGTCCTTGAACCCACAGAGATCTGCCTGCCTCTGCTTCCCGAGTGCTGGGATTAAAGGCGTGTGCCACCACACCTGGCGAGAAGGTACAATTTTTCAGGGTGGGAAGGGTTACCTTGAAGTGGATGGTGGGCTTTTAGCCCCTCCTTCTTTTTTTGCCTCCTGGATGTGAGCTGTAGTAAGGAGCAATAGAACACTAACACAAAGGAAATGCTATATTTCTGGTAAGCTAGCTTGTGGAGGGGCTACCCACCACCCCCACATTTCCCCAGAGTGCTCTTGAGTAGGAGCAGCAGGAAATATTAGTCAGAAGGATAGAGGTGTGTGGGGGGAGAATAAAGATAGAAAATACAGGGCAGCCACGAGAGGGCCTGGATCCTAATCCTTTGGGCTCGACTGTCTCTCCCCCAGGGTATTTATAGAGATGCCAATGGGTGGAGCAAAAGATCTCCCCCCAGCACAGTCAAGTGCAGACCATCTCAGACACCTGCACTCAGGCCCGTGGTCCAATCATCCTCTCTATGCAGACCTGCTGGGTAAAGCCACGAGGAACCTGAAAATGGGCTCCCACATAGCTCTAGCCCTTCTTACTTCTCCTGGGCAGTCACTCACTAGTCATGGATTGACAGCTCCAGCTGTGAGCAAAACTAAAACTTCTCTCTATAAATGATGGAGCTCAAGAACTGTTATAGTAATGGACAGTTGGCAAATAGTCAGAACCGGACAGAGCACTCTCCAGACAAGGCAGCATGCAGGTGACAGACAAGGTCACTGCACCAAACTTCCCTCCTCCTCCAAATGCCTGACGACTTCTGAGCATGGTCACCTAGAAGGAGTCGCAGGAAGGCCTAGAGTGGCATTTACTTTAGATTTAATGTCCACACGATTATATTAAGCATCTGAAAATACAGTGGATTCTAAGATAAACACAAGCTTCTGTCTCAAGTCCCACTTCGCCCCTCGCTTGCCCAGACACATCCAACAGAGCAACTTAACTTAAAACAACCCTGAAGTATTTGCGCTTCCAGTCAAGCCCAGAGAACTTACCTGCATTTATTTATCTCTGAAGAGACATCAACACACGGCCAGAACTTATAGACAATGTCTTCATTGTTGCAGGGCTTCTGAGCCAAACTATTCCCTCTGGTGGAGGATTGCTTTTTGCCCAGCGGTGACATTTTGATGCAATGTTTAAGGAAGGCAGATGTTCATCTGTTTGCTTATTTGCCACGGCCCACAAAGCCAACAGTGATTTAAATCCAAATCACTTTCAATCTTCCAGAGTACCTTATTTTCATTATGATGAGAATTGTAACCCTGAAGATCTGTGGTTGACCCTGTCAGTTTGGTACAGGGTGTTGAACTCCCACCAGCCATTAAAGGAACTGAGTCATGGAGGTGGAGGGGCCATGAAGTCTCTCCCCAAGCAAGCCCAATGAGTAAGAATTAGAGGCAATAGAGGCCAGCAGAGCCTGTCCGTGAGGAGGAACTCCCCATGAGGTGTTGTGGAAGATACACAGACCTTGCATTTAGCAGCTATGGGTGCTAACTGACACCATGCTGCATTTTTGCTATAAAATAGGCCTTGTAGCTTTCCATTGCTGCAATAAGATTCCTGAGAGAAGCAATATAAAGGAAAGAAAAGATTTGTCTTCGCTCATGGGCTCAGAGGTGTCAGTCCATGGTTGCTCAGCTCTGTTTTCTCTAGGTCTGTGGTGAGGTACAATATCATGGAGGGAAGCATGCTATCTTAGTTAGGATTTCTATTGCTGTGAAGAGACACTATGACCACAGCAGCTCTTATAGAGGAAAACTTTAAGTGGTGGTGGCTTGCTTACAGTTAGAGGTTTGGTCCATTATCATCATGGTGGGACATGGAGGCGTGTAGGCAGAAATGCTCCTGGAGAGGTAGCTGAGAGTTCTCCATCTTGTAAGCAACAGGAAGTGAACTGTTTCACTGGATGTGGCTTGAACATATATGAGACCTCAACAACAAGACCACACCTACTCCAACAAGGCCACACCCCCCATTAGTGCCTCTCCCTTTCGGGGGCATTTTCTTTCAGACCACCACATTCCACTCCCTGGCCCCCAAAGGCTTATAGCCATATCATAATGCAAAAATGCATTCAGTCCAATTTCAGAAGTGTATGACAGTCTCAAACTTATTTAAAAGTCTAAAATTCAAAGTCTCTTCTGAAATTCATGCAATCTCTCTCTTTTTTTAATTAAGGAATTTTTTATTCACTTTACATACTGACCAGAGATCCCTCTTTCTTCCCTTCACCCGCCCCTCCAGGCTTCCACACCCCAACCCACCCCCTATTCCCTCCTCCGACAAGGTAAGGCCTCCCATGAGGAGTCAGCAGAGTCTGGTACATTCACTAGAGGCAGGTCCAAAGCCCTCCTCCTGCTGCAAGGCTGTGCAAGGTGTCCCACCATAGGCAGTGGGCTCCAAAAAGCCAGCTCATGCACCAGAGATGGATCCTGATCCTACTGCCAGGGGCCCCTTAAGCAGATCAAGCTACACAACTGTCTTGCTTATGCAGAGGGCCTAGTCCAGTCTTGTGGAGGCTCCACAGCTGCTGGTCTAAAGTTCATGAGTTCCCACTAGCTTGGTTCAGTTGTCTCTGTAGGTTTCCCCATCATGATCTTGATGCCCCTTGCTCATAGAATCCCTCTTCTCTTTCTTTGACTGGACTCCTGGAGCTCGGCCTGGTGATTGGCTGTGGATCTCTGCATCTGCTTCCATCAGTTACTGTATGAAGGCTTTATGATGACAGTTAGGGAACTCACTAATCTGATTACCGGGGTAGGCCAGTTCAGGCCCCCTCTCCACTGTTGTTAGTAGTCTAAGCTGGGGTCATCCTTGTGGATTCCTGGGAACTTGCCCAGCACCTGGTTTTTCCCTATCCCCATGTCTCCCTCTATCATGGTATCTCTTTCATTGCTTTCTCACTCCATCCCTGTTCCAGATTGACCATCCTGTTTCCTTGTGTTCTCATCCCCTGTCCCCTACCCTTCATTGCCCCCTGTGGTGGTATTGTGTTCCTCAAAATATGGTGCACCCTAATAAATTTATCTGGGGTCAGAAAACAGACAGCCACTAGATACAGAGGTTAGAAAACGGTGGCACTCACACCTTTAATCCTAGCATTCCAGAGGCAGAAATCCATCTGTTCAAGGATATAGTCAAGCATGATGACTCACGCCTTTAATCCCAGGGAGTGATGGTAGAAAGGAAAGATACATAAGGCATGAGGACCAGGAACTAGAAGCATTTGGCTGGTTGAGCTTTTAGGTTTTGAGCAGCACAGTTCAGCTGAGAACCATTTGGATATGAGGACTCAGAGGCCTCCAGTATGAGGGAAAAAAAGACCAGTTGAGGATCCGGCGAGGTGAGGTAGCTGTGGCTTGTTCTGGTTCTCTGATCTTCCAGTTCACCCCAAAACCTGGCTCCGGGTTTGTTTAATTAATAAAACTCACTAAGATTCATGCTACAGCCCCCCCCACCCCCGTTTACTCAGGAGATCTCATCTATTTCTTCTTCCCAGTGTGATCCATTCATCCTTCTTAGGGTCCTCCTTGTTAGCTAGCTTCTCTGAAGCTGTGAGTTGTAGTCTGGTTATCCTTTGCTTTACATCTAGTATCCACTTATGAATGGGTACATACCATGTTTGTCCTTCTGAGTCTGGGTTACCTCACTCAGGATGATATTTTCTAGTTCCATCCATTTGCCTGCAAATTTCATGATGTCATTGTTTTTCTCTGCTGAGTAGTACCCCATTGTATATATGTACCACATTTTCTTTATCCATTCTTCAGTTGAGGGGCATCTAGGTTGTTTTCAGGTTCTAGCTATTACAAATAATGCTATTATGAACATAGTTGAGCATATGTCCTTGTGGTATGATCGAGTATTCCTTGGGTATATGCCCAAGAGTGGTATAGCTGGGTCTTGAGGAAGATTGATTCCCAATTTTCTGAGAAACTGCCATACTGATTTCCAAAGTGGCTGTACAAGTTTGCACTTCCACCAACAGTGGAGGAGTGTTCTGTTTGCTCTGCATCCTCTCCAACATAAGCTATTATCAGTGTTTTTAATCTTAGCCATTCTGACAGGTGTAAGATGGTATCTCAGAGTCGTTTTGATTTGCATTTCCCTGATGACTAACGATGTTGAGCAATTCCTTAAATATCTTTTAGCCATTTGAGATTCTTCTGTTGAGAATTCTCTGTGGCCCATTTTTTAATTGGATTGTTCAGTATTTTGATGTCTAGTTTCTTAAATTCTTTATATATTTTGGAGATCAGCCCTCTGTCAGATGGGTTCATGAAGACCTTTTCCCGTTCTGTTGGCTGTCATTGTGTCTTATTTACTGTGTCCTTTGCCTTACAGAAGCTTCTCAGTTTCAGGAGGTCCCCTTTATTAATTGTTGCTCTCAGTGTCTGTGCTACTAGTGTTATATTTAGGAAGTGGTCTTCTGTGCCAACGTGTTCAAGACTACTTCCTACTTTCTCTTCTGTCAGGTTCAGTGTAACTAGATTTATGTGGAGGTCTTTGATCTACTTGGATTTGTGTTTTGTGCATGGCAATTGATATGGATCTATTTGTCATGCAATTGCTTAGCTGTAGTCCCCTGTAAAATTAAAATAAAAAAGCAGATCACATACTTTCAACATATAATAGCACAGGATACACATTACCATTCTAAAACATAGGGAAGGGAGCATAGTGAGGAAATAATGGACCAAAGCAAGACTGAAGACCAGGTGGGCAAACTCCAAACTCTGTATCACCATATTTGATGTCAAAATGCTCTTCAGATCTCCAACTCCTTTTAGCTCTATTGACTGCAATATGCTCCTTTCCCTTGGGCTGGTTCCACCCCTTGTCAGCAGCTCTCCTTAGCAGGTATTCCAGGACTCTGGAATCTTCAACATCTTGGGGTCTCCAAAGCAATCCAGGCTTTAACTTCACAGCTCCGTGCAATGGCCTCTTTAGATCTCCATCCAGGAACACTCTTGACACACACTTGGCCTCTTTGGCTTTCCTTAGTTGTGGAGAAAAAAAAAATCCCATAGCCCCTTTCTTCTGTCCTTAACTCCAGAACCATGAGACTGAAGCTGCCAAGTTCTGCTGCTACTGGGGCTGGATATGACCACCTTATTCAATTACATCTTCACCAACTTTCTATTTTCAGTGGTTTCTTACATGCCTAAGCTTGGTTTTTCTGGGACTTGATGTGTAGACCAGGCTGGCCTTGAACCCAGAGATCTTTCAATTACAACTTCACTAGCTTTCTGTTTTGGATGGTTACCTTCACTGTCTAAGCTTGGCTGTTCTGGAATTTGCTGCGTAGACCAGGCTGACCTCAGATCTACCTGTCTCTGCCTCGGGAGTGCTGGGATTAAACGTGTGTACCACCACACCTGGCTCTAAGCTTTTCTTTAGTTCCTTTCACAAGTTGGAAACTTAGCTGGGTAGGATCTTGCCCTGAGGTCACCACTCCCTTTATTCTATTTCTTAATCTGTTTATCTCCTTAAACACAGGACTTAGCTTCATTCCATTTCCTGGTGCTCCTTTTCTCCTCAAAATTTATATTTTTCTTGCTCCTTTTTGTTATAGATCTGTGTAAGAGTGATCAGTAATAACCACACAACAGAGTCTGTACTGGGCTGTTTTGATATTTCCTCTGCAAATGGCATTAATCTAAATCTCTTCACTTTCACCTCAGGCAGACTCTTCAGACAAGGGCAAAAAGCAGCCATTCTTCACCAAAATATCACAAGAATGATCTCTAAGCAGCACACTAAAATTCTTTAACTCTGAAACCGCTTGAGCCAACCCACCACAGTTCAAATCACTCTTAGCACCACTGTCTTCCATGCTCCTACTAGTATGGCTCATTAAGCAATGCTTAAAGTGTTCCATTGCTTTCCTAACCCAAATTTCCAAAGTTCAAATTCCTCCAAACAAAAGCATGGTCAGGCCTATCACAGCAATACCCCAGTTGGTCCCTGGTACCAACTTCTGTCTTAGTTAGGGTTTCTATTGTTGTGAAGAGACACCGTGACCACAGCAACTCTTATAAAGGAGAACATTTCATTGTGGTTGTGCGATTACAGTTCAGACGTTCAGTCCATTATCATCATGGTGGGACACAGTGGCATGCAGGCAGACATGGCACTAGAGAGGTATCTAAGAGTTCTACATCTTGAAGTGAACAGGAATTGAACTGCCTTGCTGGGCATGGCTTGAGCATTTATGAGACCTCAAAGCCTGTCTCCATAGTGACACATTTCCTCCAACAAGGCCACACCTCCCATGGGGGAGGTGGGACTCATTTTCTTTCAAACCACCATATGTACCATGGAGTAAAGTGGTGATCAGGAAAGAGAAACAGGCCAGGCCAGAGTTCTTCAAAGGCAAATCTTCAGTGGCCTACTTCCTCCCACTAGCTCGAGTTTCCTACAGTGCTCAATACCCAATAGCCTCAGCACTTAGGGGCCAAGCTTTCATCACACGAACCTTCAGGGATCATTCCAGAGGCCATGAGTAACATGATATTTAGCTACTCTGGGCATATCTAATATAGTCTGCCTCCCACGGTCACAGGTTTCATCTCTACAAATCGTGAATCTAAAATATTTGAAGAGACAATCCCATCTGTACCAAGTACTTGCAGACTTCTGCTGCTGTGCCATAATCAATACAGAACAACAGCTATTGTGTAGCACTTACACTGTATGATGATGCAGAGATTACATGGAAAGAGGTGTGCCAATCATATGTAAACACAACACCATCTTGTAGAAGGCTCACGAGCATCCTTAGGTTCTGGAGATCTCTCCAGCCCCCCAAGGAGCTGGAGGCATGACTGCATGCATGTTTTAGGCTGTTGTAAGATAACAAACTTCCAAGTACCTAGTATAGTGTCTGGCACAAAACTGTTATTGAAAATATTTTTCAATCTTTTAATCTGAGAGATTAAATCTTTCAGAGCAAATTCTGAATTTGCAATTTAAGTAGCTTTCCATCTAAAAGGGCAGAGTCTTCATTTGTATGCATTTCTCTAAGAACATATCTGCTCATCAAAATAAAAAGGGAAATCCTGGAAGTTAGTAGCAGATGCCAGGAGCATGTGAAACCCTGCTCTCCTTTCTAGGGGCCTTGCCTGCTTAATGACTTGGTTGGTTGGCCATGTTTGCTACTCCTGCCAAGGACTTCAGGGTTTATAGGGTTTTCTCACAACATGAGGGGGCCACCCCCTTCTCTGCAGATGTCAAGGAGAAAGCGTGGGCTACCCATGGCCATGCTCAGTTTATTTTAGTTTGGGTTACTGATTTATGGATAGAGCAGTGCCCGAGGAATTGCAGACAGCAACATGGGAGTCTTGATCTTTGCCCTTGAGCAGTGTACAGGCTGCTGAGGAGGTAAATGGAAGTAGAATTCAGTGTGTGTCAGCTCTGTGAGTGATTGGAATGTGGACATGGAACATGTGGGGCTGGAGGAGGCGGGCATGGCTTTCTGGAGGAGAGGAAGCCCGAGCTAAATCTGGAAGAAAGCATCCATGCATGCACACATCTTTCTCTTTACTCAGCAAACACGTGTCAAGTGTTCTCTACATGTCAAACATGGTTTTGAGCGGTGCGCTGCTCCGAACGAGCAGACAGACGCTCTGCTGGCGAGGAAGTGACAACCTGCTTCAGGAAGACAAACGCCATCTGTGGTGGGCGGCGAGCGCGGCAGTCTAGAAGGGACTCCCGAGCTAGTCTGGGTTGCCTTCCGTTGGCTTCTCGATCCCTCTCATCACTGACGCCTTCACCATGGTCAAAAGGGCAGGATCTGTGCCAGGGACCTAACTGATGCCATTCATTGGCAGTTCTCTGTGGGTAGCCCCTTCTACTTCTAGAGAAGCCAGCCCAGTGGCTGTTCTGCCCGTGGAATGGCCATGGGGCCTCATACTAGCAAGGGCAGCCTTGCAGAGTTTTTCCACGTGCACTGTTCATAAGCTAAATCCCAGAGCTGTGTTCATTGTTGAGCCACAGAGGGACGGATAAAGAAAGCATATATATATAGTTATATTTTTTTAAATGCATATATATTTGGGTTTATTTTTTTGTTATATTTTAAAAAAATTGACATACAATGAACTGTGCTCACATCCACCCCCTGTTGTCCTCTCTTGTTCCCCTCTCACTTCTGCTGACAGCTACTCTACCCAAGTGATCCCCCTCCTATCCCCAGCCCTCCCTCCTTTCTTCCTTTCCTCATTTTTTCTCCCTCCTTCCTTCCTTCCCTCTCTTCCTCCTTCCTTCCCTCCCTCCTTCCCTCCCTCCCTCCTCCCCTTCCTCCCTCCTCCCCTTCCTCCCTCCCTCCCTCCTTCCCTCCCTCCCTCCTTCCCTCCTTCCTTCCCTCCTTCCCTCCTTTCTTCCCTCCCTTCCTCCCTCCCTCCCCCCCTCCTTCCCTCCCTCCCTCCTTCCTTCATTGTTTTCTTTTGTCTTACAGTCCCACATAAGACAGTCATAGCAGCTGTGTGTTCACGATTCAATCGCCCCATCAAACCCAGAAGACAGGTACCACTGCACCTCTTCCCTGTCCCTCAGCATCCACAGCCTCTACCACGGTTGTCTCTGGGCCTTGGAGGGTGTGCTCACTATGATGATTTGATTTTTGCATTGGTGGCTAAAAACAATCAGGCAATTTTAACTTCCCGGGATTCGTGAAGGAGTGGCTGCATAGAGAGATGAGCCAGTATGCTAAAGATCACACAGTTAGTTGTGCACAGTGAGGATTAGCATGCTAGGCCACGCCCCCTTGACAGCCTGTGTTGCCCTGAGCTTCTCAATGGGATGCTATTAATAGCTGGCAGGGGTTGAGTAGCAGTGAGCAATTCTTCATTGTGCCAGACCGTCCCAGACATTGCAGGACCTTTTGAATTCCTGGTTCCTGTCAGGAGGAGGAGGCCTCATGACAGCCAAATGCTCCCATATCTCCCCATTTCTCTCCTGCGGAGGGTTGGCACTATCTCTGGGAAGAACAGTGGTGTCCAAGCTGCCCTTGTTAGGGGTGAGACAATGAAGTCACCAGAAGCCGAAAGGGCTCGGTGGCTCTTCACATATTTGCTGTGTGCTATTAAACAGCTGTCATTAATATTCTCCTCCAGCCTCATCTGGGAGACACCAGGAAGCTGACCCCGGCACAGTGTTCATTTATGCCCATGTTCCACAAATAGCTCCTGATTATACAGTGAGCGTTTCGTGTTATATACAGGGGATGTGATGTTGAAGAGAGACATAGGACTTATTCTCATGGAGTTTTGGCATAATGATGCCAGGGGCGGGGTCTGGGCACCAATGAACAGTTATAAGAGAATGGGCCTTCAGTGTTAGGATGGGATCCCACAAGTGACCTAAGAACCTAGACAAGGTTGGACAACCGAGATCTGAAGGCACAAGGAACAAGGTACTCCCAACACAGCTGTTCCCAACATGGTCCAGAGCTGGGCTAAGGTGGAATGCAAAAAGCTCTTCCTTAATGAGCATGTTGTTCATGAGCTCCTCATTAATGTTTCGGTGGAGACTGGACCATGAGATGCCAGGGGAAATGTTTCAGATTTTAAGAATCACACAGGGGTGGAGCTAACTGATATGCAGTTTCCTTTATAGCCCAGCACCATGGAGGCTTTCGTTGGGACCACTGAAGATCATAAACAGTGCAGTCCCAAATGGTTTTTATACTGTATAGCAACAAGTTCGCCCTATGTCCAATGGATGCTGTGGTCTGAATGTCTGTGTCCCTCTAGAATTCGTATGTTGAAAGCTAGTGTCCCAGTGTGATGGTGTTAGGAGGTAGGGCCTCGAGGACACAGCACATCTTCAGGCAGAGATACGGTTTGTGCTCTCAGAAAAGGAGCCCCGGGGACCTGCCATCTGAATGGAGAACATGAAGACCCACCTATGAAGCAGAAAACAGGCCATCATCTGACTCAAATATGTAAGTGCCCCTCAATATTGATTTTATAAGACCCCAGAATGAGGAGAGGTGAATTCTTATTATTTATAAATTACCCAACTTATGGTACTTTGTTGTAGTAGCTTAAACGGACTAAGACACTAGGTTGTTAAAATAATACAATATGGAAGAGTAATCTGTTTTCCCTTAAAAATGTTTCTACAAAATACTGAGGGTCCAGCCTTACCTGCCTTCCACCTGGCCATCCACACATGGGACAGAAGTGAGCAGCCCTTCTCTGAGACCCAGTTCAGGCCTGAGGGGACAGAGCAGGGCCAGCCAAGGGGCCTCCTGCAGGCGGTTTAATTGGGCACTAACATTTTTGCCTCTGGGGTGGTCAGCAGAGCCTCTCAGCTCCAATTTGGGGTACTCCAATTTTGCTGACTCAGGAGGCCAAGAGTTCAAGCACTGGCTGGGGACAGTGCGCTGCTGACAAGGTGTGACAAAGAACGGAGCCTCAGAGATGAGGGTGTCCGAGAACCACAGAACTCCGTCTTCCAGAAGGTGAAGTGTCAGCTTTCTACAAATGGTCCCCTGTGCGAGGACCCAGTGCATGGTCCCCAGAGCTGCTCTGGCTGGATGAAAAGCCCTGTCTGTGACGTGTGTGTCTGAGGACACAGCTTAGGGGAAGGACTCAGCCGCTGGACAGGCTGATGATAGGGATAGCTGAGAGCTTAGATTTCAACTTGAAAAAAAAAAAAAATGGAGCTGTCAGCATGAGCTCTCTTTGCGGCTTCTGTGTGAGAACATTTTTACTTAAACCAGACACAACGCCAGATACGGATGAAATAATTTATGGAGTAAAATAATGGCTGTCAGATGTATTTTTTTTTCTAATTCTCTTTGCTCTGCCCATCATTCACATCCTATTTATCACCTAAGAGCCTCTCCTAATTTCTAATGTTCGCTCGGTCTGCCGTTCAGAGCCCAAGTTTACATCACCATCCTGGTGACAGGGAGAGACATCAAGACAAATGGCTATTCCCCTGGAGACCTGCATCCTCTCGCTTTCTGGGCTTTGGCTTGAGATTCCAGGCATAGCTTGTGATTGTCAGACTTTCCGCTGGCCTCTGGCAGGCGCTGAGGAGACATTTGTGTTCTCGAGAGCCCCACCCATACGCTCAAGATTCTGTCTGTAGTGCTCTGCCGTCTTCTCTCCTGTCCCCTCTGGAGAAGACACTTGAGTTTTCCACCCTTCTCCCTTCCCTGCTTCTTCATTGTTGCATCCAAATCTGTCTTCTTTTGGCTCTGGACTTTCCTGCTAGCTGCAGGCTTCTCCTTAAGATACAGTTAGAGATGCTGGAGCTGTCCACATGTGAAGAGATGTTTCTGAATTTTTGTGTGGTGGTGCATTGTTGGAACACAGTCCAAGAATGGAGTCATGTGAGGAGATGTCTGAGCCCTTGTGAGAAAACCCCAAGCAACCAAGTCAAGAGTCTTGTGACCTCAGTTTCTTCAAAAAACACAGAACTGTTCTTTGATTATGTTTTCGTGCCCCTCTCAGGTGTCGCAGAGAGGAGTGAGTTTACTTCAGATTATTCATTGCAACTGGCTATTGTTATTTGTTCATATGCCTCTGTGGAAAACATGTTTCTGCGGCATGCAGCTTGTCTGCCAGGTATGGCTTGTCCACCATGTGCGGCCTGCCCACCATGTGTGGCTTACCCTTGCAACTGGACACTTTACTCATGTGACTCTTCTTTACCCTCAATGTATAAATTGTCTGATGCTCTGAATAAAGTTGGCTTTTGCATCGGAGTTTAGTCTGCCTCCTTTCTCCCAGGCTCACCATCTCTAGAGCGGTAGGCAGTGAATGTCATGTAATCCCAGATCCCAGAGGAGCAGGCAGCAGCCGTATGAGTTCTAGGCAAGCCTGGGCTGTGCAACAAGATCCTGTTTCACAAATAGTTATTCTTGGTGTATGGGGGAATAACCTAATCAGTAAAGTGTTTGGAAGGACTTCAGTTCAATCCCCGGGACCTATGCAAAGAAAGCCAGAGTGGTGGTGTGTGATTGGACTTGCAGTGTTGGAGAGGAGCGTAGACAAGTGGATTCCTGGCCAGCCATCCTGGCCTAGTTGGTAAGTTCCAGGTTAGCAAGGGACAGTGTCTTTAAAAAAAAGGAGGAGGAGGAGGAGGAGGGTGTCTGAGGAACAATACCCGAGGTTTGTCCTCTGGCTTTCACACACATGTGCACACAAATGTGTGATCCCATGTATGCGCAAAATAGCATTAATCACTTAAATATTTATTTAGAAATGCATACATATTCCTGGTGCTAAAGAGGTGATTCAACAGTTAAGAGCAAGACCCAAGTTTAGTTTTTAACACCCATCTTGGGGGGCTCTCAGTAGCCTGTGGTTAATTCAGAAACTCACAAATGCTCAAAGTACAGAGAATAATTGTCAGTAGAGTAACCATATAGGACATCTGTGTCACACTCCCTCTTTCCTGGGCTCAAGGACTGTTTTTGAAGAGGTGGCAGAAGGATTTTAGCAGCCAGATGTCAGGGAGAAAAGCAGTCTTATCTGGACATGACAGTACTAATGTACTCATGCAGGCACAGTGGCTGGAATTGCCTTCACAAGACCTGCACAAGATCATTCCAGTCAACACTCCAGCAAGTAGGGTGGTGGGGGGAGGTAGAGGCTCATTAACCCCAATTAGTGGAAGAATTGATGGATTCTGGGGGAGAAAGAGTCAATTTTAAAGGTATAGCCCCCTGGTAAGTCAGTCATTCTCCAGTGGATGACCCAACTACCTTTGGGTATATGGTTTGTACAAATTAGAATAAATTGGCTATTAAAAGTATGGTATGTGTGTGTGTGGTTGTGGCGGGGGGGTGGTGGTGGAGCTGGAGAGATGGCTTAGTGGTTAAAAGCATTGGCTGTTCTTCCAGAGAAGTCAGGTTTGATTCACAGCACCCACAGGGCTTGTAAACATGTGTAGCTCCAGTTCTAGGCGATCTGATGTCCTCTTCTGGCTCATGCAGGTACCAGGATTCAAGTGATGCACAGACATATGTGCAGGCAAAATACTCATACACATAAAAGATTAATCATTAAATTGAGAAGGAAAAAGAAAAGAAGACATGAAGTTGGGAGGGGGGTCAGAGGTGGGCATGTGTGATAGCTAGTCTTGGTTGCCAACTTGACATACCTGGGAAGAGGGAAGTTCCAAATAGCATCCGTCAGATTGGCCAGTGGGGCATTTTCTTGATGACTAATGGTGTATGAGGGTTTAGCCCCCTGTGGGTGGTACCATCCCTAGGCAGGTGGACCTGGGCTGGAGAAGAATGTGAGTCTAGGAACAGGCGAGTCAGCAGTATTTCTCCATGAGTTCCTGCCTTGGCTTCCTTTGATGATGTTCTAAACCGTGAGAGAGAAAATAAACTCTTCACCACCCAGGTTGCTTTTTTGGTCATGGCATTTATCACAGCAACAGGAAGCAAAGTGGAACAGAGTGGATTTGGGAAGGGCTAGGGGAGCTGAGGAGGAGTGAACATAATAAAAATACATTTTATTTTTATATAAAATTATTAAAAATTAATAAAATATTATATTAATAAAACGGAGTTCTTGGCCTATGGCAATGGCTGAGAAGTTTCTAGAGCATTGGCTAGTGATTGTGGCTTCTTCGAAGTAATCTTTCTGAGACAGTTGGCTGCCCCATGGAGGCTTTTTTTTTCCTGCATTTTCTAGACACAGCTATGAAGATAGAGACATGGAGGTCTTGATTACTGGGAGCTTCAAGTTCTGGATAAATGCTCCCTCTATTCAATCCTTAGAGAGCCATAGTCATAGGAGACTATCTGATGTCAACAATTTCATCAAAACATGCCAGAGACTTCAAAGAGTACGAAATACTTGAAGGGAGAATGGTGTGGGTGTGCCGACATGCACTTGTACTCTGTGAATACTCACTTATCTGTGAGGAGGGTAAAGGTTTTTTCCAGAAGTGCTCCCTCAAGGGAGGTTAGGAATCATGGTTCCAGAGTGTCCTGCAGATGCATCCTGTTCTCTGGCATCGTCCCCACCCAGCCAAGCAGCCTGCGCCTGGTCTTGTCCCCATCTCCCCAGCCTCACTTCTCTAGGCTTGGCCTGCTTCCTCTTTCACCTGGCCATCACAGACGTCCCGGATTAGACCCCCTGCTCCTGTCCCTCTTCCTCGTCTTCTTTCCTTTGCTCCTTCCGTCACCGAACATCATGCCTCCATCAGATCCATTCTGCAGCCACAGATAACTCTGCCAGACTCTAGAACTGACCGGGTCGCTCTCCAGCCTAAAATGGAAGAGGCTCTCAACAGGTTTACAGGACAGTGATTACGAATGCTGTGGGGCGCCTTTGAGACCGATGGATCACTCTCAGTGTTCTGGAGCGACTGCTGTCTTCGGCAGTTCCTCACCCTACCTTACATTCCCTCTGCTCTGCGCCGGAGCCCGAGCGTCTTTTCTGTCCTTTCACCTTGAATGACCTTTACTCTACTCATGGGAGCTTCATTTAAACAGAAATGGCTCTCTGCTGCCGAGCTCCCAGTAATTCCAACAGCTCTCACTCTGAGCTCCCAGAAATCTTATGGTCCTTGTCTCTTTGTGCAAGGAATAGCATCCCATTGAGAAGCACAGCGCAGCTCGGGCTGTCAAGGGGGCGTGGCCTAGCATGCTAATCCTCACTCGGGACCAACTGTGTGGTCTTTAGCATACTGGCTCATCTCTCTGCATCCGCTCCTTCACGGAGGTGCTTCAATCTGCTTTGAGCACCGTGCCCTCAAGATTGGGGCTGATTTCTCCCTCCTTTACAGTTCCGAACACCACGCTTAGGACAGGACTGTTTCACGGAAGGGCAGAATCTCTTCTGTTTTAGAAACAGCCTTTAGCCTCAAGAGGTAGTAACGCAGAAGGTTCTTGGATGACCCAAAGCAGTTTTTTCCCCCTCTCACGGATTCTTCAAAGGCTTCAAATACAAACCCATGGCCTTTGGGGAGTAGCGGACCTTTGAAGTGGGGCACGGAGTGGGTAGGAATGCTATTCAGGCTGGGACAGGTGAGATGTTTTTAATGTGAGAGAAGCATAGATAAAACAATAACAACGCAACAACAAAACACACAGGGTAAAGTTTTTTTTATCTGTTTGTTTATAACTGAATCGATGTAATCTTATAAAGTACACATCTGCTGCTGTGGCCAGAGGCTGGCAATGAGATGATGAATCAATATTCAGGTTTATGAAGAGCTGCGATATCTCCTATGTGAGAAAAACAAACATTTAAGGAATCAAAGTGTCACCAAAATAATACCCAGGGCAGCATATCACTCAGTTTGCAAAGTGCTTGCCTAGGGTCCACAAAACCCCGGGTTCAGTCTCCAGCACGATGCAATCCCAGCACAAGGAAGGTAGAAGCAGAAAATCGGAAGTTCAAGGTCGCCCTCAAATATTTTGAGGCCAGCTATGGCTGCATGAAACCCCAATGAGGCTGTAAAGATAGCAGTTAGGAGAATTGGCTGCTCTTACAGAAGTCATGGGTTTGGTTCTCAGCACCCACGTGATGCCTCAAAACCACGTGGTAGCTCCAGTTCTATGGTACCCAGTGCCCTCTTTTGACTTCTGCAGGCTCCTGAACAATCATGGTAAATACACGTACATGCAGGTACTCATACATAACAATGCACATAAAATAAAATAAAAAATAATGAACGAATACATAAAATATAATGTAATTAGGCTACATAAAGAAACCACTGGTCCTTCAAGGCACTTCTTCAAGCTTCTATGGGTCACTGTTGAGAGTGTTAACTGTGTCTTATTTTGGTTTTCTCTATTCTTTGTTCTGCTGACTCTAGATAATAGTGGAGCAAGATGCCTTCATTAGTCCTTTTCCCTGTGAAATGAACACCTGTGGGGGGCAGCTAGCCTTGGTTCTGAAACTCACTCTCACACAGCCTTCTGAGACTCCATTTTCTTGACTCTCCTTTGGACTCCCAGGAAGTGTTTGGCTCATCAGCTCACTTGCTTCCTGTCATCAAATGCAGACCTCTTCCTGTGACCCCTGCTTTTCTTCTTTCCTATGCTCTGTGTTGGGGGACTTCTGTCATCTTGGAATCGCCCAGTGTTGATGGGTCTTGCTGTCTACCTGAGAGCCTAGTCTCATGGACGTCTTTCTATTACCTCATATTCACTACAGAAAAGATCACACCCATCTTCTGACCCACACAGCTTGCTTTCTTACTTTCCACTCATTCCCATCCTCTTTGGAATCACCTTTTACTCCTTCTTTCTCAGGATGTCAACTGTTTCCAGGTGAATCTTTTCTAATTATTTCAAAAATTTATTCTTGTTTTCTTCTACTTCCTCCGCCCTTGCCCGGGTCTTACCACCACACATTTAGCACATCCACCACCTGTGTAAGATACTCAGGATGGACGATACCTCCTACTGTCCATGAAGCATCATTCTTCTCTGTGTCCTTATTGAAGGGTCTCTAGTTATCCAGGAGAAGGATAGCAACACATATGAGTGAAAATCTCTCCTCTTATCTATGTACCCAGAGCTGGATAACCCAATTCTCTCCTAGCACAGCTCTCTATGTGAGTGTCTTGACGGGGCCTGGTAACAGGGAGATCTGGTTGGCACCTTCATTGTTGCGGGCCGCAGGAAGATATCATAAGAACTCAGCTGGTTATGGCAAAGTCACTACCTGGAAAAATCAGGGAATTCCTCCAGAGGAAGCCAAATTCCAAGGAGTTTTTGGTGTTGCTTGGCTTGTTATATATCAGCTGTACTCTGTTATGAAAATCATGTGTGCCTTCATAGTTTTCCCAATTGACTTTTCCCTAAGAAGGGCTAACAGTATGGACTGATCACTCCCTGGACATACACATTCCAGGTATTTGCAGAACAGCCTCAGGAAAGGCTTTCTCTGGAATCAGATATCGCCCTTAGCCACTTTCAAGGACTACAGGAAACACCACCCAGGTGGGCGCCCAACTTCCGAGGATAACAGTGATAACAGCCCACGTGCAAGTCTCCTGACTTAAATTCCACAAGGAGACACCGCCCAGGTGGGCTCCAACTTTCAAGGACTAACAGTGATAGCAGCCCACATACAAGTCTCCTGACTTAAGGTAAATTCCACAAGGGGACACCGCCTAGGTCAGGTGGACATTAAGTAATAGCTTTACATAATTTAGCTCGGACCCTCCCTTTTTATATTGGGACTTCCAGGGCAGAGGACGGAGAAGAGAAAAGAGAATGGAAGAACTAGATGGGTAAGAACTTGAGAGGAATGAACTGAGATGGGGAAGAACTAGAATGGAGGGCTAAAAGAGAGGACTAGAGGAATGAGATGGAAGATGAGGAAGAGCCAGATGGGGAAGAACAAGATGAGGAAGAGCCAGATGAGAGAGAAGGAGATGGGAGAGGAGCTGATAGGGGAAAGAACTAGATAGATGAGAACCTAGAAGGGTCAGAACTAGATGAAGGAATTAAGATAGAACCTAGAGGGGACAGTAGATAAATATAGAGAGAAATCAGGCAAGAGATGAGCTAGACATGAGAGCAGAATAGAAGCTGTGTAGAGAGAGAACTATCACAGAATAAAAAGTGTATGAACTAAGGAGTTTCGTGTACATAGATTCATTTCTTTTCATCAAAGATTAATTATCAGCTGGTTGGAGATTCTTCCCGAACCCTGGGAGGGGACTACCCAGGGGCTGGACTCACATAGTCCCCAATACTTTATGACCCTCTATCTTCCCTCATTTGAACTTAAAGTACCACAGTGTATGTCAGATACTTTTGTTAAATCCTACCTCAGTTACTTTGCTGGTTGAGACTGTGGGAAACTTACCCATTCTCTTTAAATCGAAGTTCCTTAGATGTAAGATGGCTATAACAACCCTACTAAACTACTGGGAGGACTTAAAACACAAATATGTATGCAGGGCACTGGACAGGCTATGCGCACAGTGTCATAGCATGGTGGATGTTGTTCTAGCTGTTTACATTTTCCACATTTCTACTGTGCCTGGAGTGATTATGATGCATATATTCACCGCCATATTTGTCTCCTGAATTACCTGTCTCCTTGGAGACAAGAAGACTATAAATACATTGACCATCTTTTCTGCTCATTTTTTTTTTCCATCTCTGAATTACCTGTTAGTTGTACTGTAGACTTTTAGAAACACTTAGGACTTCATTGTGAGATTATACGACAAAGGTTCTGAAA
Organism: Peromyscus maniculatus bairdii; assembly: GCF_049852395.1. Classification (NCBI taxonomy): domain Eukaryota; kingdom Metazoa; phylum Chordata; class Mammalia; order Rodentia; family Cricetidae; genus Peromyscus; species Peromyscus maniculatus. The sequence goes on from NC_134861.1 coordinate 71,020,434, forward strand.
ATCAAGCAAAGTTAGGTATTGAAGCTCACTAACCAAGAGGGATGCCCGTGAGGATGATGATTTTGCATTGACAATTCATCAACCAGTCTTCAGAGGGAACGCTGTGTGTGAAGAGCAGGTTTGATGCTGTGGGTGGCTTCTATCCTCCTCCGCATCCTGTTTGGAATCCAAACTCAGCTTCGCTCTCTTTGCATTCCCAAATGCCAGGGCAACTCGAAGTCAGAACTTCCTGGAGGAAATCATTCTATCCTCACCTCGAGCGGCCCAGGATATTTCCAGTTGGCTGTTATTGATGGCTTTGTTTCTTTCCCTGAGCAAACACATCCCAATACGAAGGCTATTACTTGGAGTACGTAGGTCCTCTTTAGAAACTGGCATCCCTTTAGCAAACTAGGGTCCAGGGGGTGAGCGGTCCTCAGGGATACATGCTCTTTTAGGAGGGTCTGTTTTCTGTTTTCTATAACTAAACAATAATGCTGGACAGTTTACAAACTAAGTAAGTTTCCCGTCATGCTTTGGGAGGCTCAAGGTACCAGCGGCAGGCAGGCACTGTGCTAGCTCTGGTGAGGGCCACTCTGACCGCAGCACAGGGCAGACGACATCATGGTGGAACAGGTGCAGAGGAAGAAATCACACTGTGAGCTAGCAAGCCGGGGAGACACTGAGGTCACTCGAGAACTGTGTCGATCCACACTGAGGACAGAAGCCTGGGGATCTTGTGACCTTTTCTTGAACCACATCTTTTAAAGGTTCTGACACCCATGGCATCATCAGACTGAGGACCAAGCCTTCAACGTGTGAACACCTACAGGGACAGAACTCATCGAGACCACGAATGACCTTTCTCACCTACATACTTCCTTTTTTCCACAGCCTTGGGTTCTGGCTTCCCCCTGAGTTCTAATCACCTCTTTCTATCCTTTTCATTTCCAGAAGGGTGGAGCTAATGACTGAGGCTGTGCAGTGTCTTTACCCAGGAGCAGCGCACAAGGACAGGAACCTCTTGACCTGAGATGCTGATGCCTCTTTCCTCATCAAAGTAGGAGGAGGAAGGCAAGCGCCAGTCAGGAGACGCCCTCAGGGGCTGATCTTGGCCTTGGGCCTTTTTAATTTTCTTGTGTTAAGTGACATTAAATCATTTTACGTATTGATGGGGCACAGTGATTTTTCTTTGTGATAATTCTAGGGTTCTATTCATGCTAGACAAGCACTTTGCCACTGGTTTACATTCCCAGCCTTGTGTGTGTGTGTGTGTGTGTGTGTGTGTGTGTGTGTGTGCGCGCATGCACACCATATATGTATCTCAATTCCTCTCCTCAAGTTATTATAAAATATATGTTATTGTCTCCTCTAGCCACTCTACTGTATATTAAAACCTGGCATTAACTCCTATTGTGTAACTATTTCTTTGTACCTGTTGGGGATTTTTTATTTGGAAATATTAGAGTTCCATGAATAAGCCCACATACCTTCAAAAAAAGAGAAAGTTTAAGTCAAGATAGTCTAACATCTTTATTACTCAAGGTCCTCGGGGACCTCCCATGTGGAGATTAAAGGATCCATCATGTCCCTGGGCTCCCCGGGGATCTTCAAACTGGCCTTACTTCCTTTTCTCCAAGCATGCATGCACAGAAGACATTTATTCTACTGCATACCTCCTTCTCCTGGGATTTGAAAATGGAGCACAATATCAGCAAGACAGCAGTGGGCGGACCTGGACTACTCCTTTGTCGTTGGTTTTGAAAAAGCGCTGAACAGGGGTCATACTCTTCGACTCCCTTGGGGAGATTTGGGCTCCAGGTGCCTTCCACAGAGTGATGGCAGCCGAAGGCAGCAGAGAGGAAGAAAACCCGCCAAGAAAGAAACATTCCAATGCAGCACTCCCAGGATGGCACACCAGGTTTTCATGGAAAAAACTAAAAGCAACAAAGACCATCTCAGACACACCACGGATCCTCTGCCTTCTGAGAATGCTAGGTTTCCACTCTTCCCGTCCACTCTTGCAAAAACCACCAGCAGCTGCTGTTGTAGTGTGTGTGTGTGTGTGTGTGTGTGTGTGTGTGTGTGTGTGTGTAGAATCCCGAATTTGGGCATTAATTAATGTGCATAGGATCCACTGAGACCATTTCTTTTTAATTTCTCCCCCTCGTCTCCCTAGCAAACTGCTGTTGTCTGCCTCTGTTGCAACTAGGTCATGTTTTTGACTTTACCAAGAGGAAGCCAGGGGCCTTCAGTGGAAAAGCAAGAGGGTTCCAGCGCCCACAAAATACAGATGCTCAGGAAATGGGGGACTCGTGTGGCTTACACACAGGGAACTTCTCAGCTGCAGGACCCTGGTCTGCGTGGGAGGCCACCTTCACTCCTCAGTGTCTTCCAGACTGCCTGACTCCGTGGTGTCCCTTGGAATAATTCAACTTCTTATCTAAGGTTCAGGCCAGCTTCCTTGAACCACCAACTGCTTGATTGCACAACAGATCGGTTATATAAGAGGATCTTAAGAAAGAATAAAATCCTGAGTGCTGTATAACTGCCTCTCTCCAGCGTCCAGTCACCGACTCCAGCAGGGGGTGGGGGTGTCTGCTTGGTCCACTCCCCGACTTGTGTGCAGAAGCCACAGAGTGGCCCGTTGGCTTTGCTCATGGGCGTTCAAGGGTTTCCCATTGTTTGTAATGCTTCCTGTGACTTCTTCAACCCTCAGCTCCACCTTAACCCCTCAAATGCAGGCCCTAATTATCCCGAATGAAAATAGAAGTCTCCTCATCATTTATTTAGTTTTAGCACTTGCTCAAACTAATTGGTAGTCCTGCAAACCATCCATAATACAGGGACCTGGAAGGAACTGATGGCTACTTAGTGATGGATTCTATTGTATGAGGACAGAGCACCCAGGCTCACTCAACCCAGGGCGTTTTGTTGGACTAAAGTCGTCTGAGGTGTCAGGCATTCTGACACATGTGACGGTCAAGGGTCACTACCAAAAGTTATAGAGACAGCGTTTAGTTGGCCTATCACAGATCACAGTCCTCTCCCCACTTCCCCATCAGAGTTCCAGGGGTGGGAGGCTGGATCTGGGCTTTAGGAGAAGGAATCCCACACCATATTTAAGAGGGCTGTGTCCTTGAATTCTTTGCCAGCCTTCACGCTGACATGAAAAGTCAGGAGAAGCCCGCGTATTGTGGGCATCATGGAGACAGATGAATCGAGGAGAGTCTTAGCTTGGCATTTACTATCCACATGGCTTTAGAGGAAGCTACAGGCATTCTTAGTCTCAGCTTCTTCTTCTGTCTGACAGGAGGGTGAGGCCTGACCACCAGTGTATTTTGGAAGACCCATGTGGGGACACCAAGTCCTAATGCCTAACACAACAGTGCCTACCGCAAGCTTAGCTACGGCAGATGGTCTTTCCTTCTTTGCGTGATTTCCACATAGGAGCTGCTTCAAAGACCTGTTTGCCCTGAGTAGGGACAACACCAAGACTTTCCTGTCCCTTGTTTTATTGGTGTGATCATAAGAAGATTCAAGGATCCCATGCCTGTGCCACCGAGAAACCTTAGAAATTCTGCTAATGATTTCACGGGGATGTGTGCTCGAGAGCCGTGCCATTAAGAAGGCTGACATTGGAATCTTATGATAAACACATGGCTGTGGGTAGACGATTTAATCCCAAAGATCCTTAATTTCCTCATTTCGTCTCCTAGGGAATACTGAACAGAATACTCAATAAAGCAGCTTCACCGCCATAAAATTCTTTTATGCTGCTTTTATACATTCCTTTCTTTCCTCAGGTCCCCAGCAATCATCCATTTTTAAAACAACTCCCTAATTTTGCCTTTTCAGGAGTGTTGAAATCATACACGATATAACCCTTTAAGATAAGTGTATTCCCCTTAGGAATACACCTCTGTCACTCTTCCATGTATTAAAAGATCATTTATTTTCAATGCTAAATAATATCCTACTGTATGGAGTTTATTTTATTTTATTTTATTTTTATTTTTATTTTATGTGCATTGGTGTTTTTTCTGTATGTATGTCTGTGTGAGGGTGTCAGATCTCCTGGAACTAGAGTTATATAGACAGTTGTGAGCTGCCTTGTAAGTGCTTGGTATTGAACCTGTGTCCTCTTAAAGAGCAGACACAACTCTTAAGCCACCAAGCCATCTTTCCAGCCCCCACTGTATGGATTGTATCAATTTAATTGATCATTCACTCATTGAAAGACAGCTTGATTTCTTTCAAATTTTGACAAATGTGACTGAACACCCATGTGCAGGTTTCTGTGTAAGTTTGTTTTTAACTCATTTGAGCTCAATTGAAGAGTTGGTGTGGCAAGAGTATATTCTGTTTTGTAAGAAACTGCCAAACTGCCGTGCACAGGGGTAGTACCCGCTGTTCGTTCCCACTGCATAGAATGAGAGTTCCTGTTGCTCCACGTTCTTGTCAGCACTTGATGTTGTCGGGGTTTGGATGCGGGCCGTTCTCCTAGATATGTGATAGCATCTCACTGCTTTCATTGGTGCTTGCTTCTCTAATGATGCAGGATACTGAGCCCCATTCTGAATTTTCATATTCACTTTACTGTGGTTTAGTTTATGTTGTTTATTAATATTGTATCTCCACTGGAAAAAAAATGCTTACCCCCAGGTCATTATGAGAAGTAAAGAAAATGATATAATAATTTTATATTATTATTAAACTATTAATTTGTTGATTTTTATGTATATGAGTGTTTTTATGCATTGCATGTATGTGTATCATATTTGTGCAGTGTCCATGGAAGCCAGAAGAGTGTGTGGGGTCCCTGGAACTGGAGTTGTAAGCCACCATGTGGGTGCTGTGAACTGGACCCAGCTCCTCTGTAAGAGTTGCATTTGTTCTTAATTGATGAGTTATCTCTTCAGTGCAAGAATGTAATGATTTTTAATGGTCTCGGTTTAGAGCCAGTCTCTGTTTAATGTATCCCGCTCAAGCTGATGAAGTTGGAGCAGTTGGTCATTTTGGTGGATATTTAGTGATGAGGAATACTATTTAACTGTTGCAGTTTAATGGACCTCAAACCTTTTAACATCAACCTTGTTGTACACTCTTAAAAATTATTTAGAGCCCCATAGAACTTTTGTTTCTGAATATTAAATTCCTATTATCATATAAGAAATCAATAATAAAAAACACAAAGCTATTTAATTTATTAAATAACAATAATTCATTACAAATAAGTTTACATATATTTTGTGAAATTTCTATATTGAAAAATCTATGAGAAGAATGGAGAGGGATTGTCTGCACCTTAGAGTCTCTTTACTAGTTGTTTCAATGAAGATATCAGACCCTCAGATCAGTTTCTGCACTCAGTCAGTTGTGATCTGCTTTTGGATTCTAGTGCATAAAGAAATGTAGCCTCACCCAGATGAATGTGTATCCATCCTACCAGCCTTGTTACTCAGCTAATCAGATTTTCTGTATTTTGTGATACTTCTGCTGACTTGCTCTATTAATAATTAAGCGAACTGGATTAAAAATTTAAGTTCCTGGGAAGGATTTCCTTGTCATCTTAAAGCTCTGTCAATTCGTTTCTATTTTAAAGGTTATGATGTTAAATGAACTCAGTTATTTTTGTGTTTTTATAGAAGATTTTATTTTATGTTTTCTGTGGATGAGTGTTTTGCTTGCACGTAGGTATGAACAACGTGTGAGTGCAGTGCCCTGGGAGGTCAGAAGAGGTGGTCGGGTCACCTGGAACTGGAGTTTCCCATGCCTGTCAATAGTCATGTGAGTGCTGGGAACCAACTCCCATCCTCTGCAGGAGTGGCCAGTGTTCCTACCCACAGAGTCATCTCTCTAGCCCCAAACTCAACTTTCTTTTTACTATGCATTTTTTTCTTCTACCTCTAGTAATATTTTTTTTCAACATGGGGCATTCACTTACTTAACTGAGAATAAGAGGAAGGGACTATGAAGCGTACTGTTCTCAGTGCTGACTGTTTTGACCTTGGGGATGGAGGCAAGGAAAAACAAACAACACAAATACAACAAAACCAATCCTTCTCTGAGAGTGACTGTAAACCTGTCATCGGACAGTGTGCACTCCAGACTCACTCCACCTGGGGGTACAGACCCGCAAGCAGAGGACTTATTTTAACGCGTCCCTAGGTTGAGTGGACAGACTAACCACACAACCAAACAACCAAAAGCAGCTAAACACCCCACCACCACCACCAGACTCCAGTGAATAGAGTTCTGCAGAACATGATTGCTTGGTATAAATGACAATACACATGTGTGCCCACAAACACACACAGAAGGATTGACAGTCACCAAAAAACAATAGACTATAAAATCAGAGCCATAAAACTTTTGATATTGAAGTTACTATTTTATATGGGATTATTTACTAATGAGTTTCAAGAAATCAGGGAGGTTTGAAAATATGGGCAGTTAGAAAAGACCATAAGAATGAGCAAGCAGTTCTCAAGAAGAATCAAGGACTATGCCTAGAAACTAAAGTTGCAATAATTGAATTTGAAAGTTGATTGCATTGTTCAGTTGCTTAAAATTTAAATATAGAGTTACTACAAGATACCAGCTGCACTCCAAAGATTTCACAAGCAAACATTCAAAACTTATAAGGTAGAAACATCTTCCCTGTCAATCAACAAGTAAGTGGGTAGGCAAAATGTGGCACACACACACACACACACACACACACACACACACACACACACACACACACACGAGTATTACTTAGCCCCAAAAACAAACAAACAAACAAACAAACAAATAAATTCTAGGGCCTGGAGAGAGAGGTCAGCAGTTAAGAGCACCACCTGCTCTTGCAGAAGACCTGGGTTCAGTTCCTAGCACCCACACAGAGGCTCACAATTGTCTGTAACTTCATCCAGGGCATCCATCACCCTCTTTTGGCCTCATTGGGCACTGCATGCACCATGGTGCACAGACGTCCATTCAGGCAAACACTCATATACCTGAAAATAAATAAAATCTCAAAACTTAAAAAAAAAGTAAATCAGTCTGCATGGTCTAACATGGATGAACCTTGAAAGCACTATGCCCAGTGAAAGGAACCGGAAATGTCATGTTGTGTGATCCTGTTTATATGAAATACTCAACGTACATAAATAAATTCATAGAGAGAGAAGGTAATTCACAGAAACAGGGCCAGTCATAGAGACAGAGTGCAGACTGGTGCCAGAGCAGAGAGGGGAGGCTTCCAATGAAGAGTTATCTTCCACTGCTACAGGGTTCTCCTCTGGACGGATGAATATGTTTGCTGAGACCATGGGATGTGCTGAGAGTGACCGCACTGCATTTTTAAATGGGCGATTTTTCTGTGAATCTGATTTCACCGTCATACAAATGTCCGCTGGCTATGCTGGACAGACTACTTGACATGGTTGAGTAGGAGATTATTGAAATGGAAAATGAATGTCATTAAATTAGTAATGAGGTAACAGAGAGACAATGCGACGTGTGCAAGAGACGTTTAAGTACACAGACGATAGAATGAGAAGTTCTAGAGGTCTGGCGTGAGGTAAAAGAGCAGACTTGGGAAACAGCTCAGTTTGTAAAGCGCTTGACACTCAAGCATGAGGAGCAGAGTTCAGATCCCCCGAACCCACGTAAGTGCTCGGTGGGTTTGGTATTTGTGCTGTAATTCCAGCTCTGGAAGACGGAATCAGGAGATCCTCAGAGCAAGAAGTCTAGACTAGACTAGTGAGTTCTGGGTTTAATTTTGAGACCTTGCCTTGCCTCAATAAATGCGAAGGACTGAGGGTATCTGATGTCAGCCTGGGTCTTCCACACATCCTCCACACATGTTTACCCACATACACACAAACAGATGCATATGCACAGCACACACATATACATGCAGAGAAGGAGAGAGAGGGAGAGACGGAGAGACGGAGGGAGGGAGGGAGGGAGGGAGAGGGAGAGGAGAGAGAGAGAGAGAGAGAGAGAGAGAGAGAGAGAGAGAGAGAGAGAGAGAATAGGAAACTTGTTCAAACATACTTAAATGGAAAATAACAGAATTTTCCAGAAACAGTCTAATCCTCAAAGCCAAAAAGCCCCCCAAAGTCCCAGGATGGATAGATAAAAGGAAATTCACACCTGGGCACATGTATTAAAATTGTAGCATGCCTAAGGGGATCCCAAACCATCAGGAAAAAAAATGATTCCAGAACAATGGCAATTAGACAGGTGTCCAGAATTCCCATCAGTAGCAATAAAAGACAGGAAAAAAAGTGCAGCGTGCTGAAAGAAAACATGTCATTGGCACAGACTTTCAAAGACTAGAAAAACAGTCTTCAATAATCGATGAAAAATACCATTTTAAGACAATCAAACAAAATCCCAGGAGTGTTGCCCACAGACAGTCGTCTTGGAAGAAAGTTCTAGGTGAGCATCTGGTTTAGGAGTCTCCTCGTCAACTAGACCATAGTAAAAAGCTGAGCAGAGGGGAAGTTACTCAGCCCTTCTCACAGTCTTCAGAGAAGTGGGGTCACGGGACTAAGTGCTCCCTGAAAATTGAAGGAATAGGCTAAAGGTCAAACAGGACAGACGAATCCCGAAAGTAAGAATTTACCAGACAGACACCCATAACAGAGACCTCCCGGGGTGCCAGTGCCAGAGTAGGAAACCTTCTTGAGAAATCACCTAAAGCTCAGGGGGGATTAGCTCCAGAGTTAAAATTCCAGAGGGCCCAGTCACAGCTCCACACGCCATCAGCCTAGACATGTCCTCACACTGGAGAAAACTCTCCATATACTTACAGCCAGGGGAGGAAAACGGATCATTCTGAAGTATACCAGAACATTCTATTCTTCCTAAGAAGACCCAACCTCAGGGAGATTTACATACACTCTATCCATGGTTTGACTTTGCATAATTTCAATCGCTATGGTCAATCCTGCTTTGAAAATGTTAAGTGGCCGGGTGGTGGTGGTGGTGGTGGTGGTGGCGGCGGCGGCGGCGGCGGCGGCGGCGGCGGCGGCGGCGGCGGCGGCGCACGCCTTTAATCCCAGCACTTGGGAGGCAGAGGCAGGCAGATCTCTGTGGGTTCAAGGACAGCCTGGTCCACAGAGTGAGATCCAGGAATAGGCACAAAACTACACAGAGAAACCCTGTCTCGAAAAACCACAAAAAAGAAAAGAAAAGAAAAAGTGGAAAATTCTGGAAGTAAATAATGTGAATACACACACACACACACACACACACACACACACACACACACACAGTTATGTTTGCCCAATTTCATGATTAGCTGTTGTAAATCTCTTATTGCATCTCACTTACAACTTACTTCTCTAGGGGTGTGTGTTCAGGAGGGAAAACTCTGTGTAAGCATTGGCATGATCTGCAGTGCCCACTGGGGTTTTTAGACTGTGGGCTTCTTGCATTGGATCAGGGCACTCCTACTGTGCCATTCCAAACTAAAACAGCTTCAAACGGCTTTGTTAGAACCTGAGTTGCCTTTTCAAACTCTCATACTGAAGTCTTAACTAACCTTCAGGACCATAAAATGCAAGCGTGTTTGGAGATAGGGCCCTTAAAAAGGTAACTGGGTCATGGTGGGGTCATTAGAATTAGAGTCTTAATCTAATTGGTCTGTGTTCTTATAGAGATGAGCACAGATGTGCCCGTACACACATGAAGACTCTGGGAGACTCGAACAACTAACCTGTAGCACGGTAAGACAATGCATTTCTGTCATTTAAGCCACCCAGCCTGTGGCATTTGGTTATGACAGCTCTTGAAAATTTAACATTGACTTAAAATAAGAGAAATTAATTGTGATAGCCATAGTCACCCACTACTCCACAATCTTTTCAGTCCATTTCCTTTAGAGAATTCCAAAGAGCAAAAGATGCAGCCATGTGCTGTGGGAAGACGTCTTCTGGCAACTCCGTCCCCACAAAGACACTTTTAATAATGGGCCTTGGCACCAGAGTAAGCTGCATCCTGCCCTGGGGCGGGTCCCACGATTGTCCTCTGTGGGCAGCCACAGGGAGCCAAAGATGCCATACCGTCCAAGGGAGTGCCATCTGGGAATCCACTTCTAAAGACAACAGCGGCCCTGGTTCCTGAGCCCTCCTTTCTCACCCAGTTTCAGTGTTAACATCTTTAAGACAAGAAAAGTCCCCTTTCTTTCTTGTCCCATGAAGCTGGAGGCAAATAGGATTCCATACGCCAAAGGCATCGGGTAATAGCAAGTCCATAATAATCATCTTAGACAGCATCTCTCCCATCAGCTCTTGCTGATCACATTTCCATGCCAGTGATAACATTAGGGGTGAGAATATTTGTCCCTTAAAGACTTCAATTTCAGGACTTCAATTGCTCATGGGCTTTTATCATTTGTCGTTTATGTGCGTTAATCAAATTATTCAAATGTTTTCATTTCTTCCTATAAATGCATTCATTTAGAAGACACTTAGCATCACTCCTCCAGCTAATTGTTTAATGAGAAAAAGGCCTCTTTCATTTTCTGTTTTCTCATCTCTCTTCTTTCAACACTGAGGTCGTGTTTCTCATCTGTGGCTCCGATACGTGCTAACTTTACATTTCCATGAATGCATACGCGGAGGGCATTTCATTTTAGTCCAGTGTTTTCCCCCCTGGGAAGAGAAAGTGGTATTTATACCCTCCTAATAAATGCAAGACTTTGTTCTGCTGATGCTTTCTTTCTTCTCATCCCCTGGGGGGCGGCTGGAAATCTGTGTAATCCTCGCTTTAAAAAAAAATGAAGAGTGAAAGACAAAATGATACACTCAGTCTCTGTTGATTACTTAAGGAGTCTGGTGACTGTGGAAATCCTGATCAAAGAGAAGGCAAAAGAAAAGCCAAGACTGTGGGAGAAGTAGCTGGAGGCAGCAGGATTTAGGAAGGGACCACCGAGCCTCGTGATTTTCAGGATCTTCTAGTACCTTCTCCGTTCTCTTACTTACTTCCTTCTTTGCTGTTTTATCCACCACACCCACCCACACCCCGTGTGTGTGTGGTGTTTAGTTTCTTTTATGCACTTAATTCTTGTTTCTCTTGGTTTTCTGAGATTAGGGCCTCACACTATAGTCTAAGTTGACCTGGAACTCTCGATGCCATTCTCAACCTGTGGGTCGCCACCCCATCCCAGGGTGGGTGGTGGGTGTCGATACCAGGTATCCTGCAGATCAGATATTTACATTATGAGTTATAACAATAGCAAAGCTACAGTTCTGAAGTAGCAATGAAATTTTTTTTGGTGGGGGTCACCACACTAGGATGTGTGTTAAAGGGTCGCAGTGCCAGGAAGGTTGAAAACCATTGCTGTAATTCAGAGACGCTTCAGATCTGCAGTGACCCCCATGCTCCGGCCTCCTAAGTGCTGGGGTGACAGGGGATAGTCACCATCTCTGGGTTCGGGTTTTTCTCTGAATTTTATTTTCTCTTCCCTTCTTTTCCTACAAAGAAAGGCACTGTGAAGTTGAGCATACATGTAAACTAGTCCAATACCAGTTTTACAGATTGCGGCCTAACCCAATGAACACCATTCAGGATTTATAACTTTTTCTTTTATAACAAGGAAAACACTATCATGTATTACTTAAAAAAAAAATAGATACTTTCCCCATTTGAGAAGAAACATGTTTTTAAGATGAAGAGCCAAGGCATGGTCAGGCCTGAGATAGACTCATGTTGTACAACCTGCACGTTGCAAGGCCTCGCCAAGGAGCCTTTATCTCTGAGCCTCGACTACCTGGCCTGTGGGTTGGGACAGGTGCCTCTCTTACTGGACCAACTAAAGACTGAATTGAGATAAATACAGAAGAGCATAGCATCCTGTAAAGTCTCACACAGTATGACACACACGTGTCTGTTTCACAGCATGCTTACGTGCTTTGGTGATTTGTAGAAAGCAAATTAATCTGAAAAACGTCATTTATAGAAAGCTAAAGTTTTGGACCTACACACACACACACACACACACACACACACACACACACACACACACACACATTAGTGATTCAAAAGGAACACACTAGAAAAGTCTTCCACTCACTGATGAGCCTCTGGTAGGCACCTACTTTTCATTGCACTTACATTTCAAGAGTCTGGAGAAAACAATGCAACTTCGTTGTGCCCGATTCAACAGCACCCCTGCTCCCCCCAAAATGTGGAAGAAAAAAAAATAAAAACAAAAAAATTGTGAATATTTTAAATAATTGAATAAATAAAATGTAAGAAAAGGAAAAGAAAAGAAAGCAACCAGCCAAGCTGGCCGAGGTCTCTGCTCTCCAGACCCCAGGCTAGCACAGTCTCCATGTATACAGGAGGGAGGTACTTCCGGGCACCCCCCTCAGGCCCTGGTGGAGGCAGGGGACAGAAGCAACATGACAAAACTCCACTTCCTTCTTCTCCTTCTTCTCCTTCTTTTTCTTCTTCTTCTTCTTTTCTTCTTCTTCTTCTTCTTCTTTTTTGGACACAGATGGAAAATGAAGCAGACTTTGTAGGTTGTCTCAACCTCAGGAGTAAGACCATGCTCATCTAAATGAAAAAAAAAAAAAAAGGTAACACTGTCCACAGTATCCTTACAGGGCAGAATCCCCACAGGGAACAACTGAACATGTCTTCAAGACATGTTCACATATGAGGGTTCTGTCACAAAAGTGAGGCTTTGGCTTGTGTGAGTGTGTGTGTGTGTGTGTGTGTGTGTGTGTGTGTGTGTGTGTGTGTGTGTGATAGCATTGTGTTGTGTCAGGGTACACTGAAAGGTTCCCTTCACTCCAGCCAGCTTCAGGAAGCATTCTTGTAGGATGAGGCTCTCCGTTGTGCAGGCCACTGTCCTCTTAAAGAAGAGGCCCTGGGGCACGGGAAGGGGTCGGTTGAAATATTGATCTGATTTAGGAACAGCGAGTGGTTCCCAGGGTCCCCAGATCATCCTACTCAGTCCATCATCTGAGGACACATCAGGAATCTCATAATATGGAGGAAATAAAGGATTCATCATGGATGCCATTTTAAACATCAGTAGCGTGTGTTCTGGAGAGTTTGTTTGGGATGAACAGATGTGTGCATTTGTTCCATTGTAGAAATCACTGTGATAGTTGCTTCGGGATTTTGGACTTCGTGTCATTATATGAACATGATCATACAGTATGCTTGTAAGCAGGTTTTATAATTGTGGAGTTAGTTACCTTTGAGTCTTCTCAATCAGCTGACAGATTCTGAATGACTCTGACATCTACAAAGTACATTCCCATATACTCAGGACGTGGGTAACATCCGGCCCAGGCTAGACCAGCTTGCACACCCTGCCTGAATCTCTAGCATGATATAGTTGGAGCTGAGCTGACAACCGAGCCTAATGTGGATCCCTGGGGTGTGTTATGAAATGTGTTTCACCCTCCCGAGTGTGACATTCTCTAGAGAAATAGGTAAGGAGTCCCTGCTGGTGTCCCAGGATGCATTTGTGCTTTTATGGATTCTTGGGGAACATTATTAGCACCAGCTCTATCGCCTATCGCCTCCTTGCCACAGTACCATATCCCTGAGTTGAAGAGGAAGAGCTGGTCCTTTTTTTTTTTTTTTGATTTTTCGAGACAGGGTTTCTCTGTGTTGTTTTGGCACCTGTCCTGGAACTCATTCTGTAGAGCAGGCTGGCCTTGAACTCACAGGTATCCACCTGGCTCTGCCTCCCGAGTGCTGGGATTAAAGGTGTGCGCCACCACTGCCCGGCTGAAGACCTGGTCCTTTAAAGGCCTAAAAGCATTAACTCTTTACATTGTGGCCACATATTATATTATATTCCACAAAGCAGAAAAGACTGAGAGAAAAATGCCCACGCTGGGGTCATCACTAGCGGATGCACAGCTCAGGGTGAAGAAACTTCCAGGTAACACAGGACCCCAAGGGCCTTAGGCTCCTGGTGGCAGAATGTCAACCTGTCATCCCAAGCTCAGACCATGTCCTTCATCTTTTGAGGCCGCCAGGTGCCATCCCATGGCATGCCACATCTGGGCTCCAGCTTTAGGAGGCCGTAAACACACATGGTCTTTCACAGCTATCTGTTCACTTGCGCGTGGGGTTATTCCCAGCGTTTAATTCTGCAATCTGTACCAAACTGTCCTATAGGAGGGTGCCGCCTGCCTTGCAAGCTGGTGACTCTCAGAGAGGAAGAAAACCAAACCAAACCAAAACAAAACAAAACAAAAAAAAAAACCGTCGAAACTGAGCAAATCACCTGAGATCATTGCTGGAAGCCACACGGGTTGTGTAATTCAATGACTGACAAAAGGTTGGTTTCTGCGGAGCGAATCTTTAACACAAACAGAGCCTCTGGCCAGCCTGCCGTACCACCTTGCTGGCTGCCTCTCCGGAGAGGCTTTCTTCCTCCTTTCTCTCTCTTTGTCCTCCTTCCTGGTGCAGACATCCTTGTGGCTGCCCTTTTGTTGTGGGCGCCCATTGTGTGACCTTCGATTTGCTGGGGGAATGGCCTCGCGTGGGATTGGTAGATTCAAAGGCTGCTGGAGTAAGATTGCCTGACCACAATCCACCTGGCAGCCGTCAAAGACAAATAAACAAGCCGTGCTTATCACCAAGCTGCCTGGTGTAGCCAAACTGTAAATTAGAAATATAACGGCCGGCTTAGGTGCCTGGAGGGGCCCAGACAAGGCCCCTGGTGGTTCCGTGGGTCTTAACTACAAACCCGTGTGTTGTTGAACTTCGTCCTCAGTGGCTGCAGCTTAGGTGTAGACTTGGTTTCATTCTGCCTTTCTGAACTGAGCATATGCACACACACACACACACACACACACACACACACACACACACACACACACACACACACACAAGGCTAAAAGCAAACAGCCTTTGCCTGGTGGCTATGGACACTTTTTATTTTTGGTTTTGCATCCTGCAACATTCTTATAACGAAGACTTAATGATACCTATAATTTTAAAGCCCTGAGTTATTCATTTTAGTTTTTGAAATTTGAATGAAATGTCCTGTGTGAGTGAGAGATGATGGGAGAGGTGATCTGAAGGTAGACAGACATTCGGATTGTCTAAAGTGGCAATAAGTCGGAGTATGGGAGCAGTCCCAGAAATCTTCCCAGGGGTCTCGGCACCTCAACTCTGTGTTCCCTAGGCAGCCTGCCTGACAACGCCGGCAAATTCCACCCTCCCTGCCGGGACAGTGCTCAGCTTGCACAGTTTAAAAACCAAGGAGTGCTGTTATTGAACGCTTTCTCCTCCTACCTGTACGGCCCAAACCACAGCCAGCTTTGCCTAAGGGAACTGCAGCTCCGGAGGGAGGAAGAGAGCTCCGGAGCGAAGCCTGGAGGGTTCCTCGGTTATTTTGGGATTCACCCTTCAGCTCTTCCTGCTTTTCTCAGCAGTCTCTCGGTGGGGGAGGGCTGGGGGGTTGGAAGGGTGAGCTGGAGGAAAGGGGGTTTATCTGTTTCAGAGCCCCCCCTTTCTCCCTCTCATAACACGAAAGACAGCTCTTTATGGGCACCCGTGTCCTTCTGGCCAGCACCACCAGCTCAGTCCCGTTCATCAGCCCCAGGTAACTCAGGTGCACAGTGCCTGGATGAGTTTACCCGACAATTTGAGTGTTGGGAGAGCTGATGATGGGAATCAAACCCAGGGCCTTGCACTTGCTGGGTGAGCATTCTACCCCTGAGCTCCACCTCCAGGGATCCTCAGGTCCTCCTGTAGGGAAGTAAGCCAGCCATGCGACTGTGTATAGCAAGAGTGTGTGGATGTTGACAAACTCCGAGCACACACTTTTAATCTGATGGATTTGGTGCTTGAATTGAGACTGGGGATGAAAAAGATATCTTTGGATTCTTTGATCCTTTGATATAAGTAAAGATTAATGGAATCCCAATCCAAAAAAAAATATGGAATGTTGAACAAAAGGATTTAAATATATATATTTTAGAATTTACTCCAGAGACTTTGTTCTATTTTGAAGTGTTAATTTTGAACTCTGAGAAACAGATCCCTCTTCTGTCTGCTTGCTGCTATAATGGCCTCACTGCAAGTTTTGCAAAAAGATAATAGGACAAGACAAGACAGTAGAGATACCAGTCCTGTAGCCAAACGTTACTAGGCAAGGCAGAGCCACGGGCCTTTCAGCTCCCAGGAAGAGCTCTCAAATGCTGAAGTCATCTCAAATTCACCCGAGGCCCTTAGATCTGCACGTCAATATATGAAATTGGAGGCTAATATGCAGGTATTGATTTCTCTAAGGATGAGTGTCAATATTTATGATCCCGAGAGGTGGTGACTGATTGAGGCAAGACCAAAGTTGTGATGGTGACTGCCAAGGTCATGCTGAACCTTAATCCTGCCCTTCATAACACAGGTCCCTGCTTCCACCACAAAGTGGTGGCAGATTATTGAGATGGGAAATAAAACATTCAGCTGTTTCTCTGGATATGAAACTCCACATAGTTGACTGCCTGTCTTTTACCTCATAAACTCCCTCAAGTCAAACATCTTGGGGACAGAGGGACTTTTACAGGATATTCTTTAGGACTGCTCTCTTCAAGACTACAATGTCTCATGCCTGTATGTGTTCAGAGCCACACTGCCATCATGCTGGGAATGGGTGCCCTTCCTCGGGTCCCAGTGGATAGACCAGAAAGCTCAGAACTTCTGGATTTGAGAGCAAGTTTATCTACATTAAGGGGGAAATAGAGAAGGGCATGATGATCTCAGCCTGGAAGGAAGGTTAAGGAAGACTCCTGGGCTATGTAGCAAGTGCCAAACCAGCTTGATTATGTAGGAAGACCCTACCTGAAAGAAAGGAAGAAAGAGGGAAGGAAGGGGAAGAAGGAAGAGAGAAAGAAAGAAAAGACTCTGATCTCAGACTGCACTCTAGACCACACCTCCATTCACTATTAGTTGATGGCTGTGTGCCAAGATGTATCGGTGTTTATAAAAGCTCCCATGGTGGTAATACGCAGTCTGCATTGAGAACCCCTGGTCCTCCAGCAAGGTCCCCTTGCTCCCCGCCTGTTTCATCCTTGCCCACCTACCAGATGCAGCCCCTATCTTAGTTTGAAGCTCGCCCTTGCTTCTTTTAAGAACCCAGTATTTTTTCTCACACTGCTGCTTCTACACCCCCGCCCCCCAATCTGCACATCAAACTATATCTTCCTTTGGGCACCGTCCGTTCCTACTGTACTCATATACGCAGCGTTCTCTGACCAGGTCCCCTCCTGAACGACATTGGAGCTATTCCCTCTGTAAGCTCCCCCGGCAGATTACTTGTCACACACCTAGAGTTATCTCCTCTGGTGGACAGTGGGCTATCTGGGGCAAGAGAGCCTTACTCCTGTGGGCTTGCCTTCTTGGCTGACTGGCACACATCACAGAAGCCACTCCGTAACTATTAGTTACAAAGACGTGCTAAAGTGAAAGGTCACATTGTGGCCTCTCAGAAATCAGGGGAGACCTGGATTATTTCTAGATTTGGCAACGACTACCATTTTAAGAAATTTTGTTTTGTCACATTTATGTATTTATGCATGTGCACGTGTGTGGGGGGGGCAGGGGTTGCACCACAGCATGTATGTAGAGGTCAAAGGACAACTTGTAGGAGTCATTTCCCCCTTGCACGTCTGTGTCCCAAGTGTGGACTCAGGGTGCCAGGCTCAGCACAAATGCCTTTGTCTGCTGAGCCATCTACATACTTCCAACTATACCGTTTTTTTAAATCCTCGAAATTTTAATTTGAGGTTCTATGTAAGTGTGAGACGACTTGAGCCAGACGCCCACCTCTGGGCCTTTCCTTATGTCGCTCTTTCCTGGTTCAGTTGGGATAACTCCGATCAGTTCATCCTTCAGCACTTCAGGGTGCACCCCAGGGTGCCTGCAGGTCACATGGATTATACCTCTGTCCCTTACTGGGAAAGAAGAGAAGACATGCTTGGCAACCAGAATGTGGGGGATGCCAAGACAGATTGAGGTGAAGTCCTGAGGTTGGCTGGGTACAAAGGGTGGATTCCTTGCTCTCTCTCTCCCATCACAAAGCCCCATCCATCCCCATTCCTGGCCACTCTTCCACTCCAACGTTCTCTTGTTTTCTCTTCATTGTGTAGCTAACCATTGAGTGCAGGGTTTCACACAATGATTTGACACCAATGCAAGTTTATCATGTGCCAGAAAGACAAACCAGAGCAGGAGATCAAAAGACCATGGTGTGAAAACTCACAGAATGTCTGTGAGGCTTGGAGCATGTCTCCCCTCCCCACCCACCCCCACCCCCCACCCCCCACCCCACCCCCCGACTCCCTGGACATCAGCTGTGCTTCTCTGAGGAGCCACAGTGTCAACACATGCTCTACCCGACAGGAGAGGGCCTGCATGGGAAATGTTTAATGACTGTGAGCAGAGGAACACTTCAGAAAGTTATAGTCTACATGTGAGGAAGTTTCTGGAACATCTTAATTCATATTTCATGTATTCTTTCTACGTACGTACAAAAGCTGAATTTGATGAAAGTCTGAGTCAAAGACAAAACAAAATTATGTCAACAGAAAATTCTAAGGCATGATTGAAATTTAATCTGCTGGGTTCATCCCCCCTTAACAATAAATAGAATAACAGCGCTTAGGTCGGCTGCCTGGTTAGGCTGCCATAACAAAGTACCACACAGGCTGGAGGTTTTCAGTAACTGAGATGTATTTCCTCATAATTCCAGAAAATTCAAGTCTATGAACTCAGTGCATGCAGGCTTTTCCTGAGGCTCCCGCGGCTTGTAGATGGCCACTGTCTCCATGTGGTCTTACTCTGTGCTTGTCTTAGTCCGTGTTCTGTTGCTGTGAAGAGACACCATGACCACAGCAACTCTTATCAAGGAAAGTACTTACTTTCAGTTTCAGAGGTTTAGTTCACTGTTATCATGGTCAGGAACATGGCGGCATGCGGCAGACATGGTGCTGGAGAAGTAGGTGGGAATTCTACATCCAGATCCACGGGCAACAGGAAGAGAGAGAGGCACTGGACCACTAGGCTACTGGGCCACTGGACCTGAATTGGGCCTGTGAAACCGCAAAGCCCCACCACTAGTGACCATTTCCTCCAACAAGGCCACACCTACTCCAACAAGGCCACACCTACTCCAACAAAGCCACACCTACTCTAACAAGGCCACACCTCTCAATCCCTCCCAAGTGTTGTACTCCCTGATGAGGAAGCATTCGAACACATGAACCAATGGAGCCCATTCTCATTCAAACAACCACAGTGCTCAAATCTTTCCTATAAGGACATCAATTGTATGAGTAAGGCCCGTCCTAGTGATCTCACTTTTATTTTATTGCCTTTTTAAGGACCCTGTTTCTATCCAATCATCTCTCTGTATACTTGTGGATTGGTTCTAGAACATTCCTCTCTTCCTTCCAGATATCCAAACCCACAGATGCTCAAGTCCTTTTTATAGCATGCTGTCATATTTGCATATTACCTGCATTGTATGTGCATATTACCTATGCACACTCTTGGATACATCAATTCAGTTCGAAATGACGTTATAATACCAAATGCAGGCCGGGCGTGGTGGCGCACGCCTTTAATCCCAGCACTCGGGAGGCAGAGGCAGGCGGATCTTTGTGAGTTCGAGGCCAGCCTGGGCTACCAAGTGAGCTCCAGGAAAGGCGCAAAGCTACACAGAGAAACCCTGTCTCGAAAAAACTAAAAAAAAAAAAAAAAAAAAAAAAAAAAAAAAAAAATACCAAATGCAGTATAAATGCTCTGTAGATAGCTGGTTCAGTTTAGGGAATGATCCAAGAAGAGAAGCACTGTGTGCTCAGTGCAGACACACTCATCGTAGGCCTAAATTCTTAGGATACGAGCAAGACACAAGGCAAACAGTGTTCAGATGAGTGCTGGAGACTGTGGGTCTGTGAGGGGATGTGGAGGCGACCACAGGATTGGCTTACACAGCACTTTATTGCCATGGATTCAGCAGAGTGGCTGGCACTGGAGAATTCAAGCTTTAGGGAACTTTCTGGAATCACCCTTCCTCCCCCACCAAGTAGTTTGGATCCATGGTTGGTTGAACCTGCAGCAGCTGCAAAAATACTTGTCTGTAGTGTCTTCTTTTGCCATCCTTTGGGGTCAGAACTTCAAATATGAGTTCGAGGGGAGCATAATTCCGCTCACAGCAGTGGCCTCACAAATGACACCTCTTGGCTACTAAGGAATCTAGAGAACAGAGCTCAGAAAACTAAGAATCTCAAATAAGTACCCAGAGCACTGGAGGTTCAGCTGGGCAGTGTCCTTCCTCCCTAGGGTGACAGAGGAGTCACCCACAAGGTGCTTAGAGGAACACTGGTCAGGGTGAGCGCTTGGCCAGGGCTGACTTCCACGGTCATGGTGAATTTGAAGCAGTTTCACATGAGTACAGGCAAGGCTACCGAGAACACAAACCCCAGTGTGCCGTGAAGCAGGAAAGAGCATTTGTTTTGTTCAGTCTTAGATCTTGATGACTTGGAAAACCCTGGTGTACAATTAAGGCAGTAAGTCGGTAGCTGTGACTTCAGGCATAATGCTTACAAGATTACTTTAATGTACAAAAGCATTTAGTAATCACCCCGTTGCCTGGCCCCCACCTCAGGGCTGATTTTTTTTAACCCCTTCGGTGCCAGGCCGAAGTTATTGCTACCAAGCATGCTACACCAATGCAGAAGACATTAAGTTTTTACAGCAGCCTGGAGACCATCAATAGCATTGAGAGATGAGTAATTAGAGTGAGAAAGATAGATATCTTTTATGAATAATTCAACCTACCATTAGAAATGGGAAACTTAAGAGCCCCACCACATGGGCGAGTAAAGCCAAGCCTGCTTTTAAGGCACTATAATTTAGGAAACAAGGGGGACAGTTGCCAGTTGTCACTGGGGGTAAGCCTCAAGCATTCTTCTCAGTGACAACAATGCTCTCAAAAATGAGGTCACCTAGTTGAGTCAAGATTTAGATAAACAAAGAAGTAAATTCATTCCTGCCATGGTCTGAAAAATGATTAAAGTTGATTCTTCCTTTGTTGTGTTGAACAAAACAATCCACCTCTTTATAAGGAAACTAGTAACTTTTTTAAACCCACTTGACGTATTTGTCTCTCTAGAGAAAAGCATCCTGACCAAGCCACCGTCGATGACTGCTTCCTCTATCCTCAGGACCCACCGTTTCCCGCTAAGTCTACCCTTATGAAGACTTCCAAACCCGATCTAGAGCTTTCTAAGGTTGTCAACACTCTATTCTGTCTTAACAAACTAGTGCTCGTGGTCCCTGGAAGAGTTTGCACACTTTACCTCCTGCCTGCGCTCTGCAAAGCGCCCACATTCCTTACCAAATGAAAAGGGGTGTCAGGAATGATGGGAATTTTCATTCAAGCTGGAGGACAAGATTTTGCTGAGTCAGTAATACAACAGGTAGCCCTTCCCACTACCAAAAACGGACACCGTGCCGTTCAAGCACGTGTGTCTTCCTTCCAGGCTTTTTCCCAGGCTCAGCCTGCAGCCATCAGGGCCTGGCGACCAAATTCTGACAAGTCAGCAAGAGCATTCACAACACTTCAGGCCTGTCTCTAAAGTCCCTAAGTTCTTTTCCACTCTCTCAGGTACCACCTGCCACCCTATAGCAACGCAGACCTGGAAACTCAGATGTGAGGCCAGCCTCAAGAGGCAAACACCAAAAATGGCAGACCCACCACCTCTGAAGAGCCTGGATCCTGAGTAACGGCAGAGAGCTGACACCCACTCCCACCTTTGGTTACCTTAGCTTGTCAGTGTCCCATGGCAGGAGAAAGAAATTCGGTTTCCCTGTGGTAGGCCACTGAGATGGATCTTGATCTTCTTGCAGCAGCTGGGTTTATCAATCTTGATTGCTATAGAGAATTCTAGTTGAAACTTTACAGGAGATACTGCTTCAAGCTAAGTTCCTGCGACAGGCCTCAGTAGGCCAGGCTGCAATCCGAATCAGGGTCGCTTAAGCTAAGATTTGTATCACTAAACCCCAGACGAATGCATTTCCTGACCTTCTGAGGAAACAGTAGTCGAATTTCTCAAACCTTCTGCTACTAATTGGTATGTTCCAACTCTAAAAAGAAAGTAACCTGATAGTAGCCAATGAGTTGTTTTCCTATTATTCTTTCCCCTTATCCCAGAGTAACCTTGAAATGGCTGAATCCGACTTTTGGTCTTTGCTTCTAATTTCCAGAGACCTTTTCTCTGCACAAAGCCAACCTCCTCTGCTCACTCTTTCCAAACGCTTTCCGTGTTAAGAGCTGACTTGTTGCCTGACTAGAGAATTACAAATAAAGCCAATTAAGATATTTAAACCAAAAACTGCTGTGATTTTGTGTTTTGACAAGCTGCTGACTTCCTTGATAGGATTATTATCAGAGTCAACTATTTGTTTGGATTTATTCACTCAAGAAGAATCCTCTCCAAGCCCCCACACGTGTGTTTTTCCGTTGGCTGCCAGTTCACGGCACAATCCGGCCTTGGCGGTAAACGTGGACTTTGGGAATCGACCCCAAGCTTTGTATTTCGGCTCTGCCATGGTCTGCTGTGTGGCCTTGGACACATTATTTGATTTCTTTGTTCTTTGATTTTCTCACTGTGAAATGGAGGCGATAGTATCTATCTCACAGAGTTGTTACAGTGATATTTAAATGAACGAATTGATACACTTAAAATACTCTATCTGATACCTATCCCAATAAAGGTTTTATCTTTGTAAAGTCAGAGAAAATCTCCAAATGTCCAAATTAAATATGAAATGAGAGTCAAAATTTTAGCTTCAGTTTTATCTTTTGTTGTTGTTGGTGGTGGTGTTGGTGGTGGTTTTTCGAGATAGGGTCTTTCTGTGTAACAGCCCTGGCTGTCCTGGAACTTGATTGTCGACCAGGCTGCCCTTGAACTCACAGAGATCTGCCTGCCTCTGCCTCCCTAGTGCTGGGTCTAAACGCGGTGTTCTACCACTGCCCTGTTTAGCTTCAGTTTTTGATTGCGATATAATTGTGCATATTTGTAGGGTATAATGTGATCATTTGATTTCCATCTATCAATGTGTAATGACCAGATCAGGATAATTAACATAGTCATCACCTTAAACGTTTGCCATTTATTTGTAGTTAGGGCATTAAGTCTCTCTCTCTTCCAGATATTTTGAAGTCCTGATGTGGCCTCCTTTGGACATAAGAACTTAGCTTCCTGTCAAATCATAGCTTTGTATCTCCTGACCAACCTCTCATTCTCCCCTACAATGAACTAGTTTTTTTTTTTTAATTGTTATTTGTTTGTATGAGGTAGGGTTTCACTACATAGCTCAGGCTTCCCTCAAACTCACCATGTAGCCCAGGGTAGCCTCAAACCTGTGGCAAACCTCTTGCCTTAGCCTCCCAAGTGCTAGAATTACAGATGTGGTCTCCACATCTGGCCAAAGTGAAGAACCACTGAAAATAAGTATGTGTGCTGTTGGTGTGGTCACGAGACTCAAATTCAGTGCTGAAAGCAATGAGAGGAGTGTGGTACAAAGCCAGCTCCCAGTGCCCCTTCGGGAAATGGGCACAGTCTGTGACCACATGCTGGCAAACCTCAGAAGTTGAGGAACAGCATGAAGTTACTGGTGAGTTCATTGCAGATTTGGAAGAAGCAATTGTGCCTTCAGCTAGCCCTAATCCTATGTTCCCTCAGCTAGCCCTAACCCTATGTTTCTGCAGAAAACCCTAATCCTATGTCCCTTCAGATAGCCCTAATCCTATGTTCCCTCAGATAGCCCTAATCCTGTGTTCCTTCAGATAGCTCTAATCCTATGTTCCCTCAGATAGCCCTAATCCTATGTTCCCTCAGATAGCCCTAATCCTGTGTTCCTTCAGATAGCCCTAATCCTATGTCCCTTCAGATAGCCTTAATCCTATGTTCCCTGGCACCCCATGGCTCTTTCAGTGGGCTGGGTTATTATATAAATTTGTCTTGTTCTTTACTCTCTCAGAAATCCAACAATGCAAAGACTTGTGTTTATTTATTATTTTTCTATTTGTTTTCATAGCTAGAAAAATATCCGCTGGGCAGGCGATTCCCTGAGAAGATCCTGTCTCCCCTGCCCCTCCCCCCCCCACAGAGTTTCTTGAAAGAAAACACAAAATGCCACTGTGAAGGAAGGATGAGACGGACGAGAGAGTTCACTCTCCAGAAACCTGGAGGAAGAGTGGTTAAAAAAAAAAAAAGTAGCACAGATAACTGAAGGGACTGCCGTGGAAGATTCAACAGTGCTCCCACCCCACACCCCTCAAGCTCCCACTCCCAGACATCAACACAGCACTGCCACAGTTCGGGTTCCCGAGATTTCCTCCTGGGTCTGTCATCCTGTTCACAGTTATCCACTGCTAATGAACCTAAACCTCTATTAGGTGACTAATACAACAAAAAACGGGAGATTGCATTAAAACAGAAAGCTGCTGAATTGCTTTGGGAAAGTTGCAAAACCCAAAGCAGGTCACGAATAACCCTCTCTGCCTTTTAACAATGCCTGCAGGTCAGACCAAAGAGGAGCACTTGAGGAAAAACTTCAGTGCATTTAAAAAATGGGGATGTAGCAACTCCCTACAAAAGCCAGCCAGCCAGGTAGCTGAATGTCGTCCCATTACCAACTAAAAGAACTGCATTGTCCCAGACACCAAGAAAGGTCAGAGTGAACTTTCAAATTCACATCCGAGTTGCTCAGCAATTTGCATAGGATCTCGAGCCTTTTGTGTCCAAGAAACACCCTGGTTGTGGCTGGGAACTCAGAAAGCCAGGCGAAGACCGGAGCAGCCTCCACTTGGCACTGCCCGGGTGTGATGGAGCAGGTCAGCAACTCTCTGCCTTTGTTCTCAGGGACCGTACGCAGAAGAGGGCTTGGGAACCAGCTGCCCCTGCCGGATTATGGCATGCAATTTCTGGAAAGCTTTTTGAACATTCTTGGACAAGGTGCAGTCATCATATTTTCTTTTCAAAGAAATGCTTTCTACTTTGGAAGAAGGAAAAAATCTGCCGACTGTCATCTAAAAGTTAGTGTTCAAAACCAGTGTTCAGTGATTGGCTTTGGAAATAATTCCCTTTCTACTGTTTCTCTTGTCCTTTTTGCCTCTGAAAAATTATTTGTTGTTGTTGTTGTTATATTTTGTTTTTTGTTTCACATATTCTCGCTCTGCAGCCCTGGCTGGCCTCAGACTTGTGAGCTCCCGCTTCAGGATCCCAGCTGCTGGCATTAGAGGCACACACTACCACACCTATGACAGAAGGAATCCGGCTCACTGTGCAATGTCCCTTCAGCACCCCACTCTGCCTAGGAACAAAGAATTTTTAAAAATTTTCTCTACACTACTTCAGTATTTATGTCCCATCAGGTTGTGAGTCTTTGGGGGCCATCTTTGAGGGATTTTAGGACTAACAAGACCTTAGGAAAGCCACACAGCAAGGGGAGACTCCAGACCAGACCCTTGCCCAGGGAAATTTGGCAGGCCTGGAGTATCTCCTCAGACTGATGACCTCACCACAATCCTTACACAGCACTTCAATCCTGGGCTAGGAAATAGCTACTGCTCAGTTCCCTGTGCGATCTACATCCACTTGATTTAATCTTGAAATACCTGTAGCAGGCAGTACAATCTATTTCACAGAGAAAGGCCCAGAGAACTTGGTAATTTACCCAAGGGCACACAGCTAGCAAGCTGAAATTCCAATTCCAGGGGCATGACCCCAGAGTTTGTGGATATAATCCCTAACTACATCACCTGTGCTAAGAGCTGCAGTGTCAAGGGCAGAAGGAAAGTTTCTGTGATGCTGGGAGGTCAGGCAAATCCAGGGCGAAAAATAGGACAAGGCTCAGAGGTCCTCACCCTCTTCACATCTCATTTTGTAGGCGTCCATCAGGTCCTCTGTGAGCCTCCGGGCGAGATCCACAGGACTGCCAGAGCTGTAAGGAGTGTCGCTCAGGTCTCGCCGTGTGCTTTCCCAGGATATCATCATCCCCGCAGATCCAGTGCCTCCAGAGGAAGCTGGTCTCAGTCCTTCCAACCAAAGAAGTACGTTCACGCTTTCCCAGATCCCTGATTATGTGCCTGAATAGGAGATTTGCTTTCTGATTAATAAGCATCCTTGCCTTTATATTTTTACGGAAAACATTTGTGCTAATAATAAGATGCTTAATAATGAGATGTCCATCAAAGGAGGGGAAATAGCAATGGGGAAACAATGTCGGACCATGTTTAAATGTCACTGTTAAAAAAAATGCCCACTTGAAAGAATCGTGCCCAAATCACTAGGTGTACAAAGTAGAGGGTTTCTTTTTTCTTTCTCCTATTTTATTTGTGATTTGGGGCTATGTTTTCATTTTTTCCCCCCAAAAGGTCCTGGATCTGGAAGTAGCCAAGCACCAGACTGGCAGAGCTCAGCGGAGCGGCACTGCCGCCAAGTCCAGGACAATCCGTTTCTCCCTCTGTACCATCCGCACCTCCATTGGGGCATTCACAACCTGACACATGCCAAGCTGCCCAATTCATCCTCGCCTGCCGTTAAAGCGTGCCGCTAAACAGTGGGTTGGAGAGAAGGCCGTCAAAACTGTCCAAACACCAACCCCAGCGTATTCAAGAGTCCCAGAGTAGATTCAGGGTGTGGGGCTAAAATGGTTCGAATTGGCCAGCGTTCAAAGTGTCATTTAAAAAAATCAGGCACAAAAAAAGGCCGTGCCCATGAAAAGAGCTAGATTGATGGCCGCGAATGCACGCAGGCTCTAGTCTCGTGGTTTCTGAGCCCTGGTGGCGCATGCTTCTCCTGCCTTGCTCGCACGCACGGCTTGTTGCCTGGGAGGAGACAACAGCCGAGCTCCTGCTTCAGACAATGCCTGGCTGCAACCTTTCCCAGCTCCTTTCCTAAAATCCACTCTATCTTAGCCAGATCAACTGGTTAGGACAGGCTATGGGCGAATGGAGGGTATATGGTGGCTACCCCTAAATGAAGTCACTTTGACACATCGATGCAATCGTATGAAAGCACTTAAAAGCTAACCACCACTCTGGTCCATGAAGAAGAAGAAGAAGCAACTCTTAATTTGCCGTGGCTTAACTCAAGGATGGTTTCTTTCCCATTGGCTCTGCCTGAATGTGTGGCCCTGAGCCGACGTGATGGGGTCTGAATCTCTCTCGCGAGGGTTGTGAGCTGGGGACAGGAAGCCATCTGGACAGAGCCCTCATGAGGAGATGAAGGCTGTTACTGCAGTGCGGGGTAGCTGTCACGTGAGGGGGTTCCCTGTAAAAGAATAAGCTGAGCCTCGTCTTGTTCTCTTGCCTTTCTGCCTCCCGCCACAGAATGATCGAGCACGTGGAGCATCAGGTGCTAGGCCCTCATCAGGTGCTAGACTTGACACTGAACTTCCCGGCCTCCAGAACTGTAAAAAATAAATACATTTTCTTTATGAGCGACTACCTCTGTGGTGGTGCATCGTAACAACACAAAGCCAAGCGGAGCTCCGTCAGACTTCCTGATCATCACGGATTTTAGTGGAGAAGTCACAGTTCTCAGGGGCCGAGGCTGACTGAAGGACCCCCTCTCCAACACCGTTCCACCAATGAGCTTGGTGCCCTTGCAAAGAGATAGAAAAACGACACCTTTCTATCTTCCCAATAGTCAGTGGCCAGAACCAGTCATTGGGTCCTGTGGAACCACAGAGAGCTACAACCACTGCTTAACAACCACAGCACGGGTGCCTGGGGCCCCTCTCTAAGAGCGGGTTGGGAGGCATAACTCTGCCCTTTCTGTAGACTGTGACTTTCACACTCAGCTCAGCCTGGCTGTAGAATTGAGGTAGGAGTCATTAGGATGCAGACCTTGAGGTAAGGTAGCTCCTGTAGCCTAAAGCTCTATTTGGCTAGAGATCCCCATTCTTATCTCAGAAGAGATTTGAATCCCTCATTCATTCCCAGAATAAACAACGTCTTTGCTCATCTTTTTTTTTTTTTTTTCCCTCTGAATTCTCCAGGCCAGAGAAAATACAGAAACTGAGTTTTGCTGCACCTTTCCCGGTTCAGGTGCCTCTGCATTTGGGTGGGGAAAACAATAGATTCCTGGAGCAGAGTCCCCAGCAACCTGTGTTCTGACTTGTGTCTTGATGCACAAACCCTGCAAAAGGCCTGTGATATCGGCAGTCTCCACAAGCTGCTAAGACCCACCTTCCCAGATCTCCCTGGCTATTTTTAGAATGTATTCAGATACCGTGACTCACAAAAATAGACATCCGATTAAAAAGGGGTACTGTATTCTTTTGATCACTATGTATTTTCTTAATCAACAGCTCCTCCAAACATTTTAGCATAATTTGGGAGGGGCTGGGGGCCCTGGGTGGCCTGCTAGGATTAGTTTTTAATCTTCGTTTTCATAAAGGCTTCTTTAGAAGCCTCATCCACTTGGAAACCTCTGTTCCCTGGATAGGAATTGAAAACCATTTGCCCCCCACTGCCCCAGGATTTCTATATTCTGAACCTGTCTCCATAGTGTTTTTATTTCCAAAGCTCTTTTGCTACTCTTTAAGTATCCTTTTTTTTTTTCTTCTTAATGGAAGTGGGCAGGGGTGATGAACTCCCTGGTTTTGTTTATCGGGAGCCTTTATTTCTCCTTCATTTTGGGGGACAATTTTGCTGGGTACCATATCTGGACAGGATGCTCTGTGAAGATTCTTCTTTCATTGTGTTCGCTGAGAAGGTTGTTTTAAAGGGCTTCTCAATCTTTTTGGTGGACTATGTGGATGAAGGCCAGAACTAAGCTCTAGAACAGTTGCCTCTAACATCAAGCTTTGCCTCCCAAGAGGACAGGCCTGTAGAGGGTGCGGTAAGGCCAGGGCCGAGAAGCATTTGAAGGCATCAGCCTGAACTGTACATAAACAGGACCCATGCCTGCTGGTAGGTATATGCCAATGGTGACTAGTGTTTCAGCAGACTATATTGTACCTACAGGTCCTGAGCATCCCTAGTGACGATGGGATACTGTTTCCATTTCAGGAAACCCAGAATAATCCTCACAGATGGTAAGTGGAATGAAGGGCAGGGTCCTTAAAAATTCCAGCTTGTTATTTTCCGCCATGTTAAATAGAAGACAAACCTGATTATCTGGTCACTTCCATTTTTGAGTGACTAATAGAGTCATGGAATGGGAGGGCAAAGCAAATCCTTGCATCTGGCCAATGTGTTCATATTCTGGCATCTTCTGGAGGAGCTGAGAGGAGAGTTGTTAGGGCTGGATACACAGACAAAGACAAACCACTGTCCGGGGGCCTCTCCATGTAAACACACTTGTTCCCTAAGAGGGACCACAGCTCATCACGTGCGCTTTGCAGATGAACACCAGGTCTCTCCACCAGTCACTTTACATTGGACCATAGAAAGGTTTACGCACTGAAGGTAACTGTGACTTGGCCCCAAGAAAGGCCTTCTGCTCTGAGGCTTTCTCTGGACACCCCTCCACTGGGAGATGGGGTGGTTCTCTGACAAGACTGGTGTGCTGGTTTGAGTGAGAACCATCACCGCAGGCTCAGATGTTTGAATACTTGGCCCCCAGCCGGTGGTACTGTTTGGGTAGGTTTAGGAAGCATGGCCTTGCTGGAGGAAGTGTGTCCCTGGAGGTGGTTTGGAGGCTTCAAAGCTACATGCCAGTTTTTACTTCGTTCCTGTTTCCTGCTTACAGCTCCAAATGAGAGCTCTGAACTCTCAGCTTCCAGCTCCTGCCGCCATGTCTGCTTTCTGCTGCCATGTTTTCCCCTCCCTTATGGACCCCAACTCTCTGGAACTGGAAGCCCAAATACACTTCCTTCTAGAAGTTTCCTTGATCATAGTGTTTCATCACAGCAACAGAAAAGTAATGCGGCTGCATGGACAAGAAAATGAAGGAAACATCCTTCCGAGACACTTGCTATTCTCATATGTGGATGGAAAGGGTTTGCAGCTGTTAGTGTGGGGAAATTCCTTTCATTCTCTCCTTGGAGGTATAGTCATGCTACTGGTGTGCATGGGTGTTGTTTTGTTTTCTTGTTTTTTATCATAATGGAACACAGTGAGGAGGAAAAAAAGATAAAACAGAAATGCAAACTTTGGGTCTTAGCTCTTTTAATTTAGTGTGTTCTAAGGCTCAGGTGATGGCCCTAAATTATCCCCCAGGTCTAGGGGTCAGTGCTCCTAGGAAGGGGATATGGAGGACCGGGCTGGTGTACAGGTGGTGAGCATGGAGGAGAGGTGACCAAAGACACATAACTTCAGAGAAAGACAGCCTTGGGAAGGAGGGACAATCCCAAGCACTCAATCTGCAGGGAGCTGGCAAGCTCCAGAGTCCAAGAGAAACATCTCCATCCTTCCAGAAGGATGGAACAGTGGGGTGAGAAGAGTATGGCACAAGGCCAGATCCATGGATTCAGACTCTGAGACACAGGTGCCGATGAGCAGGAGCTGTTGAAGGGGAAAATGTCAGGACCTCACCTCCTGTGTTTACTGTAAACCCAAGGGCCTCTCCAGTCAGAAACGTACTGCAGAGTGTAAGAGCATGGCCCTCCCGGGGATTGCAGGCAGTCTACTCGATGGGCTGGCTTCTAGCTACATTGCACTCACAGAGACAGTCAAGCAGGGCTCGTTCTGACTGACTAGAAGTAAGTGGCCTGATCACACAAAAATAATCCCTAGCTGTGGCCCTGGGGGTCAATCCTGGGGCCAGTCAGGGAGCAGAGTCAGGACTGCAGGCATCAGGGCTCCGTGAGCTAATAGAAGGACCCTAGACAAGAACAAGAAGCCAGGAAGAGGAGAAGGACAGTGAGGAAGATGCTGTTATAGGTTAAAATAAAGTAGGCATTCGGTGGGGCCCAAGAGCTGCTGACTCTCTTCTCTTCCTGTGGGCATATATGCATGTGTGTGCATTTGCATGTGGATACCAGAAGTCAAAGTCAAGGGTCTTCCTCAATCGCTTTTTACTCCATTTATTTCTTAATTTTTTACATTTACTTATTTATTATGTGTGTGTGTCATGGCACAAGCCTTTAATCTCAGTTCTCTGGAGGCAGAGTTAGGAAGATCTTTGTGAGTTCAAGGCCACCCTGGGCTACTAAACAAATTCCAGACCAGTCAGAGCTATATAGTGATAACTTATCATATATATATATATATATATATATATATATATATATATATATATATATGGTAGTTGTAAAGCAAGTACGTATGTATGTATGCATGTATATGGTAGTCATAAAGCAACTATGTATGTATACATTTATGTATTCGCTATCACAGTGCTGAAAATAGAACCCATAGCCTAACACATTAAGCTGAGCATGATAGTGCACACCTGTAATCTCAAGACTTGGAAGGTATAGGCAGGACAATCAAGAGTTAAAAAAAAAACAACATTAGTTATATAATAAGTTCAAGGTAAGCCTGGGCTACATGAGATAAAACAAAACAGAACTAACAAATGAAATAAACTTTTTTTTTTTCTAAAATTGGTATTACTTTAGCTTTAGTCTTTAGGGGTAGTGAGTAGTTTTTCAGTATATTTCAGAGCCCTGTGTGGACAGCCCCAGCTAACAAGAATATTATCTTTTGAAAGCCTTCCAATGTAGTCCAGCTTTGAATACAGGGTCTAGCAACAAGATTCTCCTCAGCTTCATAATGACTTTGGGTGGAAAATCTCTAAGGATAAAATCTATCATGTGCCAATTGATTTTAATTGAATGACATCCAACAAGTATTTATTGAGCTGTGGTCTTGATGCTATGACCCTGGAGAGAACTGAGGTTCCTGAGGCTCTCAGGAGAGAATTATTGTGTATTGGGACCATCTTCCCTGGATGAGAGATAGAGGGCTTCATAGAAGGATGAGTACACCAGTGTGATTGTAGGAGATGGGCAAGGAAGGAGGGAGGGAGGGAGGGAAGGGAGGAGGGAAGGAAGGAGAGAGAAAAGGAGGGAAATTTAGGTCTCTAAAGAAGAGTCAATTCTGTTCTGCTGCTGAAAGATAGACACTGTCTTGCAGAATGTGGAGCAGAGACTGCACAACTACCATCTTGTAGCTTGAAAGACGGAAAGCCAGAAGTGACGAAGCACGTACAACAAGCCCTGGATAACCTATGTATGTTCGCACTTTCCAATGTCTGAGGCAAACAAAGTCCCCTTCCTTGCTTATGGCAGCTTGGTAGAGACTTGGAACTTGCAGTTGAATGCACTTTTTTTTTTTCACACATGGTGAGAATCCCAGTTGCTGTTGGATTAAGCGATAGATGGTCTCTTGTAGGCCCCTGAGGAAGTTGCCCAGGAGAGGAGGGAAGACCCTGGAGACATGACTGTCTTCCTCCACAGCTCTTTTCTAATTGGTCAATGGACGGAGCTTAAGTGATCATGTCAACTGGTCCACACCGCCATTAGAACACAGGGAAGCTAGGTTTCCTGTGTCTGAACCGAGAGTTGGATGGAGGGGTGCCCAGGCATGCCATCACTAGAGATGACTGGAAGCAGGGCAGAGGCCATTTCAAACTACAAATGATGCAGTTTCAAATAGAAGTGCAGTTTAAAATTCTGGAACATTAATATAAACGGTACGCCTCAATTTATAGTCCAGAGGTGTCTGGCTTAGCACCTGACTCATAAATAAAAATTAGGATCTGATTATATTCTCCCACACTTTCCCTTAATTTTTCACCTTATTCATTCAATCATTTATTCATTATTTATTCATTTGACAAATATTTATTAAACATATAGGGATAAAACAAAGTTCTTGCCCTTTGAAAGCCCCAAATTCAAGAGCAAGAAAGAGAGTTCAGTAAGGAAAACGTTCTTGTTATACGACCCCGATGGTGCAGCTTCAGATCCCAGCCATCCGTGTAAAAAGCTCTGTGGCAGCACCTATCTGTAATCTCAGTACTGGCGAGGCTTGATGGCTGGTTAGTCTAACCAATCAGTGAGCTGGAGGTCTACTGAGAGACTCCATCTCAAAAACAGAAGGTAGAGCAATAGAGGAAGACTTCTAACTTTGACAACTGACTTCCACACACGTACGCGTGTACGTGAATACACAGGACAGGTCAGGGGGCACACAGATTGTTACCCTGGTGCTGGGATCCAAACTCCAGTCCTCCTGATTGAGCTGGCAAGTGCTCCCAAGGCCTAGGCCATCTCTCCAGACTCCCTGTATCCATCCTGAGTCTGCTTTTAGCAGATGTTTTCCATGAGCTGAGATGTGGGTGAGCAAGGGTTAACAGAGAGTGAGGAGGAAGCAGACAGTGTGCTTCTGGGTGGAGGAAACACACTATGCAGAACCCCATCAAGGTGGAGTTTGACAGGCGGAGGAATTTGACAGGCGGAGGAAATGGACCTCGGGAGATAAGATAGAGAATCGTAGGAGAAGAAGCCAAGGGGGAAAGTTAGCCGGTCAGGACCCCACAGGGATAGACAAGTTATAGGAGGGTTCAGTGGAGGTGGCTAATGCTACCTTCTCCCCTCCTCCACCTCTTTCCCTCCTCCTCTTCCTCCCCCACCTTCCCCTCCTCCTGGCTGCCTGAAGCCCTTATGAGGAAGAACAGCGCTTTCTCCCCAAAGCCCTGGGATCTTGGATTCCCACTGCAGCGCTCACAAAGCTATGCCAGCAGACTCATTGGTGGGCCAGCCAACGGTATCAGGATCTTCTTGTCTCCCGTGGGCCTATAACTCTTCTCAATAAAGACAGGCACACCGGCACACTTTAATAACTGTCAGGTCTAATTATGAACAACAGCCAGTACCCTTTAGACCTGCAAGGGAAGCCCTTTCCACCATGGAGGCCGCCCTGTCACCGGCTGAATGGCATCCTGTGAAACCAAGTGTTAGACAAAGAGCCAGGAAGAGGAGCAAATAATAGCAGGAGGTGATGATAGCCACACATAATACAATCGCCAAAGAGCAGGAGCCGGAGCCTGGTAGACACCATTGCGCTGAGTGCTGCATCTTATTCAGACCCTGTTGAATATGTCATTTTCCATAGTCTGGATGTCAGGCTGTGACCTGAATTTCCAAGCGCATCGCCTGGCCCATCAGCCCACAGCTTAGAGCGGGGGGGTGGGGGGTGGGGGGTGGGGGGTGGGATTTAAGAGTGGACAGTGGGGTTCCTACAGCCAGTTCTTTAGGTAGGGAAGACGCCGTGGGGTTTGGGCACAGCTAAAGAGCAGTCTTTCTTTTTCATTACTATGTGCTCAGTTATGAGAGCAGGTTTACATCTAGTCGCACGCACATCCAAACGCTACATACAAAACAGGCTTTCCAGTGGGGGATGTCTTCGAAAGCAAAGCCCTTGAAGGATGTTCTAATTGAGAGGAAGAAAGGCTAGCCCACAGTGTTACAGGCAAGAATGCAAGGCTGAGAAATGCTGCACTAGAGACGCAAGGATTCTTCAGGAATCTCAGATTTTTCTCTAGGGAAAGAAGGAACCAAGGTCAAATGGAAAAGCATGGGAAAAAATTAAACATGACTCCGTCTTAATCTGCAGCAGCGGCTGCAGGAATGCTTGGCTGCTCAGTTGGTAGGAGACAGGGAGAAATAAAATTCCTTTCTAGAACTCCTGGAGATGTATTTTTCAACGACAAATGAAAATCTGGTT
The DNA here is from genome assembly GCF_049852395.1 of Peromyscus maniculatus bairdii. Classification (NCBI taxonomy): domain Eukaryota; kingdom Metazoa; phylum Chordata; class Mammalia; order Rodentia; family Cricetidae; genus Peromyscus; species Peromyscus maniculatus. The sequence goes on from NC_134861.1 coordinate 71,055,088, forward strand.
TTTGCCTCAAACTTGAAATGCCTAGAAGGCAAATTTCCTAGATTTTTTTTTTTTTTAAATATTCTACCTGGACATTACCTGTGGCAAGTAGGCTTCTTGCTAACAACCGAGGCAGGCAATATAATGTTAAAAAGTGAGCCAACAGGTCACTATGTAAGCAGCTTGACTTCACCAAGAGATCAGTCCTGTCCTCCAGCAGAGAAGTAGGCAGGTGTTTCTTCCTGACACTGAAAGGGGGTGGATACGATTCCCTCTTACCGCCTAACACCGCCGATCAGGAAGTCCGCCGTCCCTGTTCTAGGCATCATGCTTCCTCTCCTTGGTCTGTTTTTATTTTCATTAAAATATTTCCTTGATGCTTTTAATCAAGGACGATAGCATCTTGGGATTCAGAATTTAAGCTCTCATAGCAGCTGGAACCTGGCTTGCAGGTTCTCATCCTGGAATTTTAGTTCTGTTTCTCAGTCAAAACCTGCTAGGCAAGTGGGGGGGGGGAACTGTTCTTTCTTTTTTTGATTGGACCTCACATTACATGTAAGGTTTCTCAACTCAGCATTCATTCCTGTGGAGAGTTAACCAGTCCATAACAAATCTGACTTAGGGTGCGTAACTTAGGATGAGTTCTCTTCTCACTTCTCCAGGAAGGGGCTCTTGGTCCAGTCCGGGCCCATTATAGCATCCTAAAATCTTCAGCAGGGCGGATGGGTTAAGGATGAGTGTGTTGTGGTCATTGACACTGAAGTTCCCCTTTGATTGCAGTTCTCTATGCCCTACAACAATCAAACATTTACTGAGCCAAGTAAGTAAGTCGCTTTCTTTTGTTCACAAACAAAAATTGAGATTAAAAATGGATGTGAGTACACCAATAGCTCCTCATGGTCAATAACTGGGTAAGACTGTTGCTTATAGATGGAAAATTTGGCTTAGATGGCGTCACTTGGATTTAAAGACATAAAATCTCTCCAAGTCATTTTTAATACAAAAGAGACTTGTTTTTTACCCTCCTAAATAATTGCATACTATTTGTCTTTACAAAACTTGCACAAACACCAGTGTGTGTGTGTGTGTGTGTGTGTGTGTGTGTGTGTGTGTGTGTGTGTGTGTGTGTGAAGATTTTTGTTGTTGAGGACAAAACACTCCTGACAATGTCCCCTTCTTTGGAGTGCCACCCTCCCTTACACAGAGCCTGGGTTGTGGGAAACTGTTTTGTGAGCCCTTTCCTAGTAAATCCATAATGTCATCATACAAATAGCGCTGGTCATTTTCCCTTCACTTTCAACTTAAAAAGAATAATACACCCAAATATTTTCCATGCCCCTTTTATATTTATTGTTTTCATATTTACTGGACACAATGAGGTTAGTACTCTCTGGAAAATTGCCTCAGAATTAAGGAGACATCCACAAAGCGGTCATAAATTAAAATGCCTGGCCTTGGTCATGTTTGCCTCCTTTGATGGCACACAGAACTGATACTTCTTCATTCAAAGCAAAGCATTCTTCCAGTTCACACGATAAACTTAAAATCTGTAGATAGTGGGGCTTATGGAATGACCAAGAAAGCAGTGTGTTATTTGTTCTGGAGAACTGAAGAGCGGAAGGTTTTAAATCCAGTTCTCGCTCTGATTTGGAGGGGTGTTGTTGCCCCATGCCTAGTTACCATCTCCAGGAAAGACACTCGCTGTGGGTGTGTAGCAGAACAGTGAAGAAGGGGCCGAGGTGGCACAGGGTGGACACTACCTACAGAACGGCTCGCGTCTGCTCCAGCTCTTAGAGGCTGTGCGTGTTTTCTTTGCTCACACTGGACAAACAACCTCGATTGTGATTTGATTCTCACTAGTTTGCCTCTAAGGGAGATGTGTGCTGACCGGAGGACACGGGATTGGTCTCTTTTAGTACCAGTATAGCACACTGCACACTTGTTATGAACATAGGCTTAGTGGTCATGCCTGGATCCACCTTCGGCCACTGTTCCTTTTCTTTCATTTTATGAGCTGTGTGATCTAGAGCACATGTCTTCACACATCTGAACCTATAAAAAGAGGATGGTGATGATGAGTACTTTCCACATCAACAGGCCGGATTAGTTTCTTACCTGTTGCTGTGATAAAACAACCCTGACCAAACGTGACTTAGGGAAGAAAGTTTATTTTGGCTTTCGTTCCAGAGGGATAGGGCTCCATCATGGTGGGGAAGAATGGCAGCCAGCAGCGGGCATAGCAGGAGCAGCAGAAAACTGAGAGCTCACATCTTCAAAGGCAAGCATGAAGCGGAGAGAATGAACCGGATATGTTGTGAGGGGTTTTAAACTCAAGGCTCACTCCTAGTGACATACTTCCTCCAGCAAGACTGCACCGCCAAAATCTCCCCAGACAATACCACCCACTGGGGACCAAGTATTCAAATGCCCAAGACCGTAAGGTGCATTTCTCATTTAAACCACCACAGACACTATGGTGAATAAGTGATAATGGGTACAAAGTGCCTAGAATATTCTTTAGAGCACGATGAATCTTTTATCACTCTCATTATGAATAAATCATTAGGAGCTTGGGGTTAAATATTTCCTTTTAAAATGCTTTTATGTAAAAATGCCAAGTAAACACAAAAACAGAGAGAAGGATAAAGAATCTCTATGTATCCATCAACCATTTAAAACAAGTCAACTAACATGGCTTTGTTTTACTTACATTAACATAAATACTGACAGCGTATTTCTCGAAGAAATCCTGAACATAAATCCCTTCATCTGAAATTTGTATGTTCCTTGTGTGTGTGCATGTGGATGCACATGCCTGTTTGTGAATGAAGGTCAGAGGTTGACCTTAATTGTTTTCCTCAGTGGCTCTCCACCTTATCTGTAGAGGAGGTGTCTCACTGACTCCGGAGCTCCCAATCCAGCTAGACCTTGGAATCCTCCTGTCTCCCTCTCCCAGTGCATGGATCACAGGTATACATGGTTATGTTCAGCTTTTTACGTCAGACCCAGGGACCAGAACTCTGTCCCGTGGTGTGCAGAGTAAGCAGGTTTGCCCACTGAGCCATCTCCAAGCCCCTGGATGTTTCTTGATAAGAGAACATCTTCCCTAGGAGACTGTCTGGCTCTAACTGTGAATCACGGAGCATTCTGAATTATCACAGTGAATTCTCCTATGTTGACCTTTTTAAAAAACGTCTTCTAATGATTGATTTCCATGGTATTAACAGATTTGATGTCAAAAGAACGGAGTTCTCTGGTCAAGAAGATTCTCAACCACTGAGTAAATGACTAAGCACCCTTTCCCCTTGTTCTGTGAACACTTTGAGCATCTGGTGATGGCTTCACCTGTCCTAAGAGAAACACTGGGTGGTTCTCAAACATATTCAACTCTGCAAGTACTTTCTCAACCAGCATCCTGGGAAGCAAATGCTCAGTGGATCAGACTCTGGCCAGCACAAAGCTAGACAAATGCCACACTGTGGGAATTTTGCCCTTGTTTGGGCAGCCAGATGGCTTTCTCTGGGCCACACATTTCTATTTTATTTGAGTTTGCAGATTGGTTTAGAGCAACTGGAAGGCAGCATTATGCATCCTGGGACTACTGTCCTCATTAGGGAGAGAGGTGTGCTCAGGATGCCTGCACTCTCCGGACTCTGTTTAAATAGCCTGGGAAGCAAGAGAGGAGTGACAGGCAGCATTGACAGGGTCACGGAGTAGAAATGGTCATTAGAGTGTAGCTGTCACTGCCATCCCTGAATCCTAAGTAACAGCAGGCTTACACAGAATATGATGAACTCGAGAATCCACCTGTTCATAAGACATGATCTGTTAGCATCCCCTTGTAACCTGTGCTGATTGACTTAAAGAAGGGTAGTCTATTTGGTTAGGGGACAATTTTCAAGTGATTTTAAGGTTGATTCCTTTGTGAGAAGGAGGAAGTTGTGGGACGAAGATTACCGGCCCCACCTATACCTAGTTCTCTCTGGAAGCTTGGAACCTTGCCCTTATTAACCATCTTGCAGCTGAGTTGAGCCATTTGACTGTTTCTGGGCAGAGGCACACAAGTAGAAGTCGCATTAATTACTTCCAGGCTGAGTTAGTGAGGGGCTCAGACATGATTATCGAGGCTTCTGTCTTCTGGCCATGAGACCAGGGAGCTGTCTGCATACTTCAGTTGGAACAGATACAGGATGGAGGAGCATCTGTCAACCCAGGCTTCTGAATGGTTAGATGTAACAGGGCTGCTGATTGGCCTATAAATACACATAGGGCATGAAAGAGAATAAATCTTCGCTGGATTGAGCTGCTGGATTTTGGATTCATTCATTACCGAAAGCATAGCTGATACTCCCTTGACTGATACAGGAAGCACAGCTTTTTACTTGGTGTCTCCACGTGTCTTCTCTACACTCAGATTAATAGCACTCCCATCAATTCTATCATAAAAGACAGCGAACAGCAAATCTTAGCGGAGTAGACATGCTTTCAAACTCAAGCCTAGTCGGCACTGCCTTAAAAATGTGGAGACCTATCAGATGAATGTACATGTTTAAGCTTCCTCTCTCATAGCCAACAAAGACCCAACTCATCACAGTTCTCTGACATTCCTCTTCATCTGTCATAATAAATAGATCAAAAGGAGAGTCCATGAAGCTTACAATACCACCAACTCATAAATACTATCAGCCAGCATTTATTGACTGCTGCATAGTGCCTATTTCCCAAGTACTTTCTGCATTTTATCATTTCATACCATTTTCATGGCAAACCAGAGGTTGGTTCTAACAGCGTTATCCCTACTTCTCAGAATCTGGCCCTACCGAGAAAACAGGGCCTTTTAGTGTCTTGCCCAAAGACCCTACAAGTGAGGATCCTCAGAGCTGGAATAAAACCTACATGTTACCAAACTATATAGCACAAACAATTCTTTTAGTAATGGTGCTAATGTGATTTTTTTTTTTTTACATTTCAGAGGAACACAATATCACCACATAGACAAAAACGTATTCCCATCTTCTCTCACTTCCCCATTCATCAGCCATTACTGCCCCCAACAGACCCAGGCCATTACCGATTGGATCAAGAGCAGAGGGTGAGTTTTCAACTTTACCTGCTTTGTAAATGGCTATATATTAACCCATACAGGTGAGGGTGAGCAAGGCCATGCATATTTTTGTAGGACGTGGGATGGCTTAGTATAAGATTAGAGAAGCCCAGGAGATCAACAGCTTGTTCAAGACTAACCATGTGAAAGAAGCTGCTAATTAATGTTTAATTTAACAACTCAGTGAAAATATAATAAAAGTATGTTCTAGAAATATTATATACAGTATATGAGATGAAAATTTCAATAGGTTTAAAAACAAATTAGAAATAGCAGTAGTATTAGTGAGCTTGGAGAGAAACAAATAAAAATACCTGAACTAAATTAGTATAGAAAAGGCCTAAGATAACTCCCCGTGAACACATAAAGGTTTGGTTTTGAGCTTACTGACTGATACCCATTTTTCACTGACTTCAAGTTATTACTTAGGTTTGGAGCATAGGCTTTACTACTACAATAGCGACCTTATGGTATTGCCTTATATAGTTAGACAAAGGCTACACAACAACTACAGCCCTGACCGTCTGTTCTAGAGAAATAAAAACTGTGTGCATACAAAATCTATACACTAGTGATCATGCAAGTTGTGTGTGTGAGAACAAGACATTGGAAATGAGCAAGATCTTCTTCATCAGTAGATAGCAAACCAAATTGCTTTACAGCCACATCACAGGATACTGCTCAGGGATACACAAAGGGACTGCTGGTAGATACTACTTGGGTGGATCTCAAGAGCATCACAGTGAATGAAAAAAGATGGTCTTAAAGGCTCACCTATAGTGTAACTGTACATATTTAATGTTCTCACGATTGGCAGAATTAGAGCTATTGGTAACATTTCATCTGTAACCAGAGGGTAGAGAGGGTTGGGGGACATTGGCATGACTCTAAGGGTAGTATGAGGGAGGGAGAGCTTTTGGGTGATGGATAGCTTGTATCTTGGTAGTAATAGCGGTTACACAAAACTGCCCATGTGAGAACAGCATAGAACTGGATATTAAACTATCCTTAGGCTTTGGGTTGTATATTATCATCATGTAAAAAAATAACCACAAGGAGAAACTGAGTCAAGCCTGCAGGGAACCTATCTTTGTAACTTTCTATGAATAGAAATAAAATTAAATTCTCAAAATAAAATTTAGGAAAATTTGAGGGTTTAACTAAGTCCTTCCAACTTGGTAGGGTGTAAACTCTAAAGTCTGTTACCTCTCTGCTGGACAACAGCCAGAGTTTGACTCAGCTTCTCCAGACTTCTCACCACTGAATTATGATCACAAAACTGGCATCAGCCTCGTCCCTGCAGGTGAGCTGCACAGCGAAAGACCATTTGGCAGCGTGTCTGGGGCTCCCTCCTTTGCATGCATCCCCTTTTAGAGTTCTTACCGGCAATTTCCAGCCATCCTTACATCCCAAGCCACATCTTTTGATGCTGCCAGCCAAGAAGACTTTCTGCTTAAGTCCAAAGCACTGTGTATTTCACTTAATGCCGAAGAACACCCAACTAGACCTCACTCATCAGAGTTCCTTCTTTCAAGGTCAGAATTCCCTCCAAATTCATCCTATTTCAGCCAGACTTCATTGTCTTCAAATCATATTCTACCTAGAAATAGATCAATAGATAGACTACTATCATATAAATATATGAGCGTACATACGCGTGAAACACTGAGTATGTACAATCAAACTGTAATGTAACTTGTATCCTACATCCTCAGATTCTTCATCTACAAACTCACCTTCCAACTTGATGCAAAACTATCCTGGGGATTAAAAGGAATATGATTATGCCATAGCCACCTTCATGCAACTTATTCCAAATCACCTCATTTTCTGACCACATCTTGGGTGTTTGCAAGTACCTCAAGCCTCTGTTCTCCATGACCATGTTGGTTCACTGGGGCTCTTTCCTCAGTCTCTGGTTACTATCACTTTGCCTCATTCCCAAAGGAGGCTTCATTCTCTTCTGTAACATGTTCCATACCAGCTCCCTACGCTGCATCTCAAGCCATGACTTCTGTCTAGATGTTGACTCATGCATCCAGTCACATTTGGAATCTCTGCTTGGAGTCGTACAGACACCTTCAAAAGCACATTCAAACTTCAACACCGTGTCTTCCCCTGAGACCTGGTGTTCTTTCTCTGTTTTCTGTTTCATGGAGTGATGCCATCCTTCTTGGCACTCAAGCAAGGGGCAATGTTATCCCTCACCTTACATGCCCATTCTCGCCAGCTTCTGCCACCTGGATACCTTATCGATTTCTCCAGGCCTTGCTCCCTTCCCAGGGCTGCCTCTACCCTAGTTCTGTTCTTCAGCATTTCTTGTCCAGGCTATTGCAGTGAACTCCTAATTGGTCTCCTCATATCTGATCTTGCACGGACTGGGCCAGAGGTTACATGCCTAAGAATGATGACAGTCAACTTGGACTCTGCACTAAGTTAAAGAGGAGCCGCTGGGTTAGTAACTGACTCTCTGTTAACATAGAAACCTCCTCCTCCCGAATGTCAGTACCAGCCAAATCAATGAGGTTCTTTCCTTTTATCGACAGCAGGCAGGTCTAACGACAGCAGTGTTCTGGATGGATGGTAAGGAGTCAGACTGCAGCTTCTGATGACCCCACTATTCCTAGAAGACAGAGTTAAGAGTGGAGACCTGGGCAGAGTGTTGTCTATATCAGCAGAGGAGGCAGGGGGTTACCTACATTGGCAGAGAAGGCAGGGGGTTACCTATATTGGCAGGGGAGGCAGGGAGCTGCCTATATTGGCAGAGAAAGCAGCGGGTTACCTATATTGGCAGAGAAGACGGGGTTCTAAGACACATCTTCTGGTAAGCTCCCAAACCCAGTCCAATGAACCAATAGATCACAATCATAATATAAACAGGAGAATGTATAGGTATAAGTAGAAAAGGAGAAAGAATGGTTCCTTAATTATAAAACTCACCAAATGCAAATGAGTGCGGTGATTTGGGTTAAGATGATTGACCTAACAATTAGATTCTATATTGTTCAAACACTTATTTGTCATAGACATACTCTATAGACATTCTTTTTAAAAAAAATTTTTTATTCATTTTACATACCAACCACAGATCCCCCTCTCATCCATCCTCCCTCTCCCCGCCACCTCCCCCGCCAATAGACATTCTTACTAAGCAAACTTCTTTACATCATACTGAGTGATTGCTTCGCAGTTCAAATAGTCCTAAGGTTACAGCAGGGCAGAGGGAGATGCCGAACGATCATGTTCCATGCAGCCAGTTGCACGTAAAACACTCGCAGCATATAAAACGGTTCTTTGACGTTGTTAGTGAGCTTTATCTGTCCAAGAAAAATATCAGACAATGATCCTACTCAAAGACGGTTGATGACTTCTCATTGCCAACATGATACACCAAATCTTCGGGGGGCTGTTAGAATCTTTCATGACCCTATTTCTCCTGCCTGTCAAGCCTCATCTAACCTTCTCCCAGAGAAAGATTCCTTGCTATAGTTAGTCCCAGATGTTGCCCTTGACTGTGAGCTTCAGAGGCAAGAAATCTCTCTGATCTACCGTCATGTCATCATTATTCAGTATGATGTGTGGCTCATAGCACACATTTAAATAGGTTTGTTGAACAATTAATGTAATAAGGAATTAGCAAGGTTTTCCTGTAAAAGACTTGGAGTAAGTATTTGGGGCTGTGCAGGCTATCAGTGTCCACCTGTTGCAACTATTCAGCTCTGCCAATGCAGTGCCACATACAGAGTCCAGAACCAGTGGACATGGCTGTGTTCCAATAAAATTTTATATATAAGACTGGAATTAGCCCGAGTGCTACAGTTTGCCAACTCCTGAATGATAAATGATTGACTGTGTAAATTACTTTGTAGTCACTTAGGAGCTAAAACTCCCTTTTCCAGGAAGGCAGCATCCCTGGGGCCTTGAATTCTCCATAACCTCCCAAAGCAAGGCCAGAAGACACTCCAAGTGAGAGAGGATTTTTTTTAATGTATGTTATTTTATTTAATTCAAAATTCTGAATGAAATCATGTAGGTGCAATGTTACTTGAATGGCAGGCAGAAGTAAGCAATGTAGAAACTTACTATCCACATGCCAATAACAGGAAAAGTCTTATTGATGATGACTGTGATAAATCGGGGGAAAGGGGCCTACCCCCAAATATAGTTTCCCATGGAATGTAAAAGAAAAGTGAATAGAATACAAAGGCAAACTCATGTCTGTTTGTGGACCCCAGCTGGGATCAGGGCATCTCTCAGGTCTGTCAGGATCCAAATGACTCTAATAAAGATGTGGGAAAATGTGGGCATCCCAAATTAGCTCATCTTTGAGCTGAATTCAAATACTAACTTCAGCACTTATTAGCAATAGGACTCCCAAATCACTTAATTCCTGAGAGCCTCAATTTCTATATCAAATAAAAGGAGCATGATAATATCCACATTCCTGGATGGTTTAGAGACTGCAGGATCATCATACTGCAGTCTGGTGTGTTATGAGGAATTGACTTGCCATGAGCAAAATGAGTCATGTGCTACTTAATGATAGGGCTATGTTCTGAGATATGTTTTATTAGGAGATTTTGTCATTGTAGGAACACCACAGTGAGTACTTACCCAAGACAGCTACAAAATCACCAGGAAATAAAATATTATGTGACCACTGTTGTGCGTGTGATCTGCCACTGACTAAAACATTGTTAGGTGCCATATGATGGTACTAGTGCCTTGCAGGATCAAGTTTTGGGCCAAAGAAAAGCCCGCCTGTGCCGCCTGTGATGAGTTGGCTGAGTGTGTCCTCTCTACCCCAAAGGGAAAGGCTCCAGGCTTTTGTTTTCTTACTTCTTCCTCATCTAATTATATTCTCACAGCCAGTTTCTGGTTAGACACCAAACATACCGGAGCCAAACGCTTTGCATGTCAAAACAAAACCATAAAAAACGAGGCATGAAGAAGAAATTCGGTAGGAAGGAGAGGCAAGTCTGCTGACATTTCATCCCTTTATGAGGAGCAAATCCCATGCGTGGGGACATCGGAGGACGGGATTGAATTCCATTTTGCAAGGACTAAGAGTGTTTCTTCACGTCTGCCCCCCTTCCTGTTTTCCTTTCCCAAGCCTTCTCCCCCTCCGTTCTTACTTAAACGAAGATAATAAAAGCATTCTCTGATGAAATTGTTGGGTACCGGTCAGTCAGCGTTCAATTACGTTGGAGAGGGTTACACAGGGTGAATGGAAGACATGTCAACTCACTCAGTATCTGGGACATGATGGAGGTAGTCCTGGTGACGGGAATCACTAGCTTTTGGTCACTTTCACCAAAGCAGCTTACAGAAACTAATTAGAGGAGGAACAATTTGTGTTAATTCGTAGTTTTTGAAGATTCAGTCCATGGCTAGCTGGTCCATACCATCACAGTGGTAGGAGGGTGTGGAAGAGAACAGCTGTGCACTTCATGACTGACTAGGAAGCCAAAAGCATGGTAGGGAGTCACTAAGAACAATACACCCATAAATACCTGCTCCCAATGACTTTCAGCCTCCAGCAAGGCCCCATCTCCTTGAATTTCTACCCTTCCCCAAACAGGTCCATCTACTGTAGATCAAGCATTTAAAACCTGAACCTGAGTGAGACACTTCATATTCAAATCTTAACAGGATCTTTGTATCTGCTGAAAGGTCCGTCACACACATCATTCCTTCTCAGTGACACGAATCCCCTGGGGACCTTCTGTGTCAGTGGGTTGAGAAGATCCATGTTTCGAACAGGCAACAATTAGGCAATCACTGTCATCATATTTACTGAGCATCTTTTTGTATTGTCTTCTCACCTACATGATGAAGTGACGCATTTTGAAACTAGGAACACTCCTCTAGACCCGGAGAGGCACAAAGGTGAATTCTATTTCATGTCTGCACCCAGTGAGCATAATACAGAACATACCTACCATCAGGGCCAAGGGGGTAAAATGTATTAAGATTAGAATTGGAAAAACTCCTGCAGTAAGGGTGTGGGATAGGCTGTCCATGCATGATGCTCAACTTCAAAATACACATGAACTTCTCCTTCTCCCTCTGTCTCTGTCACACACGCACGCACGCATGCATGCACACCCATCTTAGACTTCACAACCAGTTCTCTCCAGTGCTTACATTGCTTATTCAGATTCTTTGCATGGAAAGCAGGAAGGGACAAAACTCAAAAGGGCAAGACTGTCAAGTCCTGGAAATTTTCCAAAACTAAAATCATCCTTACAAACGCATCAAGGCAACTCCAAAGGAGGTCTCACCTATGTCTGTTTCAACCAAATTGGCTCACTTCTTGGATTCCACTCTTAATTTTGACACAACCCCTGCTCCTCATATCATGCAAGGTCAAAGGCATAGTATTGTACTTTTCCTTGATAGCTCATGAGATTGAGAGGGCTTTAAGTGGTCTGACTGCAAGTTCCCCTCCCCTCACACAAGGTACCATAGCTCAGCAATCTCCCCCACCCCCGACCAAGGGGCCAGGCGGAGTTCCTATTTATCCTTGCACTACAGGGTTGTCCCCTTGCAGAAACTAGGAGTCAGTCCTGCCCTCTGGATGACCCAAAGCCTGGCCCAGGCTCATGGCTATTCATTATATTCCCTAGGAGGGAATGTTCTACTCCCTTAGCTATGGACATTTGTGTTTGATTGCCCTGGGACTCTCAGCTGACCTAAAGTACACTGTTTTCTACCATATCCATAGTCCTTTGGCAGGAATCTCTCCTTCACCAATGATACAGATGGGGAGAAATTATAACAGTCTATGATTTGGCTTTGGCTAGATTAGGATCATACGTGTGCTAGCTGACACGCAGGTATGGTTTGTCGTACAAAGCGTGTCTCCCAGATAACGCTGAGATTCCCTTCGTTACTATCTAGCCTTCCCTCACAGATGTTCAGCCACGGGCTTATGCTAACTGCCAGATGTCTTGGTATTTAAAACCCTTCTGAATGGACATTAGATTTCTCTTTCAGTGACCCATTCACTTCAACTAATGATTTTGGTTGTTTAAGATAAAGTTGGAAACATGTTAATGCCTCATGTATACTCCAACTCATATCCCAAAGATAATTTGTCCATTAAACTTAACAGCACAGTCATGGCTAAAACTGTCTACACTGTGAAGAATGTACAGAGTGAAATCACTTATAATCCTCCCAAACTGGAGTATCCACTAACATGCAGTGTTCTAAGCAAAACATTCACCACAAGAATGCACAAGTAACCCAGAGTATGTCTACTGGGTAGAAAACTATTCAATAATGAAAAATAAAGAACAGTCACATGAACAACTTTGATAAATCTCACAAACATATGCCCTGAGATAAGAAAACTACACACCAAAGAACACATATATTTAACTCCATTACATGAAATAAAATACAAGCAAAATGATTCTGTAGTTTCAGAAGTAAGAGTGGCGGCCAAATCTGGGGAAATGGAAGGAGATAATAAATAGGAAAAATGAGACACACCTCCTGGGCATGCATTTAATGCTCGATATCTGGACCTGGAGCATGGGTCTAGGTCACTTTGTTCTTCATACACTGCTTTATTTTTACCTCTGAATATTATATTTCAGTAAAATTGTCTTTCCCATCAGCAGTGGAGAAAAGCAGGATCTCTTTGTTTCTTGAAACACTTATTACTACACACTTAATGACAGCCTGGGTTTCTGTGACACATGAAATAGGCATGGGCCAATGACTTCTGTAGCTTAGGAAGGCAAGAAGCAATGACTAAAAATGAGTGTCCTGAGGCGTTCAGTGCGTGAGTTCATTGCTTTTTTGTGTGACAGGCAGAAAGGCAGATAAGGCACATCAAAGCGGGGAGCAAAATGGACCATCGGGCTTTAAGTCCACCTCTAGCCCTTCAGTGATGGGTCAATTTAGATAAAAGGATTAACTTACCCAAGAGTTAGTTTGTGAATCTGTAAAATGGGGCCAACATAAGGTTGTGCTAAGGATTATGAAAATAAATGAGTATAAGGCATGTGGTTCATAGCAGAAATTTGAAAGGTTGTGGCATCTTGTTATTTTCATCACCATAAACTATCCTTAACTAATTGTCTCTAGGTTTTATCTAACTTGGATTCCTCACCTGGAAATCAAACATTAATCTTAAGAAAAGCAGTTTTCTTCAATGGATTGAGACACCTTCAAAATTCTTCCCAACCACAGTAAATAAAACAAAACAAAAATCTGTGTGTATATATGTGTGTGGTGCATTATCAACATTAACTAAGCAAGAACACCTTTCTAGAAACAGACAATCACATGACTAGCTCTTTCAATCGACTGATGACTGTTCCCCACAAGTCCAAACTCAGCCTCAAGGTCATGAATCACCCAATGATGACTCCAGACCAAAGGAGAGGCTTTTGCATAAGGGCAATTTTATTTATTTATTTAACATCAAACACCACTCTGTCTAACTCAAAAAGCGGTTAGCATATGCAACACTATCCATGTAACTGGGTCTCCTATGAGCCACGGCAAAGATCTTCAGTGACTTCATGCATTATGGAAGCTTATGTAAGTGTGTGTAGCCTCGGGCGGGTGCCTTTGCAGCGCTCCTTGGGGTCTTTCTTGTTACTTCTATTCTTCCTCAGATGTTTGGGTTCTCGGAGTTGTCATCCCACAGAGATGATTTCAATCTTGGATCTGAAAGGGAAACACAAAGAAGAAGGCAGAGAGTGAACATTTATTTTTCCCTTCAGGATTAATTTGTCTGACATGAAACTCACAAAATGAATGTCATAAAAATAGATAGAACTTCACCAAACAAAATGGAGAGCTGTCTGTATTAAATATACATATATATTTCAACATATATATTTATTTCAATATATATATATATATATATATATATATATATATATATATATATATATATTGAAAATGAAATCTTGGGGCCAAAGGGTTAATTCCACAAAATATATTGTAGTTACCAAAGTTTATTATTTATACATAAAATTTAAAAAAAAATTAAGCAAATAAACAGGCTCAACTTAGTTCTGGTTTAGTCTAAATTTGGGCTGGGTTTGACGCTCTCTCATCTGATAACCTTATCAACCTAAGCTGATATAACTATAAGGCGTCTGCTCTTATCCCTGCTTACTGTGTACACGGTTCTGAGCATCTCGATGTCTGGATCCCGTGTTAGAGAATATTAAAAGCGAGGAGGAGGCTACCCTTAGACCCACAACGACTGTAAGTGACAGAGGCAGACGGACAGCCTGACAGAGAGTAGAGCCATGAGAGCGAGCTAAAGTGCAGACACTCAGAAGCAGATGTTTGGAGTCATTGAATATGGGGGAGTAAATCAACAGGTACTGGGCCCCAGCACGCATCGAGAAATAGTTCAAATAGCACCAGTGCCCACAGAGGCCAGAAACAATGGACTCCCCTGGACATCGAGATGCAGATGGTTGTGAGCTTCACAGTGTGAGTGCTGGGAGCTGAACCCGAGTTCTTTACAGGAACAGTGAGCACTCTTAGCCTTTGGGCCACGTCTGCAGCATCCCCCCCCCCATACTGTAATTTTTTTAAAAAAAGATTTGTTTAATATTGTTTTATGTGTGCTGGTGCTTTGCCTGAATGTATGCCTGTGTACCATGTGTGCAGCGCCCACAAAGGTCAGAAGAGGACATCAGATCCCCTGGAACTGGAGTAACATGGTTGTGCACCACTGTGTAGGTGCTGGGAACCAACTCCAGGCCCCACAAAATAGCAGCCAGTGTCCTCAACTACAGAGCCACTCTCCAGCCCCAATTACTGTATTCATAAATTAACTCAATGGCAGTGTTTCCTGTGAAATTGACTGTGATTGGAATATATGGAAACCAGGGCCAAGAATCTTTAACTAAATTTCAGGGTATACTATATGTGTTAAAGCCTTCCTTTGAGATGTTCTGTAAGAAACAGTTCTACTTTTATTGGATTATGACTTTCCTAAATTTATTTGATTGGCGAAACTTTTTTGATGTAGACTTTATTGACACGTTTTGGGATTTGTCTCCTTCCAACTGCTGGAATCTGTTTACCTGACCATGATTCGGTTTCCAGAGGGGGCATCTGGTTACTCCCGAGGATGTAACTGAAGAGCATCTAAGGAAGGGACTATTGTGAAAAAGTGGAGCTGGTGGTAAGAGAATCAATAAGAATTCAGACAACAGAAAAGTGATATTACCGTCCCACAGCCTGAAGACCTATGAGGAGGGCACAGTGTTCCCAGAGTCTTGGAGGAGCCAGGAGAGTTGAAGACGAGGCAGACCCAGAAGCTGTGGCTGGAGGCTGGTCTCCTCTGAAATGTCTGATGCCGTTTTAAGGACAAGTAAGCCTATTTGTGGTATCTGTTCATTTCTGTGAAGCAAGCCATTCAGCTATGGCCCGTATCTAGCTAGCAATGTACAGTTGGTGAACCTGGACTTGGGTAGAATCTAGAGAAGCGTATTGTCATTCACTAACACAACAGAGGTACCTAACCTCCAGCACAGCTATCAGAGAGCTACACAGGGATGTGGGACCCATCCAGACACATCAACCTAACACAGTGACCTTCCTAGACAGAGTGTGTTCCTCCTACTAAGGAAGCAGAGGCCAGTATTTGGAGCACCAGAGACACATGGGACCCACAGGAGGGGTGTTTTTATTAACTCCAACTGTGATAACAAAATACTCTAGCCTAGGAAGTTATCTCTCGTGGGCCTAGAGGCTGGGAAGCCCAAGGTCAAGGCCCAGTGAGGATCTTCATCCAGGTCTGCAGAACTGCTTTCTCGCTGTCTCCTCACTGTAGACTGAGCTCTGATCTCACATCCACTAGTCCTGTCATGGGAACCCCCACTCATGACCTCATCCAAACCTAAACACCTCCCAAAGGCCTCACCACCAAGTAACATCACTATGGGGTTAGGGACCCGATGAATGAATTTTAGAGGGACATAAACTTCAGTGCATAAAGGGGGTGGGGGTAAGGTGAGAGGGAGAACCTAGAATTTCTGTCAGTTTTCCCCTTACATACGTGTGTGTGTGTGTGTGTGTGTGTGTGTGTGTGTGTGTGTGTGTGTGTAGGTATGTGTACCTGTGTGTATGTATGGTATATATGTGTACACACATTTATGTGGATATGTGCATGTGCCTGTATGGAGGGCAGAGGTCAACTCCGAATGCCTTCCTCAATTGCTCCCCATCTTAATTTTTGAGACAGGTCTCTCAGTTAACCCAGAGTTCACGGCTGCAGCCAGACTGGTTGTTTAGTGAGCTCCATGGATCTCTCTGTCTCACCCCACCTGCTTCCAGTGCTGGGCTGGCAAACACACCGCTGGACTCCAGTCTCTACGTGAGTCCTGAAGATCCCAGCCCAGGTTCTCATGCTCGCGCAGCCAACACTGACTGACTGAGCGTCTCCCTCCCATTCCCTTACACCCATGACTGGGAACCAGCAACACATGCACTGGGCCGAGACTGACTGCAGAGCTCTTGAAGGTCACACCACACTGGCGGCCGGCAGCCTGTTAGCTCAGCTGCAGTAAAGCGGCTGCTTTTCCAGCACCTCCTTAGTAACCCGAGACAGCAAAGTCCGAGCCTCGGGAGTCAGTGCTGTCCCTACCAGCCAGCCCAACAGATAGCCCGAAGAGAATGAAGCCTGATACACACCAGCATCAAGAGTTCTCTTCTCAGCATCCAGAACAAACATCTGCAAACTCATTCTTAAAGGGACAGAGAGGGCAGTTTCTGTAGGCTTTGCAGACCCAAAAGCAAAACCAAAGGATGCAATGCATGTGCTTAAATAACCACTTAAAGCACGGTTATTTAAGAAGAGGTGAGCTGGATGCTGCCTACAGGTAATGGGTTGCTTAACTTTGCTTCTAAGGGATGCTAATTGAAAAAAAAATTGAGAGGATAATAACTGAAACAACTTGTGTCACACAGTTTAGATGAAGAACCCTGGTTAAAAAAGGCTTTGAGGAAGATGGACTCTAGACCCAGCCTCATAAACACGAGTGGAACCCACAGGAAATCTAATGGGCAAAATTGAATTTTACAGGATTAAAGGACCCTAGTAACTCTGTAGTTTTCCTATGTGTCTGTGCTAATAAATCATGCCATCAACCCTATCAAGTTCAAATTATCCAGCCAGTGAACAAGCCGCCTACCAGGAACTAAATAATCAATAATCTTGAAGGAATGCAACAGATTCTGGATTCTACAATCCAGCAGTCATAATATCCAGTCTGAAACAGAACATTGTGTGGTGTACAAAAACAGGAAAATCTGACCCATAGTCAAGAAAAAAATTACTTAATAGAAACTGATATAAAGAGCCTGACAGTGCCTCATGTCTGTGATCCAAGCACTAGGAAAGCTGAGACAGGAGGATGGCTGAGAGTGCCAGGTCAATACCTGGGTAACCTTCCCTTGTTGGAGGCAACCTGAGCCACCAGTGAAAACCTATCTATAACAAACAACAAAACAAAACAAAACACAAAGAGAAACAAAGAAATGGCTGTTACAGGACCGGGGAGTGTAGTGGGTAGCCATTCCAATCTTGATCTGGAAGTTCCAACCCTCATTGAGGCTTCGGTAACTGTCACGCCTACAAGGCGGGGCCAAGAGAGGACCCTGAAGACCTGAGATCTGGATGCACTGCCCCTCTTGGTTCCTGGACCCTGGACGCCAGAGGTAGACCGAGCAGAGTTCTCCAGAGAACACCGCTGGACTGCGCCATGCCTTTCCTAGACACTGCAACCTACCTATCCCTTCATTTGTAAATAAACCTCCCTTTTAACTACGTGGAGTGGCCTTAATAATTTCACCAATAGGGGAGATGGCTCACTGGGTAAGGGCTTGCTGTGCAGCCTAAGAATCTGGGAGTTTGGCCTCCAGTACCCAGGCACTGTGGTATATGTCTGTGACCCCATTCCTGGGGGCCAGAGACAGGCAGATGCCTGAAGCTCACTGGCTAGGCATCAGTGAGCTCCAGATTCAGTGAGCGACCCTGTCTTAAAACATGAGGTACACTTGAGGAAGACAACGATGTTGGCCTCTGGCCTTCATATCAACGCATTAGAACAAGAATACTTACCACACACACACACACACACACACACACACACACACACACACGCACGTACACACACACACACACTCACGCACATACACATGCACACACACTATATTAGAAAGGGAAACTTTCGTTGAGATAGAGATGGAAATGTACTTTTATAGTCTTCAAATGGTCATATCAAGTGTATGTACATATGATACAGTCCCAAAGGGGGAACTAACAAAGGATCCCAATGGCATCCCTGTGAGCTTCACATTTTACAACTTCATGGCACTTGTCACATTTTAAATTTGCTTGTTTCGGGGCGGGGTGGTTTGGTGGTTAAGAGCACAGGCTGCTCTTGCAGAGGACCGGGGTTCAATTCCCAGCACCCACAGGTGGCTCACAACTGTCTGTAACTCCAGTTCTAGGGGGTCTGATGGCCTCTTTGGCTTCTGAGGGCGCCAGGCAGAACTTATATACATGCAGGTAAAACACTCACATGTACACAATAAAAATATTTTTAATTACTTGTTTCAAAAGTCATCTTTCAGTGACATTGTAAGTACATTCAGAGAAGACTTGTATTCATTCTCTTTATTCTAAAATGTAAATGCAGCAGATTGTAGGCAGTGTTTATTTGGTGAACTGAAATACTAAATTTTCTTGTAACAGGTAAGCATGACAGTTTTCCCAAGAGAAAAAAAACTAGCTAAGTTCTTCAGCGAGAGCTATTTAATAAATATTAATGCTTGGTACACATCATGCCTTTACTTATCTAAAGAGACAGTGAGACAGACTCTTTAGTCTCTACCTTCAAAGGGATTTAATTTTAATGTTGAATGTAGGAAAAATAACAAGCCTAGTGTACCTTGGTAGAACGCCATTATAGAGGTATAAGCATGTCTGAATACATAGGACTTGCCAGGGGCGAGGGTTGTCCACTTGTCCTCATTCAGGAAGATGGTAAAATGTGACATGAATCTTGGTTAACAGATGGTAAGTCAGTGACAGAGGATGATGGGAAAGGATCCACTTTGAGGTGTATTGATAAGTCTCAGACATTGCCTATTAAATATTTTTATAATATACTGGAAAGGCAAACATGGACGGGGGAGGGGGAGTTAGGGGAATAGACTATCGAAGCGCACTATGGCAGGAACAATTTTTTCCAAATATTAGAAACTGAGAAGTAAGCTGGAGGAACACTTGGGTCTGAAGGTGGGGTTATGAGGAAGTAAAAATAAATGCTCAGTTGCTGGTTGGACCATTGTTCAATGACTCTATCAGGGAATTTTCTGTTGCTGTAACAGGTACGCGAGATACTCAAGTTATGAAAAGCAAAGGTTTATTGTGACATGGGTCATGTGTGGGCTGACCGATTTCGCTTCCCTGTGAAGCAGTCTTTGGCAGCTTACAGCTCTGAGCTCCTGGAGGGAAGCAGCCCATTCTGGCAAGAGTATGGTATGCTGGAGGAAAACTACTAGCCCTGGGCACATGTTTATTGCAAGTCAGTGAAGGCAGCTTAATGTGGCTTTTGTGGTGATAAAGTAAGGACAGTTCGGGTAATCATGACAAACTATGCCTAGGTGGAAGCTTTAAACCACCTTTTTGTTTGGCTCCCTGTCATTCCACGCCATCATCCTTGGATCTAAGGCTTTCCAAGTTCCTTGGCAGGGCAAGGACCCTGAGGGATTTACCATCAGCTACGAGCCAAGTCAGCACTAGCATTCCACCCCCATGGGTCCAAGAAACCGTTCCCTTCATTATCTTTCACAGGGCAGAAAGCCAACCGTGTTCTTTCTTTTAAAACTATATTTGGATTACAAAAGGACAAATCCTTCAGTTTGGGAAAAATACATAAGGCACACAAGTATGTGTAATAATGTGTTTGGTGTCATGGGACATTTCCCCTTGTGCATAGGCAGCTAATCTTGTGAAATGTCAATGTGGTACCAAGCCAAGGAATAAGGACAGTGCAACAGTGCTCGTGATAGGGTCAGGAGCCTAAAACCCCACCCACGGGACGTTTCTGAGCATCCTCGTTAAAATGCCTCCTAAGCTATTTAATGACTCGGGGTTTCACCATGTCAACTCTTCTAATACATTCTCCCAGGTTCTATGTGTATTGGTTTTCTGGAGATGCCATAACACTTTGTCACAAATGTGGGTGAGCTAAAAACAGTAGAACTAATTAACATGCAATTCTGGAGGTTAGATGTCTAAAGTTAAGGTGTCAGAATGTTGGTTCCTTCTTGGGGCTCAGAGGCAGGGTTGCCTTCCTGTCTTTCCTACTTTCTGGTAGATCTTACCAATCCTTGGGAGTTCTCATTTTATAGGTGTTGTACTCCAATATCAGTCTCTGCCATCTCAGGACATTTTCTGTGTGTGACTGGACCAATACTTTTCTTCCTATAAGGATGTTGGATACATCCACCCTCTCCACTGTGTCTTTTTAATGTGATGCAATCAACAAGGGCCATTTCCAAATCAAATCACATTCACAAATACCAGGTGTTACAACTTGAATATGCATTCAGAGCAGACATAGTTTTCTTCCACCATAATCCCATTCTTGTGGAAGACACCCAGAGGTCTTTCAATCACCTTTTCTATCACCCTTTTATTAACCTTAGAAGTTATGCAGGATATTTTTTTGTTAATTTGACACAAACTAAAGTCATCTGAGAGGAGAGAACCTCAATTGAGAAAATTCCTCCATAAATTTGGATTATAAGGCATTATCTTAATTAGTGATTGATGTGAGAGGCCCCAGCCCATTGTGGGTGGTCCCATCCCTGGGCTGGTCCTTAAGAAAGCAGGTTGAGCAAGCCGTGAGGAGCAAGCCAGTAAGCAGCATCTTCTATGGCCTCTGCATCAGCTTCTGTCTCCAGGTTCTGCCCTGTTTGAGTTCTTGTCCTGACTTCTGTCCATGATGAACATCCATATGGTAGTGTAAGCCCAATAAACTCTTTCCTCTCTAAGCTTCTTTAGTCATGGTTATTTCATCAAAGCAACAGAAACCCAAACTAAGAGAGAAATCAAAATCAAGATGGGATATCTGAGACTTGAGATCCAACACAAAGTTGTATACACTTTGGTTCATCAGTGAACAGTACACTGTCTGGATCTTGTTAATTATAGAACACATGATATTAATCTTTGGAAGATGTTGAAAGGTTCTCAGGTAATAGGAGGAGAGGCGTAAGATAAGATTTGTGCTTTGAAAGATCACTGTATCCAATGTGTAGATACAACTTAGGGTTCTAGACCTCAGATTCCTTCTGCCCTTTGCAGATGGCGTTTGGTATCAATATCAAATATTTTACCTTTCTGGAGTGCTGAATCTCCATGGGGAAAACATTAGATGAACCCAAACTGAGATACATTCTACAGAATACCAGATCAGTGCTGCTCATAACTATGTGGTCATCAAGCACTGGGAAGCTCTGAGGAAACTGTTGGAGACTAGTTGAGGCTTAGAAGACACAACCACAGATGATAGAATGATTTGACTAGGACCCTGGAACAGATAAAGAGCATTAGGAAAAAACCCACTGGAATCTGACAGTGGGACTTGGCTAAGTGTTAGACCAATCCTGGTTTATAAGAGGCAGGCCTTCCACAGTAGAAGGCAGTGATGGTAGAAACTGGAAAAGAGAATAGGGAACCCTCTCTGCTATAGTGGTATTCTTTATTTTAAAACTATTAAATTTTAAATTTAACTTTGTAATTACGGGAATTTATTCTCTGTAAATAAATCCCATTTTGCTGCCTTACTAAATGCTGCAGACATACATGAGCCTGGTTACTGACATCTGAGTATCCTTGCTAGAACACAAGGTCCTTGTTCTGTCGAGGTCTGATTAATACGATTGTGTGACCATAACATGAAACAGAGGACTGTAAATTCTGAGGCAGGCACCTGTGAGAGCCAAAGTTATGTTTTAAGTTTTAATGACCATGCCTAAGAGATCTATAAGGAAAAAACATGCCTCTAACCTGTGAGCCCCTTGTCCAAGGAAGATAGTTCCTGAAATGCTGGAGGCTTTATTTATGGGAAATAACAAGCTACATCTTCTCACTCCCCTAACAAGCTTGTTTGACTCAGCTGCACCGAATGTGTTGGATCACATGTAGATGAGAGGTACATGGGCAGGAAATATATCAAGATGTATGCTTGGCCCTGATTGGATGTCGGCAAGAGGTACACAGGCAGGAAGTATGTCAGGATATATGCTTGGCCCTGATTGGACCTGGTGGGAAATAGGGTGGTCTTATGGTTTTGCCTTTTTAAGCCTCTGCAAAATGTGACTCTTTTCCATTTTATGGGAACCCAGGAATAGATCTGGCCAGAGTCCATCATCCTGGCCAGTATTTAGTTAAAGCTTGCTTCAAATTGCCTCAAAAATTGCAGTAGTGGTCTTATTCTCTACCAGTGGGATTAACACACCCTGGAAGGTGGCTGCAGACATCCCTGATCCTGGGTGTTCATCCTCCTTAGTAATCTTACCTCCAACGTGAAGAGACCTAGCGATTCTTTTCTGCCACATAGATTCTATGTCATGGAATGAAGATGTGAGTATCACTTTTGGTGTTGGATTCCAAAGAGACTACATCTTCCAACTTGAACTCTGTCCACTCTCCTGCTCACTCATGTGAAGAACACCAGCAGCCACATTGTGAGCTGTTTCATAGAGATGCAATACACAGAGGGAGACTTGAGCTAGCTTAGGAACTGTGGCCTCCACCAGCCTTTTAAGTGAGTTTGGGAGAGGATTTTAACATAGATGAACTCAGACTGCCGGCTAGACAGCTAGCAAGACTTTGGCCTCCTGAGAGCCAAACCCAGAGTCCTAACCTGCAGAAATTGTTAGATAACAAATGTTTGTGGTTTGAAATTGCTACATTCTGGCGTTGTTTATAATCCAGCAATAGATGACTAATGCATATGCTTACCTTGCAAAACTATTGTAAGAAATGGAAGGGGAAACACACTTAATTAGATTTTATATGCTAATGAACTCGACCACCTGAGTCAGCAAGCGCAAAGCCTCACTCATAGAAGGCAGTCTACAAGTGAGAGGTCCTCCCCATTTCCTTCCAAGACGAGGACAAAAGAAAACCTCTGCTCCATTGTGCGCATGTTTCGAAAACTGTAATGTACTATGCAATTAGAATACCTGCAGTAATGGAAGGTATTACTGTAATAGGAAAGAAAACATTATTATTTTCAAAGCTGTTTGCAGTTTAGACTAGCTGGCCCAGAAGGAAGGCAAGAATTCTTCTTAGGAAGAAAGCAGCACTTTTGTTTAGGGAGGGAGAAAACGTAATAGGTAGGAATGATTATAAAGGAGCAAATTATTCAATGAGGTCTGAAATTCAAAACAGGAGGTGACCTTGATAATGTGAGACCCTGGAGGAAGCTTTGACAAACTTTGGGAAGTGGTGGCTTTTCCACAGTACCGGAGATGGGGGCTCATGCTACTTTAACATCTAGGTTAAAAGAAAGCCCGTCCCTGAAAAAGAGGGGTCTCAGGGTGCCTGGGAAGAATTACTTGGATTACACATATATACAAGACCTCAATTTGGCCCCAGAGTAAAACCTGGAATTGAATCAGGCTAGAATATATAATTATGGACAAATCAGTTTATATCAACAGTCAAGAAATATGCTTTTTCCCAAAGCATTCAAGGACAATCTGGTTTCTCAGAAACATGTTCTCACTATGTTTTATTTATATTAATTTTTATTAGTCTTATTAATTTATTATTAATTAAAGTTAATAATTAAACACCTCTGTTTTATTAATAATTTAAATTTCTTTAAATTTCTTATCAGTAAATGATTATTAAAGTTAATTTTTTAAAAGAATGTTCTTTTTACATTTATTTCTGTGTGTGGAGGGAGTTGCACACGAAACAGCATGTGTGTAGGGGTCAGAGCAGAGTTTGCTGGGTTCATTCTCTTCTTCTACCACGTGGGACCTGGGGATCAAATTCCAATTGTTAGACTTGGGAGCAGGCACCTTTACCCACTGGGCAATCTCACTAGCCCCAATTCCTTTACTATCAATCTCTTACTAATATGGAATATAAACAGACTTGTTATTTATTAAGGAGTGAGCAAGTTAAAAGTCACTACAACATACATTAATTTACCCTTTGTGGTCCCCCCTCCTCTTTTTTTCTTTTTGGATTCATTTATTTTACCTGACATGTATGAGTGTTTTACCTGCATGTGTGCAAGAGCACCACACGTGTGCAGTGCTGAGGAGGTCAGAAGAGGGCATTGCACACTATGGAATTGGAGTTACAGATGATTGTGGATCACCATACAGGTGTTTGGAACTGGACCCTGGTCCTCTGCAAAAGTAACAGGTGCTCTTAACTGCTGAGCCCTCTCTCCAACCCCCTCTTTCTTGTTTGGTATATATATATGTATATATATGTATATATATATATATGTATATATATATATACATATATATATATATATATATATATATATATATTTTACAAATAAGAATCCAGAGTTGCTGGGAGAATGAGACTGATTTATGCCCCCGACATGTCCCTGCCCTGTCTGTTCCTCTCCTTGGAGTCTGTCCTAGAATCTAACCTGCTTCCTTTAAAGGCTTGCCTGATCTGCCTTTTCACAGTCTCCAACCCTACCTCCCACTGAGTCCTGGGCCCCCTGCCTCTGAGTCCAGTGACAGCAGACTTTCCTGCATATCCACCATCATGTTCTTCACCCTAAACACCCAGTCAAAAGTCACCTGCCTGGGAAGCGCCCTCCACACCCAGCAGGCCTTCTGTCCCAGGTTACCTGTTTCAATGCTGTGGAATGGTTAGACTGTAGACTGAAAATAAACCCTTCCCACAGAGCCTCCCCGGGGCTCTGAGTGTGAACATCAGCCCGAGGCTTTAACACTAATGCACACCACGTTGATTGTCACAGAAGAGGCTTGACAGTCTAACCAGTTACCCATCATACAACCTTAGATAAGCTATTGAACTCTTCTTGTTTATCAGCTTTCTGTCACTGTAACACAATATCTGAGATACTGACCTCAGAAAATATTTACTCTCTGTAGTCAGAATGTTTCTCCAGTCCCACCAAGCCCCTGCAGTCCTGTAGATCACTTATAAAATAAGCACTCAGAGACTTAATATTATTTATAACTGCTTGGCCATTAGCTCAGGCTTATTACTGACTAGCTCTTAACACTTAAATGAACCCATAATTCTTATCTATATTTAGTCATGTAGCTTGGTACCTTTTCTCAGTTCTGCCTTGTCATCTTGCTTCCTCTGTGTCTGGCTGGTGACTCCTGACTCTGCTTTTCCTCTTCCCAGAATTCTCCTCTTCTGCTTACCCCGCCTATACTTTCTGCCTGGCTACTGGCCAATCAGAGTTTTATTAAACCAGTGTACAAAAGCATTATCCCACAGCAATTCTTGGCTCACAGTTTAAAGTTTCCAGCCCATGATAGATTGTTCCAATCTTTGGGCCTGTGGCAGACCAACATATCATAGTGGGAGTATGTGGCGCAGTTGGACAGAAAATGAGAGGTGGTTCCCACAGCACCCAATGAGGGCAGATTTCCAGTGACCTAAGGACCTCCCACCAGACCCCATCCCCTAAAGAGTCTACCATCCCCCAGTAGTAACATGCAGAACTTCAGGAAACATCTGTAATACTCATGTATTCCTCACATTCCACACTGAACAGTGGGGCTAAAATAGTGGCTGTGACACTATTATAGTGTGTGATGACACAAATTAGTAGTAGAAAGTCTGTAGAACAGTGCCAGCCACACGGTGAATGTTCAAAGAAACAGTAGCCATTTTTGTCATGTCTTATTAACTTAATCTCATTTTCTTGGTTGTGAGTTCCTTGAAGTTAAGGACAGTGTAGTGTCCAGCACATGGTAGAAGCTGAACACACGTTTCATGCTAATGAAAACTGACTTTAGGTAAAATGTGTGTCTATCTTCTTTGAAGTAGAAGCTTTTGTGGCTATTGATTCCTTAGTGGACTGGTGGCTAACACTCAGATGTTCAAAGCACGAGCTCAATTTGTTTCTTGGTATTTCATGAGCATTATTGATAATGGTATCCTAGTGGGATTCTATTTCTGTTTAAAAACAAAGCCCAAAATGCAATTGCCATAGTCCATGGGGAAGCAGACAAGATGTTCGTTTTGTGTGTGTGTGTGTGTGTGTGTGTGTGTGTGTGTGTTTTAAATGCAAACAAAACACAAAATGTAATTTGCATCTGCATCAAAAAGACTTTGTTTTGATTTCTTCTAGGGACTTTCATTAAAAGAAGAATATGGTGTTTAGGGGGGATAATTAAACATGCCTGAAACCCAGGTGATACAAAGAAATGAAGAATATTGTAATAAAAACAGCCCATCAGGCGGCCCACTCCCAGTTTAGAAATCACAGTACATGGAGGACAAAATGGACCCTTCCCACAGAGGCTCCTGGGGTCTCTGAGTGTGGACATCAGCCCGAGGCTTTAACACTAATGCACACCACGTTGATTGTCACAGAAGAGGCTTGATCTATAGGGGAATACGATGTTCAGTTCCATTCCTCCTTTCCACTTCTTCTTCGTTCCTCTCTCCTAAAGTAACACTCTAGGTTTGCCCTTCCCTTTGTTCTTCCTCTCTCTCTCTTTCCAACTCTCCCCTCATCTCCTACCTTCCATCTTCTTACTGATTTACTGATTTACATCTTTGCTAACTGACTGAGAAAGTTCACAGAACGTCACTCAGCTCAGTAATAGAGACCCAGCAATGACAGTGAGGACAGGCATGTCACCCGCACATCCCCAGCACAGCGTGACAACTCCCTCCCTGCCGCTGGGGACTTCCTCTCTCCCCCTCAGTCCACCTGTGTTTCCTCACTGGCTCCTCCCCCTCGGAGTCAGTGGACTCATCTCTCTCCTCTGAAGAGTTTCACTTGTCTCTTCCACATCCTCAAGCTACCACAGTATGTTTTCCTTCTTTGAGTCACATTTCTTTTTTGTTTGTTTGTTTGTTCCTTCGAGACTAGGTTTCTCTGTGTAGTTTTGGTGTCTGTCCTGGATCTCTCTCTGTAGACCAGGTTGGCCTCGAACTCACAGAGATCCGCCTGCCTCTGCCTCCCGAGTGCTGGGATTAAAGGCATGCACCACCGCCGCCTGGCTGAGTCACATTCTTGAAGATGTTCATTAACACTTTTGTGTTCCTTATCGCCGGTTTCTTCATAGCTTCTTTTAACACCATTGATCCACCAAGCTACCAAAACAATCATCCAGAACAGTTGTTCTTGGATTTGGGGAGGATCGCAAGTTCTTTCCCAGAATGTGATGGAAGTTATTGATCATCTTACCAGGAAAGAGAATGTCTTGTAGCCAACACTTTCCTTTCCTTTTTGTTCCCAAGGCCAGTGTCACCTCATGGGAGAGCCTCATAGAAGAGCTTCACAGCAGCGCTCCCATGGCCTCCTCCCTCTCATCATCCGGAATCACAAGTCTAGAAAAATCTTCCTAAAACACCACACGACTCCTGCTGTGTCTCAGTTCCCTGTCACCTGTTGTTGTGACCCAACTTCCTCCTCCACTGTCTGCTGTTCCAAGATCACCGTCACTGTCAAACAATGTGGAGTGAAATGGTAAAATTGATGACTTCTTTCACCATCGTGTGCATGTCCAAGACTCTGTCACAAATAAATAAGTATAATCTGTAGAGAAAGAACAGACCTGCTCCCACACCAGAATAAGAGGGCGATTAAGACATCGATGTGTTTGATGCAGCCGATGCTTATAAGATGATGAAAATAAGCATCTGATTCTTGAAGAATCTGAACCACAGGGGCACACTGTGGTTTGCCACAGCCATTGCCAGCTGCCATCTGTGTTGTTCACCAAGGAAGGCCTATGCTGGTCTTAACCACACAGCCCCGTGCTCCAAAGCCTCTCCAGATAGAGATGATGAAGGAGACCTGGTTGGGAGCTGTTGGCTCCTCAGCTCTGATCCTGCCTGGCAGAGGGAATCCTGAGTAAGAATGTGTGTGAAGTCCAAGATCCAACAAAGAAAATGGGTTTCGAATAAGTGTGAATTCTAAGCATGTGCTGCTGTTCATGTCTATCAGAAAATTTTATGGCAGGGCAGTGAGATGACTCACGGGGGAAAGGCGATTGCTGCCAAGTCTAAGGACCTGAGTTCAATCCCCACGACCCACATTGTGGAAGGAGAACTGACCCCTGCACTAACTTCTGCAAGCTGTTTTCTGATCACTATACATGTGCCGTGATGTACACCCCCCCCACACACACACACACATACACAATAAATACATTTTAAAAAGAAAAACGTAGGCAGGCAGTCCACAACCTTCAGGACACATTTGGGGGTCTAAGTCCTTCATGTGACCTTCAACCACACCAGACTTTTGTGCCTTCCTTTCTGAATTCATATTTACTATCTAACCCAGAAGTTCCCAGAACCTTCTCTGTTTACAGTATCTTAAAGTTTTCCCATTTACTCCATGGCAAAAGGGGATCTCGTTATTAAGTCTTAATGTCCCTCAACTGAGGTTACATCCCACTAAATCCATTGGAAGATGAAATGTTCATGACTAGAAAAGGCATTTAATATATCTAACCCATTAAACATTCTGGCTCGGCAACACAGTCTTCCGTAGAGTTTTGGATGTTTGCCCTCACGATTGCAGGACTAACTGTGACAGCAGGTCCGGCATCACCAGAGTATCATACTGAATGGTACCTACGTGACAGCAGGTCTGGCATCATAAGAGTATCATACTGAATGGTACCTGCGTGACAGCAGGTCTGGCATCACAAAAAGTATCATACTGAATGTTACCCGCCGTTGAGATAGCCAAAATCTGAAGCAGCCTTCCTAGTTAATGCAGATAATTTCATACCGTGGCAAAATGGAAACAATCATTAAAGTTGAACCGTTGTAAGTTGGGAGCAGCCTACAGCTCTGCCCAAGCAGCGTGGTAAAGAATCCTGACCTGTGAATACTACAGTTGCTTGGAAATCATAGAAATGGAAAGAACGTTGCTGTTTTACAGATCTGTCTGGATGGTGTGAAGGGAAAATCAAAAATGTGAAGGGAAAGCAAGAAGATAAAGGGAAGCAGGAGGGAGAGGGATGGGGGCAGCGTATGGAAGATATGCGCAAATTACGTTAAATACTTACGTTAGATATGCAAGAAGGGGCATAGAGATGGCTCAGTGCGGAAAAGCACTTCCTACCAAACTCACAACCTGAGTTTGATACCAAGAACTCACATGGTGGAAGGAGAGAAATGACTCCCCCAAACTGTCCTCTCTGTGTGTGTGTGTCTCTATCTCTATCTCTTTCTCTCTCTCTCTCTCTCAGACAGACAGACAGACAGACACACACACACCATTTACACACACACAATAATAATTAAACATTTACAAAGACATAAATAAAAGAAAGTTGCTATTTTAAAATAATCAGGATTATTGTTTGCTAGTGGGATGTATGTACCTGTGACTGCATAACATCTCATGCTTTGAAATCAAATCAGACCCTACCATTGTCAACGTCTGTCCCAAGTGGGTCTTCACACAGCACTTGTATTTTGGTCACTGCTACGAAGGATCCAGCTTTGTAAAGGCGTGACAGGATCCAAAAGAGGTCAGAGGAGAACCACTCCAAAAATGACCCCATGTCACCCTGCTCCCCACAGGCACACATAAAGTAAGTAAATTTTAAAAGATCCATAGAAATACAGCTTGCTCTATTCAAGCTAGAACCCACCTCAGAGCAGCAACTCTCATAGAAGATGATTAGCAGCACCTTGTCTTGTTTGGTTTTGCTTTAAATAGAAAAACAACTCCCATGGTGCCCCTAAGAGTTCCCTTCAGTGCCCTAACAAGTCAGCTTGATGATGTGATAAGGACATCAGCATCAACTGAAAATCTCTACCTTTTTCCCAATCTCTCCTAATTCCCAATCCATACATGTGATGGTTTGAATGAGAATACCCCCCAACCCCCACCCCCACCCCTTAGACTCTCATTTTTGAATACTTGGTCCCAATTGGTGGAACTGTTTGGGAAGGATTAGGAGGTGTAGCCTTGTTGGAAGAGGTGTGTCACTGGGAATGGGCTTTGATGTTTTAAAAGCCCATGCCAGTTTCTAGTTAGCTCCCTCTCTACTTTGTGCTAGCAGATCAAGATATAAGTTCTTAGCTACTGCTCCAGCACCATGCCTCCCTGCTTGTTGCCATGTTTCCTACCATGATGGTATGGACTCACCCTCTGAAACTGCAAGCTCCCAATAAACTCTTTCTTCTACAAGTTGCCTTAGTCATGGCCTGTAGTAGTTTGAATGTAATTGTCCCCCATAATCTCATAGAGGGTGGCACTATTAGGAGGTGTGGCTTTGTTGGAGTAGGTGTGGCCTTGTTGGAGGAAGTGTGTCACTGTGGGGGCGGGCTTTGAGATTTCCTATGCTCAGGATATTGCTCAGTGTGTCAGCTGACTTCCTGTTGCCTGCAAGATGTAGGATTCTCAGCTACTTTCTCCAGTACCATATCTGCCTGCATGATAATAATGGAATAAACCTTTGAAAGTGTAAACAATTCACCCCAATCAAATGTTTTCCTTGTAAGAGTTGCAGTGGTCATGGTGTCTCTTCACAGCAATAAAAACTCTAATTAAGACATGGAGTTTTATCAAATCAATAGAAAAGTAACTAAAACAATAGATCTGGGGGAGCTACATATCTATTTTAATGAGATGCCTAAGAAATTTCTGCACATGTAACAGTTTAGTAAGCATGGCTACAATCCATGACTTATCATCTGAATTTACCCTCCTACACTGTAAGCTCCATTACACCTTTTTAAATTCTTGCATTATTTAGTCTTTCCACATGACCTTCCCAAGCACACAGCCAAATGGAACTCAAGAATATCATTATGATTTGCAATTTCACAAGGTGTTCAGACAGAACACCTAGGGTAAGGTGTTCAATACCTCATCAATGAATGAACCAAATGTTTAGGTCTCCCAGGTGTCATTGGCATCGCTATGGGTTGTTTTTGTTTTTTGTTTTGTTGTTTGTTTGTGTTGGTGAGAAAATGATTGGCAAAGCTGGATGTAGGCAATCTCTCAGAGGCACTGCTAACATTCTTAGCAGCTTTCAGAATGAACATGGCACTTTTTGAATCTCTGCTTGATTTGTTATTCTTTCTAAAATCAACACACCCCATGGTGTGGGATCACAGAAGAAGGGAACCATCCTACTGTTCAGCTTGATAAGGAAGATAATTATATTTTAGGAATATGTGTCCAAAAAATGTAGTGAAATGACTAAATAAGAATGAAGGCAGAGCATAAATTGATAAGGTTAGTTAGATCA
Organism: Peromyscus maniculatus bairdii; assembly: GCF_049852395.1. Classification (NCBI taxonomy): domain Eukaryota; kingdom Metazoa; phylum Chordata; class Mammalia; order Rodentia; family Cricetidae; genus Peromyscus; species Peromyscus maniculatus. The sequence goes on from NC_134861.1 coordinate 71,086,661, forward strand.
CATTTCCTGAAAATATAATACACTGAAAATTCCAAGATAATGCTGCCATTTATTAATTGCACTCATGAATCACATCAATGCCAAGCTCTGCATGCGTACAAAATGTCATGGAAATTGGATTCAGTTCTGTTTCAAACAGCTGTCTCCACTACAGCCAAACTGAATGTACCAAGTTCTTGGGAACAAATTTGAAAAGGAAAGAAAGCAAACCTTTGCTGTCTGAGAGGGCTCGGGTTTGTCTAAACGCCATTCCTACTCCTTGTTTTTATCTCCTTTGGGAAATGTTTCTCACATGACCATCCCATTGACTCACGTCATGTTGCAAGAATCCAGGTCTCCCTCAGATCTCTTGGTGGGCATGAAGTTGTCACATAACCATCACCTTCCTCATTCCTACCTGCCATATAAGACATATGTGGGTGGGGAGTACTTCAGAACGAAGCATAGAGTCACATAAGCCAAGGGGTCAGAGTTGTTGACATCCATGCATTATCTAGGTTTATACTGTGACCAAACACCTGAGAAAAGCAATTAAGGGAGAAAGGTTTATTTTGGCTCACAGGTTCAGAGGGTTTACTTAATGGTTGTTTTCCCCCATGCACTTAGGCAAATATCATGATGATGTAAACCTGTGGCAGAGGCATTTCTATACCTCATGGTAGACAGGAGAGAGAGCCAGTAGAAGGTATAGACCTCAGGGACACAACTCCTGTGACAATGACCTAGCTCCTTAAAAACTAATTCCCACCCTCACTCCCAAATTCCATCTCCTCCATAGACTATTGAGATTTTGAATCCACCAATGAGTTAAACCGTTCATTAGGGCAGAGCCTTTGATATACAGTTGTCTCTGGAATCGATCTCCCAGACACACCTAGAGATCTGCTTTGGCCATCAATTTCTTAGGCATTTCTTAATCCAACGATGTTAAAAGTCAAGATTCATCACGATGGTGCCTTAACAAGCACTCTCTACTCTGTAGTGCGCTCACTTTTGCTTGCACACTGCCTCCATGGCTCCCCTTGCCTCTCACAGGGACTGCAACAGTAGCCTCTGGTTGGCTGTCTGCTTCATTCTTACCCTCAGTTGCTTCCCACATAACACCCAGAGTAATAGTTCAAATAAGACAAGACAGCCAGAACTGTGCCATGGGCCATCATTATTCTTGAATGTTAAAATAAGATGCAAATGTTTAAGATCTGGCCATTGTTCTTGTCTAACACCTCATTTCCTATCATTTTCAGTTTAGCTTTGTATGCTGCAGCTGTGTTGGCCTGGAATGCACTGGCTTCTTCTTTAGCATTCATTACCAGCTGCATCAAGCAGTCTTACCCTACCTGGAGCTCTGTCTGGAGACCTCTTTCTTACCTCCAACGTCTCAGATTGATCTATGAAATTAACTCAACTACTCATTCTTTGCAATCACTTCCAATACCTCCGATCTCTCTTTATGACACAGTCCATTTCATTTTCTCTCCACACGTTACCTCGAAGGTCACCTAGCTGTTGCTAATGTAGTTGAGAAGTCATGTCTCCATCCCCAGAGAATATGGCAGATAGGATCGGGAACCTTAGCTGTTCTATTCCATTTCTTGTGCAAAGCATGGCCATTATAATAGGCACATGCCTATCTTGGCCTTAAAAACGATCTATTTCTGTTCCCTCGTTTTCTGAGAATAGTTGAGATCCAAAAAAGCTATTGGCTTGTGACGAAACACCCAGCCAGCTAATGACTGAGCCAAAGCTGGGAGCTGGTTTCTGGTCCATTGCTGTTTCTGTTTCAGCTCCTGGCTGCTCGATCAAATGAAAACCAATCCTATCCCAAGCGGTTAAAAATCACTCAAAGTAAGTTCAGATGACTAATTCAGCAGTGTCCCATCTTTGAATATGAAGACTGTTCTATGAATACCATCATCCAAACCCCTCGTGGACACCCTTCCGCACCAGAATTCTTTGGGATATTAATGTGCAAGTTGTCTTAGACTTCAAGGTACATTTTTTCTCCTCTAAGTTTCTTCTTCATTATTAAAATAAATCTGTTGACGAAATTAACATATCAGATGGAACAACAAAACTAGAAATAACTTAGATCTCTAAAGATAATTTATTCATTAAATTAGAACTTTTAAATACAGGCAAAAGAGAAAATAACTATTATTAAAATGTTCCAACCAAATTGCTGCTTATCTTACATGATGCTAATTAGTAACAGCACCCAAAATTCACTCTTCCACAACAATCAGAGAAAAGCAGAGATTATAGAAGGGCTGTGGGGGAGGGTATTACTAGTTATTAGCAAGGCTGAATAATTACCACTGAGACTTGAGTTCAAATTCTGTCCTGGATTTTAATGCTCAGATCCTTAATACTTTTCTTCCCATCCACCATTAATGTTTGTGTGGCAGGTTTCTCATAAGATTAACTCCTCTCCGAGCCATTCTTCACAACCTGGACAAGATGATGCTAGGATGCACAGAACACGCCAGCCCTTCTCCCACCCAGACCCTCAGTCTTCCCACTGCCCTTAGGAAACTGCACACTGCTGCCCATGAGCCAACCATGCCCTACAGTCTCGCCGGCAGCTTCTCAAGCCTTAGCTTGCTGGTGGTGAGCACCTGCCCACAATGTGCAGTGTCTCACTTGGAATCGCCTCCTTATAGATGGTGACTCCTCCACTGGGATTCATGTTTTTCTTTTAAAAATTTGGAAATATAATAATGACATGCTAAAGATTGAGTTATACTTCTGCTCTCCACCCCATACCTGTATATAGACATCAGGCCTTTAGAGGATAGTGAGGGTTAAGTGAGATCACAGGGCAGAGTCAAGGTCTAGTACAATCAGTGCCTTATCCCTTGGAAAAGGAGACATCCCTGTGCACCCTCCTCCAATAGGAAAACAAATAAGTCATTGAACATACAATGAACTAATTAATGTCCACCCGGGAAACAAGAGAAACATCCTTCGAGGGAAGCCTACCTTTTGACCTATTGACCTTGAACTTCCCTCCCTCAGAACTGTAAGAAACAGCTTTCTGTAATTTATGTCACCCAATCTATATTCTATTAGAACAGTTCAAGCTAGCATACACAATATTAATATAGAACAATAAGTATAGTGATAACAATGTATGTGTGTTCCAGGCATTATAATAGCTATTTTATAGGGATACCTTCGTAATCTTTAAGATTACCTATCTTACAAATTAAATAACTGGAGTGGTGATAGGGGATGGCTCTCAGCAATGATAAACCTGAAGTTGGGAAAGACTAAACCAGTCAGACACACACCTTTGATCCCAGCACTTGGGAGGCATAAGAAGGAGGATCTCTGTGAATTTGAAGACAGCCAGGTCTACACAATGAATTCCAGGAAAGCCAGGAATACATAGTGAGATTCAAAACATACACAGAGAGAGAGAAAGAGAGAGAGAGAGAGAGAGAGAGAGAGAGAGAGAGAGAGAGAGAGAGAGAGAGAGAGAGAGCACAATGCAGAATCACAGAGGCTTGAAGGTACATTGAGGAGCGGGATTGCTTCTCGGTTCTGTGGCTGTGTGTCCTGTACTCTTTGCTGCTGGCTGATCTGTCCTAAAGGAGACTAAAATGCTAATGGCCCATGTGGGACTCGTGAAGAATCTATTATGTTCCCTAGAGCTGCCATAGGTGCCTTGAGGATGGGAAGGATTTCCAAGAGTGATTAGCTTTATTTCCTACAATGTAAATGAAGGGCATATGAGTCTTTAGCAGGAAAGTTCATAAAACTATTTTCAATTTTATAAAAAAAAATAATTTTTTCTAGTTTTCTACGATGGAATGGATTTTCTAAAGGTTTGTATCTCTCTTTAGAAATGAGTTTAGAAGGAATTCAGAAATTAATTAAAAAGCAGATGAGGAAATGACTAGGCAGCTGTAGGAGGTTGAATCAGATGACCTCTATGGTTCCATTCTGCTCCGGGAATAAATGGCACTTGGTTTTTACGAACTGTGTAAGACCTTGAACTTGTGATTGGTATAATCACCAAAGTTGGCAAAACACAGAGTCCTGAAACCAGCCATACCAGCCTGAGGAAGCTGTGGGTGTATTTTTTGGCACTGTTATAATGAATCTTCATTTTGCCGAATATCTGAGCATAAGTATGACAAAGGCCCCATGCTAGCTCTGACCACTGAGTGCCTCTTTGCATTATTCCCTGGCTTCCCAGATCCCAGTAGGACAGCGAGCTACAGCCAAGCCCAAGGAAGGAAGCCCACATCTCCTCCAGTTTCCATCGTTAACGAGCAGAACCAACCTTATTCTTTCCCAAAAGGTAGAGAAAGACCACTGGAGAAGAAGGAAGGGAATGGTGGCCCCGGCTTCTCAGCCTTTCCTCTGCCAAGTTGGCAGCATGTTTATTCCCCTTCTAGATGGTTTTATTGTTTTGCTCTCATAGAATCACACAAAACACCAGGCCCTTGTTCTTTCAATGCACAGCAGCAACACTGAGTGCTTTCTTTTCATTTTCCAGCACAGTTCTCAATCAACTAATTCAACCGGTTTATTCTCTGCTTGAAAACAGTAAGCATTTGGAGTGCCCATTCTGTGCTGCGTCCTCTACCAACTTGTACACAAGTGAATATTGACTTCTGCCTGGGAAAAGAACCTTACAGAATTCTTGTGTTCAGCTCATAAAATTGAAATCTAAACTAGCTGAAGCAAAAGAGAGAAATTCATCGACTCACACACCCGAATTGTAGGCATGGCTGCAAGGACGTGAACCAGAGCCCTGGTTGCTTTCCAGATTTTCTCTTCGTATTTTAGCTCATCTCTCCTTTGTTCTGGCAGTTATCCTCTTGAAGATGATAACATGAGAAACAGGAACATCAAGTTTTACCTTCCTAGCTCCACTACCTAAGAGGAAAATCTCCTCCACACAGGGACAGTCAAAAAGCCAATAGGAAAGAACTTCACTGTCTCAGCCTAAGTCAGTTGTTAGTGCTACGAGAGAAGGATCTACTACTAGGGTCTCATGGTAAAGTAAGGAGTAGTGTAAGGGTTGAGCGAGTGAGGAACAGCTCCCCAAAAAGAAGGGGCAGGGTGATAGTCCCTGAGTAAAGAGTTGCTACTCCACTTCAGAGTTGGGTTTACTCTTTAAAAAAAAAAAAAAGACAGACACCAATCAGAAACAATAACACGATGTAAGTACATGATTTGATGACTATCACTTGTGTGCATTCAAGCATTTGGCTGAAGGTCATCAAAGCATGAGAACATAATTCACTCTTTGGGACTTCGGGTAAACCTAGAATGAGGTGACTTTTCAGCTACAAAAGCTCATGAAAACACTGAGGGAAAATGGGGACCAGACTAAGACCAGGTAGTGTTAGGCTTTTATACCCTAAGATGAAGAGTTTAGGTGTGACTCAGTGGAATGCAGAGTGGACCTCCAGAACTTCACTCAGAGCGGGGGCATAGTACCACCCTCAGACTGAGACAGAAGGATATGAGAGATCCAATATGAGCCATCCACAGGACCAATGTCTATCTAGGCCCTGTGGGCCCTGCTGTCTCTAGACCAGTGTTTGTGTGTTCAAGAACTAACCAATTCCTCAACCCCCCTTTCTAGATAAGATGATATTCTTGACTATCAACTTGACTACAACTGAAATTAATTAAATCTCAAGCTGCTTGGGTACACCTGTGAGGGAATTGTCTCAAGTTAAATCATGTGAAGTGGGAAGACCCACCTTTAATCTGGGCTCCACCTTCTAATGGAAGACTAGATAAAGGCCACAGAAGAAGGAAGCTTTTGTTCTTTGCCTATTTGCCCTCATTCTCACTGTGAAGTCCATTCCTTCACAGACATTAGAACCTGCTGCTTCCAGATTCCAGTGTCTACTGGAGCAGCTGAGACCCTAGCCTCTTTGGACTGGACAACTACTAGACTTTACGTTGGTAGACAGCTGTTGCTGGATTAGCCTGTAAGCCACTCTAGTGTGTGTGTGTGTGTGTGTGTGTGTGTGTGTGTAAATCTCCCATATATATCATATTCATTTATTCTATCAGTTCTGTTTTTCTAGAGAACCCTGACTAATACACCAGGTTTCAACATCATGTAGTCATCCAGAGGTCTGTCTTCTAACTAGCTATCTGAAAGAGCTTGGAAATGTAGGCTTTGATGACACGTGTAGACATGTAAAGCTTTTCAATGGAACAGTATGATAGGCCTGGAAAACAACAGTTGAGCAATGGGCTGAAAAACATATCTAGATTGGAAAACAAGACATTAAACTTTCTCTGTTCACAAACAGTATTAGCTAGTGTAAAAGAAGTCCCCAAAACTCACTAACAAAATATCCCTAGTACACAAGTTCAACAAAATTGTATGATACAAGACACAAAAATCAATCTTACTTTATATGCTAACAACAATAAAAATGAAATTAAGAAGCCAATTCCTTTTATAGTAACATTGAAAAGGATAGCATATTAAAAAATAAACTTCACAATGTAGATATTAAAGTGCTGTCTCGCCGGGCAGTGGTGGCGCACACCTTTAATCCCAGCACTCGGGAGGCAGAGCCAGGCGGATCTCTGTGAGTTCGAGGCCAGCCTGGGCTACCAAGTGAGTTCCAGGAAAGGCGCAAAGCTATACAGAGAAACCCTGTCTCAGAAAAAAAAAATAAAAATAAAAATAAAATAAAGTGCTGTCTCACTGAGCTGTGTTTCCAGCCCTCCTACGGAATTTTTATCAGAATCTTGATTACATCACAGAAACCAAGTTGACTCTAACATTCATAGGGAGTTTCTAGAGACCAGAATAAACAAACAATCTCCAAAAAAGGAACAAATATGAGAGGCACTTCTTGATTCAAAGGCGTTTTACAAACCGATGGTGATTAAGACAGTGTGGTGCTGGAGATGGATCAATGGATGGAATTGCAAGCCAGAGGTAAATCCTATGTCTATCATTAGCTGATTGATGACAGCAGGCCCAAGACCAAAGCAGCTGGGAAAGAGGAACGTTTCAACAAATGGTCTAAGCAACAGGAAAGCTATATGTGAAAGATTGAAGCTGGATTCTTACCTCACATAGAAAAAAAAGCTAGTTTCTCCTTAGATGGAATCACAATACAGGTCACTTCTGACAGAGATTCCACACACCAAGCAACCGATTCTGCAAAAGTCAAAACCAGTTGGGTGCCCTGTGATTCAATGCAGTTCTGACGCTAACTGCTCCCTGCAGAAATCATGGAGACCGCTGTGTCTCCATGTCCTCTTTCCCTCTAGAGATGCTACTTGCAAGCCTGGGGTTCCTTTGTCTACGCTGCACACACCCTGAGTCCCTGCACTGCTCTCTGCAGGCTTTGACTGGTTTATTCAAACAGCTCACAGAACTCATGGAAACGTGTTATTTACCGTAGGTTTGTTATTCAGGTGGACGTGGGGCTTCTTCTGGACCCTCCACAGCATGCCAGCTGCAGGAGCCTACACAAATTGGACAACGCAGAAGCTCCCCAAATCCTGTCCTTCCAGGTTTTTGTAGAGGCTTCCTCATGTACACATGGCTGACTAAATTCTTCACTCTTGAAGACCAACTTAGATTTTATTTCCCTTCTTGTTCCCAGAGGCTGTGGGCAGGACTGAAATCCCAGCAGGACAATCACATCTTTCTGCTGACCAATCCTCATACTCATTAGCATGTACAAAGAAACTTTCACAACAGCAGTTCCATGATTTTAGGCACTCTGTGCCAGGAAATGGGCACAAAGATCAAATATAAATTTCACGGCATGATATCTCACAGCGTATATAAATATTAGCTCAAAGTGGGTCAAAGACGTAAAAACAAGAGTTGAATTAAAATTCTTAGACGCTAACGTTAGAATAAGTCATAAGGACCTCAGATCTGTCAAGGGGTTCTCAGATAGGAGTCCAAAAGCACAACAACAAAAGAAAATATAAATAGCTAATACTTGAAATAAAAAAAAAAACAACAACAACTGTTGAACATCAAAGCACACTAGCAAGAAAGTGAAAAGACATCCAAATACCACACATAATTGAATTATATACTTTAAAGGAATCAGAATGAAAGAAAATATTTGTGAATCAAATATCTGATAAGGAACATGAATCTAGACTATGTAACAACCCAGGAACAAGAAGGCAAACAATCCAACATAAACTGGGGAGAAGGTTCAAGTCCGCACTGGCCTGTTATGAGTCACTCTTGGTTGGGTAGCACAGTGGCTTCCGGCCTGTATCGTGTCTGAGGTGGCAGGGTCCGGTTTACAAGCAGAATCTGGCTCGCAGGATGAGTGCACCTTTTATGCACGGAGACACCATCACCTGCTCAGTCCCACCTCTCAGACACAGACTACAGGCTGACAAACATCTTATTCTTTTATTTATTTATTCTTCTCTCATACATTACCTCCCAACGGCACTTTCCCTCTCTCTACTCCTCCTAGTTCACCCTCCACTTCCCCTCTCCCCCAGATCCACTCCTCCCCTGTCTCCCTTTAGAAAAGAGCAGGCCTCCCAGGGATATCAACCAAACATGGCCTAGCAAGTTACATACCCTCATATCAAGGCTGGACGAGGCAACTCAGTAGGAGGAAAAGGGTCCTAAGAGCAGGCAAAAGAGTCAAAGACAGCCGTTGCTCCCACTGTTAGGGGTCCCACAAGGACACCAAACCTCACAACCATAATCTATATGCAGGGGACCCAGCTCAGACCTATACAGGGTCTGTGACTGTTGCTTTAGTCTCTGTAAGCCCCTACAAGCCCTGCTTAATTGATTCTGTAGGCTGTGTTCTTGTGGAGTCTTGGACTCCTCTGGCTTCTACAATCCTTTCCCAGATCTTCTGTGGGGTTCCCCAAACTCCACCTAATGTTTGGCTGTGGGTCTCTGCATCTGCTCCCATCAGTTGCTGGATGAAGGCTCTCTGATGACAATTGGGCTAGGCATTGATCTATGAGTATAGGTCTCTGGGCTATCCAGGCTCTGGTTCCTGGCCATCCAGGAAGTGTCAAGCATGGGCTTCCCTCTCATGGCATAAGCCTTAAATTGGACCAGTCGTTGGTTGGCCACTCCCACACGTTCTGTGCCATTGCCACAGCACATCTTGCAAGAAGGACAAATTGTAGGACAAAGGTTTGAACATCTTATTCTTAAAAGCAAAAAAAGACCCAACTATAAGCTTACCCATGTAGATTGGAACATACGAGTGGGTGAGTATGTTAAAACCATACCAGGAAACCCAGACAGATGGCAAGCACAACTCCCTCACATGAGCTCCATAAAGAGGAGGATGGCTAACACTGGAATGGTGATGGCCTCCGCAACCTGACATCTGACTATGTGTTGTTGTCAAGGGACCAACAGACAAAGAACACCTGACTGTTCCTAGGGCTTCTGCTCAGCTCAGTCCTCACAGCTGATGCCCCTAACTGAAATTGCCATCCATGGAGAGACAGGAGGTATAGAATTTTATATGTGTCTATGTGTGTGTGATGTGTGTTCTATGTGTGTAGATGTGTGTATGGGCATGGGTGCATGTGTGAGTATGGGTGTGTGCACGCACATCTGTTCATGTGAAGACCAGAAATCAACCCCATGTGCCATTTCTCAGAGGTTATTCATCTTGTTTGTTGAGACAGGGTCTCTCACTTTCACCCATCGTTCACCAACTAGGCTAGACTGGCTAGCCAGCCAGGCCCAGGGATCTCTTTGTCTCTGCTCTTCCAACACTACTGTTACAAACATGCCCAATCAGGCCTGGCTTTTTAACATGACTTCTGGGAATTGAAGTCAGGTCGTCATGCTTATGTGGCAAGCCTTTACTCCAGGACCGGAGTTTCTTTTAAAGATAATAAAAATACTCTAAAATTGGTTATGCTAACATTGTCCATATTGACCATATCAAAAAAATCATTGTATTATATACTTTAAGTGAATCAGATATATGGTATATATTTCAATCTGTGGAGAAAAAAGTAAAGATTGTTAAAGTCAAAATGGAGTCCCTTGAGTCAATCCTAACAGGAAGAAAAAAATCAGGAGGTTATAAAGGATGGCTCCTGCACATGGATGTCTGGAAATATCTATCATAAAGTAGCCTTCTGGAATTGTAAGCTTGCAAAAAGGCCACAAGAACCTCACATAAAAGTCCTTCTGTAGGGACATCTGCTCAGCGACCGTCTGCTCAACCTCAGACTGGTGCCACTCTTGTTATGAGCAAGAGTAATTCCTTCGGAATATACGGCACAAGCCTTATTTTGTCTAAATGACTTCCATTCGACTATGCCCATAGTTTATGGTGGCGTGCATATGCTCATTGCGAGCTTGTTAGTCCTAAGACCATTATTTATTTATTTATTTTTTTTTTTTGCAGAATCTCTTTCTCTGTTCTGTTTAGGCTGAGGTTGACCTATCTAAATAAAAGATGTTGAAATATTTTAAGACAACTTGATGAGCAACAAAAAAGAAGTAAATAAATGAATATAACAAATGAACACACACTAAAGACAAAAATGCCTGTATTCTCTTTGGAAAATGAGTTATTATGGAATGGAACACACACACACACACACACACACACACACACACACACACACACACACACACACACAGAGAGAAAGAGAGAGAGAGAGAGAGAGAGAGAGAGAGAGAGAGAGAGAGAGAGAGAGAGAGAGAATTTAGTATTTGTCAAAAGCTTAAAAACAAAGTAGGTCAGTATAGCCCAGTGGTTTTCACCCTTCCTTCTGCTGCGACCCTTTAAAACAGTTCCTCATCGCTTCTTGGCCTTTTGGCTAAAATCTGGTGTAATACAGTCCTCAGGTTGTGGTGGCCCTTAACCATAAAATTATTTTTGTTGCTACTTTATAACTGCAGTTTTACAACTGTTACGAATCATAATGTAAATCTCTGATATGCAGAATATCTGATACGTGACCCCTGTGAAAGGGTCATTCGACCCCAAAGGGTCGCAACCCGCGACTTGAGAACCATTGAACCCAACTGTCTATGGCAAAGTAATTCAGATGGCATGACCTGTGTTTTCTTGGAGGAACTTCTTTTAGCACGGCCCTTCCCCATTTCCTTCTCCCTTATCTCCAGATCAGAAGCAGATCATCTGAAGGGTAAATTTGAAAAGGAAGTTGAGCATGCTCTCTGGTGGAGACCTAGCACTTAATAAGTTCCTCGTGGGAATCTTTGCCACAACAAAGGGTAGATGGATAACTTCACTTGAGGGGAGGGGGCATGTTAGGGAGTCATATGTTGGCACACTGTGCCATTTGAAAATATAGCTGCATGTCCTTTGGCATTGCTCCCACCAAGAGGCATGCTCCCCTCCCGCTCCCCTTGAGCCTGGGAGGGGGTTTGTGGCTGCTTTGATAATAGAGGTCTACAGAGTGGTGCAGCATGGCCCCCAGGGCTGGCTAAAGAGCTGTATGACTTCTATTGAACTCTCTAAGAGCTCTCTCTTTAGGACCCTACAGTTACTATGAAAGAGGCCTGTGTATCCTGAGATCTCCAATCAGAGAAAACACTGGACAGATGAGGCGGGCTGATCTATGGCTCTCGGAGTCTTCCGGCATAACTGTTAGACATGTCGGGGAGCTAGCCCTCCCAGTCACCATGTGATGGCAACCACATGCAAACCCCAAGTGGAATGTTCCCAGTAGCATGGCCAATTCCACATCACAAGCAGATATGTGAGTAGCGTTAAGCCACTGTCTGGGGTTGGTACATAGAAAACAAACAGAAAAAGAATCCGGAACAAATATACCCTGTACTCTAAGCTTTGAAAGTGGTGACATTTTGTCTCCTTTTCACCTTCTTTCTCGCTTGTCAGTTCATCACAATCAAAAAGAAACCTACTTAATGGCCTCCTAAAATCCCAACTTTATTCACCTAATAATGAATTTCTGGTGTCTGCTCTGGGCATAACAGAGAACTAGATCCCTCTGGTTGACTGTCTCTGGTGAGTGGGCGTGTCTCTTGGGATGACTAATCTCCATTGTTACCTTAACAAGACTTAGAATCATCAAAGGGACAAACTGCTCCTCTCTCTCTCTCTCTCTCTCTCTCTCTCTCTCTCTCTCTCTCTCTCTCTCTCTCTCTCTCTGTGTGTGTGTGTGTGTGTGTGTGTGTGTGTGATATTTCCTGTAGTGTTTAACTGAGGAGGGGAAACTAAGCCTGAATGTGGGCAGCACCCCTCATGGCCTGGGGATCTGGAATACACATAAGAGAGAAGAAAAGAGAGCTGAGCCCCAGCCCTCATTTTTCCCTGCACACGGTGTGAGCAGTGCCCACACACCTGATGCCCTGACTTCCCCACCTTGAACTCTAACCCTCAAAGCTTGAGCTCAAAGAAACCTTTCCTTGCTCCGGCCGCTCTCGTTAAGAATTTCGTCACAGCAATAAGAAAAGCAGCTAAGTCTCGTGAGACACCCACATTGCCACGACTCTTTCTGAGAACACACTTATGTTTACTGAAACACTAGAGTCACACTCACAAAACCACACCTCACTGTTCACTTCTTTCAAACCCCCTCGGACAGATGCCAGATTTTCCATGGCAGGAATGATTGGCTACGTTGAAGCTCGCTTCGTTTGGATGGATTAAACTTCCTTCAGCTCTTCTTCCAATGGAGTTGCACACAGTGCAGGGGCCCTCACAGTTAACCATGCCTGAGAGACATGCGCAGGACCTGGGAGAGCGTGGCCTTTGGGACACATCTGTGGACCTGCTGCTTCAGGGCATCTGGGGTGGGACTGGAGACCTTTCCTGTCTAACAAGTTCCCAGGTGCTGACGCTGTGTTCCAGGGACCATGCTTTGAAGACTGGCCACACTAGCTTGAGCTAGAAGAGCTGGGCCAGCATTCTGGTTGAATTATCTTCTAATAAAAATAGAAAGATTCGAGGAAAACAATATTCCTAAAAGAAGTGAAGGTTCCTGCACATGTCACACTGTTTTGAGGCTAGACAGTTATAACTACACAGAATTCTAAACTGTCTGGGGCCACACAGACAGGAAATATCGCTTAAGGAGGTGTGCTGTGGACTTGTGTTAATATCCTTTTCCAAAGCACCATAACAAGGAAACAGAAAATGATAGCCAAAGGCGGTGGCAGAATCCACTAACCCATTTTCAGTCTCTTCCCTCACCGATTCTTATTCTTTTTGAAGGTCTTGCAACCAAGAAATAAAAGCAAAACCATTACCATGGACTGAGTGTTTCCCACAAGCACATGGCCGAAACCACTTTCCTATGAAGAGCAGAGATACTTCTTGGGTGGGGTTATTGGAGAACCAGGCCTTGGTAGCCAGCCTTTAGAAGCTGAGTATTGAATGAGCTAATACATGTAAAGCTTGTCCCTCCATTTTAAAGCTGGTGACCAGGGTTCTAGGAGTTTGAGAAGCAGATGTCACCTTCATGGTTGGAACCTGTCTACCATCACAGGGGATTTAGGGCCGGATGTCACCTCCACCTGTGAAAGACATTGCCAACTGAGCCTAGCACTGTCCCAGACAGAGCTACACAAGGCTCCGGAAGCCTCATGGAGTGGAGACTCGCTGTTGTCAGTAACGATTGTCTGGAAGACCACGAGACAGAGCAGTGTGGCCGCAGCAGGAATATGGGAAGTTGGCTCTTGGGGCCCTTCTAGGACATGGTAAAGGATTACATTCAATAGCAGAAATTAGGTGAATGTAACCTGTGGGTGGGGGAAGAATCCTAATGCCTTCCTTCTGCGTCTTGGTTCCATCTCTCACTTCTGGCCTTCCAGATCTTGGGATAAAAGCAAACAAAGGCCTTTTCTACTGCCATTGTGCCTTCGGTACGTGGGACAAAGCTCCCTTCATCAGTTAACGCTGACACTATTTCACAAGACATGCTCTGGTGACTCTGTTTCATCCAAGGCCACTTCTTATTAGATGCTTCCTGATCACCGGCAGGCACTCCATTAAAACCAAATAAAAAAAAAAAGGAACACATTTGTAAGGATCAAAGCAGATGAAATCTTAAAGAAATACCACAACCATTTTCAAAGGCCTAGTGATTCTAGACAGGGAGCCCCAGATTCTTTACGGTTGTTCTAGGAAAATTAGTCATGTAATCATGATACGACTTGGCTGTCAGTAATTTATTAATTTTGCCTTGAGCCTCCATTTTGTTCTTCTGCCGCATCTTCAGAGGGAGAATTCCTATCCTCCCAGCTCCTCTCTGCCACAACCCAGAGGTCCTTTCTCTTACAATCGTCCTGGCTGTCTCCACATCCTACTTTGAGTCTCGTATAGGACCAAGTCCTCCTAGACCATACTTGTAAGCACAGCTTGCTTGTTCCATCATCAGAAGTTTGAGGTGTGATTTCACATCTACAACAGGTATTTATATAGTTAGTGTCGATTATGTGCCAGAGGCTCTTTGTCAACAGTAATTTATTTACTCATCACAACTCATCTACTGAATCTCACTGAATAACCTAGGCACAAAACTGGGAGGACGGTCAAGGTCAAGTGCCTGAGGTTACATCAGGAGAATGGCATGGTAGTTACATCATAAGCAGGTGAGCTGGGTCATTCTAGGGAGTGCATATTTGTGTTCTTGGTTATCAATGTACATAACCTTCGCTCTGAGTGTGAATGACATTCACGGGCATTATCTCAGTAATCTGTAGCTGATTCTACAAGGTAGACATCTTTTCTTCCTTCCAATTTCATAGTTATTAAGAACCAAGACAAAGAGGCTAAGTAGCTTGTCCCTGGTCACATAACTAACGCTGGGATTGAAGTCCAGACACCCAGACTCTAGAGCAAGATCCTGGGCCGGTAGGCTGCACAGAGGAGACCTCTAGCACTGTCGCTGTTCATTTCTGACTAGGATGTGAAGTCCCTGTACCTGGCTCTCCAATAACGCTGTCTCACCACCAAAACTGCCACCCTATTCCACCATCCCCACCCACCCCCACTCATTAACATACCACAACACAAACACTACCATAGTACCACCACCACACAATCACTACCACACCATCACCACCATACAATCACTACCACACCATCACCATACAACCTTTACCATACCACTACTACAACAGTCACTACCACACCATCACCATACCACCACTGCTATCCCACCAATCCATTGCACCCTCCCACCACCACATCACCATTACCACAACGCAACCACCACCACCACCATTACCACACTACCACACACAGCTACCACCACAACCACTACCATCACCACACCACCACCACACTCACCATCACTACACCCCCACCCCACCACACTACCATATCACTATCACTACCACCATTGCCACCACTGCCACACTACCATACACAACCACCACCACCACACCACACCACACCACCACCACCACCACACTCACCATCACTACACCACCACCACACCACACCACACCACCACCACCACCACACTCACCATCACCACACCACCACCACACCACCACACCACACCACCACCACCACCACCACCACACTCACCATCACCACACCACCACCACACCACCACCACGCCACCATCCTTACCACCATGACCACAGCTGTAACTTGAACAATTTCAAGCGTTTGGGCATCCCAGCTTCCTAGTCTAGCGTGCTCCACGTAGTCCCACTCGAAGCAAGTTCTGACCCACCAGGAACCACTCTTCTCTCCTTCAGCGTGAAGAGAAGGTCTCATCACATAGCCGTGCTCACCACCAGGCACTCCCCAGACCACATCATCACACTTGCTCAAGCACAGCGTGGGGCCAAAAAACCTTCATTCCCATGACCTTTAACCCGAGTGTTCACATGTCTTCAGCAATTATAATTTCTTGCATATGGAACAGGGAATAGTAATTGATGTCAGGATCTGGAGCAGGGTTGAACTAAGACGTGTCTGAGCTAGGACATAAGGTGGAGGCCTGCAGAACAATGTACACCAGGAACACTGGCTTTGTTACTCATTTGTTTATTTAGCATTTGAAGAAAATAGACTTTCTATGGAGGTATAGGAAACAAAACCCTGCATGGTAGGAAATCCACAAGCCAGTCCACAACTCTCCTGCTCTTCTCCTCCCTCTCCTCTTCTGTCCTCTCCCCTCTGCTTCCACCCCTCTCCTCTCCCCTCCTCTCCCCTCTCCTCTCCCCTTCTCTCCCCTCCCCTGTCCTCTCCCCTCCTCTCCTCTCCCTCCCTTCTCTCCCTCCCCTCCCCCCTCCTCCCCCCTTCTCCAGAGGTGAAGCAGCAATTCTTGTTCATTTCCTGCTGGAGCACTAAGGGGAGTGGAACTAAGACATTGTTATGGATGCCCTTTATCTTGCAATCTCCTTCCTTCCTGGTCTGGTGGAACATAAATCCCCTGACTTTCCACACAGTCTGTGGCCGGGTTCGTCTCACTAACTGAGTTTCTGCCGGCTTTGTTTGCCCCTGGCTGACAGCACCTTGGTATTTGGTGGGCAGGTGGCATTGGGCCTCATCGCTCCATTGACTTTGAAAGAGTCCACTCCTGCTTCCTTAACCACTGACCGCCTTCCGGTTGCACTTTCCCATTACGGATGCTTTTGGTTTTTCAGATTCCCTGACAGGCTTTGGGACAGTGGTGTGTCCAGGATTTAGTTTCAGCCAGAGGTGGAGTGGATGGATGTGAAGCCTAGAGGCATCTGCCTGATGGCAAGCCAAATCCAAATACCAAATGTGATTTCCAGGTAATTCCTTCCCCAATGAGATGTTTTAACCCTCCATAACAAGTTACAAAACCTAATTTAATTTAAAAACATGTCCATGTTAGCAATCTTTACAGTTTGGTAAACTGTTTTCCCAAAGTTAATCTTGCACAAAAAAGTAAAATATTGCTTTATGTGACCAAATTAGAGAAACTAAATTGACCTGAGATCGTGAAATGTTTTTTTTCAGAAAGAAAGATCATATAAAGCCATGTAAACATGAACTTTCCAAAAGAAACATATTTGGTAACTAATGAAGCTTGTTTTCTCTGCTAAAAGTCATTTTATTGCATGTCCCATTGTCCTAGTAAAACCTTGGTGAGGAAATCAACATGCAAGTCAAAACAGGGTATGACATTACGCTGATCTGGCTGGTTCATTTTCACCCCTCTTCATTCTTCAGTTCGAGGGATGAACCGAGGACCTTCTGCATCCTAGGGGAGCACTGTGCCACGGAACCACATCCTTAGGTGCTCACTCACTCTGTTAGGTTTGGTCTGGGACTTGGGTCTTTGCTGTTGTCTCGAGACAGGGTCTCACTATGAAGCTTTAGCTGACCTGGAACTCACTACAAAGCCCCGGCTGGCCTCAGATTTACCACAGTCCTTCTTGTCTCTCTCTCTTGAGTGCTAGGGATTATAGATGTGACACTAAGCCTGGCTCTCCCCATTTGTAAATTATTTATTTCCACGAGGTTCTGCTGGCCAGTACTAGTCACTGCCTGCCCATGCAATCGTTCTTCTTAAAAAATATTTTACTTCATTTTTTGTGACATGTTTTCTTATTTACATAATGTAAATGGGGGTCATATTCACCCCCATTTCCTTCTTCGCCCCCCCTTTCCCTCCTGCTGAACGTCCTCTTCCCGACCAGTCTCCTTTCTGCTTTCCTATCTTTTTATGTGTGTGACTCCCTGAGCCTAATTAGGGTCCCTTGTATGTGCACAGGTGAAGGGTTCTTTACTGGGGAATGGGCAACTTCCCAGTGGCTATACAAAGGAAGAAAATAGCTCCTCCCCTCAGTGGCTAATAATCTGCCGGTAGCTCCCAGGGTCATCTTCAGGGCATGACACCTCCCACACCCTTTCCTAAGTCCGGCTCATAAATAAGTATCTGGTTTGTCATCACCCTGCTATTTCCCCAAACCTGTCCGAATCCTACCCCGGCTCTAAACCTCTCAGGACACCTGTAATCCAGTGTGGAAGGGGGCCGGAAGAACCAACGTGTTTGCAGCTCAGTGCGTTCAGCGTTCAGCGTCTTGGCTCCTGTGCTGGGTCTCCCTGTCACTTGTCCCAGTGGGAACGCCAACTGGGAGATGCCTTTACCAGGGCTCAGACATGAGAAAGGCTCCAGGCCTTGATTTTCAGTGACCTCCGGGTCCCTGGCTTGCAGATTCCCTCACCCTTCTCCTATCCAGGTGTTGGAAGGGACAGCTGCTATTATTTTGGCTCCCTTCCCCTGCTTTTAACAGAAACCAGTGACTCAAGAGCTGCCAGGTGGTGCTGTTGATAAACAACCCGTTCTAATACCAGATTTCCTCCCGGGAACCAACTCAGGCTCCCTTCTTTTTGGCTGATGACCGAAATGGGAAGAAACTTAGCTGCACCTTCCAGACACTCTTGGTTTGCTCCTAGGTGACGCCCACTGAGCGACAGGATAAGCTGGCTGTGCAGGGGTGCCCCACACTCATTCTGACTGTGTGACTTACGGAATTCTTGAGGCCCCCAAAACCTGCCTCTGAGAACCTGCTTGTAAGATGATGCCATGCGACTCTAGGAGTCCTTGGCGATGCCTGGACCCCTGTGAGGGAAAATCTGCAGACCTGTCGTTATACCTTTTGCTGGATGTAGAGAGTGTCTAGTTAGTTCCAAACTGTAGTCATTCGGTGCTGGTTTCTCGCCACTCCCTCATTCCACAAGGAACACATCAACCCCGCAATTGGCTTCCGTTTTTTCTGTTTCACAAGGGTGGACTGTGGTCTGGAGGTTTGTCTGAGAATAGCTTTGCCCATTCTTCCTTTGGCACCAACTTTTTTGAATATGTAAGCAAGTATTAATTTGAGACATGGATTGGGCTGAATACAGGGGATGGAGAAATGAAATCAAAACCAAAAACCAGTGACCTCAGGCTGCAAATGTACCATCGTGTAGTGGGGACAGAGGGCACAGAACAATAGTCACCAGCGATGTGCTAGAGAGGTCACAGAGGCAGAGTGAAGGGTCTCACTTCAGCAGCTGGCCAAAGGCAGTCAGGGAAGCTCCCCAGAGGGCATTGCACTTTGCATAGGTTGGAGCTATGAATTAGCCATTAAGGGAAGGGGAGGAAAGGTAGGTCCAGTACAGGAAACAGTAGGCAAAATTGGAAAAGGTCAGAGCTGGCTGGGAACACAGTTCAGTGGTGGAGCAGTTGCTGAACCTGCATAAGACCCTAGGTTTAAGCCCAGTGCAGCCAAATAAAACAAAAACCTCAGTCCAGAGTGATCCAATCCACCTATAATTCTGGCACTGGAGAAGAGGAAGTAGGAGCATCAGGAGCTTGGGGCTAGCCTGTGCTATACAGTGTCCATAAACTAAAAAGGAAACACACACACACACACACACACACACACACACACAAAAAAAAAAAAAGGAAAAAGAAAAAGACAACAAGAAAAGATCATAGGTCTCAATGACAGTCTGAAAAAAGTTGGAGCAAAGGATTCCCATGGAGGAATGGTGAGAGATGATGCCAAGCTGCTGGGCACTGAAGTGTTTCATCTTTACCCTGAACATGGCAGGGAACAGATGACAGATTTAAAAGCAAGAGTAGCCTGAGCAGATACAGTTTTTTAGAAGGCTCATCCTAAATAAGGAAGCGAGCAGTAGGGGGAGGGGGAATGCATTCATTTAACAAATATTTTGTGGCATCTTCCGTGGGCCTGGCATGCATTTGGCAGGCAGGGTGTCTGCCAGCCAGAGCTTGCAGCCTAGTCAGGAGATGAGAGGAAGACTTGGGAACGAAGAGAAGGACATCGATTTGAGAAATATTTAGGAAGCAAAGTGAACAGGAGTCAGCAACAGCTCTGCTGGGTGAGGCATGGAGAAGGGAGGGGAGGGGATCTTGGATGACACCCAGGCTTCTAACTTGGGCAGTTGGGTATCCAAGGATGACATTCTCCGTGTTTCTTAAAAGAGGTGCTAATGACATTTCGTACAGGAAAATGTGTGGGACTCTCTCATACATTTAAAAATATTTGGCATCCTTGGCCGAGCTCCATGAAATGCCAATACAATTGCCTAGTCATTGCAACACCCCCAGAGTCCCCCACGCTCCACACAGATTTCCAAATACTCCCCGAGAGCCGTATTCAGATGGAAGAAAGACTGGGCTGTGAGAGGAGAAATGAAGGCATTTTGGGGACATGCTCAGTTTGTGTTCTGCTCAGATTTCCACGTCAGCGGTGCCTGCACCTCTGTGTTACCAATTGTCCTGCTCCCTGTAAACAGGAAAGTGTCAATGTCACTGCCCAGACATCAATGCTATTTCCCCTGAAGTCCACGTGCCGGACATACTTACCCAGTCACTGTAAAAATCAGTTTCTTCAATCTAGAAACATCCCCCCCCCCAAAAAAAAAAAAAAAAACAACAACTGTATATTTCCTTTCTATTACTTCCTTCTCCACATTTTCCGTATCCAAACATTACCAAAGTGGTCCAGGGCTTAGAAGAGACATAGAAAGGGCTGGCTTACACCTACCTTCATCGATTTGATTTCTCCATCCTCACAGGTTCCACATCGCAGCTCAGATTCACCTTGAGCTCTGAACTTGCCACTGGGTTGCTGTAGCCTTGGCTCTGAGCTGATGCTTCCTTGGGCTGTGCAACCAGCTCACAAGAGGGCTGTTGGGAGTCCTCTTGAACTCACTTGTGTGAGGATGAAGACAGGTATGGGAATGCAATTGTCCTGGGAAAAGGTGTTCGGTAAGATGACCCGAGGCCAGCACCTTGGGGAACAAGAGCCTTAATTAAGGAGAGGAATAAAGGACCAAGTACCCACAGAGGACCCACAAAGCGACAGGCACAGAGGAGGAAGAGAAGCAGAAGGAGCCGCAGCATCTCCAAGGAAAGACTAAGTACTAAATAGGAAAAGGAAGTCATGGATAGAAATACTAAAAACAGGATTCTGAGCACAGTTAGGAGAGGACTCATGTTCTGGGTCTATTGTCACGGGCATTGACACCAGACCCCGCATCCTGGTGGTTTATGGCATCCAACATTGACTTCTTGTTCTCAGTCGTGGCCACTATGGGTTGTTGGCTACAGATCTGTGAAGACCCTCTATCCTCAGGCTGACAGCACAGCCTCTCCTCAGAGGAGGAAGATCCGTGGAGGACCCGTGCAGAGGGTTTTATAGTGCTGGAAATGACAAGTGTTACTTACATTGCGTTTTAGCTGTTAAAGCAAGTTACACAATGAGCTTGATGTCAATTGAACATGTGTAATCAGAAAGTTGTCTACAACCAGGAACTAATAAAGAGAAATCTCACACAGAGCAGCAGGAAAATACACACGTAAATTTTATTTAGTGTGTGTATAGGTGATGTATGCATGTGTGTACACGCATGGATGCACGTGTATGCAGAGGCCAGAACAAGCATTTTAAGTGTCCTTCTCTATCATCTCCCTCTTTAATCCCTTGAGACAAACTCTTTCACTGAACTGTGTGGGATCACCACTTTTTCAGCTAGGCTGGCAGCTAGCTAGCCAGCCTCATCAATCCTCCAGTCACCCCCAAGGCTGGGGTCACAGACTCCTGTGGTCACACACAGATTCTTACATGGGTGCTGGGGATCCGAACTCGGACCCTCACGGGCAAGCACAGTAAGCACTTCCCCCACTGAGTCACCTCCCCAGCCCCAGAAAACACTTTGACACATTCATAGAGTCTACTATACTTGGCAGATCAATTCCTCCCCAACCTCTAGTTTCTCCTTCCATAAGATGACTTGATCACTACCCCAACGAGCCTGGCACATGGTACGAAAGAAATGCCGTGGGTGAAAAGATACTGTGGGAGATGTAACTCATCAGCATTTTATCCTTCATCTGTCAACACGCAGCTATCACCACCACCCTCATTGTTGTAATAATAATTACTTTTCTCCTTCCATAATTTCACTCCCAAATTCAAGAGCCTTTTCTCCTCGTTTCATTCAAACTGGGACCTGAGGCCATTCTAACACCTGGCTTGGGTGTGATTTCATTTCTCACACCCCTCTTGGCATCTACAAAATCATTCTTAATGTCAAGTTACTTTCTTTCTCTTTTCCACCAATACCATATTCCCTGGCTTCTTACAGACCATCTCAAAATCCATCTCTGTAAGAAGGGGTTTTGATGCTGGGAGTGGAGAGGCATCCTTATGCTCTGATGGTGGGAATGCAAACTAGTCTAGCCACTATGGAAATCACCATGGAGGGTCTTTAAAAAAAAAAACTAACTAAAAATAGAACACCGTTCACCATTTGGGGGTGTTTGCCCAAAGGAATCAAAGTCACCATATGACGGAGATACCCGCACACCCGTGTTTATGTAGAGCTATTCACAGCGGCCAATGTATGGAATCAGCCTAGGTCCCCATTAATGGATGAATGAACAAATTGTGTGTGTGTGTGTGTGTGTGTGTGTGTGTGTGTGTGTGTGTATTATTAAACCTCCCCAAGAGAACAAAAATTATACCATTTGCAGAAAAATGGGTGGAACCGTAAGTTATTACGTTAAGTGAAATAAACTAGACTCAGGAAGACAAAAATCGCGTATTTCCTCTGGTGCAGAATGTGCGTGTAAAACAGAGACATGAGAGTCGAATGAGGGGTTGTACGGGACAGGTGGGAGAGGGGAGAGACGGGACAGAGAGCAGAGTGTGTTTGACCGAAGTGTGCTGTGTGCAAGCAGCACACTGTCAGAATGAAGCCCATTATTTTGTACAATTAATATACACTATTGATTTTTTTAAGGGAAAAAAGATGACAGGATGGAGGGAGGGAGAGAGGAAAGGAGAGAGATGGAGAAAATCAGATGCCTGCAGCTGCCTCCTCTTCTCTTGGATCTTATTCCTAGCTGGAGCTGATGACCAGGGCTCAATGCGACCCACGGCCTGGCACTCTGCTGAGAAGATTGCTGGACAGGCTCAGAGCTCACACCCCTGGGTTGAATTAGAGGAAGACCCAACTCTGGAGGCAGAGATTTGGGCTTTACAGGTCTCTTTGAAGCTTAGGGACCCTGGAGGACTCACACTAAAAGGCATGGACTGGATCTTTGTAGGAAAAGGATAGAGGGGAAAAAAGGAACTAGGTAGAGACAGGCAGACAGCATGCCCCACCCCCACACCTCTCTCGCAGATCACCAAAATTTACTCAGTATTTTCAGTGATCTGTAAATCCCAGTTATTATTGAGAAGAGAGAGAGAGAGAGAGAGAGAGAGAGAGAGAGAGAGAGAGAGAATATGAAATCTATGGTGGAGTCCTTACTCTGTACTCTCAGTTTGAATCCCAGATACACACTTGGCCAACTTTCCCACTTTGTTAGACTCTGTTCACATTTCAGCTGTTCAGTCTAAATAGTCTGAATTCACTTCCTATGGTTGACTAAAATAAAAGACCACAAATTTAGTATGCAAAAACACAAGTTTACCCTTTCAGAATTCTAAAGCCTGTAAGTCCCAAATCAAGGCAGAAGCAGGGGCGTGTTCAGCACTGAAGGTCCTAGGAGGGGCTTTTCTTATCCCATCCAAGAATAATCCTGAGTTTTCGATGTTGACAGGAGTCCTTAGCATTCCCTGTGGTGTAGACTGGTCAGTTCAGTTTCCACCTGGGTCTCTACATGGGCTTCTTCCTGTGTGTTTGCTTCCTTTTTTAAGATTTATTTTTATTTATATGTATGTGTATGTGCGTGTTGGTGTGAGGGTAGACCATGCATGTGCAGCTGCCCAAGGAGGTCAGAAGAGGACATACAGTCTCTGGGGACTGGAGGGGAAGGTGACTGTGAGCTGCCTGCCATGGGTGCTAGGAATCTGCTCTGGGTCCCAAGGAAGAGCAGCAAGCCTTCTTAACTACTAGCCATCGCTCATCCCAGTGTGTGCTGTTCCTACTAGGACACCATTGATTAGGTTAGAGCCTATCATCACTCACATGGAACCGCAATGGATTACATCTGCAAAATCCCCACTTCCAAATAGATCACCTTCTGAAGTTCAGGATCAACATGAACCTGGAGGACAACAAGGTCTGACATCTGGCTTCTAAAAGGTCGTCCTATATCTACATAAAAATGCATTCACTTGTCCAACATCATCAGGATTCTTAACCCAGTCTCAGATTAATTCTAAATCTAAAGTATAAGCCACTCAGAAAGTCTCAAGTCTCGTCTATCTTAAATCAGGCCTGGCTGAGACCCCAGGTATGTCCATCCTAGACAAAACCTTTTTCTATCTTTAAATTGTGAAACCTAGGCAACCAAACACAACAGTCCAGTTCCAAAGGAAGAAAACGGAAAGAATAAAGGGTCACTAGTCTAAGGCATGTTCATGACCCAACAGGGCAAATTCCACTAGCTTTCAGACCTGAGAATGATTAAAAGTCAATGCTTATAAGCCGTGTTTGCACCCAACAGTCAAACACAATGAGCCAAGGTCTCTGCCACTATTTCCAAGGTACTCCTTTCTCCAGTGCCTGGCAACGTATTTCCATTCTCCTGAGATCTCACCGGGAGTATATGCTGATGGCCATATCTGTAGCAATAGTCTGTTAATGATTGCTATATAATATATACTGATCTATCTATCTATCTATCTATCTATCTATCTATCTATCTATCTATCTATCTATCATCTATCAACTATCTATCATCTATGTATCTATGTATCTAACATCTATCATCTATCTATCTATCTATCTATCTAACATCTATATCTGTCTCTAAGACACTAGAAGCTTTCTCTACTTTCTGAAACCTCATCAAAATTTTCTTTAGTACCTATGTTTTTGTTGACAATCTCTTCAAGGTAAGTAGTCTATCCATTTCCTCTCTTCCGTCTCAGAATTCTTCTATCCTTCATCATTATTCAATTCTAAAACCATGTCCACATTTTTAACCATTTATTTCAGTAGCACCCCACTCTTGGTAACAAAATTGACATCAAACAGGGTTTGTCTGAGATTTATTTTAAGGAATCAGGAGACTAAAGTCAGGGCCGAAGACCTCAGGTTTTCCTCATAATGTCTTGAATTGATTCGGTAAGGCCCACATACAGTATTTAGGTTGACTTAATGTCAACAAACCACAAACAGTAAATGCATCTATAGAATGCTTTCTGAGTAGTATTTGATTTAATGACAGGAAAGTGGCCTAGTCGAGTTGACACAAAGCTAGCAAACTGCTTATCACCACCACACTTCTTCATTCCCATCTGTCCCTTTTGAGCAATAGCGCTTAGTCACTTTTCACATACTGCATTACGTTATTTATCATACAATTGAATAACTTTGCCAAGGTAAGAGATCTTTCTCTGTTTTTCTTCCTGACATATCCCAAACACCTATGATAGTGTCCAGACCTAAGAAAAGGAAAAAAAGAAGAGAAAGAAGTGTTTGATGAGTGAATTCGAACGCTTTCACTCACTAGAGCGTTGTCACCACTGGTTTCAGTGTTAACTTTAGTAAGTGACTGAAAGCTAAGAAGCAAACAACAATGTCATACCCCTGCAGGTTGTCACAAGGACTAAATGAGATTCTGTTTATAAAGTGCCTCATTCATGGAGAACACCCAACAACTAACTCAATGACAATCACCTGTCTCTACTGACAGCTCCCCTCCTCGTTTTCATTCAGTCAATGCTTAAAAGTACCCACCATGTGTCAGATCATTTCCAAGCACCAACAATTCTGCCCGTCCCAACACAAGTTATTTTATCTAACGAAACAAGACCATACAGTGTTGGGGATGTTGCTCAGAATGCTTGTCTAGCACAGACAAAGCCCTGGGTTTTGTACCAGGCTTTTTCTTTTGGGCCACCAACCAGCTCCCAAATCATGGCATGGAGACTTATTATTAATTTTGAATGCTTGGCCTAGCTTAGGCACGTTTCCGACTAGCTCTTTTAACTTGTAACCTGATTCTCTTTATTGACCTTCTGCCTTGGGCCTTATGGCCTTGTATATCTTACTTTCACTTCTTCTCTGTGTCTAGCTGGCTGATTGTCACGGGCATGTCCCTCATTCTCTCCTCCTTCTCTTGTTCTTTCCCTGAGCCTAGATTCCTCCTCCTATTTATTCTCTCTGCCTGCCAGCACTGCCTTTCTCCTGCCTAGCAATTGGCTGTTCAACTCTTTATTAGACCAGTCAGGTGCTTTAGGCAGGCAAGATGAAATAAATGCATTGCATCTTTTCATAACTAAACAAATGCAGCATAAACAAAAGTAGCACATCTTTGCCTAGTTAAAATAATATTCCACAACAGGGTTTGATCCCCAGCATCACATAAAATGAGGTGCGGTAGTGTGAAGTCAGGGAAATCAAGAAGTTCAAGGCCATCCTTGGGTACATAGCAAGTTTGAGGATAGCTTTCAATATAGTAGACCCTGTCCCAAAAAGAGAAAAGGGAAAAAACAAGACCTTTGTAGCTAGAGTTTTCCTGCCTTGCCCACAGTCAGGACAAATCTTTGTCACCCGCCAGTCCCACAGCTGCTCAGACCCAACCAAATAAACACAGAGACTTATATTGGTTACAAACTGTATGGCGTGGCAGGCTTCTTGTTAACTGTTCTTATAGCTTAAATTAATCCATTTCCATAAATCTATACCTTGCCACATGGCTCGTGGCTTACCGGTATCTTCACATGCTGCTTGTCATGGCGGTGGCTGGCAGTAACTCCCTCTGCCTCCCTGTTTTCTCTGCTCTTCTCTCTGTTAGTCCCGCCTATACTTCCTGCCTGGCCACTGACCAATCAGTGTTTTATTTATTGACCAATCAGAGCAATTTGACATACAGACCATCCCACAGCACCATAAATAAATCTCCTGCCCTAGACAATGGTTTTTTGTTATCACCTGTGGCCTAACTACAGGATTAAGACCACAGGCAACAAAAGGCTTGTAGATGGATTGGAAATAGTCAACTAGATAGACTGGAAGTAGTCAACAACCTTCAGCTCTTCCTCACTAGCAAATCCTCTGCTGCACCCAGAATTTTCTTTAGCATCCATGTTCTTGTTGACAGTCTCCTCTGGGCAAATAGTCCATCCTATCTCTGGACAGTTGAAATAACACTCCAGCCTTGTAGTTGGATGGCAAAGCTTCCAGTCAGAAAGCTGGGTATGTAGCATCACACTAACCCCTCTTTCCTTTGCTCAGAGTATAATTACAAAAGAAAAGGAAAGACAGTCAAGTCATCGTGGTGGGATCAGAGGGAGTAGTCAGGGAAGGCCAACATGAGCAACACCCCTCCTATTACAATTAGGGCTCAACCTGTAAACACTGCACAGGGTGGGTGAGCAGCATTTGGAGGATGTTCTAATTCCCCAGAGGCAGATTCAGAAGTCTGGATGTGAAGATGTTGGTGAACCCTGAAGACTTTCTAAGTCCTTTGAGGCACACTGAGAGTAGTGGTTCTCAACATCAGCTGCAATCCCAAGTCATCTGGGGAAAGTGTGTGAACTCCTGGGACCCAGCGGGCAAGTAAAGCCGCCTGGCTGAGAGTGGGGTCTACGCATCTGTACTTTGAAAAGCCTCCCACTGTGGGATCCCTGTGTGTAGCTGAGATTCAGATCTGTGCCCTTCAAGGCTCTAGGACCCACATTACAGCAGGTTAATGTGCCTGGGGGTCACCTGGGAGTCTTGCTGATGGTGCAGACTCTGATTCATCAGCACTGGCACCAAGGTCTGGTCCTTCCCAGAAGCCCCCAAGTAGATGCTGAGGTGGCTAATCAGAAATTACATTATCACTAGCAAAGCCAGTGATTCCTGATCCAAACGAGACCCTAGAGATGTGGGGGAGTTTGGGAACTAAGACAGGAGTTGGAACTGATTGGGA
Source organism: Peromyscus maniculatus bairdii (assembly GCF_049852395.1). Taxonomy (NCBI): domain Eukaryota; kingdom Metazoa; phylum Chordata; class Mammalia; order Rodentia; family Cricetidae; genus Peromyscus; species Peromyscus maniculatus. The sequence goes on from NC_134861.1 coordinate 71,114,447, forward strand.
AGAGTTTCTAAAATCCTAAAGAAATGCGTCTGCCTGAAAGCCTCCTTCAGCTACCTCTGCTGCTTGAGGTAAGCAAACAGAAAGGCTGCCATTGATACAGCTGTACAGTAACTTAAATACGTGAGTCAAGGCAAGCATGGGACACTCATCTGTTTCAGCACTTGGAGGCTGAGGCAGGAGGATCACAAGTTTGAAGCCAGCCTAAGCTACATAGTAAGACCCTGTTTCCAGGAAAACATAAGAGATCTGTTTGGTTGGCTGGGTTTATCCTTGTTTGTTTGCTTGTTTTTAAAGATTCCTGGAGTTAAATTATGGAAGCTCAATCTTAAGCCTTGGTTTCACCCATCACCAGCTGTGTTCTCTTTGGCAAGTCAGTTGATACCTTTACTCCTCAGTTTCTCTACCTGTAAGATATCCTATAAAAATTCAATGAGTTTATACCAAAAACAGCCAGATCTGTGCCTGGGAAATAGCAAGTGCTCATTAATTGCTAGTTATTATAATTATTAGAGTGGGAAGGGGCAGTTTTTTGGAGTCAGTATAGACATGTACAAATCTTTGCGTAGTTGCACACACAGTTGTGTGACCAGAGCCAGGGTTCTGGTCCCTGTAAATCTCAATTTTTGTCATCTGACAGGGGCAAGAGCAAGGCCTACTCTACAGAGGGTGAAGCGTAAATAATAAGTACACAGCATGTGCCACACAGTCAACATTTGGTAAGAAGTCATAGCTAATGGAGAGTCGAGCCAGGCAGGACCTCAGGGGCCAAGGACTTGGCTGCATGGTAACTGTGTGACCAGAATCGGGGCTATTTCTGTATCAACTACTTGCTCTGTTTCCATCTCAGCTACTAGGGTTAGGAGGAGATGTGAGCCCACAGGAGAGCACTCTGCAAACTGTGAAGCTAAAATCTCAATGTGGATTCTAGTATGGTAAAGGCATTTCCCCTCCTTACCCAAGAGAAAGAAAAATAAGTATGCTTGTTGTGCTCTGGTACTGCCCCACGCTTGCCCCAAAGACATATTTTCAGTGAACCAGGATGTGAATATAGGCAACATCTCCCTTTTCATTAAAGTCTGACTATATCATTTGAATAAAATATCATTACTCACTAATAAATATATAATAAATAAATAACCCACCTATATCATAAATCCTTTCTTCTGTCGGTGGGATGGTTTCCCTGCAAAAAGACTTTGCCCCCATACCACCCTCCTTCCTTTTACGTAGTTTGGTGGTACCCTTTCTCCAAGATCCCTCCAGACATATCTCAATAAGTCCATTAGAAAGGGAAAGTGGAAGACTGTGTGTTTAATGGGCATTTAAAAGGAAAACTGGAGCATGCACTGACGTGAGAGTCTTCAGAGTGGACAAGGGGCACCCAGAGGTTCCAGGACACTTGTCTCTGCTAATAAAAGCTCCCCGAGCAGGCATCCCATGTGCCCAGCTCCTAAGCACCATCTGGCAGCCACATCTTGGGCTCTGCCACTCTTGCAAATGATCCAGACAGCTCCAGTTCACGTCTATCTCGCAACATGAGGGTATTGACATTTATCACTGGCTTCTACTTCCCGGAGCAGAGGCAGCCTGGCAGACACAGGGGACGCACATCTCTGTGGCATCACACCCAGCAGCTGACACAGGGGATTACTCCTCTTCTGTCACCCTTTGGCACACACTCCTCTGCTCGGCGCTAATGACAGTCACTAGCTTGTACTTTGAACAAGGGGAGGGGAGAGAGTCGCTCCCAAACCCTTACTTCGTGCAAGCTCTTCTTTCTAGGTAAGACTGCAACATTTACAGACTCAATTTACATTTTAGGTATACATATGTTTCTGTTAAAAAAAAAATATGGTGTTAATTGAGCCTGTACCTGTGTATGTGTGTTCACATATGGAAGTCTTGGATAAACAGCATATAAAAATACAGGTTATTTCCCTACAAACTATATCCTAATCTGGCACTCAGCAACATGCTCAGAATTCCATTATTAGGACTCGGATTTTTGTTTCCCAATCCCTTCTGAAGGACAAAACTTGTGCTCACGAGGCAAAGCATTTTCCTTCTATTTAAGCTCATTGGCACCCTAATGAGACTATCAAGTGAGCTCTAAGCAAAAGGGAAAAAACATGACTCAACTTTTGGAGGCCCTGAAAACATTCTGCGTGCGTTCCCAAACATCACCTCGGTTTATTCAGGTGCTGCCTCATTCTTCTGGTCTTTTTTGTTTCCCAATCACAAGCCATTGTTGGGAAGGTGAACAATGCGTCTTATGTAACCCAGGCTGTCACAGGAGGAACCTCTCCTCCGTGTTATCAGAGGTCCTTGTTTATTCTGCTCCCGAGAGTCAAATAGCCTTAACTGGCTGGTGAATCATGCTGTGGCCACAGCAGGAAGATGACGACAGCCACAGCTTTTTAAATTCTCTAGAGAGGAGACCAAGAAGGAAATGCTGGGGAGTGGGCAAAAGATGCAGATAGGGAGAAAAGAGAAGGACTCATGAGAAAGGAAGAGTGTACGTGGGCTTCTGTTATGATGGGAGTGTCACCATGAACCACAGAGTGGCTCACTAAAGGTCATCCAAGGTGAAATAGAAGTAATCAGTCTGAACAAAGGCACAGGCAGAACTCAAATGTCTAGGGAAAGCCGAAATTTGCAAGGAGGAGTCATGAGGCAGGAAGATTCTATCCAAATATCCTGGATGTTGGGATGACTTTCCTGTCCGAGAGTGTTGAGGGTGAGCTGGCAAGGATGTTCTGCGAAATAGGAAAATGAAAGCTCATAGAAAATATGAGCTGGAAGGAAGATGGGTGGCTACAGAGAGCTCTCTCACTCTTTTTTTTTTTTCTTGTTCTTCAAGAAAGAGTTTCATTGTAGCTTTGTGTCTTTCCTGGAATTCACTCTGTAGCCCAGGCTGGCCTCGAACTCACAGAGATCTGCCTGCTTCTGCCTCCCAAGTGCTGGGATTAAAGGCGTGCGCCACCGCCACTTGGCTACAGATAGCTCTTAAAGGCAAGATAGCTGGGACCCTGGTCTTTCACTAGAAACTGGTTTGGTTCCCTATGCTGCTTTAAGGCAAGGCTTTCTGACAATTTAAAAATGGCATCCCAAGCCTTCTTACGGGAGGGTAATCCTTCTAGCCCTGTGGATCAACAGCTAGTAAATGCTAGCATATATTCTCACTGTGGAAACATCAGGCAAGAGTCAGAAAGGATTTGAGCAGTCTTCCAAGTAAATACTTTTTTAGGGGTCACAGTAAAAAAGATTATATGGAGACCTGGGCATTATCATATCCCACCGAGAGGGCTATAAACTGGTGAAATATTTCCAGAGGACAGCTTGGCAATATGTATCAAAAGCCTCAAAAGAGTGAATACCCTTTGCTCATCAGAGGGATGAATTGCCCAATAAATCTAGAGTCTTTTTTCACAAGGAATAGCAATTATGGCTCTGTACAGAGACAGCTAAAGTTCCGTTCATCCACCTATTGTTTCCAACAGTAAAAACTGAACCCAGTTTAAACTTGGTATCATAGGATTGGGTGACTAATTAGCATATGTTTGAAGCAAAATCCTACATAGTCATTAAACTAATATATAAGAGTATTAATTAATGAGAAAAACTGCCCATGCCACTTTATTCAGTCACTGATGTTCTAAAGCCATGTATCCAGTGTGATCTCATTTTTTTGTATGTGGAATGATACATACTTAATTACTGAGAAAGTTTTTTTTTGGTAGGTAGGTTAATACAGTTTCATTTTCTTTTTACATTTATTTTTGACTTCCAATTTTTCTATTACAATTTATTATATTAATTTTGAGTGTAGATTCCTGCAAATTGGGCACTTAACTTGGATCCCACTGGGTGATGGCTGTTCAGCATGCTGTCTGTCAACAGTGCATCAGTTTCTTCTCTTCATGACGTGGCTCTCCACGTAAGTCCATCTGCATTTCCATCATACCTGCCTTGGAGTTCATCATGCCCACCATGAAAACCTCCAATGACCTCAGCCTCACCCTCCACTCTCTTACTAGTCCTGATCTTTCCAGCTCTCTGCCTCTGTTATTCCTCAAACCCAAAGACATGTATCACAGCCTGAGCCTTCATTCTGCCATGTCCTCACTTCCCTCCTAACTCATTTTCAAGGTCAGTGATTAAATGTTTTCTGCACAGATACTCCATCCCTTGCCTCTCTTATGTTTTATTTATGAACTTGGAGAAAGCCCCAATCTTGGTTGACTGTAATTCTCCACCTCATCTGCGGCTGTATCCATGCACCTGAATATAATTGGAGAAGCTACAGCTGTGTTGGGTCCCATTCAGAGTTCAGTATGGCTGACATTAAGTGTGAAGTTCCAAGGGTCCCTCTTCTTTAACTTCTGTCTCCATCCTTATAGGATGACCCCAATCCTATTTTCTCAGGGAGAAAAGAGAAGTGACCAGAAAAGAACTCCGAACACGCCCCCATAGCCTTCTAGCACCCACATGTGTCCATGTCTTCCTACTCTCCAACTGTGGTGAATGAACAAACCACACTCCCAGCTAAAGCCACCTCTTCCAGCTACACATGAAGCCCTACACTGTTTTGACTATCTCGGTGGCAATGGACAGCAGTTCCCCTTCCCTGTCATGTTATTTCTCTGTCTCTCTCTCTCTCTCTCTCTCTCTCTCTCTCTCTCTCTCTCTCTCTCTCCTGGCCTCAACCAACAGCATTTGAACATTGTTATTTCTCTTACCCAAACCTTTTATTGTCCCGGTTCTTCCTTTGGTCATAAGGCCAGGCATCCTTCCCTTGATCACTAAACCCCTCAAACGAATGAGTCTGAGTCATCAGTTATCAATTTCTGCTCCCATTAGCACTCTCCCCTGACCCCTCTTGATGGGGCTTATGCCTCTGTCAGATGTCTCCCTCTTTCCTGTGCTGAGTCCGGCTGTCATGGTTCTCACCCTAGTCCCCTTCAGCACCATCAACAAGGTGACTGCTTGGCCTGCTCCTTTCGGAGGGATCATAGGCCATTTTGTTCCCTTTTTTTCTCCCACCTGCTGCTTTTCCCAGCCTCCTTTGCTGCTTCATCCCTACCCCTTCCCAAGACCCCCACCTCACCCCGCGCAATGCTGGAGAATCTCAAGGCTCAGTCCTTACGCTACTTCTTATTTCTTATCCATGTCCATTTTTCCTGGTGCTCTCCCCCAATTTCATGTCTTTAAACACCATGTCTATGCTTATACTGCACAGACGTGTAGATCTGTATCCCTCACTTTGCTCCTGGGGTTCAGACTCATAGACTCACCTACATAGTCAACATCTGCACTAATTTAAAATGTCAGAAAGCAAATTCCTGCTCTAGCCACCAAATCCATTTCTTTCCAGTCTTTTCTCTACCAGATAGTGGCCATTGCATGCTTCTGATGGCTCAGTACCAAAGTCTCAGTGTTATTCAAATGCATCAAAAAATCCGGCTGGCTCTTTCTGAAAAATACGAAGATCTTACCACCTCTCACCCATATCTTGCTAGCATCCTGGCATGTCACTCATGTCCCCGCCTGGTCACCTGTGCCCTCCTTAATCTCGTCTTTTTGTTTTTCCCCCCTCTATCTGTCAACTTAAGAAAGATTATTATTATTTTATTTGTATAAGTGCCTGCTTGCATGTATGTCTGGGCACTACAAGCATGCCTGGTGCCTGAAGAGGCCAGAAGAAGGTGTTGGGTTCCCTTGGAGGGTTGTGAGCTGCCATGTGGGTTCTGGGAATGGAACCTGGGTCCTCTGCTAGAGAACAAGTGCTAACCGCTGGGCCATCTCTCCAGTTCCAACCAAGATTCTCCAAAGGACATTGGTATTTGGGGACAGCAGAGCATTGGATGGGAATATCTATCTGTCCCACACTTATTTCTGGCCGTGTTCAAAGAGATCCGGGCAAGAAGTTATTGGCCTTTGTGCTGTTTTTGAGACAGGGTCTCACCTTGTAGCTTTGGCTGGCCTTGAACTTGCAATGTGGACCAAGCTGGCCTTGAACTCACAGCAATCAGCCTGCCTCTGCCTCCTGGGTGCTGGGATTAGAGGTGTCATCTTTGGCAGTTTTAAAAATATGGTCTTCAACTTAGTTGGCATGCCTCCTAGTGAGAGGCCAGGGGCCTTCCTTTGCTGACTCTCAAGCTGGCCTTGATGACCCCTTCACCGATGGGTTCCAGCAGCTCCCGTGGCCTGTCACGTGGAACACTTGCTTTTGGGACATGGACACCCTGGGGAAGGCAGCCTTAGCCTGGGGAGCCCCTATAGAGAGAGGATGGAGGTCTCTAGCGAGTAGCCCACACCGAGCTTCCAACTTATAGCCAGCACCTCCTTGCCAAGGATGCCCCAGCTAACGTCACCTGGAATGGAGATAAGCTGCCCCACCAAGCTCAGCCCACACTGAAGACTTGTGACAAATGGATGCCAAGCCCTTAACCTCTAGCACAGACTGTTGCACAGGCCCAGAGAGCTCTGCCATTGCAATGCCCTCCCCCTCCCTCCCCGTTAGCCACTTGGCTGCCTTTGATGTTCCCTGAACACTCATTAACGTGCTTGTCTGGGAGCCTGGGCATTTGCTCTTAACTTCTATGTCCGATGTACACACCAGCCTCAGAGTCTCTCTCTCTCTCTCTCTCTCTCTCTCTCTCTCTCACACACACACACACACACACACACACACACACACACACACACACACACCACTTTTGAGTCGTTAATCACTGTTATCTTTTCAGGAAGGCCTTCCCTCCTAAACTGGCAAACCACAGCGCTGTCCGAGCCCCATCCCCCTTTACCGGTTTTCTCCAGAGGAGCATCAGCCTCTGATACACTGCATGGCTTACTTATTTGGCTAGACCTCGGGGTGACAGGAACCATCTGTGTCACCCCTGCCGATTCTCTGGGTTGACGACAGTGTTTCTCTCACGGTCCCTCCTCAGCGGACAGGCATGGCCTTACCGCAGATGCACGGGGATCCTTACAAGCCTGTCCCCTCCTTCCCACCCTCTCTCCTCTCCAGGAAACTGACTTCGCTCCTCAGGCTGTCCACCTGCCTCCTGGGCCATGGAAGTCAGATGCCTCAAGTATTCTCACACTGGAAGACGGTCTCCTCTATGCTGGAGAGAAATTCTTTGTATGGTATCCTGTGCTCATTTCACACCAGGGATGATTGATTGTGAAAATTTAGGCCCAGAATTCCAGACTTTGGTGTGTGTGTGTGTGTGTGTGTGTGTGTGTGTGTGTGTGTGTGTGTGTCGGGGGAGGGGGAGCATCATTCACCTGTGTGGGTATACGTGGAGACCAGAGCTTTTGGTTGAGATATTTCCACAATTACTTTTCCATTTTATTTTTTTAGGCTAGGGTCTCTCACAGAACCGAGAGGTCACTGTTTACAGACGATCCCCAAGATTCTCCTGTCCCTGCCCCCTTGCCCTGGGGTTACAGATGTGAGCAGCAACACCCAGTTTTTACTTGGACGCTGAGGATCTGAACCTGGTTTCTCACACTTGTACAGCAATCCCTTCCACCATGGAATTATCCCCCCAGCTCCTTCAGGCTTCGTTTTTACAAGCAAAACTAGTAAGAACTCAAAGTAGATAATGAACACGCAAGAATGAGGTAAGTGAAGCGCTGCGGCCGTTGACTGCCATGTAGAAATGACCCCCAAGTTCAGAGGCTTTAAATGACAGTCGTTGACTTCCTGTGTTCGAGGCTGCAGTCTGAACAGAGGTCAGAAGGGACGGCTTGCCTCTGCACCACGTGGTCAGCTGGGGCCAATCAATCCAAAGCTGTCGCGTGTGCTTGCAAGTTTGTGCCCCTAGTGTTTAAGGAGTCCTCTGTCTCACAGGGTCTGGCTTCCGAGCGTTATCAGGCCTTACTCTCCAAACAATTCTTATTGGAAGCTGTGAGAAGCCACTCGCTTTTCTTAGGTTGTATAGCCACGGAAGCAAAGAGTGCCTCTGATCCATGGCCGGGGAGACCCTCATGTGGTCATTTATGACCACTGGAAACCATATCAATGTGATACCAAAAAACTCAAGTGATTTTAAACACCCTATCTGTATTCATTCTTGGAGAATTTCATGCAACCGTACGTTAATCATATTTACCCCCACTCTTGCCCAGATCCTCTCAGATCCACCCCTACACCCCCAAAAATACCCCACCACGACCATTTTGTTTTGCTCACATATTCATGGGTACAAGGCCACCCATTGTAGGCTGGTTGACACACACACACACACACACACACACACACACACACACACACGCAATCTTTGTTTTAAAAACCATGCAGAGGGGCTGGAGAGATGGCTTAGTTGTTAAGAGCACTGGCTGCTCTTCTAGAGGATCTGGGTTCAATTCCCAGCACCCACACGGCAGCTCACAGCTGTCTGTTATTTCAGCTCTGGGGACCCTATGTCCTCACACAGACAAACATGTAAGCAAAACACTAATGCACATAAAATAAAAATAAATCATTAAAAAGTGCAGAAAGCTTATGGGATGCCAGTGATCTTTTGGTTTTACAGAGTGGTAAACTGAGGCACACTAAGGTTTCCCAAGCTGGGATTAAGGTGGGCACTCAGTCATTGGTGTTTCTTCTGTCGATCCTTTTTTTTTTTTTTTTTTTTTTTTTTGGTTTTTCGAGACAGGGTTTCTCTGTGTAGCTTTGCGCCTTTTCCTGGAACTCACTTGGTAGCCCAGGCTGGCCTCAAACTCACAGAGATCCGCCCGGCTCTGCCTCCCGAGTGCTGGGATTAAAGGCGAGCGCCACCACCGCCCAGCTCTTCTGTCGATCTTTACACAGGCCCACAGTGACAGGACGATGAGGGAGGAGAGGCATCAGAGCCCAGGTTTGTGAGGGAAGGATGGCTTTTTTCTACAGGAGCTGACTGAAGGACCAAAAAAATGGAGTCTGATGAAGAGACTGAGCAGGGATCGCTAGGCAGAGTTTGCAAGGGTTCCAGGCGGTATCCTAAGGGCAGGGAAGCCAAAGAACTAGATGTGCTCCTTGACTTAGAGGCGGAAGTTAAATTGTTAAACCTGAACGTGTTAAGGGCTGGCGTAGAAGTGCATACGTCGCTCCAGGAAAGTAGAGGAAGTCAGAATCAAGGTCAGGCCACTATGGAGGGCAAATGAGGTGGCCTTTGAGTTAAGAGCCGAAGGAAGAGGAAGAGCTTACCAAACAAACAAGGAGTGGGAGGCACATCTCCAGGAGAGGAAGTAACATATTTGGTGAAAGAAATTTTTAAAAGTCTTCCGCTTGCCATATGCAAGTTATTTTATTTTTTTATGCTTCAATTTCCCACCTGATAATCGGGTATACTGGTGGCATTTCTCTAAAACATTGCTATGAGAAGAAAAACAATAAACATTTGTAAAACATTTAGAACAGTGCCAGTGCACTGTAAGTCCTGCGTCAGTCTTTCTAAAGATAATAAACTGACTGTTAAACTCTTAAGTCTCTTACATGAACTGTATGACCATCCAGTCTCCTCCAATGTAAAATCCTGCCACCCGTTGCTTCTACCCAGAGGAAACGTCAGACTTGGCATTTAACCTCACTGGATTTCCTTCCGTCCTCGGGGCTTTCATGCCTTTCAACACTGTGTCCCGCTCACCCAGTCCCTGATGCAGGTGGAACATGGGACAGGAGTTCCGGGGTCAGCTGACCATGAATCCTGTGGTCATCAAGATTCGCCAGAGTCTTAACATTGGCGCCCGACCAGCTGTAAGTGGCTCTAATTACATTTCAATGGAGCATATAGTCAAAATTTGACAAGCACATAAACTTAATAGCTGATCAGCAAGCATAATTAGCACCAGACTGATGTGTAACTGCCAGAGAAGAACCCCTCGAGGCTGTTGTCCGGAGTCCTCCAGTTAAAAAGAAGAGAGCGTGAGGTCTGAGGTTGTGAAGCCGAAGCCTCTACAGCCACGGTGGAGCTAAGTGTCCGCTCCATTTGTGGATCTAGACACAATGCAGGGAAGCGAGCCATCCAAATGCATCACCGGAATCCTGTTTGGCCGTTCTGATGGAGAAGAAGATAAGGAAGGGAATCAATGGGGGAAATGTAAGGTGCGGAACTATAAAAATAAACCGCTTGTCCCTGACATCTGTGTATGTAAATGCACTCTGTTTAAAGCAGTGGTCTTCCCTCGGCAGGGCCGATACCAAGATGACGTCCTCCACGTTTGGCTTTTCCTTCGGCCCTCCCTCCTCAGAAGGGCTTTCTCAGAGACCTCTTCACGTCCAGCTTTTTGATGTTCACCCTACAAGAGTGGGCAGACTTGTGGACGTTGCGGATGGGTGATTTCGGAGAGTCGGCTTCTCATCTGCTCCACTGTTCTGCTACTGAAGTGAGTCTGCGCTCCCTCGTCTCAGATGGAGCCCTTCCCAGCGCCTAAAGCGGAGAGCGCCACTGTGCATAATCCCAGAACAGGTTGGAATCGAATAAATGACACATGACGCGGCGGCCAGATGTTCGCGGGCGAGAACGAGAGCTAAGTTCACACAATTGTTCTGCCTCCTTGCTCCGCTCCAAGGTTCTTTCCTGTGGGCTGCAGATCTTGTTGCCAGCTCTGTTGGCCTCCACCAGCTCAGCCTGCGCTCCAGGGGCTGCTCACAGTCTGCCTTCCTCTTCCTGTGCAGCTGGTGTTTGCAGAAGGACACGATTCGGAGGTTGATTTATTTACTTTGCTCTATTTTTTATGAATGGACATAGATGTCTGTTTGTTGAAACAATCAATCAAACCCAGTGAGATGGTAGGAACTTAGCAGAAAAACACCCTTGGTGTGCACGTGGAACATTAGGACTTGGGCTCTGGGGATGCTCAAACAACTGGCTCACTCAGAGCAAAATCAGAGGGGGGGGGGTGTGGGGTCTTTAACTATAAACCCAACCGAGTGGTTCTTGTCTTTGACTCTGCAGCCTGGGGTTCGTGAATGAAGCATCACTTTCGATCGTGGAAGAAAATGGCTGAAGTTTTTCCCCTGGGAAACTTTCAGCATGGTTATATGGCCTCAGCTATAGAGAGAAAGGGAATACTCCAGAAAGAGCCTCCTCCTCTTAAGTCAGCTCTTCCCAAACCCCTTTTTAAAAGTCTGAAGATCTGAGACACAAGCGTGGAGCTCACATGAAGGACAGCTGGGCTGGGGTAGACACCCTTCTTTTAAAGAGTTTATCCATAATTTTGAAAGCAACAAAGAAAGCCTTAAGACACAGCCAAAGCCACCCTCTCCTGCTTCTGCCATATCAGCCACCGAGTTTCCCTGCCAGAGGAAACAATCGTATTTCTAGAGTATTCGTCTGGAGACGTCCTACATAGACAGAACATTCAAAGATAGGTTTGCTCCTTAGATACACAGATAACAGCACACAATACACACTGTTCTGCACTTTGCTTTTTCCCCATGAACAATACATCAGCAGACAAAGGTTTTTTTTCTGCCCACGAAGCTGTCAGGAGAGAAGGTCTTCAGCTCAGTGAGCTGCATCTGGTTCTGGCTTATTGTACTGACAATACGCACGCGCGGTGCCCAGGCAAACTCGGCCTTCTCCACGGGTACTCCCAGGCCCAAAAGACAGGAGTCCTGCTCAAAACCTTACAACTTTTGCTAGCGGCAAGCAGGGAGTGGGCGCGGGAGACGAGGAAGGCCTGACTGTTGAATGGAGTGTGGTGTGAGCCGACGATCTGAAAGGAAGGCACCTCGCAGTCTTGCAAAAGGAAGTCCATGGCTTCCTTCTCCGCTTCCGTAACCGGAACAAACTCACCTGCTGTGGTCGCATCATTTTTGCTAGGCAGAGATCTTTAGGGGCCTGAAAGATGGCTCAGCTGGTAAAGCGCCGGCTGAGCAGGCCTGGTGACCTGAGTTGGGTCTTAAGCATCCATGTGAAAGCCAGCAGGGGTCTGCATCTCTGATCCCTGCCCTGGGGAGGCGGAGACAGGCAGATTTCCTGATGCTCATTGGCCAGCTAGCCCAGGCCAATCAAAGAGCTCCAGTGCTGGGAGAGACCCTGTCTCAAAAGAGTGAAGCGGGTAGTGACAGAGGGCGACACCTTCTGGCCTCCACATGCAGCACAAGTGCACACACATACACACAAATGTGTACACGCAGCACATTGCGGATGCACACACCCCTACACAAACAAGTACATGCACCCCTTGCACACACTTAAAAAATAAAAACAAGCAATTAATTGATTAATTGCTTTAATTAATTAATTAATTAGTTAATTAATTAAGCAATGGGAACAGTATGGCCTTAACAGTGTGAGGCAGGCAGAAAAGGAGCAGGTTTTGGAATGAGGTAGATATTGGTGGTAATGTTGGATATACCAGATATTAGTTCATGCAAGTTGTTTACCTCTCAGCATCTTTATGTTTCTATCTATCTATCTATCTATTAGAAATGCATATCTTATGGTGTGGGTAAGAATTTTTGTGTTTTAAATTAGGCAAAACTAAGCATGGTGGTAGACTGAGGTAATCCCACCAGGTGAAAAGTTGAGGCAGGAAGGTCAGGAGTTCAAGGTCATGCTCAGCTATATAACAAGTTCGAGGCCTGCCTGGCTCCATGAGACCCTCTCCTCAGACAAGATCGAAACTGTAGCTGTGATGTTGCTGCGGATCAAACAACCCCACTGCATACACACGCTCGCTCGCTCGTTCACTGTGACTTGGCCTCACTCAGCTACTCTTGCCCACGTTTGTCTGGCCTTGAAGCTTTGGGTCAGGCTCGGACTTGCTTTCTGATTTCAAAGAGCAACCGTTACCTGAGGGCGTGGTCACCGGGGAGGGTAGAACACAGGAAGGCCGCTGCAAAGGTACCGCTCTCACATAGCCTTGCTTTACAGCAGACACACTACTCTTCTGTCCACCTTAATTTCTGTTTTGTTTTTTATGTGTTTGCTTTTAGACAGGGTCTTGATAGGTAGCCCAGGTTAGCCTTGAACGTGTTATGTAGCCGAAGCTAGCCTAAAGACAGTAGCATCGAACCTCCTGCTTCAGCCTTTCAAGTGCTGGGACTACAAAAGTGTATTGCAATACCTGTCTGCCCACATTCTGTTAACCAAAACATCACGTAGGCAAAGCTGAAGTCAGTGTGGTAAGAAGAATGGCCGGCCACAGCACAAAGAGGTTACACTACCCGCCTGGCACAGTCCCCAGTGCCTAGCAGGCACACAAGAATAAGCCTTTATCACTCTGGTATCCAATACAAAAGAAATGGCACTAAATCCATGATGATTCTAAAATAGACCCTGAAACTATTTAAACACACACACACACACACACACACACACACACACACACACACACTTAAAAGTCAGTTGGTGATTTTGTCCTAATCAGAGCTGACATATCTAGCTTCTTGGTATGAATTTGAAAACAGGTATGCCTGCTAAGTAGATGTACCTTCAGGGCCAACAGCGTGGTGCAGGTGTAGCAACAAAATCCTCCTTCCGTGGGGACAAAAACCCAGCTCTACACAGAGCCCATGGCTGGAGGCTGGGTTGCGGGAGAGCGGCCCCCTCAGCTGGGCTCACTTGCCTGAGAGTGGAGGGTGGCTCCAGAGTCTCCTCCTGTACGGGGCTCCGCATCGGAATCCAGGCCCAGGAAACATGGTGGTGACCTAGCAGCTTGCCCAAAGCTCTGGGGCTGGAAGCTGACACCCCAGGGAGATGTCCAGACTCACACAACTTAGTTTCTTTCATCCTGATTGACGGGATAAGATGGAAAGGAAGGGAGGGGATTCTGAAGAAGCTTTGTAAGACACCGACAGTATAAGCCTGTGGGTGGATAAGCCGCTTCGGGAGGGAGTGGGGTACGAGGCAGTAACTTAGGGAGGCGCGTCTCAGGGTGGACGACCCTGCTGTGTGTGGACACATGGAAGTCACCGAAGAAAGATGTGGGGCTCCAGCCCAAGTTTCCTTTTTGGAAATGAACTAGTGAGAAGTTTGAGAGCAGCGATTTCCCCTGGACAGAATATTAAGTTTCTCATCCGTCGTGCAGACCTTAATCCTGGAGGGGCTGGGAGAGATGGAGAGGGAGGGAGAGAAGTGGGAGGAAACACCCAGAAGAGGAGGAGGAGGAGGAGGAGGAGGAAGAGGAGGAAGGCCACAGCTGTCTGCGCCGCTCCCCTGCATCCCCTGCATCAAGCCTAGGGCCTGGCCTGAGGAGGTGACGTGAGGGAGCATGTGTGGGAGGGAAGATGGCAGAGTCATTGTGGACGATGACCTCGGTGACTTTACAGAGCGAGCTCTCCAGTGAGAATGGCCAGACATCGCCAGTCCCCACCAAGCAGTTGACACATCTTATTTGCAGAGCCAGCACATCCCCCACTTAGCCTCGCTCCCCCATCTGGTCCATCCTTGCGCATCAGCATCTGAGATCTGCAGCCTCCCCCACAGGCGCAGCAAAGACAAGCGAGCGTGCGTCCCTGGCTCGGTTCTCCTCCGCTTTCTCTTTGGTTTTCCTGTTTGCTTGCATGTGAGAGTCTGTTAGAGACTTCCTCTGAGGCCTGCTTGCCAGCTGACCTGGGGGTGTTTGAATATACTCTCTCAGGGCCTCTAGCCCCAGTGACACCGCAGTGACACTCTGAGGCTTCCCTCAGCAAGGCTGGACCGGTAACACCTCCCCTGGAGATGAGAATGCCAGGCATTGCACCTGCTGTGGAAACAAAGGCTCCTGGAAAGAGTCCTCCCTGTGGGACCGTCCTTGGATGCTGTCCAGCAACAAGGCTCCGCCTCTTGTTCCTCTTTAAAACGTGGCCAGGTCCAGTCAGACCCAAAGTGGTCACTCTGAGGGATGAGTCCCGTCACTGGGCCGCCCAGACCCTTCCAGAGCTATTCAGGCCCCAGCTGCTGGTGCAGGGATCCAACATGCTGGGAATGGCTTGTTTATTTCGAAACAATCATGGGGCTTGGTTTGATATAGTGAAAGAAATTAGTGCTTACTGAATACGGCCCAATTATTACTGCATTAATTCATCCAGATTAGCAGCTGACATTGGCTGGGAGTCACTCAGGACATTTCAGTCAGTTCAGCTGAAAAGTGCTGTGGCCATGGGGCCACCCCACCCTTACCTCCAAGCCAGATGACCTCTCCTGGTCTGGGTGACTTTCACAGCAAGGGTGAATGGCATTATTTTAATGTCATCTGGGAGGGGACAAACTAAGACTTGGTGGGGAGAGCTCCCAAAGTTAGACATCATCTTGATACCGTTCATATCCATATTAGGCCAAGTCTGGGCTCCGTGATTCTTAGGAAACAGATGAAACTATAATATGCTACAGGGAAATAGAGCCCCAACACTTTCTGATCTTCTAACAGACCATTCAGCTTCATATGTGAGTTTACACCTTAAGTGAGCAGTCAAGAATCTGCTTTACTGTAAGGAGCAGTGGCTGAGGACAGCGAGGATTACCTGATCGACATTAGGAGCCAAGGTAGATTCAGCCCAATGTCATGTATTGGGACCCAAACCCCTACTACCCAAGAGAGGGACTGTATTTGGAAATTCAGACCTCAAAGAGGTTATTAAAACTACCCTCGAGTAGGTGCTCAACTATTCAGGATTCTCCAGGGAAAGAGAACTGATAGAAGTAGGCATGCATACCAGGTCATGAACACACACACACACACACACACACACACACACACACACACACACACACACACACACACTACAGAGAACTGGCTCACAGTCAGGGAGACCAGAAAAATCCCAAAGCTGATGGGCTGCAGTACGATAAGCTGGAGGCCTTGGGAAGCTAATGATACAGTTCCAATCCAAGCAAAAAAGTAAAAGGCCAGATACCCAAGAGAAATAATAGTGTAATCGAGCCTGAAGGCTGGCAGGTAGAGGCTCCAGGAGAGCCAGTATTTCATTGAGAGTCCCAAGATTTGGCAAAAGCCAAGGTCTTGGGCAAAAGGCCAATAGTCAGGAAGAATTCTTTCTTCCTCGGAGGAGAGAAAAACTTTTTGTTGGCTTTCAATTGATTGGATGAGACCCACCCACAGTAGGAAGAAACTTCAGCTTCAATCACTACTGATGGGAATGCCAATCTCATCCAGAAGTAGCCTCCCGCAGAACTCCAGAATAAGGTCAGATACGAGAGGGTACCTCATGGTCTCCTTCAGTGAACATGTGATATTAACTTAGCCCTAACCCACTCTGACTGTTGTCCCTATCAAAGGAAGAAATCTGAGCACACAGACATCCGGGGCATGGCTGTATAGAATAAAGACCACACGGGGACTCATCAAGGGGACAAAGAGAAAAACTTCAGAAGACACAAACCTGCAGGCAACTTGAATCCCCAGCTTTCGGAACAGTGAGACAATGTGTTTACTGCTAAGACACCAAGTCTGTGGTGTTGTTTTAGGTGGCATCAGAAAACCAATACGCTATCCTGCAAGGCCAAGGGTAGGGAGCCTCGGGTCGTGGTCCTGCAGCCTGGTACCCCGGGTACATATCTTCTTCACAATTATTTTAGCTTCTTCTTACGCTTTGGCCCCATGAACCCAAACACGAAACACTATCGCCTCCTGGGAAAGAGGCAGAGCTCAGGGGTGGGGAGTTTCTCCCGTGGGGCTTCAAGATAGAAAGACCACACTAATGTGCAGCTGGTCCATGGTATTGTATCCCAAGACCACCCCATCCTGTCAGAGAAGCTCAAAAATCCTAAGTCGTTTTGTCAGACTTTAAGGTAAGCTAAGACAAGGGAGGAGGCATGAGGTGGGTTCTGGTCTGCAGGCTGTACCGCAGCTTGGTCAGCGGACATGACTTCACACTGGGGAGTGGCAATCAGTGGGTATTCCACAGAACCTTTGGGACTGAAACGGCCTGAAGAGGGTTTTCTGAAATGGTATCCCTTGTGTTTTCTGCCCCTCCTGGAATGTCCTTGGTAGCCCAGTGTTTATTACATCTTATTGCTATTGGGACCCTTGAATTCTACCTGGGCCTGGGCAGCCTCAGCACCCAGGGCTGATGGATATCTGGCTGTAGGCACAGATGCTCTCCATAAGGACAGCTGCAAGCAGACTAGTCACGTGACCTGCTTCTAGTGTCCTTTGCCACATATGTGGTCTTGAATGATGGG
This sequence comes from Peromyscus maniculatus bairdii, assembly GCF_049852395.1. Classification (NCBI taxonomy): domain Eukaryota; kingdom Metazoa; phylum Chordata; class Mammalia; order Rodentia; family Cricetidae; genus Peromyscus; species Peromyscus maniculatus. The sequence continues at coordinate 71,131,570 of NC_134861.1, forward strand.
CTTCATCTAGGGCTATGGCTTCCTGCTTTTCAAGTAGCTCCCCCCAGGCTCTGTAAGCTGCCAGCTGTATGGGAGAGGAAGTAATTCCCTTGTGGAACAAATTTCACCCTCAGCAAAGAGGAGACTCACTTCAGGTAGATAAATGCCCTCTTTGTTTCTTATGTGGATGTCTAGGTTTCCTAGAATAGACTGCATGGCGGCATCTCACATGACTGGGTCCATGACATTAATTTCTGGAGGCCACTAAAACAAGGTGGTACAAACAGAGTGCCTTTAAACAGAAAATTACTCTCTCATGGGTCTATAGGCTGGAAATACTGGCATCAAAGTATGAGCAACACCACACTTCATATAGGGTTTAGGACAATGGTTCTCAACTTTCCCAATGCCGTGACCCTTTAATACAGTTTCTCATGTTGTAGTGACCCCCAACTACAGAATTATTTTTGTTGCTGATTTATAACTGTGATTTTGCTACTGTTATGAATCACAATATAAGTGTTTGATATGCAGGGTAGCTGATATGTAGCCCCTATGAAAGGGTCATTTGACTGCCAGAAGGGTTGTGACCCATATGTTGAGAATCACAGTTCTAGGGTGATTCAATCACTCGTCCCTTCCAGGTAAGCCTCCTCTGTGCTGACATTGCCTCTTCTTCTGTCTGTCCCTCTTCCCTGTAGACCTCTTGACATTGGATGGAGGGCCCACCTAGATGTTCCAGAATAATCTCTTTATTACAAAATAGGTAATTACAGCTGGAGGAATTTTTGGTCTAGATAAGATGGCATTCATAGGTTATAGGAATTAGGATTAAACATACTTCAGGAAAAGTCACCATTTATCCCATTGCAGACAGCCTAGCTTAACACCCACTCAATACCCCTCACAGCTCTTCATCAAGCTGTGGCCCACACAGGGAGACTTCCTCCTCACCTCTTCTTCCACCCACTGAGTCTTTCTCCCTGTCCAGAGTATGTAGTTCCCAAAGGAAGCATCAGCGCTCAATTCTTGCCTCAGCCTCCACTGCTAAGAAGAAGAGGGCTAAGGCAATACTTAACAAAGCTTGGCAGATAGGAAGTGGCCTTGTAGCCTGTTCAAGAAGCCATAATAGTCATAAACTAGGTACCTTATTTTAAAAAAAATCTCTCCTGGTTCTAGAGGTTAGGAAGCCCAAGATCACATCACTAGAGGATTTGACAACCAGAGAAGACCTATCCTGCATCATAAACCACGCCTTCCAGCTGGCCTGCCCAGGAGATGCATGCTACCTCTGGAGGGCCTGGAGGAAGGGCATGTCCTCAGAGGGCTCCACTTTCATGACATAGCCACCTCCTCAAGATGCCACTTCTTACTGCCCTCACCCTGAGGGTTAGGGTTTTACTGTTACGGATTTGGCGGGATATCAAAAGATCTCCCTGATAGTGTGTACAGCTTCAACTCTAGCGTCAAAGGGGACAGAATTTAAGTATGGGCTCTGGCAGCTAGTACCTATATGACCTTGGACAGGTCATTTATTTATCAGCGCCTAAGCCTCACATTTTCACCTTTGAACAAGAGTGGTAAGAATTCTTAGTTGTCTGGATGTTACAAAGAGTAACAAAAAATGCCTAGCAAACCTATGCCACGTCATAGGTACCAAATATATATTTTCTATTATGATTAATTGAGCAGATATGTCCTCTAGGAATCTGCTCTTATATGTAGTAAACTAAGTATTGTCAGCTTCTGGACAGTGTGGATGGTAGCCACAAACAAGCTGGCTTCATCCTCCAGTCTGGAGACTACCATTTCTTTTCAGCTCTCATTTTGGGCATTTGAAAAGAACAGAAATTAGTTTCCCACAGACTTTGTGTCAGTCTTATCTGAGATCACCAAGTTTTCAAGACCTACGTGACTTGTCCCAGGTGGTCCATTTCATTCTCTACACTTCTTTCCCTGGGTCCTAGGTTCTCACTTTGTTGATCCGTTACCTGTTTGCAAACAGACTCGTATTCACGCTGCACTTCCTGCCTCTCAAGCCCTCCCACTGCCTATCATCCATGCATGCATGTACATGCAAAATGTGAAAGGCCCCGCCATGTCTCATTTAACACTAGGGATGGGTGTGAAGAAGTAAGAGTGTCCCTGTCTTTATATAATGTATAGATTAGAAAAGAGAAAGCCGTTTATAGTATTCTAATTAAATGTGGTTAAACTTCCAAAAGGAACACCCATGGGACATATAGAAACCATGAGCAGAGACATGAACCACACAATCTACTTATTGGAACTTCACTCTTCTGAAAGAGCTGGGTAAAGTCCCTCACTACCCGGCACTCACTTCAAATCCACCAGGATGACCACTTCCTTGGGTTTTGATATTCTCCTAAATAACATTGAAGAGACATTCCCTTGAGCTGGGCTTGGAGCTAAATCATTTGTGTGTCTGTACTTGGTGCTGGAAATAGATCTCAGGTGCGGATGAACCCTAAGGACTCTGGCACACTCAGCAAGCCCTGTCCCACTGAGCGAGACTCCAGCCCTAAATACATCCTACCCACTGCCTCACCGAGCCCTCCCGACACGCTCATTAAGTCGATCATCTCCATTCCTCACTAGCTACGATGGAGTCTTCTTGCCCATCTGTCTATTTTCTTCTCAGCCCCATCACTCCCAGAAATTACGTTTATTTCCTTATTTCCATGTTATCTGTCTTCCCATTAGAACATGTAACCTCCTTTCAACGAAGCCAATCATATCCTTGATTCTTGGCTATACAGTAGCTGTTGGTACTTGGGTCTTGAATTGATGCCTCTTAGATGAGTTAGTGAATATAATCACCGTCATTTTTGCCTGTAGGTGGCTGAGGTAAGATGTAAACCCAGACATGCTGTTTTGTGATGCCTTACGGGGGCCCCCTCCTATTCATCTTACTTCAGGGCTGTCTCTTTGCTCCTGTATCTGCTTTGCGGCTTTGAGGGCGATGGCAACCATGTCACAGTCATCTTTGCAGCCTCCTCCCTCCAGCTTCTGTAGGGACATGCCTTGCTCCTCAGACACTGCCCATATTTGCTGAAATGAACTGAATATGTTTCCATGACAACACTGGAGTAGGAAAAAGGATGTAAGGCCCTGTATGATTTCCCAATCCTCTCCACTGAGAACTGTATGACAGGCTGTGGAAGATTCCTCCTCAGAGCTCCCAGCGCAGAGGTCCCAGGCACACTCCTGGCCCAAGATGGCTTTGGGAGAGAGGCAGAACTCGAATGCTAAGTTGGCTGGGTCTCCGTGTGCAGCCTGAGTGATTCCCACTCTGTAGGAGAAGGTTTCAGTTCATTCTCCATGTGAGGATTGAGGTCCAAGTCATCGTGTTTCTTAGAAGATCATAGTCTTTATGGCGCACGCGGTGACTTTCTGGGCCCCCTCACATGGGCAGGGTTCACTGCTAGTGTGAGGTAGCCTGGGCATTTCAGTGGGAAGGCCGTGGATGCATCTTTGTGGAAATGCCACTGATGTGTGGGAGCTTCCTGTCTGGCTTGACCTTGACTTCTCACATGTCCCTTTAGCTGTAAAAAAATAAAAAGTCAAGGGAACCTCATAAATTCCTGCACTGCCCCCTTTACCTGGGCCTATGGAGCAGCACAGCAGAGAAAGGTTTCCGTGGAGCTCACAACATTTTGCCTGCTGTCACCAGAAAACCCAGAGGACCTAAAGAGACAAAGTCAGCTCCTGGGCACATCCGAGCCGGCCACCGAGGAGGCTAAGGACCTCCCTGGAACAATAGGGGAGGAGGCATGGGTAGGTAGCACAGTGGTCAGGGAGCCCTGGCTTCCTCTCCCAGGGGACCAGCCATAGCGATGGGTGCTGCCTCTCTCCTGCTTCCCCAGGTTCACGGACTAGGAAAGGCAGACCCCATTTCTAAACAGACAGAGAAGGCAGCAGCCGCAGGCTGTGGCTTCATAGCATTGATGCCACCTCTCCTATGTGATGGTCCCCTGTCGCCTGAATTGTCTCCACTAACACAATTGCCAGAAGCCTCACAGAACTGCCCTTTAAGAGACGAGTGCTCGGATTCAGGTTCCACGAGGGATGAAGAATCCGTTTGAAAAAGATCTGCAAGCTTTTTCTGTAAAGGGCCGGATAGATGTCAGGCTGTGTGGACCACAGCACCTCTTGCTGCTGTCCCCTCTGTAGCTTTGTGACAAGCAGGGGGCCAGCTGTCCCCTCGGTAGCAACAAGAGTGGCAGTGAAGGAACAGACAGTCCATGGAATGGCAGAGGGAACCGGCTGCCTTCCGTAAACCTTGGTGTACAAATGCTGCGAGCAGCCGGATCGCCCGCCCGGGAGCTGCAATTTGGGAGCTGCAATTTGCCTGCGCTTGTAAGTTAGAGACCTCCCTCCCTCCCCCTTCCTCCTCCCTCCCTCCCTCCTCCCACTCACCACCTCTTTATCCCCAGGGCCTTTCACGGGGAAGAGGTGTTGAAATGTTGTTCCTTGAGATACTTAGCAGCTGCTAACAGTTCAAGAGGACCAGCCTGGTGACAGACTTCTCAGAGGCTAGAGCAGGTAGAGAGTCCTGTCCCGGGCCTGAGGACCAACGAGGCTACCACCTCGGCTCCTCTAAGCAAACAGATCCCCAAGTCCCGACTCAGTGAGATTTCCTAGTCCCCTCCTGTGAAGCTCACAGGAAGTAAAGTCTGAGAGCACTGGGTGTCAGCGACAGGGAACACTCACTCTTCCAGGGTTGGCACGTCCCTTATGTCCCCACCCTCTAGAAAGCGACTCTCTCTCGCCATGTCATGGGGTGAACCAGGGCCACTGTCCAGACTCAGAAGAACAGTCAGAGCCCTTGTATGAGGGGTGGCTATTCTAAAAAAAAAAAAAAAACCAGTTTTGCAGAACTAAGTCTTAATTACCGCCTTTCTTCCCTCAAGGCAGTGATGTATCTCTGGCAGTTACGGAATCTAAGGTCAGTCCAGCAGCACAGAAGAAGCCAGGGTGATGGTACTTTCGGCATGAATTTTAGGAGATAACGACCCTTCTACTTCTACTGTGTTTGGACTCTTGGCTTGCTTTACTGGAGGCTAGAGTACCCAAACCTTTGTAGTATACACTCTGCAACTCCAGACATTTGGAGACTCTGAATCAGTCGGAATAGGCAAGATGATACCACAATAACAAATTCCAGTTTCTTGACACAACCCAAGCTTATTTCTGGCTCCTGTCACATGCCCAGGGTGGACTGATGGGCAAGCTGTACTCGCTGAAGTTGGAAAACCTTGTTCTACCTTCTACAGTCTGTCTGGAGACGACCTGCTTCCCTTCCATTGACCACACAAGTGGGGCGATGCATGGGTAGGGAAGTCAACCCAGCTATGTGCAAGGCAGAAGGAGCGGACTTTGAGCAGACCTAAGGCTTGCTGCAGGACCTGAATGACGTCAGATACCAGGGTCCGCAGAGAAAGGACACCCAGGGGAGTGCACCTGAATATTCCAGACAGTGCAGCAGAGGGAGGGTCTGAAGGTTGTACCTAGCTCTAGTCCAACCATGCTCTTCATTCCTGGTTCCCGTCGCATGAAAAAGCCCCCGTCGCAGGCTGCCACTGCCACAGACACGGCCCCAACTCTAGTCCAACCATGCTCTTCACTCCTGGTCTGCGTCACATGAAAAAGTCCCTGTTGCAGGCTGCCACTGCCACAGACGTGGCCCTCCAATTTGCCTTCCTTGTTATAATGAAGTACAGCCTTCTGACCCCGTGACCAACATAAACACCGCCTTCCTGAAGCTTCTTTTCCTAGGCCTTTTATCATAGTGATGAGACAACTCATCGATGTACCAAACCACCTTCTGAAGCCCTGCCTCCAACAGCCACATGGGTTGGGATTTCAACACAAGGATTTGGGGGCCACACACATCCAATCACAACACCCTCTGTTGTGTGTCACTGATCTCTCTGTGCTCATCTGGGCAGTCACAGCTTAAGGACTCCGGTGAGAGGCCTGCCCCAGTCACACCCAAGGCCAGGTCCTGGACTCTTGCTCTTTGCTCACTTCAGGTCCTTCTCGCACGAGCATGGCTTCCTGTCCTGACACTGGCTTCCTCTGACTCTGACACACAGCGTGGTCTGGGTCTACTCTCAGTGCCCAGCAGTGCCAAGCACGTGATCCCCCAGGAGTGCCTAACGTATGGGACCCTAGCGAGGAGAGGCGGAGGATTCAGTGATATTCCACCAGACACCCCAGACTAGAGGAGGGGTCAGAATGGGCCTGGGTTTCCCACAAGGAGATAAACCAGGGAATTAGTTTTTTTTTGTTCATGTTTTTATCCTATCAATCCACGAAGGCTGGCCTGCCCTGCAGACACCAGTGTGACGGGATGCTCAATGCCTACTCCATTCTTGATACACAATTGGTCCTTATTAAATGTTTTTTGGGGAAAATGTGAATATGTTCATTTAAAGAATAGTTCCATTTTCTTCTTTCCATTCTCATAAGGGTGATAAGAACTTGACCACAAAGCAAGCTACTGACATGTGAAAAAGTCAATTAACCAAAGTGAAGGTGGAGGCTTCTGTTCTGTGAAAAACCAAGTGAAAAACCATTCAGAAGTGGATTGAGGCCTGGGGAGCGTCGCTTTGGGGCCCCAGTTAGAGAATGGGTTTTTAGTATTCTGTCCTAAATAGTGAGAGTAGAGGGACTTTACAGCACTGTAATGTACATTGATTGATTGATTGATTGATTGATTGAGACGGATGCTCACTTTGTAGCCTGGGCTGCCCTGGAACTCACTATGTAGGACAGGCTGGCTTTCAGACTCAGGGTAGTCCTGCTGCCTTAACCTCCCAAGTGATGGAATTACAGATGTGAGCTGCCACATCCCGCCACAGCACTTTCTACGTTTGTAAAGGTGCTAGGCAGAATTAGTGTGCGGCCTGCTTGCAGAGCTGGGTACTGAAGATGGTCCATCTGAAAAGCTCAGCCGTGCAGACAAGCAGAGAGAAGGTGCTCAGTCCTTTCCCGGGAAAGGACTGCGTTCACCTGTGTGTGTGTGTGTGTGTGTGTGTGTGTGTGTGTGTGTGTGTGTGTGTGTGACATGTAGATACACAGCAGAGTTAGATGAACTTGGGGGCGTGGAGGGCTGGTGACATCACAGTCATGGGCCAAGGCTGAAGGCAAGTCGAATTCAAACCGAAGTTTGTCTAAAATGCACGTGCACCCTGATCTCTAGTTCCCTTTCCAGTTTCTTCCTGCCAGACCCAAGTTGAAGTGCAGACATGTGGAAACCTGAACCACCTTCAGGAAAGACCTTGGCCTATTGTCTGTCCTCAAATAAACAGAAAAGAGGGCAAAGGGCAGGACTGATGGCACATCTATGACACCGTTGTCGTCTTCTGTCCATCGGGTTTCATTTCTACAACACCATCATCTTCTGTCCATCCGGCTTCATTTCTACAACACCATCATCTTCTGTCCATCCGGCTTCATTTCTATAACACCATCATCTTCTGTCCATCCGGCTTCATTTCTACTACACCATCATCTTCTGTCCATCCGGCTTCATTTCTACAACACCATCATCTTCTGTCCATCCGGCTTCATTTCTACAACACCATCATCCATCTTTTGTCCATCGGGCTTCATTTCTACAACACCAACATCTTCTGTTCAACGGGTTTCATTTCTACGACACCATCATCTTCTGTCCATCAGGCTTCATTTCTATGACACCATCATCTTCTGTCCATCGGGCTTCATTTCTACGATACTGCATTGTTGCATTTTTCTCTGCCCTTACAAAACCTAGCACTTGGTGAATCTCTGCTCACGCTTATATGTGAGAAGCTTGACTTCTCCAAAAATATGTCAATGGAGTTTGGAGGTGGGCCTCTGAGAATTGATTAATATTAGATGAGGTCATGAGACTGACCACCATGATGACTCTAGGCCTGTGTAAGATGACCGAGAGAGACCTCCCCAACCTGCTCATCTGCTTGCCTGCCTCAGCATGGGACAGTACAGCAAGAAGGCCTTTTCCAGCTGCTGGGCAGATGTCAACACTATGATGATGTACTCCCCATTCTCCAGAACTGTCGTGTGTGTGTGTGTGTGTGTGTGTGTGTGTGTGTGTGTGTGTGTGTGTGTGTGTAAGAAGAAAGGAAGGAAGGAAGGAAGGAAGGAAAGAAGGAAGGAAGGAAGGAAAAAAGAAGGGGAAAAAGAGAGAGAAGGAAAGAAAGACTCCAATCAATCAATAAATGTAAGAGAAAATGGACTAACCCTGTTTTCTAGCCTTACGGTTTCAAAAGCCCTTTTTCATGTGCATAAAATCTCACAAAACATTGCTTTTGACCCCAGGGACCTTTCCACTCACATACATTCACAGAGCACACACGAACGCTCATGTCCATGGAGTTTATGGTTTCAGCTCTTACTCCCTAGGAACAGGGGTCTTACAGAAAGCCAACAGCTAAGTGAGCCTCAAATACACTGCAATGTGGGAGAACTATCCTGAAGATTGGATGCCACGTGTACTTTGAAGAAGTGACCAACAACTGACCCATTTTCCCTCATAAACAGAACTCAGGGCTCCAGGGACCATGGCGAATGTGGGAGAGTTGAGTTATACCTAATGACCCTTCCCGAATGCTGGCCTTCTGTCCCAGACACTGGGGCTCTTTGGGTTCGGAGGTCTGTTTTCATAACAGAGAAATACTTCCACTACGTGATCCAAAAGTTGCTCTTCTGATGTGAAAGCAGAGCCAGGCAGTCAGCCACTTGGGGGTCCTGATCCCCATGAAGTAGCAGATAGAAAAAGGGATGCTGGTTGATCCTGATTAGTCAAAGGAATCATTTTTCTCCTTCCCAAGCACTACACCTGGGACCCAAGGGATTCTCTGACGTATTTTGAGGTAAAAGGAAATAGAAAATGTTAGCTTCTACAGCTGAAGCCCAAGGCTACTGTATTATGTGAGCGGAAAGTGTGTACTGAATATTAGCTGAGTAACCAAAGGGAAAATTGGGTAAGTTTTAAGCTATTTCCTCCTACTTCCAAAGCTACCATTTAGTACAAGAGCTGAGGCATGCCAGTCTCTGTTTATAGCTGACTCTCCGTTCAGCTTTACCAGAGAGTGAGGACTCCTCACCTGGCCATCAACAGTGCTCACCTACATCTTCAGCAGCCACATAAACACGCTCACTGAGCCCACATATAAGGCTCTGTACCAAGTCCCTTTCCTGAGCATCCAGGTTTGGGTGGTACTAACCTCTTCCCAACACTTAAGATGCTGGTTAGTTCGATGGCATGGTTTTATCCCTTCAACCCTCTCTGACCTGTGAGGGTTAATCTGCCGGATTAAATCCCCTCTGTTGAAACAACAATGTGGAGTGTGTTTTCCTGACCTGACTCTGAGTAATGCAGAAAGGATACTTGAGATCATCTCACTTGTCATTTCAACCACTTTTACCGAAGTTTTCATCAAGACTTCCGGCTTCAGATAGCAGAGAAGTGGTGCTTAAGAAAATATAAAACAGAATTTTAGTTTCTCAAATGCCATCATCCAAACAGGAACAGGAGATTTTCCAGTAAAGACCTTCTGCAAAACTAATTCATTTTATTTAAAGGCTTCCCTCTTTGTATTTGGAGGTTAAATAAATGATAGAATTCATTATTCCACCAAACAAATCATTTCACTTATTTTGGGTAAATTGCACTAAATGTGGTTTAATTACTGTGTCCAGAATAGCATTTCACATCTGTGGCCCCAGAAGCTGTTATCGCTATGAACACCCAGAGAAAAGAAATGGAGCCCTCTTGTGGCCAATTTAAATATTACAGCCCTTGCCCCCAAAGACACCTTAGGGAATGCTAGCTTGAGACACCACTGAACACAGGTGGGGTCTGACATTCATGCTTCTTAGCAGGCTGCAGATATAGCATTAACACACTTATAAACTGTATGCAAGGTCATAACTCAATGTCAACTTTTAGATGAAAGTCTAGGGAGTGGAGAGGGTCTGAGTCTGGGTGGCGTACAAGGTCAAAAAGAAATCTAAATCCCTGTGTCGTTCCAAGTCTTAACACAAGCCTTGTTTCCTTCCTGTGGTCCATACACAGGTAAGGCCACCCGCTATAGAAACAAGGAAAACTCACTGAACACAGCAAGTGACTGATTAGTGGGGAAGGAGATACACAGATCTGTACATTATTGCCGTTGTGGCAAAGACAAAAGAATCCAGATAAGAGGCATGTTAGAGACTTAGGGACAAGCAAGGACATGGAAGGGGGAGGCATGTGAGCTTGGGATCCAGTGGCACTGAGTTCGAATACCACCTGAGCTCGTTTCTAGCTGTGTGACTTTGGGCAAACTATTTGGTAACCTCCGTGTCTTGGCTTTCTTTGTAACATGAAAATAGCCTAATCTCATTCAAAGAGACTTACAGGAGTGGGTGATGAGCACAAGCTGAGGAGTCAAGCTGGGTGGCTTCGAGGGGTGACCTTGCTGTGACCTTCGGTGAGTTTCTTATCTTCTTAGGCATTGCAAGTTGTTTGGAAAATTAAATGACCCCCCCCATACACACACACACACAGAGGTACATACACACACACACACATATACACACACACACACATATATATACACACACACACACACACAGAGGTACATACACACACACACACATATACACACACACACACATATATATACACACACACACACACACAGAGGTACATACACACACATACACACACACAGAGGTACATACACACACACACACACACACATACACACGGTACACACACACACACACACATGCACGCACACACACACAGGCAGTCCAGGCATTGTGGGAGAAACTGCCATTGTATTGCTATTTAAAGAGCCTCCGAGGCTTTGTAAGTGGTAAATGTGAAGGAAATGATAGCTTTACTATTGGCTGCCAATCATTATGGGAAACATACTTATCTTTTTCCTGCCCACTTCTTTTCTACTCGTCAAATCATATGAAATTGCTATTTCAATAGGTCAAAAATACTTGAATGTGACAATTCCTCGGGTAAGTCTAATAGAAACCAGTGCTTGCCTCCATTGAGGACTGTTGGTGTAGGCCTCAGACAGGGGAGAAAATGGAGCTGGATTCGTGCCACTGGGCCCGGGGACTGATGGAGTGTGTCTTCTCTCCTGCCGTGAGGACCAACACTGGGTAGTTTTAGTGGGACTTGGTCCTTCAACTCTCCGGTGCTGGCTTCAGGAGGGTGTTGCCTGGGAACCTGTGCCAATCAGGTTGATATGGGATTGGAAAAGATTAAAAGCTTATAGCCAGGCAGTGGTGGCGCACGCCTTTAATCGAAGCACTCGGGAGGCAGAGGCAGGTGGATCTCTGTGAGTTCGAAGCCAGCCTGGTCTACAGAGTGAGATCCGGGACAGCCAAGACTACAGAGAGAAACCCTGTCTCGAAAAACAAAACAAAAGCATGTATAGGCAACATTGGGGACCATCATAGATTAGCAACAACTAGGGGGTGTCTACAACCTTATTCAATGGATATAGAGAACAGACAGCCTCATTGGAGGTATGTAGAGGGTAGCCGTTCCAGCTTTGATCTGGAAATACCACCCTCTTTGAGGCTTCGGTAACTGTCACACCCACAAGGCAGGGCCAAGAGAGGACCCTGAAGACCCGAGATCCAGATGTGCCAGCTCTCTTGGTTCCTGGACCCTGGACGCTGGAGGTAGACCAAGCAGAGTTCTCCAGAGAACACCACCGGACTGCGCTAACACCTTTCCCAGACCCTGTAAACTATTCCTTCCCTTGTAAGTTACCCCACAAAATAAACCTCCCTTTTAACTACCTGGAGTGGCCTTAATAATTTCACCAATGGAGGTAGAGCCAGGACCACCAGTAGGAGAGGGAATAAGGCGAGCCCACCTTCCTGAAGCAGAGAAGAGAGGGGAAGGATCCCTCCCTGTTCATCGGCTTCCTGCCTCCGTCTCCAAGTCTTCAAGGCTGAACTACATGGATGAATCCCGTCCAAGTTGGTAATGAAGCCTGGCCCCTGTAGTTGGCAGAACCAGCCCCTGAATTCAGAGGAGACCAGAAAAAGAAAGGGATCAGTGTGAGAGCCGAGAGGCAAATGACCGCCTGGGGGTGGGGGGTGCTGGGAGAAGAGGAAGCTCTGGAGTTGGCTCCCCCTGGAGCCAATGTCTGCCATGATGCGTCTGATGCATCGGTGTCCATCATCCCATAAAGGAAGAGACCCTACTCTGGCCATCAGATCCCACGTGGAAACTAGGCAGCTTAGCTTGTCTGTGCTGGTTTGAAGACGGAGAAGAGGACAGACGACTCTGACAGCCTACTCTGAGATCTCCAAGCAGATTAGAGGCATCATCACAGAGAGGCAAAGGGGCCGCAATCCACCCCCACGGCCTGGGTCCTGACTCAGTGCTGAGCCCAGCATCTGGGGGTGGGGGTGGGGGGAACTGGACTGTAGAAGGGGAGCCCTCCGCTTACGGGTTCTCTCTCCTACAGCTATGGGCACCGGACACTGAAATGCAGGGCCGTGTCCTAGGCTGAGGCCTGAGGCAGAACAGGAACAGGCAAGCAGCTAAGCTACGTTTTCACTGAGCTTCTAGCAGGGCACCTCCGTTAACTTCCTCCTTTGTTTTGACCAGAGAACCGTGAATACGTGAGAAATTAACCCTGCAGGTCAGCCTCAGAGGTCTGGGAGTGTGGCTTGGTCAGTAAAGGATTTGCCACATGAGCAAGGAGAACTGACTTTGAGTCCCGGAGCTCACGTAGAAAAGCCGGGTGAGGCAGTGTACACACGTCATCCCGACACAGGGGAGGCAAAGGCAAGCAGATCCTTGGGGCTTGCTGGTTAGTCAGCCTAGTCTGATGGGCAAGAGCTCCAGGCCAGTGAGTCAAAAACAAGGTGCATGGGCCCTGAGGAATGGTACCTGAGGCTGTCCTCTGACTTCCACACACAGGTGCACACTTATGCACACACGTGCGCCTGCACACACACACACACACACACACACACACACACACACACACACACACACACACAAACAGAGAGTAAAAATGATTAGGTAGAGGTTAACCTTTTATAGTATAAAAGTATAGAGACGCCGGGCGGTGGTGGCACACGCCTTTAATCCCAGCACTCGGGAGGCAGAGCCAGGCGGATCTCTGTGAGTTCGAGGCCAGCCTGGGCTACCAAGTGAGTCCCAGGAGAGGCGCAAAGCTACACAGAGAAACCCTGTCTTGAAAAACAAAAACAACAACAACAAAAAAAAAAGTATAGAGACAACGATTTTACAACTTGATAAAGATTGAAATCTTTCTCCTGAGATTAGAATGCTTTCTCCTGAGGCCTCAGCTGAAGCTCTGGAATGATCACTGCGTACTTACCAATGTCCTGAAGCACCATGGGGAAGTAGATACTTTCATGAGCCCCCATGGTCAGGGTCACATCTGGAAGCCTCAGAAAAGCCACATCTGAAGAGACAAGAAGAGTGAATGCTGTGGAAGAAGAACCCTCCTGTTCACTGTGAATATGCATTACTCTCGGTGGTCAATAAAGAACTGGCCTATGGCTGGGCAGGAAGAGATTGAGCAGGAGATCTAGACTAGGAGGATGCTGGGAAGAAGGAGGGCGGAGTCTGAACTAGTGAGCGGAAGGATCCACTAACTGCAGACTAATTGTGAAGGTGAGTACTTTCCCTACCGCGTGCACAACCACACTGTCATCTGCTTCTACCAGAAGCTTCTAGCATCCCCCTTTTACTGAACCTCTGTGGTGGTGGACACTCAATTTCATGGACAAAGTTCATATTCTTTTTTTAAGGTTTGTTTATTTATTATGTACACAGAAGAGGGCGCCAGATCTCATTACAGATGGTTGTGAACCACCATGTGGGTGCTGGGAATTGAACTCAGGACCTGCGGAAGAATAGTCAGTGCTCTTAACCTCTGAGCCATCACTCCAAAGTTCATATTCTAAAGGACTTCTGAATTCAAGACCTGCCATAACAGGGAACAGACATTTAGGGCTCATCTCCAAATGAAAGGGCCCACCTCAAGATCCCCTATCTCCAGATCTTAAAACAGTGAGAAACAGCAGAGTGTAATGTGTACATACACACCGGTGCATATGGCCAGTTTAGGAAGGCAGCTGGCTTGTTGCCTATGCTACGAAGAATTTTGTTTCATTTTTTCCAGTTAACTGCTCCCACTGTCCTTTACCAAAGCCTCCACCCCGCCCCATGGTGGTCTTCTTAAAGACACTCCAGTTCAGCCCAGCAGCTCTGTACTCCTTCTTGGTAGTCAAAACAATACTATCCGCTAACCCGAGTTGGGCCTCTGTCTCTTGCATGATCGGTGCTGTATTTAATCCAAACATCTGTTTTCCAGCCCAGGGTGTGTGGCTAGCTAGCCTTTCTGCCTCTGGACTCTTTGCAATAATGACTTTTCCAGCACTGGACCAGGACAAGGAGAAGGGAGCGCTTTCCCTGGCATACCTGTTACGGTTATGGTGTTTACCTCCATAAACAGTGGACTGATTGGTTGTGCTCCCCAAATTCATATACTGAAACCCTGACCTCCATCTGGTATCATTAGAAGGTGGGTCTTCATGGAATAATGAGGACCTAAGCATGGAGCACTCCTGGAAATAAAGACACCCGTGGCTGGGGAGCCGGCTCAGGGTCAGGTGATTGTCCGGTCAACGTGAGGACCTGAGTTGGATCCCCTGCATCCACGTAAAAGCTGGGAGAAGTTGCACATGTGGGTGATCCAAGTCCTTGGGGAGGCAGAGACAGGTGGGTTCCCGGAGCCTGCCGGCTCACCCATCTAGCCCAGTCAGTGAGCAAGTGAAGGTCGCTTCCCTGAACGCAGTGAGGCTCAGTGAAGAGAACCTGTCTCCAAACTAAGGTGCAGAGCAATAGAGGAAGACAATAGGGTATCCAATGCTGGCCTCCGCGTGCATGGACACACATGCATGTGTATCCTCACATGCATGTGCACACACATACACACACACACACACAGAGAATCAGAATCCCCAGAGCGCTCTCTTCACAGCCTTCTGCGGCAGGAGGACACACACAGAGCAGGAGGAGCCTGCAGCCTGAACAAGCCCTCAAGGGAACCTGGTCACACCCCACCTTACACTTCTAGCCTCCAGAACTGGGGGAAGTAATTGTCAGTGATTGTTTTTAGGACACTTGGTTGGTGGGGATTTGGTCCTAGATACTGCAGAGGCTTCTCCTACCAGGATATCAGCTCAGCCCTGGTTAACTTTCATGGCAGGAGAGGAGTTCAGTTAGGACGTCCCACCAGGCTGCTGTGCGCGCGAGCGCATGCGCGCGCGCACACACACACACACACACACACACACACACACACACACACCAGGCTGCTGTGCACACACACACACACACACACACCACCTGCCCCCTCTATACGCCCGACCTCCCTAGGTCTCGTCTCTGCGGACTTCCTGTTTGAAGTGGAAAGCAGACGCATTGATCTGTCCCACCTTGACGCTCTTTGAACTGCCTGGACTCTCCTAAGACAAGAGCGGCAGGGCGTTTGGGAGGCAAAGATTACCGAGGTTGCTTGAAAGTTGCATCCATATAAACCCAGAGGCTGGGAGAGGGTCTGTCTTCCAAGTACTTGGCCAAACTCATCCAAAGCAACTGCTTCGTGGTGGCCACACAAGGGTTCCCCAGAGAATATCCCTCCTGCCTCACACATAGGCCGCTTGTACGACTGCTCAGCCACAAGCCTCTCTCTGCGTCTGTCTCGGGTGGGTAGAACACATCGAAAAGTCCTTACTATAGCACTGTTTATTTGCTCTCTGTTCTATTTGCTCTTTCTGGGGACTGAACTAGAAGGGGCAGCGGGGGCTGAGAGGTGGGCAAGTCCATCCAAAGGCCATAGAGATCCACAGCACTGACATCTTGTTATGAACAGTACCTGGAAACCCGCTAAATGCTGAGTGTAAGTAACTGTTGGAAACTGGAGATGAATGTCACCAGGGTCCTGCCTCTCAGGAGCTCTGGCAGTGGAGACAAACAGGGAACACTTAGGTGACGCGTGCCTGCCTCGAGTCCGAGGTGATCCAGTGGGTAGGCGCTTGCTCCTAAGCCTGACAACATGGCAGCCACAGTGAAGGAGAGAGCTCCTGAAAGTGGGCCTCTCATTTCCACATGTGCTAAGGCATGTCCTGGGCCACACCCACAACCAGACACTCATGCACACACCTATACATACACATATACACATACACACACCCATACACACACATATACACAGCCATATACAAACACATATATACACACACACATACTCATACACACACCCAAACACACCCATACACATACACACACACACACCCATACACACACATACACACAGCCATACACACATACATATACACATAACACACCCATACACCCATACACACACACATACATCCATACACACACATACAGATACATACACATCCATACACACACACACACACAAACACACACATATACACCCATACATACACACACACACACACACACACACACTCAAACTCTCAATAAATGTAATTTTTAAAAACTTAAAGAGTTTTAAAATGTTCCCTTTTTTTCCTAGGAGACCTCCTCCGTTATGCCCAAGTGCCAAGGTAAGACTACAGAGAGGAACTGGTGTGTGAGCTGGGGCCTAGTGGATGAGAAACTGAGACACGTACAGGTGAAGGAAGCTTGATTCCACGCAAACAGAGCCTGGAGGGGTGAGGGCCTGGGCATTGCCCGAAGTGGTGCTGTCTGACTGAGCCATGGTCAAGGGCACAGGCCCCCTCGAGAGCAATTTCCCTGGGAATCATGTCTACAGATGTGAAGAGCAAGCAGACATGTCCATGGGAGAACCAGCTGAAACCCTGCAGACTCTGAGGGCGTCGCCTTGCTGGAGTCTTTCCTAGTGATCACGCTGACTGGTAAGCACTGACTTGTGGGCAAGGCATGAGTAAGCCTCATAGAGTCCTTCCCACTACCCCAGAAATCTGCACTATGCATGTGCACCTCAGCTTACACAGGAGGAAAGAGCCCTAACCACTGAAATAATTCCATCAAGACCATAGAAAATAAGTAACAGAGCCAACATCACAGACCAGTGAATGACTCCAAATCTCACATCCTCAACCATCGTTGGCGAGAGGCTTGTGAGACCCGGTCATCCACGAATGACTGTGATTTCATAGCTGAAATTACATTTTGGTGGCCTCAGGACTCTTGCTCATCAGAATCCGTTAATTTTGCTGAATATTATCATAAGCTGAAAAGAACATTTACCGTCTACAGTCTACTCAATGCTGTTCCGAAGAGCGGCCCTCAGCCCTGGCTAAGTCACCAGCCCTGATAACAGGTAGGCACGGTACACTGGTTTCTTCTTGTCACAAAAGATCAGCCTTTTACCTCGTTCAGGTGATGGCTCTTCAGTTCTGTCCTTATTTTTCTAATACTAGGAACTGACAGTTTTTGTCAACCATGAGGGGGCAAGTGGACTCTAAGCCAGTGGTTCTCAACCTTCCCAACGCTGCGAACCTTTAATACAGTTCCTCCTGTTGTGGTGACCCCCAACCATAAAATTATTTTTGCTGCTACTTCATAGCTGTAATTTTGTTACTGTTAGGAATCATAGTGCAAATATCTGATTGGTGACCCCCAAAGGCGTCATGACTCACAGGTTGAGAACCAATGCTCTAAATAAACACATGCAAGTTTCACTAAGAGCCTTGTGTTAGTGAGTGCCAGTGTTCAGCTCTATTGTGGGGTACATCTGGAATGTTGTCTCCAAAGTCCATGTGTTAGGGGCCTGGGTCCCAACTTGGAACTCTTGAGAAGACCTAGAACCCTTGAGGGGTTAAAGGCCTGGTGGGAGGCCCTTGGGAAGGTTCAGACGTAAAACATCCCTCGACTCAGGTGCTTGAATATTTGACTCCCAGCTGCTGGTGCTGATGTGAGAGATGATGGTATCTCCAGGGGATGGCCCTAGCTGCTACAGGTAGATCACCGGGAACTGAGCAGGAAGGTTGACCCTGCTCCCGGTCTACCCTCTGCCTCCTGATCCACAAGCCACATCCCAGGCTTCCACAGCCGCACCTTCACTGTGAGCCAAGATTGCTCTCTCCCGGCTCAAGTTGCTTCCATCAGGTCTTTTGAACACACAAATGCAAAAGTAACTTACACCTTGGCTCACGGGTGGGGGTGGGGGGAGGGGGTGGGGGTGGGGGTGGGGGTGGGAGTAGGCTCTCACAGAGTCCATTCCTAGATCCTTTGCTTCCTGGCCTTGGGGTAAGCAGTTTGACTCCAACCACGACACACCACTTCACGACAGGCCCTAAGCAGCAGGAACTTCCAGAAGCGTAAACCAAAATAAACCCCTCTGTTTGTAAGTTGATTATCTCAGCTCTTTGCTATAATTAACTAGCATAAGCCCCAAGCCATAAGCCTCCTCTAAACAGATATTTGAAGGAATTAGGGGGTCTTGTTTGCTTATGTCACAAAAAGTCTGGCAGTTGGAGATCCAGGACAAGGATGGAGATCAGCAGTGTAGCAGAGACCCAGAGTTCTTATATATTTCTGCTTATTCTTTCTTAAACAGTGCCTGGACCCTTGTGGCCACTGGAAAGTTTCAAGAGCTCCAGGCATCACGTCTAAGTCCCAGACATAAGAGTGAGAAGATCAAGGTCAAACAGTATGTCTCATGAAGTGACACCCCCATGCCCCAGTGCACACACAAGGGAGTTTGACTGGAAAGCTCCACGTGACTTCTACATATCTCACCAACCGAAATTCTATCATGCCCAACTGCAAAGGGAGCTGGGAATTCTGAGGTTGTTGTGGCATTTCTAAGCTAGGCATGTGGCTTCTCCCAAGGACAGAGCTCCATTGACTCAGAAGATCCAAGAAGAGAGACAGGCCTGGAAGCCCCAGGAAGACCCCGAGCATGCTCTCTCTGAGTCAGATGCCTTGGGTGCCAAGAGTACAGGAGAAGCTGTGTCGGGCCACATGTCCCTCAGAGAGGAGGTTATGATCCTGCACCACATCTCAGTTGGGACAAGGAGCGGCTCATTTGAGAAACAGGACCATTAGGGGCCGGGGAGACGCCCAGTGAGTAAAGTGATTGCCACTCAGGCGTGAGGACCTGATTTCAGTTCCCGGCACACATGTGAAAATCGCGGTGTGGTTGGGGCTGGAGAGATGGCTCAGGGGTTAAGAGCACTGGCTGCTCTTCCAGAGGACCCAGGTTCTATTCCCAGCACCTATACAGCAGCTCACAACTGTCTGTAACTCCAGTTTTTGGGGATCTGACACACCAATGCACATAAAAATAATAAATCTTTTTTAAAAATTGGCAAAAAATCTTAAAAAAAAAAATAAAGTCAGGGTGTGGCAGGCAAGTCTGTAACCCAGCACGGGAGGAAGCAGGGAGCCCCTGGGCTGGGCAGCCAGCCAAGTTGAAGCAGCAAACTTCAGGTGGAGAGAGACTTTGTCTCAAAAATAAGGAGGAGGGGCTGGAGAGCCGGCGCAGAAGAAGGTCATGTGGTGCTCCAGCAGAGGACCCAGGTTTGGATCCCAGCATCCAAACATCAGGGATTCACATCAGGGAGCTTGCAGCTGCCTGGGACTCCAATTCCAAATAATCCAAGATGCTCTTTCGGCTTCTGTGGGCACCAGACATGCACATGGTATACATACAGAAAATCACACACGGACACACACGGGTACACACACACACACACACAAATAAACAAACAAACATTTCAAAAATAAAGTGGAAAACACTGTCAACCTCTGGCCTCCATACACATACTACACCTACACACACAGATATACAAACATACACATATAGACACACAAACACATGCTGCATACACACAACACACACACACACACACACACACACACACACACACACACACCCTGTATCCCTCACATACTCCATATGATATAAAAAAAAAAAACCTCCCTCCATCTTCTCACCCTCATTCTCTCTGAAAAACAAAAGAAAGGAAACAAGAAGATGAAATGCTTTAGTTTCAGAGAACGGTTAAGGATTTATCCCTGGTCAGCAGTAAGTCTAGAATGTTCTCTTTATACTCTTTCCTGCCCCTGCCCCTCTCCTGGCTCTCTGCTCTGTGCTCAGTGAGTACGCAGTCTTTGAACAGGTGATGGCATATTCAAACCTTGGGATAAGAGGCAAAACAGTTCTGACCCGCCTAGCGAAGTGAGCAGAGAAGGGGTCTCTGATTTTAAAGGGCACCTCCGTCCTCACCACCATCAAAGCTTCATCTGCCTTTGAATTAGAGGGTGTGCCCTCAAACCACGGCTTTCATTGTCCCGCCAAGGGCTTACATAGACTCGGTAGTTTTGATAATTCAGCTATTTCAAGATGGAATATTTTACTGAGTTTAGCAGAAAACTGGGAGTTGTAATGAAAGAAAAAAAAAAAACCATAGTCCTGCCTTTAATCTTATTTTGAAAACGTTCATTCATTCATTCATGCATTCATTTTACTGAAGCAGCAGCATTTTCTCCTTTTGTGGGATATAGTCCAGACAGGAATACTTGTCACCCACCTCCTTGGAAGCACGTGAGCTCTATCAGATGAGAAACAAGTGGGCAGCCATGTACAGTCCAGGGAGACAAGAGTATGCACATTCCCAGTCTTGATCACACACAGCTGGGCCACCATGGTACCGCACAAAGAGAGCCAAAGAAAGAGCATTGCAGTTTCTTGGAAAATCTGGGGCCTGAAAGACCACCCTGCAGGGGCATGGAGCCACACCTCAGGTCAGTCCTCACTTAAAACCGACGTGACCGAGTCAGTACTCAGCCTTCATCTTGAAGATAAAAGCATGCGCGGTGCTGGTAGCTAACACTAAGATCACAGGTGAACTCAGCTTCAAAGCAAATATCCAAACAAGCAATCAGTCCGTCCCTGCACCTGGAGAGAAGGCACCCCTGGGCCAGGAAAAAGAAATCCTGGTGGCCCCAGTCTAGGAGAGCGGCAATGTCAAAGTCAGACACTAGATGGCGATGTTGGCACAGCCTGCTTTTTCTGACGGTTGGGACCAGCCCTTGCCGGCTTTCCTGGATGAAGGAAAAACACACAAACACGCAGAGTACGCACCAGGAAATCAGTTTTATAGGGGCGGGGGCACGTGATATTTTTAATAGTATCCTTTCTTTACAATGAGCAATAAAACCATCTTCTGTTAGCGGTAACTATCTTGTTACAACAAAGGTGAGTTGGAATTTCTGGAGGGAGAGAGTCCTCTGGTCTTTTCAGCCTAGCTCTTCTGTCAGGGGGAGCAACCGCTGCTTCCTCACACAGAAGCCTGGAGTCCTGTGTTCAACCAGCTCCCGGCAACACTGACTGCCGTTCAACTTCCAAAGTGGGAGCAATTGACAGAGAGCCTTCACCTCTCAAATTGCCAAAGCTGGACTCCAAGAATGGCTGCCTCTTCCTCCAGCAACTAGCTGAAGGAGAGGATGCGGGCTGTGATACAAAGCAAGCTAGAATAGACGTCCTGGAATAGACGAAGTCATGACCATGCCAGATATTAGCAATGAGATTTCAAAGGCAATAAGCTTAAGGGGAGAGCTGACCTCTCAAAGATGCCCTCACATTAGCGTGAGAATTAGACAGCACAAGACGAGGAGAAAAAAGGAGGTAACAGCCGACGAGATCTGAGACAACATGGGTACGGAGACATTTATGGTGATATAAAGGAATGGCGACTTCCGAAAACGCTGGCACAAGGTAAGGAGGAAAGCGGACTGAGACGGGAAAATACTTTGGGGAAAGTGTTCAACCACATCTGGTTTCCAAACACTGTTCACAGCAACAGCCCCGACCTGTGACAAACGTATCACCGGTCTATGATGAAGAGGAAATAAGAAGTGCGTAAGAAGAGCAATAGAGGGCTGAGGTGATGCTCAGTAGTTAAGAGAACTCACTGCTTTCCCAAAGGACCCGAGTTCGTTTCCAGCACCCACATCAGGTGGCTCACAACTGAGTTCCAGGAACGCCAATGCCCTCTTCTGACCTCTGAGGGCGCCTGCATGTACTGGTGCACACAAACTCACTAAGATCATGTGCAAACAAATAAACGAGTCAATAGTTTAAACTGCAGCACGTGTCTTGAAAAAACTTAACTTTTATTTTCGTTTTTAGCTCAAACTTTACTATATAGCCAAGGATGATCATGAACTTAGGACCCTCCTGCCTCTGTCTCTTGAGTGTGGGGATATCAGGCATTCACCACAATGCCCACTTCATGGGGTTCTGGGGGTTGAACTCGGGTCTTTGTGCATGCTGGGCCAGCTCTTTCCCAAGTAAGCTACATGCCCAGCCTTAAAGATCTTACCTTTATTTTCACATTAATCTTCTCTATCTTATTACAACAGAAAGCTCTTTTTAAAACAATTTAAGCCTTCTTCTACGGTGAGGTCATACAGAACTACACGTGTGCTGTTGGTTTTGTTGTCAGGCCTTGTGGTGATCAATCTTGACTGTCAACTTGACTGGATTCGGAACCAACTGGGAGACACACCTCCGGACTATGTGTTTCCGGAGAGCTGTAACTGAGGAGGAAGACCCACCTTGAGCGTGGACAGCACCACCTCATGGACTGGGGTCCAGCCTTCGTCAAAATGGGAACAGGAGAGACTGAGCGAAGGCACCAGCACCCATCACTCTTTGCTTCTTTCCTTGGAACACAATGTAGTCGCTACTTGATGTTCACACCGCCATGGCTCCCCGGCCATGGAGGACTGTGGCCCCTCAAACCACGAGACAAAAGAAACCCTCCCTGCCACGTTGCTTTTGTCAAAATAACAAGAGGTATTAATACAGACCTTACTTGGTAAACCCTAAGCTGGCATTATTATGTATATTATGCTGAAATATTCCTGCTCTGGGGAATATAGAAGTCTGGGAAATTGAAATCTCAAACAGTCCACTGAAGAGAGAAATAACCAGTCAGGTGTCATTGGCTTATTCTTGCATCAAATGTCTGTAGTGCCCCTCCAGTGGTCCAGGCTTTTCACTGACCACTGTGGTGAGCAGTTATCACGACACTACCTTCTAGAATTCTCCAGCAGGAAGGTACAGGGAAGCCAAGAGCCTAAGGAACACTGCAAGGGAAGGGTTATGTTCAAGATGATGGTATAGTATGCTTGAAGCTATGCATATGATACTTTTTTAACATTTTATTTAAATTTGACCAGTATATATTTTTAGCACCTAGCTTGGATGAATAGGGTGTATCTTTTCTATAAAACGCAACTATGAGTGTCTGTCACTATTGAGTTGCTTTTTTTAAAAAAAGGAGAAAACAAAAACAAACAAACCAACCCCACATATCCATCCCCAACTGTGCTAGGGCATAGTGCCGTTTTCTGCCCAAGGCACGTGGCTGGCTCTCTCTAGGTAACATGGCATTAAAGGATTCTGCAAGGATGGACCCTCAGAGGTTGTCACAGGTAATATTTCATAAACATCTTAAGAAGATAAATCAGGCATATATACCCAGTCCTGGAAGATGGAGGACAGAGAGCTGGTCACATTGACTCTCATGTGACACTCCATACCTCCTGGGGCCCCTGGACATGGAGCTCATCTTGGCTCTTAACAGCATCCCTGTCTTGACAGTGAAATCAGTATGAGGGTTTAGGTACAGGAAGCTGAGAGGACCGGCCCCAACTTGGGCTGGTTTCCATGGTGACACACTGAGTACTTATTGGTCCTTTAAGACCAGCAACGTGGATAATTAAATTATTAAAATGAACTATATTTGCTTAGAATGTGCAGGGCTGACATAAAAAAAAAACCCAAAAAGTTAAAAACCCTATCACACACACACACACACACACACACACACACACACACACACACACACACACAGGGGTGGGAGGCGCCAGGGGAGGGCATGCCACATCCCACCACTACACTGAGACTTTCGGAAGTGTAGATAAGAGAATTCTTCTAACGCATTTCTAGGAAGCTGACTTTACAAGATGTTTAGGTCCCACGGGGTCAGTGTTTCAGCCCATGAGCAGCCTCTTCAGTTCTCTCACTGGGTTCTGAGTTCTCATCACTGGGCACCTCTACACATTATTTTACATTTTAAGTTCATTTCAGATTTACAGTATCTCCTTTAATATATCTAGTTATTTTTGTCCCTCTGGCCCAATATAAGCACACATCAGTGCTGTGACTAAAAGACAGTCCCCTTTACTACACGGTGGGTGTCTTCTATTCCTTGCCTCCCTCGGCTGGATCCCCACAGGTCAACCTTACTCAGGTCTGTAGGGCAGACTGTGCAAGGGATCATCCTGTGCTTCCGACATCTGACTAGATAACGGCCTTCCTAAACCTTCAGGGTTCACCTTAGGCAGCCAGGTTCCCAGGCTTTCCTTCCGCCTGGATTCTTTCATGCATGGATCAGTCCCCCACTGATAGTCTCCTCTTCCCATCATTCCATCAACAACTTCCTGTGCGCCAGCCACTCTGGGGATGTCCTTGTGCAGCTCTCTTGGAGGACCACCTTGGAACAGCCCTCAGGGATGCTGGAAGGCCCAGCAGGAGGGCCTGAATGAAACTGTTTCCTGTTGCCTTCTGTGCTTGCTCCCTCCAGCCCTCTCTCCTTTCCTTCCTATGTAAATTTAACACGAAGTCTCCAGTTAAAATCCTCAGTTCCTGGTGTGCCGTCTCCATGGACCCACACAAACCCTCTTGTGATGTACACACGTGTTATTTATTTATTGTAATAGAGAGTGGCCTGAGGGAGTACTTTCAGTGGACACAAATCCTGGAGTAAGAATCTTAAAAGGGTCTTATTAATAAAACAAACCTGAAGCCAGGTATTGGGGTGAATGCTAGAAGATCAGAGAAGCAGAACAAGCCACAGCTTCCAGTTGTGGCTCACCTTGCCAGTTCCTCAGCTGATCCTGTTTCCTCAGACTGGAAGCCTCTGTGTCCTCATCCAAATGGATCTCAGCTGAACTGTTGCTCAAAAGCCTGAAAGCTTGACCAGCCAAATACTTCTAGTTTCTGGTCCTCGCGCATTATATACCTTTCTGCTTTCCGCCATCACTCCCTGGGATTAAAAGCTCACTTTCTGGGATTAAAGGCATGAGTCACCATGCTTGGCTGTATCCTTGAACACACAGAGATCCAGGTAGATCTCTGCCTCAGGAATGCTAGGATTAAAGGTGTGTGCTACCACTGCCTATCCTCTATGTTTAATATTGCGGCTGTTCTGTCTCTGACCCCAGGTAAGTTTATTAGCGTGCACAATATTTTGGGGAACACAATACCACCATACACCCCCTTCTTCTTCTCAGGCTTTAACACGCCTTTCCATTTGCAGGGCTCTTCCTGTTGCGCTATGTATCACAGGCCTGCTGCTCATCTACTTTATAATATCCCCTGCTGTGTGAAATTGTATCTGTTTTTCCATTCTGATAGCAGGGAGCTTCCTCCTCCCCCCTCCCCCCACGCCCTTTTTTAAAGAATGAACATTTTTTTTTCATTTTGAAATTATTTATTTATTTACATGTATATGTATGAGCTTATGTGGAGTCATGTGCACCATGTGTGGAGGTCACAAAAGCACATAAGGTCCCCCCAGAATGGGAGTTACAGGCAATAGCGGGCCATTATTTAGGTGATAGGGAGTGAATCTGGGTAAGCAGTCTTAACTGCTGGGCTCTCTCTCCAGCCCTAAGGATGGACATCTTCATATATGATCCCTTATAGACTTACGGGAGACCACCTCTGGGATGGAGGCCCAGATGTCCCACCCACAACAACCTTTGGGTTCTCTAGCAGAACAGCTGGGTCATAGGAGGTCAATATTGTGCATCTGTCCTGATGGGACCAGTGGTGGCTGTCCACATCTGCCACAGTCCACATCCCCAACAGCAGAGCCTGGGGATCTATGTACTCCTGTGTTCGCGGGACATGAGCTCCAGCTTTGGAACATGGACCGATGTCATAGCTTTACCATTACAACTTTTGTTTTAATCCGCATTTCTTGTAAACGTGGGTGTGTCTGGGGATTTAATCCTAGGCTTGAGACTATTTTCTATTCCTCTGCTCATGAACAACAAGTGTCTTTCCTTTGAGGACATTCCCATTAGCACTCCTGAGTCTCTGTTGGTTCTCTGCTACCTTTGTCCACGATGATTTCCGCTAAACAGAGAAGTTCACTTGACATCATTCAATCCATCCACTTGAGCTTCATGCTTTCTATTTGGGGAAGTTTTATTTAAGAAGTCTGTTCTCATCTCAGAATCACAAAAATAGTCTGCATATCTTTGACTAACTTAGCGATTTTAGCATTCATACATTCAGGTGTTGCTCAAGATAGTCATGGGAATGCAACCAGTGGAGTTCTGATGGAAGAATGAATAGGCCAATAAACTCAGCTGGGAGAGAAATCTACACTCTGCCTCATACCACGTGGGTGAACAGACCTCTCCTGCCTGGCTGATACACAGAGAGAGAGAGAGACAGAGAGAGAGAGACACAGAGAGAGATGCAGCTCCAATAAAATGTATTTAAAAGAAGTTAACAACATAATTTAATACATGAATTTAAAAGTACTTATTTTTAATCATATTTACTACATTTTATTAAATGCTTTTTCCATTTCTCCTAAAATAAAGAATATGCTCTTTTAAGCCACCCAGTATATTGGACAAAGACTGTATATTGAAATCAGCAAGAGAGAAATACCCAGTCACATGTAAAGACGGACCCATCAGAGTTTTCTCAAAAGAACACATAAAAGCCAGTAGGGCTTGGAATTGTGTACCCCAAATTCTGAAGGACAGCAGTGAGCAGCCAAGACTACTATACCAAGAAAAACTATCCGCCATAACTGAAGGGAAGGAAAACCTTTCAGGATGAATACAGGTTAAAGAAACTCATGACCACCAAGCCATCTTAGAAGATGCTTGACGGAACCCTCCCTCCAGAGTGAAGCATGAACACGTCCTGAGGACTCTTCCCTGTCTTCTGCAGCCTGTCCCTCCCTTAGGATGAAAACTTCCAGAGGACGATAGTGCCGTCCGCCTCTGGAACATGGCCTGTCATGTTCAGTATGTGTTGAATAAATGAGTGACGGACAGTCATTGAGGAAGATTGAATATATACGAAGCTTTCCTTTGGGAACATTAAGCTGTGGTTTTTTTCAAGTGTGTTTAATAACACTCAGATCCCAGGAGAATATTGCTAGCACAACCATTTCTCTAGAGAGACATTTGTTTTCCTGTTGTCTTTCTTGAATGTAGGCGGCTGGGTTCTGTGTGGGAAAATTGAACACGTTTAATCCACACAAGAGTATGAACTCTCTGAGCCCTAGTAAACCAAGATTCAAGTATATGAACAACAAAAAAACCTGTTGATGCATGTTCTTCATGGCTCTTCCGTAGCATATTTACTTATCTATCAGTCTATTAGGGAAGAGGTTTCAATTTTGAGACCAAGGCCAGAGCATGCCTTTCCACTCACCTGGTGCCAAACCTTCATCGGATGGCCACTAAGGAGCATTTCCACCCGTGGCCCAAGCCCAGCTATCCTGATGCTTTTCAGGTTACAGCTTCTATGTTCCAGAATTTTTTTCTGGAGATAAACATGGGAGGTAGAGTGAGCTAACTATACTTATAAAATAATGCAAACCATTTTGCGGCACAGTGTATGGGTAACATTCTAGTGAAGCTTGTCTGGCTAGTCAAATGCTTCCCCCAGACCCTGCCAAGCTTTTCAGAAATTTAATTAAAAGTGGCTTTGATGGTGTGTATCCAAGGGAAACCAAGTCCTGGGGTTAACTTAGAAGAAATGAGTACGTAAGGCTGACTGCTATGATGGACAAGGAGAACACAGTCATGCTTTGAGACACTGGAACAGTGCATGCCAAAATACAGTCAATGGCCTGAAGCCTCGGTCGAGAAATACATTTCTTTGAAGCAGAGAAAATGAAATAATAAAAGGGAAAACTTTTCATCCACTATAACTTTTGGTTTGGTTTGTTTTTTTGAGACAGGGTGTCATGGTTGGCTTTGCCAACTTGTCACAAACCTAGGGGAGAGGGACATCTTAGTTGAGAAAGATACCCTCCATAAGAGTGGCCTAAAGAGAAGTCTGTGGGTATCTTCTTGATTTAATGGTTGACATGGGCCCACCCACTCTGAGCCGTGCCAGCCCTGGGCAGGTGGTTCTGAGTTGCATTGGAAAGCAGTCTGAGAAAGCCACGGGGAACAGGCTGGCTAGCAGTGCTCCTCCATGGCCTCTGCTTTAGTTTCTGCCTCCAGGTTCTCGCCTTGAGTTTCTGACCTGACTTCCCTTAGGATGTAGTTTAAGCTGAGAGTTGTAAGCGAAAATAAACCCTTTTCTCTCCACGTTGCATTTGGTCATGGTATTTTAGCACAGCAATATTAACCCTTCCTAAGACACAGGGTCTCACTTGTAACCCAGGCTGGCAATCTTCCTGCCTCAGTCTCCCGAGAGTTGTGTTTCTAGCTGCATACCACCACACCCGACCAACACAACTTTTTAAGGCGAGCCCTTCAAAAACTATTCCCTTAACATTGCTGGTCCCTGCAGCGGCCCATGTTAGGCATTCTGTGATCTAAATTTCAGTAATAATAGTTGTTTTAAATACATGCTATTTATACACTTCAATCAATATTCACACAATTCTCCATAGTGTCTCTGTGTATTGCCCTGGACTCTAATTATGTTTTGTGGAAAGAACACAGCTTGTGTTCAAGTTCAACTTGAGCAGGTTAAATTTTCAATTAGCATGAAGCTTGGCAGAGATTTAATCCTTCTGTGGGTCAATTTGTGATACTATAAAATGGAGCTAGGGCTATTAGGTTGCTATGAGGGCTGGATGAGCTCATCCATGGGAGTGTTTGCCAATCACCATCTGGTGTGAATGAGGCCAGGGGTGGGGGGTGGGGAGGGGCGGTGAGTCAGAAGCGAAGTTTAAGGGACACCAAGACATTCAGCATCAAAATAATATTTCAATAATAATAAAATTAATAAAAAAAAAATAACCCATGACCGACAAAGTGCCTGAAACTTCAGCTCTGGGTTTGAGAATGTGAAAGTTAGCATCATGTGTTTGATAAAGGTACAAAGCAAACACCGGTCCCCCGCCTGCCACTGTCAACTCTTTTCCAGCCACTGGCTTCAGAGCTGGGTTGCTCTGCCTCTGCTTCCTCCCGGTCCAGCAGGAAGCTGTTTACTCCCCGCCCTTTGCCTCCACCCCAGCCCTCTCTTCATGACCTCTCCTCCACCTTCCTTCTTCACATACCCTGCTCCTCCTGTAAGGGGCGCTGTAGTTCTTTGGTTGTGTGGAAGAGCATTTTAAACTCACTGGTCCGGATGCTAGCAGTATTTGGCGGCCCCAAAGGCTGTCTCTTTCTGAAAGCGACATGACACCTCAAAAGGGACGGCCCCTGAGGGGAGATGCCCTTGCGCCATCCAGTCAGGTGGTAAGCCCACGCACAGAACCTGCAGATGCCAAAGAAACAAAAAGGCAAGCAGCGTTTAAATGCGTGAGCTGCATGAAGCGGGTTAGAAGTCTGGCGCGCGTGCTCTCGCCGGAGAACTTCTTCAGGGTTTTCTCTTCTGTGAACACGGGGAAGCGTTGACTTATTGTCATTGCCAGCATCAACCCCCTGTGCTTACCCATGCTAGCTGCAGTTAACTGGATGCTCACCATCTGCTTAACCTCCAGGATTTCATTCAACTTATACAATATCCTTTGTAGACTGGAGTTGTTAGCCCACTTGCCAATCAG
The DNA here is from genome assembly GCF_049852395.1 of Peromyscus maniculatus bairdii. Taxonomy (NCBI): domain Eukaryota; kingdom Metazoa; phylum Chordata; class Mammalia; order Rodentia; family Cricetidae; genus Peromyscus; species Peromyscus maniculatus. Next base: position 71,161,426 of record NC_134861.1, read on the forward strand.
GAAACTAGAAATAATTCTTACCTATTTGTCCCTCCAATAAATATATGAAGTGTTGTTGTTGTTGTTGTTGTTGTTGCTTGTTTTGTAATAATCATGGGTCTATGCATCTCTAGATGCTAAAACAGCCCAGTTGGGTGTTAGGGATTGGATGGTTAAGTCCCTCCAGGTTTCATCATGAAATGTAATCCATCTATCAAATAAAGGGGAGAAGTCACAAGAGCTCCGCTTGGTGAGTGTTTGCGTTAGTTCCTTATGGAAGGACCCTTCTGTCCATTCTGACACACAAAGACACAGACTCCCTCCCCTCAGAAGAAGCCGTCGGTGTTAACGGTGCTGTCTTGGAATCTGAGGCAGAGCCTATACTGGACACCAGACCCAGTGGCTTTGCCAGTGAACTTCTGGCCTCAGGAACTGAGAAATGAACATCTGCAGTTTGTAAATTACTTAGTCCAGAGTGTCTGGCTACACAAATGGACTGAAGTTGCTGAGCTAAACAGAAGACAGATCCATAAACGATATATAGACGCTCACAGAATGCCACAGAGATGTGGCTATTGCCCTCAGGAACAATCCCAGAGTCACCACAGATCCAGTCTCACAGGAGAGCTGTGGGCCCTGACTTCACTGCCCAGGGCTCTGGAAAATGCCATCAGTACGTCAGCCCCCAGACCCTCAGGGCTCACGTTCCCAAATTGTCACCTGCACCAGAGAGCCAGTTCTTGCTGTCTTGTGCCCTTAGTGTTTCCCCTGACTCTGGCTGATACGTTTGTTTGGGAAAACATAAGTTGTCTGTCACTCTTCACTGTATGAAACGAAGGAGTGTGGGATCTGTAGATATTTATGAAAGAGGGGATCTGGCTCTTCTGCAAAGACTCATCTCCAAACATGAGCAGGAACGTCAGGTGATGTCATTCAAAAGAAGGACATGTGACCGATGCACCCAGTCTTTGCTCTTTGGTCGCTTACACCCTAACAGAAAGGAAGATGCGCACAGATGACCATGGTGCGTAAGAAATGCCAGCAGAATGACCCAAAGGGAATGCTTCTTAGCCAGAGAAGAATGCTTCCTGATAGGGTGGGGTCCACTCTGGCTGGAGATGGCATGGTTTTAAAGACCACACCGGGTCTGGGGAGAAGGCTCAGTCAGCAAAGTGCTTGCCGTATGAGCATGAGGACCTGAGTTAGGATCCCCAGCATCCACAGAGAGGCAAGACTCTATAGCACCCCATCTTTAACTCTAGTGCCCAAGGAGTAGAGGTAGGTGGATCCCTGGAGCACCCTGTCAGCCATGCTAGCCGATGAGCTCCAGGTTCAAGGAGAGATTCTGCCTCAACAAAGACATTGAAGGTGGAGAGCAACTGAGGAAGGCACAGGGCAGAGACCTCCAGCCTCAGCGTGCATGTACATATACACCACATGGGTGTACACGAATGCCACATGTATGCGCATATCCTACCTGCATACTAAAGAAGGCATCACACTCCAGTGGGATCTCAAGGAGTGGTAGAATTTGCAGAGATAATTAAGAACACTTAAGAGAACAGGGCACATAGACACTTGCACAAAGTACACTGACCGTGATGAGCCGTGAGCACTCGAATGCTGCTGAGTGAGAAAGAAAGGGCGATCTCCTGCATCCTGCAGCATCGAGGTCACAGAGGCTTGGCCGGGGCTGTGATGGTGGCACAGGGAAGGAGGACCAGGTCAACAGTTATACTTCTTCACTGGGGGTCTGGGGCTTGCTCTGGGTTTGTCTCCTCCATCAGACAGGAACTTTCATGAGACAGGGATCACATCTGCCACCCCTCCCCATCATGTATTCAGTGTCTTCTATAGCTCTGGTTTCAGAGAATGAGCTCGGTAGACATTTGCTGAGGGGAAGATCATTTGATTCCCAAACAGCACACAATGATTCACAATTAGAGCAAGAGGGAGGAGTGAGCAGAGATGATCCACAGGCCTTTTCCATACGCTGAACTTGAGAGTTGAAGGAACAGCTTGGTAGACAGCTTTTAACAAGTTTTTAAAGGCGAGTGAAAAAATTGTTTCTAGTCTATTAGAAAACCAAGCAAATGAACCCGTTCTGCATATATGTGTAATGGTCAATGCATGGTGAACTTTCACTGCAATAATAGGCTTTTACAAATTCAGTGTTAAAAATTGGCTGTGGGGGAAAATGGGTATCGTCTCTTATTTCCTATTATTTGTGGTACTGTTAGGACGTTGTCCGAACTGGTACAAATACTTTTGACAGGTTATATGGTCTGGAAAGAAAGGCCTATGTTCTCTGAGGAGCTCTGTCTCCTCACCGTTGTGGCATGAAGTGTGAGAGCGGACATACGATCCAGACTGAGAGAATAAGAGAATTCTCACAGAAGATGCAGCCCTGAGTCCTGGTTCACAAGGAGACACCTTCACAGCCGGGAGAGATGAGAAAATGGTCTTTAGGCTTTGAGTAGTTTTCACAGTCAGCCCTTGGTGGCTTGGGTTGCTATCAGTCTTTTGCTGTACTGGGGACACATGGTCTAAGCAGGTTGGAAGCTGCAGGAAGCACAGGATTTAGAGAATTGTGGGAGTGCTGGAGGGGCCACCCAGCTCCCTTGGTGGCCATGTGACAGGGAACGCTTTGTAAGTTAGGCTGCGCTGGCCAGGAAAGGAGCGATGGCATCCCTGTAGTTAACCGTCTCTCTAGTAGTGAATGGTTTATGTTGGCCATGTCGCTCTTGAAATCGTTGGGAAATGAAACTGAATTTGAGTTCCAGGGGCCTCAGAGGAAACAGCACATCTCAGGAAGAGAAAGCCACATTGGCATTTATAAGGGAGCATCCTGCAAGCTTTCGCATTGATACCAGACCCAAAAAGCCCCGTCGACGCTCACAGCTCCCCTGTCTCAGTCTGTCCGATGTGGCAGTAAGCCAAGACCCAGAGCCTCAGGGTGGGCAGGTGGCACAGGCCAGCACCTCTGGGGAGAGCATTGTCCCCCAGCTGAAGAGTGTGAGATAGGATTACACACACCTTACCAACTTGTCTGAGAGAATCTTGAAGCCTGTAGCTGTTGTCATGCCTGAGCAGTTTCCGAAGTGTAGCAAGCCAGGCCAACTCCATGATTCCTTCGTGAGGATAGCCAGCAGCCCTGTGTTCACGGAAGACTGCACGGTGGCACTGAACACACCCAGCAGGGACTGCACATTTGAGTTCTCCCCCCGATTCCTGTGTGGAAGCCCCAACCTTGGCGACAGTAACAGGAAAGGAGGGGTCTCTATGTCTATCTAGTGGCTGTTCTGTTCTCTGACCCCAGATAAGTTTATTAGGGTACACAATATTTTGGAGAACACAATATCACCGCACTTGTGCATTTTACATTTTGTGTGTTCCCCTTCCTGGGCTGTGGGTAAAGTCTCTCAGCCCACCCCTCTCCCCCCCCCCACCCACTGTGTGGTGGCTTGGGGGTGTCGGAAGACATCCACTTTCACATGGGTTCCCCAGGTGGATTTCCGGTCTCCGGGCATTCATGACACATGTCCTCACCTGGCTGTGCACTTGGGGACATGGTATTCCCTGAGCACCTGGCACACACGTGTTTCACACTGAAGAATTTCTATAAAAGCTCATCAAAATGAGTCAACCTCAGCTCCCCTCTGTCTTGGGTGACAACCCTTAAAATGGATGAACACGGTAGAAAAAAAAACTGGCCAGAAATAATCCATATCCCAGCCAAGGTTTCGTTTCATGGATGTACCCCGAAATATATAAATACATTGGTACCCATGACTTCGTTTATTTGAGCCTTCCGGGATACACCTTCTTCAGAACTAAAAACAGAATGCTTTGGCTTCTGAGAAAAGAATATTTTCCCCCTAGTAGATAATAGCACATTGTAGATGACCATATTTCCTCCTTTGCGTTGACTCCCAGCAAATTCTAAGGGGAAAAAACTTCTCCAAATTCTAATTCCACTTTGCTTTGCTTGCCCCCATTTTCCCCCATTTTTCCCTTTTTGTAATTCCCTGTCACTGGTCCTGATGGTCTTTTTTGTTTTTTTTTTCAAGACAGGGTTTCTCTGTAGCTTTGGAGCCTGTCCTGGAACTTGCTCTGTAGACCAGGCTGGCCTTGAACTCACAAAGATCCACCACTGCCTGGCTCTGTTGTTCATTCTTAAATTCATATTTAATTATATGGTGTTTCCTCTATACGGTTTATAGCACAAGATGTGGTATGTTAATAACCCATTTGGGGCTAGAATAGTAAAATAATAAGATTTTTCAAAGTGTGTAGGTACTTTGGACAAAAGAACACCCTCACCCTCTGTGAATGAAACAGGTGGGAGCTGGGAATGACTTCTCTCCCGACCAGGTACTCCTGTCCTGGAGAGGATAGGGGCAGCAAGAGTGCCCTGCTGGGTTGCCCTTCCCACAGTGGGTGACTGGACATCCCGCCCCAGCCTCACTTCATCGGAATTTATCGCTTGTCCTAGTTGGTTGTTTTGCTGTTGTTTGTTTGTTAGCCAACTTGACACTGGCTAGAATCATCTGAGAAGAGGGTACCTCGGCTGAGAAGATGCCCCTACCAGATTGCCTGTAGGATGGATGGCCCACTGGGCATTTTCTAGGTTAATGATTCATGTGGGAGGGCCCAGCCCATGCAGGGTGATGCCACTCCTGAGCAGGTGGTCCTGGGGTCATATAAAAAAACCGGCTGACATAAAAGATCAGCCCAGCATTGTTCAAGGCCCCCTAATGGCCCCGCCTCCTGGTTTTCTTAAGGACAAGCCATGGGGAGAAAGCCAGAGAGCATCCGTTCCTCCATGGCCTCTGCTTCAGTTCCTGTCTCTGGGTCTTTTCTGGGTTTCTGCCCTGACTTCCCTCACCAAGGTACTATGAGGTGGAAGTATAAGCCAAATAAACCCTTTCTCCTCCAAGTTGTTTTTGGATATGGCGTTTATCACAGCAATAGAAACCCTAACTTAGACATCGCTCAATGTGTGAAATCACTTTGAACATGGTAAATTCTGGGCCAGGCACTCAGTCGTTACTCACCCTCCCTGGTTCAGAGACTAATCCTGGAAGAGCAAGCTCAGAGCATGTCTATTCTGCGACCATCAAACTCCTAATTAGTCTGCTCAAATCACTAAAAAACTTTGGGATGTCTCCGACTTGGCCATTTGCAACGTGGCTTCCGTACCTCACTCAGGAGACAGTGACCAAGGCTGGAAGTGAGCACCTAGAGATTGCCATTTCCAGGACTGCTCAGGGATCATCTGCAAGCTCAGGGCAGGAAACCCCAGCAGCTGCTTCGCAGTCAGAGAGACTTGAGTTGGGAGGATGAAGCATCCCTAGCCCAAAGTCCTTTAGGGTTCAGGGGCCTCGGAACGCAGTGCGCTTTGCAGTAGTTGCCTAGATGCCCTCAGGGTGATTGCACTGCATTGACCACTGGGCTCCAGAAACGTAACTGCAGTTGCTTCTGCTACCTGCCAGAATTTGGCCGCTTTTTGGCCCTGCAGCATCAGAGGTGAAAGCAAGCCGGGCCCGTGGCTGAGGGATAAACAATTGCTGATGCTCTGCAGTCAGAGTTTGGAAAACACAGCTCTACAGTCACTTAAAGACAGATAATTGGCCAGAAAAATGAATCCAGGGGAGGCCTTGGACTGCTTTGGGTATGAAAAGAATGTCTCTCTTCAGTTCCACTGGGAGGGGTGAGGGTGGGTGGGGGTGGGAAGCAGGGGTGAGATAGGAGGAGAATAGAGACTGGCGGACGGTTCAGGGCAAGTCTGGCCAGCTTGGAGAGAGAGCACCCTGGAGCTTCTCTGAGCTGGCTTGCTCTGCCCTGCAGGGCTTCACTCCATCTTGGCTGGGTCAGAGCACCTTTGCACTGTTCCCCAGAGGGGGCTCCAGGTCCTACCTTCTCAATCAAGCTGTCACCTCGGAAGATCAGCCCAGCATTGTTCACGCCCAAGGATGGCCCAGCCTCCCGGTTTTCTTAAAATAACAAGAGAACATTTGCTCTCTGGAAGTCCAAGGCTGCATCCAAATTTAAAAAAGAAAAAAAAAAAAAAAGGAGAGGAAAGCATTCAAACAAAACTCTTGGAAGTGGGCTCCTGCGGCAACACACGGGAGGAAAACAGGAAGGCAATCGCCTGTCAGAAATAGACGGCTTCCTGTGTGGAGTTCCTCGCTGACCTCGGTGACTGGAGGCCGTCCATGTTGATTGGCCTGCCGCCTTCTGCCTTCATGAGAGTTCGCAGCACCGGACAGTTCTCAGGCTTAGAAATGCACCTCTGGGTCTCCAAGTGTCAGCCTCCACAGCTCCCACTGTCATAGATTATTTCCCCTCTCCTTGATCCACGATGCCTATCACAGGACAATTCCTAATCCTTTGCTTCATTCTCGTGTGTCAATGACATGGCTGCATATTGGAGACACTCCCGGGCACCTCAGAATTTGTGTGGTGTCTGAGCACAAGACAGAGCATCTTAGATGATGGACGTGTCCACCATCGACACAGCAAGAAAAAGATGACAGAAACAGGCCCGCTTCACCGTGCTGAGAGAGAGCATTCACCCGTGAGTGCTCCCTTAAAGCACAGCTCCTGCGTGCCAGCTGCTGGCAATGCTGTGCTCTGGGGTCATGCCCGGTCCCCAGTGAATTTATATTTTAGTTTGGAGAAATAGACGATAACAATATGCCCAGTTAGTAAGTCAATTACATAGAACAGTTGGACCAGGGGAGTTAGGAAGCAGTGAGTGTTACATAAGATAGAGTGGGCCGAGGCAAGGAGGTGGTATTTGAACAAAGACTTCATGTAAAGGAAGTTAGGCATTTGGGGAAAGAGTGGCCAGGTTGATGTAGCAACCCGTGCAAAGGCCCGGTCTCAGAACCTTTACGAACAATGGCTAATACTGGTTGACGTATCTTGCCTTCGCCATCACGAAAACCTCGGACATGCTAATAGTCATTCTCTGTGGGCCACAGAGAAGGCAGCTTTGAGCAGCAGGAGCAAGGATGAAAAGGTGGGAATGGGTCAGTGTCTGGAATGGGTGTGATCAGAGGTAGGAAGGGAGGCTAATGGATCAGACTGAAAATGAACGCTTTCCAGGATTCTACCCCCCAGGGAAGGAATAAAACCTGGAATTCCAAGGGCATGCCCAAGACAAGTCACCAGGCAACAGAGAAGCCCGGGCATCCTGGCCAGCTGCCCCCTCTTGCAGGGCTCGGTGACTCCCGAGGCACTCGTGGAATTTGGCGGAGGATCACAGAATCTTCCAGCTGAATTCTTCCTTCCCGGCTGTGCGTGTTCCCCGATGCCCTTCTCCATCACCTTGGCTGGGGCGTTTTCTTAATAACTTTCTGTTCAGAGCCACTCTGGAAGTGGATCCTAGCCAGGGTGAAGACTGATACCTCTGAAGATTTCTGTGTCCTCTATCATCAAGGAGAAGGACCGCCATCTCCCCCGGCTTCCAAGGGAACCCACTGTCAAAAGCCTATGTGAGGCGAGTGCTTCACTGAAACCCCCAGAAGGTCCCCTTGTCCTTCCTGGGGAAAGAGTCACTATGTCTCCTCCCAGGGTCCACATTCTCGAAGCTTCTCTTTCTGAGTCCCCCTCTTTGCCGCTGCATACTGTGTGGCATTTCGTCCAAGGCTTTGCTTTCTCCCATGGCCAGGTGTGTGTTCCCATCATCCTAGAACCCTCTCCCACTGGCCCCGTCACTTGGCTCATGACAACTCACCTTTCAAATTTCCTAACCCCCTACAGTTCTCACCTCTCCTCGTCGCTGTGACCAAATATCAGACCGAAGCGACTGAAGAGGGGACCGGGTTCTTTGGGCTCACCCTTTCAGAGTCTCAGTCCATCACGGCAAGGAAGGCATGCAGAGTCCATGGCACTTGGAAGCATGCATGGGGGCAGCGGGGCTCCGCCATCTTAATGGACCAGCAGCAGAGAAGTGGGTAACTTTTGAAGGCCTGCCCCTGATGACCTGCTCCCACCAGCCAAGCCTTATGTCCCACAGGTTCCATATCTTCCCATTACAGTGCCACCAGCTGGAGACCGAGTATTCAGACACATGAGCCTCTGAGGGACATTTTCCATTCCAGTTGTAACACCTGTTTTCAACCTGGGAGAGGCCCCTGTACTTCCAGAACATAGTGTTTCACTTGGTACACAGTAAGTGCTCAATAAAGCCCAGTGTCCTACAAATCCATTTGATGAATACATGAACAGAAAAAGAAGCTAAAAACACGGAAAAAAAAATCATCAAGACCGAAGAGCAGAGTCCCCACTAGGAAGAAAAGATCACCACAGGCTAGATAATAGTTCCATGTGAGTTTTTATTTAGGAGAACACCCCGGGCTTTGGTAGCCACTTTCTGGCTTGGAATCCAAAAGGAATGTGGCTGCCCGAGTTACCTGAGGCTGGCACTGGAGCAGAGGACAGGACAGCGGGGTGCAGCCAGGAGGACAGCACACAGGAAAGCACAGCTCCCAGGAAGAAGCAGAACTATAAACGTCTTGTCTGCTTCTCACTCTGTCTCCATCCATCCATCGCAGCAGGTCCAGGCCAAGTCACAGAAACCTTGTCCAAGACAGAGCCGTGGGGACTCTGGGAGATGGGGATAGGAGGTCAGGTGTCTACATGACAAGGACCCTCCACAACCCTGCACAACAGGGGTATATTAACAGGGGAATATTAGCGGGTGCTCTCCCCAGCTGCCGCCCAGTCCACTGTATTAGTCCCATTGCAGTTTCCTGACTCGTTTCCACTCAGGAAGCTGGAAATAATGGTTAGCAGAGGGGCACATTGCAAAAATAAAAAGTCTCCCTCTTTTAACTTTTCCATCTCCTTTAATTCCAGTGCCTATCCTTCTTCTCTTCCCAGCCTCAGCTGGAGCTCTGCCATGCCTCTGATCAATCGCATACTGGGGAGGACCTTCCTTGCGGCAGGATGGAGACCAGGGCCAGGGGGAGTTCTGACCCGGCGTGTCTGCCGAGTATGATGTCCTTCCGCAGTACCCTCACAAACAGAAGTGAGGAAACAGGCCGTCATCTATCATGGGATGGTGCAGAGGACGTTGATAATGGGAAACAGCCCCTGAGGTCACTCTTGTGCAGTACGGAGTCAGCTGTTGGGGGGCAAAGTCGGAAAGGGGGGTTCTTAGTGAAACCTGGCCTGCCTGGAATCTCCCTCCAATGAGGGCTGTACATTTGTGGGTGGGATGGAGTGGCCTTTTGACCTCTTGAATGCCCATAACCTCTTGCCTTCTGTGCACCCACACTTTTGGCCTCTAGAGGGCGCTGAAGACTTCTGCCCCTTCTAGACCCAACAAACCCATGGTCCACCCTCAAGTTAAGCGTGCTATTAGATGTAAGAACAAGTGTGGAGCTTCTCGGTGTGATGGTGGCTTCGTGGTACTTGGGCAGATCTCTGTAGTAAGGGAATGTAACATGATGGTTGTGCATGGTAACTCGCCTGCCCCCTCTTGGTTGGGGGTGAGGCAACCTCAATATGTCCAGACCTCCGAGAAGCATGTTTCTAGAGGTGAGAAGGAAGTGTGGTTGTATGATAGTGTTGTGTCTCCCCTTCTCTCCGCTGTCATCCAGCACATCTCCCATCATGGCTTCGCCCAAAGGAGGCTCCATCTAATGAGCTTCCCACAGAGAAACAAGGGCAGTCTACGTGAGGACGGGGCAGCTGTGCAGCCTCCCAGCTCCAGGGAAGCATTTATAAAACTCTCACTAGGTGCCCATGCAGAAAGATGCCAAGCCAAGTACATAACATTGTTGACAAAAGGGAGACCATGCCAGCCTCTTGCAGGCACATGGCCACCCTGTGCTTCCTTCAACATCACCATGGCTTCCATGTGGCTAAGTCCGGGGCTCGTGGCTTGCGCCTCATCTGACTTGTGTCGTTTAAGGTACATTATGAGATGCTGTTTCAAAAATAAATATATAAATCACCTCCGGGAGGGCACAGCTAGTGAGGTAAGAGAGTCATCAGATAAGAGTTCTCCAGAATTCTGGAGAAGAAAGGGCTTTGAGGAAAGAGAAGCTATCGTCTGGGGGAAATACTTCTAGGACAGGACCACTCTCCTTCACCTTCTGAAAGTACCACTCATTCTTTCAACTCCCACACCTCCCCAGTTCAAACTTTTTCCTGAATTCTCTAGGGTGGAATGAAGCGCTCCCTGTCTTGGGACTTGGGGGTACCTTGTTTCTAGCATTGTTCCAGCTCACCTCACAGGTCTGTAGTGTCCCCCCCACACCCTGTGTTGTTCAGGTCAGAGTCTTGCCACAGCTCATTGTATGGTGTTGCACAAGTGACCTACCCTCCCTGAGGCTCAGTGTCGTCTTCTGGAAAGCGGTGACAAGAGCCGCTCCCAGCTTCCAGGCTTTTATGAGAATTAAACATTCAAAAATGGGAAGAAGTTAGTATAGTGGACCCACGTGAGGGCTCTCAGCAGCCCCCCTCACTTTCTGTCTACTTGACTCTTTTAGGGTGCAGGCTAAAGCCGAATTTCTTTTATTTACTTTAATTTTATGATGCAGTGAGTATATATATATATATATATATATATATATATATATATATATATATATATATATATATATAGTTTCCCAGCTTGGAAGTACAGGAAAATTAAATCTATGATAGGCACTTCAAACCATTTTATTGACTTTATTCCAAATATACGATGTGTGACAACAAATGTTACAGTGAACTGAATATAACTATCCTCTCTCAGACTCATTTAACCCACTCCGAGGGGCAGAGAGATGAAAACGAGGCGCCATTTTTTACACAGATGTAGCCATTCTTCGGTGTCCGTGGGGGAACTGGTTGCAGCCTCTCTCTGCCAACCCATTACCAACATCCTTGGATGCTTGGCTTCCTCCTATAAAGTGGGTGGGGTTTACACACACCCCTTCCTACATCTACATGCTTTAGCTCATGTCTAGATGAACTGGAATACCCAAGACACTGTAGATGTTATGGAAATCGTTGTGCTGTGTTGCTTGGGTAATAATATCGTCATAGTATGTTGCTGAGGTAATCATGAACGGGAAGTCTCTGCAAACCTCTACATCTGGTACATCTTAACAAAAACCATTGGCTGAACTTGTGGATGTACGAGGCCCACCGTACACAATCTATGTAAATGTTTCATGTTTTGTATCATTAGGTATTTATTTTTCTAAGTCTCCAGGGGAGGTTCTTATGATTTTGAATTCATTTGAACTAGCTTCTTTTTTAAAAAATACAGAGCACAGGACCTTAGGCACAGTCTACTACTGTCCACTTCTTCAAATCCTGCCCTCAATCTTGATGACAAGGATACAAAGAACGCCAGATTCGTTGAATCATTAGATCACTTGCCAGGGCCGTTTCCAAGTTCTTGGTCCTGAACCCACCTGCCCTAGTCTAAAGACTGAGAAGATTCTGGAACGGTCTCCTCAGCTTCTTTCTGAGCTCCAGTTTGTGCTATGCTATTTATCACCCTGTCCTGGTCACTCCCATGTGCTGCACCCCATTCCACTCTGCTGTTCTTGGGAGGTGAGATCACATCTGCTCCTCATTGTGCTGATAATTTAATTGTGGACTTACTTCCCTAAGTATTTAATCAGGTGTGTAGGTGAAAAGATGAAAAGCGAAAGATGGATGTTTCGGAATATTTATTCAGAAAACAAATTAGGCTATATTCACCCAGCCTCTTCCCCAGGCATCAACATCCTCTAACTCTACACTGGCCTGAGACTCTTGGTCCCTGAAGATGAAGCCTGGAACTACAGCTTAATACCCATGAAATTAATTGTTTTTTCACGCCTAAGAGTATCCTCATCCTACACTCTGGATAAACAGGCACTGAAGTGGTTTATACACTAGACTTGTTTTGCTTCTGAAAGACGATCCTTAAAGTAACTTCAGACAACAGAAGGTCAACACTAGAGATAAAAAGAAGCAGTCATTATGTTTTTTTAAAACCTGAATTCCAGTAAATTAAGATGCTGTTGACAGGGCTGTAAAATAATCTTCTGCCAGTTGGTAATTTCAGAGTATTTCGGAACGATAGGAGTTACAAGAGAGATGCCGGTATCTGAGCTCATTGTGCCTACGAGGGTCAAGACAAAATAAGTAAGTTTATAGTGGCCACTGGATCACTGTAGGATATAAAACCCTGGATATTGAACGCTTGAGACAAAGAAATGTCATATTAAAATTTGGCTTCTAAATGTTTCCTAAAAATCTCATGTGTGGAAGGCTTGTTCCCTAAAATAGGAGTATTTGGAGATAGGGCTTTTGCGGGGTGATTGGGCCAGAAGTCCGTGGGCCCCATAAATGGATTAATTCACTTACAGCATCATGACTTTTTTGTCTTTGTTTTGTTTTGTTCCCCCTTTTATTAAACATAGATTTTTTTTTATCATGCAATATAATCTGAATGTAGATCCCCCTCCCTCTACTCCTTGAAGTTGCTCCCCACCTCCTCCTCCATCCAGATCCACTCCCATTCTGTCTCTCACTAGAAAAGAACAGGCTTCTAGGGAATAACAACCAAACATAACAAAATAAAATATAATAAGATAAGATGGAAACATCATATTGAAGTTGGACAAGCCAAGCCAACAGAAAAATAAAACAGCCTTACAAGACGGTCCAAGAATCAGAGACCCGCTTGTTTACACATTCAGGAATCCCATACAAGTACTAAACTGAAAGCTATAGTATCTATTCAGAGGCCCTGGTGCAGACCTGTGGAGGCCCTGGGCCTGCTGCTTCAGTCTCTGAGTTCCTATGAGCCTTGCTCACGTTGTTTTAGAGGGCCTTGTTCTCCTAGTGTCCTTCATCTTCTCTGGCTCCCCCACTTCTGCCTCCTCTTCCATTAGGGCTCCCTGAGCTCTGGGGGCAGGAAATTGATACAGACATCTCATCTAGAGTTGTGCGTTCCAAAGTCTCTCTGCCTAATGTCTTGCTGTGGTCTCTGTATTTATTCTCACCTGCTGCAGGAGGAAGCATCTTTGATGATGGCTGATTAAGGCACTGATCTATGAGCAGAACAGCATTAGGAGTCATTTTAGTTACTTACTTTTTTTTTTTGAGACCAGTAGTGTTTGGCTTTATCCCAGGAATCCGGGCTATCTAGTCTCTGGTTCTTGGTCACCCAAGCAGTGTCCGGTACAGGTTCCATCTCCTGGAGTGGGCCTTAAGTCAAATCAGACATTGGTCGGTCGCTCCCACAAGCTTTGTGCCACCACTGCCTTAGCATATTTTGCAGGTAGGACAGATTATAGATACAGGTTTTGTGATGGGGGTCAGCATTTAGTTTTCTCCTTCGGCAGCCTTCGGAGTGCCTTCCATGCCATGGACACTAGAATATGAGGGTTAGGGGTCTGTGGAGACACCAGCTCAACCTCTCCATGTTCAGTGAGTTGTGTGGATGTTGTCTTCAGCAATGGGACCTTGATGCCAGCTTGTGGAGAGCAGCCCATTGTCTTGGCAACAGGTTGTTTGGGTATTTCCATGGGACCCTTTCAGCCAACAACTCAGTTGGATGAAACCCAGACCCAGTACTGGAAGCTTCATTTGGTGACAAGAGATGGCCAGAAGGGGTTCCGTCCCCCACATTTAGAGACTTCATTAGTATCACCTTCCTATATTATTTTCCACTGCAGTAGGTTTCCATACTGCTCGTTCAATGCTCTTCAATTCTAGCTGTCTCTCTCCATCATTCCCTCCCTCCATTCCATCTCCTCCCCTTCTGATCTTCCTATAATCATCCCACCTCTTTACCCGATGCTCCAGTTCACCCATAAAAATCTACAGAATCATGACTTAATGGAAAATTAAGTGGTGGAAACTTTAGAGATGGCGCCCACCTTGAAGAAGTAGTTTGCTGAGGGCATGTCCTTAAAGGGTGTACCCTGGTCCATTTTCTTTCTCTCTCTGAAGGACAATGGGTGCCTCTGGGTTAACAAAAACAAAGGGAAGGAGTCATGCATGTGCCAGCGAAAGAATCCGGCCTGGAGACGCTTGGAAGATGACAGGAAGCAGTGGGGTTCGTTCTGTGGAGTTTAGAAGATCGCTTTTCCCACCGAGTCTCCCTTCTCTCTCCTCTTTCTCCCCCCTTCTTCCACGTCCACTCTTCTTTTTCTTCCTTTTCTTTCTTCCTTCTCTTCTTTGCTTCCTCACTCTCTTCCTCTTTCCTTCCTGATGGCCATGAAATGAGAAACTCTGTATCACCATATACTCCCTCCAAGATGCTGAATTTCATTCCTGGCCCAGAGACAATGGTACTAGGAAACCATAGATTGAAACCTCTGAAACCATGAGGCAAAATAAATTGTAACTCACTTAGGCTGATTTCTCAGGTTTTTTGTCACAACAATGTGAAGCTGGATAACATGAATGACAAAGGTTATGACAAGAGCTTTTTTTCCTGACAAGTCAGTAAGACCAACTAAGAGGGAACAGTCATGTGTGTGGCCTTGGCAATGTTTTAACATGAGCTCTTCAAACTTAACATGTCATTGGAACCCAAGATCAAAATTATAAAATAGTAAACCATTCTCAATGCTGCTACTCCCAGACTAACATTAACAAAGGTAAGGAGCCACAGACAGACAGACAGACAGTCAGGCACACACACACACACACACACACACACACACACACACACACACACACACACACAAAGATCTATCCTGGAGATGCTGGGTAGAAGATAAAAGGAAACACTGTAATTCACTCTGGGTAGATTAGAAGATGGCTTTTCCTACACTGGCCTTAACTGAGTTATGACCTTTTGCTAGGCACTTCCATGTCTTAAAAAAGTGACACTCCACTTACACACGATAAAAGGGGACCACATGATGCTCCAAACCAACTGCTCTTGATCTGTGAAACAGAGGTTTAAGGCCATTAACCCCAAATGGGTAAGTAAGGTGGATGAGAGCATCATGGGAGGAAAAAGGCAGAACCAGTGATCTCTATCCATGGTACTCAAATAACAAAGTTATGTTAGCCAAGATGGAACTTTCTGAGGCAGTGAATGCCAGCTGCACCTAAAAAGCAGAGAGACTGTCTTGTTGTTGTTATTGTTGTTGAATAATGGTTTTCAAGAACTTCATCAGAGCAAAAGAGGAAGCTTCTTCATTAGAAGACGTATCAGTTGTGTACCCGATAGAAAGTTCAAATAAACATTCATTAAAATGAGGGTTGGTTTCTTGGCCCTCAATGAAAGGCCCTGCAGCTCTTGCCAGAGGCAGCAGGAAGGTGATCTTTTGTGGAAAAGAAAACAAAGGTCTCTGGGCAAACTACTCACACTAAAGCAAAAAAAAAAAATTCTAAAAGTGTTAATCAACTAAAAAAGAAAGAAAGAGGGAAGATGAGCATCCTTGAGTGCTCAAAGATGACTTTTAAAATCTTCTCAACAGAAAGTGAGGTTAGCAAAAAAGAAAAATAAATGGGCTCAGAAATGCAAAGTCATTTAACCATATGGACCCAGAGAGTAAGTTCATGGCCTGCATTTAAATCCAGCATTAGTAATTTAATAATTAGTACTCATCAATGGCTACAACATGCTGCCTGCATTGGAAGCAGCAGTCTCAGCCACACTGAGGAAGGGGAGGGACCAAGGGCTCTCAGGCTGTAAGGTTGAGAGCATAGCCTGGGGCTTGGGGGACTTGAGAACCATTCCGTATGTGGGTGCAAGTGAAACCCATTGAGAGAACCGTTGCAGTCCCAGAGCGCCCTATCCATTGGCCTGCAGGCGCCCTACTCCCTCCCCTTTGGGAGCTCAGGGAACAGGGCGGCACACAGCCCAGCAGGCCAGAGCTGGCCTCTAGTCACACTGTGGCCACACCTCAGGTCCCAGCCACTCCTCACATCTCAGGATCACTTGCAGTCCTTACATTTCATCTTCAAAGTCAATGGTTTCCCTGCTGTGGTGGTTTGAAAGAAAATGGCCCCCGAAGGAAGTGACACTTATTAGGAGGAGTGGCCTTATTGGAGGAAGAGTGTCACTAAGGGGGTGGGCTTTGAATTCTATACTCAAGCTGCTCCCAATGTCATAGATCACTTCCTGTTCCCTGAAAGATGTAGGATTCTCAACTATTTCTCCGGCATCACATCTGCCTGCAAGCCATGTCATACCATGATGCTAATGGACTGAACCACTGAATTGTAAGTGAGCCACCAAAATTAAATGTTTATCTTTATAAAGTCACTGTGGTCATGGTGTCTCTTCAGAGCAATGGAAACCCTAACTAAGACACCTGCCCTCCTCTGTTTCTCTTCCCCAAGCTCAGGCTTATGCATTCAAATGCTATTCAGATATAATAAAAAAATACTGTCAAGACATCTCAGACACAGCTCAACCAAGAGGGGGAGTCTTCTCCACCCTCACGACCTGCAAAAAAACGTCACAATGAAACATGAAACCGTCTTTTTTTTTCAATTAATGCATGCTAATACAATGAATAAAAGACCAAGAAAAAGAGGAAAATGATAACACTAAATAATGAAACAGATGCTGCAGAATCTGCAAAGATCTCTGCTAACTGCAGAACTAAGGCATCATATGGAAGAAATGAGATGATGATCAACTTCAGGCTTCCCTCGTGATGCAGAACTGCTCCAGGATTGTGTCAGGAGGTGAAAGGACAAGCCAGTATTGCCTCTTCTCAGAGACATGGAGTCCACTTAAGCAAAGTTAGGTAGCTTTGAGATGAATGGACCTGCTTTTTACCAAACTCTGCCCCAACTTTCTAGATCTATTTGGGAATCATTATCCTCTAAAGCAACATAGTGTGTGTGTGTGTGTGTGTGTGTGTGTGTGTGTGTGTGTGTGTGTGTGTGTGTGTGTTTGTGTGTGTGTGTGTGTGTGTGTGTGTATGTGTCGAATGCATGTGTGTTGTGTTCATGTGGGCATGTACAGGTGAATGTCAAGCATGTGTGCACTTGCATGGAAGCCAGAGGTTGACATTGGGTGTTTGCTTTAGGCTATCATCCCATTTCTGGAGAAGGGTCTCTCACCGAACCTGGAACTCACCGATTCCACCAGACTGGTTGGACAGGGCTCACAAGGGGATCTTCCCCTCCCATGGTGCTGAGGTTTCAGATATGAGCTGCTCACCCACCTATTACATGGGTGCCAAGGATCCAGCTTTCACACAGGTGCCAGCTCTAAACTCGGGTCCCCATGCTTGAGTGGGGAGCACCTTATACACTGAGCCATCTCCCAAGGCCCCTCTTCCCAAAATAATTAAAAATAGTACATAAATTTACCTTCAGGCAATATTTGTAAGCTGTGTATGAAGGATAAATTAGTTTTGTCTTTAGATTGGGTCATATTCCCAAGATATCTCATTATACATATGCAAATATTCCAAAAATTGAAAGACAAAACAGTTCTGGCCCCAATCACTTCAAATAAGGGCTACTTAACCCCCAATAATAACTTTTTAGGTCCTAATTAGCTTTCAGAATGACCCTATATTAGAGCAGCATGAACAATGTTGTAAAAAGAAATGAAGATCACTGGGGTTTGCATAAGGAGCAGAGTTTATATCTTTACCTATGTAAACACTGGATGAGAGGGGGCGGGGTTGGGGAACCATGGAGACAGGCACATCCTTGAAGCTCATTGGCCAGACAGCCTAGCCAAAGTGACCAGCTCCAAGTTCATTGAACAGCCCTGCCAGAACAAGCAAAAAGCAAAACCAGCAAAAAGGTGGAGAAGTTCACCCAGCATCAGTTTCTGGCCTCCGTCTGTATGTGCATACATGCAGTCAGATGCATATGCACACCCATATCTTCACATGAACACCTATAGAAACCACACACAGAGACACAAGATATACCTCCAAAAATCTTAGTAGTGATATATCGCAGCTCAAGGATGTTCCTCTCCTCTGCAGAGTTTGACTTAGGCACACAGGGATTTCCTCATGGTAGCTCAAAGGATTCAGGCTCTCTCCATCTGGTGATGCCACCAAGGGAACCATGGCAGAAACAACACCAGCTCTTAACACCTCAGTCTGCAGCAGCACAGGACACCTTCACTCTCAGTCCATTGGCCAGCACCAGCTCATGGCCCCACCCACAACAAGCAGGGCTGGGGAATGCTGGGAACACATGGAGTTCGACTGATCTCAGGAGTGATTAGCCAAATTTACAGTACTAGTAAGAGCAGACCTGGTGTTTAAACTAGACCATCTGGCTTCAGAGTCCATGCTTTTAAACATTATATTGTGTCATCTTTTTGTTTTGCTTTATTTTATTTGAACAGATAGGGTCTCTCTCAGAAGTCTTAGCTGTCCTGGGATTTGCTATATAGACAGGAAAGCCTCAAATTCACAGAAATCTGCCTGCCTCTGCCTCCTGAGTGCTGGGAGTGAGGTCATTTCCAGCCACTCCCAGTTTTTTATTGCTTTTTAAAAGCAACAGAAGGTAAACTAATGATTTCATTAAGGATTTGTATCACAGAAATGAAAACCCTGCCTTGGAAGCCAAAGTCACCACCGGACCATGGAAATCAAAAAGCAAAGTGTGTATTCTCTTTTTTATACACCTGAGGTGGGATTCAGTAAGTGAGCTGGTAGCAAGGACCACCAACGGGAATCCCTATATCCTACCTGTCGGCAAAATCTAGACACAACTCCCTTCCTGAAAGGAGAATGGGGAAAACTTGCCTTGAGAAATGCAGTGAATGTGCTATCCTAAAATCAGAGCAGAGCAGCCCTCCAGACTCCAGTGCCAGTCATCAGGGGGTCCTCAGAAAATGACGGTCCCTTAGATGACACCGCGGACGTACTGAAAGCAGTTGGCAAACAGGTCCTCAAATATCCTCAGCTCTTTCTCACTTCCCAGCACTGTGCAAAGCGTATCTTTACACCAGTCTTAATTGCCGCATGCACTTTTTCTTCCTAACGCCCTTATACACTCGACACCCATGAAGCACCAGGACAGGTTGGCCTGCACCCAGGCACGTCTTGGCTTACACCTTTATTGTCAGTTCTGGTGTCCCTCGCTCCAACTTCTTAGGAGTTAGCTGTGTCTCCAGAGCCAGAGTCCTACATTCCTGTGGCCTTCATGCTCTGCAGTGGCATCACCTACACGCTTGTTGGTCTTGTCTACTAGCCTGTGAGTTCGGTAGGGCTGTCTCATGGATCATTGCTGCTGAAGCTCCTAGTCCAGCATGTACCACATGAATGCAACTGGTCTCCACTGACTGCCTCATTTAATCACACCTCTGGGGTCTGCTGTATCCAGCATAGCTCTTTAGGGCCTATCTTCTTGCACACAGGACAAAGTGATCTCTGGATCATGCAGTAAAAAGCAATAAGTTGAAGCTGGCAGCAGAGATCCAGCCGTAATGGGGAATTCTGGGTTGGAGCTAGGGCGACAAAGAGGACCCGGCTACAAAACTATTGCATGGCTTCAACTTGTGTCATCTCCTGTCAGCCTCCCCTTTGGTTGCTCTCACATGTCCACAATACTAGAGCATCTCTTCCCAAGGCTGCACAGAGGTGTGTGTGAGTCCGATTGCCAACCTCCTGTTCAGCTAGTAGATTTGGCTCTCCATTCAACTTGGAACCTAAATTTTCGGTCCACATTTTTTAGCAACCCACTCTTGGTGTTGAAGAGGTGTCTTATCAACAAGATGATCAGAACTACTGCCATCCACCGAGTACTGACTATAAGTCCTATATCGTGCTAAGAACTTTATGTGACTTACTTCATGTCATCCTTGCTACGAACCTTTAGCAAGGTTACTATTCCATCTTCACTAGTGAAGGAATGGAGTTTGAGTGACCTGCCAAAGGCCACGCAGTTAAAAAGAGGTAGTGAGGATTTAAAACAGTCTTTATGTCTTAGCCATCACATATGCACTATATATATTATATACATATAATTTCCAAGATACAAGATATATATGGAATATAGAGAACATTATGATAGTCAAAAACTTAGGAAAAAAATCTAACCTCAAATTAGATGTTTGGTCCTGATGGTGATTAACTTACTGTGACTTATCTAAAAGACTAGGAGTCTGATTGGACTCTAGATAAGTGTGCCGCCTTTGACAGACTCAGGTTGTAGTGAAAACAACCACAGACCTAGAAAACATGTTGGAAGCTGACCCCAATTAACACCACTGGGCACAGGCGGCTTGGCTGTAATATCATGTAACGACTACAACATCCTCAAAGCTCTGGGTTCTGTTTTCCAGGGTTACTGATGACAGTTTTGTTTTCAGAGCAAACAGATAGAATGGGCTAAAGATTCCCAATAGATACTTGGTCCCTAGAGGTCTCTATGATATACATTTTAAGCTATATGAACAAATACAGTCACTTCATTTACCAAACGGTCTGTCCATCATCTTGATTCAAAAAAAGAGAAAAATCCAATTAGGTATAATCGCCCAAGTGAGGGAAGTTGCTGAGTGCAGGAAAACTCCACTCCACCAAAAAGACAGTGAGACAAATCTACTTCTCTGTGGGTTTAAGAGGTCCTGGGGTGAACGGATTAACTCTGACATCTGGGCAAAGATTTGAACCTTTGGTGGAAGAAAAGCTTATGGCTTAATTTTTCAAGGCTCAGCATGGATCTTTTGTTGGCCTGGAGTGAGATCGGGTCTGCTGAAATTGGATTTGAGCTCCTGATATGAGGACCCGAGGGGAAAGTGCAATTATAAACAACTGCATCATATCAGTGTTATCCCTCCTGAGGCTCCAGTCCCAGAGAATATCCCAGGCTGGATAATCAAATCCTGTCTGACCAGCTCTGTCCATCAAGTGAGCCGACCCTAGACTCTAACAACTTTTGCTCCTGGTAACTGGGGAAACAATCTGTTTAAAGACAGTAACTCTGAGTTCTCCCTCCAACACACACATCTTTTAGAAAAAAAGCTTCTGGGAGCTCAGGAAAGTGAGCTCCCAGAAGAGTCTCCATCTTTACTTGTTACAGATGTTCCCACTGCTGTCTCCCTCTTTACTACAGTCAACAACCTCCTTTCTCTTTCTTATTCCAAAGCTAGCAGCAGCACGCATTCAAACACATCAGTGATTAAGTCAGAGAAAGGACATTAGCTTTCTTGTTAACAGTCCAAGATTATCAGACTGGATAAAGAAACAAACCCATTTAAATTTTATTATTTATTTATTTAAATATTGATTTAGTGAAAAAGGACACAAGTAGGTGGAGACCCAGAGGAGGACAAAGAAATATTATCATGCAAATACTAATCCAATCTAAGTTGACATCAACATGTTATGCGCACTGCATGGGTGTCAGCCTGTGGTGTGTATGTGTGTGGTACACACATGTGAGTATACAGGTATGTGTGCCTATGTGCTATGGGAACCAGGAAAAGATATCAGATGTCTGCCTCTATTACTCTCTGCCATATTGCCTAGAGACAGGGTATCCCACTAAACCAGAAGTAACCTGTTTCTCAGAAACAGACATATAGCAAATACATGAATAAATGATGGGTACCAAGGAAATACAAATTAAAACCACAATGAAGTATGACTTCATTCCAGTTAGCCTGGCTTTTCTGTCCATGACAACAAATTTTGGTGAGGTTGTGAAGGCCACTTTTACATGCTATTAATGGTTGTAAATTAGTACTGTCATTTTGGAAAACAGTACACAAGTTCCTCAAAAAGCTGAAAACAACATTACAGTATGATTCGAACAATCCTTCTAATGGTTATTCACCCAAAATTATATATATATATGTGTGTGTGTGTGTGTGTGTGTGTGTGTGTGTATAAACATATATAAAGTCAGTATACTAAGGAGACATCTGCACTGCCGTGTCCTCTACAGCTTCATCTACAGTAGCCAAGACATGGAAATAACCCAAGGGCCCAATGACAGACTGCTGGGGCAAACATGGTAGATTCATTCCACAGAGGAAGGGGATTCTAGTGTCTATGATGACCAGCACAGAGAGAAAACTACTGTGTGCTATCACTGATACATGGGATGAAAACATGTTAGGCTCACAGAGGTGAAAAGTAGAATGCTGGACACCTGAAGCTGGAGAGGAGTGAGAGGGGACGCGGGGATTGATTAGTGGATATAAATTATACTTGGAGTAACTTCTGACTGTCTACTGTACAGTAGGGAGTACAGTTCGTAATAACGTATGTTTTAATTCTTAATTTTTGTCCAATTTATGTGTGTGTGGTGTGTGTGTGTGCTCATGGGCATGCATATATATGCTGTGTCCCACAGCATATATGTGGAGGTCAGAGAGTAACTTGTGGGAGTGGTTAGCTCCTTACAGTCTGGCATGTGGGTTCTGTGGATGGAACTCAGGTCATTACCTTGGTGACCAGCGCCTTCTTTATCCACTGAACCACCTCACTAACCTATGTATTGTATTTCAAACTATCTGGGAAAGTAATCTTAAATGTTCTCCCTGCAAAATGTTGATGAGCCAGCCAGTGATGGTGCATACCTTTAATCCCAGCACTTAGGAGGCAGAAGAAGCAGGCGGATCTCTGAGTTCAAGGCCAGCCTGGTCTACCAGGAGCCAGTTCCAGTACAACCAGGGCTGCATAGAGAAACCCTGTCTCAGAAAAAAAAAAATGAATGAAGTGATAGATGTGACCATGATACAGTGTATATACGTAATGAAATTATATTCCATACATATCTATAATTACTATTTATTACCAATTACTCAATAACCATACTATTAAATTAAATTTAGCTGTGCCCTCTTCCCTAACTCTCACCCCCTGCCTTCCTGTCCCTTGCCATGTTTTGGCACATTTTCTGGTGGGTTTGGAGAATTCTCTCCTGTTCCCCTTCCTGGCCTTTTGTCATGAATTTGGGGGATATCATATCCTTGCTTTTAAGAACAGCTGGCTACCCAGGAATTGCTCCCTAGCAATCTTTTCTAGGGTTCCCTGTGTGCCTGTCAGCACAAATGCCGCTTATATATATATATATTTCCTGGTGGACATCTGCAACAGTCTCCCCAGGGCAATGGCAGGCCATAGAAATGTCACTTTACCTGTGCTAAATGACGGCAGGTTGTTTCTCAAAGATTCTCTGCTAATCTCCAGTCCCAAGGGCAACCTGCTGGAGCTTCCTCTTCTGCATCCTCTTCACCGTTACCTGTCTTCACTAGATTTTTTGTTCACATAGTGGGGGGTAAAATGACGTATCTTAATTTAAACTGGTGTTTATCTGGTTACTAATGAAACTGATGGTCTTTTAATATGTTGATAGTCATGTGTACTTCCTGAGTGAATTGCTTGTCCTGTGTTGGCATGCTTTCCAGTGGGTTGGGGGCATTTTTTTTTAATTCCCAATCCTAGTCTTCTGTCATCCCCATGGAGCTGGTCTTTCCATTCTCTGGAATATTTGGCAAAAATAAGTTCTTTATTTAATAACATGAGACTTACTTCTCTTCTCTCATTGCCTGGTGGTTTTTGTGTCATTCAGGTCTGTAGAAAAGGATGGGATTGTATAAATGGGAAAACCTTCAGTCTTTTATGGAATGGACAGGAGAGCAACGCCCTGGCCTCCGCGAAGGAAGGCTTCCTTAAGATCCAGAGGCCTCAACACAAGCCACAGACAGTGCTGTGAAGGTGCATGTTTAAGGGTCCAGCAGATGTAGGCAAAGGGTGCTTAAGCTCTGGCCACTTTGGCCATTGTTCTTTTTCTTGGAGAAGTGGGCTCCTCTGGGCTGCTGTTGAAGATGGTCTTAGAACAAAGAATCATCACCAGAGCCAAGGTAGCCAAGAGGTCCCCGTCCCACCCAGTTCCCCTTGCCCCCGTGGCCACCACCTTCCCAGCAAGGAGCAGAGGGACCTGCTGTGATCGCTTTGCCTCTGGTTCTTTGTTCAGAGCCCAGCCCCGGGGGTCTGTTTCCGTTCATCTTAACTGTGGCAGAATGCTCCAGGATGTCTATTCTTTTGGGTACATATGGAATTTCCTGGACTTCAGTTGATTGCTGGGGATGGGGGCTGATTCGATGCAGCTATTTCCAGGCAACCCTGCTTCTTCTTTCCTGAACAAAAAAAAAAGTTGCATTAGCAACATATTTTTAGGTGCCGCTACAGGTTCACACGTCGTTTCTTTCTTTTTTTTTAACCATACAATTTCAAACCATGTTGTCTTCCAAGAACAATCACACACACACACACACACACACACACACACACACACACACACACACACTGCTATCAATAATTCTACCATTTATAGTATCATTTGGTTATTTACTCTAGTTTTCTGCAATCGTCTGTAGCTTTCTCATTTTTATCACTTCAAGCCCCCCCCCCATTTTTTTCCTGTGCAATTTTATGAAGCTTCCTCCATCTTTCTCATTTCCTCCCATGTCTCTCTTTCTGGGTCATTATCCCCTTCTCCATCAGCATCTTCTCGCCATAGCTGGATGCCTCAGGGGACGGGGATGCTGTGAAGCTCTGCCATGAAGAATGGATGTCTTTTCTCTCTCCACTAACTGGCTGGCTTCCTCCAAGAGCAGCTAATGTCTTTGTTGCTACCGGGGGTAATTAGATTAGGTTACCACTGTTGCTGCTATCCAGTTCACACAGTCACTGGCAATAAATCTGCAACACTTGTTACACAACCGCGTTAGTAATTGATCAGTGGGTATTTCCTGAGATGGATCATGTACAAGGCAAGGCCTTGGTTCCCAACCTGTCTCTTACGTTGTTAGGAATTACTGAGTTGCCTGTTCGTTTACTGTTTGTAGACAGCCATTTCTTTCTAGTCTAATATCTGAAGCATATCTCCAATTTCTCAATGTTCTGCTTGCTCACGCTTTCTCTCTCTCCCTCCCCGCTCCCACCTCTGACCTTTCTGGGCATGCCCAGTTTATGACACAGCTGAGCTTCAACTCCCACTTGTCCGGTGATTCTGACAGCACTGAGGCATGGTCGTTTGGGTGCTTAGAGTGGATCGCAACAGGACCAGCGGCTTGGATCGCATCAGGACCAGCGGCTTGGATCGCATCAGGACCAGTGGCTTGGATCGCATAAGGATCAGCGGCTTGGATCGCATCAGGATCAGCAGCCTGGATCGCATCAGGATCAGCGGTTTGGATTGCATCAGGATCAGCAGCCTGGATCGCATCAGGATCAGCGGTTTGGATCGCATCAGGATCAGCGTCTTCTGCCTCCTTTCCACACATCCAGCCGGCCATGTCACAGACAGGCCTTTAAGGGAGATGAGCTGAGGACACACGTTCAGAAATTCTCCAACTCTCCCCACAAGGCCTGCATGGTGACGGGACATGGCCGCAGCGAACAGCTGTTCTTCAACCTCAGGCTCTGTTTGGATTGGAATCCTTGTGTTTTTCCAGGCAGATAAGCATACGGTATTTATAATTTCGTAATTTTGTCTGCACCAAATAACAGGGTGTACCTTAAGATCTGAGCAGGGTTGGAGTTGGGTTATAATTTCTACTAAACACTGAGTGCTTTCTACGAACAAGACGTGTGTGTGTGTGTGTGTGTGTGTGTGTATGTGTGTGTCCACACATATGTGCAATAGAAATTAAACCTAGTGCATTAGGTAAGTTCTGTATCACTGAACTACAAATCCAGCCTTCATTTATTCTTAAAACTATTGCACGTCCTGAGTGTTATCATCTATGCAAGAAATCTAAATCTCGGGGGGGGGGGGATTGTACATCTGCTAGTCATTCATTCGTAAGTGGTGGGGGTGGGGAAACACGGGCTTAGCTAACTCAGAAAGGCACACTGGCCCTTACTTTCCTGGTTGCCTGAGAAGAGCAACTTCAGGAAGCAAAGGTTTGCTTTGGCTCAGGGTGTGAGGGTGGGTACATGACGGTGCGAAGCAGGAGCATGAGGTGGTCACATTGTGTGTACAGTGAGGAAGCGGAACGTGATGAATGTTGGTGCTCACCTCCCTTCGTTCTCTTTATCCTGGACCCCCAGTGCACAGAATGCTGCCCCCCACCATCTTCTGTAGCATGGATCTTAAAGAGTCTTATTCATAAAACAAACGCAGAGCCAGATATTGGGGTTAAAGCTGGAAGATCAGAGAAGCAGAACAAGCCACAGCCATCTCACCTGGCCAATTTCTCAGGTGAACTTCTCGAAAGCCTGAAAGTTTAACCAGCCTAGTTCCTGGTTTTCACGCCTTATATACCTTTCTGCTTTCTGATATCACTTCCTGGGATTAAAGGCTCACTTCCTGGGATTAAAGGCTCACTTCCTGGGATTAAAGGCGTCAGTCACCATGCCTGGCTGTTTCCAGTGTGGCTTTAAACTCACAGAGATCCGATGGATCTCTGCCTCTCAAGTGATAGAATTAAAGGCGTGTGTGTCGCCATTTTCTGGCCTCTATATCTAGTGGCTGTTCTGTTCTCTGACCCCAGATAAGTTTATTAGTGTGCATACTCTTTTGGGAAACACAATATCACCATAATCCTCATCCAAGACCCCAGTGCACAGAATGCTTCCACCCACCATCTTCATCCAGGACCCCAGTGCACAGAATGCTGCCCCCCCCCCCACATTTAGAGAGGATCTTCTAATCTCTATTACCCCAGTCTAGAAACTCTCAGCCATATTCAGAGATTTGTCCCCTAGGTAGTTCTCGACCCTGTCAAGCTGGCAATCAACCATTGAACTTCACAAGTACCTTCAGCCGCCATACTATTCTGCTTCTTCCTTTCAAGAAAGACAGGGCGGAATTTTCTGGAGTGCTCTGAAAGCAGGCCCCAGGAAGGCAAGTTCACAGTGGGCTGAAGTTGCCATGAGTGGCGGAGTAAAAGAAAAGGTTTCTTAACAGTTGTATAGCCCCGCGCTTCTTCAGACCAGCTTCACTTATTTGAAAAGGTGTAGGGAATACTTCGTGTCGCTTTTGAACAGTGGCCCGTGTGGTCTTCCCCGTCCCTTGCCAGTGCTCGTGTTCAGGCAAAGCCAATACTCTCACACTTGTGTGCTTGAGTTCCATGGCCTGGAATCACTGTGCATCCTGTGTCAGGATCCACACGTGTGTGCAGCTGAAACAGCTTTGCTCTGTCATACACGTCCCGCTCTACAGCGCACTCTGCTTTTCTACGTTATGGCCAAGGTCATTCTGGTTATGGTCTGTGAAATAGACCTCCTAACCTACAGAGGCTGATCTACAAACATGAACACATCGGGACCCTGAGGCTCAGTGACGTGCTGGGTTTCTAACCCTACCATCCCGCCAGTACTGACTGTAGTGTGTGCTTGGTCTCCCTGTGTGGGTATCCTGGGCTCATGAAGCGTCTTGGCGGCAGGTTTAGGGAGGAACTCACATCTCATTGCTCCTGACCCAAGCCTTTTCAGTCAAGGACAGCTTCTCAAAGAGACGGGAGGCTCTCATGCCATTCTCTTCACACCAGAGGGCACATGTGGAAAAAAAACTCAGTGTTTGTGGGAGAGTTTCGCCACTCCACAACGGGTCTTGTCTAAGATAGCAGGATGCCAGAGCATCCCGATTACTTTCCAAACCCTCTCTCTGGCTGTCTTCTTTGGTTGCTCAGCGAAATCACGTGGGAATCTTCTGCAAGAACAAGGTCCAGGCTCTGACCAATTTGACTCCCCACCCTGCCCCCCTTCTTTCAGAGCGGGGTATTTTTTTGAAAAGTTTCCCAGCTGATTTTAATACAGAGCTCAATGTAGTGCAGAAGGTATCTCTTAAAATTTTTCTCACTAATCCTTGCCCCCGGCCTGAAATTGCTCCCTTGAAGTCTAAGGGACTGCCTGCTCTTCTATCATGCTCATCTGGCTGTGCTAGATCCCTTCAGCCCACATTTATCCCCCTGCTTAATGCTGCACTCACCGAATGCTGGCTCATGCCTTGCTCAGAGCTGTGTCCAAGTGTGCAATAAATATTTACAGGCTGCCCTTTGCTTGGATGGCTCTTCTCTCCAAACCATGCAGGCTTCTGGGATCTACAGTGATCCTGCTGTCACTCCTAATGAAGGTGATTAAAATGTTCCCCGGGGTCAGCTCTACAGAGAACAAGAGAAACTCATTCTCCGGGTGCTGAATCCTTATCAGTGAAAACAGCAATTTTGAGAGACTGTAACTGTAGTTGGGCTGTCTCCCCCAGTCTTTGCACTCTGTGTCTCTCCTAGATTTTTAAATCCTCCAGGGTTTCTGACCAGGCAGTGTTGCCCAGGGGGCAGAACTCTGGAGAGGAAGCAGGGAAGAACTTCCTGTCCTGTTGTGGCCATCAGTGCGCTGTTGGCTAGGGCCTCACCTTTCCGTCCTGTTAGCTGGGAATGACAACATTCTGAACTTAGTTATCACCCCTGCTCCTTTCTCCCTTGGGGATTATATAAGAATTCTTTCTATATAGGAAGCAAGTCTGGCCTTGAGCTTTTCTGGGGATGGCTTTGTATAAATATAAGATACCTTTTGTTACTGTTTGTGACCCCAGGGATTAACAGACAGAGGTTGGGAACCAGCAAAAGCTCATTTTTATAGGCAGAAAATAGCTGTTGGAAAAACAACCTAATGTGTGGAGCACAGTGTTCTTATCCAGTGGACAGAATTATCTTTCCCAGGCAGCCATGAACACAGAACACCTGGTGCACACGTTTCCTGACCCTTCACATATTTTGAAAGCAAGAGACCTTTCCCCTGACCTGTGAAGCCACGAGATCCCTGTGAACTTCTGTCTGCAGACTCTGACCATTATCTCTGACTGCTTCTGTGGGTGAAATGATAAACACTGCCGATTCTTCCTAATCAGACATCTTCTCCTGCCACCCCTCAGACCTTATCAGATCCGCACCCTCTGCTTCTTCCCACCAGGGCAGCCCCCAGATGGGAACTCTCTGGTGTCAGGGATGATGGAAGAGTCAGGGACTTTCTTGTTTTCAGCCCGGCTCTGAGTTGGGTTCTGTTGAGGACCTCGGGTCTCCAGACTTGATCCCTACCCAGGAGAGAGAGCAAGCCAAATCCACTGGAACTCTTAGGGCATGATACAGACTGAATGACCATAAGCCTGTTCTCTACCTGGAAGTAAATCTCTCCTATCAGTACAAGGAACTCGGTTAGGAAAGCTTCATGGAGGGCAGGAGCATGGTACGCTGGCCAGGGGCTCAGGTGAGTGGATGAAGGAAACTTGAAATGGATGAAAAAAAAAATAGGAAAGAGTGGAAGAAGCAGTGACCGGGCAAGGCTGGGAGGAGCACGTCCCCTGCAGGTTAGGTGTTGTCATGGGGCCCAGCAAACCAGATGGATGCCAGTGTGTTGCTCAGCAGCCGTGTGGCTCCGAGCAAGTTCCGTAACCTCGCCACACATCACTCTCCTCCATAGTGTCGGCTGGTAATGAAACTTACACCATAATTTGGACAGGAGTTAAATATAAACAAAGCACAGGCCTGCATTTATTGTTCCAGTGGTGGGTTTTGTTGTTGGGATGTTGAGGGAAACATGAATGTTTCCCCCGAAGGCAGGAATTAGTGTGTTCATTTTCTTTCTTCCTTCTCTTTCTCTTCTTTCCTCTTCCCTTTCCTCTGTTCCCTTCCCTTCCTCACTCCCCTCCTCTCCCTGGAGCACAGGGGATAAACCCAAGGCTTTGCACATGCTAGGACACACTCTACCATTAGGTTATTTCTCCGGTTCAGGAATTAAGGTGCTTTCCAGAGAGATGCCCAAGCCTTTATTAAAAGCCCACCTATCCCTACATCATCAACAAATCTAGTCCATGTGTTATCTGGACTGACCCTTTACTCCAGAACTGAGTAGGATCTTAAGCTGGGGGAATGCAGAGGCTAGACGGTGGGAGACCCAACGGAATCGTAAGCTAAAAGACACGGCAACCTAGAACTGTGGCCCCAGAGTCCCAGAGGGCTGCAGATAAAAAGTCTAAACGATTGAGACTTACAAAGATGCTCTGAGTCAACAAGAAAAAGCTAACAAGCTATTTCTGCCTTTCTGTGCTTGAGAGCATAGGGTGATGTGCCTAGCACCTAAAAGAAAATTTCGTCTGAGATTTGGAAGCTTACAGTGTGTGAATAATCACAGTCACCTCTTCTCTGCATTGTGTCTCCTCTGTTGGTGTTGGTGGAGAAGCAGGGTGTCGTCAACTGCACCCCTGAGACTTGAACACCCAGGGTGCTCTTGGTCTTCCAGGGCTAGTGTGTAACATCAGAGCTGCTTAAAGGTTCTGAGAGTCTTGGTTCTACCTCACATGTGAGTTAAAATCATCAGAGCTGATGGAAACCTTCTGTGATCACTGTATGTACACATAGCTCACTAGGGAAAGAGTTCTAGCCTGGCACTAGACAAATGGAGTTCGAGTTTCTCTTGTGTTGAACATCCGTGTGACCCTGAGAAAGTCTAATCTATCTCCTGTGAACCTGATGTCTTCATCTGCAAAGGAGAAATGCTGATAGTTATATAACAGTGCATGCTATACCAACGTATCGTATGACATATTATTATTCTGAGGATAGTAATCGTATTATAATGGCGTCTCATCATTCCACTATAGGGATTACGTGAGACCATGTTTGTGAAGTCATTGCCTAGGAGTAACAAAATGACTAAATAAAAGTGGGAAGATTGAAAAAGTACCCCTTTTAACCCCTTCTTCTTTCCAATGAACTTTCTCATAGTTTTTCTAAATACATGAACTTGGTGAGACATCCATGGGTACCTTAGGCTCCTTCTGTCCTGGTCACAGCATGTGGCCTCCTGTGCTGCCCTCCCTGGGACCGACCTGTCCCCCATTTCCCAGTCCTGTTTCAGAATGCCTGCTTGTGGGGACCGGGCTTTCTAAGGAAGGACGTTGCGCAATCGGCAAAGCTGATGGGCCAAGCCGGTTACATTGTTCTGCTGGAGCACGTTCAGGAATGTGTCACGGGAGGTGGGGGAGATGGGCAGAACAGAGAGTACTAGGCACCGGCCACCAGGTAATCAAATGTCCGAGCATTCCTTCTCAAAATCTAATGAGGACATCAATCTTCATTAAGTCTGAAGAGCTGAGGTTCCACAGGGGTGAGATTTTCTGAACTGCTTCAAGAAGCCAAAGAAACAATGACCAAAATTCAGGCCGTGGAGCTGGAGACGGGAGAATCCTAGGACATGATGATGTCCATTTTCAACGAGGATTTGCCGTGCCAATAGCAACCCTCCCTAAATCATGAGCCTCCAGCTCTGGGGGTGTTCCCAGTCCGGCTCACACTGGTCAAGAGAACTGCTTGCTTGTGGCTGTCCACTGTCTTTTCACTAACGTCTGGTCGGAGCTGGTCACCTGCACCAGTGACAGCGTTTACACCATGGAAATAAGCAGGTGATGTAGTAAGGCTATTTCCCCCCACCCCACCCGACAGAGTCATCTTATAAGCATACCACCGCTTAACTTTATGTCCCAAAGTCAACAAGATGTGTAGAAACCTAAAATAGATTTCAGAAGGGTGATGCATTGCTCTTGAATTTCCATATAAGCCACTGGGGGTGGGGGTAGGGGGAGTCTTGTATCTAAAATAGTCAGGAATTCTGTCCTTCATGGCTCACCATCTTCATACGGTATTTCTTTTTTGGGAGGGGTCAGAATGTGGGAAGTGGTCACCACAGACTTGAGAAACATCCGGGGCATACTTATATCCTTGCCATTGTCCACTTGACTGTGTTCCCTGTGAGTGTTTCCTAAGCTGTGCCCTCTGCCAGGTCAGAGTCTGCTTTCTCAGAGCATGAGGTAGCCCAGCTAAGGACATGCTGCTCTCGGCTTTCAGGGATTGCTTAGAAACAGCTGGATTTTGTTACACGGGACCCATTTCCATAGGAACACGTGGTTTCCTCTTTTTCCACAGCAAACTGTAGCATCAGTGGAGGAACATGGGCGATGAAAATACAGACAGGTGTAATACTGACTTCCAGAGGCCTCGTTTCTCACGCTAGTTTGTGGCTGTAACTGATCGTTTTCATCATTCTTTTCCTTCACTTTCTTAGATGCCAAGAGGAGAGGAAAGGGAGTGAAAATGAGCATTATGTAGCATCCACTGTTTATTAGGAAAGTATCATTTAATTATCGTAGCCACCGTGCAAGGATGCTACCCTGATTTGCACATTTCCGGAGAAGGGAAGTTGAGAGGGATACGTGATTGCGCTAGCCACTTAGTTCACTTTGGCTTGCTAGAAAAGAAATGGGTTAGGGGCTGGAGAGATGGCTCAGTGGTTAAGAGCACATGTTGCTCTTCCAGAAGGACCTAGGTGAATTCCTAGCACCCACGTGTGTGCTCACATGCACACACAAACACACACACGGGGGTGGGGGGAAGAATATAAATAAATGTAATTTAAAAATTAAAAGGAAATGATAATTATGGTGATGTCTGTTCGGCTGGAATCTCCGGCTCACTCCTACTTGATCAGGCCATTCTTCCCTCTGAGAAAAACTGCCCAAAAGTCCAGTTCCGCATTGGCAGCAGCGGCGGCTCCTCCCCGAAAGCTGCTAGCTTCTCAAGATTCCACCTAAAAGGGTACCATACTTGGGTACAAACCCAGCCTGTGGCAGACATGGCGCCATCCCTCCACTATAGGGTATTTAAGCCCCCTCCTTTAGACCGGCCATGTGATTTTTCTCCAGTCCCCATCCCCCTCCCCCTTCCCCTCCTCAATCTCTGGATCTGGAGGGTCACTCGAGAGTGCTTTATTAAAAGTTTGGCTTGATCTGGCTTACCGTGTCAGCAGAGAAACCTATTATAGGGGTACAGAAAACCTATCAATGTCCACTCCAGTAAATTCACAGTGAGAGAAGATACTTGACCAACTTTCCTGGAGATATAGCCTAGCAGTTCACACTGGTGTCTTGTCTGGAGGGCAGTGTTCCATTCTATGTTTGGGACTTCAACTCACTCCCTGTGGTTTCCTGGACTACATCTCAATACCAGAACCTTGTGCTTTGAAGTTGTGGTGACAGTCGTACCCCTGATGCTCAAGCTTCCCTTTCTTAGAGTTCTTCAGGAGTTTGTCAATGGATTTCTTCATAAGATCTACACAGAGCAACTGGGATGGGCAGAACAGCCTTCAGCTTGGCTTGCTTGCTTGTTTTGGATTCTGTATGAGATAATGAAGAGATATTGCATTAATTATTGCACACTATCCTTTTATATATTCATGCTTCCCTGCATCTCAGTTTCTCCCGGGCAATAATTAATTTAATATGCTTTTTAAAACTTGTGGCTACATGAATAATAGATATTCACAATTGGAATATGTTGAGAAATTGTAATACAAAATGTTACAAACATAGGAAATCATTTTTAATTGTGTATTTTAAAAATTGATGCCTTAGGAAAATAACATTGGTACTCAAATATTTTTAATATATATAAAATTATATGAGATAGTAAATAAAATATCTCTTGAAGTTTTCTTTCATAATCCTGGAGTATAAGAAAAACGAGAAGAAGAAAACATGCCTGTATGTATTCTCCATGCTTGGCTATGAATCATTGTATAAACACACATGGAAATGTATGCAGTTGGACAGACAGAACTCATCCATCTGACTCAAAAGAAAAGACTAAAAGGACATATTTTGAATTTGACAGTATTTTGGAGATAATTGAAGCCATGAGAATGGATGGGATTACCAAGTAAAAATATAGAGAGTAAGAATAAGGCACGTTCTAACATGGAACCTAGGGAATTTCTTACCTTTAAAAGACACCCCAAATCTCCAGCATCCTGGGCCATTCTGGAAGCATTCTAACCTCCCATCTCCTAGGAAAGTTTGGGGTCAGAAAACAGGCATCACTGACATGTCAGATCATGTTGGAGGGTTTTGTTTGTTTGTTTGTTTGTTTGTTTTGTTTTGTTTTGTTTTTGTTACTAGTGAGATAACTGGATCCTGGGGAAACTGAAATTGTCTAAAAACAATATGAGAGAATTCAAAATTCTGTGTAGGATGCAGAAACAGTGAGGGAAGATTCCAGGGAGACCTGCTGTGATGGTCTGAATGACAATGGCCCCCATAGGCTCATAGGGAGTGGCATTCTTTGAAAGGATTAGGACATGTGGTCTTGCTGGAGTGGGTGTGGCCTTATTGGAGGAGGTGTATTACAAGGGGTGGGCTTTGAGGTTTCAGAAGGTCAAGCCAGGCCTAGTGGCTCACTCTCTTCTCCTCTGCCTGCTGATCCAGTTGTAGAACTTCCGGCTCCTTCTCCAGCACCATGTCTGTCTGCATTCCCCCAGGCTGCCCACCAGGATGACAATGAACTACACCTCTGAACCATAAGGCAGACCCAGTTAAATGCTTTTCTTTATAATAGTTGCCATGGTCATGGTGTTTCTTCACAGCAACAGAAACCCTAACTAAGACACCTGCTATTGGAATTAACAGGGTGAAATAGCATAAATATGCTAGCAAATGTATGGAAAAATATGAATGTAATATATTAAAAATAGATTATTTTAAGAAAATAGAATTAAAAACAGAAGATAATTATAGAACTGAAAGATATTGTGTCTAAGTTATTAGTAGTTTTAAGAACAGGACTGGAGTCACAAAGGAAAGATTAGTTGATGTAAATAAAGAGCAAGGAAGATTATTCATCCTGGACTGGGGGCGGGGGGTGGATCAGTTGGGAAAATACTTGCCACCCAGGCATGAGGACCTGAGTCCCATCCCCAGCACCAACGTAAGAGGCAGGTCAGTGGTACATGCAAATGTAGCACTGGGTGGGAAGGGAGAATCCCAGGATCTTTCTGTCCAGCCAGTCTTGCCAAGTTGGTTAAATCCAGGTTCACTTGGAGATCCTGTCTCAAAAAATAAGATGCAGAGCAGCTGAGTAAGATACTCAACATTTACCTCTGGGCCCCACATATATTTCTGCACACATATGTACACATATGCAAAAAATACACAAGTTGAGTGCAAAGGAGGAAAAGTGAAAATGGTATTAATAAGCGTGGAATAACAGTGAGTTTATGACATACACACAACAGAAGTCCCAGGAGGGAGGAGGCTGAACAGTAGACAGCACCAAATACTTGAAGAAATAGTGAGTGAAGCCTGCAGAAAGGGTTCAGTGATTAAGAGTGTTTGCTGCTCCCAGAGGACCACACAGTTCAGTTCCCAGCATCGAGGTTGGGTGGCTCACAACCACTTGTAACTTCAGTTACAGAGCATCAAACTCGCTCTTCCACTTCCCTAGGTACCCACACTCCTGTGGCATACACTCACACAGACACACAGACATAGACATAAACAAACAACCTGTTATAGAAGAAATACTGATGCAAACTTTCCAAGTTTTATGAAAAGATCAACCTATGGGGCTGGAAATTCCCCGAACCCTATTCTCTCTGATGATAAGGAAAACAACCCCTTAAACACATAAGAGTAACATCAATGGGACATAAACAGAAGGAAAATATCTTTAAAAGCAGACCCAAAAATAAATGACTGACTTCTCACCAGAAACTCTACAAATAAGAAAGTATCCCAGAAGACACTGGAACAATGTCCGTAAGGTAAATAACCAGCAGCACAGACTTCTACATCCTGCCAGAATAAAGACATTGTCAGAAAGCTGAGGGAATTAACTGCAAGGTGATCTGCCTTACAGTAGACACTACCCATAATGCTTCAGTATAATGAGAGATGATCACAGGTAGAAACCTGGACATGCATGAAGGAAGAAATAGCCAGGAAAACAGTGTGTTTCCGGTCTCCAGCCAGTATCTAAGGGACTTAAAAGTTGTCCCTCTATCCTACCAAGAAGAATCTGAAGAAACTCAAACACTCCTAGCTGACTTATCAGAGAGGTGAGGGCACAGAGCAAGCTGTCGCTCCTGAAATTGAAAAGCCAGAGAAATACAGAGCTATAGCTCATCCGTGCGGAAGCCACCTTGGAAACCAGTTCCGCTACTGCGATAGGAAGATCTACAAAACCTTTGACTAAATCATGAAGACTCCACGAACAACACAGGGTTAGAGACTCTAGAGAGACCCAGTCACAGCAGGGCTTCCACGCCTGTTTCCCTCGTGAGGTGGGTGGGGTGGGTGGGGGTGTCTACCAGGTCCTCACAGTAAATATCAGAGATGTTCCCTTGTGTTTCTGGCAGAGAGGGAAGGTGTGGAACTGTTTTGAACCATTCCAGAGCACCATTCTTTATAACAAGAGCTGAGTAAAGTTTTTTTAGTAGCACCTTCTCTGCGAGCGCTTCATCAGAGCCTAACTGACCCAGAGGAAGAGAAATGCCCGTCTCCAGTCAGCTCTAGTCTTTTACATGGAGGAAGGGAAACATTGGCTCTCTATAGCCATATCCTGTCTCCTGTGGTGTGAGGGGCCACAAAACTGAAAAGACAAGGAGCATAGACCGAAGAAACAAACTAGCATCGGAACCAATCAGGTAGGTTGCTTTGTTGGATTAAGATGTCAGGTTCAATGCTGACTCTGCGAACAAGAAGAGTCGGGATAACAAAGAAAGGAGACTAAGAAACCACAAAGGCTTTCCAGACTGGAAAGTGTGAAGAGAGAGGAAAATTCCCTGTAAAGAAGGAAGCGTCACATGGTTCCACCCTGGCTCTCCAGAAGCCCCAACCAAATGGATAGCCAGGCAGCTCCATCACAAATGGACTGGTAGTCTTACCCACAGGGCAAGCTTACTGTCCTCACAAGCCTTATGTCCAGTTGGGGGTGCCGGTGGGACACTGGGACCTTCAGTGTGACGGGTCAGCAGCAGAGAAAAGATCATATTCGGTTTGTTGTTCGGCACGTGCCAGGGGGCTGTGGGCTGGATGCCATTTGAGAAAGAACTTCAGTCACCCTAAGGGGTTAATAACAAGGAGTAATCCTAAGTCAGGAAGCCTGTAGATAACCTGCTACAGTTCCAGGGTGGGAATCAGCCACAGGAGGCAGTTAGGAGAAGGGGAGGGCCAGGCACCAGGGGGATGAAAAGTTCAGGTGGCAGGTGTCTCAACTCAGGCTATGGTGGGTAGAACACTGGGACTAAAGGTTGAATTCACTACCTGAGGATAACTCCAGGGTCTGATAGCCCCAAACCCGAGGTCAATGGATAGCCCGACCACTGGGTCCACCAACCCGCTATGAAGTTCACTGTCAAATGGACTAAGAACTCTACTTCCGCAGCTTCATCCCTCCATCCGGGAGTTTAATATTGAGCAGGTTTGGAAAGCATGGTTTACTTGTACAGTTTTCAGGGATGTTGGCTTCCTTCTCCCACATCCAGGGCTCTTGGGGCAACATCCCCTCCCCCCCCCCGCCCCCGCATGAGCCACCCTGGGGTGTGTGGTCTAGGAAATCTTAGGAGTAAGAACAAATCAGCTTGCAAAGCTAAGTGAGGCTGGCAGATGCTTCTCGCACACAAAGAAGGGATGTTTCTGTAGGGAGGAGATGCTCCAGTGTGCATGTGAATGCTGACTGATCAGAGGTGAACAGCAGCCTAAACCTCCCCAAAGACAAGTCTGCAATGTCACCTGCCTCTCCATATATTTAAATATATATTTAATATATAATAACATTTAATATATTTAATGGTGTGTGTGTTTGTCTGTGTTTGTGTCAGTGTGTCTTCATGGGTTTGGGTGTGTTCACATTAAGTGCGGGTTTCTGAAGAGGTTGAAAGGGTACGTGAGATTCCCTGGAGCTGAAGTTACAAAGAAGGCTTTGAGTCATCCAACATGGGTGCTAGGATCTGAACTCAGCTCCTCTGGAATAGAACAGTACATGCTCTTAACCACTGAGACATATCTCCAGCTCCCATGCATCCTTCTAAAAATACTTATTATTACTATTTTTTTTTAATATAAAATCTCACTATGTAGCCATGAGTAGCCTGAAATGTAGATCACGCTGGCCTTGAGCATTATAGAAGTCCTCTGGCCTCTGCCTCCAAAGTTCTGGGATGAAAGGCTTTAATTTGCTATTTTTACTTTTGCCCTAAATAACATTTTGTTTTTGTTTTTGTTTTTTGAGACAGCGTTTCTCTGTGTTGCTTTGCACCTTTCCTGGAACTCTCTCTGTAGCCCAGGCTGGCCTCGAACTCACAGAGATCCGCCTGGCTCTGCCTCCCGAGTGCTGGGATTAAAGAGCAAAGGAAAGAAAACATCTTATGAGAGGAGTGGATGAATAAAGGAGTAGAAGGAAGAAATTACGTCTAACTCAGCAAGCAAACCCTAATTTACATAAGGAAAAAAAGAACAGAACAATTATTGAACCAATCAGGAAAACCAACACTAATACTGTGAGAATCATGAACCTCTCTCAATAATAACATCAAATGTAACGGTCTTAATTCTCCAGTTTAAAAAAAATGCAGACTGACTAATTGCATGAAAATTAAGACCCAACTCTTTATTGTTTGTAAGAAATGTGTCTCGCCGGGCGGTGGTGGCGCACGCCTTTAATCCCAGCACTCGGGAGGCAGAGGCAGGAGGATCTCTGTGAGTTCGAGGCCAGCCTGGGCTACCAAGTGAGTTCCAGGAAAGGCACAAAGCTACGCAGAGAAACCCTGTCTCGAAAAACCAAAAAAAAAAAAAAAAGAAAAAGAAAAGAAAAGAAATGTGTCTCACTGGAAAAGATGCCCAAAGTCTAAGAATGGAAAGATGGAAGTTAGTATATCCATCAAATGAAAGTCAAAAGTACGGAGAAGGTACACTTGTATATGACAAAGCATAATCCAAAACTGTAAATTAGCCAAAAGAGATAAAGTCACTACATATGAATAAAGGAATTAGTCTGTAAAGGATTTAATAATTACATATACACATTGGACATTGGTGCCCCAATTTCATAAAAAAAATACTGAATATAAAGAGATGGATAGATCTAAACACAATAATAAATAGTAGGTAACTTCAATACTTTACTTATATCAAAACATGGATTATCAAAATAAAAAAAATAATAAAGTTCAGTGTTAAATTGCTCCATAGATCTGCTGAAATTAACAGACATCTACAGAATATTCAACTTAACAGCTGTAGAATATACATTCATCCCGGCAGCCCATGTTATTTTCTATATAATTCATCACATTTTATGACACAAAACAAACCTCAACTAATACAAAATAATTAAAATAATTTCTTACATCTTACCAGATCTTTTGTTTGTCTTTTTTTTTTTTAAAGACAGGGTTTCTCTGTGTAACAACCCTAGCTGTCCTGGAATTCTCTTTGTAGACCAGGCTGCCCTCAAACTCACTCAGATCAGCCTGTGCCACCACACCTGGCTTGTATTACCAGATCTTAATGGAATAAAAGTAGAGATCAACACACAGATAAATGGAAATTGATGCAATATTGAATGCAATATTGAATGATCAATGAAATCAGGGAGTACATTTTTTTATTTAAAAAAAAATTTTAGCCGGGCGGTGGTGGCGCACGCCTTTAATCCCAGCACTCGGGAGGCAGAGGCAGGCGGATCTCTGTGAGTTCGAGGCCAGCCTGGGCTACCAAGTGAGTTCCAGGAAAGGCGCAAAGCTACACAGAGAAACCCTGTCTCAAAAAACAAAAAAAAAAATTTATTCCCTTTACATACCAACTACAGATCCCCCTCTCATCCCTCGTCCTGCTTACCCCACCCCCAACCTCCCCCTCCCCACCTCTCATCCCCTCTGCCAAAATAGTAAGTTCTCCCATGCGGGGACAGCAAAGCCTGGTACATCCAGTTGAGGCAGGACCCAGCCCCTTCCCCCCTGCATCAATGGTGAACAAGGTGTCCAACCATAGGTAATGGGATCCAGAAAGCCAGCTCATGCACCAGGGATGGATCCGAATCCCACTGCCAGAGACCCCTCAAACAGACCCAGCTACACAACTGTCTCCCGTACGCAGAGGGTCTAGTCCTGTCCCATGCAGGTTCCCCAGCTTGTGGTCTAAAGGACATGAGTTCCTAAGAGCTTGGTTCAGTTGTCTCTGTAGATTTCCCTATCATGATCTTGACCCCCCCTTGTTCATATAACCCCTGTGTCCTCTCTTCCACTGGACTCCTGGAGCTTGGCCTGGTGCTTGGTTGTGGATCTCTGCATCTGCTTCCATCAGTTACTGGATGAAGGCTCTATGATGACAGTTAGGGTATTCACCAATCTGATTGCCAGGGTAGGCCAGTGCAGGCACCCTCACCACTATTGCTAGTAGTCTAATCCAGAGTCATCCTTGTGGATGCCTGGGAATTTCCCTAGCACCAAGTTTCTCCCTTACCCCACAAAGTCTCTCTCTATCAAGATATCTCTTTCATTGCTCCCCCACTCCGTCCCTCCCCTAGCTTGACCATCCCATTCCCTCAGGTTCTCATCTTCCGTTCCCTTAGGGAGGAAAATTTAAAAGTCCTAGAATCAAATGAAAATAAAATCTCAGCTTATCAGAACCTTTGAGACACTGAAAAGGAAATTTCAAGATGAAATTTTAGGCTTTCCACAATAAGTATGCAGAGATCTCAAATAAATAACTTAATGATGTCCCTTAATATCTCAGGTAAACAGGAACAATTCAAATCAGTAGATAAACAAGAAGGACCATGGCAGAAATTAATGAAATGGAGAAGAAAAGAAAAATATAGAGAATCCATGAACTAAAGAGTGGGCTCTCTGAGAAAATAAAGGAGATCTACAAATCCTCAGCCATGCTGGCCAAAAGAGAGGAAACAGTAGACACAAACAATAAACTTAGATGCAGAGGGGGAAATGAAAACAGATGCCAGTGAAATCCAGAGGATCAGTTGAGAATGCTTGGGGAAAGAAAAAAAAAACTTTATTTTGAAAAGCTGGGAATTTTAGGGGGAAAAAAACTGGTAAGTTTCTAGACATGGTGTCCTTTCACCACTGAGACAGCAGGATATAAACAACTTCAATGGCTCT
Organism: Peromyscus maniculatus bairdii; assembly: GCF_049852395.1. Lineage (NCBI taxonomy): Eukaryota > Metazoa > Chordata > Mammalia > Rodentia > Cricetidae > Peromyscus > Peromyscus maniculatus. Next base: position 71,202,264 of record NC_134861.1, read on the forward strand.
GTGGTGAGCAATGCGATTGAACCTGTAGAGAAGTCTCCTGACAGTGGCAAGCCCAGGACCACACCTACCCAGTACAGAACTCTACCAGATCATCAAAGAGCTAACACCGTGCTCCTCAACCCTCCTCAACCTGTCCTGTCAACTAGAAAGATAAAGAACCCTGCCAAGTGGATTCTGTGAGTTCTATGACTCTGCTACCACAACCAAATCAGGCTATCAGAAGAAACAAAACAATACAAACCTATAGACCAATTTCCTTGATGAACATAGGTACGAATTATCAATAAATTATTGCAAACTGATTTCAACCATACATTAAAAAGATCATATATCATGATAAAGTTGGTTTAATTTCAGGGATATAAGGACATCAACACATGTACATCAGAAAATGTAGCACACAGATAGACGTGGGAATAGAGAGAGGATCATCATCTTAGAAGATGCACAAAAGATGTAGGACAAAGTTCAGCATCCCTTTTCTGACAAAGAAACCAAAGAAACTAAGAATAGAAGGTACATATCACAACATGCTACAGGGTCTATATGACTAACCTGTGCCCAGCATTACATTAAATGTACCAAAAGTAAAGCATTTCTCCTAAAAGCAGGCACAAGACAAGAGCATCCATCCACTTACCCCGTTTTCACTCTGTATAGCAGCTAAAGCCTGAGCTAGAGTAATTAGGCAAAGAAAAGAAGAAATGGGGATGCAACCAGGAAAGGGAAAAGTCAAATTATCCCTGTTTGCATTGATGTGACCTTATATTTAAAAGACTTTAATGAGCCCACCAGAAACTCTTGGATCAAATCAACAAAATAGCAGTCTACAAAACTGAGTAGCTTTCCTACGTCAATAACAAGCTCCCCGCTAAGAATGAAATTAGTAAACCCCTCCCCCTAAAAGCTTCAAAAACACCAGTAACCAATGAGATGAGGAACCGACACATCTTAAGACAGTTTCAAAAAGGGGGTTGAGAAGATGGCTACCCTTACTATTATTATTTTTTTTTAGGTCAGTGTCTTCAGCTACCTACTTATTTCCCAGCAAGCCCCGTTTCCTGTATCTTCCACACCTCCTCCCAGTACAGTTAGACTGGAAGCCAAGCTCCAAACACCTGAATCCTAGGAGTGCACATTCAAACCCAACTTAAACCACAGCCAAACTCAAGTGCTTCTTACCAAGTGAAAGAGGCCAAGCTGGGAAGGCTGTTCTGTGCAATCCCGACTGTGACATTCTGAAAAGACTGAACCAGGGAGAAAGAAAAAGATGAATGACTGACAGAGGGGATGGAAGAGAAGGTGAATGGGAACAGCAGAGGGTTTTTGTTTGTTTGTCTGTTTTTGTTTTGTTTTAGGACAGACAAGTGATTCTGTATCATATTCCAAAGGCGATATGACAAACATGATAGACCTTTGTCAAAACCCACAGAAGTCTCCTGTAGTGAGCCCTGAAATGAAGGTGACTTTGTATGGTGATGATGTGTCGGTGTTGAGCCATGGATCACAACAAGCACACTGCTGTGGCATGGGATTCGGTCATTGTTCAGATTCTGGGACAAAGCCCATAAGGGGATCCTTGGATGTGCCTTCCATTCAGCTTTTCAGGGACTCTGCAACCACTCTGTAAATCAAGCTTATTAATTTTTAAAAATGGGTATCTATAAAGGATAGTTTGTTCTCTTGTGAATGTTTTTAACGCTGAATTATGTAGTTGTATTGTGGCATTTGTGACAATAGATTTTTAAAAAGACAGTAACATCTTAAAGTGAGTAGAAAGAGGGTTAATGAAAAGTAATGTTTGGGGGATTATATATTGAAATAGTATGAATGATTTTAAAATAACCATATGTGATGTGAATATATACTGTAGTTGGAAACACACACACACACACACACACAGAGAGAGAGAGAGAGAGAGAGAGAGAGAGAGAGAGAGAGAGAGAGAGAGAGAGAGAGAGAGTTCAACAACCAGTAGTAGGCTTAAACATTATCCAGTTGATGCAAAAGAAAACATGTGAATAAGAAAAAGGAATATGCCAGGCAGTGGTGGCACACACCTTTAATCCCAGCACTTTGGAGGCAGAGCCAGGCAGATCTCTGTGAGTTCAAGGCCAGCCTGGTCTACAGAGAGAGATAAAGGACAGGCACCAAAACTACACAGAGAAACCCTGTCTAGAAAAACAAAACAAAACAAAAAAAAAAAGGAAAGAAAGAAAAAGGAATAAAGAGATAAAACAAACCAAGTAAAGTGAACTGTTTTTAAGAAATGGTAGCAAGTCCTTTGAGCACCCACGTTTTGAAAGGTAGGCTCCATGACCCCTGTCATTGAACCTGGATAGGCTGGTGAGTGCTTTGAACAATGGCTTCTGATGTTAGGAACAAAGGATCTCAGGACATTGACCTTTACAGTGAACGTTTGCTCAAACAGCATGCAGCACAGTTGGGGAATTTCCCACACAGTGGTTACTGATGGAAGAGAAACGCACAGTACTTCAGTCCGTAGTCCAGGTGAGCCTGCCTTCCACGGCATCTGTTAAGAATGTGAAGAAGTCCCTCGAAAGTGATCCTCCAAGCTTGCATCTTCAAACTCAGAGTCATCCCCCCCGAGGCCCTTGGCAGCGTGGAGGGAAGAAGAGCCACTGTGAGCTTTCCTTTTGGGGCCCTAGTTCACAGCACCATGAGCATATTGTAGTAGTTACTAGGTACCAGAAACCTTTGCAATGATTTGTTGCTTAGCAACAGATAGCCAGAACATTGACCATGTCAATAATAGTAATGGAAATTTGATAAACCCTCCCAATTAGGGCAGAAAATAGAAGATGAGTTAAAATGTAGTTTCCAAATATATACTATTTGCAGGAAAAATTCTTTAGATAAAAATGTAACCATGGAGTCAAAGTAAGTAGTAGGAAAATGTGTTAATTATCAGATAGCGGTATGAATATCAGACAAAGTGGATTTCATTGCAAGAAGTATTATTAGCTACAAAGAAAGATATTTGACAATGATAAACTGTCCAATTCATAAAAAATACAAAGCAAAGCCCAAATAACTAATAATTATAAAGCAAAAAAAATTGTTAAAAGCTAATAGAAGTAGAAATATCACTGTATTTAGAAATGTTTAAATCATTAGTAATGGACAGAACAGGCAGATAAAAATAAGAACAAGTATAAGATATTTAACTAATGTTATCAACAAACTTAAGCTAATTGATATTGATAGAACATTTAACCTGCTACTGGACTGATGGAATCAGCACAGGGGAGGCTGAGGCTGGAGGTTCACAGGTTCAGGCCAGCATGGGCTACGCTATTAAGAGAAGAGGAAAGAGGGGAAGGGAAGAGGGGGAGAGGAGAGAAGAGAGGAACAGGAAAAGAAAGAAAAAACACTTAACCAAATAATTTAGAATACACATTCTTTTCTTATGTCTATGGACTATTTACCATGATGCATTATATGTTGGCTATACAATAAATTTTAATAAAACTTAAATGATTGAAAACCATAAGCATACTATATCCATAAGCATATTATATCTGAAATTGGGATTTAATAGGAAATCAATCTAAAATATATCTTGAGAACTTGCTACAGATTTGAGAAATAAGCAATGCATTTCCAACGATGCCTCCAGTAGAAAATAAATCACTAAGGGAAAAAATATCCTAACTCACAGTAATGACATAGAATTAAATACATGGTAGATGGGTGTGTCTAAAGTGGTGCTTGGGAAAGCTTTTATGGAGTAAAATGCTGTTTGAAAACTTTAGAGGTCAAAAAATGAGGTAACCTAACTAGGATATCAAAGAAGAGCAAATTAAATTCAAAATAAATAGAATAAAAGAATAGATGTGTGTGGAAATTTAAGGTGATAAAATATAGATGTTAACATGTAAAAAAAAATCAGAAAGTCAAAAGTTGGTTCTCCAGAGAGATTAATAACTTTGGAAGTTCGCAGCACACAATACAATGGGCAGAGTCCGAAGTATTTATCCTTCAGCCTTTACCAAAACCCTGAACTTCTAGACCAACGGAAGCGCTGTCTTGCATTTCTTGAGGGAGTGTAAAGTGAGACATCCAGTTTGGCTATATTTTATAAAGCTGAGCATGCAGTTATGTTTAACACAACAATTCCAGTCCTCAATATTTACCCAAAGAAATGAAAACATTTATTTACTGAGGACACAGATGAGAGAGCTCATGTGGCTTTATTTACATTATCCCCTGGATGATACAGTCTGGGTGTCTGTCCCTCAGTAGGAAAATGGAGAAACAAATTTCAACATAGCACAATATGGAATAAGACAGTGATGATCAAAAGGAACTACGGAAACAGTCAATAATATCAAGCAACTCCAAATTCTTTCATTTTACAAACATATTTATTTATGGGTATGCATGCTTTACCTACATGTATGTGCATCACGTACTTGCCAGGTATCTTCAGAGGTCAGAAAAGGCCATCAGGTCCCCTGGATCTAGAGTTATAGATGGTTGTGAGTAACCATGCAGGTGTTGGTAACCAAATCCAGGTCCTCAGCAAGAGCAGCAAGTGCTCTCAACTGCCGAGCCATCCCTCCAGGTCCTCTAGAGAGTGACTTTACAGACATAATATTTCATTTTTTAAAGGCTCATAGGAAGAGAACACATTGCAACTAGAACAGCCGAAAAGCCAACCCACAGTGGAAAACGGGAACAATGTGGCTGCTTTGGGTGAGTTAGGAAACTGGCAGAGATTGATGGGAAGCACATAAACAACTTTCTGAGCTTTACAAGGCCGCCCTGTTATCTTAAAAGTGACTCAAACAGGCACAAACTACTTTATAAAACAATGAGGAAAAGAGTCAGTGGATGGGTAGAGGGGCAGAGGGACGTTAGCGTGGTACAGGGGTAGTCACTGAAAAAGTTTCCAGTGTGTTGCAGCTTGAACCTTTTTCATATTTAAATTCTAAACACAGGTTTAAGCCAAAGATTATCTAGGAGGTGGGGGTGAGGGCAGATGGAATGGGGGGTGGGGGCAGGGGCAGGGTGGGGGGCTGCTCCCTTTTCTTCTCTGAGTATCTCACTTTACAGACAGAAGAACGTGCTCCCATAACAATTGAGTAAACACATATTCGGGGAGAGTGGAATTTACAGGATATCTATATTAAGTGGTTCCCAGTCCTTCCAAAATACATCGGAAATGTCCAGAATCCTGAAGGTGCAGGAGGCTCCCTTGCCTAAATTTGATGTGACCTGTCCATGGCTAGTGGCTTGTTTAGAAGTGAACTAGAGGCCCCCCCAAATACTGTAAGCATTTGCTTCCCAAAACACTTGAGATGGAAGACCTCTTGAGAGGACAAGGTCTACCAATGGGCTTCTGAAAGGAGCTTTTTGTTCTGAAAGAGTTCAAGCAGAGTTGCCTGCAAAGCCCTAGAGAAGGTTCAGGGGAGACCTCCCGAACTATAGCTCCATGAAGTCAGAATCGTTCCCATGCCGCTGTGCTGATGCCCATTTTATCTGAGCATATAGTTCAGCATCTAGCACGAATCAAGGCCCTTGTAAGGATTTGGGGGGCAAACAAATAAATGTATGATAAATCCTTCTATTAAAAAATCCCCAGTAATTTTCAGTTCTGTGGTCCACCCCCATCCTTTCGACTCTGGATGGGTAGCAACACTTCCTAGCTAGGCCTTGGTTAAATAAAGAATCTTTGTTATTTCTCTAAATGGTTAGTGGTTCTTCCTAACAAGACACAGAAGAAGAGTATCAGTTGCCACTGGGACAGACACCACCATTTGTTGAGGAGACACTGTTAGTCTGGGGCCAGTGCTAAGGCTCTTACCCGATCATCGGTCCCTACAAGGCTCCCAAACAGGTAAGGCTAAGGACAGGACAACCAGCGCTCAGCCAAGAGGCTTCTCCAAAGGATGTCCTGCCACAAACTGCTGGACTCCAAAACCTGCAAACAAGTAACAGAGCAGTGGAACAGGACACCTAATAAGTTCAGAAAAGTTATTATCAAGATGGGTGGCTTTTCCCCATGTGCATATATGGAGAGGCTTCTCTTGGCAGCCTCCTCCTGCAGACCCTGGTGTGTGAGCATGTACAGCGACTGGCCAAACAATTATCAGGAGGAAGGAAACACATCCTCTGTGGCCCCTGGCCTCCCCCTTCCTACCCTCTAGTCAATAAAAGCCCTTCCAAACCTGAAAGCTCTTTCTTCTTCTAGAAGCAACAGTGGCCCCAGAATTATTATTATTATTCCACTCAGCCAGTTTCTCGGTTGTTTGTTTTTTTGCTTTGTTTTGTTTAGATGAGGACACTCCTGGAGTTTACGGCTCCGTGCCCTTCCTCAGTGGGCTCTCCAGACTGTTCCTCTTCCCAAGGAAGTTGTTTTTAAACGCTGGACATCAGCATCCCAGCCCTGATCACGATCATCCCTAAACAACAGCCCAAGAATAACACGCATGTGAGGATGTGAGGACCACAGTCCTGGGAGGGGGCTTTTCCTAAGGATAAGGGGTGACCTAAAACCTGTCCACACTACGGCCCACCCTTCCCTCATCAGCGTCCCGCCTCCTCGTAGCAAAAACTTCCCATCCAACTAGATCCTTGCTTAGAGCGTAGCTACTGACGAACGGGCCTGATTAAGACAAGCTGTTCCAGGGAGACCCTCATGCCATGATAAACTGGGCCTCCCCTCCAGCCCTGACATGTTGTATCAGTACACAGGCAACTGACGAAAGATTCCTATGGATGATCTTTTTTAAAGATGAGGTACAGTGTAACTTGACCAGCTCTAAGATCTGTATGTCCAGCTACATACATAACAACTGCAAAGTTCATCCCCATCTTCACTTCCCTAAAAGATATCGGTGGACATTTGCTCTGGTGTTTGGCCTTGGGTGTCCCTGGGAAGACGTTTGGACCCGGGGCCCTCCCTCCCCACAGCCTCACTAGCATTAGTCCTGGTTTCTCATCTTGAGACTGCTATCCCAACAGGATGAGATGGAATAGATTCTCCAAGTGGTTTTAATTTACACTTCCCTGATGGCTGACGATTTGGAACATAAAAAAAAAAAAACACCAGCAACTGCTCACGGGCCATTTGTATGTCTTCTGAGACCTCTCTACTCATTGATGAGTAATTTTATGGTCTTGGTGTTTCATGTGTGCAGTTTTTAGTTTATTTTTGACATCACACGCCCTCTCTGGGGGGGGGGGGCAGCTGGCAACAATGTTCTCTTCTTCTGTAGGCCATTTGCTCACTCTCCTGTGTCGCAGGAACTTTTCAGTTCAGTCGCCCCGTTTATTGATTCATGGGACTGTGCCCTGCGCGGTTGGGGTCCTGTTCGGGAAGCTCTTGTCCTATAATCGCAGGTGTACCCCTGTGCTTTCCAAAGTTTTGGTGTCTCTGTTCTTAGGATAAAAGGCTTGAGCCACTTTGAATGGATTTGTATGCAGTGACAGACCCACTCTGAGTCTGCAGCTCTGGGTCCCCAGTCTGGCCGGCACCATTTGGTGGATAGACTGTCTGAACAGTTGGAGCACACCCATCTCTTTGGATGAAAAGCGAAGAGAACCCAAGAGCCCCAAATATGAATGACAAGTTTCACACCGATCTGCCGCTGTCTCCAGGCAGCTCTGAGGGGCCCAGCGGGGGTGCGAAGACGGCTGACTGTGAGCCTTCCAGACGCAAACCCTTCCGGGCCACAGCTGTGAGGACTGGTCCAGGCTGCGGGCTGCCATGCAAACCTAACACGCTGTACCTGAAAAGGGCAGCATCGCGGTGGGAATGCGGTCAGACCAGCCCCGCTCCTGACACCTTCTGTACCATTAAACAGCTCCTACGTTAACAACTGCAGTGGTTTTTATCTCAGTTTCCCCTGCTGCCTTGGGTGCTTAACTCCACAGTCATGTTCATCAGCTTCTGCCAGTAGGCAAGAGGGAGCCTTTATCAGAAAATGTAACGGTCACTTCGGGACTTTATTACGCTGAGCGGCAAGCTACCCTTAAGTGCCCCACACAGCTTCCACGGGGACATTATCTCTTGAGGGCTCTGGAAATGAGTGCCATGGCATTTAGACTTCTATCCATGCCTGCCCCACACCACCCCCACACACATGTTTTTAAGATTTTAATGCTGGGCTGTCTTCAATCACACAAAATGACAATTGATAAGATATGGAGCTAGCTGCCTTCCTCCAACATAGCCTGGCTGAGTTGGGCCCCGCGACGGCCTCGTTCCTGCCTGGTCTCTGCCGGCCTCCTGGTTTCTCACCGTCCTCCATCGACGGCAGCAATTTCATCATCCTGTGGGTCAGCTCAAGATGGTCATGCTTCACCTTTGTACAGACCCAAAGCCGTATGATTCAGGGTCCAATTCAAGTTTCAGAGGCCAGCAGGAGCCTGGCAGGAACTTTTAATTATCCGGTGGGAGACTCTCTTGTCATGTAAAAGAAACCACTAAAGCTGCATCTTAGAATGATTCAGGTTCTCCAAGTTTTCTGTCACATGCCGACAGCTGCAAGTCCCAAACGGCCTCTTCAGGAGGGCTATGATGTCCCAATTTTCATCTGCAGTACACGCAAGCTGAATGTGAACAGTGGTCATTTTTAGTGTTCATATTTCTGATTAGGGGATGCCAGGGGGACTCAGAAGAGAAAGAAAACGTCAACTGGAAGAAAAGTTAGTATGGTAGCTGTCCACCCAGAAATGTGCTGTGCTGGGCAAGCTTGCCTGCTCAGCCTTTCCAATGCAGGACATGCTGGCTCACGCGAAAGGAAGAGCCGTCAGAAGACCTGACTCAAACATCCCCAGGTTTCACTTGTAACAATCTCTTTATCATCCCGTTATAACCGTTCCTAACAAGTGGGCCAGAGGAAGGTTGGGAGTGAAAGGGGAATGTGAATATCAATAAACTTTGTTACATACATGTATGGAAATGTCACAGTGATGCCCGTCATTGTATTAGTACATCAATACATACATATTGAGCTGATAAGAGAAGGGGGGGTACTTTATAAAATAAAGCCAAAGATAGGATTACAAGCACTTCTCACCACCAAAAGTTCTGTTCTTTTGCTGTCTCAAAAAGTTCCCAAATCAGGTTGGAGAGATGGCTCAGTGGTTAAGAACACGTGTTGCTCTGGCGGAGGACCTAGGTTTGGTTCACAGTAACTGCATGGTGGCTAGCAAACATCTGTGATTGTGGTTCCATAGGATCAGACATCCTCTTCTGACCTCCTTGGGCACTGTGTGCTCATGATACACGCAGGCAGAACACTCATACACATAAATAAAAATAAAAATAAGTGACTTTTTAAAGGTTCCCAAGTTACTTACCATGGATACAAAAAAAAAAAAAAAAAAAAAGTCCCAATGAGTTTCAAAAGATCAAACTAGAGGAAGTAAATAGATTATTTTTTGAAATCTCTGCCAAATTGTCTTCACAGTTGATTCTTGTTGATCTTAATACCAGCGTGAGCCCGAGGAATGAGAGATGTGACCGATAAGGGCTCATTCAGTTTTATGAGCATGAATTCTTGAATGGGCATCTGGAGTCTAAACCTGGATCCAATACCTAGAAATTCCAACTTTGGATAGATAATTGACCTATCTAAACCTCTGTTTCTCTACCTGTACATTGGCAATGACCAAGCTTATAGAGTTCTTATAGCGAAGATCAGATTTATGAACCTTTAATACTGAGCACTGAGCACTACTCTGGATACTTAGTTATATTCCCAGAACAGAACGAGCTCTTAACAACACTGATTGTCTTTGTCGTTGTTATTTACATAAAATTAGTAGAAGTCATTTCAAAGCACATTAGCATGTAAGATGACGGAGGGCCATCGAGTATCCTTCCTTCTGGCAGACTTTAATTGACTTGTGAAGTTTAACTGGCTTCCTTGCCAGTTTTAAAGGGGAAACATCCTTTACTAGGATCACCTGGCCCTCCCAGGAAACCCACATCATAATACCAAACCCTGAAGTCCACAGAAAAGACGCGGAGTCCCTCGCCATAGTTAGGCATAATACAACCTGCCAGCGCCGCTCTCACTGTGGAAACAAAAGGCTCAAAGAGCCTTAGTCCTTCATGATTGCAGCTCCTCCAGTCGCTGCTTCCTTGAGAGCTCCGTGTTTGCTGGAACCCGGCAAGATCAGCTGCCTAATCCATCATCAGGTGCCATGCTAACAATCTAGCAGGAAAAGATACCTGCCCTCCACTCGGTGCCCCTGGGCAGACTCACGGTAATTTATGAGGCAGCAAGCACTCCTTCCTCACGACTCAATATGCTTAACAGCTAATTACATCTGTGTAGGGATTACACTTTACATTGTCCAGCTTTATGGAAACAAACCCGGGCTTCCTCCGAGTCCCCGAAATGGCTCCTTATCTTGGGGAGGGAGATTGTTATCGGCGCCATATGTTCCAAGGCCTGGCCAGGTTCCCGATGACCCCAGGAAAAGCCTCCTGGGGCCTAATCAGTCTCCAGACCAGAGGGCCTAAACAGGGTCCCAACCTGAAATGAGGGAAAGAGGTCACAGCCAAGAGGGGGAGGTACTTCCCTGCCTTCTGTCCTCCATAAACCTGTCAGGACGGAGGGTCTGGACCAAGAGGACCACACATCAGCTCTCCCCACAAGTGGCCACCTCTTCCTAGGCCAACCTTCATGCAACATGGAGCTCCAATGTGAAACTCCGAGGAGAGCATGGGACACCTGCATCCAAATCAAAGTGAAGTCTTTGCCCTTCCAGGGGCTCTGTGGAAGGACTCTGGTAGCCCTTGTGTAGGAAGCAGGGAGCTTTGGCCTCTTGGCTCACAGGTCGTCTATGCCTTTCTCCCCAGAAGGAAATGAGTCGATGTTGCCAGCCTCCTTTTGCCGTGTTGGCTGGTGAACCAGCTCACCTCACACATATTTTCTCAAGGTTTGGGGGTTCCCCAGCCCTGGCAGTCACAGAAAGCACTCCTTCCCTTGGATTAGAGCAAGTCAGCCAAATAACTTGCCTTAAGAAACTCGTAGGGTGGAGGCAGGGTGCAAAGGGCAGGAAATGTCCCCCCGTGTGAGGAGTCTGAGTCTGAGGGACGCGGCCACTGGGGCCTTCCAGGCTGTGACTCACAGGCCCACTTCCCTGCTCTCCCCAGCCTGGATTCCAGCTCTTGGCCAGGGTGTCTCAGCGGCTCTTCCTGTCTCCATTCCACCCTGACCCCTAAACAAAGCCAAAGTCTGGAGTCCACTGTGAAGACTCAAGTGCTGTGTACATACTTGGGCGTCATGCAGGGAAGCAGCTATTTTGAAAACAAACCCTGACTTCCCTGCCCTCTGAAGAACTTCATGCGCTCTTCCTAGCATGCACTTTGACCGTTTGAGGTGGAAATCTTGGTTATCGGGCACGGAGAAATGACAGGTAGACTTGGCACATTCCTTTCCATTGATGTGTTCACTGAGTGCTTACTATGCATGAACCCTGTAGTAAACAGTTTAAACGCGTCTGTCCCTCCCTGGAGCCTTACAGCAGCCTTGGGAGGTGTGCACGACTATTACCCCCACTTTATGAATGAGAGAACTGGAGCTAAGAGAATGTGCACATGACTTCATAACTAGTGAACCATGGGGCCGGGATGCAAACACGGGTCTGTCTCCCTCAAGGCAGATTCTTGGTCTCTGAGACACTGTGCTAAAAGGGCGATGTGGAGGTCTCCGAATCCAACTCTTATTCTTACCTCTTCTCCAACAGCTTTACTGAGCAGTCACCTCTTACTCCAGGGCGTGGAGGATCCGAAAGGCACAAAGGGAAACGCATGTGACGAGGAGTCAGATGGCCCAGGGGCTACCTGTGTCGTGGTTTCTGGTTTCTGACTTGGCTGCTTGAGAAGGCGAAAGAAAGGCTAGACGGGATCCGAGGACCTCTTCATATATTAAAAGAGGGTCCCCGCCTGGCCTCCCAATCCTCTCTGGTCTATCTCTAGTTTCTCAGCCATTCATTACATTCCACGGCCCCGATAGCCCTCTCCGCCTTTGGGCCTCCTGCTGCTCTTATTAATTCTTCGGTGCGGTTACAGTCGTTGAGTGTCACCGTCCACGTGCACCTAATCAGCTTGGAGGCGGCAGGACAACTCCCGCCTTGCTCCGCATGCCCGTCTGGTTACATAGTGTGGTGGTTTGAAGGTGGCTCTCCCCAGGCTCCTGTGCTGGGACATGTGGCCCCAGCTGGTGGCTCTGTTTTGGAAGACTGTGGATCCTTTAGAAGGCGGAGCTTAGAGGGAGGAAATGGGACCCCAGGGATCAGCCTATGGACTTAGAGCCTGGTTCAGCTTCTATCCTTCTCTCTCCCTCCTGCTCTGCCAAGATGGGAACAAGCAGCACCATTCTCTTCTGCAGCAGCCATGTTGTTCCCATCACCACGCCATGACGGACCCGTCATCCATGAGCAAAGACAAGTCATTCCTCCCTTAAGTCGTCAAATATTTTTGTCACCGAAATGGGGAAAAGTAGCTAATACACGTAGCATAATACACTCCCTTGGAAAAAGCCATGACAGCCTTATCCTAAATACAATGAACAAAAGCCTCTCTAAAGATTTCTTGTATTTGCTAGTGCCAAGGAGAGCAGGTTGAAATGACAAAAAATCAACTTGATGACGGCCAATTGGCTCCAATTGTATTCGACAAAGGACGGGTTCTATCACTGATTCCTGTGGTACTGGTTGAGTGCCGAGTGTTGTCACACACTGAGTGAGGTGGCAGAGAGAAAATCCCCATCATAACAGGCGAATGCATCCCATCCTGGTAGAAATGCTGCAGCCCTGTCTGAGGACTTGGCTGTCCTTCTGGCTGCTGGTTTAAATGTTTCAATATCTGGGCACTGGGGCATTCTTTCAAGATATGTCAGGGACCACATAAGCCTGCATTTGGCATTTCTGGCAACCAGTAAAGAAAAAAATCAACCTTAAATACTGATGTGATTAGTTTGAATTGTTCACAGAGTTTTTAAATTAATGAAAAATACCTATTACAATATTGTGCTGAAATTATGTTCCAGTGACTCATTAAAATGATTAAACATATTTATAGGAGATTTAAGTCCCTTCCCTCATCTTTGGAGAAACTGCTTCTGTTATAAGATTGTGCCGTGAAAAAGAATGGGAATTCAGTCCCCCTGGAACACTTCACAAAACCTTCCTGAGGACTAGCCTTCATTACTCCAGAAGGTGCTGTGCATGCTTCCCAGAGAGGGAAACAACCAATAGCCATACCCAACTATGGTGCCTATAAACAACAACAGCGTGAGCTGGGTGGTGGTAGCGCATGCCTTTAGTCCCAGTACTCGGGAGGCAGAGCCAGGTGGATCTCTGTGAGTTCAAGGCCAGCCTGGTCTACAGAGTGAGTTCCCGGAAAGGCACCAAAACTACACAGAGGAAACCCTGTCTCAAAACAAAACAAAACAAAACAAAACAAAACAAAACAAAACAAAACAAAACAAAACACCATCACCACCAACAACAACAACAGAAAATAACAACAACATGACATTGCATCAGTAAGGGTGTGGCAGTAGCATGCATGTCTTGATAGTAACCAAGAGCTCTCTAATTGGACTTAAGGCCCACAGAACAAGAGAGAAATCATGCCTGGTACTGGAAACCTAGCCAACTACTTGGGGCTAGAGAAGTCATAGGACCTTGGAAAAGAACCTACAGCCACCACTTTACTAAATCGTCATGATTCCTAACTACATTCCAAATATTTATCCTTATAACCACAGGTAAGTATAGGTTTCATACCTTATCAAAAAAAAAAAAAAAAACAAAAAACAAAAACAAAAAAAAAAAACAGTTCCTTGTAACAGATGGAGACTGTTACAGAAAACCGCAATTGATTAAAATGCAGGAAACAGGTGAGTGTGTGGGGCCTAGCCCCAACTGATACATTTACAACACAGCCCCTGCACCTAAGGCTTGGGGATCATATCGGAAGAGAGAGCAGAAAGATTGAAAGAGCTCTGAAGATTGCTGTGAGATTGTGTCTCCAAGAAATGTCAGAGCAGTCCACCCATGAAATCCTATTAACACACTGTCTGAACAAGGATGACATCAATAGACATGCTAATATGGTGCACAGACACACATGTAGGCAAAACACCCTACATATAAAATTAGAACATAGAAAAAGGAATATAAGAATATCTAACCTTTCCTAGTTGGCATACAAAACAATGGGTTTGTTATACATGTTCCTGTTGTATATGCTGTGAACTTGGCTCATATTCTAGCTCCCATTGCCTTCTCATGTTTGTAGTTGGAAGTTTTCCTGTGTCCCACCTGGTCCCACCCACAGCTGCTCAGACCTATGGCTCAAGCTTCTTGCTAGCTAGCTCTTATAACTTAACCCATTTCTATTAATCTATAAGTTGCCACATGGCCGTGGCATTATGGGTCTGCTAGCATCTTGCTGCTCCTTAAGCAGCAGCTGGTGTCTCTATTCTCTTTTTCCTTTCACTATCTCTCTTGGATTTCCCCACCTGGCTCCATCCTGTCCTGCCATAGGCCAATGCAGCGTTATTTATCAACCAGTCAGAGCAACACATAGTCACAGCGTACAGAAAGACATCCCACAGCACATGCTCACTCCCCTTTCTCTAGAATATCTTTCCTCCTCTCAAACAGTGCCCCTTCTACTCTCGTGTCTTAGGTTGTATATTTGAATCTAGATCCTGCATATGAGAGTAAAGCATGCGATTTATCCCTCTGTGTCTAGATTATGTTTCTTAACCTGATGATCTCATTTTCCTGCAAATGACAGCATCATTCCTTTCAGATAACTTCCACCCATTAGTGCTGCCCTGCAGGCTTTATGGGGATCCCATCTAACCTCACCCAGAAGTTTAGGCTCAAAGAGGTGAAGTAACTTATTCAAGACCACACATCTAGTGAGCAGCACACAGCCTTCCTTGGACGGTAGATGTTTGTTGCAATACTGAGCTGAGCATTCATGCTTGGTCACACCCCAGTGGATTTATCTTACAGATAAATCTAACTTAAAGACAATGATGTTGAAGCCAACACATACTTACAAGATTCTTCATGGTACCAGGTCATCTTAACACATATATTTCATATGGATAGTTGGTTCATCATTATAGGATAAGTCAGCTTGCCATTTTCCATCAAGAGCAAAGATCCCATCCTGGTAATTCATGTGTCCCTGAGGTCTTCAGTAGTCTGGATTCCTCGCATGGCTTTGCCTACTGAGGTTTAAATCTTTAACTGCCAATCTTCATTTGTAACCTGATGATACACATACCCAAGGCAAGGGCTCGTTGCCAGGATTCAATGAGCTCATACATGAGGCTCAATTCTTGGCATGTGGTCAGGGATCAACATTAGTTCTCTGCCTTTGGAACTGCTCAAGTCTGAGTGACTACATATCTGCTTACATGTCTATGAAATAAACATAATGGAAGTTAAATCCATAATCCACAGTTATCCAACAATTCTGTTACATCATGGTTAAATTTTCTCTAACATATATGCCCACTCAAAGTTAATACTAAGTAGTTATTACATTTGTATTGGTTTATTTTCTGTGTGCATGTATGTTCGCACATGTGTGCCAATGCATAGGTGTGGAGGTCAGTTTGTGAGAGTTCTGTCTCTTCTTCCAACATGTGGCCCCAGGGATGGAATTCAAGGTCATCAGCTTCATCTTCTGGGTAATCACATTGGCCGCTTTGCTGTAACTTTTCATGTGAGCATTATTAACAAATTCTGTAAGATCTTATTTAGGATTGGATTCTGGCAGAACGCCTTTATCTTGATCTTCTGAGCTCTTTGCTGGTACAAAAGGCTACAGGCACAGACACTGGGCAGAGTGCTAACATTTGCTAATGAATTGGGTGATAAGAGACAAAAAAAAGCATTCTTTATTTCTCTCTCTGTCTCTGTCTCTGTCTGTCTCTGTCTCTGTCTCTCTCTCTCTGTCTCTCTCTGTTCTCTCTCTCTCTCTCTCTCTCTCTCTCTCTCTCTCTCTCTCTCTCTCTCTCACACACACACACACACACACACACACACACAGACCTTCAAGGTAATTTTCCCAACCACATCAGACAGGATAGATATGTATGATCTATAACACTTGGACTGAAGGAAAATTCAAGTCCACCATGGACCCCAGGTGCCTACTGCCTAAAGGGCTTCCAAAGCAATGTATACAGAAATGTACTCCATTTGGTGAAACAGATGCACGCAGGGAATGTTGCATGCTCCCTGATAATACTTGGACGCAACGAAGGAGAAACTATTGTATGAGACCTTTTCTATTGAATTGCCAGCAAAATGACTGACAGCAGTGGAATCTGTTTTCTCTGTGTTCTGGGTTTTCATCATCTGGAAAGGTTGGGAATGCAGAACAGCATATGAAAGTCCTTATCCTAACATCAACAATTCCTACTGTACTGCTACTCTGCCAGTGTGGAAATTCGTACAGTGTCATCCCGCCTTACAAGTGTAATGCAAATTTGCAACAGAAGGTGAGCCAGGCGAAAGGAAACCCAGTGTTCTCAGTCTTCAGTGAGAAATGTCTTACCTTGTGTCTCCTGCCTCTAAAATCAGTTAAGGGCAGCTGCAGTGACTAAGTCACAACCCCTAAGAAAACCCTGAACTCAATCTAAAATGAGAACAAAGAACAAGGGAGCCGAAGGTGAGACACACAGACACACAGAGAGTGGTAGAATAAAACTGGAGTTCTCCGTGTGGTGCTGTGCACAGCCCTTAACTCATGCAACCCAAAAAACAACGTGGACCCCTACCTGCAGAGTGTCTGTCTGCACAGTTGGTCCTCTACCTGCAGAGTGTCTGTCTGCACAGTTGGTCCTCTACCTGCAGAGTGTCTGTCTGTACAGTCGGTCCCTCTACCTGTAGAGTGTCTGTCTGTACAGTGGGTCCCTCTACCTGTAGAGTGTCTGTCTGCACAGTCAGTCCTTGGTAAACACTGGGGAAACCATTCATTCTGGTCCCTCTCTGTATCCTGCCCTGGCCTATCCTCCTGAACTGTACTGTGATGTTAGGGTACTGTGGTGACTAGTCTTCCCAACTTGATGGAATTTAGAATCACCTAGGAGACCAACCTCTGGGAAAGGTCTAACTAGAGAGGGACCCATCTTGAGTGTGAGCAGCCCCACCCATGAGGTCCCAGACTGAATAAGAAGGAGAAAATGAGCTGAGCATCAGCGTTCATCCCTCTCTGCTTCCTGACTGCAGAGCCATGTGACCAGCTGCCTCATGTTCCCACTTCCATGACTTCCCCTTCATGATGGCTGCGTCATCGAACCCTGACCCAAACACACTTCCTCCCTTAACTTACTTCTTCCCGGGAGTTTTGTCACAGCAGCGTGTAGATAACTGATACAGGAGGCTGTTACTTTAATGAGTTAGTAAACGCTCACAAAGACTATCCGGTGCACTGTAAGCCTTGAGTGGATAGAGTCGGAAATGAGCAAGCCAACAAAAGACTACTCATTTAGAGTTCAATGTTAAGGGTTGAGTTGGGAGCCCCTTTTGCTTTGATGAGGGGCCTTGTTTTTCATCAATATGTGCTACAGGATACTATCGACCAGTGTCCTTGTTAACCTGGGAATGCTATGGGTTATTACTGCATTTCTTTGGTCTAGCCTTGTCTTGGCTTCCCTTTGATCTAGCCTTATACTTGGGTTTTCATTTCCAGTTAGAGTTTCTCCACGGTATATGGAATGTCTCCAATCCTCTTTATCAGGATAAGATATTTTAGCTTATAAAGAGCTCCCACTCAAGGCACCAGGATCCCACCATACCTCTGCTGGCTGTACCAGTTCAGAGGACTCCTGAGCTATGAGTCTGTGTTTCATGGTCTGTGAACTGCACACAGCCCCAGATTCAACATTGTAAGGGAATCTTCAACTGAAAAATCCTGCCCACCTTCCTGAATCTATTCCCCTACTATGGTCAACAACTCTTAAAGTTCATGTGTTAAAAACAATGAATAGATAACACCCAGTCCCCCAAATTTACATAGTGATGATAATTGGAGGTGAGACCTTCAAAAGCAATTGGGATTAGGTGAGATCATGAGACTTGGGCTCCCAGATGGCATTAATGGATTAGCAGGAGGTGGACGAAATGAGTGGGCTAGCCTGTTTGCTTTCCCTTGCCTGTGATACAGCTCCATGACCTTATCACGCAGCAACAAGGCCATCCCCAGAAGGGAGCAGTTTGGTATTCGGCTTTCCAGCCCCTGCACCATGAACAAAGTAAATGCCTCTGGTAAACCATGATGTCTGTGGAGTTCAGCTGTAGTAACACAAGAGAGGTGGGAGGTGCTCTGACATATCAGCTACTAGAAAAAGGGAAAAGACAGTAACATTGGAGGAAAAGTAGAGAAGAGGCCAGTTTTCTTCTTCTCTACCCTTTTTCCTTGGCAGGGTGTCTAGAATCTGAGAAATCACACAAATAATATATGTAAGAGGACACTGTCACCATCAAGTTCACCCAGCCAGTGTTATAAAGTACTTTTTATAAAAAATAAGTTGGAATAAAACATTAAGATGCATATTGTCTCTGTATTGCTTTATATTTAAACTTCAAAGACAAAAAACAGTGAAACTGCTAAGTTCGATGTTTTTGAGGTACCGAGAAGTTAAAAGTTCCATACTGTAGAGGATAATCTCAGAAATAACTCAGTGTCTTCTAAGGACATTTACTTGATGTTGGGGACAGTTTGCTGCAGCCTTTGTGTTATCAGTAGTTCTGGCGTGAACACTTTCTCCCAACTCCATACCCTTATCTCCGAGTCAGGCTTCTCCTGGGTTGGTAACGGTGTGTCTACCACGTCAGCTCCAGAACTTCGGGCCAACCTGCTTGGGAAAGCGCTCCCGCTGCTCCTCCCAGATTCCACCACTTTCAAAAACAGAGTAAACCATCTTATTTCACTTTGTTAATTTCTTTATCATTTGGAAGATTCTTCAACTTTTCCCAGAATTGGACTTCAAGCTGCTCTCAAAAAAAAAAAAAAAAAAAATTCTACAGATTTTTGCTTATGTCTACCTCCGTTACATGGAGGATATTCATTTAAAAGTGCAGTTTTAGTGTGTGTGTGTGTGTGTGTGTGTGTGTGTGTGTGTGTGTGTGTAGGTGTATACCATGTGTGTCGGTTCAGGTATCCTCAGAAGCCAGAAGCCATCATGTCTCTATCTAGGAGCTGAAGTTATTAAGCATGGATGCTATGTTATCAGTGTTGAGTCCTTTGAAAGATCAGCAAGCACTCTTAGCCACCAAGTTGGCTATCCCCCCCATCTCAAAATATGATTTTATAAAAGTGGAATCTAAGCCCGTTTGAGCTGGGTTCACTGCCTATCCAAGAACGCAGACATGCCCATTACTCCCTAAGTGTAGACAGCTATGTAGGAAAAAGTGCCTTGTCTTTCCAAAGATTTTCTATGTTTGCCAACATTTTACCACCAGAGGATACATGTCCGACTCGGGGGTAGAAGGAAGATGCTGTGAGAGATGGGAAAGTCGGGTTAAGTTAGCTACTTTGAGGTGGTAGGCTATGGCTTTTACGTTTCTTCGCTCCTTTCGCTACAAAGGACCAAAGAATGCACATTGGATGGAGAAGCCCACCCAGGGGTCAAAACTCAAACCTCCCCACAGCTCTCCCTTCTCCCGTGATGCTGTGGAGTAGAAACGTAGCTGCAGGTGGTCTGTGGGCAAGAAGGGAGCCAGTGGGCAGAGGAACAGAAGGTGAGCACACAGAGGACATTGAAGGACGTGAAGGAGGCAAGGCAAAAGCCACAGCAGGTACGAGCAAAGCCTTGCTGCAACATCCCAAATGCCTCCAATTAAATGTTTGGACCTAAGACCAAGCATAAGCACTCTACAACGCTACTACTGTTTCTTTAGTGCAGGGGCAAGAGAGGAGAGAGGGAGATGAGCATCTGAGAAACAACACGTGGAAGACAGAGAGGAGGCACAGGCCACACCTCGCCTCTAATCATCCTGCACAGGGCAAGAGAGCATTCTTCACAGAATGCCGCTTCACTTGAATCCAAACTCCTGACATCAGAAACGATGCCAGGAGCCACCAGTGAGAAACGAAACCTTTTTACCCCTAAAGTGAAGAAAGCTCTGTTTTTCTCTGTGGTCTTTCAGCCCCCGTGGGCCTAGGCTCTCTTTCCATTCATTTACTGGAAGAGGCTGGATTTAGGGAAGGGGTGGGGTGGGGGGACGACTCCCTGCAGGGCCCTGGTTCTCTGATCCCAGCCCACGTCCTGGCTGTTAGGAACACACACATGCACAGCCAGTCTCTTCATCATAATCTGGGGAGAAGGTCTCAATAAGATGGTGGGGGCTGACAAGTAATGCAGTCGAGATATTTCTCCAGCTGCAGCGGGGACGACTTATATTTCATAAATGGAACTGCCATGTTTGACAATTTGCTTGCAAAAAAACCCTAAAACTTAGACCTTGCTTCATTCCATGTATGAAAAAGAATGTCCGGTAAATGAAAATGTAATCAAAAAGGGAAAAAAAAAGACGCTTAAATGTTGGTGTTACTTTAGATTTGAGGAAGGGAGTTTTAGATTAAAAAAAAACAAACAACCTAAAAGTCATTTTAAAAAAGCCATATTTCATTAGATAAATATTTCAAAATCTTATGTTTACAAAAACACATTAAGAAAATCCAGATACGGTGGTGCACGCCTGGAATCCCAGCACTGCGGAGGTGGAGGGAGTAGAATCAGAAGCACTAAGCCATCCTTGGCTGTACAGGGAGTTGGAGGCTAGCCTGGGCTAAAGACCCTGTCTCCTCAAAACACAAGCAAGCAAGAGCATTCAGCATTAGTGAAGGTAGAGACAGATACAGGTGCCAGGGATTTGCTTCGCTCTCTGAATTCGGGCAAAAGCAGTCCTTCAAACACGTCAACAATGGATTTCACACTCTTACCTTAGCTAGACAGTGAAGTCCAGCCCGGGCCTCTAATCCTGCCTCCAGCTCTGGCCACTTGTCTCGGGATCTCTCACCCGTGAGTTCTGAGGTTCACCAGGAGGCCATAGAATGACAAGTCTCAGTCCATGTGTTAACAATGTCACCAGTGCTCGGGATGTGGCGAGGATGTGTTTCTGTGTTAATTATGATTGTAAAGAAGGCAGAGTGGAAGCCGGGCGTTGGTGGCGCACGCCTTTAATCCCAGCACTCGGGAGGCAGAGCCAGGCGGATCTCTGTGAGTTCGAGGCCAGCCTGGGCTACCAAGTGAGCTCCAGGAAAGGCGCAAAGCTACACAGAGAAACCCTGTCTCGAAAAACCAAAAAAAAAAAAAAAAAAAAAAAAAAGAAGGCAGAGTGGAAAGAGACCACGGAATAGCTGTAATAATATGATACCGCTGTGTCTTTTTACTCAGAATACATTTATTGGTTTATAAAGCATTATAAACATTTGATGAAAATATTCTTTGTAAGAAGAGAGAACAAGGAAAAGTGGAACACACTCACATTATATCTGACTCCTCCTCCTCCTCTGAGATGAGAAAAATGATCGGTTTAGCTGCACATCCCCTGTGAAAGGATTCCTTCGAGTTTTTCAATGTTTTTAATAAAACAACATTAGCTGCTAAAAGCATTATAACCCTTGTCATGCTACATAATACTGATACAAAATGTGAATAGTACAAAGTTCATTATATATAATATAAAGTTTCAATATATTACATTTGTTCTACATAACAGACTATAAATATATGTGCCATAGCATGTTTTACAGTCATTGTTCCCAGCTTCTCATACTATGGTACCAAATGAAAAGTACAGTTTTCTTTTTTGAAAGAAATATAAGCACAAGGGCACAAACCAGTAGACACAGCTTTGTATGTTAAAATTCTAAGTGACACAGTAGATGTTATCATAACCTTGGCTATAAGGTAGTTTTGAAATCTGACTAATGATTATTTATCTGGAGAGTGAACAAACCAATTCAGAGTGTCTGCCATAAAGAGGCCACGAAGCTAAAATACTGCGGACTGGGGGTGAGCGTGGAATGGGGTTGGAGGGAGAACAAATGGATAGATACATCCTGTCCGAGCCCTTACCACCACAGCTTGCCACAGAACCCGCTGCCTCAGACACTGCCACCTGGGCAGACCTGTGGGGATCCATCCAGCAGAAACCCTGAGGTGCGCTGTGCACTTCAACATGGAAGGGAAGCCTCTACCGAGCGTCCTCTCTTTGGGTGTTCCGAATTAAGGCACAGCCTGGGAGATGAGGGGCAAGCTGCACCGTTTCCTTCCTGGGGCTGGGCCAGGAGACACGTCAGAGTCCGGAAGGAACTCTCATTAGGAGTAGGAAACAGGACAGGGAACTGCCTACAAGCCCCCGCTGCAAAGAGCACGCAACTTTCTAAAACCAGAAACCCTGCCGGCCGCCTTTGCATTTCCTGACAGGCCACATGCCCACCTCCACCGGAGCCAGCACAATGCATCTGCAGGCTCCAGCCGCTCTCCAAGCAAGCCTGCGCCTTCCTTCCTACCGGTCCACATCCCACACTTCACACTTGGCTCACGGCCCACATCCTCAACAAAGCCTTTTAGGTAGACTCAGCCCTTAGTTATCTCTCCCATCTTCAACACACACAGGACTGACATTGCCCATTTCACCCAGTTTCGCAGAGGTGTCCAATGCTCTGGTGTGGCTACTTCTTGGAGGATAGAGCCACTGTTTGAATGTCTTTTGTTTTAACCGGTAGTGAGACCCTCAGCAGGGCACATTATAGACGATTTTAAAATGAATGGAAAAAGAAAAGTACAGTCAACACATTCTTGGGTCATGGGTCATCTTCTCGGGAGATACCCTGAGGACTAGCTCCTTGCAGTCTGAGGTCCTTCTTCTGAAATGAAAATCAAATGTGGCTACTTCCGGGCGGTGGAAAGAACAACACTTGAAAATCTAAGCAGCACCTCTCACGTGATCCCCAGGAGTTGGGGAGTGGGGTGGGAGCACCTCCTTTTAAACATGAGGTGAGCACAACGTGGTCCCCGAGTCAGCGTGCACTGCAGCCTCCACCAGCTTTAAGAGTTCTGCCTCCTCGCCGCTGTACACAGTGGTGTCTGTGTCGTCGGAGTGGTACCCAGACTGGTAGCCGCTGGTCTGGTTGGAGCCCTCCGAGGCCACGGACTCCCTGCTTTTGCTGGGCATCATCCCACTGTGGAAGAAATGGCAGCCAGATGAGTTGAAAAGGAGGAGACAGCCTGTTGGCTTTTCACACTCACCCAGTCCCCAGTTCCAAGGAGGTGGAATCTCCTCCAGAGACACCAGCCCCTATCTCTCCCTGCCCTAATCAGTCTATCAGGTTTACTCAGACAAGGTCTACTTTCAGGTACTAGCATGAGTTAGTAGTTGCAGATAAGTCCTCTTATTCAGGTCCAAGTCTTTCAAGCCTGAGAAGAGATAAAAGGCAGTTCTGCTGAGGTATGCAGAGCCCCCCAACCAATGGACTGGTTTTACGGCCTTGATGATTGACAAGTTTGTATACAATGATTGGAGCCAAAGGGTCTCTTTCATGATATTAAAGGAAATTGGGATGGTCTAAGAGTTCATTTGTGTTTTTCCTGTTCGGTCATTTAGGGGACTACATGGCTTATGAAAGATGTTAATAAATTCAGAGAGCAAAAAAACTGGCCGAGTGTGTGCAGTCAAGCCAGACATGTCAAAAACTGCTTTTTACTCATCAAAACCACATTCTTTGGACAAATTGGGGATTCAGTCCCTCAGCAGCAACTGGAGAATGTTTTCAGTGACATAGTAATCATGTCAAAACTAACAAATGTAGGCTGTGTGGACCGAAGAGCTTGGGTTTGCCCTTTCAAGGGCCTTTACCCTCATTATTCATAATAAAAACCACACACAAAAAAAAGAGTTTATTTATTCTGTGTTAAGATATGGTTTAAAGTAGGTTCAAAGAACTAGAAATACATTTTTCCCCTTCCAATCCACTCCTGCCTCCCCACACCAAAACCAATTCATGTTTCAAACAATGGCATGATGTGGCCACTTAGTTGTTCTAGATAAGTGTGGTGTGAGTCAACGACAGAGGCGTATGATTGGCGCTCATGATTTCTCACTGGGCGCTAAAGGAAATAGCAAAATATACTATCGCCATTGTGACTGCTGTAAAAGCACTGCTCAAAAACCCATGGGGATTCCCTCTCACACAGCTGTCCCTTATATGTAGATCAAACCTTTCGTATTCCTACCTAGAATGAACCTATTGGCAAGTAAATAACTACCATTATCCCCTTATTCTTTTAACTATAGATTTTCATAAATTCTTATGTTCAAATCAGGTACATGTATTCAAAGCAACAATGCATTCCTGTTGAGCCATGAGAGACGAATGACTCAAGATCAAATTTAATACTTTTCCGACCGTTGAATGGGAAATGATTCAAACAATAATATTCAAATATACTAAATAAGTGACTATGTGCCTACTTACATATCACCTTTCTTAATGACAGATAAAGCCAGTTGAGGACAGGCTTGACCATCCTTCAGCCTGCAAACTCTTAACTCTTCAGGGTCATGGTACCTGCTGACGTCATCACTGTGTGGCCGGGGCCACATAAACCACGGATCACAGTCAATACGACAATCCATAGCCACATGCTCAGAAGCTCCAGAGCCTTCATATATCTGGTCATTAGAAATTGGCCAAACCCTCTACCTCACTTCAGATTTTTTTCCCAGGCCTATCAGTTTTGTTGTTTGGTTTACTTTAGTTATTTATCAAATTACTAATTTTGGAATATTAATGTCAATCAACCTTCAAAGGCACCAAAAGGGGAAACCTCATCTACACTCAATGTCTTTATTAGGTCCTTTCAAAAATTCCTATTGAAAAAGGTCTTCCTTATCTGGCTGAGTCTTACCCAAAAGATGGAGATAATTTGTTCCTGTCTTCCAGGGTTTTCAGCTCTTCCGATGCAAGGACCATCCCACTGTCTGTCTGGCTGTCCTTTATAGGAGACAATGAGATGATGACACAGTGACACAGTGTAGGACCAGCTCCATGAAGCTCCTTTCTCAATCCATCTAGCAGACAACATGATTCACTGTCCCACCAAGGAAGGTAAGCATATGGCAGCCAGAGACTGTGCAAGCCACAAAGGAGCAAATGCTTCCAGGAAGTAGATTTAGGCCAGTGAGAGACAAAGATCTGCAGCAGCTGAGGATGCTGGAGTCTCCTTCTCTCTGCACAGTGACACCATTTGCTCTTGAGTGATGTTGGGCATACAGTTAGACTATCTTGAACTTTGGTCCAGGTGCCCTTTTATGGCAAAACCAAAGATCCATCTCCAAAATGACCCCATGGCACATACCCTCAAGGAAAGCTTTAAGGAGGTTCCAAGACTCAAACACTTAGGCTAATATTTATCTAGCTAGTATTTCACCCTGAGTATTATTTCTATGACTATTTATAAAAGATGTACTTACATCTGGGATTACTTTTACTTCTGGTTCTTCCAGTGGGATATCTTCAAATGTTTTCACACTCACTGGCCGGCTCTTTCGCTTACTGGTCTGTAGATACTGGCTGCAAGAGAGCAAATATTTATTTGTGTTTGAGTGGTGGTATATTTGGCTGTGGATACCTCAAGCGATACCTAAGTTCATTATCTTTCGACCACAAGTTTAATAGCAACCTTCAAAACAGCCTTTGGAAAAAAGAAAAACAAAATCTTCCTTTGCTAGCACACACGGAAGGTTTAATTTCCTGTGAAAGTCCATTTAAAAGTATAATATAACTGAGAAGATTAAAGGAGACCCTGTGCCTTTGGACCATGCTTCTGAGGCTCAGTGCTGACCTCAGGCCAGCGCTGGTTGACTCAACAGCAGCTGCTTTCTGATGGGCCCTGACTGAACGGGATTCCTCCAGGGAACTCTGGATGTATTGCTGCGTGCTCTCCATTTTTTCTAGCCATCTCCAAAGAAAGGTGCTCTACACAGTGTTGACATGGCAGTCTGGGCAAAGGAAACACCTTTGATCTCTCTAAAGGATACTGTGCTGGGCAGTGATCTCAAGTCAACTTCCTCCTTCTCCAGGAGACACAGATCTAGGGCACAGAGCGAAGTAGGCTGAGTCTTACCCAGCCCATGCTTCAGAGTCTCAAGACCCTGCTCAGTTTTGAGTCTAACTCGGACTATAGAAGAGAGAGTCACGACTCTGTTGCTCCATTTTTAACATGTGTGGGTAACAGCTATTCTTTCTAGCTTAAAGGATGTTGGGAAGGCGAACAGCAGGGCAAATGTCAGATTTGCTGTCCTGAGGAAGCACAAAACTCTTTTATCAACCAGCATTTGTTTTCCCCTTTTGGATTCCAAAGTCCTTCAAAGAACGAGCCTTGACAGACAGCACATCGCTTCTCCCTGGGGGTTGCTCTCCCTTGCCACTTGCCACTGGGGGAGTCCAAAAAATCCTATCCAAACCTCTTACAGCCCAAAGGCAGGTAAGAGACGTCCTTTTTACAGGAAAGGTCCGTAGAGACAATAAACATATTCTTCACTCTTGTCCCATGACAAGCAGCCGGTTGGCACAGTGCGTTGCTGGGTCAGAGTTGAGAAATGGAAGCCGAGTGCCTCTTCTCTTCCCCAAGAGGTCGTTTCCTCCCCACACAGAGGAGAGAATGAGGTTCCCAGTGACACCCTCCCTCAGGAGACTCCACAGGAAAGAGGACATGCAATTCAGGGAACAAGCAAAGCCCATTTCCTGCTGACTCCGGTCCTTGAAAGTAGTGGCTGTCAAAGACGGCTGGGATCAGGACTATTCACTCAGGACGACCTTTGGGCATCTACCACAGGTCAGGCATTGAGCTGAATGCTCTTCAGACATCGCCTCATGGTGTCTTCACGGTAACCTCCTCCAAATCTACTTGTCCAAAATCACACAACTAGAATCTTAGAGTGCAGTTGTGAGGGCCACTGAAAAATTTTTAAGCATGGGATTGGCATGACCAGATACGCTTTTGAGAAAGTTGGCTGTGATTAAGGAGGATAAAACCAGACACGGTAAAGCCAGTTAGGAGACTTCACACTTATCTAGCAGGAAAGTAGGGAATCTGATTAAAGAAAGGGCATGCGTGTGAGGTTTGAAGCAGTGCCTGGATTCCATAGATATCTGAGGGGGGAGCCGAGCTGAGGGAGGAGGTGTGGATAGCACATAGCTATCTTAGAAGATTCAGATCCTTGAACTCCCAGCCAGATGATTTAAAAAACAATATGGTTCTTCACAAATGACAAAGGATTTTCCAAAATCTCCTTACATCTGCTCCCCACAGTCGCCCAAACAGATCTCATTATCTCACACTCGGAGATGAAGAAGCAAAGCCTCAGTGAGAAAATGGCAGAGAAAGGGTAGAACCAGGACTCACACTCAAGTTTGAAGGCTCGAAAACTCACGTGGGGTTCTTGTTCCTCACTCCATCCCACGTGACTCCCTTGGAGTATCAGGATGGAAAAGAAAGAAGAGGCTCAAAGACAGGTTGCCTACCTCTTTATTAAGCACCTACTGTGTTCATAGCATTGTTCTGGTTCCCACGTGTGCACCGACCCCCTGGTGAGCGGGTGGGTGAAGTCAGTATGGAGTGTGGAGTAGATGAAAGGTAGAGAAAGAATAGTCCCATTTCAGGTAGTCTAATATGATGGCCAAATCCAGGAAAAGCTAGCCAACTGGCTCTCCCAGGCATCAATCCACCACGGGTATTTAATTACCACTGGCAATTAATCAAAGTGAGGAAAACAGTGTGTACCGAAGCCTGGCTCTGGAAGAGAACTGCAAAGAAATCTCTGATAAACTGCCTGATGTGGAAGGTGAAACTCCCGGAGAAAACGACAAAGCAAACCACAGACGGTCCACACACTGCCCTCCAAGAGAGACGAGCCCAGTGAATACGGGTTTTCTCTCGGGAAGCATGCACACTTGAGGCCAGAGAGGATCCACGGGGAACAATTAAAAACAAAGCGAAGTCTAGACATAAGCGGCCCTCCCTGCCCCCCCATTCCTCTGCCTCTTCTCGACATAACTGTTGGACAAGTATTTTAAAAATAGTTTCAAGGGGCGGCAAATCAAGAGGCTGTCTCCCACAGTGATGTCCCTGGCCAGCTCTATTTATAATGCAATGGAGTTGAAAAGTACAAGGAGGAAGCAAAGCGAGAAAGACTCAGCGTCTCTACTTGCTTGGAAGCAAGAAAATAGATAGAACATGGCCTGGGAGGTGGCTCAGCTTCCGTGTATTTTCCCCAGAGACACTGACGCGCAGGGGAGTCCCGCACTACCCAGCGGTGTGCTCACACCTCTAATCTGCATCGCCTTTATTTAGAGCACTGGAAGGTGAGAGAGGGTGGTGTTGTTTATAAAAAGAAGGATAAGGGAGGAGTTGCAAATGAAAGCTTCCAATTTTTTATTTTTCAGTGTATGGGTAGCTAAAAGAGAACCTAGTCTGGGAAGGCTCCTTTAGAACTTAGAGGCTGAAAATCTGAGCCAAGCCTGGCTGGGCTAAAAGCACGGTGTCACATTCGTCTACACTCCTGGGGAATCAATGCTAGTCAGTCCTTTTGAAGACCCAGCCTCACACTGGCACCTCTGTCTCCCAAAACACGACTTCATCTCCTGCTTAGCACCACATTCCAAGAACCCACCCAGCAAGCCAAATGGTCCAGCTCTGAATTCTCCTCTGCTTTG
The DNA here is from genome assembly GCF_049852395.1 of Peromyscus maniculatus bairdii. Classification (NCBI taxonomy): domain Eukaryota; kingdom Metazoa; phylum Chordata; class Mammalia; order Rodentia; family Cricetidae; genus Peromyscus; species Peromyscus maniculatus. Next base: position 71,231,017 of record NC_134861.1, read on the forward strand.
TCACAGGACCTGAGGGGGACAGTGAGTCATCGCATGGCTCCCTGACTGAGGAGAAGTCTACACAGCATGGCGGGAACAGTGGTCAAGCCAGAAAGGACTAGGACTTCGCACACATGGGACTTACACTTCCTGACTCTTCCTCTCTGAGAACCTCTCCTTGGAAGGAGGGACAATGGCCCTAAGTCTGGAATCAGAGGAGGTGGACTCATCTCAGGGGTAGGACAGGAAAGAGCTCTCTTAACAGCTGTCCTTTATGAAGTGCCTTCAAGTGCCAGGCACTTAGAAGTACATTATAGCGTGCAATCCTCCAAGCGGCCATTCACAAACAGCACCCGTGGCCTTGCCTTCCTTCAAAGAGAATCTGGGTTGGGGGGCGGGGAGGGTTGATACAGGACTTGTTGCACAGCAATTAAAAGGCAGAGCCAGGCACTGCATCTGGTTTTACCAAGCTCTCATGTCTACATCTTTAATCACAATACTTTGCACTAGCTCAGGTAGTAGAGCTAAGACCTGTGCCCAGCATCCAACCTAGATGATGGTTTCCATCTTGCCTAAATCTAGAGTTCTCTCGTAGACAGAAATGTGACCACATACAGAGAAATTCTTCAGGAAACACTGACTGCTCCTGTTATAAAAGGAATGGTAGCTTGCTGGTTGATATCTAACTCTCTCTCTCTGCCCCGACTCCTCTCTCTCCCTCCCTCCTTCCTAGGCCTCCTTAACCTTCTTGCAGCATGGCAACTGGGCCGATGTCTCTCACAGGAGACAGCGGCCGGTTCCTCCTGCAGCTTGAGCACACGCAGGAAGGCAGGCAGCACCCACGCTCTCAGGGGGTCTGCTTGCGGAAGGACAATACCCAAAGCAAAGTACAGTTGTCTTGGGCAACTTAGGAAAGGCAATGCTAATATCGTATCGTGGGACACCCCGTCAGCATTTTCCCCACGCACAGGTATTGACTGAGAACATAGACAGCTTCCTGCCGAACCTACACAGACCAAGGCTGGGCTGCATGGCGTTTGTTTTAAATAAACTCAGGCGCCCTGTTAAGGATACACGAGGCTGCAACTCACTGGGGGACACATTTCTGTAGGATACGGCCCCATTCAGGACACAGCCTGTGCGTGCTGGAGCCTCACCAGACAGCCCTCAGGATGTTTCCTATTTGCACAGAACTCTTCCTTCCTGAGTCTTCCCTAAGCCATTTAATGCACCTTAATAAAAGTGTACACGGGGACGATTTTAATACAGATGTCTCCGTACCATGGCTCTCTCTCTCTCTCTCTCTTTTTTTCTCCTGGAGATTAACCAACTGTGGCATTTTAGTTATTTGCTCCCACAAGGCTTAGAATTCTTCAAGGCAGACCTGTGCCAGCAATATGGGCCACAGATGGGAGGTGGCTCAACTCTGCAGACCTTGTTTGGGGGACACTGCCCTTGTGAATGTCAGAACTCCAGTTAGCTAGAAGTGGTAAGTGACAGCCTAACCCAATGTCTTCCCCCACTCCCGCCTCCTGAGCTGGCCTTGACGCCCCGCCCCCCCAGGGGATGCTGGCCATATACCTGATTCCTGCTGTGTTGTCATAATGGAATTTGGGGTCGCACACTTCCTCTTCCTCCATACAGGAAACAGGTGAGGTGGGCAGGGAGAGTCCAGAATCCTCTTCCATGCTCAGGGTCTCTGACATTGGGAGAACAATGTAGTCTTTGCCATCCTGAAACAATAAACACAGCGTGCTATTGTTATGGCTGCTAGCCTTCAAGGGCCTTTTCAGGAGAAACAAAGGGCAAGGGGGGCGCCTGGCTGTGGGGGCCGCTTTCATATCTGAACACAAGACGTCCAGACTATATTGGAAAAGGGTCGCCAGAAACAAAAGGGCACTTGAAAGGGATGTGTGGAAGAAGGTTAATAAAGGGACTAAAGGGAAAACCGGATTAGTAAAGGGACAAGAGGCCATGGTTGCCATGAAGACAAAGCAGGCGATGGCTGTGGATGAGATGTGAGAGCCCAGAGCCCAGACATCAGTTCTCCACAAAGCCCTCCCCAGGAGCTGGACCTTCAAAGCATCCTGCCTCCAGTCCAGCCTCTACATTCCACGGCAATGGGGAATCAGAAGCAAGTGAAGAGGAAAGGAGCCAAGACCGGAGCGCAGGCATTCTGATGCTGTTTCTCAAGAGGAAGGGCAAACAAGACGAGCTAATACATTTGAGCTTCTGGAAGGTTTATTGGTGGAAATGGATGCGACCCCCAAGTGCTCAGAAGGAAACAGAAAGCAACTGGCTCCCACTGGAATAAGGGCCACCGAGCAGCAGCAAACACTCTACCAAAAATAAAAGGGGGGGGGCAGAACTCTGTTGTGGAAATGTCATGACAGCTTGACATTTCACCAGGTTGGGGGCCCAAGTCAGAGTTTTGCATAATTTGCACGTTTGTTTTGTTTGGGCCTTGCTTGCAGAATTTACTAAAAATTACTCGAAATTCTTTCCATTTCATCAGTCAGTTAATCAGATTTGTTTTATTGTTTCATTTTGTTTTTTGTTTTTGGAGGTAGTCGTGTTATGCTGCCCAAACTGGCCTCAAACTTATGATTCCCTTGTCTCAGCCTTAAGAATTCTGGGGTTACAGGCATGCACCATCACAGTCGGTAGATTTTTTTTTTTAATTTAGAAGAACATTTGAAGACATAACACTAAAATAAGTAGGTAGGGACCAGCAAGATGACTCATTGGGTAGAGGCATCTTCAGCCAAGCCTTACGACTTGAGTTCGATCCCCTGGACCCGCATGGTAGAGGGAGAGAATGGGTTCCTGCAACTAATGAACAGACTGGAGTTGTCTATTCTCAAGCTATTGGTCTAAAGAGCAATTACAGCTTTTAGGAAGCATTACTGCTCAGAACTGGAAGACAGAGGCTCCTCTTTCAGTGGCCGAGAGGATGACGTGGTGCCACACGAATGTGCAAGGAGAAGACTGTTAGATCACAGACCCACGCCCTGAGGGCTCCTTGTAGAAGCTTCTTGAGTAGAGGGCTACAAACCTGCTGAGCATTCGCTTGTAGGAGATTTCCCAAATGTTCCACCAACTCTGAAAAGGAGGGTCTCTGATTGGGGTCCTCATGCCAGCAATCCAGCATGGTCTGGTACCTAGACAAGCAAGACAAAGGTCTCATTAACTGTGCCATTCTTCTGAGAGCTGATGGTCAAGATAATCCTTGAATGGGAAGCATTTGTAAGGAGCCTATCAAGAGCTGAGATGCTAACTGAAGATGTAGAACTAGAGGAGACACAGAAGTCTGCACTCAGGCAGGCGGGCATCCAACTATCTGTAAAAGCGTCTTGTTTACCACACATCTCTATCAACGGTTAGTAAAAACTCTCTGGTGGAGATAATCCGATAATGGGATGACAGTGCTTGAGGTAACCAAAGGAGGTGTCTAAGAAAGCTGAGCACAAACGAGGCCATGACGCAGACGCTCACAATAGAAGGCCTTCTCGCTTTCTTAGTGGGGAGAGTTTGTGAGAAAAGAAGGATGCTTTTCAGAGTCTTACATTTCTGGGGTGGTATAGTCAGGAGCTCTCATTCTAGTTCCTTCTTTCAGTCTCCTACAAAAGTCTTCATCAATCTTCACCCCAGGATACGGGGATGCACCTAGAATAAGTCAGGGAAGGAGCATTGTGCGATTTGAATTCGTCATAAAAAGCCCTTAAGCCTGGTTCTTACACATCCTTATCATCTACAGAGCCTTTTTCTTTTTTTTCTTCTTAATTTTACCATCTAAATCCTCTAAGAAATTCTGTTTGACAGGAGGTAAAATACAGAAGAGGAAATGACTTCCAGGACTCACCAACTATTCTTGTCTTCTTTGCCCCTGAACCCCCACCCAGAAGAGGGTCAGAGAGAAGTGACTTACCTAAGGAAAATATTTCCCAGAGCAAAACGCCGAAAGACCACACGTCGCTCTGAATTGTGTATACTCTGTCAAAAATGGTTTCGGGGGCCATCCATTTCAAAGGGAGTCGGGCCTAAGTGGGGGATAGCAAAGCATCAGAACCCAAATTGGCAGATTCTGAAGAAAATACTTTCTTCACTTCTAAACACAAGTCCACAAAGTTTGAATCCACACAGTTCATCTTTAGATACTTACATCTCCTTTTCTGACATAATCCGGGTCTTTATAAATATCCCGGGCCAAGCCAAAATCACAGATCTTAACCACGTTCTTCTCTGATAGAAGAATATTTCTTGCTGCCAGGTCCCTGTGGATACACTGTGAAAAGAACAGTATGTGTGATAAGTCTCTACACAGCTAATCTCTTTTACATCTGTTGTGACCTCATGCTTAAAAAAAAAAATCCAACATCAGAGAACCAAGTGACTAGCAAGGACCGGGGTAGTGTTTTATCCCAACAGGTCAGGAAAAGGGCTTGTGTGTTTCATTGAGACACATCTGCTTATTCCATAAACAGTCCTGTCCTTTGGAGTTAGATGATTAAATTACAGTCTGATGATGGACATAGTTTAAAAAATGTGCCTCTGATCACATCCACACATCCTTTTGCTTGGCATCCTCTGTGGCTTAAACTGGGTTATTCCCAGAATAGATTTGTTTTGAATGGGCGTGTCGACAGCAGAAGCAAGGGTTCTCATTGGTTTGGTTGGCTTCCTACTCTATTTGGTACTGAAGCTGGCCTGGATCTGGAGGCAGTAAGCAGTGGTACTCATCCTGCTTCAGAGTATTTGATATTGTAGTAAAGGTCCACCCAGGCAAGGCTGGCCGGCACGAGTGGACTACATTCTGTAGTGCACTGGAGCTCGGCTTTAAGCCTTGGGATCTTCAGCTCTTCCAGTGGTTTCTCCTTTCTGTCCTCTAACTTGCTCTGACTTTCAACTATTCAACAGCTATCTCACTCTATGATCATAGCCTTCAGCCAAGCGCCTAAGCACCATCTGAGAGGGCGTAACAGCCTCAGAGAGCTTTAGACACGAATGAAAGGCTTACTGGGAGACCTGGATCAGCATAAGAAGACCTGGATCAGCACAAGAGTGACCATGGGAGCTGGGAATCACCACCTGGCACCCCAGGTCAGTAGAGAGGTCTCCCTTGCACCAGAATATTCAGGATTGCATTGCCTGGCATGATCCAGCAAAACTGGAAAGGCCACAAAACAGACTGTACCCCTACTTGCTCTCAACCAAAGAGCTTCCTTTTCCAGCTGGATGACCAGGTGGTATGCACAAAGATCACCTGGTGGTTACAAGAGAAAAGAAAGAATTCTGGCTCCCCACTCCCCAACCACTATATCAATTCCCCCTTCTAGTTGCCAAAAGGAATTACTTGGCTCAAGAGTGAGCTCTGGCCTATACAAAAATAACAACCTTTGCAAAAGACTCAAGGCCCTTCCCTTTGGGACGATCCCATAGGACCCTGGTTCTCTCCCTTCTGGTTGGGTAATAGAGTACAAGAAGTATTCAGCAGAACTATCTAAGATCCCGAGGTTCTGGAAGCCGTTGAGAAACTTTAAACTTCAGTGGGGAAGGGGGCAAGGGACCTTACAATGATAAAGCAAACAAAGAAATATGGAAGCCTTTTGTTCCCTCAGGACCCTGCAGCAACCGCACTTCACCAACGGAGAGCTTTTCCTGAAGAGAACGTGAACCTTTCCTACCGATCGTGAGACCACACATCTTCCCCTGCCCAAGGTCACCAGTGACTTCCACCGGCCCCTCCTCCCACCTCGGCTGTGTTTACAACCTTTGCACTGTTTGTCACTTGTCACGTCCCACCTCGGCCTTTGTTTGGCCTACTTTCTAATTTTAGCCGTTTTAATCGTCCTCATCTGAAGCCTGGCCTTCCTGGCTTCTCATTATACAAATAACAAATAACTTTTTGATGGATGGTGATGAATGTAAAATAAATTAAAAATAGACCCCTCTACACCAAGATACCTACAAGACCCTACTCCCTACTTCTTCAAGGCCCAAATGTCACATCCTTAGTAAGGGCTTCCTCATTTAGCTTCTATAACATTGAAGTGCACACATGTTAGCATGTGTACACACAAACACGGTATATTTTCCGTATATTCTGCAAGTCCTTCCTGCTTTACTTCATCCCACAACCTCTGTTCTGTCTTAACCTTCCTTCTATGTTGCGTGTTGATTGGTTGTCCCATTGACCACCAGTGTTGTGAACACCAGGAAGATGCCGGGATGTCTAGGTTGATGCACTGCAGCGGCCCTTAGAAGTCTACCTAGTCAGCTGGGTGGTGGTGGTGCATGCCTTTCATCCCAGCACTTGGGAGGCAGATATATCTGTGAGTTCAAAGCCAGCCTGGTCTACAAAGTGAGGTCGAGGGACGGCCAGGGCTACACAGAGAAACCCTGTCTTGAACCCCCTCCCCCACCCAAGAAAAAGATTAAAAACAAAAACAAAACCTAGCACTTAGGAGTTGGTCAATGAGTATTAACTCTGTGAATTATTTTCATGAAACCTCTTGCTACCTTTTATTAACAGAAAAAGAGCCTCCCCGGGGGAACACTTTTAAGAATCCTAAAAGTGGTGTGTGACTTTCCAAACCAAACAAGCGATGTCTCATTTCTAAGCCTGTGATCTGAATAGAAAGCTTACTTCCCCTTGACCCGCCATACCTTCCTTGATGCCAAGAACTCCATGCCCTTAGCCACTTGGAAACTGTAGCAGATGAGATGCTCCAAGGTCAGAAAGTCCTTGTACAGGTCTTCAGAAGCTGTGAGAAGAGGCAAGAGGGCGTGGCTGAGTATTCCCACCAGTCAGGAGCCTTGCTTCTAAGTCAGCCAGAGTGATCTCGTTAAGACGTGAGAGTCAATTTTAGGAGACAGAAGCAGAGAACCTGCCCATTGGCTAAACCTCAAATTATTAGCCTTCACCACACTCCTTGGAGAAAAGAAAGTTTTCTTCATTTTAGTCAAATTGAGGCATCAATCCCAGAATGGAGAATAGGTATGAAGTCGGTGCAGGCAGCGAGGAGAGAAAAGGGATCTTTTTAAGTCTGCTATCTCAAGCTGTTGTTGTTTTTTTCCCATGCACTCAGAGGGAAAAACAATAGCTCCTATTAAGAACTCTAAAAATAAAACAACAATATTGAGGGTCATCACATCTTTTCTCTCTGGCTTTTTGTCTCCTGGGACAAAGACCAAAGTTCACACTACAGTCCACAACAGATAACTAAAAATACCAGAAAGAGATTTATTTCTCTCACATTCAAACTTAGGACATGCAGTATGCGCATGAAGTCTGGCCTGTCAAGGAGACATTCCTTCAAGAATAGGAGTGAGTGACACCAGCCAGGGAAGAAAGGTGAATTTACATAAGTTGGTAGTATTTATTACAGTGCCACTGAGCCACATAAACACGGAGGCACGCCTGGGCATTTGGAAATGCTCCCCTAACTTAGATCAGATAAGATATGGCTACAGTCTCTTTCCTGGACACCAGACCAGAGTAAACACAAACTCAATTGCCATAATAGCCTTGTTAGGATTAAGAAGGCTAGGACTTCTTCCTCAATGACTTCTTATGTCGAGGGCTAGAGAGCTGTTGAGGAACAGTGACGCCCTCTTCACTCTCCAAAGACAGAGAGAGAGGCAAAGCCCGGGCCTGCAATTCCAAGCCCCCCCCCCCATCCCTTGCATTTCCAGCTCACTGGCTACCATTTGGGAGCAAGAGGGTGCACAACCCACTTCATTGCAGACCTCATGACTACAGGTCTAGACCAACTTCCCCACGCCCCTCTAGCCCACCCCTAGCCGTCAGCTGCCTATATAGATTCCAAGAGAAAGAAGGTAGACTAAGTTCTGTCAGTCAGCTTACAGCAGAGGAAACAGAAGCAGGCTTGGGCTTGTCTAAACTCACACTCCCAAGGGCACCCGGCCTCAGGCATCCCCCGTCTCTTTGAGCACACAGCTGTGCCTGCTCCTTCTGATTAAAGCAGACATGCAGTGTGCTCTGGAGCTGACTGAAGCGTTGGAGGTGAGGCTGAGGTCCAGCTTCACCCATACACAGGACTAAAATACCCTTGGGATCACCACCAAATGAGACACGTCTAAAGAGTGGCCAGAAAGGAGATGTGAGAAGCCAGCTGGAACGTGGTGAAAATGATGGATAGTGTCCTAACCCATCTTGGAGAAGGTTGGGTGGAGATCACCGAAGGGGCCTCTGTGTGCTGCTGAAGCATGTTACCTACTGGGTCTGAGCCCCTGATTGCAGTGAAGGCTAGCCAAGCACCAAAAAGCTTCTTCTCCCTTTCTGAACATAGCACTGAAGTTCTACTGCGAATAAAGTCTGATCCAGTATCAGGTCAGAGTGTAGATTTGATTGTTAGCCACAGTTTAGCCCACTGAATCACCTAGACTTCTCAGAATAACCCTGCTTTGCCTCCCAGGGGAGTTTACTGTATACTTACTGATTTCATGCTTCAGTTAAGCTTGACTGAATGCTACCTAGGAATTTAGATTTCTTTCAAACATGAAACTTTCCCCTCCATGGCCGAATATCCTGCCATCATCTCTTTCTACAAGAGTGTGCACTAAGCATGGGTGGGAGTCGGGGCAGCAAGGGCAGGTACCTTCTTCTTCCTCTACGTCACTGAGGGATTTCTCCTCAACAAATCCCGAGCTGGCAGAGCTCTGGCTGCTGGTGATGCTGTCCAAGCGCCGTTTCAGATCCACGGAGAGCTCCCCGACATAGTCTTTCCCATGGCGGAACCGCGCCCCTTTGCTCTGGAAAAGAGGGGATGTGCAAATTCCACAAATATAAAATAGGTCTCTAATGTGTTGCAAGGCCACAGATAGTTGAAATTATTAAATCAAAGAAGGAAGACAGTTCTAGGACTATAGTCTCTGAGTTGAAACGTGGGGCAAGTTTTAACAGCTTTCCTTCTATAACACCAAGTTCCTTCTCTCCAGAGTCAAGTGGTAAGTGCTTCGTTTCCAGGAATACTCAGACACACTGTCATTAGTGTCCTCTTTACCAAGGGATGTACCCTCCATAGAGCCAAATATGGGTGAGGTGACAGACTATAATCCAGAGCCAATGCTCTCTCTGCCCTACCCTCTCCTTAATCAAATCTAGCACCATCATAATGGGTCAGGAGATTAAAGTCCTAAAAATAAAATATGAGAAGCATGCAACCCCCAGAAGATAAAAGTGGGTGCTGAGACAACCCAGGCAGCATGCAAAGAATTTCAACTAAAGACACCCATGTAGCACTTTGAGATTTCCTCTGCTTTCCTGACCAAGGCTCCTGTAGAAAATGACATACCTTATAGGGAACAAATTCACTTCTCTTGCCCCGTAAGTAAGTTGATAGGTTTCCGAACTTGCAGAATTCCACAATCACCATGAGAGGTCCTGCAAACAACACAGCGTGTTGGGAAAAGGAAAATGCATTTCACAAACACTTCTCCCTATGTGCTTAGCATACTGATAAGGCCAAAACTGTCCTAGAGGAAGACTACATATAACCTTTCATTGGAGCAGGGTGGCAGAAATCAGCTGACACCAGTCCCTCCTATTGTAACTTTTCCTTTTCAAGAAGATAATTCTGCACGAATAATCGAAACCTCAGCAATCAGCTGAGATGACTTCGGGGTGGGAGGAAAGGGAGATGACTCTGAGTTCTTTGCTTTCAAGGTCTGGGGGGATGTTCCTTTTTCCCATCTAACACTTACTATACCAGAAGCAAATTGCATCCCCATGATGAGACCATTCTTTAATTCAAAGGATGCTGCAGAATCCTTTGATTATAGTGCCCACTAACTTTCTATGAAGTATAGTACATTTCAGATTCTCCAAAGTATTGCTTCCTTCAAACACCAGCAGAGAACTGTGAGTCAGACTCAGGCTGGCAGGGCCACAGTAGTTCCTCACCTCCTGGCTTGGTGCAGGCGCCCAGAAGGTTGACCACGTTGAGATGGTGGCCAATGTGGATGAGGATCTTGAGTTCAGACATGAGGGCTCGGTGCTCACTGTGCGTTGCTCCTTCTGCAAATTCAGAAGAAAGACAGAAACCAGTAAGTGTGGCCGTTGCTACGGGATGAGGGATGCGCTTAACTGTGCGGCTTGCTCGCCCAGTGGAGCATGGCTACCGCTAACAGAGCAACTGTGTGTTTCGAAAAGTCAAATGCAAACTCTGCTTTCTAATTAGAGAGCAAAGCTTTGCTTTAAGCAAACCCTGAATGACTGTCGTTGAAAGGAATCTAAGGTGACGTTTCTTGTAACGTTGGGAATGTATCTGGGACAGAACCACATCCAGATTCTCTTTCTGCACAAAACTGGAATGTTCAGTTTCAGGTTCAGTGGGCTGCTTAGGGCCTGATCATTTCAATGTCTCCCCATAGGGAAGCCGTCCCATACATTAAATATTCTCAGATCTAGGGACCAGTGAATTGCCTGGGTGGGTAAGGGCACTTGCCACCGACTCTAACGACTAGAGTTGAAACCCTGGAACCCACCTGGTGGGAGGAGGGAACTGACTCTTGCAAGTTGTCCTCTGACAATGCATATATTCTCTCTGTCTCTCTGTCTCTGACTATCTCTCTACACACACACACACACACACACACACACACACACACACACACACACACACACAAAGCTTCTAGACAGAAAATGCAAATGGAGGAAGGGGCTTTGAAAGGCACAAGACCTACTGGCCAAGGGGGAGCAGCAGCATCTCCCTCCACAGAAGCTGCCACAAATGGAGCAGAAGCTTCACCTACGTCACCTCCCCTCATCAGAATGTCCAGGCTGTCGCTCCATTACTATGAAAGATGCTGATGTCTAAAAGAATACCCACATCTTCTTCCATTTGCATAGCCACCCTTACTTTGCAAAACACCTTCATACACTAAGTTCTTTGGCATGTTCTAATTCTAGAGAACATGGCGGTTTTGCATTCTGCTACAGCAAACTTCTTTCTCCATTTCTAAAGGGTTTATAATCAGCTGACCTCATAATACATTGAGGAACAATTTTAATAGAATCCGATAGTTTCCCCCACATAACCGGGACCACTAAACAGAATTGTGCAAGTCGATCTTTGCTCACTGGTCATGTGCCCTTGCATGAGGCTCATAGGAGGAAACTGTCTCCAGTTTGTGCAGAGGCACTGTAAGCCAGGGACTTTCTAGCCCACCTAGGCACAAAGCCACCGATGCAAGCCTTATACCACACTTAGTGATGGGCAAAACAGAGGGAGCCACATCACAACATCATTTTGCTTTTTACCTTTCAGCATCTTGACAGCCACCGTTTTGCAAGTCGCTGTCTTGTCGATTCCAAAGGCATCTGCCTCAATCACTTGGCCAAAGGCGCCACGGCCAAGAGGCTTCCCTGGAACCAATGATAATGGCAATTACAAAAGACTTGGGTTGTCACATCCCACTACTAGAGGGCTAAGTGAAGATTCTAATTGGTTCAGGTGATGATGTAGTCCATTAGACCCACAGCCTGCTTTACTTCCTTGTTTCGGCTTTGCCCTTCCCTCCCCAAAATGCCCTGCTTTGGATGGTTATACAGGCTCCTTACTACTAGAAGGCTATATGGATGACTACCCAAAGTCAAGAGATAGAGTTAATATTTATGAATCAGAATGCATCATCTGAAGAGACCAGACATGTCATTGTCTTCAAGGCGAGTTAGGTGGGCTGGCAAAACCAATACCAAGTTAATAGCAGTTGACAACTCACCTAGTTTCAGCCGGTCCCTGGGGAATTCCCATTTGCTAGCATCATAAGGCAAGCGCTCACAGCGCTCATCCAAGGGCAGTTCGTCTGGATCCATGACAATGGACAAGTATCCCGTCTTCAGTTCCCCTTCATTGGCCTGGAAAGCATAAGTCCTTCCAGTCACACACAGATCCTGTTGTTGGGTTGCTGTTTTGTATACTTGTTGCTCTTTAATAGGGGACCCATTCATGGTATCTCATTTTCCAATAAAACTCATGATGTTTGAGAGAAGTCCTATTATAATCCTGCTTTTGGTGCCTCTTTAGTTTCCAAAATGAGTTCAGAATAAGGTTTCTAAATCTTAATTACAGTGGACAATCCAAACCCTTTACCCTTCCATCAATTAATGCCCACAGTTCAGCCAAAGAAAATGGACAAGAATGTTATTGTAGTGAAGTAAAAATGTGCCCATTGAGCCAATAACAATGGGGAGAAGCGGCTGAAAGAAGCCCAGTCAGGTTCCATTAATCACAAAAACCCACATGCAAGGGACAGGGAGACATTATGTTGTTACCCGCTTAACGGTCCGTAGAACGATGACAAGAAGCAGCCAGAAGAACATGGCAATCACGGCCGTGCCTACGAGAATGATGACTTCCAAGTTGGTCTTTTCCTGGGCACCTGGAAGACACATTGGAGTGATTAACCACTGGAAACCCGTAGCCTTTGGTAGGAGGTGATAAATGTGTGACATGGAGGGCAAACGCTCAGGCTCATTCACTTTCAAGACTCTGAGAGACAAAACAGCCACAGACTCCTTAAGTCTGATGGAGTTCACGGCACTCTTAAGGAACAAGAGAGGCATACGGCTCACAAAATCATCCAGCAATAAAACTGTCAAATGATGAACCAGAGGTGTGTAAGTGTCAGAAGAGATGCACATAGGATGTGTTTGGCAAGAGACCTCTTTCAGGGGGAAAAAAAAGGTATTTCTGTTTGTGAGTAATACAGTCTAGTTTTGTGCTGATAGTCAACGTCTTCACTTGCGTGGTGTGGGAAAAGCGATTGTTTAGGAAACGACACAAGGAGAAAAGGCAAGTCCTTTGCCCAGGCAGCCACTTGTGACCACACACGTGCTACGAACTTGTTGCTTTAAATACGTCACCCTCCTTCACTTTCTCAGTAAGTTTTCAGTTTTCAGATTGAAGAAATAAGATTTGAAAGATTTAAGCTACTAGAGACACAGGAAGTTGGGGGGTTGTTTGAGGGTTAAGCTGGGTCGGTCCAAACTGAGCTGACCAATCGTTCATCCATGCCTACATGGCAGAGGCTTAAAGGACAAGAAGGGAGGAGAAAGGGAGTGAAGGGGACAGAGAGAGGGAGGGGAGAGAGAGGCGGGGAGGGAGGAGAGGGGGGGAGGGAGGGAGGGAGGGAGGGAAGGAGAGAGAGAGAGGGAGGGAGGGAGGGAGGGAGGGAGGGAGGGAGAGAGAGAGAGAGAGAGAGAGAGAGAGAGAGAGAGAGAGAGAGAGAGAGAGAGAGAGAGAGAGAACGAACTGGTGTAAGGACACCGGCATGTAAAAGGAGAAGGGAAAGGCAAAGCTAAGCAAGGAAAGCTGTAGCCTCCTCCCGGGAGGTGTTCCAAGTGCGGAGTTACCATCAGAGATCTCAGCACCGACTGATCAGGAGGGAGGTGATTAGGATGTAATTGTCACTTGGGGTCTCTGTCTCTCCACTCACATTGTGCAGTGTGACATGAAACAAGCCCCGAGCTGGGGAGGAGGGATGGCCCAGAAGCCAGAAGACAAGCAATTAATTAGAGTTACCCATTGGGAGACAAGCTCTGAGTGCATCTGTAAGTGGATTTGGTTTCCTTGCTGTTCCCCGGAAAGTAATTCTCTGTGTGTAAAGATTTAAAAGTCTATTCCCATGAGACAGAAGAAAGGTCAAAGGTCTCTCTATCTAACTATGCTCATATTAACACCTGAGAGCTGAACGTCCTGCTCTTGTCTTCAGGTGAGTCTCCGCAATACCCACACCACTGTGCCCACGTAGGTGGGGTAACCTAACACAGAAGGCTAATGGATGGAGACAGAGTCCCAGAGAGAACTAACTGGCACATCCTCCCTGAGATCAGCACTAACATGAGTGCCTCTGGAAGAGACAGAACTACCATGCCCCTCGGCATCTTCACAGTGTGTGTAATCCCAGCAATCTTACAGATTTGAGATCATGCTAGTAGCAATATTCGCCAATGTGAGTTTGACAGATTAAAGGACCAACACCTAGACTTTAACATGTTAGAAATATGCCAAATCTACCTCTCTACTACACCTCAACCATCCTCTGGCATATCACACCTTCAATCACACAATAGAGTTGCATTGTTCTCTCAGTGTGTTACAAAAAAAAAAAAGACTCAGGCACACTCTTCATAAGTTGGAATATTCTGTCACAGATTGCTGACTGAAAAAAAGGCAGATTTCACATCAATCACACACACACACACACACACACACACACACACACACACACACACACACACAGTAGAGGGAAAGAGGTTTCCTTTCATTTTTCAATAATAACCCTCAATTTTCCATGTCACAAAAGCAATCATCTATTGTTCACGAGTGAATCCTGTCTCGGCTCTGGTGAACATTCTGAACTCTTGTCACTGACTGAGTAGCGATGTCAACACCAACTCTAAGTTTTTTTCCAAGTAGACATGGGAGCGTCATTCCTGCAAGTTAACTTGGCCACTCAAACCGAGTGAGAACCAGGGACCGGCGGCCAGTCATGGTTCCTGGCTAACAGTTTCCTCACAGTGAGAACCCTGTGGCTAGGAAATAGGGCACAGGCTGAAGCACACCCCTAATTTTGCTTTGCTGGTTTGAAGACAGATTCTGAAGAACAGGTGGAGAATCCCTAACTCCAAACTCCCAGAGGACCAAGATTGGAAACTTTTTGAGCACCTACCCCTTACGTCACGTGACAAGCCACAGTCAAAGGTGCACTGAAAATATTATCTAAAGTTACCTTCAGGCTATGTGTATAAGGCTCTACCCATATACGCCTAAATGAGCTTTATGCTTAGATGTAAGTCCCTCCCCAAAATATCTATTAAACTGGTGAAAATATTCTAAAACCTGGACTATATCTATTCCCAAATATTTTAGATATGAGATATTTAACCTCCAGGAAGAGCACAGTCACCCCACATGCCATCCTGCTCAAAGCATTTGAGGCTATGAGGAACCCAAACGAATCCCCCAAGCCGTCTGACAAGTCTGTGACGTCACACTACCTTCTATTATGAAAAGTGTCTCTGCTCTGGCACAGCCAAGGACGTTGCAGGCCTGACAGGTGTAGAGGCCTTCATCCTCCTTCCTCACCCTTCGGATGGTTAAGTTCCGGTTCCCGTCTTTCAGTACAATGCCTAAAAGAGGGAAAAAAAATTCTTGCTTTATTTCTGATGATGCGATCTGTGCTTTAGCCAAGCAAATATTTCGAATAATTGCTGCCCTCCATCTCGATCTATTATCCAACTCTAAAGAGGCACCTAGGATGGACTACTGACTATCTCCCAGGTGATCTCCATGTGAAATCAACAGGGCTCCAAATATGCTGCTTCTGGCTCTGAAATGAGCCAGAAAAATCCTGTGCCCAAATACCACTTTGTGTGTTCATGGGGGGGCGGGGCGTGCATGTGCATAGAGGTCAATGTTGGGTGTCGTCTTTATTATCTTCTACCTTATTCTGTTGAGACAAGGTCTCACCCTGAATCTGGAGCTCAGTGATTCAGCTAAACTGGCTGGCAAGTGAACTCCAGAATGCATTTGTCTCCCACCCCCCACCCCACCCCACCCCCACCCCCTGCCCCTTAGCACTGGTATTACAGAAGGATGCTGAGTCTAGTTTTCTACATGAGTTCTAGGGATGTGCATGGAGGTCCTCACGCTTGTGTGGCAAACGTTTCACTGACTGAGCTGTCTCCCCGTCCCATAAATACTGCTTTCTGTCTACTTTGAAACAAACCAAGAAACGACAGCAGTCTTATATAGCATCCTTGAAAAAATTCCACCACTAGAGAAACAGACAGGTCTCACTCACCCGAGTCTTCCACAAGTGTCTCGTTGTCTTTGAACCATGTAATGTGTGGAGTGGGGTTTCCAGACGCTGGGCAAGCGACCTCGATGGTTTCGCCAATCGTTGTCGTCTGATTCTCCAGATTTCCTGTGATCATGGGTGCCATGCGCTCTGTGCACACAAAAAGAAAACCATAGAGCCCAAGATTCCAACAGAGAACAGCTTTAGTGTCCTGTGACGATTAAACCGTCTAAACTCAGGAATCCGTGGCCCACTGATAAAGCAAGCTGAGACTGCACATTGACGAGAGCATTGCCGGGGGGGGGGGGGGGGGGGGGCGGTGAGTGGAGTGAAATAAATAAGGAAGGGCAGTTCTGACGGATTCGGGAATGTTTGAGGATTGTTCTTTTCAGGTTATAGAATTTTTTTCTCCTCCAATCACACAAGGCTTTCCCCAAGGGCAACTCCTTCTCATCAAAGTGGTAGCCACTAAGTGTACAATTCCATTGTGTTTTCGCTGGGGAAGGGCAAAACTTCAGCACAAGTACACAGGGTGTGACTTATGTTCATGAGATAACTTTATATTATTCCTAATATTTACCAGCAGCCATATATGATGAGGGCCAGGCCATTAGCCTTAGTTTTAGGTGAGGTGATTGCAGTTCAGGGGTTTAAGTATCTCACCCCAGTCCCTATAACTAAGTAAATGGTTGTGTTAATAACAGAATGTGGTGAGCCTGAAAGTCCAATGTGGTTTCTACTAAAACACAAACAAACTAAACAATACTATCCCATGAAAAGGCACGGACCCATGGGAATTCATTTACATGTACAGCAAAACACAAGCTTTACCCGCCTCCTGCAAGTCATCCGACTGCCATGGAAAGATCTTGTCCAACCCAAATGAGCACCAAAAAGAATTACGTTGAAAGAATCCACTTCAACACTTAACAAAACGTGGTCATCTCTGCTGCGCATTACATCGGAGTCTGAACACGTGTACTGGGCTCTCGTCTATTTCTAAGAACAGATTTCCGGGAACAACATGGGCATCCTTTCGGAAGCACACCCTCTGACTCTGATCTTGCGCTCCCTGGTCATGGCTAAGACAGGAGCCTCCTTCACATCTCTTTCTACACCCTTCCACAACTGGACCAGCTACTAATGTTCATGAGATATAACTGGTCCTATGTGTGCTGTGATTTCGAGGGTCTTGGGAATGACTTAACTCAAAAACATCTTTCCTTCTGTCCCCAAGTCTTCATAACAGAAATCTTACACTGGTGTCTATTTGGAGGGACTTCCTGAAATACGCCAAATCACTAAGAATAATGATATTCATATAAAATTTTGGTGTAGATAAGCTAACCTGGGAAGTGTCTCCTCCTTGCCCTATGAAACAGAAGATACACATCACAAGAACCTTGAAAGGTACAGCAAAGAAAGAAGACAAAAGGAAAAGGAAGAAAGATAAACCCCCTAAATTCACCAGCTCCCTCAGAGACAGAGCAGAGATGGCCCAGGTTTTGTGCAAAGCCCAAGGTTAGACAAGGCACAGAGATCATCCCCACAGGGAATGTGAAAGGCTTGCTAATCACAAACTTATCTCACTGAACGTCAGCTACCCTAGATCACATGGGAAACCACAGAAGTACAGGCAATGAGTGTAGCGCCCTCCCCATGGAATCTTCTAGATGTTAAACTCACTCCCTCATCACACTGTTTGTGAAACAGATAACACACTGAGCACCTAGTGTATGCCACTGTGTTCTGTGGCTAATGCACAACAGTAAGCAAGCAGAGGCCAATTTTTGTCCTTATGAATTAGAGACCTCACAATGGTACGACCACAGTGTTTGCCTATGGTCTCATCCCATCCTTCTAGTTCTGCACTATGAGCTTCTGGCGCTCTCTTTGCTCACAGTATTACACAAACATTCTGATTTTAATCATTGAATGCTCAAAGATTTAATCAAAGAATGCCAGATATTGGTAATAACTTCATCATAAAAGGCTAGAACCAGCCAAACCGTCTTCTAATTCCAATGCATCCCCTCACCACTATTAGCTTTGTTCTGCTTCTAGGAGTGTTCCAGCCTACTACAAAAGCTCCCAGAGGTCGGTACTATGAACACAACACCCGAATACACTGCATTTAAAGCATTGCAGCCCATTGTCCAGGAATGCCTCCATACCTAGGATGATGAGCTGCTTGACTAGGCAATGTCTTTTCTTGGTCTTCCTGTCTTGAGCAGAGCATACATAGTCTCCTTGGTCCTGCAGGGATGCATTCTGGAATGCTACAACCAAGATGTCACTTGTGCTATTGGAAAACATGGTGGCATTCATTTTCCAAAGAGCATCCAAGTTCTTGCAAACTGGCGTGAGTGGTTCGCCCACGGGGACCGATGTTGCTTGGGAGCCAAGCTTGTACCACGTGAGGTTCTCGAATGTAGTTCTATCTGCAGTGCACAGTAGAGACACACTCTCCTGCTCGGTTGGCTGGGTAGCAGGCTGCACAGTGATTTCGGGACCCTCTGAAATGTAAAGCCACAGTTAGAGGATGGTGACTTAAGTCAGTGCACGACACCACTGTCTTCTCGCTGCTATGAGGAAATAAAAAACAGGTCTTGTCGTTCCCAGCCATTGCTGCAAGGACAGAGCCAGATAAGACAACTCATTTCCCAAAATTTATTATTTGGAAATGCAAATTAATTTTCCCCAAGTATTTACTGCACTCCACTTTGAGTTCTGGATATGGTTTCTAAGTTGAAAAATAAAATAAAATCCCAAAGCAAGGCATTTAATCATCATTTAACAATGCCTTCTTATTAATACATGGCAGTAAAACTGCATTTATTACAATTGTCTCAGACTGAAATATTTGAGCCAGTAAGTACAATCAGCTCACGTTTACCCACAAAACTAGGCTGCATAGACAAAATCAGGAGCGTTGGAAGGCAGAGTCCTGTGCTCTCATGCCATTCCACTCCCTTCCAGAAGCCTCAGCCTCACTGCTGTTCTATAACAAAGCCACAGATACCATCACGAACCCCAGTGAGTCATGAATCACACTAACTGGTGAGCAAGACAAGTCACACACAGCACGGAGCCGGAGCCTTAGAGCATGTGAAAGCATTCTCAGGCCGATGACAGCAGCCGGCGCATGAACTCTCATGCAAGCCCAGAGGCTACCTGAGCAGTTTTAACTTCTGTTACCTTCAAGTCCTAACTCTACACCATGCTACTCACGCAAACCCCAAGGACGACAGAGAAGCTCACAGCTTAGCACCCACTTTCTGGGGGATGCTCACCCCTCAAGTGTTTACTTACTGATCACATGGAAGGAGATCACCCTCTCCCCTTGTCCCGCTTTGTTGACGGCTTCACATTTGTACAATGCGGACACATTGGCTGCTTGGATGACCAGAGTACTGACAGTCTGTGAACACACAAGTCCCAAGCTGTGAGCATTATAGGCTGAGTATGCACACACACACACACACACACACACACACACACACACACACACACACACACACACCCGAGACTGAATCCATCAGCCCCCACAGCTGCCAAGACCTGCCTTTGCCATTTACACTCCACACTGCCCAACTTCCAAGGTAAGCAGCTCTAACTAGGCAGTTGTCCACAGGATGCAAATGAGCTTTGGAAATCCTCAAGGATTCACTTTAATGGGTATTATGCACACTTTTCATTTTTCATGTGTGCAGAATCAGAATTACCTATTAGCGGATGTGGACACTGGATGGCATTGCGTGTTTTGTTTCTCTTCAATACACTGCTAGTAAGCTATGGGTACTGTGTTTGTTTCTTCTTTTTTTTTTTTTTTTTTTTTAGTTAGTAGGTATTAATTGTACAAAACACAGGCCTCATGATGACATTTTTGTACATGTGCATAATATACTTAGATTATGTTCTCTCCCAATTACCCTATCTGTTCACCTTCCTCAGTCTAAATGATCTCTCTCCCCAGATAGTCCTCTCTACCTTTGTGTCTTTTTTTTTTATCTTGATTTATATGAGAGGAAACATATTTGTTATTTCTAAGTCTGGCTTATTTTGCTTAACATGATGATCCCCATATTTCTGCAAATGAATTTCTTCTTTAAATTTCTTCATAAATTTCTTCTTTAAAGATGAAGCTAAAGCCGGGCGTTGGTGGCGCATGCCTTTAATCCCAGCACTTGGGAGGCAGAGCCAGGCGGATCTCTGTGAGTTCGAGGCCAGCCTGGGCTACCAAGTGAGCTCCAGGAAAGGCGCAAAGCTACACAGAGAAACCCTGTCTCGAAAAACCAAAAAAAAAAAATAAATAAAATAAAGATGAAGCTCTCTCTCTTTGTGTATATGTGTGTGTGCGCGCAAAACTCTTTCTTTATCTACCTAGGCTGATTGATTCGATTCTCTAACTTGGCTATTGTGAATGGTGTCACACAGGCTATTTCATTAATAACCTCCAATATACCTTTGCATGTTATTGTACCATCTTCTTCTATTCAGAGTGAGAACTCGAAAGAGATATATTCAAAATCAAGAAGTTCAAACTCACTTTGTTTTTTCCTTCAATTAAGGCATACTGGTTTTTGGTGACTTCAATCTTATTTCCCCCCTGGAAATCCTCCACGTTTCTCCATTCTTTACAAGTGTATGGGTTTGCTTGGCTGTAGGAGGGAGAAAGCAAAGCCTGTCATGATTTGACTTTTCTTTCGTTCGAATCAATAGTACCGGAAAGGGTCAGACCTTGGTTATCATGTTCTCAGTGATAACTTTTGATACAGGCTAACGCTTCATAGGACTTGGCGCCAATTAAAAATAGATGCTAACAACAGTGGAAAGGTCCAAGGTGCTTGACTGAGGATACAGGAGGGAAGCAGCTATTCAGGGAACAAGTCTCCATTCATAAACTGAATCAACAAGACAATTCAAGTTGATTCAGTTCAAAGGAAGGTAAGTAAACTTGGAAGCCATTGGGCTTCTTAAAGTCATCTCTCTGGGACTGTGGCTTTTGTTTAGGAAAGAGCCAGCAGCTGAGGAAGAAACTTGTGTTTGCTATTTCAAAAACAACAACAGGAAGTGGAATGCTTGGGATGGTAGGTTGAAGGTGGTGGCTGTTGTTTTCCCTAAGGATGTCTGTACTTGTGGTAGACCTTGATAAGCTGGGCCTAAGGCTCTTGAGGCCTGGGCTAGGTTTATCGCTGCCTCCCATCCCATCAGCACTTCCTGTGAGAGATGGACCTTCCCACAGATAAGGAGGAGCCATGTGGTACTCTCCAGCTTACAGACAGAAGATGATCCAAAGCCTGGCAATTAGCAGACTAAGCAAACAGTGTTCATTTGGAGAGGCAGACATCGGGGCTAACTGAGAAGAAAGCTGGCTCACACAGTGGGATGCCCCAAGCCAAGGTATCTGGTCAAACTCCAGACACAGAGGACAGTGGAAGGAGAGCCCAAGTACTGTTGAAAGGGTAACATCCTTGGAGATAAGATAGCCTTGCTGGTTTAGATGGAATCATGGCACAGATTGGCCAGCAGGAATGCAAGATGGCATGCAAAACAGAGCACATGGCCCTGCTCACCTGGGCTTGTAGGAGCATGCTTCTTCTAGCTGCCAGTACCAGCGAATGTGGTGCAGGGGAGGGTTGGCATAGACTGTGCACGTCAGCGTCTGCATGGTACCATACTGGTAGGAATCCATGGGAGAGATCAAGGCTTTCTCACCGATCTGGGGTGGGACTGGACACAGAAAAGACAACCTGTGAATCGCCTGATTGCGATGAGGAACAAGGAGAGGAGTTCAACAACCAGATCTGCCTTCTGTCCTCAGATGATTTCACCTTGGCTTGCTTTTCCAAAGGAACACCTAGACTCGGAGACAGACAGCCTGAATTCTTACGCTATCATAAAGCTAAAACCCGATAAGCTAAGTGACTTTAGGCAAGCTCCCCATGCCCATGCCTCACTCGCTTACTCTACATTAAAGATATAATTCTTCATGTCCTCCAGCCTGGCAAGAATGGGGTGAGGCAACACAGAGAAAAGAGTTGGAATAACCCAGCAAATACATTTCTGGTGCACCAGGTCTGGTTGAGGTGCTTCCCACTGACTGCCTTTCAGTCCTCACAACCATGGCTATGGCTCTCACTCTACGCAGGAGAAGAAATGAGGCAAATATGAAGAGGCTTGCCCAAGGGCATCCGTTAACAGGTGGCAAAATCCAGGACAAAGGTAGACATTCTGGCATCTGAACAGAAGCCCAAACTTTACGTCTGTGCTTATTGCACACAGCGAGGGAAATGCTAAGGTGACCGCATGTGGTGACTCCGTGAAGCAGAGCGATGAAGAGTTTCTCACTGTCTGTCTCTGTCTTTGCGGTCTGATTATTTCCTTCCCGTTGTACTTAGCACCTTTTGTGCTTAGCCTCCCCTCTCTTGAATCCCTTTTGCCCATGCTGCTCCCAAGCAACCATCCCAGAACCTGTTATCTTTAAAGCACTCCCTCAAGGAAAAAGAAATGAAGCCATGCTCGGCAGACACACAGAGGAGGATCGAGAGGCACAGGAAGAACATTACTGTTGTGAGACAACCTCTTGATGTTTGAATGTGTGGTGCCAGCTGGGGGGGGGGGGAGGCACCAAGAATTACACTAGGAGCATTTCTCCAACTGTGTTTGGAGCAAAATATGAGTGCATTTACTGGGGGAGGAAAAGTGCTCTCATCAAACGAGCTAGTTAAATCCTCTGGACTCTGTCTCTCCCGTTGGAGAAGGCAATATTCATTAGCATAGTGAAGATTCTAAGAAGTATTGAAAGAAGAAAACAAGTCGGTAGCCAGCATGGAGCCTTCTACACTCACCTGACCACGGCATCTTTCTCCCCTCAACCCCAAATACTTAACTGTAACGTTCACCTTAGGAAAGTAAAGTCTACATCATCCTTAAATCTAAAGCTTATAGTCTTTCCTGGGCAGACTCAAAATATGTCCTCTGACTGGACCGCGAATCAGCCAAGGATGCTAGCCTCCATGAGTCTCCTGTGTGGAGTTCTGCCATGTATGTAGAGTAAAGACGCTAAAGCGTCAGACTAAAACATCACACAAAACACAAGGAGAGTCGCCCAAATTTTTGCTCAATGTGCAGTTTTGTGGACAGGAGCAATGGGAGCTGACAAAGCTTAGGGTGACCTCTGAGGCATTTGTCTAGGGGGTGCCATCAACTTTCACCTTGCATGTGACCCCCCAACAGCACATTTCCATGACTTATCAAGGAGGCATGGCCAGAGCAGGCCATACCACATCTCATTTCAAACCCACTTCCCTGAGTCACTTCCCATATTGTATGCATTGGCCCAGTTAATCATGTGGATGATGTAACAGGAGACAAAGGGATGATGGCCGGGAGATGTAGGAAGATTCATTCTCTCCCTTCCTAGTCAATTTTGGGCAGAGGAGGCACTGAATGGACTCACCATTCACGACCAGGGAAACCACGTGGCTCTGTTTCTCCATCGAAATGGGATTGGTGAGGACGATCGTGTAGTTCCCGGCGTCTCGTTCACTCACTTCCATGATTGTGAGTTCATCACCCACTATCATTGTGTAATTGGACTCAATGGGTCTTCCGTTTCTGTACCTGTGGAAGATAATCCCAGGCATCAGTGCAGCAGACGGATTTTATTTCATGCAGATCAACACTTCGCTTTTTATTTCCAGTAGTTACCATTTGATATCGGGAGCCGGGTAACTGAGGTGCTTGACGGGGATTCGGACTTGGCTGCCCACTGTGGCTTCCACCAAAGATTCCATACCGCTATCAAAAGCAATGAAAGGCTTTGCTACAAGAAAAGAAAAGCAAAGGTTCTCATAAATGCCAACTTATTGTAAATGCCGTTTTGGTTTGGATTTTTAATCAAGTGAAAGGTTAGATGTTAGGGTACACATATATACTGCCATTCTGAAAGTTCCCACACTGTCTATAGCAGCCACATTCCAGTTCCTCTCCAGCCTTTGTCAGGATTTTCTCCTCGCTAGTGTTCTCTCTTGAGCCTTGAGCATGCATTCTTCCACACAGCCTTCTCTCAATCCCAGTGGGCACACCTTATCCTCTGCTCCCGTGACACCCTCTACCCAGGGTCTATGTGTTGATTCTCCCAACATTCACTCCTCAGACCTCCTGTCTTTACCTGCTCCCTTTTCTATCTAGTTTCACATTTAAAGCATCTGCTACATATTCCAACTTTCAACCCCTGCCCTGACTTCTCTGGGCTCCAATTTTATATATCAAACATCTCCACCTGAACGTTTAATGGGCATCTCCAAAGCAATGCACTCAACACTGTTCTCCAAATCCCATCCCACACAGCCCCCTTCACTTAGTAATACCACTGTTCTATGGTTTGTGTTAAAGCTTAAGCCACTTAAGTCATTATTACAGTGAGTGAATCCATCAGCAGATCTTGCTGGCTATGCTGTCAGAAAGGATCCAGGATCTCATCACTTCTACTTCCTCCACAGATACCCTAGTCCAAGCCTCCACCATCTCTCACCTGGATTTGAACAATCAACCTTCTAACTAAGTGTTCTCCCCTTTTCTTCCTTCACTTCCTTAAAGTATCCTATTGGTATATCACTTGCCTAGCATGTGCAAGACCCTGACGTCACAAAATAAACTATTACATGTAAGCTTCAAAGCAGTCTTGTAAAAGTGCAGTCTATAGCTCTAGTATCTATAAATTATCTAAACTGATAATTTTAGGTATTATGGAAATGAGAAGGCAGAACCAAAAATGTGGGTGATTTGTGACCTAAAGCCACAGAGAAAGCAACTGAACCTGGGTTCCCCCAATTTGAGAAGTGCATGCTTATCCAAGTAATCCCCTTAGCCTTCCTTACAGTAAACTGAAATCTTGAACAATATAGTGTCATGTATACTAACACTCTACTTACAGTAATGATTATAATCTCAGCTATAACAAGTAATGCCTACTGAGCACTTACTGTGTGTCATTTCAAAGTTGAGGTTTTGAACCCAAGTCCCTGACTCCAAAGCTATGCTGTTGACCTCCAGGTCTTGTGTCGTCATTAATAAGAACTCAAAAGTATCTTGTGAATGAACAAGGTAACCTAAATTGATATAAGTCATCTCACTCTCCCAGGTACAGTGTATTAGCAAGAAAATGGTTGCTTACTATAAACTTGGACAAATGTGCTGTTTCTCTTGGTCATCAGGCCACTGGATGCTGAGCAGATATATAGCCCGTGGTCACTTCGGCTCACACTTTCTATTGTCAAGGTGCTCAAAAATTTCTTGGTCCCAGCCCCAGGAAGGGGTTTCGAGTTTACGATCTTCTTATGATGATGCTGAAAAACAAAAAGAGTTTAGTCAATGTTCAGAGCCCAGCAGAACACTATCTAATAGCTCCTAAAGACCGGCTGAATCAAGTCCTGTCCCTTGGTGAGCACTACTATTAATCATTGAGGCTTTGGACACCACATCAACAACATGTGCATTGGGATTCAGGAGAGGAGTGGAAGTTGAAATCTGTGGAACTGAGGTAGGAGTTTGAAGCCTTCTTTACCTAATGAGAATAAGATGTGGGTGGAGTGTAGAAACAAATACAACTGTTTAAAGAGAAATGTAACTCAGGTCACCTCTTAAAGGAAAAAACAGATCAAGGGACTTAGAGAACAGAGAAATAATGTAATGTCAAAAGATTAATAACCCAGTGGAGACCAATAGGCACAGCCCAACCACAGCAGGGTGGGTTGGGATTCCTAGCATGCTATGTATTCTGCCATACTCCTATATTAAAGTGTGAGTGCACTGGTGTGTGTGTGTGTGTGTGTGTGTGTGTGTGAGAGAGAGAGAGAGAGGGGGGGGGGGCATGCGTGTGTATGTTTGTGCATGAGCATGTGTTTTAAAGCCTTTATAATTTATCTGACCAGATGGGACCCTATATCTCTTAAAGAAACTTCACTGGAGTTCGTAATCAAAGTATTCAGAGGTCTGGCTTTGAGTTGTTTGTGTTACCTTCAAAGAAGGGAACTGCCAGGTGAAATCAAGCCCCACGTTGAGCTCAGTTCTCGCTGTACAGTTTAAGACAAGCTTCTCTCCCGCAGATAGCTCGATTCTGTGAGGGGGACTCAGAACCACATCGTAAATCCTAAATCCTGGATCGAGGAAATGATAAAAGCAGAAAGTAAGATGGAAAAGACATCTAGGACTTGGCATACATCTTTTAAAGCGATGCAAAGTGTGTGACATCACTTCTCTTTGGGGGACTCACTGCTTCTTGATGGCTTTTAAGAAAAAGGTTTATAGTGATTCACAAATTACTATCTTCAGCATTTTCCAAAATGTTGTAACCTGGTGAATAATAAAGTCTGGGCCAATGGGGCCCACTTGAGTAAATTGCTGAACTTTCCATAAAACAGATACAATTAAAAGAACTGGTGCCCAGCAATGCTCTGAATATTGCACTTTTCATAAAACGAGGTCCTATGGTGGCACTTTTTCATTCTTGGTCTTGGCAAGAAAGGAGAAACACCATCCCCCTGCCCCAGTTTTAATGTCTGTCTGGTAGAGAAGAGCATTTGTAAAGAGTTGACCAGCACCATATCCTGAACTAATATCTTTTTCCACATCCCTTGCCCTCCACCCTCCACCTTCCTCTCCAGGATCTTCACATAGAAAGCCACGCCTTATTAGATGCACAGCACAGAAAGGAAATACCCACTTACCTACAACCACGACTATGTACATGATAGACTGATAGGTTTCATCGTTGATCTTTGCCTCACAGAAAACCATGCCGGCATAGCTGATCATGTAACTGGGGATAGTAAAGCCTTTCTCACTGTCCCAGGAGATTCTGTTCCCATCCGGAACAAATCTCTTTTCTGGATATCTCTGCACAGCAACAAAGAAACAACAGATATTTACCCAGTGCCGTCCTAACTTGATGACCCCTGAAGGATGCATCTTACTTTCAAGAACTGTAAGTTGGTTTCATTTATTGTGCTGTTGACCCTCCCCATTGGGTCTTTGCAGTGCAGTATTGACATGCTATTGGAATCAGGAAGTGCATCTGCAAAGAGCCTGGCAACCACGGAAATGCCTTAGGAGGCGGCTGAAGAAGAGGCAACTCACTGCACAGAGCGACACGTTGAGATTGGAAATCAGCCCTCGGCACGGGATCACCACAGTTTTGTTTTTGTTCTCGGTGATGTGCACTACACCATGCTGATCACTGACAGAGGCGATGAATGGTGACCTGTAATCTGGAAGAAAAGGGAATTCTCCCTGTGAGTCATCAGCAGGGGAGTTGGTATTCTTGGGTCCACGAACCCTAACTGAAGGAGTGAATGATTGTCATTGACAACTTGTATGAACAAAGATGCCTACAGGTTAGTCTGCAGGCAGAGATCTGGCTCCAAAAATATGGTTCAAGAAGGGGAGAGAAACAGAGAGAGAGAGAGAGAGAGAGAGAGAGAGAGAGAGAGAGAGAGAGAGAGAGAGAGAGAGAGAGAGAAGAGAGAGCAGGGAGTACGGGTGAGGAGATCCGAATGAAAACCCAAAAAATGAGCTTAACTTCTTCCACATGGAACATTAACAAGTAAAATCTATTTTAGAAATTCTATGCTTTAAAAGATTATTATAGTTTTTTTTATAAAATAAACATTTCAATTTAAATCCATACACTCAAACTATGAGTTTTATGATGCTAAAAATTCATTTCTTTCAGTAGGCAAATAATATAACTGACCTGAAATGAAATTAGAGTCTTTAAACTAAGAGAAAATAACATATGATTGAGTGATTCAAAGAATGATTTCTATAACACCTTAAGACTATGAGCACTGAAGATAAATGTCCTTATGCAACAATGTTTAATAATCCCTACATTTAGTTCAAGATTTAGAACTTATTAATATCTCTGCCAATGAATTTTTGGAAAACCACAATGGAGAAAGCTTGAGCCAGAGTGATTTTGATATCCTTCAGACAGTATTAATACATGGCTGAGAATTCACTCCAGTTCCAGAGACAGGGGACATGGTCTGAAGTCACCACTGGAAATATCAGAGATAACATCTCAGCTCCTAACCCCCTCCCCACAATCTGATCAAGCCTTTTCAGAGGTGAAGAAAGAGTTAATGAAACCAAAGGGAAGAAGAGTAGCTAATTCCTTTCAACGGCAAAAATCTGATTTCCTCCCCAGCTGGAGAGCAGAGAAATGCAGCTAGCTAGCTTCGGCCCCCACATGCCACAGCCATTCTCTTAGGAGGCCAAGGCCAGCTTCCTGGTTCCATCCACCGCTAGATGGGTCAGAGGACAGAGGAAGTGAGGTGGGGACCAGAGGGGGACATTAAGGACCTGTCCATAGGGAATAATATAGTCAGTGCTTTCTTTCCTGTTGTTAAACTTCATAACTCCTGGAGAGCTCAACGTAGAGTGCTAAGTTGAAGCAGGAGCAGAATTGCATGGTGTATCCAAAGACACAGAGAAGACTGGCAAACCACGCCAAAGACCACCGCTTGTTGCTGCTGTCTACCCTCTGTGCACGTGTTAAGGGAATACTACATGACTTGCTTCATTCAGAGCAAGCCTGGAGAAGCTAAATTAACCTCTTGACTTAAGACTAAAGTTATTTGGCAAATCAGTTCTATTTCAGTAGCCCTAAAGGGGAAATAAACAAAAGAACACTAAACAACCACGCATCCTCTCAAAATAAAATATTTACGGTAACTCATGACATGACATTTCACATGTCTCCAGGTTTCCTGACTCGGGGAGAAGGAAGTAACAAGATATTGTGGGAGAGGCTCATCTTGTAGTTTTTCCAGACAGGCTGAGAGCAGGAAATCCTTGCAATCTTCTGAGACAGCCACATCTCCTAAGACTGCCAGATCAAAAGGAGCCAGACATTCCCCAAGGTCCGAGCCTTGTCTCCCTCAGCTCTGCAGAGTGAGGAGGAGGGTGCAGAACTCCATCTTAGACTTTGCCTTCTACCCTGGGCAGAAAGATGACCCAACCACTGAGTAGCCCCAGAGCACCACGGGTCATTTGGATGTGGTCTTCCGTAGACTGTTCCTACTAAAATGGAAGGGCAGATCTGCAAGTGTGCTGCCCTGGTGAATAGCCTTCCTGTCTGGTAATAGTGGCTTCTAGAAAAGAAGTCATTTTCATCTGTCTCAAGTCCTCTGACATGTGGTTGCATATAGATAAATAAATAAAACACCTTTAAAAATCCATCCTTCTCTGAAAGAAACACAGCACAGTATGCCCATGTCAGATATAATGCAACCCAGACTTGGAGAGATGGCCCAGCAGTTAGGAGCATTGGCTGCTCCTGCAGAGGATTTGCATTCAGTTCCTAGCACCCATGGTGGCTCACAGCTATCTGTAACTCCAGTTCGGGGGGAGGGGGGGCGTCCTATGCCCTCTTCTGACCTCCATAGACAGCAGGCATGCACACAGTACACATACACACATGCAAAACTCTCATTCACAAAAAATAAAAAAACAAATAAATCTTTATACATAATGCCACCTTTATATTTCTGAGAAGTGCATCTCATAAGTGAAGACAGGTTTTTCACAAGAAAAGGTGGTGTGCAATTTTTAAAATATAAAAGATCATAATTCATGCTCTAAACATTGAATACACATTGTGCTGTAGCTTTTCTTATAAAGATGCTAAGTTACACATTTGCTTATGGAGTTAAACTAACCCTTTGAAGTGAGACAAACGCTAAGTTAATCCTGTGACATAAAATGAAAGGTCTTTGTAGATCAGTCCTAAATCATTAGCCCTTCAAGGTGAAGTATACAAAGGAAACCCACACAGCTACCCATCCTTTCAAAATAAAATACACACCCTAACTACGAAATGATTTTTCATCTGTCTCTAGGCTGCATCTCCCTGGAGTTGATTCCAAACTTCCAGCCCTGTCAGAGCACACAAGCAAAGACTAGAAATGCAGTCATCCCTCGAGGCATTCTCTAGAGGTGGGGCTGGGCTTTGCCCGTGGGTATGTGAATTTTTTTTTGTAATAAAGTGTGAGTCTGGAAAGGCAAGATCTTATGGGGGAGGGGAAAAGAGACATCCTCCAGAGTCCTTGGCTAGGCATTCCTGCAAAAACCTCCTCCGTCCTTAGATAACTTATCTCACCACAGAAACCTCTCTATAATTCACCTCCAATCTCCCTCCATTTCTAAGACCCCAGAGTCTCAAACAGCAAAGGCATTTTATGAGTCCGTTATATCTCATGGCGGGTCACAGAAAATCTTAGAGCATCATAGAAAAGGGACCAGGACTGACCTAACTGGAGAAGAGAAATGCAGCTCAGACCAAAGCCCAGACCGTCAGTGAGTCCTTTCTCAAAGGAAGCCTGGGAGCGAAGTTTTTATATTCCTTTCTGCAAACAGCCTTTCCAACAAGCCTTCTGTGGGGTCCAACTTTTCTGGTGTCTGTTGTGTTCTAGACTCAGTAAGTGGACGTGGGAAGTACATTGCAGCCCACTGCTTACCTTGGACATAGACATAAACGGAGGAGGCCATGTCGATGTCCCGGTAGACGCACTTGTAGGCTCCGGTATCATTTGCGACCACTTTTGGAATTGTGAGTGTCTTGCAGAAGATGATGTCGCTGCTGCACTCAGTCACCAACACCCTGTCCTCGGAACCACGCTGGTTGTTGGGCCAAAGCCAATCCAGGTCCCTCTGTCCCCTGAAAAAAGTATTCCAGGAAGGTATTCATGTGACACTCCATGGCATGAGGCCATGACTAAGAGAATGGAAGGTTTGGTTCTCACATGCATATAAAAGGCTCGACAGACACTTTAAAGTAGATAGACTCAAGACAGTCTGCATGGACATGCAACCGAAGATCGCATGCTCTATTTCAAAAATCACCCACAGGGTCGTGTGTCTTCTGTTAGTTCACACACTCACTCTTTCAGTCAATATTTTTTAAGCATATGTGATTGCTGAACATTATTAAGGATAAAAACCAACACTTTAAGGGACCAAGAATATAATTCTCAGTTCTAGAGCACTTGCCCAGTGTGCACCAAGAAGATATAAATCAGCACCTTTATGAAACCTCACTTTAATCGGGGGAGATAGACAACGAGAAAGTCCAAGTCATTGTATAAAAAGTGGTGATTTAGTATTGTGTGAAAAAAAAATATGAAAGCCAAGAGAAGGGAGGAACCTGGCCAAGATGGCCCTATGCACATCAGGAGAAACAGCATTTCAAGCAAGAACAGTAAATGTGAAGGGTAGGGACCAATGCACATCTGGAGTGTCGGGGGGAACAGCAAGGAAGCCAGAGTCATCATGTAGGTATGGGGGGGCAGTAAGAAGAGAGGTCTCAGAGAGAAGAGACTCATGGTACCGCATAAGGGTCATGTTAAATAGGAAACACATTTATTGCTTCATTTCTCCACAAGGGAAATGGAAGATAGTTCATATGAATAAAACAATGTGACCCACCGAGCCTTCATTCAAAGAGCTTGAAAATCTCAGGACATTGCAGAGTTGACTACCTGTTTACTCCAGGGCTTGCTTAGAACACAGGAAATGTTTCTGCCATGTCCAAAGGGAGGGAGGAACCTTTGCAGATCTTAAGTGAGCTTTGTGTCTCAGAAAAGGTAGAGGAAAGTCTCTGGGAACGCCATGACTTGTCGAAGATAAACAGCTCCTGCTATGGCTTTCTGTTACTGTTTTCCCCCAAAAGACTGGGGATTGGTGACTTTCACAGACCTCAGATAAGAGGGAGGCCTAGGCCACATGCACCAATCTAAAACAGACTTGAGTTATCTGTGGACCACTTGGTAGTCTTCAAAAATGAGGCAATGGCCACAAGCTGCCAGGACTTTTTGTGGTGCCAAGCACACGTCTTAGATGGTACCATTGCCTGGATCTATCACCATCATTTCCCAAACCACACTGGTCTGCAGAGACCTCCGGGTCTTTCATGAATGATCACCACATCCACCTACACCTCCTCTAGGTTTCCTTTCTTGCCTCTTGGTTGAAAAGCAAAATTCAAAGGCCACTTCTTGTCAAAGAACTTTGTTGGCCTGCTCATCCAGCATCAACAATATGGCTTCTTGCTGGCAAATGGAAAAGTGGCCCTGAACATCAAGCCAGAGTCTGAAGCTCATGTTTTGAACAGGACATATGGTCAGGAATATTATTGACTAGCGACTAAATTGCTACTACAGACAGAATTCCATTTGTAGAATACAGTTCTTATAAAGGGCTAAAAAGATGTCCAAAAGCCATTCTGACTGACATGTACAGGGTTCAGACTTCAACTCCATTTCATAAGGATATGTCCTTAACTTTACTGATTTATCAATAGTCAGGAATGTCTATCACATGCCAGTTTTCGGCATGCAGGCATGTGTGTGCATGCTTGTGTGTATGCATGTGTGTGTGTGTGTGTGTGTGTGTGTGTGTGTGTTGTATTAGTGTAAAATGCTTGTACGTGTTGAAAAGGCCCAGCAAAACAGTACAAAAGTTTGAAACGACCTTTCTCATTGTTTCATTATTACGTGAGTTCTTAGAAGCCTCATGACATATTAAACAATTACAACAATACTATTATAATTCTGTAGTAATGGAAATTGTTGTGACCTCAGTAAACAATGAGTCCTTCCACACAGGAAATCTGAATCTAAAATGAATCCTTACCTGCAAGTAATCTGAAGGGTTGTATTTGCCAGAATTGTAAGTATGTCTTTTTGTGTGCTGAGCTTGGGTGGGTGGGGGGAATCACCCGGCAAACCTAGAAACAAATTAGATAAGAGTTGGACCCAATAGGAAACACCTTCCATAAACAATGCACACTCCAAGTTTTAAAAGGCCTCTTCAGCAATTCATTGTATAAAAGTGGAATTCACTTTGCCCCATTCCCAGTAAAAAGTTCACAAGCTCTGTCATAACAGGAAGAATGGGCAGATGGTCACAAACCCACACAACAGTCCTGCAATTCACGGCACTAGGGTGGAGTTCCTGTTTTCCTGCATTGCCAACTTCAAGGTCTTACAAAAGGATATGGGACATTGAAACCCGGTGAACGGCCATCTGATGATCTCAGGCCCTTGGGAAAGGACCCGCTGACATTTCTTGTAAAGCATAGGATGCACACATCTAGCTACATCGCTGATTAGTCAAAGCTCCCCAGAGAGATCTCTATACAGCTCATCACCATACCCCTGGAAGGGACAGGAGCCACTGTGACCTTGTCCCATTGTCTTATCATGCTGTGGAGCAGATTTCCTTTGGTAACTGAACTGCAAACGCTGAGGTCGTGGCTCCTAAAGACAGCACATTTAAATGGACAAAAAGGAATCGAGAAAGAGGAACATTTCTCAAGTTCATGCATACATACTTATTAATATACTTTTTTCTCTGAACCAAACTAAAAATAGTGTAACTCTAATGAACTGCAATGGGGGGGGTCTCAACTCATTCATCAAAACTCTGAGTTCATCTCAACACAAAGCTCCAGACACAAGATGCATGTTACCTAAAGGATTAAAATGTAGAAAAAAAAAAAACATCATGAGAGAGTCATGTCTCTACAGGTCATTTCACAGCAAGATAACTAGTTTTCTTTCAGTCACCTAAATGTAAAGTGTCACCAGGTGCGTTAAAAGCATGAGAAAAACAAAAGTTGCCCGCCAGGCTAAGGGACATCAAAATCTTCCAGCTCTCAGCTTGAAAAGTAACTGGCTCGCCTAGCGTGGTGGTGCCCACCTGGAAACCCAGCATTCAGATGGATAGAACAAGAGGACCAGAAGTTTGAGGCTAGCCTGGGCCACATAGTGAGACTGTCTAAAGAAAAAAAATAACTAGTTAATACCAGGCAGCCATCCAGGCTTTCTAATTCACACTGACTAACAACAGATGACTCTTAAGGCCTCAGCTGGCAACGACATTGTTGGGCAAATAAGTGAACATGAGCAAATACGAGGCCGTGTTGATAAAGAGAGTATAAGCAAATAACTAGGGCAAATATCCAGTGCCATGACTCTGAGGCCCCTGTGTGAACAACTGGAGACAGGCAATTAACCAACAGCACAGGTTCTCACACACCCATGCAGATGTGCAGAACAGTCTACAGCCACACCACCCCAAGTACACCCAAGCTAATCAGATGCACATATGTTGCTGATATAACTATAGATTGATTGACTGATGAGATATTTGAAAACATTGAAAATTAAATGACATTAATAAATCTCAGCAGCTAGTTGACACTGTGAATGACTTGTGTTTGGGCAGTGGTTCTGAACTTTATACAGTGTTTGGCGAGTCCTAGATCTGCAAATATGCATTTAAAGTGACTATATCACGGGTGCTCTGTGGGGCACCCTGAGACAGCTTGCAGAACTGGGTAGTCATGTTCAATCAATCCGTATAACACTTTTCCATATGAAAGAAGTCATTGCCCTTAACATAGTCAAGCAGTTAAAATGCCCTTAAATAAGTCTCCCAATGATGGAACGCTGCTTTGTTTGAGAAGCGGAAAATATAAATAATTTGTTTGATAAATAGATTTATAATAAAGAGAAACACTAGCCTGAGAACTATACTGGAAACGACTCATTTAATGAGCCAAATGAAAAAGAAGCCATTGGTTGGGCAGATGTGTGAGGGAAAATGTGGAAGTACATAACTAGCCATTCAATAAGCTGTGTCCACTCCACCTCGGCAGTAAATGACTTTTATTCTTCAGTGCTGGGAAGTGAAGCCTGGGTGCTCTACCACTGATCTACATGCCACAGTCACGGAGAGCCTCTTGACTGTCTCTATAATGAAATACAGCCAGAGGTTATCGTAGACTGCAGGCACATTAGCTGTGCTCATCTTTAAAAGACAAGCCATCCCATTCATAAGAAGCCAAATACAACACCGCGCTATCCTAGGGATCTATCCACAATCAAATCTAGTCAGCAAGGTTATCAATAATAACTGGAGAGTTACATCAATGACTAGCACTCCCCCCCCCCCACCCATTAAACCTCATTCATTTTCATTGGCAAGTTTGGGTCCTCTCCCTTAGACAGCTCATTCTGACTGTAAGAGGTACATATGCTACTACACAATAAAAGCCCTTTTATGTTCAAATCCCAGAACCAACATTAATTAATTTGTGCACTGTTATCCTTCCCGCTCGACGACGAGAAGGAAAAACAACAGCAGCTCTGTCTCTAGACTTCGACGGCACCAATTACAGTCCAATCCAATTAAGCAAGTCACACACTCCAAAAGGGCAACCTCCATTTTATTCGGGGAGGCAGGCTACTGTTAAACTGCTGTATGAGGAACACCCCAGGCTTCAAAGCAACTCCCTTCTTTGTGGGACACAGGGCAAGCACATGTTCCAGGCCGTTTTTCTCTTCCCAGAAAGGGGGAAGAGTGCCCGGGTTGTCAGGGACAAATGAGCACCCATGACGGAGCTGGCCTGATGAACCAAGTCATTATGAAGAAAATTCAATAACTGTGGACAGATGATCTTGGTATACTGTATGTGAGTGCCAGTGTTTTTAAGGCATGCAATTCTCCTCTGATGCAAGGAATGTTTTTACAGAATTGCCTTTTTTTTTCCCCTGACCCTTCATTCTCCAATGGGTGGAGACTGGGAAATCTGCAAACTGCGGCTACAAAAAGGAAATGAGAAATAGAGGAGGAAGAGTGGACATAGGAGAGAAGGGGAGGGAAGAGAAGAGGAGGGAAGCGAAGGGAAAGAGAGGGGAGGGAGGGGAAGGGAATTTGTTGCACCAAGAGCCCAAGAGCGTGTGTGCTACTAACCTTGAAGCAGAGAGCATTTTTTAAGTGACACGAAAAGGGGCCCTATAACTAAATGCCAAACCCAAGAAATTTCCGAAACTCAGCTTTTGACTATGAGTTTACCCCAGGACCAAACGCTTTGGAGTATTAAGTGGATAGTTACTTTAAGACACCGGAGAAGCTGTCAAAGAAGAGAGAACAGCCTATTCTTCCTTCGAGGAAAGTAGCATTCTGCATCAAAGAAAGTTGGAGGAGGAAAGTGTCGCCCTATGAAGAGACCTCACTTCACATAGTCGGTGTGCTCAAGTGCTGAAGCTAAAGCGGAGCGGAGCAGGGGGCGGGTTCCCTGCTCCACGGAGTGCAGGATGCCACGCAGGGCGCCCGGCTGGCGCTTGCTTCCAGGCGTTTTCACTGCCTGTTCTTGCCTGTGGGGGCATCTCCTGCCCCGGCTCCGAGCGCCTTCCCACTCCCGCCTCCCCAGCGCCCGAAGCACAACAAGCTCCAACCTAAGCCTGGGAGAGATTAGAGTTCGGGGCTAGAGCGCTGGAGACCACCGACTGGCTGAGTCCCTTAGGGCTGGTCTTTGAGCCGGTTTCCCCGTTGATAATGAAAGAACACCAAAGGGCAGGTCCCTAGTTCTCTCCGAGTTAGGTCCTCTTCTCTCGCATCCCCTCTCTCCGCCCGCACCCTACTTCGTCGCCTTACTTTCAGAGAGTGGGCTCCTTCCTTACCCACAGAGGCCGCCCGGGTCTCCACGCAGAGCCACAGAGCGACAGCTAGCAGCGCCTTGCTCTCCATCCTGCACCTCGCGCTGGGCACAGCGCTCAGTTCTCAGGCACAGACTCTTTCTCGGTCCCTGGCCCGCAAAGAAGTCGCAGAGGCGATGCGCGCCCCGCAGCGCAGGACCGGGGAGAGCGCCCGGCAAGGGCGCCCTGGCTCCGGCAGCAACTGCAGCGGAATCTGCGGACACCGGCAAGCCAGGTTATCCCGGCTGCGGGACGCAATCTGAGCTTTCTGTGGTGCCAGGTAGCGTCCGGCGCGATCTAAGGAAACACAGCCTACTACTACTCTCTTGGGGTCCAGAGGACTCAGTGCGGAGCGCGAGCGCTGGCTAAACACTAGAGCACGGGGGCGGGGTCATTGCTGGGAGGGGCGGGGACTCCCCGCGTCCGGCCACGCCCCTCACTGGATACCAGGTTTGGATTTCCCGGTTTCCCACGCCCACTCCCCCACTAGCCCGGAACTGTGCCTGGCGGCAAGTCGCACCCGAGAGAAAATCTGGACGCTCTTCGGTTTCTGGTGGAAGTAAAATGTAGCCAGTAACGGGCTCTGAGACACTTGCTGTCCCCAGAAGGACAAAGCCCACTGCGCCCTCATTAGGCGCCTCCAAGTGCGGAACTCAATTAGCTGCTGCAGCGGAGCGTCCCTAGGGACCAAGAATCTGCGGCAGATCAGACATTGGACCTAGATGTATTTGGGGCACCAACTTGCAGTGAGTTGGCCAGAACTTGGGAGATTTGTTTTATGGTGCTTTGGCCAGCTGAGCCATAGTTTTAAAACTCGGGTCTGAACGGCTTAATTAGACAGGCGCTTATTCAGGTTGCCGATGTCCCTACTATTTTCTCCTCCACCCGGCAACTTCAAATCTGAAGTTACCTGCCTAGCTCTAGAAGACATTTCGGTTGGGGACTCCTGCCTGGCTCTGTCCAAAAACCCTACAGCTCGAGATCCAGGGAGCTGGCGGTGACCAGGGCTCCCTGGCAGCCGCAGGGTGATGAACACTGAGCGGTCCTTCTGCGACTCCTAGAGTACTTTGGTCCACCCGGTTTCCGTGACCACGGTCCCCTAGAATGACTTTGGCCAGGTCTTTTTTAGAGCTGGCCTTTCAACCAAGATGCCCTTTAGCGGAAGAGAAAGGGCCATTTCTCTACCGGAGTGTCACTGCCGGAGCGAAGAGGAAGCAGTCCCTGGGTGAACAGAATTCCCACTTTCTCCATCTATGTAGACTTCAAGCAGCGATCATAGAGAAACTGCGGTTCCTTCATGACCACTTTCGCTCCTAATTTTCTTTCCATTCCCTCATCTTTTACTCCCGACTCTAACCAAAAGCTTTTATAATGACAGGTTAAAGGCAGTCCTTCAGCAGGATAAAGAGATAAGATTATTATTCCTGTATCTAGTACAAACTACATTAATGTACGTTAATGCACAATTAATGTAACATGATGCTTTTCTTACTTAAAGAGGGGAGAAACCGTACTGCTTTCTCCTCACAAATGTGCATTACCAGAAGGATCATGCTAGAAGCAGGTGTCAAGCCCAGGAGGGTCCCCCCACCCAAGTTCACAGTAAAAATAGTGAATCTATACGGTGAAATTATGCTAGAAAAACACGGAGATGCTCCGTGCGGAGCATCTTCTTTGGGTGGAGGCATGCAATCCTATGCACATTTAGGTCGGTGTGTATTCCATTCTCTTCTCACAAATGGAAGCTCCAAATGAAGTCTGTTGGGAGCCTTCACTTTTTTTACTTTACAGTGTACCCATGGAGAACATTCTGAAGGTCCTGGTTCGTTCTTCTTAGTGGTGTCCTACTGCATAGGTGAACTTTTATCCAAGAGGTATTTATTTGAGAACAAGGTAGAACACTTAAGGACACTTCTCTTCCTGGAGAGTAAAGCAAAGAAACTAACCCGAACTTGAGAAAACTTCTGGCTGTGTCCGATTTCAGTAAAGGCAGCAAAGATGGATCCTGGCTCAGACAAGGTGGGTTTTCTCCATCCTGGTCCCCCAAGCAAGACTTCTCTAGAAGCCTTATCTACAATTCTGGACACTTCCTCTTGCATGTTTTGCGTAAGAAGAGAGTGTCTCCTCTAATACAAACCAGACCCTGCAGGTCCATGGTAATAGCCCCTTTAGAATCTTAGAAGGGATCATGCAGCTTTGATGGCTAGGGGCCCAGATTTGACAGTATCTGAGTGAAATCAGTCTACCGTATTCCTTCACACACACACTGAGAAATGTTTTGCATTTGTTAGAAGGAAGCAAAAAAGGACAAGTCCTGTTTTAAAAGGAAAGAAAGAAAGAAAAGGGGAAAAAAAAACCACAGAGGGGAGGATCGCAAAATGGTTCAGTTTGTGAAGTTACTATGCAAGGATAAAAACCCTGAGTCTGAGCTTCCAGACTCAAGTTTAAAAAGTCAGGTGTGGTTGTAGACTTGTTATCCCAGTGCCGAGAGGCAGAGATACAAGGAGCCATGAGCCCCCCTCCCCGAAACCTAAATGAATCAGCTAGAGACCCTCAGACCAGTGAGGGACAGTGTCTCAAAGCAGGAACTCTTGAGAAATGATACTCAAAGTTCACCTCCAGCAGGATGAACCACCCCCATTAATACTGGATCTCCACGCATTATGTGTGGGCATGCACACACACACACACACACACACACACACACACACACACACACACACACAATTGTTCAATAACACTCCCTATTTGGATACAGACATAGATACACAGTAGGAAATGTCATAAGCAGTACTCAGAATGATCACACTATATAAATTCCAACATTTAGGAAGTGCTTTCTACAAAGACAGGTGGGAGAGAAGAAATTTGCTTCTTACATATTTTTCCAAAAAAAAAAAAATCCCTTTCACAACTAAAATGTGACAAGCTATTCTGTTCTTGTGGCTGCTGTGGTTTCAAACGTTGCCATTAGTCAATTACACATTTGCATGACACCTCCTTATGTTTACTTCATGTAATTGCTTTCCCATGTTTTTGTGTGCTAGGACTTAACAGAGCATATGACTACCTTGTCAGATGTTGGCTCAGTTTATAACCCATCCATACCT
The DNA here is from genome assembly GCF_049852395.1 of Peromyscus maniculatus bairdii. Lineage (NCBI taxonomy): Eukaryota > Metazoa > Chordata > Mammalia > Rodentia > Cricetidae > Peromyscus > Peromyscus maniculatus. Next base: position 71,270,483 of record NC_134861.1, read on the forward strand.
GCAACTGGTGTTCTTGTCAAGCTCTTGAGCAATGTTTTCTTCTCATTATCAGGTTTCTTTCTATTCCCAAGTTTATTTTACTACAAGTGGGGCTTACATTTTAAGTTAAAGCATATATTTTATGTTCAAGGAAAAGAAGGCTCAGTTACCTGGAATTCAGATTTGCCTTGCAAGTTTCATCAGAGTTCAATCCTACTCATAATATCTTACAGTGTAATAAATTTTTAAGGACATTCTATCCTTTTTGTGAAACAGATAAAATGGCTCTTCATCACTTGCTACCTGTAAAGGAAAAAACTTGGTCCTAGGGACATATGCACCCATGTGTTTACCACCAGACACTTTCCTACAGTAACTTGGAACTTCCTCAAAAAGAAAAAAAGATAAATTAAAAATTTCAAAGTAGAGGTGGAGAGATGGCTCAGCATTAAGGATGCTTGCTGCTCTTCTTGAGACCTGCGTTTGGTTCCCAGCACCTGTCCCAGGCATCTCACAGCCCATGTGTAATTACAGCTCCAGGGATTCTGTTTCCATGGTTTCCATGGGAAAACACATACATGCTCACAGACCCACACACATATATACAAATAATAAAATAAATGTTTCTTTAATAAAGCATATAAAAGATACAGGAACTTAAACAACTGAATATCTACATAGCACCAGAGAAGGATGCCAGAAAACATAAAAGCAGCCAGCATTTGGGCAGACATAGTTCTGAAAACTGAACTTCATTCTTGGCTCATTCTTAAGACAACCCGTGAGGATAGCAAACACTATTGACAGTCTTGGTGGGGAAAGAGAAGAAATTATTCTTGATGTAAGAGTATGTCCCCCTCCCTTCTTAAAGCTGCGCAAAAGAAAAAAAAAGTGTCACACCAGTTTTCTAACATCTGGTGTCTTTTTTCTTTTTTCAAATAATTGTTTTAGATTTATTTATTTTTATGTGTGTGAGTATTTTGCCTTCGTGTATGTCTGTACACCACATGTGTGCCTGGTGTTTTCAGAGGTCAGAAGAGGGTGTCAGATCCCCTAGAACTAGAGTTACGGTTGTTAGCCACCATGTGGGTGCTGGAAACTGAACCCAGGGCTTCTGTAAGAAGACGTGTTCTTAACAACTGAGCCATCTCTCCAGCTCCATCAAGCATATTTTCTCACTGTTAGCAACAATGAAAGTCAAGACACTATGCGTTTAAAAGTAAGAACCAAACAAATACATTTAGGAACACTCTTTGTATGGCAGGCATTTTCCTTCATTTATCATGTTTACTGCTCAAAAAACCAGACAGAAAATGTACTAAGTAATCTTGCAGAATGAGGAAAGGAATTTAGAAGGTTTAAGTAGCTTTGCAATACTTCACCATTCTAAGTTGCTGAATATGATTTTTAAAATAGATGTTAAACATCCAAGACCTTTAAGCGTACAGTTTCTTACAGATGACTGATCTCACCCAAGGATAAAGCTCCGTGAATTGAATCAGCACCTCTGGCTTCCCTGTAAGCTTTTCTGTTGCTGTGATAATGCACCATGACCAAGGAAACCTATAGAAAAGACTTTATTTGAGCTTACTGTTCCAGAGGATTAAGAGTCTATCATGGTGGGCAGGCATGGCAGCAGGATCAGGAATCTGAGAGCTCATCCTGTCAAACACAAGCAGGAAGCCGAGAGAGAATGGGGAAGAAATGCTGGGGGATCTTTCTGTATGTTGTGAATATATGTTGTTCCCATTGGTTGATAAATGAGCCATTTTGGCCTATGGCAAGGCAGCTTAGAGGCAGGTGGCAAATCCAAGGAGAGAGACAGGAAGAAGAAAGAAGAGGTGGGATGGATGGCAGCCTGCTGCCCAAGGAACAAGATGCCAGCAGACCGAAAAAGCCATGGAACATGTGCAAAACATAGATCACTAGAAATGGGTTAAGCTATAAGAGCTAGCTAGCAAGAAGCCTGCCATAGGCCATATAGTTTGAAAATAATATAAGCCTCTGTGTGTTTATTTGGGTCCAAGCGCAGCCAGGAGAGATTCGTCCTGACCACAGGGCTGGGCAGGACCGGCGAAAACTTCTGGCTGCAGGACCATATGTGAGAGAGATTTGTGTGGACCACAGAGCTGGACAGGACCACAGAAAACTTACGATCACATAGTAGGTGAGGTTTTATAATCTCAGAGCCCTGCCTCTGGTAACACACTTCCTCCAGCAAGGCTGCACCTCCTAACCTCCCTCCACCCACTGCAGACTAAGCCATTTGAATAGCTGAGCCTATGGGGGACATCCATGTCCAAACCACTACATCCCCCCTCCTTTTCTAAATGGTTTTTCGAGACAGGGTTTCTCTGTGTAGCTTTGTGCCTTTCCTGGAACTCGCTTTGTAGACCAGGCTGGCCTCGAAATCACAGAGATCCGCCTGCCTCTGCCTCCCGAGTGCTGGCATTAAAGGTGTGCACTACCAACGCCCGGTTACATTCCCCTTAAATGATCTATTTTCCTAGAAAGATGGTGAGCTGAGAATGATTTAGGGGAGGGATGCTGAAATGCTGGACCAAGGAAGAAAAGAGTCATCAGGCTGCCTCCACCCAAGGAAACAGACTCATGTTAGCTCTGCCTCTTTTACTTAAATTTCAGATCACCAGTCTTCTCCACTAATGGAAGAGTGATCACTAACAAATTTTGTTTTGTGCATTTCTTTTCTATTTTTAAAAAAAAAAATGAAAAAATCTTTTGTCCTCCTGGACATCTTTTAATACCCAGTTGAAATGTGAGGCCCAAGTAATGTTTTTTCTTACTTTTTTTCTTTCCTTCCTTTTTTCTTCCTTCCTTTCTTCCTTCCTTCCTTCCTTCCTTCCTTCCTTCCTTCCTTCCTTCCTTTCTCTCTCTCTCTCTCTCTCTCTCTCTCTCTCTCTCTCTCTCTCTCTCTTTATCTCTTTCTTTCCTCCCTTTCCTTCCTCTTCCTCCTCCTCCTCCTTTTACCCTTCATTGACTTTACTTCTATGTAAGGATCAATCACTTGCTTGCATGTATGTCTGTGGGCCAAGTGTGCTCTTGGTGCTCACAGAGGTCAGAAAAGGTCATCAGATTCCCTGGAACTGGAGTTACAGATGACTGTGAGTCACCCTGTGAGTGCCAGGAACTCCCTAGGCTCTCTGGAAGAGCAGCCATTGCTCCTGGCGCTCCAGCCATCTCTCCAGCTATCTTCCCAGAACTCTCCCAGAAAATCAATCAGCCAAGGAAGTAATTAAATTTAAAGGGATGACTATTAATATACAGTAAAAACGGTAAAGGGCATCATGATGACTATTAATGAAATTTACTTTTGTATGTTAGGAAACATTATGAATGTCAAATTAGACAGAGATACTATGGAATTTGGGCCAGCAAAGTGGCTCAACAAATAAAGAGACTTGCCATTAAGCCGGACAACCTTAGTTTGATCCCAAGGACCCACGTGGTAAAAGGAGAGAACTTAGTCCTACAAATTGTTCCTGACCTCTACCTATGTGCTGGGGCATGTATGTATGGACACACAAATAAAATAAGAAAATGGCAGAGGTGGCTGGTAAGATGTCTCAGCAGCTAAGAGCACTTGTTGCTCTTGAGAGGACCCAGATTCAGTTCCCAGCATCCATTATGTGGTTCATGACTCAGTTCCAGGAGACCTAAGGTCTATTTCTGATCTCTGTGGGCACCAGACATGCATGTAGGAAAGACACTCATACACACAAAATAAAATAAATCTTGAAAATATTTTTGAAAAATAAGTAAATGTATAAAAGAAAAAATGAAGATATTGTGGGTTTAAAGTTATATGCTCTAGCCATGTAAAACAAAACATACTTCATATATTCACCTTTACATTCACATTTAGAAGATAGTTATATATAACAGGTATAACCAATCATGTGCTGAATTTACACTTTATCTTAGACAATTTGATATAGACTGTTTTATTAGTCACAGAACCAGTGAATGACTTTCCCTTTTCTACACACCCAGCACTTGTGTGATATATGATGATGCAGCTGTAGGTTTAGGCAAATTTTCTTTCTTGGTAGCAGAAATTAGGTCAGGTTCATCCCGTATCCCTAATGCCCCAAGCCCCTTGATGTATTAGTGACACTGAGACTGTATTTTTTTTTTTTTTTTTGGTTTTTCGAGACAGGGTTTCTTTGTGTAGCTTTGCGCCTTTCCTGGAACTCATTTGGTAGACCAGGCTGGCCTCGAACTCACAGAGATCCGCCTGCCTCTGCCTCCCGAGTGCTGGGATTAAAGGCGTGCGCCACCACTGCCCGGCAAGACTGTATTTTTTTATGTCCACTTTTATGTCCATTTTTTTATGATGCCCTTTGTTTCTCCTCTGTCTCCTCCCACTCAAAATCACATGTCTCTGGTGCCCATCACAATTGTCTTTAACGACAGCAACCCGCTGATGGATGTGAAGCTATTCAATGTCAACCAATCTACAGAGTCTTTGTAATTAGTAATGAGCAGAGATTGAAAGGTCTTTTTATTTTAAGCGAGGAAAACCAGCATTATAATATTTGTATGGACTATATAAGAAATACGATTTGAATCTCCTGTCTCTGCCATTTGCAGATTGCAACCATTTCCCAGTATTACCCATCTTCCTTCCTAAAGCTTCTCAGGTCTTCAAAGGACTAAACGTACACAGAGATACATTTTGTATTCTAAAGCAGTAACCAGGTATAAATCTCTGCCCAGACTGTACTCAGCATCCTCCATCTCCTGTCCACTGCAAGGACAGGACTTGCCAGATGCATCTTGCCCACATCTCTTATAAGAAGGTTATACACACTCATAAGTCAAGTGCATGTTGTGATTTTATTGTGAAATGTCCCTCCTTAGACTCATGTGTTTGAACACTTGGTCCTCGGCTGGTGACACTCTTCAGTAACACTGTAGAGCCTTTAGGAGGTGGATCCTCACTAAAGAAAGTGGATCACTAGCTGTGAGCCTTAGAGCTCCATGGCTCTGCCTGACTTCCTATTCTTTGCTTCCTGACGCAAAGCATACAGCCAGCAGCATGCTCCTGCCGCTGTACCTTCCTTGCTATGAAGGACAGAATCTCCTGGGCACTGTAAGCCATAATAAAACCTTTCCTCCCATAAGTTCATGCAGGGATGTGTAAAAATGTCATGCAAAGGTCATGAAGGGACGCGTAAAGCAACTAAGACATTCTATTAGTTTGCAATGGTGTTCATGTTTTTGCAAAATAAAGACAATGTTTTCCAGTAAGGCTGCTGCTCCAGCAGCAGCCGCTCCTCAATGGCAGCAGAAAGTTTTATGTTCCTTGTATATAAATGTAGTCTCCAGAGTTTCCAGAATGTTGGCGGACAGTCCCTTGAGGCACACATGAAAGTTCTCTTTCTATTCATTCACTTATACACTCATTTCTAACGTATCACTGGCTTCATGCCCACGATAAGCCCAACGACTCATCGAGGAATGCCTCACAGAGAGAAAGTCTCCAAGGGGAAAACACAACTTGGGATGTATTTGATAATCAGCCAAAAGTAGGTCAGGCTGGGCCTAGGCAGATGAGAGGCCCCAGGGAGTCATTTCACACGTCTGACTACATAATATAAACAGAAGCTCCAGATGAAGCGTGCACAAGCCTAGTAGGAAAGGGCTGCATCAGAAGTGGTGGACGGGAAAACTGGACTCTGGCACATAAGCTACCTTCACCGCTACATTTCCTCCTCCTAAGTAAACTGACTTGCTTCCTGAAGCATCCTACTGCCTTAGAGAGGTTCTTGATGGAGAAGAAGTCTTCCTTCAGCCTCTCTCCTCAAATACAGTCACGGTCTCCACACTGCCCAACGTGTCCTCAGCATTCATCTGGTGGTCTATCTGCCTTGGAATTGCATCTTAGTTGAGGCCCTATAACATGCGTCCACCCAGCCAGTGGCCCTTGCTGGCTTTGACGCTATACCTCCACTGTAAGAACAGGAGTCACCAGATCCATCTTGCCCACCCACCTTCGGCTCTTCCACGACCTTCTCAGGGATCGCATTCCTATGTGTTTATCTTCATTATGGAGACAACTTGGCAAACGGAGCTGGCCAACTCTATGAGTCTTCCCACAGCTCCAGGTTGTAGTCTCCGACCCTTTCTGGACATCCTTGGGTATATCTCTCCGGCTGCTGAAACTCAGGATGTCCAAAGCAGAGCTCTTTGGATCTTCCCACCTTCGGTTTCTCCTTCAGTCTTCTCCAGCTCAGTTTTCTTCTATACGGCCTTTGGGGATTGAACTCAGCTCACCAGGCTTGCCGAGGAAGCAACTTTACCTACAGAGCTCTGCCTACCATCCCCTCACTTACTTTCTGTTCTTGTTTTGAGACAAGGTCTCACGATGTAGTTCTGGATGTCCTGGAACTCACTCTGTAGACCAGGCTGAGATCTGCCTGGCTCTGCCTCCTGAGTGCTGGGATTAAAGGCTTGAGTCACCACACCCAGCCCTCACTTACTTTTTAACAGCAAGATAATGATGATTTAGCTACGCAAATACCAGAAATTTAGGCTTTAAAAGTAGTACTCAGGCACTAGATACACTGTTACTGATTAATGCATTAGATATCTGTTGTTTTGTTTCATTTTAAGTGTATCCAGTTATTTATGATTTATTAGATGATTTATTTATGAATGTTAATCCAAGACTTCCCTATCCTGGCTACGTGTCATGATTTCTTAGGCCTGAGAGCTTTTTACAAACACCTCTTCTGGATACCTTTCTACATTCAAATTAAAATCTCCAGGAAGAGAGCTGACTGAAGAGGTTAGTTTATTTCTTTGTTTTCTAATATGATTCTATGAAATCACATAAAATTCTTGTTCCCAAGAACAAAAGTAATCCTTCTAAAACGTGGGTGTGGGAACCCAAGCTTTGCAGGATTGTTTTATTCATTGGTGCTCAAAGCTCGGAGAACATTCTAGCAAGCATCAAAAATACGTGAGACGTTTTTCAAGTGTAACTCTTAAGAACAAAGTCATTTGTTCTTCAAATCAGACAAAATGATTGATTCTTTTCAATAGTGTTCACCCCCCTCAAAATTTATGTGTTGTGAGTCCTGAGTGAATTTGAATATGTCTGCCGTGATTCGGGGTAGATCTCCTGAGAAAATCTCTTCCAATCGGGTCTGAAAGCATCTTCAAATTCTTCACATTCCTCCTCAGCATTTGACAGTACAGAACGTTCCCAGTTACCACTAAAAAAAAAAAATGCTAAGGAAGTACGAGTTGGAAATCAACAGTCTGGAAACACGAATACATTCTTGATAGAAAATTACAGCTTCCCTTCACACGGAAGATAAGACTCCGTAGTTAGGAAAGTGGCTCTCCGGCTTTTTTGATTTTTTTTTCCTGCTATGTTTCTTATTAAATTCTGTTATGACAGAAAGAACTGCTTGAGAGACTGCGTGGGAGGAAGACACTAAAACTGAGTCTCAAGAAAGATAAATCATGGAAATTGGTTTCTCTGATCCACAGACACCACTGAACACAGTGTAATATGTTCATGTTTCACCCTTCCTGGCTCTTAACCTCAAAAGTCAAAAAATAAAGCGGGGGCAATGTGTGGAGGGAGCACTCACAGGTAGTTAAGATTCTTCAGGATCTAAAATAAGGACTCCAAACTATAACCATCTGTAAAATTCTTCATGAGCTTGCATTTGAAAAGATTAAAAGTGTGTATGTCTGTTTGCATATAGCGTACACACTAAATATTTACCCACCCCAATCTAACAGTGGGTATTCTTCAGTGAGAAAAATATAGATGACTGAAAGTTTCTTTAAGAATCACTTAATATGTTCAATACATATAAGAATAGAAAGAAAATCTTAACAGTCAAACATGAAACATAATTACCCCCTAAAAATCAGGATAGCAGATGAGAAAGTGGAAAAGATTTTGTTTAATTATCTATACTATTTTATATTTTAAAGTATATTTATTGATAACTTAGAATATAATGTATTAAACTTGTGCTGATAAATTTTGAACTGTAAAAAAAGCAGGAGAGGCCGTCCGGTTCTCTCTGGAGGTGACTTTATGAGCCTGTCATTTGTACAAGGGGGTGAGGGAGTATGAGGTGACAAGCTTGCCTGTCCTCTGCAGGTGTGTTTTGCCAACCCACCACTCTTAGATCACGTGTCCACATGTAACCAATTTTTAAAAAATCAACATTATGAGGTTTTCTTTTGTTTGTTTTCTTTTTCAATTTTCACTGCAACTAGAAATTTACCTTGTTCTCAAAAAGAACTTGATGGATGATTGATGTCATGTTGCAGTGTTAAAAGACTAGGCGAGACACAGCATCAAAGGATACAGACGTAGTTCTGTTACACGTTCCCTGCCCTACCATAGATTAAATGGTGTCGACAAAGCACAACCATGACCACAAAGAAGTCCCAAATTGTCTAAATCAACTCTCCACCCCCTTTTGTTCTCTCTCTCTTTCTCTTTCTTTTCTCTTTCTCTCTCTCTCTCTCTCTCTCTCTCTCTCTCTCTCTCTCTCTCTCTCTCTCTCTCTCTCTCTCTCTCTCTAAGATGGTGTCTTTCAATGTTATCTTGACTGGCTTAGGATGCTTTATAAAGACCAGGCTTGCCAAAGATCCTTCCGTTGCTGTTCCCAAGTGCTAGGATTAAAGGCATGCGTCAGCTCACCTGGCCCAAACTAATGAATTTCTAAAGCTAGAACATGATGCTCTTTCTGTAAAAAAATCATTTCTTACATATTTCTCACTTTCTCCTCAGAAGAGCACTGTGGGGCCCAGAAACTCCAAGCATCTTTGACAGGGAGCCATGCTAAAAGGCAGAAGAACCAGAATTTCAGTCCACATTTTCCTGCATTCACAAGGCCAAGCCTTAAGTGGAAATAAAACGCAGGGAACGATTGGGAAATCTGAACACTAACTGGGTATCTGTCAGAGTTGGTGATATTCCTGCCTACATATTTCTATTTAAAACCCTGTCATTCTATAATTCCTCTTGAGATTTCACACGGTTAGTCAACATCCATGTCTGCCAATCTCCTTGAGATAAATATTTCTCTGTCTCGGACTTCTACTGAAGCTGATGCAGTACAATGGCTTGGAGTTTCTTAGTTCTGTCATTTAATTGAATGATCCTCTGAGGAAAACTCAGGTGTTCCTGCTGCACCCTCTGCCTCCATTGTCCAATGTTTTCCAGAACTTAAACCCTCATTGGCAGCCTAGCCGATGTTGTAACTCTTTCACTAACAATCTCTTCAATATTCTTTATGACTTCCTTAACTCACTTCTCAAAGTCTTAGCTTCTGCTGAACACCCCATTGGAAGGCCACACCAACAAGCAAAACTACTTGCTATGAAAATGTCTCACTTGTAGACTCCAAGGCCCCTGTTAGCTCTCTATTACGGATTAACAAATTGCTCCCAAGTGCAGTGGCTTCAACAGCAAGTATTTGGCATTTCTTGGCATTTCTGTGAAACAGTAGTGTAGAGCAGCTTCCTTGGGTGGCTCTGGTTTGGGGGTTCACTTATGGATTAGGCTGTTGTCAGCAAGTGACGCAGTCATGTGACTGCACAAGTCCAGCTGAATGCATTTCTAGTGTGACTCACTCACATGGAGGACAGCAGGACTCCTGGAACCTCACTGGATGCTGGGAGTGTCCGCTGAGTTACTCATGGCCTCATGACATGAGAGTTGGCTTCCCTAGAGCAAGTGACCCAACATACCAAGGGAGAAGCTACAATGTCACTTGTGGCCTCGAATGTCAAGTTATACTATGTCTTGTCCACGATATCCCCCTGTTTCTTCTCAGGCCAGCCTCCTTCAGATTAGGAGAGTACTAACAGCAGGGGAGGGGCCATCTTGCAGCCGACTGCACATTTTCTCATTAGCATCTCATTGTTTTCCACATCCAAATGTTGACCCTGCTCTGAGAGATTTATTCTGAGGTGTTTGATGCCATTATAAAGAGTTCTATTTTGGCAGGGCGGTGGTAGCATATACCTTTCACCCCAGGACTCGAGAGGCAGAGACAGGTGGATCTCAGTGAGTTCGAAGCTAGTCTAGTCTGCAGAGTGAGTTCTAGGACAGGCTCCAAGGCTACAGAGAAACCCTGTCTTGAAAAACCAAAACAAGAAAAAGTTCTAATTTGGTAAGCTTCACTTTCCAATTGTTCTTTATTATGATTCAGACATTGTGGTGGTTTTTGTTACCCCAAAATATTGTGTACCCTAATTAACTTATCTGGGGTCAGAGGACAGAACAGCCACTAGATATAGAGGCCAGAAAATAGTGGTGCACACAGCTTTAATCCTATCACTTGGGAGGCAGAGATCCATGCGGATCTCTGAGTTTAAAGCCACACTGGAAACAGACAGGCATGGTGACTCACGTCTTTAATCCCAGGAAGTGAGCCTTTAATCCCAGGAAGTAATGTCAGAAAGCAGAAAGGTATATAAGGTGTGAAAACCAGGAACTAGAAGATTTGGGCCTGGTTAAGCTTTTAGGCTTTTGAGCAACAGTTCAGCTGAGATTCATTCTGGATGAAGACTAAGGCATCCAGTCTGAGGAAACAAAATCAGCTGAGGAATTGGCAAGGTGAGATAGATGTGGCTTGTTCTGCTTCTCTGATCTTCCAGCGTTCACCCCAATACCCGGCTCCAGGTTTGTTTTTATTAATAAGACTCTTTAAGATTCATACTTCAAGACATATAATGAAGCTTTATGTCCTTGTCATCTGTACTTTTGATAAACTCATATACCGATTCTACTTGGGTATTTTTGTGGATTTCTTGAGATCTTTCTATATAGATAATCATGTTGTCAGAAATAAGGAAAAGTTTTATGCCGTTCCAATCTACGTGTCTTTTAGCTCTTGATTTGTTGCATGTTTACCACTCAAGAGGTAGTGGGACCTGGGAGAATGGAGCCAAAAAATAAGGCGGGCTAAAGTCTCATGCAATAGCCAACTTTATTCAGAGCATCCAACAATTTATACTCTGAGAGTTAAGAAGAGTCACATGAGTAAAGTGTGCATTCACAAGGACAAGCCATAGGTGATGAGAACATGCTTTTCCATAGAGGCATATAAACAAACAAGAACAGCCAGTTGTGATGAGTAATCTACTCCTGTCCACTACACCTGGGAGGGGCACAGAAGCGTAATCCAAGAATAATTCTGTGTTCTGAAGAAACTGAGGACAAAGGACACTTGTTTTCTTAGAGTTTTCTCACAAGCACTCCGAACTCCCTGCACATGACTCCACTCTTGGACTGTGTTCCAACACGTGCATAAGCTACTTCTCTAACATAATGTTGAATACCAGTGATAGGAATATATACCCTTGAAAAGAGGCACACAACCTCTCTTCATAAAGTATGCAGTTAGAGGTTTTTCATAGATGCTTTTTGTTAGACCGAGGAAGTTCACTCCTAGTCCTAATGTATCAGAAGCTGTAAATTCTAAATTTTTCCAAATTTAGAATTCAGCACATATTAAAATAACCATAAACACTTGTCTTTTTACTGTTATATCATATTACATTTGTTAATATTTTAATGACCTAACCTCACATTCCTGTTCTAAGTCACACTTAGATGTGATATGCTCTGTTTTCTACATAGGGATATATTTGATTTGCCAACATTTTACTAAGCGTATTTTTTTTTAAAAATCTGTGTTTCTGTGTATATAGGATGTCGTAGTTTGCTTTCTTTCTGTGACTGTGATAAACACCAGGACCGTAAGTAGCTTGAGGAGGAAAGGGTTTATTTGGCTTATAGGTTACAATCCATCATCAGAGGAAGCCAGGCCAGGAACTCTGGTTAGGAAGCAGTAGGCAGGAACTGAAGCAGAGGCCATGGAGGAATCCTTCTTTCTGGCTTGCTCTCCACAGCTTATTCAGCCTGTTTTTCCCATACTGCCCAGGACCACGTGCCCCGGGGTGGCACTGCACGTGGTGGGCTGGGCACTCCCACATCAGTCATTAATCACAAAAGTGCCCTGAGGCAATCGGATGGAGGCATGTCATCAATTGAGGTTCTTATTCCCAGATAACCTTGCTTGTGTCAAACTGACCAAAAACAACCAGGACAACTGTCTGAATATTTGCACGTGTGCATGAAACATGTATGTCATAGAACACATGGAGGTCAGAAAAAAAAAAAACTTCCTCAGGTATCAGTCCTCATCTTTCACTTCATATGGGACAGGATTTCTTGCTGCTCATCACTGTGTATGCCAGGCTGTGGTCCATAGTCCTCTGGGGTTCGATTGTCTCAGTATCCCACATCACCACTCTGGGAGCACTGGGGTTACAGATGCATGTCGTAATACCCAGCTTCACCAGCTTCTGGGGGTCAGCGCTCAAGTCTTCCTGCTTTTACAGTAAGGGCTTTACCCACGGAGCTGCATCCCAGCCCTTATTGAGAATTTAAAATGCATTTTCACAAGGAGAATGTTTCTTTCTATAATTTTCTGTTTCTGTTATCATGGTAATGGTAGCCTCATACAATCAGTTGGAGAGTACCCGACTTCTCTGTCTTCTGAATCATATGTTTACAGTGAAATTATACCATTCCCTTACGTTTGCTTCAAAAACATTTTTGAAGGAGAAAAAAAATTATGGAAATGTATGTGACATAACATAGACCTAAGTTGATAATTATTCAGGATAAGTAATACTATGTGAGGATTATCATTGTTTTCTCTGTTCTTAATATTTGAAATTTTCAACTTTAAAATTTTTCATTTAAAAACAAACCAGTCTCTTTTCTATAGCATCTCTCATGCTTTACAGTTAGCATGCTGGATGAGGAAGAAGTCCCAAATTTTCATCAAGGACAGAAGCAGATGCTCAGACACTCAGAGTTTAAAAGTCTGTTTTTTTTTTTTTTGTTTTTGTTTTTTATTGTGAGCTTAGCTTTTTTTTAAAAAAAAATCATAAATTAGTATAGGAAATGACTATAAGGTGATTTTATAAAAGTTTAATTGGAAATGTTGACCGTGTCTGAAGGTGGGCTCTTCCATAAATGGGCTTTGGTGGCAGATTTTCTTTCCAGGTAAATATAAATTGCCTTCTAGATACGTTAAAGAAGCATATATTGTGCTGGACTTTGATAAACCAAGACTTTACAAATTCTATGAGTCCCCATGTGCAATAATATCTCCATTGATCTAAAAGAAAAAGAGTTCAAAAGCCCTTTTGAAAACCATACTGCTCATTAGCATGCAAATGTGTGTTAATGGGGAGTTAGGACTCCTAACCCCAGCATTCACAGGCAAAGACCAGAGAATTGAAAGTTCAAGGTGAAGCAAGCCTATCTTACAAGCTCAAGTCAGCCTGAGATACCCTGTCTCAAAAACCAAGGGCCAGAGATGGACCTCGCTAGTAGCATACTCACCTAGGATGGATGGTCAAGGCCAAGGATCCCCAACATCAGAGAAGTAGGAAAAGGAGAACTAAAGGTAAGTTGATTATAGCTTCAATTCAGAGGTAGGTTTTAAGATGATCTTAATATCTTGACTTTTTCTTCAGGGTAGGTTTGATAGTACCTGCAATGTGGTGCAACGGTTGTGAGACTTGAACGTGCATGAGAATCACTGGAGGGTTTTGAAAAACATGACTTGTTTAGGTGAGTGAAACTAGTATGCATGACTCCACCCTGGGGGAGCCATGTTTTTGCACATGTGTCAAAACCCTTGCAATGTGCACTACCAAGAAAGAGTCCGAGTAGACCCTCAGAAGCGATGATGTTTTTATGTAGCATCGTTTGACCATGATGAATGTACCAGTGTGGTGGGAGGTGACGACAGTGAGGAGGCCATGTGGGGTGCTCACGACTATAGGAACGTCTTTTCTCTCACACTCACTTCTGCTGTGAATCTGAAGTTCATCTGTAAACGAGTACAAATGAAGGCAGACTTCATCTTCAGTAGGTTCCTGGTGGAGCCTGGGAACCTGTATTTCACTGTGGAGAACGTGGTGGTACGTGGGGAGTGGTTATGACGTTGCTCCTGCAACCTTAAGAGAACTTCTCTTGTCATATAATGCTCCCAATTTCAGAATGTCAAGCTTCCTCAAAATTAAAACCCCGAGTTCGATCCAAATCAAGTGGGATTTACCCCATAAACTACACTGACTCCAAATTCTGAGTTATTTATTAGAATAAACTCTGGTTTTGGCACTTACTGTATGCCAGGACCTCTGGCAGCCTCTAAGGATGTGAGGATATGTACTAGGGCATTGTCCTGGCCATTGTGGATTTTATAACCTAATGTCCTATTTTAAGCCTGTTTTGGAAATTTTTAAAACTTATTTTCAGTTCCAATCTAAGCTCTTTCACTTGCAAAAGGATTAATTTTAACTCCTTAGAAATAAATTGGCAGCTGAGTTCACCTTGAAATAATAAAACATTGCAGGGTGTTTGTTTGTTTGTTTGATGGTCTGTAACATGACCCAAATCATCTCGAGTTTCGACCAGAAGGTACCTGTGATCCATCTCATTCATCTACATCCCCCCATACAACAGTTGAAGAAAGAGAGACCCCTCAGAAAATGAGGTGACTTTTCCAAACTGATAGAAAGGACCAAGCCTGTACCTAAACCCAAGTTGTAGGGTCTTCATATAGCGCTTTTCTCATAGCATCCGGCTTTAATTCCAGGGTTAAAGGAAATAATGAGCCCTCACATTAGAGGATTTCACAGAATTCAATGGCGTTTCATTAATAAGTTAGATCATTGATTTTTGTGCACTTTGTGAAAATCAACAAGGAAGAAGTGAAGAGTTGGGGGATGGTGAAGTAGGGACCCCCATAGGCCCATCCATCACTGTCTTAGAACACGGACTGTTCTCAGCAAGTCTGTGAGCTATGTGCCCTTACCATACCCATTTTAAGCACGAGAAACCTAAGGCACACCAAGCGTGTTCAGGGAGACATGGAGTCTGCATTCAGTTCCATCTAATGGACTTGTTATAACTCATCTTCCAGATGTAGCCAAGTTCTGATTGGAGGAAGATTTGAGTCAGTCATGTTTTATAGTTATGAGTTATGTAAGATCCTGGAGTTCTTCAGAGAACTCAGTCATTTCTAGATAGCTTAGTGAATCTCACTGGGAGAATTGAAGACAGAAGGATATTTTAAATTCTTCTATGCCTTTTAAGAGTTTGCTTAACAATTGTGGTCTTTGTACTAAGTCAAATAATAAATAAAAATTATTGTTTCAGCAACTAGATTCATGAGTGGGTCGCAAAGCTTCATGTTTACGGAACGTAGGCAAGCAAGGTGCACACACTCAGCCAGGCACATACATATGTACACACACACACACACATACACACACACACACACACACACACACACACACACACACACACACGCACTCATTCAAAGTCATAGGTAAACAAATATCACCACATACCCCAGGGAATTATTTTTAACTATTTTTGGTCAAACTGGTTTTACTTGGCAAACTGTAACTCCCTACAGGTGGCACCTATTCTTTGTGAAGTGTTTCCTTTTCCCAGGACTGAGACACTGGCACAGCATACCTTATTGCCCTTCTCAACATCTGTTTGTACTTATGTGCCAGCTAAGGCCACCTGACCTATGAAAGGAAACAAAACAAAAGTTCACGGCCACTGCCTACCAACACGTAATATTCTGGTCCACCCAGACTCTGGAAACACAGCTTGGAAAATTCATCTGGGATGCCAAGCATCGGTCTATCATAGGAAAGAAGCTGTCCTTATTCGTCTGTTGGCGCTAATGAGAAAATGGGGTGCAGCATTAGAATCTAGAAAAATTAATTCTTAAAGTAACTAATCACTCATTTCATACCCAAAGTTTCCCAGGTATCAAACCTGCCCTGGAGAGGTGCGTAACATTAGGAAACCAGAGAAAGTGCTTAGAAAGTAAATATGCAAAGCTGCATCCCCGATTTACAGGAAAAGCAGAAAGTACCATAGACTCACTTCAAAAAGAACAAAACCCAAAAGTTGTGGAAACAGGAACCCCTCAACATTGGTGAGATTTGAAGAAGAAAAACTGATCTTGTGGCAAATGAACTTTCCTCTTAATTGCTCATTAAGATAAAGGCTAACTTGCAGCTCTACCAGAGCCAGGAAGAAAATAGTCCTTGCCCACAATTCCTAAGAGTGTATCTCTTCTGTTTCTTCCTCTTTCCATAACCGAGTTTCAAGTTTACCACCTGCAGTTAAGGTTAGAGAAAAGTCCCCTTTTCTCAGCCTTCAGTTCCCCTTTCTGAAACTTTGGCTGGAGTTGAAAAATGGGCACTAAAATATAATGATGTAAAAACGGGAATGCACAAATAGGCTTCTGCAAAGGTGCCTACGGCAGACATTGCAAGGCCAGGTAACTGAAAATTTTAACTGAACACAGCCTTACTCCTGCCAATAGGCAGGAGTTAAATACAGGAAAAGGTAAACCAGTGAGCAATAAGGTCTCGGGTGATCCCAGTTAAGGCAGAAAGGACATCAGCACCAATGTTATGTAGCTCAGGCACAAGCCATTTCCAAGGGGCAACATGAGAAAGTGTTAATGATGCTCGAGTCTGTGAGATTGGCAGCTGACTTTCATTTCTCATTGTGTTATTTTCCATGCTGGTGGAAAATTTGAAGAACATATTACATTGATAACCTAAAAACATAGTACAGTTTGGATGTATCTATATGTGCAGTTTTTACATTTGGGGGTTTTGGAGTCTCTGTTTTACTGGTAGTCCCAGAGACTCAAAATGAGGCTATTATCAAAAGGCCCATAAAAAATAAATGTAGAACGGTCATTGTGTACCAATTATTTTCAATAGTAAATATGAGTACTTATTTAGCCATTGCCTCACAGGAGATCAAGTTTCTCTCAAGCAAGAGATGGATGAATATTTTGACTTTTGATGCTAAAATATCATTCACAGCCTCAGAATCTTCAATTTATAAACTGAAGCAGTCTTACAACTCATGGCAGTGTTTAAAAAGAAACTGCTGGGCATGGTGGCATGTACCTTTAATCTCAGC
The DNA here is from genome assembly GCF_049852395.1 of Peromyscus maniculatus bairdii. Classification (NCBI taxonomy): domain Eukaryota; kingdom Metazoa; phylum Chordata; class Mammalia; order Rodentia; family Cricetidae; genus Peromyscus; species Peromyscus maniculatus. The sequence goes on from NC_134861.1 coordinate 71,287,518, forward strand.
ACTCAGGAGGATGGATCTCTGTGAGCTCAAGGCCAGCCTTGTCTACATATCAAGTTCCAAGCCAGCCAAGTATCCACAGTGAGACCCCATAAAACAATAACAACAAAACCATAAGAAGATATGTGCAGGGCCAAGAGACAGGCAATGCTCCCTTCCAGCGACATTTAACAACTTCAGGCAAGATGGAGGTGCTGTAGACATGGATGTGGCCTTCCTTCTTATACCTGAGGAGCTCTGATCAGGGCAGCTGGTGGCCATGAGATATGTGTTTGAGATCTGGAGGTGACTGAGTGCAGGCCATCCTCCTGATACACCAGCTCAGAGAAAGTTTGTTGCCACAGTCTTTTGCCTTCCACTTGGCTGAAGAGAATCAGGAAGCGCTGTTTAAACTCTGTATTTTCTTTGCCCTCTTCAGGGTCCACGTGTTTCCTGACCTTTGGCAGTCAAGGGCAGTCACCTGCACATGAGCTTGGCTGATGGTTACATCCTGCTCATCTCCATGGCCCTGGACTGTGGCTCATTGGGCTGCCTAGGTCACCCCTGTGGTCTTCATGTCGTTTTCTGAAGATACCATCTGATTAGAGTGCTTTTGTTACTTAGCAGGGAGGGAGATCTTTGAAATAAAAAAGTTGGAGGAGCCAACTAGCTGACTAACTTGCCAGCCTGAGTCTGGGGAAATAAACTGAACTTACGTGGTTTCTTTGAGGTTCTTGTTGGGGGAGGGGACAGTAGCCACATCTTTAAGACTGACAGGCAAAATGTTTGCTCAGTATTAATTGTTCAGCATCTGGAAAAGGGTATGAAAATGTGAGGTTCTCCAGAGATGAGTGGTCAGCACTGAGCGCCCTTATGTCTAGTCACATCCTATAGAAAGCAAATGTATGTCACAAATGGCCAATCCTAAGTCATGATGTGCTGGAAAGAGGGCTAATGCAAGAGTCAGAAAGTCTAATTTTAAGGCAGATTCTGTCACTAATGTGCTCTGGGTCCTGTGTCTTCATTGGCAAATTAACAAGGATCTCTAATGTTCTGTTATGCGGGACTTTGGTTCTATGGCTCCACAGCAAGCCAGAGACAGCAATTCTGCTCTATCTGGAGATCTACAGCTTGCCAGTCCCCACATGGATCCTTGGAAAGGGCCACTTCCCTTACACACGAGATAAAGGCAATTAGGTCTCCAGTCATGTGCTAGTCTGTGAAAAAAAAAGTGTTTTCAGAATTTGTATTTATAAGTAAGTGATGAAACTGAAAAACTGGTTCCCCACCATGGCAGCCTAAGAACCTTAGTGTGGAAAAAGGTATAAATGTAGGAAGACGATAGGTAGATAGATAGATAGATAGATAGATAGATAGATAGATAGATAGATAGATAGATGGATGGATGGATGGATGGATGGATGGATGGATGGATGGATGGATGGATGGATGGATGGACGGACGGACGGACGGACAGACAGACAGACAGATAGATAGGTGGATGGATGGATGATATCCATATGGACACTAGGTGGGTAGATGGATGAATGGGTTGATGGTCTCTAGAGACAGATTACATTAATTTAGATTAGATCATAAACACTTCAATTCTTTGACTTTGTCATCTCAAACGCATCATTTCACCCATTTGTGACCCTGTTCATTTAATGCCAGAACTCTAGTAATAATATTCATAAGATGGTTGCCATTATTAAACCCAATATTTCACATGAAACTCTTAACATGATGCTGGACATACAGTAAGTGCTCCATAAATGTTAAGGTGACTATGTTATTATTTAGGAAATAGTGTGTTATTCCTTCACTCTAACCACCAGGCACTCCCAGGTACGCACATGCACCCAGGGTCTTGTGGCTAGTGGTCAACTTGACACAAGCTACAGTCTTCTGAATGGAGGGGACTTCAATTGAGGAAATGCCTCCATAAGATGCAGCTGTAGGGAATTTTCTTAATTTGTGATTGATGGGGGAGGCCCAGTCCAATGTAGGTGGGGCCATCCCTGGTGGTCCTGAGTTCTATAAGAAAGCAGGCTGAGTAAACCATGTGAGCAAGCCAATAAGCAGCACCCCTCCATGGCCTCCACATTAGCTAGTGTCTCCAGATTCCTGCCCTGCTTGAGTTCCTCTTCTGACTTCCTCTGATGATGAATAGTGATGTGGAAGTGTAAACCACATAAGCCCTTTACTCCCTGGCTTGCTTTTTGGTCATGGTGTTACATCACAGCAATAGAAACCTTAACTAAGACACAGGGGACACTGACAGTGATGTAATTACATTTTTCTATTACACATATAGATACACACACATACACACATCTCTATCTCTCTCTCTCACACACACATCTCTCTCTCTCACACACACACACATACATCTCCCTCTCTATTACATACATGCACATGCACACACACAGCTCTCTCTCTCTCTCTCTCTCACACACACACACATCTCTATCTCTCTCTCACACATACATCTGTCTCTATTATGTACATGTACACACACAGCTCTCTCTCTCACACACACACATCTCTCTCATACACATACATCTCTCTCTCACACACACATACATCTCTATCTTTCTCACACATACATCTTTCTCTATTACATACACACACACACATCTCTCTCATCACATACATATGTCTTTCTCTTGAACACACACACACACACACACACACACACACACACACACACACACACATACCCCTTTGGTTGTTATTACTTCCAAAAGAGAGTGGTTTTTTTGTGAGATATATTGTTGTGAGATACTTTTTTGTAAACAGTAAACCTTGCCTTCCAGAGATTTAATTCCTATTATTTTCTTAATTCATCCTTCTCCCATATATTACAACTGCAGTTTCCTCTCCCTCCTTCTTCCCAGTCTCCCCCGCAACCTCCCCTCTCGCCCAGATCCACTCTTTCTCAGTTTCCCCTCATAAAAGAGCAGGCCTTCCAGGGATATCAACCTAACACAGTATAACAAGTTACAAAAAGACTAGGCACATATCCTCATATCAAAGGTAGACTAGGCAACCCAGTAGGAGGAAAAGGGTCCCAAGAGTAAGCAAAAGAATCAAAGACAACCCCACCCCCACTGTTAGGAGTCCCACAAGAATACCAAGCTAACAATCATTACATATATACAGACGACCTAGCTCAGACCCATACAGGACCTGTGACTGTCTCTCCAGTCTCTGTGAGGCCCTCTGAGCCCTGTTAGTTGATTCTGTGGACCGTGTTTTTGTGGTGTCCTTGACCCCTCTGGCCCCTACAATCCTCCCTTCTCCTCTTCCTTAGAGTTCTCCAAACTCCACCTAATGTTTGTCTGTAGTTCTGTCCATCTGCTCTGATCAGTTGCTGGATGAAGCCTCTCTGATGACCACTGGGCTAGCCTCCGGTCTCTGAGTATAGCAGAATATTATTGGGAATCATTCTGTTGATTGGCCACTCCCAGAAGTTCTGCGCCATCATTACCCCAGCTCATCTTGCAGGCCGGACAAACTATAGGTTGAAGGTTTTGTGGCTGGGTTGGTGTCCCAGGGGCACCACTGGAAGCCTTGCCTGGTTTTAGAAGATGGCAGTTCAGGCTCCGTATCTCCCATTACCAGAAGTCTTCACTAGGTTCCTCCTCATAGATTCCAGGGAGCATCGATTGCATATCCCTGAGAAGGGGAAAGAGAATAGATCTTGCAGGTGGACTGGGGACTGGTGGGGGTGGGAACAGGAGGGCTCAGGTGGCAGGGGAGGGATGGAGGGAGAGAGTACTGGAAGAGACACTGGAGTGGGGGGAAGCATTTTGAGGGCAAAATTCCTATTATTGTTGACAGACATTTAAGGGGTTTCAGAATTTTCAATGGATATCCTTTAATGTGCCTTTTTTTTTTTTCTTGTGTGATTGTTTCTGTGAGATAGGTTCTCATCTGGCTGAGCCATAAGCATGTCCACTAACTAATACATGCTATAGATATAGCATGAAACAATATTACCCCTTTGTACTCCCACCAGCAAGGCATGAGTTCGTCTGTTTCTCTGTACCTTATTCATAATGTGGTGGTATTGTGTTCCCCAAAATATTGTGTACCCTAATAAACTTATCTGGGGTCAGAGAACAGAAAAGCCACTAGATCCTTAGGATAGGCAGTGGTAGCACACACCTTTAATCCTAGCATTCCAGAGGCAGAAATCCATGTGTTCAAGGATACAGCCAAGCATGGTGACTCACGTCTTTAATCCCAGAAAGCGAGCCTTTAATCCCAAGGAGTGGTGGCAGAAGGCAGAAAGATATATAAGGCGTGAGGACCAGGAACTAGCAGCATTTGGCTGGTTAAGCTTCCAGGCTTCTAGCAGCACAGTTCAGCTGAGAGCCATTCAGATATGAGGACACAGAGGCTTCCAAGATCAGCTGAGAAGCTGACCAATGTGAGGTTAGCTGTGGCTTGTTCTATCTCTCTGATCTTCCAGTGTTCACCCCAATAACTGGCCTCAGGTTTGATTTTATTAATAAGAACTGTTAAGATTCCTGCTACATACTGAATAGTTTTAATATCTTTAAATCTCCCCATCTTACAAGGAAATTAAAAGTATTTTATTACAATTTAGAATTTCCCAGTTCTTCTTGATTCTGATCAGGCTTTTTGCACACCCTTACTGTATTGTACTCCACCTGCCACCACCCCACATTACAAATATTTATCTGAAAATGTTGGACAAGTGTGAAAAAATGTATCACACAATACTCGGCTAATAACGTAGTCATCATCCTGAATCCTCACTTCCTCAGGCTGGTGTCGCAAAATGAGACAGAAGAGGAGAGTTTCATCTTCATCCTCTTTCCTTCTCATGTGCTCCTTTAGTCATTAGACTCAGAAATCCGAAATTTGAAATTGGGACCATTTTAATCATACTATTTTATAAGCAAACTGACAACTCTGTGAGTGGAAATCAAATAAAATCCAAATACTCCTGTCTTAGCAAATGTCCATTGAGATCTCCAATCAAAACTCCCTACTAACAGGAACACGAGTGAAGGGTAGAGACCCAACATGCTGCAAATCTTCCAGGAAGCAATCTACTAACATACCAATAAAACTGCAAGGACACAACGGGCCCTAGAGTTTCACTCCTTGGAATCTGACAATAGAAATGGCAGCATTGACATGATAGGTCACATGTATGAGGTCAGATGTCACTCTTCAAAGTGGATGTCAGTCTCTTGGGATCCCATTAAAATGTAGATTCTAATTTAGTAAGCTGGACTGGAATCTGAGATGCTGCCGACATAAAAACCTCCTGGGTGATACAGTTGCAAGGCTTCGTGGACCACACCTGGGAAGCAAGGAAGGTAACCATAGTGTCGTCCATTAGCATTTTAAATAAAAATCAGAAATAAAGAGTAAATACTCATAATCTCAATGAAATTATACAGTAGCCATACCTTTGAGCATTATCCAGGCATTTATAGAATAATAAAAGTACAGCAACTATTTCAAGAAAATTTCATATGAGCATAGGGTGACATTATCATAGAGAAAATGTGAATGGATTAGGTTTTAGTCATCTGAAAAGGGGTGGGGCCTGATGAAGTTTACTTCCATGTTGACATGTCTCTTGGTGTTGTCATAGTTTAGGTCTTGTTTAGGCAGCCATATTGTTGAAGTATCAACACTTCCAGGAGACACAACCTCACAACAGACTTTCTGGTCATCTGGTTCTTAAAATCTTTCTTTCTCCCTTTTTGGAGACGTTCCCAGAGCCTTGGGTGCAGGAGCTGTATTGTGATGTAACTGTTGGGGCTAGACACTCCCCCGTCGGTTGTTCTATGCAGTTTGAACAGCGGTGGTTTTCTGCAGTGATCCACCTCTTGCAAAGCCAAGCTGCTCTGATGAGAGGCGAGAGCTGTACTTTCTTGTGGGCATTAGTACTGAGAATGCAGTTAGGGATTATGCTGGTTTAGGAGCGCAGTAGCAGTAGGCTCTCCTCTACGATCCATGACCTCACTAGCCTCTGGTAGTTGGATAGGTTTCCAGTTCCAGGCATTCTTCCCTCGTATTGCGCAAGCGTTAAGTCCAGTTCGAGAGCTGTTGGTTGCTGTCGTCAAGACAGGCCACTACTGTACCTTTAGGCTTGTTCCCATGCTAGCCATTGTGGTCCATAGATATCACATCTATGTGGGACCATTGTTGGTTCCCTCTTTTGGCAGCTTGCAGAGTACATTCTAGTACTATGGAGACTTGTCCTCAAGAAGGAGGCTTTCAGGTCCCCAGATGGAACCCTGTGGGTCCTCTGTCTGAAGTATGTGGTGCCTTAAGTAGTAGGGACTAACCTTCAACCTCTGAGAGGCCACCAATGATGGCAGCAATAGTCCATATTGTCTTGTGACTCTCTAGGACTCCACTAACCAATAATTCAAAAGAAAGCGTTTCATGCTTAGTAGTGGGTTTTTTGTTAGATATTCTATGGCTTTTGGGGTCTGCACTGTCAACCAAGTGGCATAACAATTTAACATATATATTATATATACATATATATACACATATGTATATGTACTTATAGGTATTGTATATAATTTTAGGTAAATTAAAAATATAATTCCTTATAGCTTTTCAAACATCCTTAGTGTTAGTTTTCTCTACCTCCCTACCTCTCCTCTGCACTGTCCTCCATTCCCTTCCCCAACTAAATTCCCCCTCCCCATCTTTCCAGCTTCCTCCTTCATATCACCTGTATCCTGCTATTCCTTTATCTAGTACTCCCTCTCCATAATTCCTTTTTACTTCCCAGTTTCTGCTTGTACTCCAGGTTATACACTCACATCTGAAGATTTGGAGCTAGGAACCATAGATGAGAGAAAACATACAGCAATTGTCTTTCTGGGTCTGGATTACCTAACTCAATATAATATTTTCTAATGCATCTGTCTGCATCCATCCATCTCTCTGCAAATTTCATTTTCATTTTAAGCTGAATGGTATGCTGTTGTGTACGTCTACTACATTTTGGTTATCCATTCATCAGTTCAAAACACCCAGGTTATTTCCATTTCCTATCTCCTGTGGCTAGAGCTGCAGCAAATATGGCTAACCACGTGTTGTCAGAGGAGAGTGTTGAGTCCTTTGGGCATATGCCAAGGAGTAGTATAGCTGGGTCATGTGGTGGATTCATTTTTAGCTTCTGGGGACTTCTCCACACTGATTTTTAGAGTGGCTACACCACTTTACAACCCTCTTCTTGGTCTTTGGAATTTCTTTCTTCAAAAGACAAAAATTATAACTTCCACCTGCTACGGTTTCTAGTATTCAGTCCAATCTAAAGAGTATTTGGTGGTCATACTGTAAGTTCGTGCTCACCAAGCTAAAAGGACTTGGACATCCTAGGATGTCTCCCCTTCTCATACTCCAGGGAACCTTCCTCCAGCCCTTAACCTCCATCATTGCAGAAAAGTAGAAAAAGCTATCTGCTGACTCTCATATAGGCCAACTGCATCTGTTTGTGTCCTACTTTTTGTTTGCTTTATAATAACGGTATCTTCTGGACTTGGAGCCCATTGTCTGCCCCATTCTTAAATTCCCAGTACTAATGAGAGTCCTCCCTTGCATCAATACCCTCTCAGCTTCATTGACCAGCTTCCTAGTTTGCAATCATTGACAAGTTTCAGGCTTGTCATATGTTGATAGCATGGCTGTATTTTTTAATGTCTTTATACTTATATCAACATATTTCTAAGTGAGCTACTCATACTATGTTTTATAAAACTTTTTAAAAGAGCATCACAGAATTAAGAGGTTCCTTTTAGCAGCCATATGATAGTCTACATGAGGATATGATGTAATTCACTCAAATATTCCCTAAGAGCTATTTGGTTGTCTAGAGTTCTTGGACAAATTCTTCAATGAACACATTTGAAATAAAGCCCATGTATTGTTTCTTTTGGCTAAATTTTTGGGCATATTAGGTTTAAAAGTGTTGTCAATTTGAATTTTAATAAACAAAGACATGTTTTGGCAATTTCTAAAAAACATTCAGCAATTCATTTCTAATAACAATGTATAAGAGCATTCCTTCCCACCTTACCCTTGTCTGTATCAAATGTTATCAATAATTTAATCTTTAATCAACCCTAATTGAAGGATTGTTTCATCATTATTCATGTTTCCTGAGCCACAAGAGAAGTTTTTAAAACATTGACTTGGGGAAAGATAATATCTCAAAAAGTCTGCTTCCCATGGACTCTCACTAGAACAGACTACATTGGTCCCAAGCAGAATCCCAGCCCAATGTGAAGGGGAGGAAGACTCCAATGCATTGTTTTCCTTCCCCAAAGACTAGATAAGATGGTGGGTAGAAGGAAAAGCTGTAAATTGGGAGGTCAAAGAGCCACTTACTAGGAGCAGAAACAGTGACAGGAAGACTGGACCACCAAGTGGGAGGGAGAAACACCTCCCACCAAGAGAACCAGGAAACAGAACCACAGGAAATCCTCTCAGGAGAAGCTTTGAAGCATGCATGCTCAACCTCTCCCCTCCCCGGCCACTGGCAAGCTTCCACCTATAGTCTGGATTTGTAAGAGCCCCAGAACTGGGCAAAAAACTTCTGTACCTTTAAAGAGGATGGAGATGAGAGATGGGGTGAGCTACCACCCCAGCTCCGTTCCCTTCTCCAAATGAAATTAAACAGGAAGTTGGGAGTTTCTCCAAAAGTCCATTGGTACCATACATATTGCCACCATGGGTTTTCTTGACATATCTGGACCTCCAGTGAAATACTGGTTCTGGTACATTTCCCATTTCTCAATTGAACTGTTCTTAAGCAATTTTATAAACATTTGTTATCTGTTACATATTCTAAACATGCTATCAAATGTATTACAGATATATTTTTCTTGTTTATCCACGTGACTTCTGATTTTGCTATTGTGCTGTGTCAGTGGAGGTTTTTGAAATTTTATGTCATTAAATCCAAGTTTTTCCTTTTTGTTTTCTGGGATTCAGTCTTGCTTAAGGAAGTGTGCATGAATGTTTCTCTAGATTACCTTTTATTAGTGTAAAGAGGTTATCACATCACCACCTTCATACATTTTTAATCTACCTGAAGTTAATTTCGTATGTGGTATAAGTCAAGTTTTATTGCCTAGGTTCAGTTCCTGTCTCTACCACTTAGCAGCTGTTTCACTTGAGATCAGTTACTAAACCTTGCTGTGTCCCAGCATTTCTGTCTGCTAATGAGGATGATAACAATGTCTCTCTCAAGGGGTTGTTGTGAGAATTGAGTTAATGCATAAGGAGCTCCTGGAATACTAACTAGTGGGTAGGAAGGGCTCATTCATGCTAACTAAGCCAGTGGAATAGTACTGACATGATTGGTTAAACATTGGTTAAAAATACAGTTTAGTAGTATAAAGTTTATATATATTATGTGTATAATATATATACATATGTATGTATCTATATATGTATATGTGTATAATATATATACATATATATGTATCTATATATGTATACACATATATGTATCTATATATGTATATATGGATCTGTTTCAGGTTTTTGCCTCCATTGATCTACATATAAATGTTATACTTTTTGTTATTAGCTTCATGATAAATCATAAAGACTAGAAGGGAAGTTTCCTCTCCCTGGCCCTCTTCCAACAATCTTTTTCATTTTTTAAAGAATTATGTGTATGGGTATTTTTTCCCTTGTGTGTCTGTGTACTACATATGTGCAGTGCCTACAGAGGTCAGAAGACCACATCAGATCCCCTGGAACTGGAGTCACAGGCAGTTGTGAGCCACCATGTGGGTGCTGGGAATCAAACTCAGGTGTTCTGGAAAAGCAGCCAGTGCTCTTAACTGTTGAATCATCTCTTCAGCCCTTACATTTGTTTGTGTTTGTGTCCTATTTTTTGTTCGTGTGTGTGTGTGTGTGTGTGTGTGTGTGTGTGTGTGTGATGTGTGTGCATATGTGTGTGCATGCTTGTGAATCTCATGATGTGTTTGGGAGATCACCCATTTCAGAAGTGGGTTCTCTCACTCCACCACATGTGCTCCAAGGTCTGACTTGTCAGGCAGGGTTTGGGGCAAGAGCATTCGCTCACCTCACTGTGTCTGCTCTTGTGTCAGAAATTGATTTGTGTGTTTATCTTAGAAGCTTTAAAACAATCTGACCGTACAACATTCATCTGCACAAACTCCAGATTACTCAAAAATCACTTTCAATGAGCAGGGAAACCGAGCTGACAGCTCCATCCTGTCTAGAAGAAAACCGCTCTCACCAAACAAATACCAAAACTAGAGATGGCATGTAGCGTCATCTTGTCCAACACTTACAACTTTCACCATACAGATGCCAAATCAGGAGGCTCTGGGGAGCGCGGCTCCTCACTCCTTCATTTGTTCCTTTGAACAAGTCCCTCCGGGTCACCGTGCACCCCTCCGCTGTGCTAAGAGCTCAGTGCTGACACTGTGGGACTGCTGTCACCAAGGCAAGCCCCTCTGCGGCCGGCCGCTGTTTTACCAGATCTTCCTGAAGGTGAAGCTAGGCTCCCCCGACTTGCTACCTCGGGGGCCCAGTGCAAAGATTCTCCTGTGCTTACTTTGAACTATCTTTAGCCCATACGCTTTCTAGGATAAAATAGTTTATCTGGATTTGCAAAATCATTTCCTGTCGTTCCAAGATCAAGCACCATCTTGACGTGTAAACATGTGCTCTTCTGTCCGCCCGAGCAGCTTAGAGGGCACCAATTCAGGTTTCCCTTCCGATGGTGACCAGGAAGAGGCCCAATAAATATTTCAAACATAAAAGGATTGTTATAACAAAGGGGTTTTAAAATCCCCCTGGGTTATCTGCACAGCTTCCCATTTCATTTTGTTTTTACCTCTACCCTTCTCAAAGGGGAAGAGTCTTGTCTTTTTTTCTCCAAAACGAAACACAAGTGTACACAGAAATGGGTTGAGGTTCGAAAAGAAAACGAAGACAGCAGGAACAGCACCAGCGAACAAGTGGAGACCTCGTAAACAAAGACGCAATATCAAGTGGGAGAGACACCTTCTGGTAAGAAGCCAATCCGAGTCCAGGCCAGCCTGGGTAATCCCCGTGGAGGACGCTAGTCCTGATAGCAAGCAATTCTTGCCTCAATGACAACTCCATGTAGCTCTGTTATAAACACAAGCCTATCAGAGCATGCATTACACACACCTTACTGCGACATGGCAAATGGTGTCTGGCTTCCTAGATAAGCTTTATGGAGAGTGAAGAGGAGGGGACAGAAGAAGTAGGTGAGAGACACAGAAAAAAAAAAAAACATTTCCCGTCATCCTTTGATGTTACCAAAGTGATCAGGGATGAAAGAAGCACCCTACTTACTTTTCCCCGTTTGCAGAGATCGGAACAGAAAGTTAAATAGCAAAGAAAGCACCCTTGGGAGAGCTAGCTGCCTCTAAGCCTCAGACAGAGCAAACGGCAACAGATACTTTTAATACACAGTTTCATTTGTACTTGAAATGGAGTGAATGTCCATGTTCGCCTCACACAGCGTGACAATACATGTATACAATGTATGATGATCAGCTCATGGGAACTAGCCTATCTGCCACCTGCAACATTTACTGTGTTGAGTGCATTCAAAAGTCTCTGTGCTAGCTGTTTTGAAATGTACAGCTCATTGTTGTCAACCACAGCTATCCTATGAGAAATTATTACCCAACTGTGCTAGAAAGAGGCTGTGTAGCCTGCGCATAGATTGCAAGGCTTCTTTCTCCAGATATTTGCAATGAGGGTCATACTGAACTACTTCCAAGAGACTTTCTTCTTTGACTACCCAAGAAAGCACTTGGTCACCCCCATGGGAAATTGTCAGGAAAGCCAAGCAGGCCAACGTAACTTATAAGACATTCAAACTTATGAACCACACAGCTTCACAACGGAGTATTTAGCTAATACAGGGATAGTGGTATTTGGCCCAAAGGTAACAACAGCATTAGTGTAAGTTATAGACTCAAAAGTATCAGTTATGAAAGGCTTTGGAATCTGTTTGGTGACGGGTACTTGCTGGAGGGTTACAAGAATAAACATATAACCTCATCCTCAGGGTCTTTCCGTTCTAGTTTAGAGCAGTGCAGAAGCCTACGTTCAGGTGCTCCTTGGAAGTGCTTCGTTACACTTTTAAAGCTCTGCAGAGGCCAGGCATGCAATTAGACTTCTGGTGACCTTGTTAATAACGTTCTAACAATGCAAAACTCAGGCTAGATGGTCAGTCCTTTCCACCTAGAAATTACTCTGGATAAAGCACATTGCTTTCTCCCGAAGATAATGTTAGGCTCCTTCTTTCTCCAAGGATTGTGATGTCATTGTTTCCATAGGAATTTTTATCACTCTCTTTCGAGTTCTTAAGTGCATTATTACCAAGTCAATAGCTTTAATTGTATTCAACTACTTGAAAACAACCCGACCTGGGAAGAACTAAGCAATAAAAGTATATTTTCCCTGCTGAGTAAAATTCATGTTGGTTTTCAAAGTGGTTAGTCGTACTTCTAAATAGTAATAAATCAGGAGTAGAAAGGCCCATGGAAATAAAGCCAATTTATCACTAAGACATGTGTTCTCCCACTCAAGTACTAACCGGGTCCAGCCCCGCTGAGCTTCCAAGATCTCGATGGGAGTGTTCAGGGGCAGATGTGCTGTCTATAGTTAAAAAAGAAAGAAAAGGAAGGTTGACAGGCAATCATAGGGAAAATGTAGTGTGCAACTGAAGATGTGTCAGGAATGTATCAGCAAACCTCCCAGAGCCATTGATAAGATGCTGTGGGCTGCTGTAGTTACTCGGAGCAGCTGTCCACGCTGATGAAGTCAGAGGCAGTGCCCTATGGAAGCGCATGTCCAGTAAACATTTACCAAGAGAAGCTAGCTATGAACTCGGCTCTTTTAAGTACGCATTGCCTAAATCATGAGATGGATTAGACAATGGGTCATTTTAGGCTTGGACTTCGCTAGTAGTTGATTTGTTCCATTTGTGATCATTTCTAATGAACGTTTTTCTCCTGGGGAATTTGAAGTGGAGAGGGAGCTAAAGGTTGCTCTTGCCTTCACCTTAAAGAGGAAGAAACTGGGTCTCACAGAGATGAAAAGACCACTCACCTGAGGTCAGACTTCCTTCCTGACCTCCTGGTGGACTTGCAAGAACTCTTGCTCTGCATGCCCCTCCTGAGTGTCGTTCAGTGAAACGTCTCAGTTCATGGGGATGGGGGCGGGCTGTGCATGACATACGGGAACAGCTTCAAACAATTCTTAGTCCCACAGGTATTCAGAACTGCAGACTGTTGTGACCTTGAAGGCCCCCTCCCGCCCCTTCTCTCTCTCTCTCTCTCTCTCTCTCTCTCTCTCTCTCTCTCTCTCTCTCTCTCCCCACCTTTCCCTATAGTTTTGTAGGTAGATTTTTTTACAAGACTCTAAGCTACTGAGCACTATAAATTGTGAATTCAGAGGTATGTTAAGTCTTAATTTCAGCACAGGATCTATTCAAACTTGCTTGCAATCACAGAATTAAAACCTTTCACACCCTTAGTTCTTCTCCTCACCAGACTATACTAGAAAGTCGCAGAAATGTTGAGTGCAGTGTATATTATCTCATTTAACTAGCCTTCTAATCACGTAGGAGAGCACCTTAGGCCCCCATTGTACAGATGCGAAGACTGAGGCCACAGGTTCGTGATAGGAAGGGAGCGGGATTTGAGGAGAAGATTGGCATCCTTAACTATGACTGCAGATTATCTCTCTGAGCAGATGCTCCTCTGGGAAAACACAAAATCGGTATCTTAGATGAATACCTTCAGTTCTGTCTGTAGGATTCCCAGTATTTGCCATGGCCACTTGGTGACACATTGAGAGCAATCTGTATCATGTAGTTTAACCTCAGAATCCACCCCTCCCCAACCTACGCTTTAGTTATTGGTAGAAACTACAACCCCCCTGCCTGGACGTGGAAACTGCCACTAACCACTAGGCTCCTTGCAGAAGGCCGTGGTACTACTGAGTGGCAAAGCCAACCCACACACCCAAATCAATGTGACACCAGTGCCTGTACTGGTGCTGCTGCGAACTAAATTAGATCTGAGCACAGCTCACTCTGCAGCGAGCTGGCACAACCGTCCATGCCGCTGAGAATCAGAGGCCACGCACCGATCCTTCTGGGATCGAAGCCTCTCTTTGAAGCACAGAGGATCTGGTGGCACAGCCACGGTCCCTGCACCAGGTCCACATGTGTGGTGGGGGAGCAGTGTCCTTCCAACATTCAGGCACTCGGACCCTACCCCATCCTCTCCACCCAGTTACATCTCCAGCCTGGACTCCACTCTAATGGTTTCATTGACCGTTGGACATAGTTTTCTTGCAGTAAAGCCAGACACGTGGAGTCAGGGGATTCTCACTGTAATGTTTTCTTGGCATTAGGCCAATTGTATTTTACAAGCACTGACCTAAGGTTCAGCTCCTGATAACAGGAGCAACACTAGCCACAGCATCTGGGGAAAATGAGCCTTCTAACAACTGGCTAAACCAGCTCTGCTCTCTCTCCTCGATAGATTACCTCCACACCTCTTTCTTCATCTCCCTCAAGACCTAGGGGGGTTCCCTGGTGGTTCCCTGGGAGGTGAGTGCAATCTACAAAGTCAGTGTGATTCATGTGGGGGGTGGGGATACTTTCCTGAAAGGAGAAATGTGAGTCCACAGAGCTGTAGATAGGGACTGGGTCATTAGAGTCAAGACCAAAGACAGAGAAAGGACACCTAGTCTCTACAAACAGAGATAGGACTGGCCATGACAAGGTGAGACAGACAGGGGATTTGTACGGGGACACTAGCTATCTGAACATCACATGCTTGTCAGAAACACATTTGGGAGGGAGAAAAAGAAAACGTGATTTCTCATCCTGACATATTTTGGAGAGCAGCCAATAGGAAGACAGTAGCATAGGTCAGGTGTTTTCCTTTGATGCCATGAACAGGACCTTGTTACATTTCCTTTCTCTGGGCTATACGTTTGCATGTTGATGTATTCTTTTTCTGGCCATAGGATAAATTTCCAAATTATTTGAGGTTTAAAAATGTTAAAACTGGCTTTAACTAAAAAGGAAAAGGGGAAAGAAGGAAGGAAGCAAAGAAAAAGAGGGGGAAAAAGAGATTATTTTTTCAGCTAACATACACGGCTTCTAGCCTGGCTTCATCCAGACACTCACAAGGTGTCATGGGAATTAGCATCTGTCTCTTGGCTTTTTTCCCCTTTACGTTGGTTTTGCTTTCTGGCAAGGTTTCCTTCCATGGTGACAAGATATCCCCCCATCAACTCTAGGTAAGAAACGATCTCTCTCCTGAGAATTCAAGCAAGAGCCTCAGGTTTGTCTTTTTGATGTGGTGTTGGTCAGTGACGCAGCCCAGAATAGTTACCGTGGCTGGGGGGTTATGGGGAATTATGGGAAATTCACTAATCAGACCTCAGTCTCCAATACAGTTGAGAGGTAGCAATCCCCACATCCAAACCATAAAATCAGCATCAGGGAGATGTGGTTCTTCAGAGGAAGAGCTGGAACCCGCCTGTAGGAGGGAAGTGGCAAGTAGGCCAAGCCACAGAGGATCGTGAACTTTCTTCACTTGGATCTTGGATCTTCATTAATCCATCTTTTTACTTGTCCTTTTTTTAGCATTGTGGTTTTTTGTTTTGTTTTTTTTTTTTAGCTTCTGCATCCAAACCACACACAAAAAAAAATCCCAGAAAAGTAAAAAATCTTATTTTTTTTGAATGATAGCACCAAGTGCAATAAAACAGGAGCCAATTTATCAATAAAAGACCATTTTTTTTTCTGAGCTTTTAAATGAGATTTCCCAGCTAGTTGTATAGACTCAATAGTTATCGCCAGGTGACAGTCAAGAGCACACATGTTGATTCTGAGGCTGCTATATTACTGGCCCAGAGCCAAGTCTCAATTATTAGAGGATACAGAATATGAGGACCTAGGGACCAAAACTAAGAGCCAGTTTTATCCACAGATTCAGCTCTTCCTAGATAAAACTTTGCCCCAGCTGTTGTGAACAGTTTTACTAACTCATCAATCACATCTGGTGAAATTACCCCCCACACATACCTAGATAGAGCTGTGGGTCCTGTGATCCTCAACACACTCCATAAGGTTTGATTAATTCACACCCACTCAGGCCAAATACCGAAGGAGAGAGAACACTTTTATCATTTGGGGGGAAGAAAAAGATTCAATGGACCCAAAGAACTCCAAGAACCAACAGTGAATGCTGTCTCTCAGGTTGCTGCTTGAAACTGAATTCCTTCTTGCTATGACCCCATCTCCAAGTTAGTCAAAACTCCCAAGCAACTTCCCTATCAAAACATAAAATGTCTTCTTCCTCAAGGTATCCATGACTTGTTTTGTTGCCAAAGCAGAACATCTGAGAAAAGCAATTTGAAGAAGGGAGGATTTATTTTGGTCCATGATTCCAGGGTGCAGTCAGTCATGGTGATGAAGTCAAGGCAACAGGAACTCAAGGCAGCTAGCTGGTCACAAGGCATCCACAAGGATGCTACCACACAGCCAGCTTTCTCTTTTTATGTAGCCGAGGACCCCAGCCCAGAGGGTAGTGTCACCCACAGTTAAGGTGGATCTTTCCACCCCTAATTAAGCTAATCTAGAAAATCACTTACAGGTATGCCTGTAAACTTGTCCCGTGGGTGACTCTCAATCTAGACAGGTTGACAATTAAATTAACCATTGCACTCATCTATCCTTAATCTTTCTGGTTTCTGTGACCATCAGTAATGGCCAGAGAGACTGAAGATGAGAAATGGGAAAGCTTAAAGACAGGACTGTGAGGAAACTGAGTAGAATGAACCACGGTGTGCTCCAAGAAGCCGGAGGGGAGGGAAGGCGCAGCTTCAGGATGGAGGCCGGGGTCAAAGGGTCTCCACCTGGTAGTCAGTTTTCATTTTTAAAACTTATTTTAACTGGGACTGAAGAGATGGCTTAGCGGTTAAGAGCACTGGCTCCTCTTCCAGAGCACCCGGTTCAATTCCCAGCATGCACACAGCAGCTCCCAACTGTCTGTAACTCCAGTTCTAGGGGATCTGACACCCTTACACATGCAGGCAAAACACCAATGTACATAAAATAATAATAATAAATTATATAAAAATTATTTTAATTAAAATACAATTATAATATTCCCCTTCTTCCCTTCCCTCTCTCATTGAGGAAAAAGACATTTTAGGTTTCGATAGGGAAGATCCTCGGGGTTTCTGGCTAACTTGAAGATGGGGGGAGGGCAAGAAGAAATTCCGTTTCAATCGAGTCTGTTTAGTGTTCTTTGTATGCATATGATTTCAGGGCTGACTACTTGGCATTAGATAGCCAATTAGGGGGCTCATCCCCTGGGAAGACTCATTCTTCCTCCCTCAGCTCCATTTTATCCTAGCTTCTCCTCGACATGATCACCCCAACTACCTCATTTTTTCCCTAGAAACTGGAATCATGCTTTTTGTTTTGTTTTGTTTTTTTGTTTTTTGGGTTTTTTTTTTTTTTGAGACAGCATTTCTCTATGTAGCTTTGCACCTTTCCTGGAACTCACTTGGTAGCCCAGGCTGGCCTCAAACTCACAGAGATCCGCCTGCCTCTGCCTCCTGAGTGCTCGGATTAAAGGAGTGCGCCACCACCGCCCGGCTTCCATACTCATTTTTATGTCTTCCTACGGATAGCACATTGTATGCAGCTTGATTACAAGCTACCTGTCCATCTTGCAGTGGTCTGTGCTACTGGCCCTGTTACCAGCTAACATTTATTATAACCCGGTAGAACAAAGCCATCTACTTCCTGGCCAGAGGCAGAGAAGCAGCAGAGGAAGAGACCAGGGTCCCACAACCCTCGTCAAGGGAACACCTTTAAATCTAAAAGTCTTCCACTAAACCTCATTTCCTAAGTTTTCACTACCACCCAATAATCCCAACTATGGCCAAGTCTTCAACATATGGGCTTTCTGCAAACCAAAGCTTATCCAAACCATAGCACCATAGGAATAAATACATAGCCAATATGCCTGTCACCTAGCAGATGTGTAAAAAGGGAAATTTAGTTGAAATTTTAAGTTTGTTAGTTGTTATTTGTTAGTTGAAATTGGAAGTTCAAGTTGAAAACTTGATTCTGTTTGTTTTTCTTGCAGTCCTGAGATCATATCCAGGACCTTGGTCATCAAAGGCAAGTATTCTGGGCCCAAGCTACACACTCAGCCCTTAACTGAAATTTCAAACATGTCTATTATTTAATCCAGCAGTCCCACTCCTGTAAAAATCAGCTTTCTTCACGAAAAACAGGGGCAAAGGAAGATGTGTGTACAATATCAGTGTACTAGGCATTGAGACAGGGAAGAGGCGAAAAACTAGAATGCCTAACTAACTGGCACCCAGCCATAGCAGGAGGCTATGAGCAAGGCTAAGTTGTCGGATAATGAATGAGATGAGGTCTGTGGGTGATGGAGCCTCAGGATTTGACTCAGAATCCTGGGGTAGCCATGTTGTGTGGTCCTGAGCAAATCACCTGTCCAGGCTTCCACCACTCAGCATTGTAAGGTGGCCCTGACAGAAGTGTTTATTTCATAAGTCACAGTGACAATTGAGTTAACACTTTGAATATGCTAGAAGACATACATAACAAACTACTAAGTTTCAACTATTTTAACACCTTTTTTTTTTTGCTTCTATTTGGGGTGTAATTTATATATTCAACCAACCCCAGGATGCTGAAATTTTATGAGTCTGGGTAACTGTACAAAATGTGAACTCCCAGCACAATCAAGAATTTTTTTTGTCATCCCAAGGAACTTCCCCACGTCATTCTAGAGGCTATCCTTTACTTCCATCCCATGGAATGCTGAGCTGTGTGTGGTTAGGCTGTTTTAGAATGCCATCAAGGTGGACTCAAAGCACTTACCCTTCTGTGCCTGAGAGCCTGAAGTCAGCTGTGAGTTCTGCATCATCAGGGCACCTATGTGTCTTCACTTTTTCTGCTGAGCAGTATGTCATATCATGGAAGCAGCAAATCTGTTCTTCCACTCACTAGCTGAGAGACGTTCCAGATGCTTCCATCGTCTATAGAGTCTATGACTAAAACTGCTATGAGTTTTACATACAAGAGCTTACATGTCCATGTTTCCTTTTCTTTTAAAATAAAAGTAAGATTTAGGAGTCATGAGTTGAGTATGGTCAACTTTACAATGAGCTAGTTATCGATGGTTTTAATAATTGTGTTATCATTTTATAATTTCTGCATATCACATTATAACTACTTTTAAAAGGAAGTTCTCTGGCTTCTGATTTGAACACTCTGGGCCAACACATTACAATGTCATTACACTTCACGTAAGAATGGGTATAAATATAATTGCACAGTTAAATGGTAGGTATACCTACTTTTTGTTTTTATTTATTTACTAACAGCAGTTGCTTCTGGAACACAGCATAAAAGAACTAAAGAGATGTTTTTCTTGTTTGTCAAAATGGCAGAATTGTGACTTTTTTCCTCTCTTCTTTAAAAAATATCTTCCAAGTAAATGAAACTATTGATTTTACTTGAAGATGATACTCAGTTGGAAAGGGACTCCCTCCTTTCCCAAAGATCCCTGCAAAACAGATGCCGAGGTTGGAGGATCTGGAAAGACTGATAAGCAGCTGTGGGGAGGCTGCAGCATCTCACAGAGCCCAGCAGGAATGAGGCATTGCTGGGCCTGGGTTGCTTGGACCTACTAAAACAGGGTCTTCATTTCAGGCCGCGATCCCATTCATTCTTGGTGATTCTTCCCACACTGAGGCTCAAAAGACAGAAGGGCAACTTCCTTTTTCATCTTTTTTTCTTGCTTTTTGTTTTACCAATGATGGCCACTTAGTCTTCAAGAGAGAAAATAATTCTTGAATTAATAAATTCTGCTTAGGAATTCATAGTCTCTCCAAACACTAACCAAGACTTCAGGGGATTCAAAGACATCCAAGAGGTCAAAAACCCATCAGTGCTGCTGGTGGTTCTTCCCTTTTTAAAGCTCTCCCAGACCTTTAGGATGTCTCTTTTATGGAAGCAAACAAAGGCAGCTCCCCTTGACTGTCCCTCTCTGGTACTGAGCATGTTTTCAAAGCTTTGGGTCAGGGAGCAGGGATTGCCAATTATCAACTTGATGGTGTCCGGGTCTAGTGTGACCACCCCAAGAAGCCTGTCTTTCCCTGTCACCAGGTAGGTAGAGTAAATAATGTACTTGCCCAGATCTTCTTGTTGACTGCCTCTAACTGCCTACCAGACCCCTCCCCTGCCTCTGTGGCCAGTGGCTTCCAGCTCTGCCTTCCAGTCCAGCGTGTCTAGTCAGTTAGTCATTGCTTCAGAAGTACTCTTCCAGGAAAAGCCTATTGTTCCTACACTTCCGGATCGCTTATTTCCTGTCATTTTTTTCTGCAGGGAAAGAAGAAAGGCCATTCATAAATCACAGGAGCCTCTGCTGCACTTCACAATTGGAGTTTATTATAATGGTGTGCTTCATTTGTGGTGAGGGTAAACAGAGGGTCTTACCTAACCTAATAGTGCCCTTGAATGCCCGGCCATTTCCACCTGGGTCCCCAGAACCAAAAGGTACCTGTTTACACACACACTCAGTGGCTCCCTAGATGAGGGAGATGATGCTCAGCTCCATGGAGGCTGAACACCTTCCCGGGCTGGGGAGGAGAGACAAGCACTTGAATAGGTGGAAATGTCTCCCCAGCATTCCTGCCCCTCCCCCAGCTCACACCAAAATAAGACCTGGGACAGACAAACTGAGCCTTGCTCCCCAGGAGGGACTGAGTCACTAGGATGGGAAAGATGACAGGCAGGATGAGAACTTAGAAAACCAGAACCTGGGTTTGAGTCTTGGAATAGAAAGATATGCACACATGTGTACATGTGCACACATGTGCTCACATGCATATTCTCTACAGTCTTTGTGGGGGCCTGGGTCTAGAGCCTTGTGGATTGCTAGGTAAGTTCTGTACCCCTAAGTTACACTCTCAGCATAGTTCTCTGTATTCTATACATTGATACATACATATGAATCAAAGAACTTGCTCAAGTTCACATAGCTACTAAAATAACTTAACCACAGTTGACTTGTGCCTACTTAACAACAAAGTTAGGCCGCTAATCTCCTATTCACTAGCTCTATTTTCTGGTGATTTACTTAGCTATTTGGATTTTAGCATATTGATATGTTAAAACAAGAATAATAAAACCCACAGAATCTATTTCCATATAGACCTGAGACTTAAATTAGTTTACATGTATATTTTCCACACACAAATCTCCCTTTTCCTCTTTACCTTGGTTTCAGTTTTTCTCCCAGGTAAAATGTTGTAATAATATAATGAGGAACATGAAAATGCTTTGGAAGCCATCATTTGCTATATAAAATTAATCATTATTGTTTTCAGACATTATTTAAACAGAAGTAGATGACTCAGTAGTAAAGATTATCTTACAGATGCCAAAGGTCATATAGGAAAAGGTTCATCACTGCATGTAGGTATGTGAAATGTCACATCCTCAAAGAAGAAAAAGTTGACATCTGTCAAAATTAACCCTGTGCATATTCTTTGACCCAGTTCTTCCCAGTATGCGAGTGTGAGAAATAAAGGTGTTTATTACATCATCACCTATAAATGAAATGAGGAATAAACTGAAATAAATCAAAGATTTATCAGAAAGGGCTGATGATATACAAGGAGTTTTATATAACAGAATACCATGAATAATTATTGTTAAAGTCTCTTTAGACAGTGGTATGTAATTATTTCCAAAGCCATTGCCAAGTGGAAAGGAAAGATGTGAATATCATTCATATTACCCTGCCCTGTTTTTGCCCATATACAAATGTGCCTATGAACTCATTTATTTTATAATAGACCAGCACTGTCCAGTAGAAATACAATCTAAGCAACAAACGTAAGCCACATAGGCAACTTAAAATTTTCCAGTAACTGCACTTAGAAAAATAAAAAGAAACATAAAATGTATTTCATGATACCCCAAATACTATAGACATGCAATTGGTATGAAACATTTATGAGATGGATTATGTTATTTCATAAGTTTAAATGTGTTTCACACTTGGAGCACAGGTCAGTTCAGACTAGTCACGTTTCCTGGTTTAGTGTGCTGTGCTCAAGGCACATGTCCTAGCTGCTCTCTAGCTGACCATCAAAGGTACAGTCATTTTCACAGGAAGATGTAAAGAGTCCCCATGTAAAGAGAAGGGTGAGGGTCAGAGACACCGTTGCTTTTGCTCTGTATCTTTTTGTGCGTTTTGGATAAAATAATTTGGAAAGCCACTCTTTACCAAAAGTTATTATTCACTCTGGGCTTACAATCAGGGATGGATGAGTCATGGCGTGTGAAGACGATTATCAGTAGCACACGACTCCTTCCTATTCCTTTTACTGCTGTCGTAGTTTAATTATTTAAGGAATCTGTCCCAGGAACAAGCGATCTTAGCACGGCGGTTTGCCACTGAGAAGAGAATCCAGCTGGGAAAATGATCCCAAACAGCAGAAAGTCATCCATGGGGTTTTGGAAATGCTTTATAGTTGAGTACATGGAATAGAAAATGATCCTGGCTGGTGAGGGAGGCCTCTCACAAAGCTCCGATCACAGGACACAGAGCAGGAAGTTGTCTGGGGCACATGACAGGCAAGAGCAGGAAGGAGGAGACAGGTAAACTGGTAAGGGAAGAGGAGCCTTCCATAAACAGGAAACAAGCCATGTCCTCTCTGCCTCTTAAATCTCAAGTGGCGACATGTGGAGGACCCCAGGACTCCTTCCCAGACAGGAGGCAGGAGACACAGGCTCTGCCTCCCCTTGTCCAGCTCAACCCTGGTAAACAGCTGGATTCAAGTGATGAAAATCGGCCTCCAGTTCCTTCAAGGGGGCGCTCCGGAGGAGGATAAGGAAAAGATAAATTGGTGGGTTGAAGGGAAAGGGTCATTGATTGCACAGGAAGAAACTTCTAGAGAAGTGGAGAGACATGAGATGGAGGGGAATAGAAGCGAGGACAGAGTGTGGCTGTGAACAAGATCGGCAATCAGGACACTTGTCAGAGCAGCGTTCATTACTAGAAGCGGCGCAGACAGCATCAATAGTTTTATTCGGGGACTCAATTGTGATAGAACCCAAGAAAAAAAGCAAACTGTAAAACAATAGGATGACGTAACTCCACAATCCTGCACACACAGACACACCTACGCACGTGACCAGAGAGACATTTATTAAGGTAAAAGGGGGAAAGGTGGGATTATAGATATTAACTATTTTTTTCCTTTTAGCTCTCCTATGTTTTGCAGATTTTTCAACAGTGTGCAGTAACACAGGAAGTGGATCCAAATCCACATAACTGTTAGATGTCTGCACAGATGAGAAGTTTGGTCTGTTATTAATGCAGTCTCCGTAAGAGGGAACAGTGTTTCATCCTACCCACATGAAAATGCAATTCAGGCCGGGCGGTGGTGGCACACGCCTTTAATCCCAGCACTAGGGAGGCAGAGCCAGGCAGGTCTCTGTGAGTTCGAGGGCAGCCTGGGCTACAGAGTGAGTTCCAGGAAAGGCGCAAAGCTACACAGAAAAACCCTGTCTCGAGAAAAAATGCAATTCAGTCAGTCAAATTCTTTAAATAAAATCCCTGAATGTGCACCACTTTGTGCAGGATCCAGGGCCTGCTTAGCTTTGCTAACGCGTACAAATCAACCCCCACACTCAATCTGTTCAACCCCCACACCCCTTCGACTCCTTAAAACACCTCTCAACAATAAACACAAGAGCTTGTGTCCCTTACCCTTTAGAAATCATTTAGCCTTCTTCCAAGACATCCTTAGAGGTGGAATAACTGAAAGTCGATTTTTGTCTTGTGTGTCTATCCTATGCTTTAAAAAAATGTCAAAACAAATGCACAAGATGATGGAAAGAAGTAACTATGCTAGGGTGTAAGGACTGAGTGATAAATATTGTTTAATATTTTAAGTTATCTCTTAACTTTTTTTACAATAAAAAATAATACTTGACAATTCAGTCAGCATTCCAGCATGTAGGGGAAAGGAGGTCACCAGCCCTAGCCTTAACTGAGGCGCCATCGAATTAGGAGAAGAAATCCGAGTGAGCATGTTAAAAATACAGCCTGTGGAATTCTCAAAGAATTAAAACATTTTAAAAATGATGTTTGAAGTGGGGCAAAGGGTATGAAACTAGAGTTGTATGGGAGAGATGACGCCTGCGCTCTACAGCACAATACAGTTGGCTGTTGCTAACAATACTTATTGTATACATCAAAATAGGTGGAAGGGAAGATTTTTCACTGTTCTCAGAACAAAGCAATGACCAATATTTGGGGGCATGTAGATGCTAGTTCCTTCGATTTGATCATCACTCTTATATACCCGTGTTGAAATACCAGTCCACCCCATAAATCTGCCCAGTCATTATGTATAAAAATGCATTTTCAAAATAATGCTTGATATTGGAGGAGCCCAGTTCCTCTGTGTTCCTAGCTGCGTCCCAGTGTTTAAATGACAGCTGTGGCCCAGGGCATCATGGCAGCGTCCCTCCACCACCCTGCATACTCAGAGTTTGGGCATCATGGCGGCATCCCTCTGACAATACTACTCCAGATCCTACTGTGTCTCAGCTCTGCCAATATCCACCTCTCCAGGCACAGAGTTCTGGGGAAGGCTGAAGTATGGAAGAAGCAGTAGCTTTCTCTCTTCTGAAGTTGGTGGCAGGAATTCTACCATCCAAGACTGGCCTTTAGTGAGCCCAGGCTGCATCAACTCTGGGACCCTTCGGTGATCTTGGGGTAGCCATACAAACCTCTGTCCTTGGATTGCTAGCGTGGGGGGGGATTTTATAGAGACCCAATCTATTTGTCCCACTGATACTGTCCCCAGTCTACATCAGAAAGCCTGATGGAATGATGGAGGGAAAATAGCCTTTTCATCTGACTGGCCTCTGTGACCCACACGGCCATCTTTACCCATAGGGCTCCAATCTCAACAGGTCAGAATACCAGGATCTCTGTGCTACCAGACACCTCTCACAACCAGCTCTAGCCTTAAGGGTCTCCAGAGCCTGGCTCACTGGAGGTTGTTCAGTATAGGACTAATAAGCAAGAGCAAGCCTTCCCCTTGGGCTCCCTGGCCCTCCTCCAGCTGGTCTTGATACCCATCCTCTCTGAGGTTTCAGTACAGAGAGAAATAGGCATGGGTACCTGCTTCTCATCTCTCTACACGCCCCTTCCCTTGCCTACATTTCTCTTCTTCCCATAGCACAAATGCTGTGCTATTCATATACTTCCCCACAGGGTATCACATGGAAGAGCAGCAACCTTGGTACCCAGGCTTTCTCACCCTGGTTGAGAAGGAGGCCCCTTCCTTTGTATATTTTAGGGGAAATTAAGGAATTTAGAAAAATCACTCCTCAAAACAATAGCTGCCTTGGAAGACCATTGTCTTCGGGCAGAATGCGATTTGTTTTTTCTGGGTATAGAAACGTTGGTCTTCGCATTCTATGTGTGAGATTTCTAATGTCCACACCCTCCCCTCATGCTTTCCCACCCCACCCATGCAGGCAGAGGCATGTTCTGATCCCACCAGGCCATCGTCATTCCTTCAGAAAGACTTCCTAGGAAGAAAAATAAAAAGCACACATCAAATTTCAAGTGATATCAACGAAAACAAGAAAATAATATTTATTATTTTTAAAACAGACATTACAGTTGTTAGCTAGCCCAATTAAAAAAATTTTTAGAGAGTAGATAAACTCAAAGTCACGTGTTCTAATATGATTTGGGAGAGGTCAGATGAATGCTAAGATGTTGGTACCCAAACCTCCACTACACTGGTAATGAGCCTCAGTTGCCTAATCATTGAAATGGGAACAGCACTAGGGTTGGCAGGTGCAGTTAAAATGAAATGAAATTATGTGCGTTAAGCAAAGTGACTGGAGCACAGCACTTGTATGCTGTTGACTAACAACAGTAAAGAGAGAGAGTCCTAAAGGAAGGAGCTAGAACTGCTGCCAAGTGTTTGCCCTCAGGCCCGGGATTATGACTTTCAAATCATCATAAGTGTCAGCACTCAGTGGCTTCATCCCACAGATCTGAAAATGTAGTAGAGTCACAGGAGTGACAGAAACCTTGCAGGCCACCAGCCCAACACCCCATGAAGCAGCTGTGTACCCAGACAGCAAGGGCCAGCTCTTCTCCGGCCTTCTCTTGGCTGTCTCCGGAGAAAAGTGAGCTGTTGCCAGTGGGGACTAACTAGCTCTTCCCTTTGGGTTCTGATGGCTCCAGTTCTCTCCCTAATATCACTTTCTTTCTTACAATTATTTCTCATTTATTCCTTACATTTTTTCT
The DNA here is from genome assembly GCF_049852395.1 of Peromyscus maniculatus bairdii. NCBI lineage: Eukaryota > Metazoa > Chordata > Mammalia > Rodentia > Cricetidae > Peromyscus > Peromyscus maniculatus. The sequence goes on from NC_134861.1 coordinate 71,313,962, forward strand.
CATGATGCACCAAACACAGCAGTCCACAAGGCATTGTTAGATACTTAAAGTTGTCCACATACATACCCTACCGAATTCTCCCCAGAGGTAATTCCTTGTTACAAGGATTTTTCTGTTTTATAGTTTCATACATTTTTCTATCCATATGCATACAGAAATGTGCACAGGCAACTCTGTATATTTTTTTACATACTCTCCAGACAGCTTTTCTTTTTTATTTTTATTGCCTTGTAGGAATGACTCTGTACCCTTGCATATGGACTAATGCTTATGCATGGGCAGAAAAGGTAACTACAACATGTGTCCTACCTATGGGCTTCTCACTTGCTCTGGTTTGATCATCTAGTGTTACCAGGAAGAGACAGATTGTTTTTAAATTATACAAAGCATGGGACTGGGAGATAAGTCGGTCAGTAAAGTGCTTGTCTCACAAGCAGTAGGACCTGAGTTCAGTCTCAAGAATCCACATGAAGCCGGGTGGTGCACACATTTAATCCCAGCACTCAGGAGGGAGGCAGAGCCAGGCGGATCTCTGTGAGTTTGAGGCCAGCCTGTGCTACAGAGTGAGTCCCAGGAAAAATGCAAAGCTACACAGAGAAATCCTGTCTCGAAAAAATTAAAAAAAAAAAAGCCACATGAAAATGCAAATCGGTTGGCACATGCCTCTGCTCCCAGCACTGGCAAGGTGGTGACAGAGGAATGCCTGGAGCCTGCTGACCCATCATTCTAGCCTCACTGGTGAGCAGCAGGCCAATGAAAGACCCCGTCTCTAAGGAAGTAGATAATACTCATAAGGATGGAACACAAGGTTGTCCCTTGTCTCTACATGCATGCACTCCCACATATACACAAAAGAACTTACACTCTAAAATATAGATGGATGGATGGTTAGATTAGATAGATAGATAGATAGATAGATAGATAGATAGATAGATAGATAGATAGATAGATAGATAGATGGATGGATGGATGGATGGATGGATGGATGGATGGATGGATGGATGGATGGATGGATAGATAGATTAGATAGATAGATAGATAGATAGATAGATAGATAGATAGATAGATAGATAGATAGATAGATAGATAGATAGGTAGGTAGGTAGGTAGGTAGGTAGGTAGGTAGGTAGATAGATAGACAGACAGACAGACAGATGATGGATGGATAGATGTCACCATTATATCCAGAGATGGATGGATAGACAGACAGACAGTCACCATCATATCCAGGTAAGTGGTTCTGGCCAGTGAAGTATGTGAAGACTGTGCCTAATGTCCTGGTGGAAGGCCAAGGGCACAGCTCTACAGATAGGTGATGAGATCATTTTTAATTCCTTTGTTTACTTCAACGATACAAATATGTGACAAGATCATTTATAATTCTTTCATTTACTTGAGAATGAAAAGCAAACCACCTGGATGGAAATCAAGGGAACCAGGACCATCCATCCAGAGGGAAACGGGGCTTCTTTCATATAAAAGTTATTAAAGACAATTAAAATTTTAAGTTATTTCCCCTTCTTGGAGACAGAGTCTTATTATATATCCCACACTGGCCTAGAACTCACTATTTAGCTTAAGTTGTCCTCAGACTTATGATCCCCTCTGAATACAGTAATGCATGTATCTGTAATCCCAGAATGCCCCAGCCAGGAGATAGGAGGAACAGACAGATGAGTCACCAAAAGCCACAGTCCAAACATCAGACCAGCTATCCCAGCATGCACAGTAGAGAACACCATCACCAGCGGCCCTCTCCCAAATGAGGTAGGAGGAGACTTAAACATAAGGCTGTCCTCTGACGTTCATACAACACATGTACTCACACAAACATGCACACGCACACATACATGCACACTCACACATATTTGCATATGCACACAAATCACGATCCTCTTGCCTCAAGCCTCCAAGTGCTGGGATTGTAAGTATAAACCACCATCAGCCATAATTTGGGCCTTTCCTTTTGAAGCCACATCCAATAGCGACAAAATGGCATCTGTTGCATCGATATTTGTCAAGACAGAAAAATATGAAAGAGCAACTATTGTTACAATTTGAGCCCTTACAGTTCCCTCACAACATAGATGTTTTATCCTTAGTCGTGTTGCAAGAGGGGAGTTGAAGGTTGATTCCCACCTTGCTCTCTGCTTCTGGTCCACCATAGGATGAACAGCCTCATCTTCCCCATGCTCCATCACCACTGGGCCATAGTCTGTGTACCCAAGGACTGTAGGCCGAACCCCTTAAAATCATGAGCCAAAACAAACAATCACTCCTGTAAGTTGCCTCTGGCATTTTGGGTATAATGAAAAGCTGAATGATTCAACTGTATTAACTGAATAACAAGATTCAGAGGGGAGGGACTTATTTAGGGTCATTCAGTGAACGAGTACCAGCTTCACTTATGGAAGAAAAAGGATATGGGTGGAAAGGAACCAAAAACGCCAGCCAACAGCTGTTATGTGCAGTCACTGTGCCAGGATTTTTTAAACATATATTCATTAAATCATAAATGAATCACCTCCTACTTCTCAGACACCGAGACACAAGCTTGAGAGGCAATTTCATGTACAACCAGCTTACCAACCTACCAATTCATGGAACCTGTTGATAAACCACCAAGGTCAATATTCACAGCCACTCAGGATGGACAGGAATATGATGGAAAAAAGCATGCACAAAGGGAGAAACGGAGACCCAGGAAAGTGGACTTATTTCCCAAGGTCTCATACAACTAATGGGCAGAGCAGGGACCTGGCTCCCCCCCTTACACCAGGACCCTAGGCTCACCCTGCTTTGCCCTAATATGAAGTCTGGCATTTGGAAACTGGGCAGAGTCTCTCAATGACACCTTCAGGAATACACAGTGTCTGAGAGCCACAGCAGATATGGCCATGACTTCCCCAAAACTCTGGCCACTCACAACTACCTCCTAATACAGAGACCATCAAGTAAAGGGACAACCCAATTTTTCTTTGAAAAAACAAAAAAACAAAAAACAAAAAAACCTCCACGTGTTTCAGATTCCTGCTGTAATTTTAAATGGAGAAAAGCATTGCATCCTATACAAAGACACATTGGCCATGCATGGTGGAAGAGCATGAGGCACCATTGCAGCTTCCTGCATCCTCCAGCATGCCCAGTCACGTGGGATCCACCCAACACCAGCAGCAGGTGGGCAAGAAGCCTCATCCTCCCCGGAAGATAAAGGAAGCAACTGGTAAGAAGCTGTGTGGGCAGCCAGTGCTCTTTCTCCGAGCCCCGCTGGCTGGCTGTCTCGAGTCACTCACAGGCAAGCACAGGGTGGGAGGCCACTTTGACCAGCGCAGCACGGAACGCGGCTGTGTCATTTGGTTAGCTGGCGTGCGCGGTAGCAGGGATACCCCCTCTCAAGGTGCCTTCACAAGGACGGAAACTCTAAGGACGTGTTCCATCCCCGGGGAGTCGCCACCAGGGCAAGCAGGCAGCCCGGCTCAAGTTTCCCTTCCTTGGTGTTTTCTTATCTGTCTCCCATGATGGCTCAGCCTCCATGGGTGAGTGGGGTCAGGAAGCAACACACAGCCTCTGTGTGGAAATTTTCTAATTATAGGTCACACCAAGAGTTTCCATTCTCCCCCACAGCCCTTCACCTTGTTTATGTAACTTAATAAGCAAAGACACAGAGCCTGTCTCTAAATGACCGAAACTATGGAGCTTTTAATGAGGAATCAAACTCATTCTCTTATCTTTCTGACTAGTAAATAGCCGCCTCTTATCTGCTTGTCTGTAGCCAAAATGACAATCTCCTCTCTGCTTAGGGTTTTACAGTCTGATTACGCCCGAATTTCCTGTGCCAGCCATCAAAAGCAAAAACAGCAACACACACACACACACACACACACACACACACACACACACACACACACACACACACCAAATAGAGCTCTTTAAAACTCCAACCTTCAGGGAAGAGAGGATACATCAGAGAACAAAAAAATAAATAAATTAAGAGTTATAGACTCGTGATAGGTCAATCACCATACCAACGTAATAAAGAAGACGATTAAGAGCATACACAGAGCTTTTAGACCACTGATAGTCCTTGGAGAATGCAAACTGTGGGCTAACAGTTTTTAAAAGTTGTGTTCTAATTGGGTAGATATTGTCTTCCCTAAATCAACTGCCAAAAGGGAAATTCAGAAGGCTACGTCGTCTTCACCTGGGCTCCACCAGAAATGGATTCAACAACAGTACCTTTTAGGCAAGCCTCAACAGTAGCAGTAATCGGACCGAGAGAGCAGACAAAAAGAAAGACCCTGCTTTTTGTTGTTTTGTTTGTTTGTTTGTTTGTTTGAGACAGAATCTTGCTAGATAGCTCAGACTGGCCTCAACTGTGTGGCCCTCCTGCCTCAGTCTCCGGAGTGCTGGGACTATATAGCCTTATACCACCACACCCACCTCTAAATATCTTTACTACAAAAGGTAAAACCACGTTTTTAAGCCATTTTTCTTCCAAGTCAGAAACCAGCTATGGAGGAAATCGGTTGATTTTTTTTTTTTCTGCTAGGGTGTGTGAAGAGAAATCTCTTTAACAGATTGGCTGAACAATGAAGCCTGCTGAGGAAATATGAAAAAACAAGTAGGATTTTAGCAAAAGACCCTGACCCTGAGGGTTGGCAGTGATGCTGATTAGAAAATAACCCCCTTGATTATCCTCTGGGGGCTGAGGAACATATCTATATGAAGGGAACTTAATTTAAAAATCAGGCTGCCAAGTGAGCTCAGGGAAGGCGTTTTCTCTCCAGAAAGCTTTAACGAGAGCACTGAAGCAGGAAGGCAGGGTTCAGAAGGAAAGGAATCAGGGGACCCCAGAGAATCAACAGGCTTTGTGCAGCAGGCACACCGTAGCTTCCTTCTCCGTGTGGGGAAGACTAATTGAGGGGCCGTGGGGGCCCGGAATGAATGCCGCTGGACGGTCTTTATCGCCATTATCTGGGAATTCCCAAGCAGTGTTCACTTAGGGGACATTTGATACCGCTTAAATGGACATTGTCCAGGCTGCAGGTTCCTTTGCTTCTTTTAAACTGGTGTTCCTTTTTGATATGTGGGAAAGTCATACTCCACTGTCTCAACTGGACTTCAGTATGTTCTTCTGCGTGGGGGATGCGTCAAGAATCCCCAAGGAGTCGATCATCTTGTATAGGAACACTCTGTCAAGTTTAATGCTTTTGTTGTTAATTCTATGAAAATGTATGCTTTTCATCATTTGGCCTAACACTAGTATGTCCTGCATATGGATAGCATTCATTAAATGGTTTTATACCTACTATGTTATTATTTTATTCTTCCGAAGCATCATGTCTGTTTTCTCCTCTCCTCAATGCCCTTCCCCAAGTCCTTCATAAAACTTATTCTTCTAGGACCCAACCTAAGAATCCTCCCAGGTCTGCTACATACTTCAGGGTGATTTGCTAAAGGAAATCTAAAGGAACTTGCTAAGCTCCTAGTAAATGAAGTGAGAAAATATTAGGAACACCGGGCTAATGTGGGGAAAGGTGTGTGTGTGTGTGTGTGTGTGTGTGTGTGTGTGTGTGTGTGTGTGTGTGTGGTGTCAGGGGGACAGTGAGATTGCTAACAGACAGGTGAAAAATAAAATAATAAAATAAACACTATGCCCTCTAACACCTCAGCAAGGTCCCTGAGACACCTGGGCCACTGCACTGAGGCCACAAGCACACTTTAATGTGACTCCAGGTTTGCCACCAGCCCACACCATGTTTCCAGAGAAATTAGATAAAAACACCCTTTCCTCAAGGCGCTCCCGTGTTCCCCTTCTGAAAAACCATTATACCCTAATGGTAATTTTTAAGGGAAGCCTGTTTCCCTGGGGCTGGAGTGATGGCTCAGCCGCTAAGAGCACACATAGCTCTTGAAAAGGATCTGAGTTCAAGTCCCAGCACCCATATTAGGCGGCTCACAACTGCCTGTAACTCCAGCTCCAAAGGGTCCAGTGCCATCTTCTGAACTCTCTGGGCACCTGCCTTCACATTCCCATACACAGATACATACACACATACACATAATTCATATTAAATTAATACATAAGATATTTTTAAAAGATATTTAACATCCTGCTTGGATTAATAGTGTCATGTAAGTTTGTACAAATGGGTTATGTCTATGATGAAAATTAGGCCCCACAGACAGTCCTTTGCTCAGTCTGTAACTTACTCAACGATACACGCACCCCAAGCATCTCTTTGGTTAGAAGTCCCTCAGCTCAAGTTTGGAGAAGCTCTGACTTCAGTACATGGCATCTGGATCAGCTCCAGATGTGTGGCATGTGATCTGTAGACATCAATTAAATGGATGAATGAATGAGCAAATGAGTGGAATACTTCTTTAGCCTCAGAATCTGCTGCAGACGTGAAAACAAGTCCAACTAATGTTTACTGACCACCTGTGCCTCAGGTCTTATGTGTTTGTGTGCATCCCTTTGAAAACAACCACAATTCTGTTTTGCTCTTCCCAGACAAGCTAAGTAACTTTTGAAGTCCTTCAGCTGATGACTTGCAAACCATGTGACTACCATAAGCCCATCCCTAACCATTGTCCTTACCGGTCTGTCCTGCCCCCACAGGCTGCTATATCCATTATGAACACAGGACTTCCTGTATGGTCAGTCCAAGAGAGAGAAGGCATGAAAGGGCCACAGTCAAACTCCCTTTGCTCTCTGTCGAGACAAGATGATTCTCTTTACTCAACCTGGGCCTGGAACGAGATCTCTAGTAGCAGAGAAAAACGGGGTTCTGTTTGTTTGTTTGTTTTGTCGCCTGTGGAGGTAACACCAAGATTTATACTAGCATCGGAAGTGTCCCAGCCACTAGATGGCATCGAAGCTCAAATGTCATAGCACTGTGGAGCACTTCCACCATGTCTTACAAAAGACGACATCAACAATAATTAAGGTAGCTGCACCACTGAGCACTTACTACGCGCCAGGAGCTCTCCTGAGGTCAGGGCGCACATCAGCACCTGGAGTCCTTACATCTCCTAGGGGTAGGTCTAGGACCACACCCACTTTACAAATAAATGGGGCCCTGATAGTCAAGTATCTCAACCGAGATCACACACGTAGGGAGGCAGACAGAGAAGCTAACCCAGGCAGCCTGACTCCACAGCGCAGCGTTCCTCGGGCCCTCTGTTCCTTCTCTTTCCTCCTCCACTGTTGCTCTTAGCGACTGAGCACACGCGCGCGCGCGCGATGGCCACAACAGATTATGTTTGAAACTTGTTATGGAAAAATTCTCTCTCCAAAGGGAACAATCAAAACTCTCTTTGGGCCACCTGAGCACATCAGACACAAGCCAAGATTCAGCTGTTCTCAAGTATTTGCTCATGGGCACAGCCTCAGAAGAACCTCGCCCTGCTGGTGTTAAAAAAGAAAATGGGTCACAGCCTTAGGTGTCCAGTGTGGCTCCCAGGATCTCATGTGGTGGACAGTGCCCCAGGGAGACCAGGAGACTTGGCTCTCCTCACCCATCCCAGGATGAGGAACACATCTTGGCTTCTTGAGAATCCCGTACTATATTTGCTAAAAATAAAGGGTAGTGGGCAGAGGGTATAGTTCACACGCCTTAGGATGAACTAAACCCTGGGCTTGGTTCCCAGGACTGCCAAAAGTAAGTCCACAACATGGAGAACAGTGTGTTTTCCTCTTTCTAACTATTAAGAAAATGTGTGAAGGTGTTCATCTGCTCTTGTCTCTCAATGGTGTAGTATTTTAAGCTCCTCCCCCTTTTATATCTAAGTAACTTCTTCGATTTTCCTACCTCTTCTGTTCTTTTACAACCAAAGGCTCTTTCCAGAGAACCATTCTTAAAACACCGATCTCAGCAGACCTGCTCTTCCCCGGCTCCACCATTCACTCTGGCATCAGTTCCGAACGCAGCGGATCAGGCCTTTCTTCACTCCCATCCCACCTTCATCTTCTGCCTCGGCTCCACCCGCTTCACCTCACACAGCCAGAGCAGACTCCCCCCCTCAAGCTCTCCTCCGTTCTCGTATCTCTCTGCAGCTATTTCCTCCACCGGGTGGGCTTCTGCCGCCCACCATGAGAGCCACTGGCCCTTCTTGGCATGGGGTCTTCCTTTAAAGAACGAGTCCCCAACATGGCATAGAAGAGAGTTGAGAGCATCAGCAAAATGAGACCTCTCAGTCTCTCTCACCTTGAACTTTGCAGCGTGAGAGACATCTGACCGTAGAGCGTTGGCACTGGCTCCTCCCTGAAGTCCTCCCCCCCTCCCTTCCTAGCAGTCCCTCACCAACCTGTTTCCTTAGAGGTACGGCTTCTACTCCACTCCTCCTGCATTTCCCCCTCTTCCATCAGAACCCATGTCTGCTGCGTATCACACTAAACAGCTCTTCAAGATTTAGCTCAAACAGCACCTCCTCCATGAAGCCTGCTTCGGGTTCATTTGTATATCTTCAACTCCCTATAGTTGGTTATCTCCTTAAAGATGGAGCTGGAGCTTGGCCACTTTTGTATCTCCAATAACTCATAGTAGAAAGCCAGATATATAGTCTTTAAAAACAACAACAAAAAACAACAACAACAACAACAAAAAAAAAACATTTGACTTGATGAAAAACTACCTCACAAGCAGAGTTGTAAGTTATTTCTAGGACTTGGTGGTAGTTTAATTTTTCTAATCCAAGCTGGGTCTGGTGTCGCAAGCCTGTAATGCCAGCTACTCAGGAGACTGGAACAGAAGGACCATGAGCTTAAGGTCCTCCTGGGCTACAGAGGGAGTTCAGACGTGGCCGGAGCAACTTCGTGAGAACTTGACTAAAAATAAAAAGCTAAAAGGGGAGAAGAGATGTAACTCAGTGGTAGAGCACTCGCCTGAGATATGTGAGGCTCTAAATTCAACTGCCAGTACCTGGGTGTCAGGGAGGCGGGGCGTGGGGGAAATCTATGTTCTGTAGTGTTCATACACTTCGTTATCCAATTGAATTTCTTTTGAAACTACAGGAATCTTCTATGCAAGTTCTATAATTACCACACATTTGCAGAAGAGCCCTCGTGCCCTCAGTGACAATGGAGGGACTCAGGACATAGCTCAGTGGCAGAATGCACACAGGGCCCTGTCCTAAGAAGACCGAGGGCTAGAGGGTTTTGAGACTTGGAGAGGAGCCAGAGACTCCCGACTCTCACCCTGCTCTTTACCTCTGTGCTGAAATGTTAGGCCCCCGGCAGCTGCCACTGTCGGGTCCCAATCTAGCGTCTGACAAACAATGGGAAGTGTGACAGTTCCCCTGCTTGGTCATTTTTTTTTTTTTCCTTAAGCCTTCAACAGGAAAAGCGTGACTATGGCTGAATCTATGTTTAGACTGTTGTCTTTTGTATTTGGCTTGGTAAACTGCATTTCAAGGCCCCCAGGATGCAAGCTGTACTCATTATCTGCACAATTTCCCCTCCAATAAGATTTTCACATCAGAATCATAAAGGGAGATTAAGAGTAGGAAACTTTGCCATGTGGAGCTAGCTGACCCTCCTGTAAGCCTGAAGCCTCAAGTGAGCACAATCACTTTGCTGCCTGAAGAGCATACATGCATACCATAAAGACATAGTTCCCTTACCTCTGTCATGAAAATATGGTACTTTTCTGCAAATCTGAAGCAAGGGAGAGGGAAAGGGAGAAAAAAAGAGGGAAAAAGTCCGCCCTCCTCTCCCACAAGGAGTGTACCAATTGGGGGACCACCCTGGCTCAACAGCCACCTCATGGAGTGTTAAACGTTTTGAGTAGCTGCTGATTAGGGACCCCTGGTACAAGCAGAATGAGCGGTCCTCCCAATAATGGCTAGCAGGGCATCCATCAGGACAAATCACGACAGAAAGCTATTTCTCAGCAGAGGAAGCTCGGGAACGTTCTCCCTTCATAGCCCAGTTTCCACATGTGGTAAGTTGAACTTGACCCATCCCTAACCGTAAGGGTCCACCACACACAAAAGGCAAAAGGCACAATCTGGGAAGATGGAGTCGAGACACTTTTCTCAGGCTGTCCCTGACTATTAACCAACTTCCCGCCCAAAATGTTGTGTGAAACAAACACAAAAAGGCAGGAAAAGGCAGACCCATCAGAGATCACGGATCTAAGAAATTTGACATTAGAAAATCATATAAGAAGCTGGGGCTGATAACAAGCCAAGCCCCCCACCTCCCAACCTGTACCCAGCATCAGTGGAGACCAGGCTGAAGCTTGGGTGTCCACTGCGACCCCCAAGTAAGGAGGAAGTCCTCTTCCTGCTGCTAGGCTGGATCAGAGGATGCCTAAGCAAGAGTCAGAACTTCAACCCTCACCAAACAGCAAGAGCAATCCCCCTGCACCGTCAGTGCTGGAAGGTAAAACCTGTCTCCCCACAAAGCAGTTGTGAGGAACTCCCAGTTCAGGTCTCACAAAGGGTTAACGGGAAACACACACCTCCACCTGGGAAGAAAGAAGCCCTTCTTCCCCTTCCCTCACTGGAGCTACACCAGAAAAAGCCAGGCTAAAAGAGAAGGCTGAATGAAAACGAAAGTCTCCAACCCCACACAAATGTCTAAGAATTCCACACTAATTCACACTATGATTAAACCTCTGAAAGCTTAGCTAACCGCAGCCCGAGAGATGAAATAAACGACCATGACATCTTCTCTCTCATCAGAGCCACAAAGGCCAGAAGGAACTCGTACCATATGTCTCATGTTTTGAGACAATTGCCAACCCAGAACTAGATACACAGGAAAAGTACCCCAAGGAATGAAGGGAAAAGAAAGACATTCACAGGGAGTAGAAAGCCAGGAGAATGTGTCACCAGAGGGCCTAGCCTAAAAGGTCGTCTGGCGTCCTTCTACACAGAAAAGAACCAATAAAGGGATAGCAGACCTGGAGAGGCAGAAAGGGGTGAACACATGGTGTATGGAGACACAGATAAACGCAGCAGGACTGGCTTTTCCTCTGGAATCTTCTAAAGTGTGTTTTGTGAAACAAAACATAAAAACATGAGGCAGTTCTAAAGGCAGATAGAGGAAATATTTAAAATAAGAATATTAGAGATGGAGAGATGGTGAAGGGGCATGAATGGTTTGTGTCCCTTCTGTGGCTTTCTGGAATGGTCTGTCTGCGGCAAAGCAAAGATTTCTTGATGAGGGATAAGGGCCATATTTATCTTCGGGTGTAAGGACACACAGAATGAAGACCACAACATGACCTGATCAAGAACAGCACCAATAGACATGCTAGCATGACGGGGGAAGTACAGGAGACCTTAGACAAAGAACTACAGGCAACTAAGGGATGCTGACAGCCGGAGAAACAGTCTTCCCCAGGGAAGAGCATGTCAGCTGGTTGTCCAGTACCAAATGGTCAGCCATGAAAACACACATCCCAGTAACAGCATACAGGCTGAGCAAGTTAGACTTGCATATTTAGGAATACACACACACACACAACAACAACTACTGTGGGATGTCCTGTATGTTGTGAATATACATTGCTATGATTTATTGATAAATAAAACACTGATTGGCCAGTAGCCAGGCAGAAAGTATAGGCGGGACTACCAGAGAGGAGAATTTGGGTAACAGGAAGGTGGAGAGGAGGAGACGCCAGCCTGCTGTCCAGGGAACAACATGTAAAGACAGCAGGTAAAGCCACGGAACACATGGCGACATATAGATTAACAGAAATGGGCTGAGTATAAGAGTAAGAGCTAGACAATGGTAGGCCTGACTAATGGCCCAACAGTTTAAATAATATAAGTGCCTGTGTGTTTATTTTATAAGTGGGCGGTGGGACTGTGGGAGGCTTGGCAGGACCCGGAGGGAAGCTCTCCAGCTACAAACCACAATTAGTGATAACCAAGGCACTGAATTTGAAAGAGAGCAGAGGGTATATGGTGGGGGTTGGAGGGAGCAAAGGGAAGGAAAGAAATGCCATAATTCTATTATCATCTCAAAAAATAAAATAATATAATCCAAAAGATCTGATCTAGAGCCAGAGAGACTGCTTAGTGGATAGAAGCCTTTGCCAAGCTAGTCTGACCACCTGAGAATCCACAGGGTGGAAGGAGAGAACCAACTCCCCCAACTGGTTCTCTGACCTCTACACACTTGCCATGGTATGCATAGACCTATGCATGTACACACATACACACAATTATACACACATACAATCATAATAAAGAATCCAGAAAAAAAAAAACATGCTCCAACTGTATGCTATCTACTAAAATCTCACTTCAACAATAATGAATGGTACAGGCAGGTTGGAAATAAAAGGAAAAGAAAAAAAAAGATGTATCGTGCAAAGGTTACTAAGAGAAAGCAGGCGTGGCTGTATTAGTAACAGATAAGGTAGACCTCACAGTAATAAGCAAAGGACATGACATAATGACAATGTGCCAATCCATTAAGGGACCATAATATGTCTAAATGTGCAGGAACAAAACGTTAGTAGATAAAGCTGTAAAGTACACGAAGTGAAACCTGCTGGGTGTGGACCTAGCGATAGACAATTTCACAATCCCAGTGGGAGAATTCAGCATCCTTATCTCAACAAACAATGAATACAATTGTTATTTAGTAAATCAGCTCAGATGAAGAAGAAACCAACATCACTGTCGTTAAGCGGCAGTCAACATTTATAGACCATTCTATAGAACAATGGAGAGACATATCCTTTGCAAACACCCACAAAAATATAATGAAGACCGATTCAATCTCCAGCCACTTTAAAAAAAAAAGAAAGAAAAAGAAATGCAATCATTCAGAATATGTTCTCCTGCCCCAATAGAATCAAACTAGAAATCAATAGCAGAAATGGGAAAATCTCCAACGCTTGAAAATAAACAGCAGTTCTAGATAACCAAAGGGTCAAAGGGGAAGACTCAAATTAAAATGGCATCAAAAGGGAATAAAAACCCAATCTCAGTCTGTGAGACAAGGCCGGGTGGTGGTGGCACATGCCTTTAATCCCAGCACTTAGGAGGCAGAGCCAGGCAGATCTCTGTGAGTTCGAGGCCAGCCTGGTCTCCAAAGCGAGTTCCAGGAAAGACACAAAGCTACACAGAGAAACCCTGTCTTGAAAAACCAAAAAAAAAAAAAAAAGCAGAGAAAACCCAACAAACAGTGCTTCCAAAAATACCAGGCATTAACAGAGTAAAAAAAGACCTATGACACAGATTACTGATGTATCAGAAATCATAAAGCAGTGGTATGACTGTAGGCCTTGCCCAAAGCAAAGGAACAATAAGAGAACACTACAAAGCATTCTACCCATGTGTTTAGCAACTTCCACAAAATGAACCTATTCCACTCAGGGGGAAAAAAAAGGACCTGACAACTTAGACCAGATGTCTTCTGAGTAGTCACATAACTATTTAAGGACATCAACATCAGAAGTACAGGTCTCCCAACATAGAGATCTCCAGGTTCAAGTAGTTTCACTAAAAAATTCTAACTATCCAAAGAACTAATACCAATTCTATCTGATTCTTTGCAACAAAACTAAAAAAAAAAAGATAATATTTCCCAATTCATTTGGGAAGAACATAGATGGGAACTATAGGCCAATATTCATGAATAAGTGCAAAATTACTCAATAGAACTGTAGCAAATAAAAATAATTCAGTAATATATAAAAAACCCTATATTATGACCAAATGGGTCTCATTCCAGTAGTGAAGTCTAGATTAATATTAAATAAGTTATCATTGTATTCTATAATATTTTCAAACTAAAGAATAAAGATAATATGACCATATCAAGTAATCTACAAAAAGAGTTGACAGCATTTACCATATTCATGCTCAACACTGTCAAGAATAAATAAGAATACAAGAGTATTTCTGTAGTTTGGTAATGAACACAACAAAAACTTACAAGTAATGTTATAATCTCAAGGAGAAGGAAAATGTTGTGCATCCAACAGAAATAAGATATAGTGTACACTCTTGACACTCATATTCAATATGAAAATACATTCCATAGCAATAAAACAAGAAAAGGAAATAAAGGGCATACATTAAATAAATGAAGACTGGACTGGAGAAATGGCTCAGAGGTCATCTGGCTGCTCCTCCAGAGGTCCTGAGTTCAATTCCCAGCAACCACATGGTGGCTCACAACCATCTAAAATTAGATCTTGTGCCTTCTTCTGACACGCAGGTGTACATGCAGGCAGAACACTATATAGATAATAAATAAATTAATAAAAAAAAGACCAAAAATGGGGGGGAAAGATTTCCAAAAGTAAACCTGTAAACTAATGAGTGAACTAGCTCATATTTCTATATACTGGACATGAATGCTAAAACTAATAGTATAATTTATAAATCATCCAAATCAGATTAACTGGTAGATATACAATGTATGAAATTGTGTGGCACAAACTATCCAACACTGATGACAGAAATAAAAGAAAATATAAGTAACTGGATTGCTCTTGTTGCTTCCTCCTGGACATTTTCCTCTGCTCTATCTTCTAATTTCGTAATTTTTTGACCATATCTAATGTGCTCTCCAACCTTCTCTTTTAGTTTTCTTTTTTATTATTCATTATTTGGGAATCTCTCATCATTCACTCTGGTTGTGCTCGCCTCCCAGGCTTCCCATGCCCACTCCCTTCCCTTGTGACACCCCCCACGGGGGAAAAAAAAAGTCCCTTTTGTGTGGTCCTTTTGTATGACTGGAGCATAGTCAAGTTCCTTGTATCCAGCCCCCAGGGAAGGATGGGTCTTCTTTCTCTGCCTGCATCAGTGCCAGAAGCCATCAGCTGAGGCGAGTCACACAGTGGCCGGAGTGGTGTGAGGCTAGTTCTCCCATGCCCACACCACCACCTGGACCTCAGGGCTGTGGGCTGGTGAGGGGAGGGGCCAGCTCTCCAGCAAGGGGCGGGACCAGTCCCCTATTCCCACCCCCACTCCACCCCACCCCACCACCACTGACACACACACACACACACACACACACACACACACACACACACGCGCGCGCGCGCGCGCACGCACACCACCCCTGCCGGTGCCACTGTCAGCTGGTGAGGAGTGGGGACAGTTCTCACATACCCACAGATACTAACGTTGTTTCAGGTGGCGCCCCAGAGAATGGGCTTCAGTGGAAACACAGGCCGCAGACATCAAAATGACCCTTGTTTTATCAGGACTGCTGACCCATGCATGGTCCTCACAGGCTGCAGGGACCACAAGTCTCAGCGTGGTCTCTGGTGGTTACACAAGCCACTCACATCATTGTGGCTTGTTTGGGTGCCTTCCAGCTGCCCGGTGTCTGAGGGGCTCCCAGCTTTGTTGAATTTTTTTATTTCAATTACTCTTGCAAAATGTTGTCTAGCTTTTTTTCATAGTTTCTAGTTCTCTGCTGAGGTCTCCATCTGGTCATCCAATCTCTTTGAACACCTTATGGAATTTTAAAACCCTGCTGCTTCAAATTGGATACTTTGTTGGTCTGTATCCATATCTATTGTCCAATTTTTTTCTGAAACAAAACCTTGATCCTGAGCTTTGTCTGATGGTGTGTCTGGTGAATTTTTGTTGCATGCCAAATATTGAGAAAAATGCTATAAAAATAACACGAGGCTCTGTGTGATATGATAGCCTGAGAGTATTACTTCTGCTTCTGGCCAGGATCTAAAGTAAACAGATAATAACCGTTTTATGAGTTTTAATCTGTCATGAGCTGTCATGAGAAGGGTTTTATTGTGGTGTTATCTATATTCATTCTCACTCCTAGAATGTCATCTTTTGAAGATCTAAAATGAGACCTATGAACCCCTCCTTTTTGGAGGGTTCACAGTATCAGAAATTATTCTTTTACCTACCCAACACTGTAGACACTAGGCTTGCACACCCAGCCCCCCAGTCCCCCAGCCCCCCAGCCTCCTTTTCTGTTTAGCTTCTCCCTCTTTCATCCTCCACTCATGTATCGCCCACGACTTTTAAGGAGAATAAAGTGGCAGCAAAGATTGGTTTCATTTTTCTGCTTCTCTTATCTTCGGAATTTGGACCTTTTAACTTCTCTCTGCTTGGTAACTTCCAGGCGTCTTTAAGGATTTGAAGGTTTTCTAGTTGTACCTTCGTCCCTCATCACTGTCAGTCAAAGACACGACGGACAGCTCAGCATTACCAAAAGTACTCTGAGTGATGATTTTTGAAGAATTCTCCTGGGTGAGCTACATCTCTCATAACTCTCATTTGCCACATTGGCCCAGTGACCCCTAGAGGCCCACCTTTCACTACTTCAGCCACCTGTCCTGGGTGCTTCATGATGCTTAGGACATTGAGGTGTTTTCCGAATTAAGAGAAAGGTAAAGGTGTACATATGTGTGGCATTATTACAGTTCATCGACCACATAGACACATTTTTACATAAATAATTTCATCCTAAATCTGAATTTAAATCTTCATTTTAGTCTGAGAACTCCATTTTGTTCCAGAAACAGAGCTGCATAAACTTTAACATCGAGTAAACTACACGACTGCCCGACACTTCCAAACAAGCACTCGGATTACTTTATTAAGCCTCTCACGGATGCAAAGTGTTGTGATCTTAGATGGCGCAGGAGACACAAAGATCACAGAGCTTTTGGAACTTGAAAACCTTAGAGATGATCTAATTAGACTCATCGTTGTACAGAAGCATCATTTGCTCCAAAACAAGAACTTTGGCCTCTTCAAACCGGCTTGGTGCTCTTGTCATGTAAAAGCCAAGTGTTAGTTCCAAAAGAGATTCCTCTTTATTTCTCTCTCTCCTCTCTTCCACTACAGTGGACCCAAACTCTTGACGCCTCTACTGCAGAAAATGAACATGTGAAATGGGTTTCTCCTAACAGTGAACTATAATTTTCTTCCAGACTTTCAAAAAACAATTAACATACACCAAAATGAGGCAGGAGAGTAGAGACCGGAGAAAATAACATCAAGATTGAAGCCAGCTGGCAGAAAATGAAACTCTTTCCTGCCTGGGCTATATGTAACAAACAGCCCAAGTGCAAGAGGAGAGGCCGGTGCTCCGTAAATAACCTATCAGGGTCTTGAGTCTCTTAGTCCAGCACTTTTGGGGTGTATGCCTTTCCCTGACTAAGCACCTTTCTCTCGTTCTCCGGGAGGGACGCCATCTTTTTGTCTTGCTCGGTGATACTGCTTCTGTTTCAACTTTTAACTGTGTGTCCCTGGCTTAATCCTTTGTTCCAGAACACAAGAACATGGAAACATCATCAGGTGCTCTCTAAAAAAGAAAACCCACTACTGCCTTTAGGAAGTTAGATTTGTTAGAAATTGTCCATCCACACTGAAAGTTTACAGTCTCTGTGTAGAAACCCAAATGAATGAATGATTACACTCTAAGACAGTACAGTAGATGTTACACTAGATAAATGATATTTGACACACATGTGACTATATGATGAATTCACATGTGTGACATGTATGATTGAAATGGCCTTGTCACAACCACTACCCTGACTAGTAGGAGCACCTTAGGAATAGGAATTGATGCTTTCCCTCACAAGTCTCAGCTGAGAGTTTGAATTATAACCATTAAATGAGCGAGGTCCTCTGAGTCAATGTAACTGAGCAAGACAACAAATTACCTAGAAATTCACAGAAAGAAAGTTCCGAACTGACATCCACAAGTGACAGCATCCTGAAGGTGCGGGATGAGGAGGACTGCCACCAAAATGTGAACTCAAGAGGATAAGATTTAGGCAGTCTGGGGTGTGTGCAATGTTCATTTTCTGTAGCCACTGTAACAAATAACATAGTATCTCAAAATAAGCCTTAAGTCAGAACTCCGAACTTAGTCTCACCTGACTAAAATACAAGGGGCCACTAGGACTTTGTTCTGGAGGCTCCGCAGGGGAATCTTTCCCTCCACCTTGTCCGTCTTTGAGAGGCTGCCTGAATTCCTTGTTTTGTGAACTCCCCCTTCAGCTTCAAAGTGCGCCGCTCCAACCTCTACGGTTGTCACGGTGTCTTGCCTCCTGCCTTTGATCCATTGCTTCAAACCCTTCATGATTAGCCTGGACCCACACAAGCAATCCAGCATCATCTCCCCTACTCAAGATCCATAATGGAATCGTCCCCTAAACCCATTCCACCTTGAGTCTAATGTAACCCAAGGTTTGGGGTTTGGGGGTGTGGACTTTGGAAGGTCATTAATTTGTCTGCCACAGATGCTTCAAACACATGTTCATGCATTGTTCTTCAAAGTGTGTGGACCCTGTGCTATGAGAAGCCCACCAGAGATAACCATTCATACATAGTTTATAGCCAATTAAAAGTCTTTATTCCAGCCGTCTGGGACTGCACTCAGGTATTCGAGATCCAAGTGTAGCACTGAGTATCTAGGGTAAGAGCTTTTTAAGGGCAAAAACCACATCATGATATCTAGCTCAGCAGCTACAAAAGATTTTGGACAAGCAAGCAGTTTAACAGAAGCTAAGATAAGGTAGCTGGGGCATCTTGACCTCTGGTTCCTAGAATAGAGTTGGGTAATTTTCCATGGGATTCTCTAGCAAGGAGAGCAAATTCTAGTTAAACCTAAAATGGCCTCAGCGAGATGACAAGATAGAGGAACTGCTGTGTGGTTTCCCCTGTCACACCTGGACTGAAGGCATCACCATCACTTGGTAATTTCTTTTATTATTACCATCATAATCATCATATTGTTATTATTGGAGTGGAGGTATGTCTGCCACCGTGCATGTGTGGAATCAGAGGGTAGCTTTGTGGAATTGATTCTCTCCTTCCAATTTTATACAGATTCCCAAGATCAAACGCAGGTCTCCAGGTTTGCAGAGCAAACACCTTTACCCTCTAAGTCTTTTTGCCTGCCTAATTTTTTAAAATGAAAACTCTCAGACCTCCCTCCAGATCTACTGAAGAAGAAACTCAGCCTTCAAGTGATTCTGAGACCTGCAAGTTTGAGAAAAGAAATAAAGCAGGCCCAGAGGACTGTGGGTAGACAGGATCCACAGGACAGAGGATTCCCAGGCCCTCCGAATCAGCTGAGACAAGGCTGATGCCATCAGGGCACAGACAGCCTGAATCTCAGGCTCACATTGCAGTTTAATGCATTACTCCCAACATGAATTTAGTGGCGTTCTTAGGCATCCCACAAAAACAGTTCTTTAACTGCAAATGTACCCTGAGTTCATGAACCTGTAACCTTAACCTATTCGAATTCACCAAGTTAACAGAGTGAGCTAGAGAAGTGATTTCTCTTTTAAATTTGCAAATCAAAACCTTATCATCCGGATTTCAAGGCTAACACAGTCCAAACATTATAAACTCTAGAAATACTCAAGAGATGACTGAGTGATATTTGAATATCCAAACATATTCTTCAAAGTAACTAAGACACAACTTCACTACTTCACTTTGCCTTCTAGCAGGGTTATCTCCAGGCTCCCCGCTCCAAAGAACAAAACTGCAGGTGACTTCCCTTGAGGGTTGATTTAGAGCAGAGGACAATGGCCTTTCCAAAGGCAGAGGAATGGGGCCATTTAGAATTGTGCCTCCTCCGAGAGGCAAACAGGAAACAGGAAGCTCGCTGTCAGCCATTCTTACCCTGCCCCCACGGGCAGGAAAAGCCGTAGGAGAGGCTAAGCCATAGTACTTCTTTTGACCCAGCCCAGGAAATAAGATGGCTTATTCTATCTGGAGACCTGGGTTGTTGCAGCGTGTGCACAGACAAGCCCTGCTGGCTCTGGCTGACAACATGATAACAGCCATGCAGTGGTAATGCCCGAACCGTGAGGAAATGAAGAGGAATGTATACGCAAGACACATTCATTAGGTTTGAAACAAAAGAGAGATAACGTTTTTTGTCAGGCAGCAGTAAACAAGCTACCTCCGATCGCCAAAACTTCTCCAAGGGGCTATCCCTTTAAGCCACCACGTCACTCAGCGGAACAGAGAGATGCGCTACAGCGCCCCCTAGCAAGCACAACAGTAATAGGAAGAGCCCCCATCCCGTGATGCAACTGTGTAGCCCCTGAGCTTGGCAGCAAAGTGTCGCCCAGCTTGAAAATTTGTGTTAGGATGGCTTCACAAAATTAACTATTATTAACTAGAATAAAAATGAGTTTGGAAAAGGCAAAAATCAACTGAAGCCCTGGATTTGATCCCTTGGAAGAGGGAGACGAGTATAGAATGTACCCAAACGTATCGATATAAATGCCATCACAGCGAGACAGTCTAGAAATTCTCTTCATGGACTGAAAAATGTCTGCAAAACGGCCCTGCCGTGCAGATGTAGAGCCAGGGATCACACTTGTGAAACAAAATCAGTCAGGATTTCACTCGCAGGTGAAATGTGACTGAGTTCATTTGAATGCAGATCCCTGGCCATTTTAGATGATTCTAAACATGTTGTTCCTCCTGTGCTCTTTAGAAGTGCCCACACTGGCAACCTAGTCGCCTGGAGAGAAACACATAGAGTCATTTTTACCTTCATAGGTCAACTTTTCCCTCTTCGATTATCGTGATGCTCATTGTTGGTTGTTGGCTTAACCAGGTTGAGAGCTGTGGAAGAAATTGGCAAACCACACCTCTGTGTGTCTGTGAAAGCGGTAAAGATGATTGGCATGTAGGTGAAGGAACGGAGGGGAAAGACCTCAAAATCTCAGTGCAATAGGCGGGGAGCCCAAACGAAACAAACAAAAAGCAAAGGAGAAAACCAGGCCTGAAATTCACTCCGTTATTCTTGAGTGCTCAATTCTCCTAGGGTGGGTGCATCTTCCCAATGCTCTCATCGGCTACAGATGTCAGACTCCTGACTGATCAGTCTTTGAATGTGGACTGGAATCAGAGACTCTGCAGCGGGCTTTAGACCTTCCACCCCAGACCAGGCGGCATCATTGGTCTCTCTTGTTCTGAGGCCTCCAACATCTTCAGTTGAGTAATTACTTCCCTGCTCACCAGCCTGTGGGTGGCCATTCTGGGGCTATCTAGCCTCTGGCCATTGTAAGCCAACTGATAACTCTCTCTTATAACTGCACGCACATCCTATTGGCTCTGTTCCTATAGAGAACCTTGACTAACCACTTCCTCATCACACACGGCTTTGGTCACTTAACACATTGACTCATTTTTTTTTCTCTGAAACATCCTGATATCTGCCCCTCTTCATTCTCACTGTCCTATTCTTGGCCTCAGTCAACTCTGTCTTGACTACAAACACTGCTTCTTGACTTATGTCCAAATCCTTGAATACTCAGCCAGAAGTCCCAGGTCCCTTTGGTACACAGGGTCAATGCCCCTTGGGTGTACATCTCATTCTCCCTGAAAAAGAGGGCTTCTCATCCGCATCACTGTATCCCTTTACCTTAACACAATCACCGTTCGCAATAATTTTAGTAAGACAGAACTTCCACAACATAAAGGGTTCACAGACATACAAGTCTTTAAATATTTACATTTGTGTATACTGGGAGTCAAGCCTAGATCAAGATATAAAACATCGCCAGCACCTCAGTAGACTCTTTTGTAACCCTCCCAATTAAACCTTTTTGCCACCCAAAGGTAACCACAATTATAACTTTCACTGTCATAGCTTCATTTAGTTACTTTTAAAACATACATGGAATCATAAGGTAAGCATTCTTGCATATTTTTCCACTTTGTGAATATGCCACAGTTTATTTGTCCATTCTCTTACTATTAGACATTGGGTGTTCCCACCTGGAGATTGTTATGAATAAAGATGAGGTAAACCTTGTTCTGTATATCTTCTTTTATGGACACACATGCTCTTTTCGGTTAATTAGTTATTTGTCCATTAGTAGAAATGTTAGGACACAGAATAAATAGATATTTTGCATTTTAATGTATTGCAAAGCAGTTTTTCCAAAGTGGTTACATCATTTGCCCAATCTCTGAATTATTCCAATAGTTAGGCTACATTATTATTAATTTTTATGTGCCCATTTCCCAACCATGCTTAAGCTCTTTGGATAAAGTTCCCCACATTGTGTTCCCCCATATACTCAATACATAGATTATAGATACAGTTGAATATTTATGTTGCATACAAGCAAAAGATTAAATGCATTCCTGAACGTGGTGGGGGAGGGGTTAGGAGTGTTATGTTTAATGAAATGAAAATCTATTACTTTTCTTTTGGATCCAGTCCAGGAATGACAAATGCCTAACCCAGCCCTCCAATACCTCAGTCATCCAAAGTGACAGGACATTCAAATCAGGGCACTGCATTCCCCAGTCCTCACTGAATTGCCCTCAAAGCCCAGTTATGCCTATCTGCCTGGATGATTGGGTCTTAAATGTGTAGACAGTCATCTAGTAAGCTGCTGGAAATGTGAATGGACTATCAACCCTCCGAAACTTCTTTTTTTTCCTCTTGTAACTGTGCAGATTCACTCTGAGATGTGTGGAGGGAAGGAACATGCTCAGTCTCTGTCCATCCTGCCTCCCAAGGTGGAACCAATTAGGCCCAAAGTCAGCCACCTCAACCCGTAGATAAAAAAACTCCTCCCAGACAACAGCCCTAAGACGCCCGTCCCTTGATCTGTTTGCGCAGATGGAGGGGATTAGTTACACAAACACAGGGTGAGAGATAGGATTTCCCGGAAGTGCTCCAGAGCCCTCCGGCTCACCCCCGAAAGCGTGTCCGGTTCTTCCTGGTTTTGCTTCTGGGTGCGCTACATTTTTCACTGCTCTTACATTTTTGCAAGAGTCACGAGTGTGAACTTTTTCCTACTCCTTCTTGTGGGACTGTTTTTCTGCTTTTTGATGTTCCTTAAACAAAACAAAACAAAACAGGTTTCAGTCGGTTTCTGTCACCACGTCCAAGAGCAGTCCTCCAGCTCTGAAACTCCCTGGGTTCCTTCCATGGGCTGATATTAAAGTTTTACAAAACTGTGTAAATGGAAGATATATGCTGCTAATGCCTCCTTCCCACCCAAGGGGTGTCATTAAGATAAAATGTCCTTTTGAATCTAAATAAGAGCGTCCTTTTAATTAAGACATGCCTCCCGCCATGTGTCTGAGTTACTCAAGGCATCCTAACCAGTAAGAGAACCAGCAGGCAGCAGGCAGCTCTTCTGTGTTACTGAGGCAGCTCATCTTTGCATCTGTAGAGATACTTCAAAAACAAGGCCGTTGAAGATTCTTGAACATCCTAAGGCTTTACCAGTCTCAAAGGCACAGCTAAATGACTGTGTGGAAGTCACTGAAATTTGCAATTTAAAATTATCTGGCCTGTGACAGATTTACAAAAATTATATAAATACACACACACACACAATGGTTAACATATCTGATGTACAAGTATGAAAACCAAGAGTTCAGAACCCACACAAATGTTGGGTGGGTATGTCAGGTCACCTGTAATTTCAACCTGAGGACATGGGTACAGGGAGTACCCAGAGAAATCTGGCTAGCTATATCAGTGAGCTCTGGGTCAAATTGAGAGATGCGCTGGGTCAAATTGAGAGATGCTGCCTCCATCAATAAGGGAGAAGAAAGAATTAAGATTGACACAACCTTAAGCCTACACACACACACACACACAAACACACACACACATACCCCAAGTGCCGACATGCATACGTGTTTGCATGCACATCATACACACACATAAAATTCTTAATAAAAATAATAACCAGATTCTCCTTCCATTGTACATAGGCAGACATAAGAAGAGAGTGAATATCAGAGTCAGCTGTGAACACGACAGGATTCCTTTAGGGTATTTTTAGTCTGAGTCACAAAATTCCCTAGTTCTGATATGAAAATTAAAGTAACTGTTTCATATATAAGATGTAATTATGTCAGTGATTTTAGCACAATAGAATTGTGATGCTTATCTTCCAAAACATTCTGAACACCATTAGTAAATGGCTTCCAGTTCTCCTCAGCTGATACTAATTGCAAATGGATTCTCTCACAAGTCCAATCCTAGCCATGAACATGTTTGACTCACACAACCGTTCTATGATTTGTGAAACCCACCTGACATATTTAGTATAATGTGCTAAAAGTACACACACATATTTGAAGACTAAAAAAATCCACAAATCTGTACTAATTAAAGATATTTTGAAAGACTTGATTTGTATCCATTTGCCCACAAATGTATGCTAACACAAATAAGTTGATACTTAGTGGGGAAATGCCTGTAGGAAACTACAGGGATGATAATTATCGTTTATTGGGGCTGGAAAATGGCTAAAAGGTTAAGGGTGCTGGCTGCTCTCCCCAGCACCCACTTCGGTGGCTCACAACTGCCAGGAAATCCAGCTCCATGGGATCTGGTGCCTTCTTCTGGCCTCTGCCAAACGCCCACCCACACGTGGCACACAGAGACACAAAAGTAAAAATAAATCTTAAAAAGACTTATTTGTAGATAATGTAGAAATTGTTTTCACACTGTTGTTTTAAAGCACGTGGAAAAGACTCCATCACCATATGTGCCTGGGGGCATTTTAAATGTCTTTATAGCATCTTATTCAGGCCTCTTGCCCTATTGGACAGTCTTTTCCAGAAATAATCAAAAGTAAAACTGGGCAGCAGTGGTGCACGCCTTTAATCCCAGCACTCGGGAGGTAGAGCCAGGTGGATCTCTGTGAGTTCGAGGCCAGCCTTGTCTACAGAGTGAGATCCAGGACAGGCATCAAAACTACACAGAGAAACCCTGTCTTGAAAAAACAAAATAAATAAATAAATAAAATAGAAGAAGAAGAAGAAGAAGAAGAAGAAGAAGAAGAAGAAGAAGAAGAAGAAGAAGAAGAAGAAGAAGAAGAAGGAGAAGAAGGAGAAGAAGAAGGAAACATTTATGAACTTGCAATCAATGGTCTTCAAATCCATGAAAACGTCTTTATTTAGCATAAAACTTCAGTCATTGTGAGGCTTCTTGATAATTTTGTGACCGTCTTCTTAGATGACCTTGACATTGGTTCTAGTGACTTTTCCTTAGTGGGGCTCTTCTTTGGAATATTTTCCTTTCATTTCATTTTATTCTGTTTTTTCCTATAATTTCAATTTTCATGAAGTCATATAGCCAGCTCTTCCCTTATTTCACAATCCCACTAAGAGAATATTTTCCTATTTTATTATTATTCAAATACATCTTTTTTTGTTTTGTTTTTTGTTTTTGTTTTTCAAGACAGGGTTTCTCTGTGTAACAGTCTTGGCTGTCCTGGAACTCTCTATGTAGACCAGGCTGGCCTCGAACTCACTGAGATCCTCCTGCCTCTGCCTCTCGAGTGCTGGAATCAAAGGTGTGCGCCACCGCCGCCCTGCTCAAACACATCTTTGAGAAGTGTCTTTCTGTGAAAACCTGAAAGCCTTTTTACATACTCACTTGTTTTTTTATAACGACATTTACGCTTTACAGGCCTAAGGAGATAGGTATGGTGGTTCAGGCCTGAAACCCCAGCACTGAAAGGGGGAAGCAAGAAGATCAGGAGTTCAAGGTCATCCTTGTCCATACAATGAGTTCAAGGATAGCCTGAACTTTTTTGAGGCATTGTCTCAAAACAAACAAAGAAACAGAATAGTCTAAAGAATATGAATTTGTTATAGAGATAAAGTTGAAAAATGAAAATTGAAAGTTCTGGGCTGACAGTTTTCTCGGGTGAAGACTATACTCCTTCACTTACTGTTCGTGTTCTCCTAGACTCTGACTGACCCCCGTTCTCCCATCCGCCCCAATTCTATGTAGAAATCTTTGATTTCTGCTCCAAATCATTCTCTTCATTGCTCACGCCATAACTTCAGGGCTTTCACTTTTCTCCTCAACTCAACTCTCAGGTCTTCATTTTTGCAATGGATGAATGTGGGGCTGGAGAGATGGTTAGAGCACTTGTTGCTCTCATAGATGACCCAGGTTTGGGTCCTAGCACCCACATGCTAGTTCAAAACCATCCTTAACTCCAGGTAGATAGGATCCAACAACTTCCTCTGACCTCTGTGGACACCAGAGATACACACAGCACACATACAGACATGCATGCAAAACGCTGACACACACAAAATAAATTTAAAAAAAAAATACAAAGCAATCAAAATAAGTTGGATTAATGAGCTTATTTATTAATCTGCTAGGTGAAGCCTATTCTACTTGTTACTATACAAATTACATACAACCAGACCTAGACAGTATAGCACATAGCAGATGGTCAGAAATGAGAGGAGACACACAAGTCACATAGAGTTGGTCTGGACTTCATGGGTGCATTACTCTTTCTGGGTTCATGTCCTCATCAGTTAAACATCTGCTTCTTATTGTGCAGAAGAGTCTGAAGTCCAATATTGTGGAGTCGCATCTGTTGAGGACTTTGTTATGTCATCTTATGAACCCACCAAAAAAAATCTAATGGAAAGACAACTCAAGAGAGCAAGAAGAGGTCGGATTCATTTTTATAACCCATCCACCATCTCCTTAGCTAACCCACTCCCAAGACAACGGCACGCATCCACTCTAGAGGATGAAGTCTTCATGATCTAGTCACCTCTCATTAGACCCTAGCACTCCCACAGTCGGGGTTCAGTTCCTAACACATGGATTTTGGGGGACACATTCAAACCACAGCACATGTCATTGATGAATAAATGAAGACCACAGTCCTCCACAAATAACAACAGGAATAAGTAGACTTGTTTCACCTTAAATCCTGGCCATCTTCCTACTTCTTCAAGAACTTGGCAGGCGAGACAAACAGCTTCACCGGGATCATCTTCCAAAACCTGTCTCCAACCTGAGCTCTCTCACAGTAACTATTCAGAAAGTGAGCTACCAACGAGGACTGACGGTGACCACAGGGCAGGAAAGGGTGGCAAGGAGCCATTCGGAAAGCTGGCCTGGCCGATTATCTCCAAGAAGAACGTGTGACCATACTCAACACAAACTGATCCGTTCATAACGCTGACTGGAGCAAGGCTCTTTTCTACAGACGCTGAGGTGGATCTCATCCCCTCAGCCACCCCTCCCTGCAGGACACGAGATGACAAGCCTAGTGTAAGACACCATTTTGATTCTTAAAATTGATGTGAAGCATTAAGTTCCCATGTGCGGAATGAGGAGCACAGAGTCTTCATCATAACACAAGAGCTAAGTAGAATCCTACCAAAGTGACAGGTGACAGACATTTAATATCAAAGACAAGACAGGAAACCAAGCAAGGAAGGAAGAAGAGAAAGAGAGATCATCCCTGGGAATGAGCGAGTGGGGCCAAGGAAGAAAAGAGTATCGTGAGGCTTCCAGAAGAAAGGTGATGTTCTGATGCAGAGAAGAGAGCCAGGTCATTAAGTGCCGGAGCCCCTGGGCTGGATGCCTTTCACATCTGTAATTATTACCCGTGTATTCCAGATGGGGAAAACAAAGTCAGCACAGTGGTGGGAGCAAGGTCTCTAAGGCACAAGGAAAGCATGCATGTAGCAACTCGCTGCCGCGAGGTCACTTGACCCTTGGGAGCCGGACCTCATCCCAAAGCACTATGACCGTGAGATTTCTAATCAAACGCAGATGGGGGAGTAAACGCCTCAGGTCCTCCTCTTGTACCATCTCCCTCATCTTCACGGGAAGAAAATGGCGCTGGGGGTAACAGAGAAATCTCACAGCGGCTTGAATGTAACTGTGGAGGGCATACAGTAAGTACTACAAATGTTCCTATTCAACTCCAAATAGTCTCTCTGTAAAGATCCACCCTCCTCTGCATCTCTGGCTTTTTGCCATGAACTGTACAAGCTACCAGACTAATAATTCTAACCAAGTTCTTCCTAACCAAAAAAAAAAAAAAAAAAAAAAAAAAAACTGGATGCAAGAAAACAAGTCTCCAGAGCCTCTTACCATCTACACCTCTCCTCATGATTGCCTTAATGCCAGGCTATGTTTGATCCCTCAGCTTAACTGTGCCTCCTTAGCTGGGTTCCTCCATGTGTCAAAACAGACCTTACAAATTCTACGTGTTCACATGCTTCCTTAACACTAATTCCCAGAACTAGGAAATGCTTCAAAAAATTAAATCATCACCCCCATGCTTCAAGTACTTCTGGAAATCAATCTTTTGGGAACTAAAGGGGAATACTGAATGGATTACATTGATGAAGTAATCCCATGCCTTTTAAAAAAAATCTATCACAGCTCTGTTTACCAACCTTATTATTGTCCATTTAGATAGTGAATCTAAGTGGTCATGATTAGAAAACAAAAAAAGGGATTGCCCAATTTTAGCAACAACAACAAAAATTCTGGGTGACTCAGATTTTGATTAAAAAAATAGTCTTGGAGTTCCCCTTACTGTCCTCGTCACACGGTTCCCAGGGTAGCATTTGTAATATATAACTTGGTTCGGGCCCCTGCAATCCTCAGGAAAGTTCTCTGGTTCTCTCTTGCCTGAATATTTATTGCAGTGGCCTTTGTGTCCAAAAGCTTCAGCAGCCCGCCTTGCCTGCCGCCTCCACCCCACATACCTGTTTCTACAGCCCCATTCCAGTCTCACCTGGCTCTAACTGAATGAGTCAGGCGGCTTCAAGCCGTGGCCTCTCAATCATTCTATCTCTTCAAACTTCATTTTTCTCTTCCTTATTTTCCCCCAACCAAAACGTAACTCATCATCTAAGGCACAAATTAAATCTTACCTCCTAAAGACCACCTTGTGAATTCTCAAGGGGGATCAGTTATCCCTTCTACACAGCTAATAACTATGTATTTTCTCTGTACATCCATAATATCTGGTTGTTTCCGAGGACATTTCTGCTACTAGTTCCTAAGTTCCCTGAAAGTAGAGATTAAGAATTTGTTCCTGGCTGGGCAGTGGTGGTGCATGCCTTTAATCTCAGCACTCAGGAGGCAGAGGCAGGTGGATCTCTATGAGTTCGAGACTAGCCTAGTCTATAGCCAAAGCTACACAGAGAAACCCTGTCTTGAAAAAATTTGTTTCTGGGCTCAGTAGTTAGGCGTACTGGCTACTCTTCCAGAAGATATGGGTTTGGTTTCCATCACACATGCACACACACACACACACACACACACACACACACACACACACACACACACACACACGGTATCCCCTAGCAGTCCCTAACTCCATGTCCTGGGCATCTGGTGTCCTTTCTGGCCTCCAAGGGCAAAGTATACACATGGTACATATACAGGTAAAGTACTCAAACACCTAAAATAAAAATAAATCTTTATCATTTGTTTTTTTTAAAGAATGTGTTTCTGTTACAATGCTGAGTTTGGGGTCTTACATCCAGCAGGAGGTCAATAGATCAATAAGGAATGATGTATGAACTACTGGCAGCTTAGCCCATATGGTGAGATACCAGAAGTTTATAAATTTGGAAACTTGCCTCAGCCCCTTCAGAGCTAAATGAGCGAGCTTCAACTAGCAATGTACACTTTACCCACAGTCAGGAAAAGGCCTTGCATAAAAGAGATAATAGATGGCATATCCCTACAACTGGACTCCTTAAAGAGTTGTATTAGTCAGGATTCTCTGGAGGAACAGAACTTACAGAATGAATAAAGAATATATGGAATTGATTAGAATGGCTTACAGGCTGTAGTCCGGCCAGTCCAACAATGGCTGTCTACCAAAGGGAGGCCCAAGACTTCAGATGTTGTTCAGTCCATAAGGCTGGATGTCTCAGCCAGTCTTCAGTATATGCCAGAATCCTGAAGAACTAGGCTCTAATGCCAATGAAGGAATGGACTTGCCAGTGAGAGCAAGAGCAAGCAGGCAAAGAGAGCAAGCTTCCTTCTTCCGTGTCCTTCATACAGGCTGCCAGCAGAAGGGTTGGCCAATATTAAAGGTGGATCTTCCTACCTCAAAGGATCTGGATTGAAGGTATTCCTTCCCACCTAAAAAGATCTGGATTGGAAGGTGGGTCTTCCCACCTAAAATGACTTAATTAAGAAAAAATTCTTCACAGTGTACCCTGCCACTTGGGTTTTAGTTGATTCTAGATGTAGTCAAATTGACAGCCAAGAATAACCATCACAAGGGTCAATGACAGGAAGCTGCTTCCTTCCCCACCTTTGCCTCCACCTTGTACTACAGTTACCCTTGACCACCTGCTCAGTGCCCAGTCCATGAAGGCATTTAATAACCCCTTGCCCAAAGCCTAGTCAAAAGCGACTTTCACACCACAATGTTCTATACACAGGGCTCAGGGTTTCCCGGAATAAGACAGGATCTCAATGCCAATACCAAGGAATGATACCAACGAGAAACACCAGCACTTATAAGGGCTGGGCAGAAATGTAGCATCAAGAAATGTGGTCGAGTCCACTGAAGAGACCAACATGGGTGAGTCACGTGGAGCCCAGCCCAGCAGACATTCCTGTGAAGGTTACAGGCTATGGAATCTTCCACTTGGAGGTTGACTCTGTGCTTGGCTCTGGAGTGATGGCTCTGAAGTGAATTTGACCTCTGGTGACTCCCTGCAAGCCAAGAAGCTTGGATCCCAGCTTCGGCTAAGCTGTGCCTTAAAAGTCATGAGAGGGAGTTGGTTTTCAAACCATCCATCACGCCTTGCTGGTGACAATCCTGAGCAACAGGAGGATGGAGGGGGCGAAAAGGAATGCTCCATCTCTCGCTTTGTGTCTGTGAGCTACTGGAACAGATCTTAGTCATCAAAATTGGCACAAGACAAGAGATTTCAAATACAATGTCAAGTGAAAGTGAGACCATATGAAGATCTGAATGAAAAGGGGTGCCCATCTGATGTGCACCATGCACTAGAAGCTTAGTTTCTTTGTCTCGTGCACCTAAAAGGAATGTAAAAAGTCAGGAGGTGGTCCTGTTTGAGACGGCAGAATTTTGAGTGAAGCAGCTAAATTCACAAGAAAAGGGGGGCAGGAAATACTCTGTCAGACAGTCCTGTAGCTGCCTGGTTGTGGGGGAATGGCTAGTCCCACTTCCTCCAAATTTGCCCAGAAAATAGAGCCACAGGGGATGACAGAAAGGAAGATACTCAATATAACTAACATTCAAAGCCTCAGCTGCCCATTTGGGGAGCTCTCCAGGTCATATCTACCAACCCCCTGCCTCTCTTCTTCTTAAGCACAGAAGAAGAAAAAAAGCAGAATCCTGAAATGCATTCCCAAAAAACTCCCTTGCAAATTACAGGGCTGTGATCAGGGACAATCAGAACTATAGGAACAATCAGGGTCCTCAGTTAAGATGGATGCAGACATTTAAGCACAGGAAATGTCAGGGCCAAGATCCACAGTGTAAGGAGACAGGAAACATAGACCTCTTAAATATTTTGACTAAATTTTCCCCCAAGATCTTTCGGCATTATAATTATATATTTAGATTTGTATTTTCTCTCGTTAAGGAATACAGTCATCTATAAAAATAACCGTAGGAGACAACGGGGAAGATAAGTACTCTAAGATTTATATGCAATCGCTGTTTGATGTACATGAAAGGAGAAGTCTTCCTGTCTGTGGGAGTGGAGACAGCTTCATCCAGGAGAAGGCACGTGGACTGTGTCTTTGAGGATTTTGACAAGCAAAGATGCAGGAAAGGGCATTTGAAGAAGACAGCAGTGTGAGCATTGGAGGCAGTTTAGTTTGGCTGATGGGCAAGTACATTAATGATGAAGGCCATTTAAAAGCAAAAACAAACAAACAAACAAAAACAAGTCCCCAGGACTCTTAACCAGGAACCTAGACATTCAGATTGTCCAAAAGGCGATGGAAGTCACTAAAAGTTTGTGGGTGATCATGGAGTCCACGCTCTGGGGATTTCAACGTGCTGTTTTCCAAATGAGGAGGCATGAAATATATTAGGCCTACAAGGAGAGGGAAAAAGCAAGACCATTTGGGAGGTTTTTACAATAATCTTGTAATGGGGATGCTAGTTTGAACCCATGGAAAAGACTCATCAGATGACATCACTGCTCCATTGATGGACTAGAACAGAATAAGCCACGACTTTAAAAAGCCAATCACGCAGAGCTAACAGAATGAGCATCCTTAATGGTAATGGGTCCCTCTTTTTTTTCTTTCCCTTTTTCTTTCCACTTCAGGAAACAAAAAGCAAAGTCCAATGGTTGATTTTTCTAAAGGGCTGACACAGCCGTGGATGGAAAGGCCAAGTATCCACTCCTTGTCTGGAAAACAGCAACTCTGGAAGGTGTATGTAGACCTGGTCAAGTATCTTCAATTATAAAGTACAATATAAATTATATGTTTATAGTGTATAGTATACAAGTATTATATTATATACAAAATAAATTATAAAGTACAACAAGAGTCCCTGGAGAAAACAGTGATTTTGTCATTTTTCTCATTGCTGAACAAAATGTCCCAAACAAACAACTCAAAGAAGGGTGTGTTTCGGCTCACAGTTTTAGGGGATACAATTGTGGCAGGGATATCATGGCAACTGAAGCATGAGGCAGCTAGTCACACTGTTCCCCCAGTCCAAACACACAAAAAGATGAATGCTGGTACTCATGCCATCGCCCTTTTTCACGTTTATTCTATCTAGAAACCCAGTCAGTCCATGGGATAGTGCAGGGCAGGTCGTAAATCCACAATTAAACATCTCTAGAATCAACTGTCACAGGCACACCCAAAGGTGTGTCTCCTAAGTGACTCCAAATCCAGTCAAATTGGCAATGAAGATTGGCCATCCAAAACAATTCTAAAAAAGCAAATGACTTCCTTTGTTTTTTAATTCTCAATTTCTGGGCTGGAGAGGTAGCTCCGGGGTTAAAAGCACTTGCCTCTCGTTCACAGTCCATGTTTCTTGCTCATGTGGTAGTCAGTTGAAGCAGGAGAGATGAACACTTGCTGGCAGAATTCCTTCAACTGCAAACGACAACATCCCATTCCAAAAGCTTCAGTGAGACAGAAGGCTGGGAAGTTCATGGGGATTGAAGTCCATAAGTGACTGACTTCACAACTAGATCATTTAGTGAGACACTAGACCTTAATGTCTCAGGAAATTTCAGTCTACTTTTCTTTTGGTTTTGACCCATTTTCAGGCACACTCCCCTGATAGAATTCAAGATGGTTGTCAACAACTGCAGATTTAAATCCAGTGACCTCAACAATGCCAGCAGAAACCCACAGACACTTTCTTTCCAATGCTTAAAAATAAAGAGGAGGGTGTATAGGAAGAGAGAAGGGACAGGAAGGAGGAAGAGAGGAAGAGAAGGAAGATGGGGAGGAAAAAAGGTAAGAAGGAAGGGAAGGAGGGAGGGAGGGAGGGAGGGAGGGAGGGCACAACAGCTGGAATCAAGCCCAATGACCCCCAAGACTAAAGCATACGATGCTCTGATCAGCAAATCCAAGACCTCAAGGCTTCTCCTGAACATGAATCAAAATTGGAGAAGAGACACTTTCCCACAGAAAATCTTCATACTCCTACAAAAAGAATAGGGAATGGATGCTGAGCTTGGAAATCCACACAAGTCCACTGAGGGTCCTATCACCGAAACAGAGAAGCAACAGGAACAAGTTGAAGGCTTGGCTTCAAGTAAGAAACTTAATATATTTTTTTTAAAGCCGCATTTTAAAGCTATTTTAGTGGAGCATGTGATGTACCACCAGGCAAGCTTCCCATTAGCCCTGAGACAGTTTAGTTGCCGGTATATTACATATTACAGGTGAACAGTGAATTATGGGATGATTCTGTTCTTTTGGCAGCTGAGGTAAGGGAACACTGAAGAGCACACAGGCTATAAGGCTGACTCTCTTGTCCACTGTACCTGACGACTCTCCGTCACTACAATTCTGACCAGCTACGAACCCCTCGGCTGTTTAAGGTTTCGTTGTGGGTGAAGTACACTTGAACATATCAGCTCATAAACACCTCATTTTTGTTCTGGCTCAAGATGAAATTAATTAGTAGCATATGCCCTCCATTTATCCCCGAGGCTTATTTTAAGTAATATCTCCCTCCTCAATTATTTTTCTTAAGTATTTTAATATTTCAAATCTCACACTCGATACGAAGGAGCTAAACTTGCCAAATATATTAATTGAACATCTGTCATTCTGAACCTTATTCCAGCTTCTGCCAACCTCATCTGTCCATAACTAGAGACTTTTGTTAGTTTTTCTTCCCAATTTATATGTGCATATACAATCACGTGCACACACATGCGTGCAGAGTCCTCACACGCCTAGTCCAATAACTTGGACTTGCAAAACATACTTACTTGCAGCTCTGTGTTGAGAAATGTGGAAACAACATTCAGCAGGAAGGCAGCTGTGATCAATTAATGATGTCTGCCATGAGCACAGGAGGAGAACATGGTATGTGTTCTATAGTCCCAGACCCATCCTAAAGTCAATCCTATCACACTCTGAAGGGACTCTAGGAGCTCCATCCAAGAGATTTCAGTGTTCAGGCTCTTTTCCAGGCAAGTAGGAGGCCAGGCCAGAGGCTGCTCCTAGCCAAGGTGGACTTACCAGGGCCTGAGCTATGCACCGGGCACAGGTAAAAGCAGAGCAGCTAAGGGCTACAGAGCATATTGTTAAAGTGAGGAGGGCCAGTTACCAACCCAAGGGGAATAGGCATGGGGGGGTCCAAATTCAAGGAAACAGGAAGGAATCAGGGAAACCAGTTCCAAACAATAGGGTTCAAATGAGAAGAATAGGGGGCGGAACCTGAGGAAGTCCCCAGGCCCAGCCATCACAGGCACAGCTGCTTAGGGGTCTTTAAGCAAGTGTACAGCTGGAAAAGAAGCCTTAGAGGCAAGGCTTAGCTCTGTGACTGAGCTTCAGATCACCTGGCTCTCGGACAAACCCTGACCTGAGCCCTGATGTTGATGACTACATCTTGAGCAATTCCCCGAACCCGAGGCCGTCCACATCCTAGGATTGCTCCCAAGGCTGGATTCCAACTTCTGCCAACTCCTTACCCTTCACCGTTGTTGAACAGAAATTAGTACCTGGAGCCCGTGGTATACCGGTTAACCCCCATCAGACTCACTGGTGGTTTTCATTTGTCCTACCAATGGTTACTGAGGCTGCTTGTGATGGAAGGAGACCACTAGCAAGTGGTTCCTATCTTCACAGAATTTTTAATCTGGTGAGAAATTTGACATGCATAGAAAAACCAGACAAAGAAATATAAAATTGTAACTGGTAAACATAAAAGGAAGGTATCTTCCTTTAATAGAGCTATCCTAACATGGTCAGAGAGGTCAGGGGAGCCCTGCTTGAGGAAATGAAGCGAACTAAGCATCCATTCATTCATTCACCTACTCACACATTCATTCAATAGATAATAAGTGATGAGTGTGCATCTTACCCATGTTAGGCTCTGTTCTCGGTGTTGGGGAATCTGGCAATGAATGAAACAACATCTCAGCTGTCACAGAGCTTGTGTTCTAAGCAGAGAGTAAGATGGACAAATCTTTAAACAATTGAATAAAATAATAAGTTATCAACCAAATTAAGATTGCCATAACAAGAATAAAACGAGGCAACATGGATTTTGGAGAGGCTAGGGACCTCTATGAAGGGATAGATGTGGCACAAAGGAGGCTAACTTCATATTTTGGGGGTCGAGTTTTGACCCAGAAGGGGCAATCATTAGAAAGACTGAGGTAGAAATAAGCTTATTATCTTCTAGGGATGCTGAAAAGGCCATGGAGGCTAAAGTCCAGAAACAAAGCCATCCTCATCAAATAAATAACTTGCGTTAAGCATGAAAGCATGCTCAGGCAGCTAGCTGACTTAGTACATGTGGTTCTTCCTTCCCTGCTCAATAGGACTGTGGTGTGAATGTGAGACCTGTTGCACACAGCTGGAGCTTACTGGCAATTGTGGTAAGTGAATGTGGGACCAGCTGCGGCCTCCCTGACGCCTATCACAAGTGGGAATGTGACCTCTGATAACATTGTTTTGTCACTTTTCACTCCCATAAGCAATAAAGACAAATAAGTAGGCCTGACAAAAGACCCCCTGAGCTCTGAAGGAAGGAGACGTGAGTCTTGGGACGTTTCTGCATTGAACTCCTTTGAGGGTTTATGGCCATAGGCTTCCCAGGGGGCTTCAGGAGAATCACATCACTCCTCCTTAGAATGTATGCTTTCCTTGTAGCCCATTAAAATTTCAAAAGGCCCATGGATCCAAGACTACTTTATGTTATTGCATTTTGCAGTATTGAGTCGCTGATTTCAGTTATCGCTCAGAATTCAAGTGAGAAGCCTCTGTGCTTTGCCTGTGTCTGTGTCTGAGACCCTGAAAAGGTTATCGCATGTTCTTTCTGGAGTGATTTCTCACCCAAGTAAAATTCTTCCCAGGGCTAACAACTGCATAGTGTCCTTTCAACTTCATATCCATCAGGTACGCAGAATATTATAACCCAATTTGCCAGTAAAGTCTTTGGATGCTAGTTGTTTAGATGAGATTTGTATATTAGTAGTTTAGATGAGATCCAACAGGACTGGGGTGGTCCGTAAATCCAATGACTGGCCTCTTTATACGAGAAAGGAGAAAGAGTCAGCAGCAATATCCACACAGCTAAGGAGGTGACAGGGAGAGGCGTGACGGATCTACAAGTCGAGGAACATTGGAAACCAGTGGGCGCTAAGAAGACACAGGAAAGGACTTTCCTCCCGGAACTTGCAGAAGAGAGATGGCCTTGAATAGCTTGATGTCAGATTTAGGACCCATAGAACTGTAAGAGAATAAAATGTTGTTGTTTTAAGTCCCGTTCCTAAGTCATACCCCACCCATGGCTCGTGACAATTCATCACTGTCACCTTAGGGAATGAACACAATGGCTCCAGAAATCTATGACTGGCATGAGAAGAGAAAGAGAGCCATTATAGTCTCCTTATAGTAGTAGAGAGGGAAGCTGAGCAGCCATTGGATGAGTCTGACCACCAGTGCCCTGGGTGAGAAACCTGCCTTGCTTAGTAGCTGGAAGTTGGACGTCGCTAAGGTGAAGGAGAGGAGAATAGGAGAGTAATGGGATATGTGGGACAGGAAAGCCCAGGAGGGACCGTGTGGGGAGGATGGAGACTGGCAAGATGGCCAGGGGTGGGCTAGGACGGTGGGAGAGTCGAGTCATAACAAAGCATAACGATATATGTGTATGGTAAGTCACAAGGAGACCCGCTGCTTTGTCTGTTAACTACAAAGTTTAAGAAAAAGTCGAGCCTTTGGAATCGGTCTAGGTTGATCCCTAGCCCTGCCATTTACCATGTACAAGTTATTCACTCTCTCCAAGTGGGGACTTAACCATATAAGGTGGGCATGAGAGTTAGGAGGGGAGGCCACTTGAGGGCTGAGTGAGTACTGCCAAGTTGTAAGGTCCCAGTCAGAGGACGATGTTGAAGGTCAGACATTGCTGCAAACACTCAGTTTTCCAAATGGCTGAGTGCAGTGTGGTTGTCCCATGATGCCCTGGGATATTGGTTAGAGGATCCCATGGAGACAATTTCCTCAAAATGCTTACACCTCCTGGGATATTCAAGCTCCACTTACAGAATAAAGTAGCACTTACATCCAGACTACTGTACTCTGAGATTAAGATGCATACAAGAGTGGAAATGCTATGTAAATAGACTGTATTGTTTAGGAAACTATGATAAGGAAAACAATCTGTCCAAATTAGGTATGGTGGTATACACATGTAACCCCAGCACTCGGAGGCTGGGGCAGGAAGAGGCACTGAGGTCAGTCAATACTACCTAGTGAGACCTGTCTCAAAACCAATTTAAAAAAATAATAAACTAGTATTTAGCGTGTGTATGTATAATACAGACAAAACATTTTTTAAATGTTTTTGAGCCTTAAATCCTTGGACGCAGAAGCCACAGCTGTTCAGAACCAATGACACATACTAGAGACAGACAGAGTCCGGTACCTGCCTTGTCCCCTGTCATCTCTCCCTGGGCCTCAGTGTTCCTGCTTGTGAAGCAGACCAAATTACCTGGTGTTTTCAGACTCAGAATTTAACATGTAGCTTCAGTCATTTTCAGCCTTCCTGGTATCGTTGTCTGTGTGTTTTTGTTCTGTTTTGTTTTTAGACAGGCTCTAACGATGTAGACCAGGCTGACCTCAAACTCACAGACATCCACCTGCCTCCGTCTCGCTAGTGCTGGGATTGAAGGTGTGTGGCAACACTCCAGCTTCATTCTTAGGCTTTGGAAATAATTTCGTGTGAAGAAAAGATTAAGGTGCTATGGAAATTTCAAAATAAATTCATAATATCTGCAAGCCAGAATTACAACTTTGACTTGGATAAAACTTATGCGGGCATTCTTTTATTTCTGCAATTAGTGCATATCAAAAGAAAAGTTACACTTTCGCTAAAATCATGGGCTTTTTTTTTTTCTTTTTTAGGTAGGAAAATCTGAAAAATAATAAAAATAAAAACAGTAATGCCTCATGTTTGCATAATATCTCTGATCTGAGGCCTTTCTGTACAGTATTTTTATAGACTGTAAGTGTTTCTAATTTTTGGCAGGTCACATAAAAGTGCTAAGCTGTCTAGGCTACTGGCATTATGGGAGCTCTTAAAGCGGCATGTGAGATGTGATAATAAACTCAGCTTTGTGTTTCAAGTGTGTCTTACATGCAGGAAGCACTGATGTTTTAGTCTTAAAGGATGTTGCGTCACCATGAAATATGAAAAGGAACTCTAGGCAGAATCTAGAGTAGAATCCATGTGTGCTAAATGCGGTGCTTATTAAGACACGCAGCAAGTGTGTGTTGGAGGTCTTCTGTGCCTGGGCACCGCTCTAAGTGCCTTCAAGCCTTAAATAACGTAAGCCTCACGGCCCCTGAGCTTTGCAAGTGAGTAAGTAAGGCACAGAGAACGGGAGGAAGTTGATCCCAATGGGCTGGTGTTCAAATTCAACTCCAGCAGTCTGAAGTGTCCACTGTGATCACCACCTCACTCAGGGAGGGGAGGGAGGAGGATGGTGTGTGTGTGTGTGTGTGTGTGTGTGTGTGTGTGTGTGTGTGTGTGTGTAAAGCTCAGAACATTTTGAGATAACCCACTACGCTCGCTGTTCCTGGCCTATATTCCAAGCTTGCCTAGCCCACAAAGACATACAGGGCTCTTGACCGGTGTCACTGATGGGCTCCACCAACATGTACCATACCTCAACCTTAAGAAGATGTCTCTAGGCAACAGCAATCGTTAGCAAGCGCTTTTGTTGTGGATACCTGATATAGTGACATGTGCTTGGGCAAAGAAGAGCTAAGTATGTGCTAAGCTTTGTTTCTGGGCAGTAAGTGTCAAGTCAATTATTTCATCTCCTTCCAATACATAATCCAATCTCTTTTAAAAATGAGTCTATGATACTATTTACATTGTGTGCTCACCTATTGTAAGGGATAGATGTATATTTTAACATACCTAAAAAGCCCTAAGAATTGGATCAAACCCATTTTGAACCATTTGTTATTGGTGAAATTATTAAGGCCACTCCATGTAGTTAAAAGGGAGGTTTATTTTGTGGGGTAACTTACAAGTGAAGGGATAGTTTACAGGGTCTGGGAAAGGCATGCGCAGTCTGGCGGTGTTCTCTGGAGAACTCTGCTGGGTCTACCTCCAGCGTCCAGGGTCCAGGAACCAAGAGAAGGAGGTGCATCCAGATCTCGGGTCTTCAGGGTCCTCCCTTGGCCCCGCCTTGTAGGTGCGACAGTTACCGAAGCCTCAATGGGGGTTGGAACTTCCAGACCAAAGCTGGAATGGCTACCCACTACAATTTATTGCTATTTCTTATTCCTTGGAATTATTTGAAGTCTACGTGGCTAGAACTACATCATCTGTAAAACACTTGAAAACCTGACGGTAAGGCACACTGGTCAAGGTTGATTTCCTATGACTTCTAGACATCTCTTATGCCTTTGATGGCTTTTCTAGCTCTGAAGAAATAGGCCCATTTTCTCTCAGGAGAAAATTGAACAGCCTTCGTGGCCGGTGTGTCAGCAGTGAGCACACTTCATGGGCTGCCTCGGAGCTCTGAGTAGAGCATTTAGGTCTTTGTCCCATGCTACCTCCGCAGTGGACTCAAAACGCATGCTTTTGAAGAAGTGCTTTCAAAGAACGCTGGTCTTCTAAGTGACACGCCATGTGTGGCTACAGGTAATATTTCCCCCATATTGTAAAGTTGCTCCATGTTTCTCTCAGGTGGGGTCTTAGATCCCTTAAACCAACACCCAAAAGCAGTCCTCTCCTACTCTCCGTTTTTGTTTGTTGGTTGGTTTGTTTTGTTTTGTTTTGTTTTGTCAATCTCTTTAAAGGAGGCCAGAAATTAATTTAGAACTTCCAGACATAAACAGAAAGAAAAAAAAAAAAAACAAGAAGTGGGTTTTTTGTTTTGTGGAAACCGGTCTTATCTCTCATTCATTTGTTTCTATAATTTAGGAACCTATGACCCCCAGCACGTGCCCATCTGCCACAAAGGGTTGACTTCATTTTTTGAGGCATTCACAGTTATCAAGGGGCAAGCAGGGAGGGGCGCCAGGGTGGGCGTGGACGTGCAGACAGAAGCCGCGTGTGTAAGCATTCTTTCCAGAGGAAACCTGGCTCATGGGCTGATAAACCCCAATCTCTTCTCACAGCTTGCTTTCAGGGCGCCTTAATTCACTCCTTCATTTGTTCGTCAGCACTTTATGAGAAAATAAACAAAAACACGGCCTGCTCCCTCATTGTCAGCACATCAGGGCACTTCCTGCTCCGTGACCCAGCCCTCCACCCCAAGAGTCAGGGGCAAGGCCTCTGTTTGGCCTGGCTTCTTAATGGCTCCTTTTCAAGCTGAATTCCAAGAGCCTAATCAAAGCTGAAGTCCTTTTGGGTGGATTAGATGTCACAGACCCCCACCCCTACCCCACAATCTGCAGGGCCTGGGGCTCTCTAGGAGAATCAGGGAGTAAACTGCCCTGAAATGGTGGAGGTTGCGTGTGTCTCTCTCTCTCTCTCGCTCTCTCTCTCTCTCTCTCTCTCTCTCTCTCTCTCTCTCTCTCTCTCTCCTTAAAAAGAAAAGTGGCCCTCAGGAAACAGACACACACACACACACACACACACACACACACACACACACACACTTAAAATTGCCTATTTGCCAAATCTATATGATACCCTAAACTGCATGCTTTTAGAAGATTTTTCACGTCAATCCAGCTCACTGTGGCTTTTCACTAAATCTGCTGCCTTCACCAAAGAAGAAAGGAAAGTCATAGCAAATATGAGGGCTGGTGAGGTCATGACCCTTGAGTTTCAACTCCCAGGCAGCAACCCAAGATAGCTCTGGTGTGAGAAGCTTTCCTATTAAGAAGCGGAGCATGTTTAAAGAGTGAGCTGTGGACACAGAGTCTAGCTGGTGAATGTAGCCAGAACTCTGATGGGTGTTATCATATTTCAGTGCCTCCAGGGGTTGCTGGGCACCCACCAGGCTGACTCCAAGTGGCATGGACCTTCCATTAGAATCACAAAGCTCTGGAGCCCGACTCTGTGACTCAGGCACTTGCTATCTTTGAGATCTTAGACAGGTGCTTAGTGTTTTTCTCCTGGGATGTTGGGTGGTAGATGGAGAACGGAGGCCAGTCATGCCATGCTCAAGAAGTGTTAGAAGTGTTAAACACGATCAGTGAATTCACACATTTATTACACTTTGCAGATGATGGGTGTGAGCCAAGAAGGCTCATTTTGGTGGGAGTCTGAGTGGGTCTTGAGAGAAAAAGATAACAACGGACGCACAATGGAAACTGATTTAAGGAGTAGATTCAGTACACGATCCAGCTGCTGAGAACCTGTGTAATGGAAGTTAATTCTCACTGAACAGAAATAAAGCAAGCTATTGGGAGGAGCCTGGGACTTCAGCATGCTTTAGAACCAAAGGCCCGGGAAAGAGTGACCATTACTCTCTGTGATTTGTGACCTCAGACACAGCCTCTCTGTCTATGTACTCATAAAAAAAAAAAAAAAAAAAAAAAAAAAAAAAAAAAAAAAAAAAAAACAGAGTGG
This sequence comes from Peromyscus maniculatus bairdii, assembly GCF_049852395.1. Classification (NCBI taxonomy): domain Eukaryota; kingdom Metazoa; phylum Chordata; class Mammalia; order Rodentia; family Cricetidae; genus Peromyscus; species Peromyscus maniculatus. The sequence goes on from NC_134861.1 coordinate 71,355,925, forward strand.
AACTAAGGCATATCAAATGTTTCTGAACAATCTTATTTCACCCAAAGGTCCTATGATTCTACTTAATGTCATGGACTAGTGAAGGGAAATGAAACCAGCAACGAGAGTAATATGCCCCCCAGTGATGACAGACTATTCAATACTGTAGTATTTAGGCTCAGTAAGTATACTACTGTTCGAAAGTCTCTTAGTCCCAATCCTTTAATTAGATTTAAAACCCTTTGCAGATCAAGTCGGTGTATGCATCATCCTTACTCCACACAGTCCATGGCAGAATGTTTAATATGTGGTAAACATCTGTCTTATGCTAAGTGGAACTTAATTCCATGCCCCAGGGTTAAGGCAACCATCTCACAGCTTTGTCCTCTCCTTGGGTACTCGTTGCTAGCCCAACTCAAATAGTGTTCCAGGGAATGAAACCAGGTAGATGTAAGACTCAGTAAAGCATATGTCTAGCCTTTTACTCACTTAGGGGGTTATTTAATAACTAAGATGTGCCAGCCACTATTCTGGTCCTTAAGGACATTCAGTGCCACCAAGACAACCCTGAAAGGCCACATGCATGCAACCAGTACCAGTGAAGCCTCACTAAACATTACCTCCAAACTTTCCCCCCCTAACTGGAAGGCTCTTCAGGTCTTCAAAGTTTCATTCATATTCTCTCGTGGTGAAAAGTGTGATATTAATGAGCTTAAAGTTAACAACAGCGGGTTCTGCCCTACACCCCACTCTCGACATCTTGGTGGCATACTGCTGGCAGGCTGGACTCTACATCTGGTTCCCCCAGATCTGTGTGAAAGCAATGAGGGATGTCCTGAAGACCTAGCACAAAGCAAAGGCTGAGAAGACTTCTGGCAGTACCATAAAAACCGTGAAAGTGCAGAAGGAGTAGTCGACCCTGACTGAAGCATGAACTACTGGATCTTCAAGGGGAAGACATGTGGATACCTGTTACGGCAGATTGAAATCAACCTCCTGTTACTGGACTTGATATATATGTATATATAATGGAGTTTTTATCTGAATCTGTCAAATGTTAATGGACTCGGCATCGTTAATGTAATCTTGACTGTGTATATTGTATATACTTATTAGATATAATTTTTCTTGTACTAGTTATAAGCTTTTTAAAATTTTAGACAAAAAAGGGGAAATGTGGTGGTATTGTGTTCCCCAAAATATTGTGCACCCTAATAAACTTATCTGAGGTCAGAGACAGAACAGCCACAATATTAAACATAGAAGGTAGGCAGTGGTAGCACATGCCTTTAATCCTAGCATTCCAGAGGCGAAATCCATGTGTTCAAGGATACAGCCAAGCATGGTGACTCACGCCTTTAATCCCAGAAAGCAAGCCTTTAATCCCAGGGAGTGAGGCAGAAAGCAGAAAGATCTATAAGGCATGAGGACCAGAAACTAGCAGCATTTGGCTGGTTAAGCATTCAGGCTTTTGAGCAGCAGTTCAGCTGAGAGCCATTGGGATTAGGACTCAGAGGCCTCCGCTCTGAGGAGACAAGACCAGCTGAGGATCCGTCAAGGTGAGGTAGCTGTGGCTTGTTCTGCTTCTCTGATCTACCAGCATTTCACCCCAATAACTGGCCTCAGGTTTGATCTTATTAATAAGACCATTTAAGATTCATGCTACAACCTCCCCTCCTGGGCACAAAACTACCCATTTTGTTGATAAATTGACTGTGCCAACAAATTGACACAGTTCACTCAAATAAAATTAACAAGAGCAACAACCATGCGCATGTAGAGGTTTATATGGAGCTAAATCCTACGCCTTTACTGAATAATCCTTGGGGCTTTTTTTTAGAGCAGATAGATGTATTCTGCAGGAGACTGGTGACGCCTGCTGCTGGGAGTCCTCTACACTTCTTCGCATTTCCTGCTGCTCTGTTTCTGGTCTTAAGTACGTTCCAAAACACTCTGGGACCTGTCAGTTATCTGTAAACCAACTGACAGGTATCCAGTGCAGACCACAAGCAGACACTTCTCCACCTTCAAAGCTGCCCTCGGACGGTGCTGTGAAGAGTAAAAGTTCATCATCTGTGGATGCGTGCCCAAGAGAGGGCTGCTCTGTGATTCCTGGGGCCAAAGGGCTGTTGGAGATTTATCACTCCGGTGCTTATCAGCCACAAAGTGGCTTTCCTCCATTTAAACAGCAGCCCGCTTCCCTCCTATGGCTTCCCTCCTAATCAGGAGACAGAGGACACTCTGATCTTGTAAAGTGCTCCCAGAGCAATCTGACAAAGGCAGTGTACGAACATCAGGCCTGGGTATGGGCACCCCCTCAGTTAGGGTTCAATACAGAAATGACCACCACACTGCATCTGTCTCCAAAAAAGAGAAACTGAGCGAGCAAGTTTTGAGGTTTTATTTTCTGTAGAAATTTCAGATGTTTAGAAATAATAATAAAGGCAATGCACATATCTACGGCTATAAAACAATAACAACAAAAAGAAAACAAGATTGAAATGTCAATATCAGAGGCCTAAGAATAACTAATATGCATGGGCAAAATGGGATTCTATGAAAAGCATTTGAGATTAAAAAAAAAATGAAGCCGGGCAGTGGTGGCGCACGCCTTTAATCCCAGCACTCGGGAGGCAGAGCCAGGCGGATCTATGTGAGTTCGAGGCCAGCCTGGGCTACCAAGTGAGTCCCAGGAAAGGCACAAAGCTACACAGAGAAACCCTGTCTCAAAAAAAAAAAAAAAAATGAAAGTTTGCAGCTAGTGTGAATAATGGCAACTGGGTGTTTATTTAGCAAATGTGAGACCATCAGCAACACTTTATCTAGCAGCTTTAATAGCGAAGTTACTGTGGTTTACTGGATAGAAAAAAATCAACTTGGAATTAATAAGTCTTTACTGAATTTATAGTTTATTGAAGCCCTTCCCAACGTCATCTCAAAATGAACAAATATTGCACCATCAGACCTGCTCCCTAAACTTCACTCTCTAAGGTCTTGAATGGAAGAGGGGGAGGACCTGTTTTCCCCACTCCTGTTAAGACCCTGAACCATCAGTAGTATTTACAAGAACCACAAAAGACAAACAACAGATTATTTGACTTGAACACCAGCTCTGACCTGTGGCTTTTAAGAATATAAAAATAACCCACCAACTTCAGTTCTGTCCAGAGTAGCACAGAATCTCAGAGCTGGAAGTATCCTCAAGAGGTCGCAAAGGAAGGGAAATTGGGGGATGTTCATATACGTGTAAATGAACCTCAAGAGAACAATTCATGGCTCACATTAGTCAAGTAGGGATTCAGAAGGGACCTGACGCTGGGCAGCAATCAGAGGCCACAGCTCCCAGAAGGAAACACAGATAAGAAGCTGAGCCAGGCTTACAGAATTAAAGCTGAACTCAAAACCTTTGTGGAAAAGCTAGCCTCCTGGGAACGCTGGTCATTTCAACTCAGCACAGCTGCATTTGAATGCCTGCTCATTAGCACCAAATCTGCTTTTACTATTAATTGCTGAGGGTCAAGTTCAGACACAAAAAAGCATAGGTGTGTGGGTAGATACAACCTGATGTATTTATCTCCACAGCACACACTTTCTGCTGCCGGCGTGTGCCCGATGTCCCGGCAGCTGTAGGAAGTTGTTTATCTAGCCTCTCGACCTCTGTGGAGTGTGAGGAGATGGTAAAAATCACAGCTTTAAACGATAGGACTCCTCCAGTCATGCAAGCATGGTATTAGCATGATGGAGGCATCTGAAGGTCAAGAATGAATTACTGTGCCTCAATGGCATCTGTGAAAACAGTCTTCAGCCTTGACTTTACAGTACCTGTTCCCAGATGCATGTCACTGGTTCCACACTCAGAGCAGACTTCCTGCGTGCCTGCAGCGTGCGGGGCACAGTTAAAAGGTATTAGACAAAGAAATTCTAATACAGCATCTGGAGCTCTCCTGACCCTTTTTAGGCATCAGCAAATCTTTGCAAATTTATTCTTCACATTTTTTTTTTCCAAAATAGATTAATTGTGCCAGGATAAGAGACAGTTCAAAATCTTCAGGTCTTTTTTTTTTTTTTTTTTTTTTTTTTAAACTAAGAAAACATTATTTGGGGGAATCTAAGACAAATCAAAAATGTAAAGGGCGGTGACAGCTTTCACAGAGAAGAAAGCTGTGACCAAGCTTGAGGATCACACCACTTCTGCTCTGAGGGAACCCCTGCTCCTGCCTGTAGGGGTTGCCCTGATTTGCAAGTGGCACTGATCTATCAACCTAATCACTCACGAGAAATAATAACAATGTCATTAGGGAAGTTTCCAAAACAATCTAGTTCCTGCTGGAAAGTCAATCCCTCAGAAGCATGCTAAGCGTTACTTTTGTTATGACATTTGGATGAAGTCACAAAAGGTCCTTTGGTCTTTCTCTGTCAACGTCAATGTCCTCTGGGGACCCAGTGTAGTGATCTCAAAAGACAAAGGGAAACAAGTCAGGTCTCCAAAGAGGAGGGTGCAGACAATAATAATTAAGAAACCCAGATAGCTTCACCTTTGGGCCCAAAATAACTAGAAAATATTGTATTTCTTCAAAAAAAAAAAAGAGCTTGCAACTAAAATCAGAATGTATGCTCATGTATCTCTGAATCATGTTCATTGATCTGGCATATCCCTACTCTGATAAAATATCTGTAAACTCCACTATTCACCTTAAGCTATATCTAGATACGCAGACTATCTGCATATAATACAGTTATAGAAGGTGAGATAGATTCTCTGGAACATGGGAGAAGAGCTGGAATAAAATTCTATTTCTACTTGACATTGCTTATTCCTTGCAAATATCATATATTTGCATGTGTGTGTCCTGTTGCCAGAAATACCAAGGTTGACAAATATGGCTCTTGCCTTCAAGGACCTCTCAATTTAATTGTGTTTTAGCAGTGATTTCGACATGGTTTTCAGCAGTGATTTTTCTATAAGAGGCCACTTGTCCACCAGGCAGTGGTGTGGTAGGAGATTTAAAATCTGAATTTTCTCATTCTTTGGTTACCAAGTAACTGAAGCTGGGCATGCAACTCTGCACGCCTCACCTTCGCACAGTTGTGTTGACTTGCCTTGGAGAGCTGATGTGAGAAGCCTTCCAAAATACTAATAATTACAATCATGAATTCTATTGCAACAACAGCCTGTTAGGTTGAATTCTCCAGCCATGGAAATTACAGACATATGGAGTTTGAAGGAATTTCTACAGCAGGACTAAAAGAAATGTGAAAATAGTCACAGAGGCTAAAGGAGGAAGACACTTATTTAAGCATGGAAAAACTATGAGCTAGAGATGCGCTCGGTGCTCACTGTGGTAGAAGACTGTTTCCAAATGTCCCCCTCACCCTCTTCAGAGCCACAGCGGATCACGGTGTTCAAGTCATGCTCACAGCCAGAGGCAAACAACCAACATCACTTTCTGGAAATTTCGTTAAGATTTCTGTGAGAGTGAATTTATGGAAACAAGTGCAGATTACTGAAGGTAAGAAGGGCCGCACTGTGGGAATCACAGACAGATTTCTGTAAGTGCAGTCAGTACACACGTGAGTGATGTTAGAAAAAGACGCAGCCTCGCTAAGCTGACACGTTAAGGTAAACATCAGAGTTAGGAGATTGTCTTTTAAGCAAACTATTGTGGCTTAGATATGGCTTGAGAGTTTCCCAGGGTTCACTACTTGATACTTGGTTTTCAGTGGTGGGATCTTTTAAGAAGGGGAGAGCCTACTGGGAGGTCTTTAGGTTATTGGAGGCACTTGCAAGATGGATTAAAGTTCTTTGGAACTCCTAAGTTGATTCTCATGAGACAAGTTGTTTTAAAAGCTTGAGTTCAAGCCCTGAATTGCTCTCCAGCTTCTGTCCTTGTTGTATACACTCTTGGAGCTGTGATACCTTCTGCCGTAAGGTCTTCAGCAAAGCTGAGCTGATGCCACAATGCCTTCAGTGGACATTAAATATATCTCTCTTTTGACAGTGAGTTCCAGGCCACTCTGGACTATGTAGTCAGAGTGTGTCTCAAAAAACAAATAAAGAAATGGGTTTTTTCTTTAAAAAGTTACCCAGCCTCAGGTATTGCGTTTGAGTAAGAGAAAATGGACTAATATACAAACAGATCTATGGTGGATATACATGAGTTTTCTAGTTTCAAGTCTTTGTCATGGAAAATTCTGTACTATTTCATAGATGCTTTCTTTGTTATCATTTGGAAAGCTTGTTTTCATACATCCACAGCAATCACTGTCAAGAAGAAAGCCTTCTCACTTACTGCACCTTTCAGAAACAGCCAGAATGCTAATCGCCTAATCCCACCAATCAAAGACTTGGGGGACAGTTTAAAAGTCAAATTCATTTTCCCCAAAGTTGAAACCAGCCCACCTTCCAAACTCTCTTAAAGAACACGTCACCAAAAACCACCATAAGGGAACTATTTCAGAACACTCCCAAGTATCAGTATCACTGTCTTTACCCTTCTCCAAAGTAAAATCTCCAAAAGGCTACCCACTTCCTTCTAGATGAAAAAGTGTTGACTGTTGATGGCTCATCCTCAGGACCAAGTGGCAAGGCCGAGGTGGCGATTTGACATCAAAAAGCATTATAATGAAAAATACAAAGCTCTCCATCATGTGTTTATCATAGGGGAAAACAGCTACAAGAATCTGATGAAATAAGCTATGATATTCATTTAAATATTAGGTAGAAGACTGTACAGCTGCCTACAAACGGTGTAAGCAGAGACAGGAAACAAATGGTCGGTTTTCAAATGGTAAAAATTCCTAAGATCTCATGCAGCATTTGACGAGCTAGTTCGCTTTCCTAACAGAGACCATGACTTTGGTACAGTATGTTGAAACTCAAGAAGAAAAAAAAAAAGTTAAGAAGTTATGTAGTGTTAGAATAATTAATTCAATGGGAAGATGTTCAAGTTATATTTCTGAATGAAAAGGCTCAGCATTAAAAGCCAAGCACAGTACACTCTGTTTAAAGTACTTTTACATACGCTTGGCAATATTGGAAAAATACGTGCACATTTCGTGCGGGAGTAATCTCTGAGTGGTAGGATTAAACATAACTGTTTTATTGTTGATATTCTGCTTTGCTGTGGAGGTGTCTGTATTTTCTCCATTTTCTACAGTGTTTGTGCTGTTTTTACAAAAGAGAAAAGAGTAACAGAAGTTGAAGTTGCACGTACAACATTGTAGAAGGGTTTGCTAATCCATCCTCAGCAGAACTCAAAGCACAGAGGTTCTGTCTCAAGTCAATTGGCCCGTTTGTTTTTAATAGTAGCTGTCACAGTGGTTAGAAATAAACTGCTCAGTGGTGAAGGAACCTGCCTGATAAACCTGATGACCAGAGCCCCAGCCCCAGAACACATGGTACAACCCTAGAGTCCCAGCCCCAGAACATAATGATGCAGGCCTAGAGTCCCAGCACTTGAGAAGTAAAGGCAGAATACTGATTTCAAGGCCAGCTTAGGCTACATAATGAGTTCCAGGCCAGTCAGGGTCTGCAAAGTGAGACCCTGCCTCAAAAGTACACACACACACACACACACACACACACACACACACACACGTATATTTTATACATAAATGCATATATCTATAAATATATGTTCTAATCACAATGATTAATTCAAACAAAAATCTTTTAGCAAATTCTCAAGTCAAAAATCTATTGTTTAAAAATTTATATTTTCAGAGATTTCATTTAAAATTTATAATTTCATATCATCTCAGATCCCCCGAGAGTTCAAAATTACCAATTACCCATGGCAAACACACAACAGAAGCACACTGACACCCGCAGAAACCACTTCCTGTGAGCTAGGATTCAGGGTCTGCTTCCATCTCAGCTGCCATCCAAGACACTTGGCTTCTTTGGCCCTTTCTCTCAGACATGAAAGCAAACCCGTAAGAAGAGAGGCTGTACCCCCAGAAGTAGAGAGGGGAGGGAGAGGGGTCAAAAGCATGGAAGCCAAGTTGACTTTCAAGGCATAGATAGGCAAACAGAACTTCTGGAAGGCCTCCACTTTTTGGAGATGGACAGAAGACAAAGGGGGATTTAAGCAATCAGAGGATTTACAAAAGTCTCCCCTTTCATCATCAAGCAGTATGTGTGTGAGAGAGAGAGAGAGAGAGAAAGAGAGAGACAGAGACAGAGACAGAGAGAGAAACAAAGAGAGAGACAGAGACAGAGAGAGAAGCAAAGAGAGAGAGAGAAAATGTGAGTGTGTGAAAAGTGTGTGGGTATGTGAGTGTGGGTGTGAATGTATATGCATGGGAGTGAGAGTGAGTGTCTATGGGTGTGCAAATGTGTTAGTGTCTGAGTGTTGGTCAGAGTAGAGTATGTGTCTGAATGTGAGTGTGTGTATGAGAATGTGTATGTATGTTAATGTGTCTGAGTATATGTGAGTGTGAGTCTTATGTGAATGAGTAGCAGTGCAAGTGTGTGTTTGAGTGTGTATGTCTGTGTGTAAGGGAAAATGTATATGTGAATGTGTTTGTGTGTGTGAATTTCTACATGTAAGTGTGAGTGTGGGCATGAATCTTAGTGTGTGTGAATGAGTGTGTATAAGTGTCTGAGAGTTTGTGTGGGAGGGTATGGGTATGAGTGTGAGTGTGAGACTGTGTGTCTGTCCATGTATAATGTTTAAATGTATAGTTGTATGGTGTGTTTGTGTTGTGTGTAGATGAGTGTATGGAGTAATTATGTGTATGTGTGTTTTTGTGTGTTGGTAAGTGTGGTGGTATTCTAATTGTACTGAAATGTGATTTTGATTGTATGTTAATAAATAAAGTTGTCCAGGGGTCAGAGCTATTAGAGCCATAGCAAGAGTGTGGCGGTGGTGGCACATGCCTTTAATCCCATAGATCTCTGTGTGTTCAGGGATATAGCCAGCATTGGAGACATATGCCTTTAAGACCTAGGGGGCTGTACATTCAGACAGTGACGAGGCCGTCACATGTTTGGGTTTACAACCAATGAGAAGGCAGAACAATAATACTATAAAAAAGGCGTACAGACAGGAAGTAGCCCTCTTTCGGGAAGCTGGGACACTGCAGGAGGAAGGGTGAGATTTTAGCTCTGAGCTCTGACCTCTCGGCTTTCTCTTTTACATTGTTTCTGTGTTTCTTATTTAATAAGACGGTTGGTTACATCTACAGGTGAGTGTCTCAGTGTATGAGTATATGTGCTTGAGTGTGTCTTAGTGTGTGAGAGTGTCTAAGTATGCCTGAGTGTGTTTGAGTGTATTTAAGTGTATATGGATAAGTGGAGGGGAGACTGTTAATATATGTGTATGAGAGTATGTTTGAGCATTTGTGTGTATCTAAATACGAGAATGTGAGTGTTGTTTGTATGGGTTTAAGAACATGTGTAAGTGTGTATGTATCTAAGTGTGCATGGGAATGTGTATGAGTGTGTGGTGATATGAGTGTATATGTGTGCTTGAATGTGTGTGTGAATATATATGAGTGTGTATGTTTGGGTTTGTATGTATGATATGTGAGTGTTAGTGTATCGAGGGGTGTCAGGGTATGTGAATTGTGGTGTGTGTGTGTGTGTGTGTGTGTGTGTTCTATGGCAGGCTGCACCACACTGAAGTGTTAAACATCCTGAAAAAAATCCTGCCACAAGCACCAATTTCAGACTTGATTTCTAATAACCGAGATCCAGTATGAAAACAGATTTTTTTTCTGCTCTGAATTAACTCAGAATGTGTCACCCTGATGAGTCAGATGGCAAAATTCACTTCTAGATTACTGTGATTTAGATTTCTTTCATGTGCAAAATAATGACCTTAACTAGATATTCTCCAGTGTCTTAAAAAAAAGAAAGGAAGGAAGGAAGGAAGAAAGGAAGGGAGAAGGGAGGGAAGGAGGGAGGGGGGCTGAAGAGATGGCTCAGAGGTCCTGAGTTCAGTTCCCAGCACCCACATGGTGGCTCACAACCATCTGTAATGGGATCTGGTGCCCTCTTCTGGCCTGCAGGCATACATGCAGACAGAACACTGTATACATAATAAATAAATAAATAAAGAGAGAGAGAGAGAGAGAGAGAGAGAGAGAGAGAGAGAGAGAGAGATCAAGCAATCAAAACCCAAGGAAGTAATGCAAGATTTCCAGCTCCAGCCCTCACTCCTGACCCATTCCCAGGCACAGAAGAACTCCAAACATGGTGGACATGGTGGGCATGGTGGGCATGGTGGTACAGCCTGTAATCAAGAGGCAGGGCCAGAAGATCAAGTTCCAGGCCAGCATGAGCTGCTTAGCAAGGCTGTGTCTCAGACGGACAAACAGACGGATGGAAGAATGGACGGATGAGTAGACAGACAAACAGATAAATAAATAAAATGGAGGTTGGAGTAGAACGCTTGTCTAGCAAGCTCAAGGCCCTGCGTTCATTCCTCACCTCCTGCAGAAGAAAAAAAGAAAATCCAGACACGCATCACTTAACCACCTCTCCCGGACTCTGTCCTGGCTGACAGAGAAAGCACAAGTTTGGAGACAGATGAGGTGTGCAGGGCACGGCTTTTAAGTATGAGCATGAGCACAGAGGAGATGAGATTGGAGTTGGTCCTCGTACATTTCAGACCCGCCTCACTGTCCCCAGCATCAACGTCGTCACGGGAGTCAGAAAGCGCTGTTCACACAGCTCCATTCTGCCCAGCATATCGACGACCCCCCAAACGGCTTCCTCTTATGAAAAACGGCAGAGTCCCCTGAACCACAACCGTTGATAGGAAGCCACAGAGGACAGCTGAGGAGTCAGCTTTCATTTTCATCCCGGTGACCCCTTGCTTGTCACCATTACGACGACATCAATTTCCTGTCTGCTCCCCTCTGCCCTCTGAGTAGGGGGAACCGATTCCCTGGAGGAGACTAGAGGAAAACAACATGGGGAAGGCACCTGAAGCAGAAACAAAAATGGATGACCAGAGGCTCGTATTTCGTCACCCCTACCCCCGGGGACAGTCACCTCCACTGAGAAACTGGAGAACTGTGACACCAGACAAGGCGGGTCTACCACAGACTGGGCATGACTCAGCTCTCAGAGATAAAGACTCGTTGAAGAATGTACAACAAAAATCAGGAAAGAAGGAGAATAATTGATATTTTAGGAGAAACTTAGGTCAATTTCACTAAACCACTCATTTCAGTAATTGTATTGTGGCCAACATTTAATCACTGCTTAGTAAATAAATGCCAGGCCCCGAACTAAGCGCTAGCTGCTGCTCACCATACCTAATTCTCACAAGCATCCTTGGAGGGATAGGGGGTGGCTGTATCCTTCCGACAGTTGAAGACACCTCAATACATGACGGGCTCCAGTGGCCGGGAAGCCCCAGAGTCTACTGCTCACCTGGAGTCTCCCAGTCTAGCCTCTTGCCTCAGAAAGACGATTCCAGTTGTCTATGGCTTCTTGAAATCTGTCCTAAAACTGTGATTCAAGGCTTTCACTCAATCCATCTCACGCCGCTGCCATTCTTGCTCACGATCTTGCCACCAGTTTAAGTCAGGTAATTCATCTAGGACCTGATTGGGGTGGGTGTCCAAGTAGGCACACCCATACAACTTCCAGGGAATTCTGGCTATCCTCTGGAAGCTCAGGGCAGGCTGTGAACCAGACATGCATGTGACCTGGGCCACTCACATCATGACATCTGGGTTCCAAGAAGGAGAGTTCTGAGAAGACAAAGGCCCTGAGAACAAGCATCCCAGGAGACCCAGGCAGATGTGGCAAGGCTTCTTAGACTCAGTCTAACGATCACAACCCACCAAATTCCACCTGGGCAACAGTGTGCACAGAGGTATAGCCCGACTCAAGAGGAAGGGGATATACAGGATCTGATGTCCAGGAGTTGGGGGATTCCTCTTTAGAAACTAATGGCACAATCATTTCTATGCAGTATAAACAGTTATGCACCACTCTAGGAAGAAGCAGGGGGGAAGGGGAGAGAGCTACAGAGAGTAGGGGGAGTGGGGAAGAGTAGCAAACTGCCTTAGGAAGCAGATCTAAAAACAGCAGCAAGAAAAGCAAACCCAGGCCCTAAACACATGTTTAAACCTTGTTCTGGCTTTTCAACGTGAGTCCTGAACACGTCTGTACCTCTGCACCTCTGCGTCGTTCTCAAATCCTGCCCTGAAAACAGGTCCTCTGGAGTCCTCGAAGGTCTGTTGCAGGGGACTTCTTTTTCACTTGCCTCACCGAGGCATGATTGGAAAGGTGGGGGGGGGGCCCCCTTTGGACCCCAACTGGCCGAAATTCGAACTCAGAATCTAACAGTACTCAGAGACCCATGACAACTTTTTAAAAATCTTTTTCCGCTTTTTAAAATTATTTTTAAGTTAGTATACCAATGTCATTGTGACAGTCTCGTCAGTATTTATTGTTAGACAGTGTGTCCCAGTGAGCCAGGACTCAACTTCTGTAACATTCTATTTCCTCATCTGAATTACATAATTAGAAATAGCTGCATCTAAAATGCAGTGTGCACGCAGTGTGCCTGCATCTGTCCATGTCACTGACATACAAACACAATGTATTTAATTCAAGCCATATCCTCTATAACATTCCCATAGCTAATAGGAAAAAACTTAAGTCCCCTTCATTTAAAAAAAAATTCTCTCTCTCTCTCTCTCTCTCTCTCTCTCTCTCTCTCTCTCTCTCTCTCTCTCTCTCTCTCTCTGTGTGTGTGTGTGTGTGTGTGTGTGTGTGTGTGTGTGCGTAGACATGTGTAAGTATGTGCAAATACCCATGGAGGCCAGAGGAGGGCATCAGATAACCTGAAGCTGGAGTTACAGGTGACTATGAACCACTCAGCTTGCATGCTGGGGACCGAACTCTGGTTCTCTGCAAGAGCACCAAGCACCCTTAACTGCTGAGCCATCTCTCCACCCCTCTTCAAAGGAGCAACCCAAGAATAAGCAAAATTACTTGCTAAGAATGTCAGGGGAGCTAGGTGGTGGTGGCACACACCAACACTCATGAGGCAGAGGCAGGTGGATCTCTGAGGGTTCAAGGCCAACCTGGTCTACAGAGTGAGTTCCAGGACAGCCAGGAGGACTGTCTCAAAAAAAAAAAAAAAAAAAAAAAAGACCAAGAATGTCAGGAGGTCCCTAATCGCAAAGCTCTAGAACATGAATATGAGTTGAAACCACTAGAGGAAAACACAAGCAAAACCCTCCCATACACTGTTATAGGCAATGGAATAGTTCTTCTGAGACCCAGAACACACGGGCAATAAAAGACCCAGACAAGGAGTGGTATCACAAACTCAGAAGTGTCTACACAGTGATGGAAAAATAGGAGTGAAAGCCACCGTGTAGATTGGGAGAAAATAATTTAATTTAAAATTTAAGGCTATAGTCCCTCATTACCCCACCCCAATCCCCCAGCAGAGTTTACTCTGTTCTCAGCTCTTTGCCCAGGAGGTGCGTTGTCCAGGAAAATGGTCTCTAACAATTCTGTGCTTTGGAAGGCAAACCATGTAGGGCAAGGCAGGCAGGAGGGGTGTGCTATCACACAAAGGAATTTTTCCTGGTGCGGACTTTTCTCAGCGTCATACACAGTCATTGCTACTGGACGGGTGGGTGGGTGGTCACATTTAACCCTGCTATCTTTCTTGCTCTCCTCCGTGACAGTCTTAAAGATGGCCTCTCGCTTCCACTTGATGACGCCCCTAGCCTTTCTGCCCTCCAGCAGACACCAGTTCTCCTTCCCCTGCAGCGGTTCTTCCTAGGAGTCTGATCTCTTCACTCACTGGTCTTTCCTCTTTGACCTGCGGCGTGATAGTAAAAAGGAGAGATCGACAGCCAAGGGAGACAGTCCTGAGCTCTCTGGCTGTGAAGAGGGAGCGTAGAGCTCTCCTTCACCATGCCAGAAAAGGTGCAGTAGAACCTGTTCTGAAACGGGAATTAAGAATCCTGGCTGATGGGCTGGAGAGATGGCTCAGCCGTTAAAGGCTAGGCTCACAACCAAAAATCCTGGCTGAGACAACCCCGACCTAAATGCCTCTCATTCTGAGGGGAGCCCTAATAAAGGACTGTAGTAGAGGCTTTTCTCTGACCCACTTCATTCTGCAATTGCTTCCCAAATTATGGCTCAGAGGTTTATATTAACTATAAATGCTTGGCCGATGGCTCAGGCTTATTACTAGCTAGCTCTTACCTTTAAATTAACCTGTATTTCTCATCTATGCTTTGCCACCTGGTTCTTGGCTTGTTACTTCATTTTCTATATGTCTGGCTTCCTCGGTGGTTGGCTGGAGTCTGCCCCAACTCCACCCTTCTTCATCTCTGTCTTCATTTTGATTGTACCACCTAACCGTATTCTGCCTCACCATTGACCAAACAGCTTTATTATCAACCAATGAAAGCAACGCATATTCATAGCATACAGGACATCCCACAGCAAAGGATCCTCTCTAAGGGCTTCCCAAAGACTAAGAGAACCATCTCCACTATCACCACCCTATGCCTGCCTCTCCCCAACTGCCACTCATCTGTTTTTCTTTAAAATCAAAGAAAGATGGAGAAGAAATAGAAAGTTGGAGTTGAAAGCACTCAACCTTGTGTGTCCTTTTGAGAGACAAAGGGGTGTGATCCTTCACTCTTCAGGAAGGCAAGAGGAGGCAAGCTTGCAGAATACTGTGAGGTGCAAGGAGAAAGGGGAGACCCGGCATCTTCGTCTTGGATAGAAACATACACCCTGAAGTCCCAAACTGAGACTTCTCCCCAAGTGGTGGTAAGATGCCCCCTAAGACAGTTTGGACTGACATCATAGAATTAGGAACATCCATGAACACTACTGGTGCCTATGGCTCTCCTGGGGATTTACAAAGGCAAAATCCTTGGCGAGAATTCCTAGGGGGAAGATGGATAAATGCACTCATTTAACGGGCATTTGCGTTTCTACCATCCCCACTCTTGACTTGGTAGTTCCACACAAGTCCCTTCTCTAAAGTGTCCTGCAGCCCTCTGGGATCCAGAGGAGAACGAATGTTTGCCCTGGCTTCTCACTATATGATCTTCACAAATTATCCGGCACAACAATGTAGAGAACCGGATGAAACGAGACCCAACAGAAGAACAACCAGGTTTCCTTCTCACTCCTAACCCAGGCCCAGAAATGCATAACCTTATGTCTCTAGTCCTTCTTTCTGATTCTGCACAGGAAGTTTCCAGTATTTCTCAACCAGGGTAAAACGGCATTCCAGGAGGAATCTGGGACAGTGGGATGGTGTTTGGAAAACACGGACGAGAGCGATAAGGACTTGTTTGGAGAGAAGATAGAGGAATGCTGTTCTAAAATATGCACACAAATGCAGTCCTAAAACATGAACAACAGTTCCACCCTAAGAGCTGTTCACCTGGGCAGGAGGAGGTGGACTTCAGGCTGCTTCGCCCTCCACCCCACCCCTAGCTCCAGTCCTTGTGGTTCATGGCCCTCTGTCTCATGGTGCTGTATCGGCAGAGGGAAGAGTGAAGGGCAGTGTCCATATTCCAGCCGCCGCTCGCCCAGGCCTCCTTCTGACTTGCCTCCAAAGAGGGAAGTCAGAATTAGCCCGGGCCTTAGATTCATACCATCAGCTCAAATGGGCTGAAATTTTTGTAACTGAGAGCGCGCAGAAAATTTTAGGATCTGCCAAAGATGTTAAAGAGCGGGAAGGGGAATTAAACTGAACACTATAGAAATCAGCAATTGGAAAAAATACCAGCATTTCATATTTGTACCCGTCTCTGATGGAACTCCTCCACTGACTCCATAAAATAGAGCGGGGTCACGGTTTTCAAACACGCCAAGGAAGGAAGGTCACAGAGACCATTTCTGCCTCCCTTGCTGACCACCACAGATAAGCAACTTTTGCTCGTTCAGCTTGGAGACTTACATCCTGTTTCCGCCCAGGGCTGGGGTGGAGCTGGAGTGCCTGCCCGTAGGACTCCTGTGATTGGATGTGGAGCTCACCAGAAGCCTAGTGGGGGACAGACCTCGGTGGGCACAGATGCATCCCTGTCCAAGAGGAACAATGGACAAGAAATAAAGGAGAGGTGGATTTTCCTCTCCCTCACTACAGGTGCTTGATACCAGAACCCATTGCTAATGACCCAGGAGGAGGAAATTCCCATAACAGCAAGCCAGGAGGACAGGAGCCACCTGGGAGGCACCCGGCCTGGTCAGATAGGAATTGGCTCTGAGCTTCCTTCCATCCCTCCAGCAAGGCTTACTTGCTCACACCAACTGAATCACTCAAAGCCCACTTTTCCTTAGTATTTTTTCCTCTCTCCCTTTTCCTAATCCTTTTGAGATCCCTTAGACAAATTTAAAATACCCTCTTAATTTAAAAGGTCAATTGATACAGGCTTTTAAAGAATATTATTGGCCATGTGGGGTTTTTTTTCAGATATGTTCATCTCCTGACTCAGCCATTCTGCAGAGCGTGGAAGTTTACAGCATTTTGTTCTTCAAAACTGCTCAAACAGAAGCAATCACGGCATACGTGAGTGGATGAGAGGATGAGCTACGCTATAAGAAGGAACTATGATGTCATGGTGGGCACATCAGTGCATACTCAGTGGAAGTTGACAATGGGAAAGGGCTGCATATGCCACCTGCCTCCAGCAACCTGACATCTGGAAAGGGGGTAACTATGGAAACAGTGCAGGGATAACTGGTTGCTAGGAACTAGAGAGAGAAGAGGATTACGTGGAGAACAGGGGATTTTAGGGCAATGGAAATGATTTATGTCATAGTACAACGGGGTCTGAGCATCGTTACAGGTTTCTCTAAATCCTCAGCATGGGTGGCGTCCAAGAGTGAACCCCAATGCAGACTGTGGGGTTTGGGTGGTTATGATGTGGCAATGCAGGTTCATTCATTTAACACTCTGGTGTGGGCATTGAAAATGGAGACAGCTATGAATGTGACGAGGCAGGGGCTATTTGGGAACTCTCTGAAGGTTCCTCTCAATCTTGTTATGAACATGAAACTGCTTTTGTGTTTAAAAATCCCTACAGAAAAATAGCAAATGACAGAGATTTACAGATGACCACTTGGCGGTCTTTATCAAAATTTTATGGGCCACCAAGATGACTCACTGTGTTAGAGCGCTGGCCGCCAAGCCTGGTGACCTGAGGTCAATCCCCATAACTTATGAAACAAAAGAAGAGAACTGATTCCTACAGGTTGTTCTCTGATGTACACACACACAGACCACAGCACACATGCGCCATACACACACACACAAAATAAATCGATGCAAAACAAATTGCTTTTTAAAACTTTTGATGTAGTGACTCTCTGACCTATTAACTATTCTAATTATTATTCATCCATAGCTGTATTTGGAGCCTAAAGCTGTGAGATTGTACCAGAGACAGAGTGGGTGCTCAATAAAAACGGTCACTTTCATCAAGTAACAAACATGCCATTTTAAAAGTGAATTAGTATATAAATTACTCAGTCTGGGCTTACGGAAAGCACAGATTTTCTCTGCTCTTAAGCTTGCATAACCCTTCCAGTCCACAGCACCGTTGCTGGAGACAGGGAATCAGCACCGTCTAGACAAGATGCCTTCATGCTCTGCTCCATCCAACCTTTCCTTGTCTTGCATATTTTGCAGGGCCCCCCTTCCAGTTCCTTCCTCATTCTATGTATAACATAAATCTTTGTGTCTATATGTAATGGTGAAAGATCGCCTTTTATGCTTTTTCCTTTATATAAGTGATATTGGGTACAACTCCAAGCATTTAGTTTCCTGTTCTTTGGGGTATGTTTTTAAGATCAATCTCTGTAAAAATGGTGAATACAACTAACTTATTCTGTTATGACTGCTGTGCAGTTTCCTATATGCCATCACCGCCGTGGTTCACTTAGCCAACCTCATCGTAGTGGACAAGTCCCTTGAAACTCTGCTACAGCAAATGATGTCAGGAAACATCAAGTTCCTTTGTGTGGTCTCTTATAGGCATGGGTAAGAGTGTAAGAGCCTCTGAGGCATATGACTGGGGCATGGATTGGGGGTCTAAAGGAATATGCATTCTATGCATTATTCTCTACTTCTCTGAGAAATTACGGATTGTTCATGAGAATGGGTACACCAGCTCACACACCTGCCAGCAACACGTAAGAGCTTTGCATTCTTTGTGAGATAAACTCTAAATAGAACAAGCCACAGTGGATCTACCACCTCTTAAGGTCTCCCCCTGCAGTTTTATTAACTCAAACTAAGGGTACAGAATCCATTCATCTGATATGTGGATTATCTGACTAACACTTGTAATTATCCAACCCTGAAATTTTATTTTTAGTTTTATAGCTATAAACTGATATCTTTGTGGTTTATTTAGAAGTTCAGATGTCAACAAGGTTCATTGTCTTTTGTGTGTGAGCTTTTTCTTTCCACTGTATTTTTTGAACTTTTTATCTTTGCTTTTGAGGATTTCTTTGAGGAAAAATAAGGCTTTTATGTCACAATTGATTTATGAGATGATCTTGAGGAGTGCCGGAGTGCCTGAGAGCGTCCATGAATTCACAATGATGGATGAACCGGATTTGGCCATTTATCTTCCATCTGGATCTTTCATCTAATGCCCATATCTCTTGGACAATATCTTTGTCCTGCATTAATCCAGTCCTTGCTTTGAAAACATCTAATTTGGGGCCTGCAGGATGGCTGGGTGGATAAAGGTGTTCATGGGGGCTGGAGAGATGGCTCAGAGGTTAAGAGCATTGACTGCTCTTCCAGAGGCCCTGAGTTCAATTCCAACAACCACATGATGGCTCACAACCATCTATAATGAGATCTGATGCCCTTTTCTGGCATGACATGCAGACCGAACACTGTATACATAATAAATGAATAAATAAAATAAATCTTAAAAAAAAAAAAAAAGGTGCTCATGGTACAAGCCTGGTAGCCTATGTTCAAACCTCAGAACCCGTGTAAAAGGGGAAGGACAGAACCAACTCCAGCAAGTTATCCACATTTACACTGTGGCATGCATGCACGTGGACACACACACACACACACACACACACACACACACACACAGAGAGAGAGAGAGAGAGAGAGAGAGAGAGAGAGAGAGAGAGAGAGAGAGAGAGAGAGAGAGAGAGAGAGAGAGTAAATAAATTAAAACTTTAAAGCATCCACTTTCAACTCCATACTCCGGTCTCAGGATGTAGCAAAATTAAACTGTAACCGGGCTGGACACTTCACCCTGCCGGCTAGTTCTCCTAGTGTCATCAGTGCTCTGAGGCTGCTGTTGAAGAAACACAACCAAGAGTCTTACGAAGATGTAAATCCTGTGTGCAGCACAGCTGACCGGCCAGGCAAGGGGTGCTCAGTAGTGCAAGAGTGGAAGTCTGTCCCCGGGGTAACCAAACTCCGACTAGAACTGAAGCAGGTTTCACTGACGGAATCCTCATCCGGTACCCTTCACCTGGTCTAAAATCAATGGCTGGGGATGGTAGAGGCCTTGGTAGGGCCTGTAACACATCTTATAAGTAATGTGATGTTGTTAAATGGGCATGATCAAATTGCCTTCTACAAAACTACATCTATACCCATAGATAATGTGCTTGTTCATTTGTTTTCTGCCTTGGTCGAAGAAGTTTGTTTTTTCAGTCATCAGCAGTAACTGCAGAGGCCCCTAACTGGTCAGTGAGATAAAAATGAGTGACACCGGGCAGTGGTGGCGCACGCCTTTGATCCCAGCACTTGGGAGGCAGAGCCAGGTGCATCTCTGTGAGTTCGAGGCCAGCCTGGTCTACAGAGTGAGATCCAGGAAAGGCTCAAAGCTACACAGAGAAACCCTGGCTCGGGGGGGGGGGGGGGGGGGGGGGTGGGGGGGGGGTGGCGGGGGGGGGGTGGAATGAGTGACAATTAAATACTGAACCATAAACTGGACATCGATTCCCATCCCCCCCTCCAAAGGCTCAGAGGACATGGCAAAAGACAGGGAAGGGAGAAATAAGAACCAGGGGATTGAGGTGGAAGAGCAGCTGCTGGGAATGGCACAGCCAGCGCCCTTGAACTCACAGCATCTGTGATTGCCTGCACAAGATCAGGCCACCAAGCGCCTGTCATGCAGGAGGGAGGAGCCCGAGAGGATGCACCTCTTCCTTAGGATTTCTATGCGGTTCATGGATGCTCAGGGTGGGAGGGACATTGTCTTCACTTGGTGTGGACACTAGTAAGACACCCATGCTCCTGTAAGCAACCTCAGTGCAACTCATCGAGTCATCAAGGAAAAAAGAAAGAGAGAAAGTATTGAGGAGGTGAGCTGGGGAGGGAAAGGTAATCAGTGAGGGTGTGAGGGGGGTAAGAGAGGATAAGGAGAAGTACGTATAATACATCATACAAAAACGAAAATGTCACAGTGCAGCCTATTAGGTATAATTAATACATTTTAATTTAAATGATCAGTTTCTTTTGAGGGGGGTTTAAGACAGGGTTTCTCTGTGTAGTTTTGGTGCCTGTCCTGGATCTCGATCTGTAGACCAGGCTGGCCTCGAACTCACAAAGATCTGCCTGGCTCTGTCTCCCAAGTGCTGGGATTAAAGGTGTGCGCTGCCGCCACCGCCACCTGGCTTCCATTTCTTATTTTAAGAGAATCCCATTTCACTGGGCGGTGGTGGCGCACGCCTTTAATTCCAGCACTTGGGAGGCAGAGGCAGGTGGATCTCTGTGAGTTCAAGGCCAGCCCGGGTTACCAAGTGAGTCCCAGGAAAGGCGCAAAGCTACACAGAGAAACCCTGTCTCGAAAAACCAAAAAAAAAAAAAAAAAAAAAAAAGAGAATCCCATTTCATCTCCTACCTCACAGATGTTATATCAGCATCTTACATCAGCATCACATACTTAGTCTCAGCATGACAACTGGCACACAGTAGGTCAGGGGAACTAGGTGTCTCTCTGCTTCCCGTTCTTTCTGGTTCTGTTGTCATGGGCTGTGAATCCTCCTTTCCTCATTAAATATCTGAAAACAGCTACTGTGTCGCTGACAGTGTTCCCTTCCTCTGGCTTGGTAGCTCCAGTCCACATGCCCCTGACAGCACATATTCTAACCCCTTCAAGTTTCAGTTGATTCTTTGAGCAAACACTTCACTTGAAAGTCTTATCATGTCCCATAAATACAACTGCGGCCTCCAGACAAACTCCAAACGAAGGACCATGGGTCTGTTGCCTTCTATGGTTGCCCACAACTCTGGATATCAAGTAAGGAAGCCTCTCCCATTTAACAGCAGTCACCTGCCAGTTCATTGAATTGGTAGCCAGCTAAATCCCCAGGGCCTTTTCCACATGAATGGTTGCTTAAACCTGTGGAATTAGCAGGGGAGACCACTTCACAGTTCAGGGTATAAAATGAGATAAAGGGCTCTGGTTCAAGCTGCCCATCAAATGTGTTTTTGAAACTTAAGTGACCTCACTTAAAGCTTATTCTCCCTTCTTCGCCCCATTCTGCGGCCATCTGAGCCACCTGACTTCACAACTGCTTAGATCTGGGTTCAAATCCTTTAAATGTTTTGAAAACACTAGCATCTACTTTATAATAATCTGGGGGAAGTGCAACATAGATTGGACAAGATGCAGTGTGAGGCGATGCCTGGCACATAAGAATGCTCTTCTTCCTTACTCCCCCTTCCAAGTCTTCACACGACAAAGTAAGGGTGACTGATAGAGCTCTGTGGGGAATTCCCAGACTTTCAATGCTTCCACAACTGCGATCAAAGGCAGGGTGCAAAGCCTGATCATGGTGACTCACCCATCTCAGTGGTTGATGTTGGCATGGTGCATCCATGACAGGCACCAGTAAGAATGTCAGAAATATACAAGTGCACTGTGTGCATGCCTAGTGCCCTTGGAGTTCAGAAAAGGGTGTCAGCACCCCAGAGCTAGACTTACAGATGGTTGTAAAGCACCATGTGGATGCCGGGACTTGAACTCAGGTCCTCTGCAAGAGAAACAAGTGTGCTTAACTGTTGAGCCATCTCTCCAGCCCCTACAATATCTTCATTATCAACATGTGCCCCCATTGTTTCCATATCTTGGGTATTGTGAATAAATACAGAACACAGGCGTTCCTTCAAGCTCTTGACTTCCCCTCCTGATCTATACGCAGACGTGAGATTTCTGTGTCACAAAGTCGTTCTATTTTGAAGTTTGTGGGGAGAGCGGATACTGTTTTCCACAACGGTTTTAACAATTCCCATTCCCACCCAAAGCTCCCAAGCTTTCTTCTTTTCTGCATCCTCATCAACCCCTTCATCTTTTCTTCACAGCTGTTCCAACAGGGAGGGGGTGGGAGGGCGCAGGGTAGCCCTCTCTGTTTCCACGCGCATGTCTCTAATGATTAGTGATGTTGGATACCTTTTCATAACAAACATTGGACGTTTGTATGTCTTCTTTAGAGAATTTGTTTTGTTTTGTTTTTTGTTTTTCCAGACAGGGTTTCTCTGTGTAACAGTCTTGGCTGTCCTGGAACTCACTCTGTAGACCAGGCTGGCCTCGAACTCACTGAGATCCACCTGCCTCTGCTTCCCAAGTGTTGGGATTAAAGGCGTGTGCCACCACCACCGACCTTTAGAGAAATTTTTATTTGAGCCTTTTGCCCAGGTTCTAACTGGGTTGTTTTGTGGGTTTCTTGTTGTTGTTTGTTGTGGTTTTCTTTTTCTTTTTTTTGGTTTTGTTTTGCTTTGCTACTGAGTTGCTTTTATAGTTTGAATTCTAACCCCTTATCAGATGCATGGTTGGCAAATATTTTCTTTGAGTCTGTAAGTGTTCTCTTCTTCTCTGTGTTGTGGTTTGCAGTGCAAAAGCTTTTGAGTTTGACGTAATTTCATTCATTTCTTTTGCTTTGGTTGTCTGTGCTTTGGGGGTTATTAAAACACATATAACAGACACAGACATATACACACACACACACACACACACACACACACACACACACACACACACTTCCTACACCAATGCCATGTCGGTTTTCCCTATGCTTTCTTCCAGTTTTACACTTTCAGAAGTTACATTAGAATCTTGTAGGTTGTTTTTTTATATGCAGCATTAGTTACAGATCTAAATTTATTCTTCTGCCCATGGAGACTCAGTTTTCCCAATACTGTTTATTAAAGAGATTGTCCTTTCTCCAACAAGAAGCCTTGATATACTAGTTGAAGACTGGCTTATTCCTAGGCTCTCTATTCTGTTCAGCTGTAAGGATCTCCACAGGTTCTGCTCACTATAGCTCTGTGCCATGTTTTAAGATTAGGAATGCCACCAGCTCTGTCCTTTCTCAGTGTTGTCTTGGCTGTTTGGAGCCTTTCATAGTTTCCTAAGAATTTAAGATTTCTTTTATAAATCTTTGAAAAATATTACCAGTTTTTTATAGAAATCGTATTGAATCTCTAGATGACCTTAGGTAGCATGGGCATTTGAACAATATTAATTGAGGGGTATTTTCTGCTCTTTGAGAGAATGGGCACGTTTCCCAGCATCCACGTGATGGTTCACAGCTGCCTGTTCTCTCCAATTCCAGGGATTTAGATGCCCTCTTCTGGCCTCTGCCAGCACCAGGCACTCAGACTGCACGGTATGCATGCAAGCAAAACAC
Source organism: Peromyscus maniculatus bairdii (assembly GCF_049852395.1). Taxonomy (NCBI): domain Eukaryota; kingdom Metazoa; phylum Chordata; class Mammalia; order Rodentia; family Cricetidae; genus Peromyscus; species Peromyscus maniculatus. The sequence goes on from NC_134861.1 coordinate 71,379,536, forward strand.
ACATAAAGTAAAATAACAAAAAGATAAATGTATAATTTTTATTTAAAATGTTAATTCTTCTAATCTGTGGACATGGGTTATTTTTCCCATTACTTGTTGCTTCTTCGATTTCATCAACATCTTCTCTTTTTCAGCACACAGAGCTTTCAGCTTCTCAATACATTTCTTTCTAAATGTTTTTCTCTCTCCCTCCCTCCCCTTCCCCCTTCCCCCTATTCCCCTTCCCTCCCCCGTCCCCATGCTATTATAGATGGAATTGTTTCCTTCGTTTCCACTGGGGGCTGTTTATTGTTTGTGTCAGGGACACAATTGAAAGTTGCATATTGATTTTTGTATCTGAAATTTGCTGAGTTTGTTTAAATTCTAGTACTTTCTGGTTCTAATGTTAGGGTTTTCTACACCTAATATAAAACCTGCATAGATTTTTACTCCTTCCTTCTATTTATTTCTCTTCTAGTCCTCGTCATTGGCTTCTCTCCTCTAACTTCAGGCTCACTCTGTCCCCTCTGTCTAGATCTGTGGTAGAAAGTCGGTAGGTTCTCTGAGATCTTTGTAGAGAGATCATACCACACTTTCCTCTGTCTGGATCTGTGGTAGAAAGTTGGTAGGTTCTCTGAGTTCTCTGAGATCTTTGTAGAGAGATCACACACACTTTCCTCTGTGGTCTGTCTTTGCTGCACCTACCTCTCCATTATTTCCATTTCCACTTACTTTTCACTACTCTTCAGGTTTCTTCCTCACAAGTGTGTTTTTATTTTCCATATATGTATTAATGTCCTAAATTATTATTACCAATTTTTACATTTGTTATGCTTTAATTGGGAAAAATTCTGACATATTCAAATGGTCTTAAGTGCATTATAACTTGTCTTGTGGTCCATCATGATCTATCATTGAGGAGGCTCTGTGCACACAGAAGAATGCTTTGTGAGTACCATGAGGATTATACAAAACAGTTCACAGTAGTAACAGTCTATTCTAAGTTCATAGAACTTAACCTCATTGCAAATACAAGCTCAACACATTACTAATTCACACATGTTGCTAGAGATATCACAATTTATATCTTCTTCTATATCCATTAACAAATTAGCAACATTCAACAACACACATATGTTCTGAGAAATGTGCAATTGGGCAATTTCAATGTGCTGGGCTGTGAAATCATCACAGAGTGTACTTTCACAAGCTAAGATGGCTACAGTGTCTCCAGACAATACAATCTTCTGTAACCACTGTGGTAGATGCAGCTCACCATTGACTACAATGCCTATGAATACCATTATATAGCCTATGAAAATGATTTTTTCTCTTTTAACTTTTATATTAGACTGAAATTGATTAATGCACCACTGTTACTGTGCATGAGTGTTCAAAATTTCCCCATATATGCATCTTTACCAATCATTCTAGACTTTGGCTTATTTTTCGGTGATAACCAGTTTATGGGGTACATCCCACATAGCTGGAAAATCCAGCTACGCACTCTGCTCTTACTTAGAAAAGCATGCCAGTGAGGTCTAGACAATGGCTCAGGTGGTAAAAACATTTGCTGTACAAGCCAACCTGAGTTGGGTCCCTGGAACCCATACAATGGAGTACATTTACAATCCCAGCACTCCTACTGCAAGATGGTAGCTGGATAAGGAGAATTACAGGAAGCTCCTGGGTCTGCCAACCCGGAGTATGTGTACAGTGGCAAGAAACAAGGGATCTTGCCCCAACAATCTGGAAGGCTCGAAAGCAACATCTGAAAGTTTTCCTCTGACCTCCATGTGTCTAGTATAAGCGCGCGCGCATATGCACACACACACACACACCACACACACACATGCATACACACACAAGCATGCCTATGATCACTAACCATACGCAGGAAGAAATGGCACACATTTCACTGTGTCTGTGCCTCAGACCAAACCCTTATAGTTAAAGTATTCAGTGCTCACAATGAACCCTTTCTGGATCTATATTTGATCAAGAAGGTAAATAAGGCCCAGAGACAACATATAACTTGTCCCAGTTTAGGCAGCTGGTATGTGGTAAAACAGAGATTTGAACTCGTAACTACAAAGTCAAATTTTCTGTCTCACCAGACCTCCCAGGTTGTCAACAAGACCTCCAACACTTCCCGGAGTGTCCTGAGCTGGTTGGAGAATCTGGAGCCAAGGCTTTAATTCCTGATTTGACCACTGAGTAATTTAGGCCAATTTACCGTTTTAAGGGTTTTACTGACTCCACTCAAAATACAACTGTACTTAGCATAGTATCATAAGACCAAAAAGAATGAATTAATGTTTCTAAAGTTCTATGCAAAGACTAAATATACTTTCATTTCTTAAATATTCTTATATACAGATAAAATTATAGTTGCAAAGGCTTTTAATTAAGATTGGATTTCAGTGTTTCCATTTCCTAGCTAACCAAACTCAAGTGATGTTCTCCAACCAGCATAGATCATGTTTTCTTGGAGCCCAAAGAGTAAATGTCAATACTTGTGGCAGTTTCTGAGAATTTACAAGCACTAACCCCAAGTAAATAGGTCCTAGGAGAAAGCCAATGTAACCAGACTGATAAATATTCACCAACAATCCCCATGCAAAAAGCATGTGGGAATAGGAGTGTGTTGATTCAGAAGTAACCCAGTGCTGAGCTGGAACTGAGTCAGGGCTTTAATTTTAGGCTCGCCTGGCTGCCTGTGACATGCCTGTTCACTCTGGCTGGAGAAGCCAGGGTTAGGCAGAAAACATACATGTTCCTAGTGGGGCAGGAACGCATTCCACACAGGTCAGGTGTCTTCCTTGACAAATCATAAACTACTTGATGAATATGGGCATTATATTGTGTGTACTTCATTTTCCTAGAAATATTAAATATTCTGAGAAGCTACAATCCACCAAAAGGTTCTTCCACCAAATAATTACTGAATGTGTTGTTCTCAGTGCCAATGAGACAAACCTAAAACTCAAGGTTTACCAAGAAATGAGATAAGAATTACTCTTCAGCAAAGGTTGCCTACAGCATATGCCCACTCATTGCCACAGACTCTCTCTTCTGAGCCTTGGGGTGAGGGTTAATTACTGTGATGTGTCCATCTGGCTAGGCTACTGTACCCACATATTTACTCAAGCATGATTCTAGAATTCCCATGAAAGTGTTTTACAGATAAATTAACATTTAAATCAGTAGACTGGGTAAAGCATCCAGCCCTTTACACTGTAGTTAGGCCTCGCCAATCGGTTGAAGGTAGTAATAGGAAAAGACTGGCTTCCCTGGAAGAAGAGAGACTTCTGTCTGAAGAGCAAATTGCAACTAGTTCTCCAGCCTGCAGCCCACTCTCAAGATCTGGAGTTTGCCAGTTTCCACAACCATATGAACCAATTCCCTAAATATCTGCATCCCATTTTCTCTTGAAGGATAGGTGGATAGATGATAGATAGATAGATAGATAGATAGATAGATAGATAGATAGATAGATAGATAGATAGATAGATAGATGATTGATAGATGTATGATAGACATAGATAGATAGATAGATAGATAGATAGATAGATAGATAGATAGATAGATAGATAGATGATTAATAGATGGATGATAGAGATAGATGATAAATTGATAGATTGAAAGAAAGAAAGAAAGAAAGAAACAAACAAACAAACAAACAAACAAACAAACAAAGAAGATAGATCTCCTGTGAGTATTCTAAGGTCATCTTTAGCTCAACCTCATTATGACATTTTAAGATGGTACAAAAACAATACTGGTTCAGTAGAAACCACTCTTTGAATGTTGATCTTTTCCCAGGCTGGCAGAATATAGTGCCATGCTCTCTCATGGTGCCAGGCAAGGGCACTGAGTTCAGCTCCCACACAGCCCATGAGCATGGTGATAAATAGCTGGTACTCTACAGTGTGTTCTATACTGTCTCCAGGTAGTTTATGATGCAGATTAGGATAGCAAACGGCTTATGAGCTATGACTGCCACTGTGCAGTAAAGAGCACTTGTGAGGGGTGTGTGTGTGTGTGTGTGTGTGTGTGTGTAAACCCTGACTATCCACCCCTCAGAATCTGAAGAATATTTACAAGACATCACGTGAGCGACCTTCCTATGCTGGTCCCAGGTACTTCTCAAGTGTTTCAAATACAATAGATCCTAAGCCAGCCAAGAGGCCATGGCCCAAATTCTGGCTATGACACTGCTTGGCTGTGTGACCTCAGAAAGTTGCATCACCTTTCTTGGCCTCGATACCTTTATCCTTCAAGGAATAAGAGCATCTGTTAGATGAAATTGTCGTGAGGATAAAATAGTGACTACAGTGAAGCATCCAGAAGCATGTCTGACATAGACCAGGGCTCCGCTGGAATCTGCCATAATCTCCTCTCAGATGACACCTATTTCTGCCATCCCTTGTACCCCCATAGGAGCACCTCCAGCATGGATACCCAAACCTGACCTCATCGCCATCTCCTGCCTCCCTCACACCATCCCACACATCTCTATCTAAACTTGGTTTGCTCGCTTGATCTGTTTGCTTACCACTGATTCTGGGGTTGGCACTGAGGTTGGATACAAAAATAAACATACCAAGACCAAGTACTGCCCGTTCAGAGGACTGTGCCACCTTCAGCTCCTCTCCCTTAGATTATTGGTGATATCTAATCAGTTTCCAAACACCCCCCACCCTGTGCTATCCTTCACAGTGGCACTCGTTCCCCACACTCAGGCAGCTGCTTCTCTTAGCCCCTAGAATAAAGTTCATGACTCTCCATTCTTCAATGTCACCTCCCATATTAAGTTCACAGAGGTCTTTCTGAGCACCCCCTCCCTCAGAAGCTTGCGCCCCTCAGTACTTCGGGACTCTCATCTCTCACTCCCATCACCTGCTCAGAGGATCCCATGACCTTCTTTGTCCAAGGCACTCACCTTCTCCCTATAGTCCTTCTCTTCACAATTGGACACTCAGCTGTCCATGTCTGGACTTCAGGTACTCGTCACAAGCCAGATGGGACCCTGGCCAGTCTGGAGGTAACTGGAGGGTCTGCCAGGATTCTGCTGACAAGAGGGTTTGAGAAGCCCCACGAGAGATGAACTCATCCTGAGAGAAGCAAGAGCCAAGTCACACAAGTGTGTTCCAAGGACAATCTGGAAGGGATAATCTCAAGTATAGCATGGTGTCTGCCACTCAAATTGTCCTTGGCCAAGTTCACAGAGATGCATACCCAAACCGTGTGTCATCCATCCACGAGCATTCCCTGAACAGTTCTCGGGTGCCTTCATGGGTCAGGCTCGGTACTGAGCTCTGGGGTATGAGAATCAGCAAGATGCATTCATGCCGTAGCCTTAAGACTGGGAACTACAGTCTCAATGTGGTTCTTGTCTCCTTTGTTTACTATTTTATAATTTTTTTCTCATGTTTAAGTTTATAATTTGCAAATTTAAACATCCTTGTAAGAGAGGGTAAGCCCAGGAAAGCTTAGTCTTGGGGTCCTCATGTGAGAGTGAATAGAACTAGAGATGAGGGCTTTTCTGAAGTCTTCATAAAGATGCTAATATCAGTTAAGATATGAAACGGCTCACCTGTGTCAGGAGAGAGCTGGCCTAGCAGGATCCTAGAAGACGGATCATTGTCCACAGTGTCAGGGGAGCAGCAGGAACAGGGGCAGCAGGCGCCAGGGGGACTTGTGAGTGCCACTGTGACCGTGTGTGAAGGCTGCTCTGTGTGTGCTGGGACCCTATATCTGTCTCAAGAGACCGTCCTAGGGAAATCTGCAATATTTTGTTTCTCATCCACAAATTTGCTGGCTCTTCTGAGGGTACGCGCAGTATCTTAAAGTTTAGGTAACCAAATCAGAAATAAGCCCAAAGTAGACATACAACAAACTTTTGTTAAATTAAAATGAGTATGAAAAAATTTTATTTAAGTAAAATAGTCACAGTCTACAAATGCATACAGGAGGAAGTGTAAAGGGTATTTATAGTTACATGGGTTCCCCCTCCCTTAACATAAATAAGAGCCATTCTTAATTCATCTTATTTGAAAAGCTTAAATTAGAATTAAAGCAGAGTTGATTTATGTGTGGCCATTTCAAATACAAATAATAGATTCTCATAATGAAAAGAAAAGAAAAGAAATGTGGTGGAGGACTGTGAAAAGAAGAGTGTGTACCACACAAACACATGGTGGAGTGTTCAACAGTGGGAAGAAGTTAGGTTCCATCACTGGGAATTCCTAGTGCAATTTTCCTCTGCTCCCAGGACAGTAATTTCCCCCACAACGGCAGCAGAGATGGGAACAGGAATCACACCAGAAGGTGGCCGTCTCAGGGTTGCCCCCGATGACTGCCTTTGATAATCTGGATTACTCTGAGAGATGCCTGACAACCTGAGTTCAATCCCCAGGAGCCACTCAGTGGAAGGTTAGAACCGACTCCCAAAAGGTGTACTCTGACCTCCGCACATAGGCATGGAACCCTTGCCCACACATGTGCACACAAAATAAATCAATGAATAGTAACGATTTTTTTTAAAACTGTTAGCCTGTCTTCTAGACAAGCCATTTCAATTACTGGTTCAGTAGCCATAGCTTTGTCCCCTCTGACGTGACTCATCACAGTCACCGGCCGTGACACTCTGGGAAAACAGTGGCGATGACTAAGCAGCTAACAGGCCCTCCAAGTTCATCTTCATCTGTTGTTTTCTGAGGCAGCCATGAAAACATGGAAACGACACAGGCAGCGCGTGTCTGTTTTTATTCATGGTCTGCTTGGGTAGAAAGAGAAACAGCTGTAGTGGAAGAAGAAGAAGGAGCCCGAAGCATGAAGCCATTTTTTGTCACTCAGGGATAGAGATTAGGAGCAGTCACTTCATGTTCTGAGCTGTTCACTGTAAGAGAAACCAAGCTCCCTCTCACACATCGCTACCTCATGAAAATCTAAAGGTACATGAGTTCCTCCTTTTATGAGTGAATGTGTGTTTGCGTGTGTCTGGGGGGGGTTGTACATACATGCGAGGGTGCGCATTCACATGCATGTGGAAACACATGAGGATGCATGGGTTCCTGCCTCTGGAAATGCTAAAGAATGAACTGTGATGGAAATGGAAGGTGGAGACTACATCGTTCCACATCCCACCAGACGTCTCAGCTCATTTCTCCCTGTATTTCTCCCTGCAGACTCTCTCACCTTGACTCAGCACCTACTGCTCACACTAACATCATCCCCGCTCTAGAAGGATTCTCTGATTCCTGGGAAAGGTGCCCGGTACCCAGGACCAGTCAGCACAAGGTCAACGGGTGACCACATAAGGGTGAGCATAGCATTTAAAAACAAAACAAAACAACTTGGAGAACTGTGGCCAAGGTGAGTCTCTGAGACAATGCAAAAGCCAGAAGCAGGAAAGAAAGTAAGCTCTCAGGCAGAGTGAATTCAACCTCCCACATCAGAGAGGAGTTAATGCCAGACCCAGACTCTTTGCACACTTTCTATTTGGGCTTTTGTTTTAAGCTAAGTATACAGTATGCGTGGCTCACCCCATCGCTTGGGTTTGTCAATGAACTATTTTCATTTATTCATTCACTTGTCAGACATTTGCATAGAATGGCACACCCTGTGCACAGGAATGAGCCCAGAGGTAACTTAGAGGGAGGGGGACAGAATGCGAGCTGCTTGCCGCTAAACCTCAGACTGAGTTCCACATGACTAATGAGCAATCAGAGCCAGAGGAGCGCCAGATCCTTGGAAGGAGAGGTTACAAATGGCCTTAAGGTTTTGGTTTGGTTTGGTTTTTCGAGACAGGTTTCTCTGTGTAGCTTTGGAGCCTTTCCTGGAACTCAATCTGTAGCCCAGGCTCAAACTTACAGAGATCTGCCTGCCTCTGCCTCCTGAGTGCTGGGATTAAAGGCGTGCGCCGCCGCTGCCGCCGCCGCCACCACCACCACCACCACCACCCAGCGCTGGCCTTAAGGTTTTATGAAGAAGTGTGGCCTTTGTTCTAAAGTCAGTGGGAGCAATTTCATCTAGACCCTAGGACCCAAAATGTACTAAATTCAAAGCTCCTTTGCAAACTCACTGCCCCCCCTCCACACACACACACAAGGATCATTCCTTTTAGGGGTAGCTCTAAGCAACATTATCTCCTCTCAATAGCAACACAAAATTAAGCAATGGCTATGTGGTAGCCACAAAGAGAGGTAACAGGGACCCAGGCACCCTTTTGTTTGAAAGACAGAATTGTATTGAGACAAGCCACACTTTCATTTACCGTAACATTTGAAAGACTTTCCATGGCCAGTGCTTTGCCAGTCCACTATTGGACTCTCAAAGGCAGAAGGAAGGACTGTGAGTCACTACCGAGGTAAAAATAGTGCCCTGGATGGGGACCAGCCATGCACTGTCATAGTCAGGACACAGCTATTCCCATGTTTGAGGAATAATGTCAGAATGCACACTAGAAATGCTTCTTCAAGTGTCTCCGCTTTTGGACATTCTTACAGGAAGGTTTTTGTGGAAGTAGTTACCAGCTTTCTAGAGAGATGGGTTACAAAGGTAACAGTCTAATTGGAAGAAATTCACCATGAACCTGAACTTAGGAACTAGTGAATTTCTTATCCAGCTCCGGTGTTTGTAATGGCTTGGAGACTGAAGAAAGGACTAAGACCCTCTTAAACTACCCTTTGGCCACACCAGCACCGCCCAACAGCAAATGCAACCACACCTGAGGCATTTTGCCTGTCAACACTCTATTCCTGTTCTGTGGGGAGATCCTGCACCATGGAATGAAAGGAGAGAAGAAATGTCCCTACCCGTCATAATGACATTTAGTCTAAACTAAATCTGAAATGCAGTGTGGAGAACATGAGAGACCTTGCTTCAGTCTTCCCGAAAGCATGGCCAGGCTCCCAAATTCATACCTCTAAACAAGTTTAAGACATCAAAGCTCCATTGAAATGCATACTTTATCATGGGTAACGCAGTGAGTCATTTATTAAAACAATTACTGGAATGACGCCATTCAGTCCTCTGGCCAGTCACTGGGTGGTTTCTACGGTACTAGTAAAGACACTTTTGGTCCTGGCGAGAAAGCTAGGGGATGAGTTCTGGGTGTGGGCCCAGGAAGACTAAAAAGAGCCTTGCTACCCGACTTCCCAATTTGCTGGAACTGGCCTGATCTTATTGTTTGAGTAGTTTGGCCTGAGATCATGGGAATTACTGTGACTATAGTCAATGACTTTAGTAAAATGGGTGTGAGTATGTGTGCGTGCGTGCGTGTGTGTGTGTGTGTGTGTGTGTGTGTGTGTGTGTGTGTGTGTATGTGCACCTGTGTGTGTACATAATCTTTGAACACTTTTGGGTAAATACCAAAAGGCGTGGTTTCTGGACCAAACATGGTCCTTGGAATTTCCGCCCTATTTGTGGAGCTGATTTGGTTCCACGGGAGCGCTCTGCCTCTACCTCCCAAGTGATAGGATCACACATGTGTGCCACCACACCTGGCATAAATCAATTTTCAGAGTACCAAAAAAATATACCAAAATGATAACAATAATTATTTCGGAGGAAGAAACTGGGATAGGATGGGTCGAAAGAGACTCCAGCTTTATATACAATGTTCAATTATTTTTAAATTTACAATGAAAAATGTATATGTGTATTTCCTATGCAATCTTTGAAAAAACTAAAACAAAAACAGTAAAAAAAAATATGTAAAAGGAGGAAGCTCTTGGGGAGAAAGGCACACTCATGGACTTCCAACTTCATGATTCTTTAGTAACTGAAGCTTTATACCTCAAGAAGGAAGGGCGGGAGAGAAGGAGAGAGGGAGGGAGGGAGGGAGGGAGGGAGGGAGGGAGGGAGGAAGGAAGGAAGGAAGGAAGGAAGGAAGGAAGGAAGGAAGGAAGGAAGGAAGGAAGGAAGGAAGGAAGGAAGGAAGGGGCCAGGGCTCTGCTGAGTATGGAAAGAATACAAGCCCTTCCTCAATCTGTAAATCTACCCAAATAGACTTTCTTTCCCCATTAAGTGAGGTAAGCCATGACCGTCTGCCCTTAGTGGCTTTGTCTCTAGCCAACGACAACAGACGGAATTTGGTAAGGAAAAGTTTTCAGGCTGGTTTTCAAGACCATATAGTGAAAAGGTTTTAAGATTTGCATGTTCTCAAGCAGTTACACTCTATTTAAGAAAGGGGAGGGGGGAGTGGACGGGGTAGAGAGGCACATTCTATAAGAAGGTGTTAACTTTTGTTTTGTTTTGTTTTTCGAGACAGGGTTTCTCTGTGTAGTTTTGGTGCCTGTCCTGGATCTCACTCTGTAGACCAGGCTGGCCTGGAACTCACAGAGATTTGCCTGGCTCTGCATCCTGAGTGCTGGGATTAAAGGCGTGTGCCACCGCCACCTGGCTAGGTATTAACTTTTTTTAAACAACATATTTTTTACACCTGTGAACATCTTCAGCTGTCAGTCTCTTCTCCCTCCTTCCCTCCCCCACTTCCTCATTAGATAATAAACCAAGAATTACAACCAAAACTGTTTTGCTCTTGGGCCTTGGTCTAAGCCAGTTTGGCTTGTGTTAAATAGATAGCTTCGCTTCATTGTGCATACTGTCGACTTTAAAACTGTAGAGCACAGTTTTCGTTAAATATCTTGTTGACTGCCATGTTAAAGGAGAGAGAGCTTCTTCAACACAATGTAGTAAGAGAATCGCCTTCAGGGTTAGGCAGACTGGGTGCAAACTCATGCTCTGCCCCTTAACAGATGTGTCAGGAAGAGTCAGTCACTCTCCACACTCCATCTCCTCTTTGGAAGGAGGTGGTGGGAGCATGTATCCCATTGCTTTAATGGGGGACTCTTGCCTCACATCCGTGCCTTGGGGACAACAGCTAATGTATTTTCTAACCTGTATTAGCTCTCAGACAAAAGAATCACAGCAGGCTCCTGAGAAACTGGACCCTGGAGGCGGGTTCAGTGACACATGCATGTTATCCAGACACAGGAGTGGCAGGGGCAGAGGCCTTGAGGAGAGTTTGAGGTTAGCCTCGTCTCTACAGTGAATTTGAGCCAGACTGGACTGCATAGGCAGGTTCCATCTCAAAAACAATAACAGATGTTGGGCACATCTTCTTAGAACTACGTTTTGGTATTAAGAATTTTTCTTCCAGAAGATGCAGTTTCTTGGATAGTGTGGCTGGAGTACGGATGAAATGACTGAGGGGAAGTTGAGGTTAATTATCGCACTCATCTGTTCCCTTTCAGAAAATTCACAAGGTACCTTGTGGTAGACAAGATTGATAAAGACTGTTACCAAGTTATCTGAGCCTGACAGACAGAAGCTCCGGGGGGGGGGGGGGGCGGGGGGTGTAGATCCCCTGCCTCTGTTGTTATTTTATCCAACATCTGGTTGTCAAACTCTGTCCAAGGAGATTATATAATTGGAGATCAATTTTACACCCTCCCCCCATACCCGAAAAAAGAGAATAGATAGCAATGACTTTTAGTATTCCCTCTATTGGTCAAGAGTACAAACGACATAAGACTTACTGTCCATAGATCATGAAAATTTAAAATTATGAAATGAACAGACCAAGAAAGGTTAGCCCGGGTTGTGTGTTAAGTGGCCATGTATAGTTTGCTCATCAGTCTAAAAACAAGTTTAAGGGAACTAAATACAGAACATTAGCACCACCTGCAGGCCGAAGTCCATTTGAAATGTGAGGGAGATGAGTCATGATAAAGGGTGCTGATAGAGGGGGCAGATGCCATGCATCCTCTGGTGGTACCCATGTGAATGCCCCCCAGCCCTGCATCCTCTGGTGGTACCCATGTGGATGCCCCCATCCCTGCATCCTCTGGTAGTACCCATGTGGATGCCCCCAGCCCTGCATCCTCTGGTAGTACTCTTGTGGATACCATCCATCCCTGCATCCTTTGGTAGTACCCATGTGGATGCCATCCATCCCTGCATCCTCTGGTAGTACCCATGTGGATGCCACCCATCCCTGCATCCTCTGGTAGTACCCATGTGAACACAAAATGCACACCAGATTTAGAAGGTTTAAAGTGGAGAGGAGGCTGTAAAATGTCTTGAGTATAGTGTTTATATTGATGTGTTAAAATGATATTTGTGATTACAGTATGTAAGACTACTTCAATATTGATTATTAAAACTATTTTTTACCTACTAATTGTATCTACTAGAAGTGTGGAAGTTCACATACACACATAAACACACTAAATAAATGTTTCAAAAAGTTGAAAGGGTTCGTAAGATGGCTCTGCAATTAAGGACATTTGCCACCAAAGTCTGACTTCCTGAGTCCAGTCTCTGGGACCCATGTGATGGAAGGAGGGAACTAATTCCTGCAAGTTGTCTTCTAACCACCACCACATGTACACACACACACACACACACACACACACACACACACACACACACACACACAATAATATAGAAAAGACTAAATGCATGTACAAACGTGGAAGTCCATACCTAGCTCACATCATCTGTCCACCAGATAACGCTGACCTCACCCCTACTTTTCAAAATGAGGGCCATGGACTGTGCTGCAGGCTCTCACTCAGTACCTGGGAACTGGTTAGAAACACGGACTCTCAGGACCCACCTCCAGCCTACCGAAGCGGAATTTACAATTAAGGAAAATCCTTGGGTGACTCGTGTGTATGTTATGTTTGAGACTGGCTAACATAATCCAACCTCCTGGAGACTCAGTGATGGCTTCTCTGTGGTTATCTAGCTGTCTCCCCTAAAACCTGATCCCCCAGTGGTCTTTAAAGTACTGCATACCCCCACCAAATACTGCCTCTCCCCAGTGAACCCACTGATCTCTTCAAGGGAAACACACACAGGCACACACAAGATTGTGAACTGTTTCCCTGGGTTGGGGAGGAGGGCACTGAAAAAAAAAAGAAAAAGAAATAAAATATGTTTAGGTGTGTAAGAAGGGATCACATTCTAGGGAATTTTCATAGTATGTTGCAGAATATTTCTTTACACTGTGAAGATTTAATAATATGTCACTGTGATTGGTTTAATAAAGAGCTAAATGGCCAATAGCAGGCAGGAAAAGGTTAGGCAGGACTTCTGGGGACAGAAAGGACTTGGAGAGGGAAAAAGGTGGGTCATCAGCCAGATGCAGAGAAAGCAAAACACACAGAAGGAGAGGTAAAAGCCACGATCCACATGGCAGGTTATAGATTAATAGAAATGGGTCAATGTAAATTATTAAGAGCTAGTTAGAAATAAGCCTAAGCTAAGACCAAGCTTTCATAATTAATAAGAAGTCTCCATGTCATTATTTGGGAGCTGGTGGTACAGAGAAAGACTTGCTACAATAGCATATTCTGCATTTGTACAAATCAGTCATGGTATTTACATACCGATCCTGTGCTTTCTAAGCCTATTGCTAGAAATAACTTACTCCCACCACCAAGGAAAAAAGGGTGCGAGTTTGGAGTAAGACATGTGTGTCCTAGCCAGTGAGTGAGTGAAGACCCTTAAAACTGATTCTTCCACACTAGATAGAAAAGAGAAGGAGTTGCCATTTTGACATGGGGTTCCTTCAGAAGCGTCTTATTCACTGAAGGTCCAGGTTCTCACAATACTGTTAGCACATGCAAAGCTTTGAGATAGTGTTTGTCAGATGAAAAGATTCATTCTGCCAATAAGGTTCTATACCCCAGGAAAATATGCCACAGACAAATGCAAGAAAACACCATTGCCAAAATTAACACTGCATGTATGCCAAAAGTCCCTTGTAACTAAGAACATCGTTGAGAGAAAACTCAGACAGGCACGATGCTTGATGGTGAAATTACAATGCTGCACAGAAAGATGAGGTTTCACTTGTAGTAATATTGGCCAATCATTCTAAGGGGAAGTAGCTTGAAAAATCATTTCATGCATTTTGTGGAGATCTTTTTATGACCTCAATCAAGGCTAATCAATTTCCAGTGTACAATGCATACGACCCACTACTTTCTCTCACAAAAGATCCCTTTTTTGCATGCCAAATGGAAAATGTAGATTTCACTGAGGAAGTGAACTTCTGTGTTATATGAATTGATTGTACCAAAGAGGGTAGGAGGTGCGTTCACGAACTGGTGTTTAAAATGATGTAAGTCGGGGAGGAAGGAAGACTTGCCTCCCACTCTCTTCCTTACAATTGTCCCATTTCCTCATGTTTTAGCCATTACTCATGTCATGTTTTGCCATTAACCTAAATAAAATAATGGGACTTGAATCCCATTTGCTATATAAAATAATGAACTCATGATGAACTAATGATGGGTGGCAGCCACAAAGATTTTATTAAAATAGTAATAACAGCAAAAGTAATAGGCTTGAAGTTTAATTTATATGTATCATTAATTTGGAGTGAGCATACACTGACAGCATTTCTTCTGTTCACATCTTGGATTTATATGGACTGATTCATTCTTTGAGAACCCCTGTGTTAACACCAGGCACTGTTATGGGTGCCAGAAATACAGGTGGGAGTAAGGCAGCCCTTGCCTTGGGGGAGCATTGTCTTAATGAGAAAAGACAAGCAATGAGCACACACATGATGAAAGACAAGGCAAATCAGAATGTAATCAGACACACGAAGAACAAGCAGAGAAACACAGAGGAGATGAGGATGGTGTCTGCAGAGACTGAGCATAGACCCAGGAAAAGAAGAAAGAAACCTCGTAGATCCTTCGGGGAAGGGCAGCTTGCAGCACTGAGCCAGAGTACAGGCGCCCCATCTCTTGAAGGTTGAGCAACACAGAGCCAGGGTGTCAGGATTGAAGCAGACACTATTAAGAGTAGGAGGGAGCTAAGCATGGTGAGGCAGTCCTAGCACTCAGGATTGCAAGTTCAAAGACAGCCTGAGCGACTAAGCAAGACTATTAAATAAATAAAAGGAGTAGGAAGGTGTCCGAGAGCCACACCATGGGGTTGATTCTGAATATGAGAAAAAGCCACTGGGAGGATTCGAAGATTCATTTGTGATCTGATCATCAATGTTGCAGGGGAATCATTCAGCTGCTACACTGCAAACCAAAGCAGGAACGTGAGACACATTGGAATTTTTCATTGTGCTGATGCTAGCCAGACATGCTGATGACTGGACCAGGATGTTGGAGATGGTGCTGGAGATAATGAAACAGCAGCAAAGCCAACACGAGTTTGTGAAGGTGAAACTAACCTGACTTGCCGGTAGATTGGATATGGTGTTTGAGAATGATGAGCAGAATTCAAGCTTTGTAAACAACCTGACAGATATCAATGCCACTTTCTGGGAAAAAAGACATGAATATACTTGAGTTAGTGAGACAGGAGAAGGATCATTTGGGGTTTAGAATTTTCTTTAAGTTCTGGGGATTGAACTTAGGACTTCACACATACAAGGCAGGCACTCCACCACTAAGCTACATTCCCAGCCTAGAAATAAATTTAAGATGTTTAAATGTATTCATTCTTTTAAATTGGGTAGATGAAAACAGAGGTCAAGGAGAAGGTTAAGGTGAGAGTCTCTGGCACAGTGTCAGTCTCTGGGACTCCACAAGACCCCCAAAGGACAAGTATAGATGGAGAGAAACAGAGTTGGGGCGCTGAGTCTTAGAAGAGCCAAGCAAAATCACTGGGTTTTGTTTAACCATCCAGATGTTTAGAATTGTCACCCAACTAAAATGGCTGTCCCTCTATTCTACATGCCAAGTGCCTGCACTCCTCATTAGACACTTCGTTCTGGTGGCTTCCCAATAAATACTTGATGGATGAATGAATGAGTGAGTGAATGAGAGCCCTAGCAATGTATGGAGGGGTCACCGTTATCAAGGCAATAAAGTTTGGAGGACCACACCTGGCACCTGTCTCCAGTGCCTGTCAATCACTGTTCTGCCTGCTTTAAGGAAAGAGCTTTGGAGGGGGATGGGCTGAAAGGCTCACCAGATTCAGGGATCTTTCTTTTCTAGGGGAAATCTGGAACTCTAAGTAAGATTGTCGTTTGAGGCTGGAAAATGGACAGGGGAATGATTAACCCCCTCAGACCTTAAAATTTTTTATTGCATGGTCTTTTGTGACCGGTTTCTGTCCCTTAGCATGCAGTCAAGGAGCATCTGTCTTGTGATATGTCCTGGTCTATAGTTTGCATGGCTGAACATTTCATGACATGCATCTGCTGCTTTTAAGATCTAGCCATGCATAGAGGCCCTCTGACGTCTTTGATCATCATGGATAACGCTGCGGTGAACATTTACACATTTTTATGAGGACGGACGTTTTCTGTTCAGTGGGCTTAAGCCTAGGAGTGGAAGTGTTAGAGCCAAGAGCCACACTGCTTAACTTCGTAAAGGACTTTCAGACTGTTTTCCAGGCTCATGATGCTCCTGAGTGTGTGGGGTTTTATCTTTCCCACACTTTGGCTAACACTGGTTTTTGTTTCGTTTTTCTTATTCTGTTTCTTATTTCTTATTTTGTTTCGGTTTTCATTAGATTTCCCAGATGTATAACAGTGTTGGGATCTTTTATGTACCTATTGGTCATGTGTGCCTTTTTTTTTTTTTCATTATTCCATCACAGCAAATAGACTGCTTGAGATCCTATTTCCTATCATTTGGTTGGGCTTGTATTTTTAGCATCAAGTCAAACTGACAGTTTTTATACTTTTCCATAGCGCAAAGATCTCAAAAGAATTAAATACTCCATCCTATTGCCTGTTAGCCAATATTTTATCTCAACTTCATTTTTCATGCTTTTAAAGATGGTCATTATCAAGTTTTTACTAAACCAGTGTTTGCTTAGAAATGTAAGTAAACACTCACAATTACAATTTCCATTGCTTTCTGCTACACTCAGAACCTCGCTCTTTCTTTCTGGAACATGATTTTCTTCTTCCAGAACATAAGCTGAAACATTTGAAAATGAAAAATAAAAAGAATGTATTCAAAGCTTTGTGGTGCACACCTTTAATCCCAACACGCTGGAGATAATAGAGGCAGGTGGATCTCTGTGAGCTCCATGCCAGCCAGGGCCACATAATGAGACCCTACCTCAAAAAACAAAACAAAATGAACAAACAAACAAAACAAAAAACTTATAAGGGTTAAGTTGAATTTTCTCTTTTTTTTATTTATGCTTTTGTTCTTGAATGATATTTTCTTTTGTATAAAGTTTTATTAACAGTTCCTTGGCTTTAGTATTTTGCAATCATAATCCATCATGCTTCCTGTTTCGCTGCTAACACTTTTGCTACTGACTGATTTCTGTTTCTTCTCTGGCTGCCTTTAGTATGCATTATGATCCTATGTTCATGTGTTGTCTCTGAAATTCTGTCACACCTATATCTGGATGACTATTTTTATCTATTCTGCTCCTTTTATTATGTTTCTTAAATATTGATTTTTTTTTTTTGAGACAGGGTCTCTCTATGTAATCCTGGCTGGCCTGGAACTCACTCTGTAGACCAGGCTGGCCTCAAACTCACAGAGATCTACCTGATTCTGCTCCCCAAGTGCTAGAATTAAAGGTGTGTGCCACCAATGCTAAAAGTCACATTTTTAATCAATTTGGAAATTTGATTAAACATTCTCAGACATTTCATTCTCAAACTTTATCTGTTCCACAATCTCTCTTTCTGGCCTTATAGTGACATCTCTCTCCCCATCCTCTCTTCTCCCTCCCTCTCTCTCCCTTCCTCTCCTTCTTCCTCTTCCTCTCCACTCGTTTCCATATTTTTTATCTTCTTGCTGTCTTTCATTTTACATCTCTATCAATTAGTGTCACTTTCTGGTCACTATCCAAGCTATTTCTTGTCAGATCATATGTTAGTTCCCAGGCCATGATCTCTATTTTTACTCTCTCTCTCTAACTTTTTTTTTTCAAGCTCTATTTGACTCCATAAAACTTGCCTGGTCTTGGGCTGGTGGTGTGGCTCACCTGGTCAGATACTTGCCTAGCATGCATGAAGCCCTGGGTTCAATCGCCAGCACTACACAAACCAGCTATACTAATACAAGCCAGTGATCCCCCAGCACTCGAGAGGTCGAGGCAGGAGGATCAGAAGTTCAAGGTCATCCTCCGCTACCCAGCGATTTCAAGGCCAGCCTGGAATACATGAGACCCAGTTCCTCGATCCTTCTCCCCTCCCTGCAAAACAAACCTTGCCTGGTCTTTTCCGGAACAGTGTCATCTTTTCTAAGGTTTTGATTCTTTCTGGGTCATTTTAAACATCCTCATCCTCATCGTGTTTGCTTCCGGGTTTTCGTTCTGTTGTCTTAGTTCCGGTGCGGAGAATTCCTGAGTGTGGGGCTCGGAGCGGACGGCTTCCCCGTGGATTCTGCAGCAAACCTCTCATCTCCAGCTCTGACAGTGTCTTCCAAGAGGCATTTGCCCATGCCAGACAGGAGTCTCGGCAGCTTAAACTGATGTTTATGGTGCCGTAGTTTTCACCTAGAAAGACCAGTAATGACGGGATACAGTATGTTTACTCCAGACAGAACTGGTACGAGGAAGAAAACGAAGAGTCCCCACCCCAGTATACTGAGTCTTCTCCCATGTACAGTTTACCCGGAAGCCTTTGGATGGCCCCAGCCTTGCATGGAAAGAGGGGCTGGCTTCCTATTGTCCCGCACAGGGGTTCTACTCCTCCTCCCAGACTAGGTCACTGATGGAATCCAGGTCTGAAGTTAGCGACATCCTGCGCCTCCCTAAGTCCTTTACCCTCCCTGGTCAGCTCTTCTGAATGCTCATCAGTCAACCTCCCCAAAGCTTCAGTTAAAGCCAAATGGTCAGCTTACATCGAAGATTGGAGCTGAAGCTCTTTTATGATACTTCTCCTCAAACACATTCGCCCTGCTGTCCTGCTGTCCCGTCTTCCGTTCCAATAGAAACGTGGGATTCACAGTTACAGGGAACTGTAAGACAGTGCACTTTCCCCTTGGATCACATTTAATTCACTGCTCTTAAAGGCAAAACTGCCAAGATGGAACTGATGTAGGCTTTCGAAAACATGTGTCTTCTTCTGCCTGGGCCTCCTGCCAGCTTGTTAAAACCTTCCAGATGAGTAGCTGTTACCTGCCTAAGCACGGGAAAATAGGCCGGGGCAAGAGGCAGAGGAAAAGAAGATGTAGCATGCATTCACTCCAGTGGAAAAGAAGATGTAGCATGCATTCACTCCAGGGGAAAAGAAGACTTAGCATGCATTCACTCCAGGGGAAAAGAAGATGTAGCATGCATTCACTCCAGTGGAAAGGAAGACTTAGCATGCATTCACTCCAGGGGAAAAGAAGATGTAGCATGCATTCACTCCAGTGGAAAAGAAGATGTAGCATGCATTCACCAAGTGGCTAAAACTGAAGGTACAACAAGTATCCAGGGCAAAGGTCAGGACAGCATTTAAAACCTTCAGCCAAACAGGAACGGGGTGTCCTGGAGCCTGGAAAGACACTGTGCATCTGGGAATAAACTGGAACCATCCAGTGTGCACTGCTCTCATCCAGGAAGAAAACTCCTAAGGCAAAACTTTTATAAACCCTAACAACACAATATTACATGGAATTAAAAGGAAATGTAGTACCAAGTCATGCAAAGACTTGGTAGAACTTTAAATGAGTGTCCAAAGGCTAGAGAAAATAAGACAAAATGATCACATACTCTGTGATCTGACCCTGTGACATTTTGGAATTAAAAAAGCAGGGAGAGATGGGAAAGACTATGAGTGGGAGATGGATAGGAAGAATATCGTTGGTTCACAGGGTAGCAGAGATAGAGAACAGGCAGAACACAGAGTTTAGGTCAGTGAGAGTATTCTCTCTGCTGCTCTAATAGTGAATGTGGGACATGGCACACTTGTCCAAACCATCCAAATGGACAGCACTAAGGGGACAAGCCAGTGGGGCATGGTGGCACATGCCTGTAGTTCCAGCACTCGGAGGGCAGAGGCAGAAAGATCACTGTAAATTTGATGTCAGCCTGTCAACATAACAAGGATAGCTAGGGCTATATACTGAGATCCTGTCTAAAGAATAATAATAATATAAGTAACCCCCAGTATAAACCCGGGGTTGTAGTTAATGGTATTAACTATGAATTATAATATCAGTTGTAACTAACTATAAGCTGTAAATAATTATATCAATGTTTACTCATAAGTTATAACAAACCATTTGTGACGGTTCATTTCAATTGTCAACTGGCCACAGTCTCGAATCACCTGGAAAGAGAACATCAGTGAGGGATTGTCTAGACATTCAGTGATGCAGGAAGATTCAGCCCACTGTGGGTGGCACCATTCCCCAGGCTTGGGATTCTGAACTGTGTAAGAGTGGAGAACATGAGCTAAGCACAGCGAACAAGCTTGTATTCATTGCTCTTTTGGCTGTGGACATGACTTCATGTTCCTGCCTGGACTGGAACCTGGAACCATGAACTAAAATAAATCCATTCTCTCCTAAGTTGCTTTTCACCAGAGTATTTTATCAGAGCAGCAGAAAGAAAACTAGGACTGTAGTCTAACAGATACTAACAAGAGAGGGAATAAGAGAGCTTCCGGGAGCTCTGTAAGCTGTTTTCCTACAAACATAGATGTCCTTTGAAAAAAAGTCATGTCTGTGAATGTAAAAAACAGTGAATGAACAAACCTGAAGACCTGTGCTATTGGAAAGGCTGTAAGCGGAGAGAATTCCTAAAGGACGAGGCGAGACACATGGCATTAAAAGGTCTAAGCATTATCCTTAATAATTTCTTTTAGTGAGTGTGAGTCTACCATCCTCAAGATTTTAGCCTTCCAAAGAAGCATCAGCTAGGGAAATAGCCATATGATGCTTCTTCCAGTAACCCAGGAATGGGACCACTGCCTATATCACAGGACACAAGGAAAAAGGACCATCTGTGTACATTACTAGATGCAGGCCTCAACCCCCAGCAAATTCTTCAAAGACCAGCGAGGACTCCATTGCTCTCTTCAGCACCAGTAATTAAGCCCTTATCACACTCATTTGCATTTATTTTGCATCTTTGTTGTTTTGCTGCTGGGGACTGAACCCAGGGTCTCACACATGCTAAGCATACATGCTTCTGCTGAGCCACACCTCCAGCATGAGGCTTCTTCTCTTTTTGATAGACCCATAATACTGGTTCATTACTGGTGAGATTTTGAACAACTTAAATTGAGTTCTCTCTCCTGGATTCCTCTATAAAATGGACATAACTAGCTCCGACCTCAGGAGGACTAGTCTTAAGTAATTCAACCTGTCAGACATTTGCAACAGGGCCCCGTGATTAGAAGGCATCACATGTGTATCAGCTATTGTCTACAGCTGAGTGTGCAAGCTGCTTTCTACAGGAACTTTTCATTTCTTCTGAAGATTTCCAAGTGATTTCCACACCTAAAACCACAGTGCTGACCTCTCCCCCAGAGCATTTTCTTTGTTTCAGGGTTTGTGTCTTCTCTGCACCTACATACATACAGGACATCTGCTTCAGGGCACATGAGACAATTCCCTGCCTGCCAGATAAATGTCTCGTCATGGTTGTCTTATCAAAAAGGTATGTGTATGTGTTCATGTGTGTGCTTATACCTGTGCAGGCCATAGGTCAATGGTGAGTGTTTTCCTCAATCACTCTCTACTTCATTTTTTTATTTATTTGTTTTTGTTGTTGTTGTTGGGGTTTTTTGTTTTGTTTTTGTTTGTTTTTTAAAGTTTTTTGTTGTTGTTTGGTTTTTTTGTTTGTTTGTTTTGAGACAGGGTTTCTCTGTGTAGCTTTGGAGCCCTTCCTGGAGCTCACTCTGTAGCCCAGGCTGGCCTCAAACTCACAGAGATCCACCTGCCTCTACCTCCCATGTGCTGGGATTAAAGGCGTGCGCCACCACCTCCCAGCTTTACTTTTTATTTATTTGTTGGTACTAAGTCTCCCACTGAACCCTACATTCACAGAGGTCACTGATTCAGCTAGACTGGGTGGCCAGCAAGCCATCCAAAGGTGGTCCTCAGCAAGCCACCTCCAAGGATGGTCCTTCTGTCTCCAGTCCTCCTGTGCTGGGATCACGGGCACATACAGCAGGCCCCCACTTTCTTATGTGGGCATTAAGGATGACACTCTGGGCCCCACAACTGCACAGTAAGCACTTAACCAACTGAGCGATCTCCTTAGCTCCGTGCCTTGATTATCATTCTACCAAGAGAGGAACCCCCCAGGGAAGAGTCTGGGTTTCACACCTGCTAGTACATCCCCCGAGTCTGGCAGAGGACATGTAACTGATTCTGCCTATAGCAAAACAAAAAATGACTTGAAGGAGCGTGACGGTGTATGCAGGGGAGAAAAAAAAACATTCCAGAAACGTGGGAGGTTCAATTAGGGGAAGAAGTAAGAGGAAGTCATGTGAGACCTCAGAACATACTGACATGAGATGTATTGTGTGAGTATACAGAGCAATGCTATCCTAGGCCAGAGCTGAGAACCCACCTGTCAGGTATGGCAGCCCCAATTCTTTCTCTGTCCCCCACCATGGCTGCCTCCCCAGATGAGTACTGTTCTCTCCTTTAGCATCTTTCTGGTGAGGCAGAGCACCCATTAGGCAAGACTTGGACTTGGAGAGCCAAATAACTCAAAGACACCAGTAATCACAAAGTCCACATCCTGCTTACCAGCCATATCAATTTGAGAAGGCTGTCCTCACAAAGTGCCACAACCAGGCTGCTTAAGCAATTGGAAGCATCTGGCAGGTCCTTGGCTCATAGAGAGGAAGTAACTTAGAGCAGGGTAGCAGCGATCGAGTGAAGAGAAATGATCGGATGATCTTTTTCTGGCTGGACAGATGGTGTGGAAGTTAAGGGCACCAGGTGCTCTTGCAGAGGGCCTGGGTCCAGCTCCCCGCACCCTCACGACAGCTCACAATGCTCTCTAACTCCAGCCCCAAGGCATCCAATGCCTTTCTTCTGATCTACACACATCATACAGGCGGTTCACCTATACACATGCAGGCGAAATACTCACATGCATACAATAATAAATAAATTTTTGACATATGTGTCTTTTCTAACACATTTTCTGAAATAGTAAAACATATAGGAGTGCGTGAAACATGGCTGTGCAGTTTAACAATTATTACAAACCCCTCCATACCTCCCTTCCCCCACACACACTTCACTTCCCTGTAAGCACCTGACCCTGGTGACTGTTTTTCTGCTTTGCTTTAGGTTTTGAACTTTAAGTAAATAAACTTTTATAGGGTGCACTTAGATCTCAGAAGTGTATCTCGACTTTTCTCCATGCTGTACTTGTGAGTTACATGCAGCTGTGGAGCGGATGGTGTGAACATGCCTCCCTGTGTTCATCCGTTCTCTTGGAAAGGCTTAGGGCTTCTTTTAACTTGAAGGTAAATGGCCCTTGAATATTCTTGTGTGTACTTCTTGTTGGTTTTTGTTTTTTGTTTGTTTTGTTTTTTGTTTGTTTTGTTTTTCAGATTCTTATTGTTTTTTCCCAGTACTAGAGATTTTAAATCCCTGTCTTGGAGCCACATATTAGGTAAGTACACTGACACGGAGCTATAGTACTATATCCCCAAATCGATCTCTCTCTCTCTCTCTCTCTCTCTCTCTCTCTCTCTCTCTCTCTCTCCCTCTCCCTCTCCCTCTCCCTCTCCCTCTCCCTCTCTCTGTCTTGTCTATCTATATCTATCTAACTATTGTGTATCTATCTGTCTGTCTATCTCTCATCTATCTATCTGTCTATCTATCTATCTATCTATCTATCTATCTATCTATCTATCTATCTATCTATCCCCCTTCTGCTCTTATTTATTGTGTGTGAAGTGTGTGTGCCATGCACGGTTCATGTGTGCACAAAGGACCACTTGCTGGAATCTATCCATTCCTCCACCATGTGGGTCCTGGAGAATGGGGATGGAACTTGGGTCGTCAGTCCATCACCTCGAGTCACCTCATTGACTCCCAGCTCTCTTTTCACTTTGGATTTTGAGGCAGTGTCTCACGGATTCACCCATGTTTCTAATGAAATCACCCCATGGCACAAGTGGGCCTAGAAACTTGTGATCCTTCTGCCTCAGTGTCTCAAGTAGCTGGGATTAGAGGCCTACCCTGCTAGGTCTGGTACGTGTACTGCTCACTATGGAGCGGGTTCACTGGGTTGTACAGTTTGATGTCCTGAGCTTTAACCAATCAAGGCAGACCTGCCCTCCCAAGGGGTTTCAACAGGTCCTTCTGCCCTGCAGGGTTCCACAGAACTTTTATACTCGGGACTTGAGTTACTCTAAGTTCAGTCATATTGATGTGTGGCTGTATTTCATTATGGTTTTGATTGACAGTTTCTTGACTGTTAATGTGATAGCTTCCTTTTGCTTATACTTACTAGTAATTTGAATACCTCTTGGGGGAAGTGATAGCTAAGTCTTTTGTCCATTTTCCTATTGGTTTGTCTGTCTTTTTAAAATGGATTTACAGGATATGATTCTGTTTGGGGGTATGCCTGTAGCAAACACCTTTCCCCTTGCTTGTGCCTGTATTTCATACTCTGGTGTCTTCTCATACAGTGAAGACTGTAATTTTAATGGTTCAGGGTGTATTCATGTTTTTCATCAACTTGATTTCTACATCTTGAATAAGAACCCTCCTGGCCCAAAGAATATTCCTCTATATCACCTTCTACAAGATTATTTTTTCCAAGACTTGGAATTGAACCTGGGGCCTTAAGAATGCTGGACAAGTGTTCTGCTACCTTATATTCCCAGACCAGGCCTCATTTCCATGGGCAGCCCAGGTTGGCTTCTAACTGCATCAGCCTGCCTCAGCCTTCTGACTGTTGGGGTTACAGGCATGTGCCCTGCGCCTGGCTATTCTCCCAGAGGTTTTCACATCACCTTTCAAACTAGGTCTTTAGTTCTCCTGGAAAGGATTTTTATGAAGCACCTAAGAGAAAGGAGCCATTTCTTTGTACCTTCAGCTCTACCTCCACCTTGGTTTCTGTCTCGACCCTAGCTCCTCTTCCTGCTTGTTCATCCTTCCTCCACTGATGAATCGTACCATCTCAGGCATCCATCAAGTGTTCACATGTGTTGGACCTAAATCTGAGCTCTCTGTTTGTCCCTCTGCTGTTTCCCTGTGCCTGTATTCCACACTAATATAATTAGTGTTGGTCTTGGCATCTCAGGGAGCAAGTCTTCCAAACTGACTTCATCGGCAAGAGATTCTTGGCTCCATTTCACCTTTCCTACCTCTGCATAAATTTTAGGATCATCTTGTTAAATTTCAGCAAACAACTGGGGTTTGATTTTATGAGATTTATTTCATAATCCAGTTTGGAGAGAATTATCATCTTAATCATATTTCACCTTCCAATTTATGAGCTTCTCGCTTCTTTTGAGCACATTTCCCTTTAATATCAGACATGTTTTATTATGTTTTAGTGAAGTTTTATAAACTTTTTATTAGAATTTATTATTCCTAGACACATGATGTTTTATGACACTATAAACTGTACCTTTGAAACATTTGTTTTCTGTTTATTGCTGGGAAATAGAAAAGGCAACCTTTAAAAGCTGACTTTTGTCTTAGGCAGTCTCATTGAACTCTTTTCCTAGCCCCAATAGCTTATCTGTGACCCTGCCACATAGCATCTTCAAATAGGGAGTATGTCCTTTCTCACTTTTCAGTCCTTATTCCTTTTTTCTTTTCCCCCTTTGTTAAGATACCTTAAAGTCTTGAGGAAAACACTGTAGGTCATTGGATTTGCATTCATATTTTGAAGGTTCAGTGTTCTAGCTATTTTATGTTAGCAAGACACAAACTATCATCATCTAAGAGGAGGGAATCTTGATTGAGAAATTGGCTCCATAAGATTGGGCTGTAGGCCATTTCCTGAGACTTAGAGACCAGCCCCCAGCTTCCCATCCTGCCCTGGACCTCCCATCTGGACAAGAGGTGAGTGCCTGGGCTCAGCCTAGATCCCATCCCTGGGCACCAGCCATTCCAGGGAAGACCTGCCCAACTTGGCCCCAGGTTCTGGCCAGCAGGAAGGATCCTCTCCACCCCCATTGGGAAGGCTCCCCTTCTCCAAGACCCCCGGCAGACCCTACAATCTCCACGCCCTGCCCCCACGCCCATCTGCCTGAGACCCCAGCCACTTCCTGAGACTTAGAGACCAGCCCCCAGCTCCCATCATGCCCCGGACCTCCCATCTGGACAAGAGACAAGAGTGCCCATCCAACCCCGGAGCTCCCATACAGAAAAGAGAGAGAGGCTTCCTGAATCTGTCAGCTCTATCTGGACCAAGTGCACTCATAAGACCAAGAACAAATCCACAAGGAGATGGGCAGACATCAAGGCAAAAGTACATACAACAAAATGAAGAGCAATACAGCATCACCAGAACCTAGCCCTCCTCCAACAGCTAGACCTGAACATCAAAAAATGGAAGAAGCAGAAGAAACCAGCCTTATGAATAACATCATGAAGAGAGTAAAGGCTTATATAGAAGGAATCACAAATGAAATTGAGGAAAAGGCAAACAAAAAAATGGGAAGAACGCTATAAAAAACTAGAGGAAAGGACAAATAAAGCAGAAGAAAATCATGAAAAAGCAATGAAACAGATGAAGGAAACAGTCCAAGACCTGAAAAGGGAAATAGAAAAAATGAAGAAGACACAGAGGGAATGCTGGAAATAGTAAACAATGGGAAATTCAGATGCAAGTATAACCAACAGAATGCAAGAGATGGAAGAGAGGATCTCCAGCATTGAAGATACAGTAGAGGAAATAGATTTATCAGTTAAAGAAAACACTAAAGCCAACAAAGTCATGACCCAAAATGTCCAAGATTTTGGGACACCATGAAAAATCCAAACCTACGAATAATAGGGATAAAGGAAGGAGAAGAATACCAACTCAAAGGCACAAAAATATATTCAATAAGATCATAGAAGAAAATTTTCCCAACTTAAAGAAGGAAATGCCTATGAAGATACAAGAAGCCTATAGAACACCAGACAGACTAAACCTCCCAAAAAAGTCCCCTCACCACATAATAATTAAACAACTAAACCTACAAAATAAAGAAAGAATATTAAGAGCAGCAAAGGAAAAAGGCCAAATGACTTACAAAGGCAAACCCATCAAAATAACACCTGATTTCTCAATGGAGACTTTGAAGGCCAGAAGGTCCTGGACAGATGTAATGCAGACACTAAGAGATCATGGATGCCAGCCTAGACTAATATACCCAGCAAAACTTTCAATCATCATAGACGGAGTGAATAAGACATTCCAAGACAAAACCAGATTTAAACAATACTTATCCACAAACCCAGCCCTACAGAAAGCACTAGAAGGAAAATTCCAACCTAAGGATGTCAGATACACCCTCGAAAACACAAATAATAGATAATGCCACAGCAGTAAACCCCAAAGAAGAGAAGTACACACACACTACCACCAAAAAATAACAGTAATGAACAATCACTGGTCATTAATATCCCTTAATATAAATGGACTTCATTCACCTATAAAAAGACACAGGCTTACAGAATGGATACAAAAGCAGGACCCATCTTTCTGCTGCATACAAGAAACACACATCAAATTCAAAGATAGACACTACCTAAGAATAAAAGGCTGGGAAAAGACTTTCCAATCAAATAGTCTAAAGAAACAAGCAGGTATAGCCATCCTGATATCCAGCAAAATAGACTTCAAACTAAAATCAATCAAAAGAGATCAAGAAAGGCATCCACCAAGATGAAGTTTTAATTCTGAACATTTATGCCTCAAACACAAGGGCACCCACATATGTAAAAGAAACATTAACAAAGCTTAAACCACATATAAAATCCCACACATTAATAGTGGGAGACTTCAACACCTCACTTTCACCACTGGACAGATCTCCCAAATCGAAATTTAACAGAGAAATAAAGGACTTAACTGATGTTATGACTCAAATGGACTTAATCAATATCTACAGGACATTCCATCCTAACAAAAAAGAATACACCTTCTTCTCAGCACCCCATGGAACATTCTCTAAAATCGACCACATACTGGCCACAAAGCAAATCTCAACTGATACAAAACAATTGGAATAACCTCCTGTGTTCTATCAGACCACCATGGTTTAAAGTTAGATTTCAACAACAACAAAAACTACAGAAAACCTACAATCTCATGGAAACTGAATAATGCTCAACTGAATCACCAATGGGTTAAGAAAGAAATAAAGAAAGAAATTAAAAACTTCCTAGAGATCAATGAAAATGAAGACACCACATACCCAAACTTATGGGACACTATGAAAGCAGTGCTAAGAGGGAAATTCATAGCACTAAATGCCCACATAAAGAAGTTGGAGAAATCTCACACTAGAGACTTTACAGCACACCTGAAAGCTCTAGAACAAGAGGAAGCAAAGTCTCCCAGGAAGAATAGACACCAGGAAATTATCAAAGTGAGAGGTGAAATTAATAAAATAGAAACTAAGAGAATAATACAAAAAATTAATGAAACAAACAGTTGGTTCTTTAAGAGAATCAACAAGATAGACAAGCCCTTATCCAAACTAACCAAAAGACAGAGAGAGAGAGAGCATCCAAATAAACAAAATCAGAAATGAAAAGGGGGACATAATAACAGACAATGAGGAAATCCAGAGAATCATCAGGTCATACTTCAAAAACCTCTACTCCACAAAACTGGAAAATCTAAAAGAAATGGATAATTTTCTGGATAGGTACCACATACCTAAGTTAAATCAAGACCAGATAAACTATTTAAATAGTCCATAAACCCCTAAGGAAATAGAAACAGTCATTAAAAGTCTCCCAACCAAAAAAAGCCCAGGACCAGATGGTTTCAGCACAGAATTCTACCAGATCTTCAAAGAAGAGTTAATACCAATACTCTCTAAATTGTTCCACATAATAGAAACAGAAGGAACATTACCAAACTCCTTCTATGAGGCTACTGAAAGACCCCCGGCTGAGATCTTCCTCCGGGAGAGACCCCAAACCCAAGGAACACACCGAAACCACAGATCAGATGCAAAAGCAAGAGGGTTTATTTAGACCAGGTACCTGGGGCGAAGTCTCTTGGAGGACTTGCGCGCCTTCTTAGGGCAAGGGGGACTTTTTATGGGATCCCAGGGGCAGAGGCGCGGTTACAGAAGCGAGAAGCATAGTTACAGGGTCCCTATTGGTTGTTTTAAAGAAGGCCAGGGTGAACTTGGGGTCGTATGTGTGTGGCTGATTTGGCCTTGCCCAGGCCAGCTGCTTATTCCTCAAGGCCAGGGGGCCAGCCATAAAATATCCTGATTCGACTCAACTGTCTTTCTCCCAAGGCCGCCGACCACAGTTATCTCTCTCAAGGCTGAATGGCTGGCCATAGCTATCTCTGTCAAGGCCGGGTGGCTGGCTATGGCTGTGAACTCCTGTTTTTCTGATTTTTTCAGAATGGCGTTTCTTAGGCTAAGTTATTGGGGGGGGGAGCATTTCATTGGCCCAAAGCCCCATGTCCTCATAATGGAGCGGGGGTCTTTCATTCCCCCATTTTCTTTTGTACTAAATGAAATCTTTCATTTTAGGATGGAGAATAAGGGGTTAGCTCTATCTCTGACTGTCTGAGCCTCTGATATTGCTTGGTTAGGATCAAAGCCTGGGCAACAGAAACCTTATCCTTGATGAATTGCACCAATCTGTTGAGGATGTATGACCCAAACAATAAAATGAGCAGGAGGATGATTAGGGGGTCCATAATGGTGGAGACAAGGGTCGTAATCCATGGTGACCTTTGGAACTATTTTTTTAAACCATCTCTGTTGAGCATGGCTACTTGGAGCTGTCTGAATTGGCCGGTCTCCATAAGGGCTGCAGTCCTGTATCTACCCCAGCAGCTATTCCGCTCATGGTAATTTTTCCCAGTAACAGGGCCAGCGTCAGGGAAACAGGCTCTCTGGTGATGTCCCTCCTAATGTCAGGAGGACTATTAGGGGGATCAAGGGGACCCCCGGGTGAGTCTTATCTTTAGTGGGTTTGGAGAGCGTTGAACTAGATGTCTCGGTGCCCTCAGCTTCGTCGGGTTCCTTGGCAGCCTTTACATGCGACGTGTGGACCCAAGCCGCTGTCCCGTCAACCTCGGCTCTAGGTTCCTAGATTGATGGCGTCGGACCCAGACAGAGTCCCCAATCTTGAATGGGTGAGGCACCACCGGGCGGTTCAGTTGCTCCCGGCAGGCAGGGGTTTTTACACCGTCTTTTGCATCAGTTGGAGGGCTAGTGGCAAAAGAGGAGATATCAGAGTAAAGGAAATTTACAATTGGTGGGGGAGCCCCATACATGATCTTAAACGGGGTTAGGCCATGAGGCCCAGGAGTATTCCGGGCTCGGTAAAGGGCTAGGGGGAGTAGGAGCACCCAATCTCTAGTGCCAGTTGCAAGCGTTAATTTGGTTAAAGTCTCCTTAATGGTTTTATTTGCACGTTTTACCTGTCCTGAGCTCTGGGGGCTGTATGCACAATGAAGTTTCCAATCGATCCCCAGTAGCCTGGCCACCTCCTGACTTACCTGGGAGACGAAGGCGGGCCCATTGTCTGACCCCAATATCTGGGGTATTTCATACCTGGGAAAGATGTCATCTAGGAGTTTTTTTTTTGGTTACCACGTTAGCGGTCTTTTTCTTGGTAGGCAAGGCCTCTGTCCATCTATGATGTAAGCTTGTCGCTCGGGGCTCCATTTCGCCCCCATTTTCTTTGTTAGTTCCTGGTCCTCCGGGCTTTCATCATCCGGAGGGCCTGGATCAGCGCGATCAGCTCTGCCTTTTGGGCCGATGTTCCAGGTGGCAGTGGTGAGATCCAAACTATCTCCGATTCGGTGGTGACGGCTGCTCCGGCCCTCCGTTCTTTTTCTTGGAGGAAGCTGCTCCCATCCGTGAACCAGGCAGCAGGGTTGCGGGGTTGAGGGAGACAACTGGTCTGAACATCATTCGATCTGGGGGCTGCTGGACCAGAGCTTCCACCGCATGGGAGGATAACACAGTTAATGGCTGTCCCAAAGTCAGTTTCCCTGTATCCTTGAGCAAAACAGCAATGGCGGCTACCCCACGCAGACAGGGGGCCATCCTGCAGCTATCGGGCTTCCATGTCCCCAGTCTCTGTACCAACATTTCTTTTGCAAAGCCTGAGTTCTCGTCCACGAACAGTTTAAAGGGCTAGGACTTGTAGGGGGGTCCCTTTGGGTCCTGTCCAGATGCCAGCTGAACCTTTTTCTCGGTGGTCCTTCGATACCTCCTGTTACCTGTGGCCCCCTGGACCAAAGCTGTGCGGTCACTGAGAGAGCCTCCGGTATGGGTCAGGACTGAATGTTGAGCCCCGGTGTCCACTAGGAAGGTCACTGGCTGCCCCCCAATCTTGAGAGTTAGCCTGGGCTGGGGGGGGGGGGCGCTCCTGGCCGTGACCTTCCCAATCCTCCAGATTGAGGACCCTTGGCTTAGGTCTCCGAGACCCTTGAGGCTTTTTTTTTGATCAGTCACGAGCCCAATGTCCTCTCTGTTTACAGTAAGCACTTTGTCTTTGTCAAGCAGTGTCCTTTTTAAGTCTCCCGTCCTAACGTCCTAACTCCCTCTCTGACCTGTCCCTGAGACATTACAGTGGCCAGGACTCTTTTTTTTTTTTTTTTTTTCCTCCGTGTCTTTTTAAGTCTTTTTTAAAAACGCGCTGCCGGCGTCTCTTTTTGGTAACCTGAGCCGAATCGGTAGGGGGTCTAGAGCCCCTTGGAGACCCGCTAAGAGCAACTGGCCATAGAGACGTAGGTGTTCCCTACCTTCGCTGGTTTGTCCCGCCTTCCTCGTAGGCGACCGGCAATTGGGGAGGAAACAGGAACTTTATCCTCCGCTGTTTGGGGGCCGCTGCAGGAGACGCCGGTCCCTCCGGCGCTGTCGGGGGGGGGGGGCTGTAACACTCGGGGCGGGGTGACTCGGCGCCCACGGGTGACGCCGCCCCCGAGCCATCTTTTTCATACCGGGCCCTTTTAGCCATCCCGGGCGCGCTGCGCGCTGTTAAAGTGGAAGTGCGCTCGGCGGCTGTCGCCGGCCGGGGGCAGTCCCCCCGCCGACCCCATCCCTGGCCCCGCCTGTGCGCCCCCGCCATCAGGGATGCTGAAGGCCGACTGTGCCGCTCGGCCGCCCGCCGCGCTACCCACCGCCCCTACGAGCGAGCGGCTGCAGGGCGCTGTCGGGACCGAGGTCGCCGCCGCCGCCGCAGCAGCAGCCGCCGCCGCCGGGCACCGGGGCCGCGAACCGGGCCGCCCGAGCGCCGTCCGCCCCGCCGCCGCTGCCACCGCAGGCTCCCCGCCACGCGGGTCCCGGCCTGCCGCACCGGGGGCCGCCGCGCGCCGCCGTAGGACAGGTCCGAGCCCGAGTAGGCGCGGGTGCGGCCGTTGGCGGCGGGGCCGCTCTGCTTGGCGCCCATGTCCGCGCCGCCCCGGGCCGCGAGCGAGCGAGCAAGCAAGCGAGGCGGGCTGGACGCAGCTCGCGGCTGGCGCTCAGGTGGCCGTGCGGACACGGTCGCTGCCGGGCCGCCGCGACGGGCCGCTACCATTCGCTGCCGCGCTCCGCGGCCTCCGCACCGCCTCCTCCCGGGCGGCCGCCGCCATCGCCGCCATCCTCCGGCTCCCCGGCGGCTCCTCGAGAGCGGCAGAACTTGGGGAGAGGAAACGACACGCTGGTGGAGGGGTCGGGAGGAACAGGGAGCGGGAGGGATCCGCCGATCTGGCTTTCTCGGCCCCGGGATTCGGCGAGCGCTGCTGCTGCCGGGGGGGCTGAGGGGAAGAGAAACGGCTTAACCCATGGGGGAGGTTCTGTTGTCAGGAGTCTCCACATGGCAATGTATGGGACCTGGTCCGGGTGGCCATGGGGACTGGAAGCAAAAACTTTTCCCTCCACCTGTGAAATAAGACTGAGGTTAAAGGTTCCCTGACGAGGCCATCTTACATCTATTTTAACCCAATTGGCCTCGTAAAGAGTGATCTATTTTTTTTTTTTTAATTATGACTCCTTCGCTGTTGGCTCGTGTCTTTACGTCTGACCAGTGTTTAAGCGTGAGGCTCAAGGGGGTGGTGACAGTCTGTCCTATGGCTGTTTCTAGGAGGAGAACGGTTAAACAGAAAACAAAAAACGACAGACCAATATAAATAAGACTAACACTCGCTGCGCGGCTTCGGTTCCAAACCGAAAGCAAAACCAGAAAAACCGTGCCCCAGAGGGGTCTTCAGAAAAACCGTGCCCCCAGAGGGGTCTTCAGATCGTGCCTCAGAGGGCACTTCAGACCGTGCCTCAGAGGGCACTTCAGACGAACCGTGGAACGTCTTCCAGGTTCCCAGTGGCGAAGTCCGGACCCGTCGGTCCCCTCTTTCAGATCCACTGACACAGACAGATTATCAGACGCAGGCGTGGAGACAAACAAACAACATTCAACACTCAGACAAACAGACAACACTCAGACAGGACAGGGATGACATAAACCAAGGCCGGCCGGCTTACCTCCTGATGGTGGGTCGGTGGTTCCAGGGAGGGGTCTCAATCCCCATACGGGCCACCAAATGAAAGACCCCCGGCTGAGATCTTCCTCCGGGAGAGACCCCAAACCCAAGGAACACACCGAAACCACAGATCAGATGCAAAAGCAAGAGGGTTTATTTAGACCAGGTACCTGGGGCGAAGTCTCTTGGAGGACTTGCGCGCCTTCTTAGGGCAAGGGGGACTTTTTATGGGATCCCAGGGGCAGAGGCGCGGTTACAGAAGCGAGAAGCATAGTTACAGGGTCCCTATTGGTTGTTTTAAAGAAGGCCAGGGTGAACTTGGGGTCGTATGTGTGTGGCTGATTTGGCCTTGCCCAGGCCAGCTGCTTATTCCTCAAGGCCAGGGGGCCAGCCATAAAATATCCTGATTCGACTCAACTGTCTTTCTCCCAAGGCCGCCGACCACAGTTATCTCTCTCAAGGCTGAATGGCTGGCCATAGCTATCTCTGTCAAGGCCGGGTGGCTGGCTATGGCTGTGAACTCCTGTTTTTCTGATTTTTTTCAGAATGGCGTTTCTTAGGCTAAGTTATTGGGGGGGGGAGCATTTCATTGGCCCAAAGCCCCATGTCCTCATAATGGAGC
This sequence comes from Peromyscus maniculatus bairdii, assembly GCF_049852395.1. NCBI lineage: Eukaryota > Metazoa > Chordata > Mammalia > Rodentia > Cricetidae > Peromyscus > Peromyscus maniculatus. The sequence goes on from NC_134861.1 coordinate 71,413,683, forward strand.
AGGGGTCTTTCACTACAATTACCCTGATTCCTAAACCAAACAAGGATGCAACAAAGAAAGAGAACTACAGACCGATCTCCCTCATGAACATTGATGCAAAAATACTCAATAAAATACTGGCAAACAGACTCCAAGAACACATCAAAATAATTATCCACCATGATCAAGTAGGTTTCATTCCAGGGATGCAAGGGTGGTTCAACATACAAAAGTCCATCAATGTAATACACCATATAAACAAACTCAAAGAAAAAAACCACATGATCATCTCACTAGATGCAGAAAAGGCATTTGACAAAATCCAATACCCCTTCATGATAAAGGCCTTGGAGCGATCAGGAATACTGGGAACATACCTAAACATAATAAAGGCAATTTACAGCAAGCCAACAGCCAACATCAAATTAAGTGGAGAGAAACTCAAAGCGATTCCACTAAAATCAGGAATGAGGCAAAGGCTGTCCACTCTCCCCATACTTATTCAATATAGTAGTTGAAGTTCTAGCCAGAGCAATAAGACAGCATAAGGAGATTAAGGGGATACAAATTGGAAAGGAAGAAGTCAAACTTTCCCTATTTGCAGATGACATGATAGTATACTTGAGTGACCCCAAAGATTCAACCAAGGAACTGATAAAGTTTATAAACACCTTTAGCAACATAGCAGGATACAAGATCAACTCAAAAAAATCAGTAGCTCTCCTATATGCAATTGACAAACAGGCTGAGAAGGAAATCAGAGATACATTACCCTTTACAATAGCCACAAATGATATAAAATACCTTGGGATAACACTAACCAAGCAAGTGAAGGACCTATATGACAAGAACTTTAAGTCCCTGAAAGAAGAAATTGAAGAAGATGTCAGAGAAAGATCTCCCATGCTCATGGATAGGCAGGATTAACATAGTAAAAATGGCAATCTTACCAAAAGCAATCTACAGATTCAATGCAATCCCCATCAAAATACCAACACAATTCTTCACAGACCTGGAAAGAATAATACTCAACTTCATATGGAAAAACAAAAAATCCAGGATAGCCAAAAAAATCATGTACAATAAAACAACCTCTGGAGGCATCACGATCCCTGACCTCAAGCTCTACTATAGAGCTACAGTAATAAAAACAGCTTGATAGTGGCATAAAAACCAACATGTGGACCAATGGAATCAAACTGAAGACCCTGACATTAATCCACACACCTATGAACATATAATTTTTGACAAAGAAGCCAAAGTGTACAATGGAAAAAAAGAAAGCATCTTCAACAAATGGTGCTGGCATAACTGGATATCAACATGTAGAAGGCTGCAAATAGATCCATATCTGTCACCATGCAAAAAACTTAAGTCCAAGTGGATCAAAGACCTCAACATAAATCCATCTACTCTGAACCTGCTAGAAGAGAAAGTAGGAAGTAGTCTTGAACGCATTGGCATAGGAGATCACTTCCTAAATATAACACCAGTAGCACAGACACTGAGAGAAACAATCAATCAATGGGATCTCTTGAAACTGAGAAGCTTTTGTAGAGCAAAGGATATGGTCAACAAGGCAAAGCAACAGCCTACAGAATGGGAAAAGGTCTTCACCAACCCCACATCTGACAGAGGACTGATATCCAGAATATATAAAGAACTCAAGAAATTAGACATCAAAATGTCCAATAGTCCTATTAAGAAATGGGCTATAGAACTAAACAGAGAATTCTCAACAGAGGAAACTCAAATGGCTGAAAGACATTTAAGGAATTGCTCAACATCCCTAATCATCAGGGAAATGCAAATCAAAACGACTCTGAGATACCACCTCATGCCTGTCAGAATAGCTAAGATCAAAAACACTGAAGACACCTTATGCTGGACAGGATATGGAGTTAGGGGAACTCTCCTCCACTGCTGGTGGGAATGCAAGCTTGTACAACCACTTTAGAAATCAATATGGCGCTTTCTTAGAAAATTGGCAATCAATCTCCCCCAAGATCCAGCTATACCACTCTTGGGCATATACCCAAGGAATGCTCAATCATACCACAAGGGCACTTGCTCAGCTATGTTCATATCAGCATTGTTTGTAATAGCCAGAACCTGGAAACAACCTAGATGTCCTTCAACTGAAGAATGGATAAATAAAATGTGGCACATATACACAATGGAATACTACTCAGCAGAGAAAAACAATGATATCATGAGTTTTGCAGGCAAATGGATGGATCTAGAAAAAATCATTCTGAGTGAGGTAACCCAGACTCAGAAAGACAAACATGGTATGTACTCACTCATAGGAGGATACTAGATGTAAAACAAAGATAACTAGACTGCTACTCACAACTCCAGGGAGGCTACCTAGAGAGAAGGACCCCGGGAAAGACACAGGGATTGCCCAATGACAAAGAAATGGATGGGATCTACATGACCAACATGGACATGAGTGGGGATAATGAAGGGCAAGGGTCGAGGGAAAGAGAGCTTAGGGGAGCAAGAGATTCCCAGCTGGATCAAGAACAGAGAGGGAGAACAAGAAATAAAAGACCATGATAAATGAAGACCACATGAGAACAGGAAGAAGCAAAATGCTAGAGAGGTCCACAGAAATCCACAAAGATACCCCCACAATAGACTACTGGCAATGGTCAAGAGACAACCGGAAGTGACCTACTCTGATGATAGGATGGCCAAACATCCTAATTGTTGTGCTAGAAACCCCATCCAATGACTGAGGGAACTGGATGCAAAGATCCACAGCCAGGCCCCAGGTGGAGCTCCAGGAGTCCATTTGGTGAGAAAGAGGAGGGTTTGTATGAGCGAGAATTGTTGAGACCAAGGTTGGAAAAAGCACAGGGACAAATATCCAAACAAAAAGAAACACATGAACTATGAACCAATGGCTGAGGAGCCCCTAACTAGATCAGGCCCTCTGGATAAATAAGACAGTTGATCAGCTTGATCTGCTTGGGAGGCATCCAGGCAGTGGGACTGGGTCCTGTCCTCAGTGCATGAGCTGGCTGTTTGGAACCTGGGGCTTATACAGGGACACTTGGCTCAGCCTAGGAGGAGGGGACTGGACCTGCCTGGACTGAATCTACCAAGTTGAACTCAATCCTCAGGGGAGTCTTTACCCTGGAGGAGATGGGAATGGAGGGTGGGCTGCGGGGGAGGCAGGGGGCACGAGGGGGGAGAACAAGGGAATCCATGGCTGATTTAATAAATAAATTTTAAAAAAAAGATTGGGCTGTAGGCAAGTCTGCAGAGAATTTCTTAATTAATGATCAATGGGGGAGGATCCAACCCAAAAATTGTGGATGGTGCCATCCTAGGCTAGGTGGTCCTAGGTTCTATACGAAAGCAAGCTGAGCCAGGCGGTGGTGGTGCATGCCTTTAATCCCAGCAATCGGGAGACAGAGGCAGGTGGATCTCTGTGAGTTCGAGGCCAGCCTGGTCTCCAAAGCGAGTTCCACAAAAGGCACAAAGCTACAAAGAGAAACCCTGTCTCGAAAAACCAAAAAAAGAAAAAAGAAAAAGAAAGAAAGCTGAGCAAGCCAGGAAGCAGCTCCCCTCCATGGCCTCTGCATCAGCTCCTGCCTCCAGGTTCCTGCTCCATTTGAGCTCCTGTCCCAACTTCTTTCAATAATGAACAGCGATGTGAAATCTTAAGCCAAATAAACCCTTTCCTCCCCAAGCAGCATAGTCAGTGTTTCATTGAAGTAACAGTAACCCTAACTAAGAATCCAGGCAACAGGATTTACTGACAGATTGTATTTGGGATGTGAGAGAAAGTCTGGAATCAAGGTTAAGTTCAAAGTTTGGGGCCTGAGTAACTGAAAGCACACCAAAGCTATTGACTGCAGGTGTGGTCAGTGGTTAAGCATGCCAGTGCTGCTAGTCAAATGAAGAAAGACCAAGGTACTGATCAACACCTTGGTGCAGTGATCTTCTCCAAAGATCTAACAGAGTAGTTTTTCACTTTTGAATCACTCTTTTGTGAGGATTTAAACATACACAAATGCCCAAAAACATACACAAAAAACAGGGTTCTATGCCTGGCTTCTAGTTCAGTCACCAGCCTGCAAAGGAGGCTTCTTCAATCATAAACTTCATTCTCACTAAAATTCAACCCCAAAACTATGGGGTCATTTTTCCTCCAGACTCAACCACTCCCCCTGCTCCTGCTACACACACACACACACACACACACACACACACACACACACACACACACAATTTTGAATCTTTTCCCAGGTCAGATACTTAAAGAAGAAACTTCTACCAAGAAATGAGCTTTTTGGAAGATGCTATAGAAAGGTCAACTCTGTCTGGTTCCCTGTCTTAGTTAGGGTTTCTATTGCTGTGAAGAGACACCAGGACCATGGCAACTCTTATAAAGGAAAAACATTTAATTGGGGCAGCTTACATTTTTAGAGATTTGTCATTTATTATCATGGTGCAACATGGTGGCCTGCAGGCAGACCTGGTGCTGGAGAAGTAGCTGAGAGTCCTGCATCTTGACTTGCAGGCAACAGGAAGCGGTCTGAAACACTGGGCATGGCTTGAGCATATATGAGACCTCAAAGCCCACCCCCACAGTGACCCACTTCCTCCAATAAGGCCACACCCACTCCAACAAAGCCACACCTCCTAATAGTGCCACTCCCTTTGGAGGCCATTTTCTTTCAAACCACTACAGTCCCTTTTGAATTAACCTAAGAACAAACAAAACAAAATGAAAAACACCAATGGAGTGTGACTACTGCAGAAGGGACCCTGATCAGACAGAAAAGCCTCATTTTTTCTAGCTGGAATGGCCATATGGCTATCCCTTCTCACCTAGCAACAAACCCTTGAATGTCCCAGCACCAGGAAGCAAATTATAAAAGCGGTGTATTTTTTATTTATTTATCTTCATTTATTCTTCTCTCATACATCCTGACCATAGTTTCCCCTCCCTCCACTCCTCCAAGCCCACCCTACCGCCTCCCCTCTACCCCAGATCCACTCCTCCTTCATTTCCCGTCAGAAAAGACAAAGCCTTGGGACCCTTTTCCTCCTACTGGGTCGCCTCATCCAGCCTTGATATGCGGGTATGCGCCTAGTCTTGTTGTAACTTGTTATGTTATTGCTCCGTTGATATCCCTGCCCTTTTCTGAAAAGCTGTGCATGTTAAGTCCAAAAGATTGTAGAAGTCCCACTAGCCTGGCCTCCAGTTCCCTGACATTTATTCATTGCAGATGCAGGTATTCCAAGATCAGGGAGAGCAACTGGCTACCTGTCCTGTCTTCACTCTTTAACTGTTACCCCAGTTCAAAACTGTAAGATCTGAATGGGCAGAGATACCTATGCTGTCTTCAGTGTCCATACTTGTGCCTGCAATGACATGACTCATGCACTTTTTTGGGAAGAATTAGCATCTTGGAGGCTTCTTTTAAAATGCTAACTTTCCATCCATGGTAATGGACAGGCATACATGTTTAAAAACTGATGAGTTGAGAAACAGCATTTGCACCATAAGTGTGAGAACAGGTGATGGGACTTAAAGCCTGACTTCTAGGGATTGAAACTCTACTGGGGGTCTACCGATTTCAAGTTTGTTTGTTTGTTTTAAAGATTTGTGTTTTGTTATTTTTTTTATTACATATACGTGTGGGTCTGTATGTGAGTATATGCACACAAGTGCCAGTGCCTGGGGAGGCCAGAGGCTCTGGGTCCACCTGGGGCTGGTGCTAAGAATTGTACACAGATCCTCTGTAGGAACAGTGTATGCACTAAACTGCTGAACCATCTCCCCAGCCTTTGGAAATTTTTAAAGTGCTTTTGAAAAGATATATATATATATTTAAAAATATATATTATGTAAAAGACATATCTTTTTACATAATAGAATATATATTCTAATATATGTATATGTATATATATATTCTTCCTAGACTTTTGTGTAGCATTAATGTCATTGATTCTCTACTTTACATGCTCAGTTATACACATTATCAGTATCCTAAGAAAACTATTCATTTGAGGAAACTGGATGCAGAGATCCACAGCCAGGCCCCGGGTGGAGCTCCAGGAGTCCAATTGGCGAGAAAGAGGAGGGTTTATATGAGCAAGAATTGTTGAGACCATGGTGGAATAAAGCACAGGGACAAATAGCCAAATGAATGGAAACACATGAACTATGAACCAATAGCTGAGGTGCCCCCAACTGGATCAGGCCCTCTGAATAGGTGAGACAGTCGATTGGCTTGATCTGTTTGGGAGGCATCCAGGCAGTGGGACCGGGTCCTGGGCTCATTGTATAAGTTGGTTGTTTGAAACCTGGGGCTTATGCAGGGTCGCTTGGCTCAGTCTGGGAGGAAGGGACTGGACCTGCCTGGACTGAGTCTACCAGGTTGATCTCAATCCTCAGGGGAGTCTTTGCCCTGGAGGAGATGGGAATGAGGGGGTGGGCTGGGCAGAAGGGGAGGAGGGAGAACAAGGGGAGGGGGGAGAATGGGGGAATCCGTGGTTGATATGTAGAAATAAATTATATTGTAAAATAAAATAAAATAAAATAATAATAATAATTAAAAAAAGAAAACTATTCATTTGTGTTATGTGCCTTTTTTTTCTTTTACTCAATACAGACATTCATGTTTTCATAGTTGTTTGTTATCTTAAGTATTTTAAAGCCAGCTTCCTTCTGCCTTTAAGATAAGATGTTGAGACAGATGAAGGGAACACACCTCCCTCTGGGCAGCTGTTAGCATCGTCTCAGCTTGCTAGAATGTGTGAAGATAGCTGTCAGTGTGGACCTGTTTCTATAGTGAGTGTAATTCCTGATGTTCACATTTCTGAAAGTCAAGGCTTCTTAGACTATGTGAGCTGTGGTCTCTTTTCATCTGAGAAATTTTTATACAGCCCCAGAAATTTTCACAGTTATAAAAAATCAAGTGTTTAGTAATAATAAATCATAATTTAATTTTAAAAATCCTTCGGCATAAATATAATTTTATCATTTATTAGAAATGAGGCAGGAGGCTGGAGAGATGACTCAGTGGTGAAGAGCACTGGCTGCTCTTCCAGAGGACCCTGCTTGATTCCAGCACCCACATGGTGCCACACAACCATCTGTAACTCCAGTTCCAGGGGATCTGATGCCTTCTTCTGGTGTTCATAGGTATCAGGCACGCATGTGGTTCACAGACATATATGCAGGTGATACCCATACACATAAAATTAAATGAAAAGCATAATTAATCTTGGCTGAATATTGGATACTGCAGGCCAGAGAGCAACATATTTCAGAGTTGATAAACAGTTCTGTTTTATAGTCATCAATATTGAGGATACTGCTTTGCATGGTAAAATAAAACGCCAGAGGCAAGCTTAGGGCTGTTTCAGAACTGTTGGGAATTTTGTCCTAATCTCAAGCCAGAATTCATTTAATGATTTTATTAAATGAGACTCAAGCCAGTAATTTTTAAAAGCAAACATTCTAACATAGTACAATCCAAAATAGAGGAATTTGATATTTATATTCTGAGGAATGACAGGTATGAAAAAATCTAAATTCCCTATAATTTTTAATTGTGTGTGTGTGTGTGTGTGTCGCACACGCACACACAAGTGCTCACACAGGCATACATAAGGTTGTGTGCCCAAGGAGGTCGGAGGCATGAAGTTCCCTTGGACCTGGGTTACAGGGGGCTGTGAGCTGTCCTCAGTGGGTGCTGGGAACCAAACTTGGATCCTCTGGGAGAGCAGGAAGTGCTTCTAACAACTGAGTCATATTTCCAGCCCCAAGGTCTTTGTTTTCTGTAATTAAACCATGTGTTTCCATGAGAAAAGCAGATAACTCTATACAATAAAAGTACTGCGGTTCACAGTGTGTACCAGTGTCTGCACAGGGGTGTTCCGGGCATCATTCTTTAGCACTGGGGGCGAGACAGCAGAAACAGTACAAAGTGCACTCAGAACCAGGGCTGCAGTGAAGTCAAACCATGCAACACGGGCAAACACGGCAGAAACACGGCAGAGTCGTGGAGAATTTGGTTTTTCTTTTGAGATTAATTTTTGGTCACTGCACACTCAGAAACCTGACAAAGGCAGGGAGTACCCTGAGTCACCCCAGCTGCAGCCACTGACAGCGGGAGGAATAACTAATAGTTTGATAGCAAAGATAAGAAGGGAAGCAGTGGAGCCCAGGAAGCTGAGAGCTGATAAAAGGCCTGGAGGAGCCAGAGAGCCTGCACTCTGTGGTTGCCAGAGGAGTTGGAGAAAGCTGTCAGGTCTTCAGGACCAGAGTCTCAGACACCACACTGAGAGCATTAACACTGCTGTCGCCAAGGGCCCAGGGGCCTCCATAGCCAAGACCTGCATCAGACTGTCATATAGGGTGCCACCTGCCACTGCTTCTGCTTGTCGGCTGCCACCACTCCTTAATGACAGACAGGGAGGGAAATTGAAATCTGCTAAACATCTGAACTCAAAGACCTTCTTGCCTACCCCCGAATGCTACCCAGGTGGAGGAACAGACTCCCTCAGGCAGCTGCCCATGGCAATTTTAAGTGCCCGTTGTGTAACAGTTTCCTTTAAGATTAAACATTCCCTCCTGCAGGGAGCTCCTTAAGCACGAAAGCAAACAACTCAAAATAGCTTCAGGAAATCCCTGAAACTGACCAGATTCACTAGGCCCCTCCCTGCCAGAGTAAGCAATAAAAGCTGAGAGTCCTGAGCTCGAAGATTCTCAGAAGAGAGAAGTTGCAAAGATTCTAAGACCTGACCAGCTTGGCTGGGAGAAGCCAAAACCAGCCAGGCACTCTGGAAAAGGTTTAGACCAACTGAGGCACCTGGAAAGGACACTCTCCAACCTGTTGAGCTGCCTGTAGGCTGTGCAGTGGGCTCCAGGTTCCCAGCTTTGTGAGAAAGTGGGGTGAGCCTTGGTGATGCAGCTGTCTTGGAGTCATTTCTGCTCCTGTAAGCACCTCTCATCCATATTCCTGTAAGTGACCCAACAAAACTCATTGGTTCACCAAATTGGACTTTGGTGGTGTCAGTACGTTGGTCCATCATGAATTCCCTGTTTGGGGTGAGGACACTGTGTTGTCTCTTCCCAGGGCAAGTTTTGTCATACAACATGGAAGGGACTCTAGCCAGCCTGAACATAGCCAACGTGGCTCTGGCAGGCCTTGCCTGTCTCCCCATTCCCTCTGCCTTGCTAAAAATCATTAGATTGCATTCCTAGAGCTAGCCACCAAGGTCTCTTCCCTTTTTTGGCCATTTCCTCCTCCTGAGGCTGACTATCAAGGTCCAGCTATCGAAGTATTGAAGTCCAGCAATCAAAAGCCCCCTTTGGTCCAACTAAGTAACATGCCCAATTAAAATTAAACACCCCATCCTATCATGGGGTTTCCCCTTTTATCTTTATAAACCGCCATTTTCCTGTGGGTCACACCTCTCCTCTCTATCCAGAGGCAGTCCTCTGTCCCCCCTGGACAAATATCCCTGCCCCCTCTCCTTTGTCCCCTTCCCTTCTCTCTAGTCCTCTGTCTCCTGTCTTTGTCTCTTATTTCCTGCTCTCTGCCCCTCTGGGGCAAATAAATCTCCTTTGTGCTGAGAACTTGGTCTGGGGGTGTCCTGAGCTGATACCAATCCTTTCCAACAGCTTTCAGTGTGTTTAGTCTTCATAATTATTAATGCCAACAGCCTCATGGCATCCTATTGATACCATGTTAGTTGTAAGGGTCCAAGGAAACGCTGAAGGAAGACCCCAGACTCAAGGAGCGTTTATTAATATTCCAGCATGAATGCAGGGTCATTCACCTCTACAAATGGCGACGACCCTAAGAAGAGTGTGCAGTCTCCTTGTGAGCACAGCTAGGGGAATTTCAGAAACAGTTAGGTCATCTCAAATATGATCGGTTAACAAGCAGCAGTTACTTTAGTATATTTTTTCATTGGCTGAGGTTCTATCTTTGGACATACTTGGGTAAGTTTCAAGGGGTTGCAGGAACCATCCTTGAGACATTGCTGGGCTGACTCAGGCCTTGTTCATGCTCCCTCCCTCATCCCTGATGTAATTTGTTGATAAACGGCCCTTTGTTGGGAGAGACATCTGTTCGCCCCTCTCAGAGAACTGCAACCTAAATTTAAGAAAGTTTAAAGCCATCATTAGTGAGGGCTGGAGAGATGGCTTGATGGTTAAGATAAATACTGCTCTTGCAGAGGATGAGAATTTGATTCTCTCTTAGTAGCTCTGGTAAAATATGATGATCAAAATCAACTTAGGGAAGAGATCATTCGGCCCATGGTTCCGGAGGGAGAGTCCATAATGTCAGGGAGGCATGGCAGCCGGTGGGTGGAGCAGGAAGCTGAGTGCCCCAGTTGTTTGTATTTGCTGTTTTGTTGACACAAGCTAGAGTTATCTCTCTGGGAAGAAGAAGCTCGAGTAATAAAACCCCTCTAACATACTGCCTGTAGGGCATTGTCTTGATCAACAGTTATTAATGTGGGTGGGCCCAGCCCATGGGAGACTCATGGTGGGGGTGGGGGGGTCCTGATTGTATAAGAAAGTAGGCTGGGCAAGTCAGGAGCAAGCCAGTAAGCAGCACTCCTCTACGGCTTCTGCTTCAGCTCCTGCCTCCAGCTCCCTGCCCTGAACTTCCCTCGATGATGGACTGTGACTTGGAAATAGAGCTGAAATAAACCCTTTCTCCCCCAGGTTGCTTTTAGCCCTGGTGTTTTAACTCAGCAATAGAAAGCTAAGACACCGAGAGGTCGCATCGCCGCCGTCGTCGTCGTCGTCGTCGTCGTCGTCGTCGTCGTCAGCTACAAATACAAAGCAGAAAGTGTGAACTGGGAATGGGGGTAAGACTATAAACTCTCAGAAGCCTGCCCGCGGTGACAGACTTCCTCAGGTAAGGCTCCTTGTTCTAAAGGTCCCATACCCTCTCCCAGACAGCACCACCAACCCGGGACCAAACTTTCAAATACATGAGTCTAGGAGGAACATTTTTCATTCAAACCACCACAGACCCACAGCTCACAAATGTCTGTAACTCCAGCTCCAAGGGATCTGACTTATTTTGGGAACTCTGAGGGCACCTGTACTCACATGTGCACATACTCACCACACACACACACACACACACACACACATACACCTAAAAATAACAGAAATCTTTCTTTAAGAGAAAAAAATGTGAGTGTACCATAATTTGCCTAAACACATCAAGGTATATTCAAAGTCTCTCCATTTTTTTCTGTTAGAAATAAGGCTGTGTTTAATATTTAATAAAGACTTGTATTGCAGGGGTGCAGCTGGATCCCAGTTGCTTCCTCCTTTGTGAGTTAGTCTGTGTTATCCAAGGACCCGATGGCCTGAAATACCACTAAGCACCTGTAATGGGGAATCAGGCCTCCATCCAACGTGATACTGTCTTCCGTTGATAACTGAAAGAGAAGCATGCCGCTATCTTTGAGCCAGCCAGATCCTTGGAGAGAAGGATATGGAGATCTGTTATCCCCCTCCCCTTGGGATCCAAGCCAATGAGTATATACAGGTCTTCCAAACCTTCCATTTTCACTTCCAGCAGCAAAGACAACAGACACAGCAGGTGGCTGCTCCTGCCAACCGTAGTTAGTAGACACTTTGTCCACAGAACCGAACAGCATCCTGGAGGCAGATGGGTGAAAAACTCACGCCCATGAAAAAACACTCTGCTTTTCCACTCCAAAGTACAGAGTTTCCTGGAACAGCTGCAGCCCACAGTTGACAGCGCCTAGAATTTCTTCATCTTCCAGAGGTCAGCCCTGAATTTGCACAGTGACCCCCATCTGGAGCACACTGATGAATCTGGCTGCTACTGGTGACCCAGTGTGGTACTAAGATCCTTCAGATCCTGGCTCGTGGGGGACCTTTTGGCGATCCAGCCTGGACTTCATCCAAAATCTCTCTTTACACCTTTTCGCAGCAGTAATCCCACAGTCCCGAGTTTACGGAAACTTGGGCTGGTGAGAACCTGACCACCAGAGTTGGATTCCCACGCGCCACGTGGTGGAAGGAGAGAACCATTTCCCCCAAGCTACCTTAGGCTTCCCGCCACACATCTTGGCATGCTCCTACTCCACTAAATAAATAAGTATAATTTATTTGTTTTTTTTTTTAATGACTTGTAGCAGGTGTTCTTGCATGTTTCTGCAGAATTTCAAGCTGGAGTCGCATCTGGGCATGCCTGTGCAGGATCGGGGGCCGGGAGAATCCAAAGCGCAGTCTCGGTGACTGGGGTGGGCAGGAGCGCGGCTCCGGAGTGCAGAGCCCGGGGCGGGGCCGCGCGTCCCGCCCAGGTGTCGCGTCACCGCCAAGCGCGCCCCCGAGGCGGGAGGGAGGGCGGCGCGGTGGCGCGCGTGCGTGCGCAGCCCGCTCCCCGGGCCATGGCTGGCTGGGCGGGGACCGCGCTCTCGGCGCTGAACCCGCTGCGCACGCTGTGGCTGGCGCTGGCCGCCGCCTTCCTGCTCGCGCTGCTCCTGCAGCTGGCGCCGGCCGGGCTGCTGCCGAGCTGCGCGCTCTTCCAGGACCTCATCCGCTACGGGAAGACCAAGCTGTCCGGCCCGCGGCGCCCCGCCGTCTGCAGGGCCTTCGACGTCCCCAAGAGGTAACCGCGGTGGCGGGGCGCGCCCGGCAGGGGGCAGCAGAGGCGGCGCGGGCACGTGAGCCTGGGGCTGCCCTGAGCCGTCCCCGGAAATGACTGAGCATCCCAAGGTTTTTGGCCCGGTCCCCAGGGGTCCGCCCCAGCTACCTTATCCCAAATTCTCCGCTGCCCCTTCCCGGAACTTTTAACTGGAGGTCGTGGAAGTTTGTGGACACGGAGGCTGGCTCTTCCTCGATTTCCCCCAGTTGTCTCCCCAACCTGTCACAGTCAGGAAAGGAGTCCGGAGGGTACCCTGCTGGGGCTGCGCTGACATCCCGTGCCTGCATCTCAGCAGGTGCACTGGCAAGCTGGCCCAAGATGCCCCCTCTTTGTTCAGTAACAAAGTTGTGAAATACTGAAATCTTCCGGGCACAAAGAGAAGAATCTACTCTGAATATGTGAGACTTGTTCCATGGTTTTCTCATCCCCCCCCCCCCACGTTGAATTCAGTCTGTAGAGGCAGAAGTCAGTTTAACGCTATTTTAGGATAGTAAAGCTGTGTTTTTTCTTTGAAATGCACCATACGTTTGTATTTAGAACTGAATTGAAGGAATGTGATGGGTTCATCTAGCTTATTTTCAAAGTCTGTAGACAGTGCCCACCGCTGCAGATGATGGATGGTAAAACTATCTAGGAACACAGAAAAGTGGGCTGGCCGCAGCTCTCTCTTGACTGTTGGAGAGCGATCTGTCAGGGGTTCAGACTGAGAGTGGAGGAGACACATCATTGTGAAGAATGGATGGAAAGAGATAAAGTCAGAAAGAACTGTTCCTACAGGCTCAGTTTTAACACCGTGAGCAACCCCTGACATCCTATTGTGAGCAGGTTTGATTGGCCTATATTCCTTTCTGCTATATAGGAATTTATTGTCTGACTTTTGAGGAAGGTCCTAGTGTCCCTGGATTTAAAAGCACACTTAAAAATCACTTCTGCCCTTTCTATCCCTGGATGGGGCTCATCAGCTGTCACACTCAAGCCTGTCATTATGTAACAGCCAGGAAAGAGGTGGGCCTTCCTTGGATTCACCCCTGGAACACTCGGTACTCTGCGCTTCTTGTAATTCCCGCAGTGTTGTGAAATAATTATTCTTTCCTTCTTCCAGGGTTCTAGGGCAGAACCTTCCATGGTGTTAAGGTGCTCTGAGGCTATGGTGGAGAGCGTTGTTTCCCCTAATTGTACTTTTCAGGGCTGGGGAAGGGTCAACAAATCCAGGCCAATAAGGAAAGGCATTTTTAATTGCAGCAAAGGAAAATGGGGGGGGGGGTAATTGCATCTAAAGTGACGAGGCCCTCAGAAGAACAGATGGCAACAAAAATCCCCCCACCTCCTCCTTGCAGATCCATTTCCTTTTCAATGGCTGTCTCCCCGTGTATATGAAAAGGTGGTGAGCAGAGTTGGGAAAAGTAACATTCTCCTGCCAGCTTTACACTTCTGTTTCCCAAAGTATCTTCAGTGACACCGTGCTTAGCACTTTCATGAGAGAAAAAAAAAAGGTGAATTAGAGGAATTAGAAGCCACAGCTGAATTGCCCTGTGTGTGTGTCATGTACCCAAGACTCCCAGCACTAAATGCCTTGTTTCATACAGTCCTCATGACAGACTTGTGAGGGACAGGCCATTGTCACCATTCCCACCCACAAAGGTACACATTCAGGCTTGTCACACCAGTGAGTGTGGCAGCTAGACCTTCAACCCCGCCTGTCGGCGTAAGATCCCGAACGCTTAACCTCCAGTGTACCACGTTGGCAAGCTACCAACCTGAGTCATGTCTGAGAGATCAGATGGCAGTGGATTTACCCCCAGAGGGTAGCACTTGGTAATATCTTGGTTAATCCAGATTTTATAATATTTGGTAATCTTATTAGCCAGTGCGCTTATGACTTAAATATTTTGAATAGTTTTTCCTTGTGTGAAGTGTAATGTCCTCAGGAATGAAAATAAAAAAAAAAAAAATAAGCCTGTGACTTCGACACTTGCAAATGGGCAGCTGTGAGCCACATTTCTTCTGTCCATAAGGCAGTACTTGGGTCATTTAGTTGGTGATTATTTTCTCCTAAGGAAGCAAGAATAAAACCTAAGGTCCCTGAATATTGTGCTCTATTCTCCAGCCTGGTACTGGCTGTTTGAGTTTCGGGAGTCTTTTGTTTGTTTGATTTGTTGTTTTTTTAATCAAGGCAACAGCTGCTTTTCTTGCTTTGATTGACTCTCCAGAAAGTCTGTATAAATAAGTGACCAGGACCCAAGCGCCTCATTGCTCTTGACTTCCACAGTAGACGGAAACGCTTCTGTTTCTAAAATTTCAAAATAACTCCATATAGCATGGAAACTGAACTGGGCTCTACAGGTCAGGTGCTGCCCAGTTTTCTGTCCTGGAGTCCAAGAGGATGAGAAGCAGTCGGGACCTATGGATTGGGTACAGGTTACATCTTTTATCTTCACCAACCTCTGGCTGAAAAGCTAGCATTTCCTTAATTATGAATGTCATCAACCATCCACAGGACAATATCAGTGTCTCCAAGTGCTTGGTAGAATATAACACATTAAAAAAATATTGGAGACCCCTCGAAACAGTATTGTTTCCATAGCCACAAAAACATAGTGGTTATTCACCTCTAGAGCTCATTATTCAACACACAACCAGTGCATGGGTTCCGTATCGCATAAACTTGACTTTTAATAACTGGATTACCTAGATGTCCATGTAATTAACTTCCTTAGTGTCCTCCCTGTATCTTATGCTTATGGAGACATTTTGAGAAGGGCCTAGAGTCTTTGTCAAGCAGCATTTACATTTGATATCAGCTATAGCACCCTCGGCTCATACCCGGAGCCGAAAAGGCCTCTCACCAGAATGCTTAGAACAAAGGATAAGGGGTTGGATTCTCCACTGACATGGTGGTTAGACTAGTTTCTTCAGTAAATGAGCTATTTACCATGTCCTTGATGCATTCAGCGTACCAGTTTTACCAGAGGGCCTGCTGTGAATCTCAAAGCTAGTCTAGGCCCTGTGAAGTTTATAGGCAGACAGAAAAAGGTGTCAACAAATTTCAGAGAAGCAAAATCTTTTCTGAGGCGGTCAAGTGCCCCGGAGGAGACCCCAGCAAGGTTATTTGATCAGGAATAAGAGTTTTGAGGAGAGACTGCCTAGGAAGGATGTGCGCCAGGATGATGGATTGGGAGCTTATTCAGGGGGATGGAAGCTGCCCAAGGCTTTGTGGTGGTTGTGGGGGCGGCTATTGCATCATGGGACATAAAAAGGATGGCACCGTGTGTGAGAAAGCCTGGGCACGAGGCTGCTGTGTTAGTCCACGAGGAAGATGGCGGTACTCACGTGGATTACAGCTGAAGCGTCATGGTGTCCTCAGGTGTCAAAGGTTGGGGTGGCTTTAAAGTACTTAGCTCGGGCCCAGTCCCCTGGGTAGTTCCCCTGCCCTAATTACCCCTCAGCCCCCTGACTTAACCCCAGGGCCAGCTCCAGCATTCAGTGCGCATGTATGTTAGTTAAATAAGGTTGTGTTTCCTGGACTCCAAACCATAGAGTAATTCCAACCCTACGCAGTCCTGTCTCGCTTCTGACTCTGCGTCCTGTGACTTGCTCCTACCGGCCCTATTCCAGAAGTTCAGGGCTTCTCTATAAGAGTCCTCATCCTACCTCAGAGCCTCCGCATTACCTCTCACCTGGCCCATGGGTTAAGGCTTGGCTATTTTATCTTCAGTGAGGCCTTCCATACCTGCCTTACGTAAAATGATAATTCCACACTCCCCAACGGACCCTTCCTCCCCCCTCCCCCCCGCAGTCAGCCACAGCCCGTAATTATCATCCAAGTGGTTGTTAGTCAAAGGAGTGAGTGCCCACACTAAACCCTGTGCAGTCAGAAAGATCTCGGTGTCCCTGCTCCCGGAACCTGGAAGACAGCACTTCTAGGAAGCCAGTTACAGAAGGAGGAAGGAGGTGTATGTCTTCACCCAGAGGCAGTGGGAATTGGAGATCTGTAGTTTGGGTCTTAGCTGTCTCTTTAAATACAAGCAAGAGACGGGGCCTCCTGGACAGACTAGAAAGGGTTTCCTATAGAAAGGCATTCGGACAGCAGAATGAAATGTTAGACTGAAAAACAATACAGTGTGTGTCTAAACCAAAAGTGCCACTCCACGGGGAGAGCCGTAAGGCAAAGCCCAGCAATTCGTTCGACACTACTGATTCATTTGCCTGTAGGGATCACATACACTGGCTGTGTGTGATAAAGGGCTGGGAAAACAGGTTCAAGCAAGCCTTGTCCACAGGCAGGAGAGCAACAATGTGATATAAACACCAGTCATTCTGTTGCATCTAGAGTCAGCGGCTGTGACCTTGGATAAGAACTTAACCTCTTAGAGTCTTAATTCTCCATCTGCCATGTGAAGGGCGCAAACGATGGAATTGTCGTAAAGATGAGATTTCATGACCACGCCTCTTCTCCCAGGTCCCAGTCTACACCCTTTTTCTCAAAACTGGATAGTCTCTGTATCACCAATATATGGGTGTTTTATTTGTTTTTATTATTATTTTTTGTTTAGGGGTGTTTTGCCTGCATATATGCCTGGGCATCATGGGCATGTCTGGTGCCCCTGGAGGCTGGAAGAGGGAGTTGTGTATCCTTGGAACTGGATGGTTATGAGCTGCCATGTGGTGCTGGGAACGGAACCTTGGTCCTTTGGAAGAGCAGCAAGTTCTCTTCATTGCTAAAGCCATCTCTCCAGCCCCTCAGATGGATGTCTTGAAACTCTGGGAAGGACTGAAGAATGATTTTCTTTTGAAAATGTTTTACTTTGGCATGCCTCAATGGATCCCCATTACAAAAGCCAGCAGCCTTACAGGGCCCTATGTCCCCTGCCCTCTTCTCAAGGTCCTGCCTACAGCCACAGGGGAGCCCCAGGTGGAGCACCCCTCACATGTACCCCTCTAAGTACCCTTGCAACTTCCCTCTGCTTGGAAAGTGTGCAGGGTGACCTTACTTAGTATTATACACTCTAGGACCATCTGTTTTCCTGCAGAACTTTTAACTTCATGCAGAATGTTTAGACTTAGAATGTATACTATTATAATAGTGAGATCACATAACCCCAGAAAGAAAGAAAGAAAAAAAAAACTACATGTCTCTCTCATATGCAGAATCTAGCCAATGATATATGTACATGCAAACACACCTACATGTGGGTACACATCATAACGTGAAGAAAAGAAAAGAAAAAAGGCCGAATAAAGAGGGTGAGAAAGGACTGAATGTAGGTGATGGACACAAGTTATGAAAGAGGATATAGAACTAATTGTTTTTCTAGTTCTGATTCTGCCATGATTTGCTTGGTTTTGGTGGCAGATAAGTGCATAAAATACACTACATACTGAAAGTGAAGTAATAATGGACAGCTCCACAACTTCCGTTCCGAAGACTTATTGAGTTGTATAGACTTTGGTCTAGTTCATTTTGGTGTGTGATATTTTTGCTCACGAGTTTTTTTTTTTTAATAAGTTTATGATTTTTTTAAAAAGGAATTGTGCAAGGATTGCATGTTCTATACAGATGTCCCTTCCAGGAAAGCCATCCCAACCACCCATCCAGAAGAGCATCCCTTCTGCTCTGTTTCCTGATCAAACGTTATGCTAGATGCCTGCAGCATTACCAAGTCCTCACTAAAAGGGGACGTCCATTAAGGCAGGGACCAGTTCTGTCTTCATCCTTCAAGTTCAGGCTCCTGGAACTTGGCCTAACACATTTCAAGTAGGCCATAAATATTTACCCAAGGGGAAAAAAAAATAGGTAAAGCATCCAGCCCTTCCCTCTCCTCTCCAGCACCTGCAAAGCAGGAGGTTAAACATGTTCTTAGCCCTCTGCTGGGTCCCAGTGCTCAGCCCACACCCGTGCTCAGCTCTGGCCAGTGTGTCTTCAGGATGGCCTGGAACACAGCTGAGGCCAGGAGCTGTGGAGGCAAATGGCTTCGATGCATGGACTTTTGAAAGAATGAGGCTTCTTTGCAGGTGGATTCTGAACTGGTGGGGGGTAGAAATGTATTTGTGGCACCCGCAAGGGCGCTCCTGGTGGGGTTTGCCAGCTGCAGCCGGGAGGTTAGAGCGGACTGCTGCAGGGTGACTGGATTAGATCAGGGTTTGTCACTGGGTCACTGGCATGGCATGGGTGTGGGCTAGAGCTGTGACTTCTTTCACAAGCGTGCTCTGGTCTGTGTGGAAGGACTTCTGAGCCTGTCTGTAGCTAATCCCTTTTGGCTCCAGGTTATCTTTGACTGTCACAAGCCAAAGTGAGAAGAAGAAAAGGAGCATATATTGTTGATGTATGAAAGCCCAGAGGAGGTCATGTGATCATCTGCATTGATTTGAATAGAGGAAAAAATTCCAAATTGAGCATGCGTAACTCAAAATATGCTTAACTCAAAAATACACTTAAGTATGCCTAACTAAAAAAAGAAAGAAAGAAAGAAAAGAAAAAAAAAAAAAAGAAAAGAAGTGCTTCAATACCCAAAACTCTTGCATGCTGATACAGTGCCCCGTGTGGAAAAAATTCCACACCTACCTCCATGGGATTGGTGATAGGCACACAGCAGATGCACATAACGGTATGAGTCATATAAGCTCACCTTTAGCATATGAGGTACATAAAGTATGAGGTAGATAAGTACACTCTGTGTTTAGAAGTGGGTCTCACCCTTCACGTTCTCTGTCAGCATATGTTCACACATCCCAGGTGTTTCAGATAGGAAATACTCCATCTGTATAGAAAAAGCGTAGGACAGTGGACCTCAGAGGAACCTGAGAGGGAACTGGGGGGTGGCTCAGTGGGTAAGAATGCTTGGCATGCAAACTTGAGGACCTGAATTAGAATTCCTGGATACCTGAGTAGCAAAGATAGATGTGGCCATGTGCAGACCTGGAATGCCAGTGCTGTGGCTGGCAGATACAGGAGGGTGGCTGTCAGAGTGCCTCAGTGGTCCTCATGCCATATTAAATGCCTTTGTTTTAGCAAATCAGCGTCCTCTTTTACATTAAACTAGCATGGCTAATTTCCTTTCATTGGTTTGTGCCTTTATGTTTATTTACATTGTAAAATGAGTCACTGCCACATAGGTTCATAGGCTTAGTAACTGGAGAAATACAATCGTAAGGAATTGATACCTGGCGTTATTATTGTAATCTTTTTCATATTATAAAAAAATTAATTTGGAAGGTGGGAGGAGGAAGAAGATGGATCAGCTAGTGAAGTGCCTGCCACATATGCATGTGAAGACCTGACCCTAGCAACCACATAAAAGCCAGACATGCACCTGTAATCTTAGCACTGGGGAAGATGGGAATCGCTGACCAGCTAGTTTAACTGAAGTTATAGGGAGTTATGAGCTGCCCGATGTGGGTGCTGGAAATCAAACTTATGTAACAGCAGAATAATAACAGATGATAATACATTTAAAATTTTTGGAATAAAGTAAATGAAACTGGAAAAATGGCTTAGCAGTTAAGAGCATGCGTTGCTTTTTCAGAAGACCAAGTTCAGTTTCTAGCGTCCACCTTGGAAGCGTCCTTCCAGCTCTGAGTCTGGTTGCGTGACTCTTGCACCGCGGTAGTTGTGTGGCTCAGGCTGTTACTGCGATCCATGTTTGGGATCTAAAAGACTCCCATAGATCTCCTGTGCAGGAAGCTTGGGGCTCCTTCTGAGAACTCGAGGTGGGGGGGGAGGGGGGGCGGGGCACTCTTGTTACCTAGAGATGAGAGACTGTTAACTGATCCTTTTACACTCCAATGTCAACAGTCTCATGATCTGGAAGTACATTTTGAAACATTTCCACCTGCAGAATTCAGGTTCTTCTGATTAGAACCAAAACTCATTTTGAGATCCTGGGGGAGGTTAGGGGAGCGGGGAGGGGCGCGTAGAGGAACTTAGAATCTTCTGGGGACTCGTGGAGGCTCTAGCTGGGGGTTACCTAACTCTTCCTCCCGTTGCAGGTATTTTTCTCATTTCTACGTCATCTCCGTGCTGTGGAATGGCTTCCTCCTCTGGTTCCTTTCTCAGTCCCTCTTCCTGGGAGTACCTTTTCCAGACTGGCTTCGCGCTCTGCTCAGAACTCTTGGGGCCACGCAGTTCCGAGGTAATTTGGCTCTCTAGCCTGTTCCTGGTTTCTGTCTGCAGTTCTCGCCAATCAGGCCCCTCCGCAGGGCCTGGGAAGTGGAGGGCAGACAGGGTTTGCGTGGTTGACTGGCCCCAAGTCCTCACTGAGCTGCGGCAGAGCCCAGGGGAAGGTTCTGGTCTGCCGCCTGGTAAGCCTGGGCTGAATGAGGACCGGCCGTTCTCCCTCTGATACCGTTAGCGTTAGCGAGCTGATAAGCTTACAAAGAGGCCTTGCACGTGCCGGGGAAGCTTTGGAAACCCCTGAGTTTGCATTGAAACATTTATCATCGGTACAGCTGCAGCCAGAATTGTGCCTCGGGGCCCACAGAAATTTAATGTTTAAAGATTACTTTTTGATAAACATTTAAAAGGTCTGGGGGACTGGTGTGATGGATCAGTAGATAAAGGTGTTTACCACCAGGCATGATGATCTAACATGCATCTGCAGGACCCACAAGACTCTTTCTTACAATTGTCCTCTGACATCTTCACAACACACACACACACACACACAGAGTAAATAAATTAGTTAAAATTAAACAAAAAAGACTGTGTTGTGCATCTTCAGTTAAATAATGAAACTGAATAGTTGCTGGCCACATCCTTACAGAACAGCATTTAAACGGGCCATAGCAGTGTGTAGGGACTGGGGTGGGGGGTCCTAATGCACGGGCACCCCTTTGTTGCTTACCATGTTCATGTATTCAGAGGGTTAGATTTGAGGAGCTTTCCCTGTTTTAACCTGTTCATAAAGAGTTTAAAAAAAAACACTGGGTTTTAACTTACTTAAACTACAAAAAGAGCAAAGCAAATCGATGCTGGTAGAATTTCTCACAGTCCTTAACCCTGGGGCAGCCTGAAGCAGGGTCATGCTTAGAAAGGAACGCTAGGGGGTGCTGGTCAAGTCCTAGTTCTTAATCTGGACGCTAGTACTATGTGGGAATTAGTAAACATTTACCAAGCTGTGCAATTGTCTCCGTGATGGCGTCTGTGTTACTCTTTTTAAAAAGACAGACTGGACTTTATGATATCTTAAACATGAGCTCCCTTCACACTAACTTGGAGCGTGTAATAAAGGGCCTCCGGGAAGGTGGCCCTTGGGACCCACTGTCTCTCTAAAAGTGTAATTTCTCCTTTCTTTTTCTCTTGGCAGCACTGGAGATGGAATCCAAGGCCTCCCAAATGCTAGGCAAGTGCTTCGCCACCCAGCCCTTCTCCCATCCTTTATTTTTTAAGTCTGAAAAGGAATCCTCACCCATTGGATCCCTGCCTCTCTGTCTCTGCCTTTGTGGGTGGCTGTGGCCCCAGGAGCCCACCAGATAGCATTTCCAACATCACCATGGCCCTCTCCCTGACCATCTGCATCGAGCACGTGGCACAGGAACTAGAAAGCCATGGATCCTGAGTCCTGAGCACACAGAGCCTTCGTCATGATGTCCGTGTGGCCTGGAAGGCTCTTAAATGATAAAGTAGAGTCAGAGATGAGTTCTGTCCCCTCTTCCCACCACCCTGCTACTCATGGACCACATGGCTGTCATTCAGCCTGGGTCCTCACAGCTCGAAAGAGGAAGACATTAGTTTGAATGGCCTCTCCAGCCCTCGGCCTCTGATCTCGTGTAAGGCTCAGTTTCAGGCGGGTACACTGAACACTTGCCTTAAAGCTGGAGGAGACACTGACTGTGTCGCCTTCTGATTGCAGTGGGCGAGCTGGCCCTGTCTACCTTCTTGGTGCTGGTGTCCGTCTGGGTCCACAGCCTGCGGAGACTCTTCGAGTGTTGCTACATCAGCATCTTCTCTAACGCCGTGATTCACGTCGTGCAGTACTGTTTCGGGCTCGTCTACTATGTCCTGGTTGGCCTGACTGTCCTGAGCCAAGCGCCCATGGATGACAAGAATGGTGAGTGGCCCTTGCAGCACGTTCCAAAGGCATCCTGTCCCAAGGTAGCTACGTGGGCTGGGACTGCCAAAACCTGGGAAACGCCAGCATAAGCGGCTGTGCCTTCAGTGACCTCGGTAAGGTACAAAGCATTCTTGAGACTCTGTTTGAGAATGGTGAAGTTAAGCGGTATGGGGTTCACCTGTAGAGAGATCGGAAGGATATCTCAGCTCTGAACAGGAGGCACGAGACCTCCAAAGGAGCAGGGGGGGGGGGCATCAAAGGAAGTGGCCTCACCAGAGTCTGGGGGTGCACGGGGGAGAGAGAAGTCACCCTGTGGGATTAAACACAGAAAGTAAGATGAGGGAGAGGCTTGTGGAGAGTAGTTCTCATCTGAAGGAGGAACACAGGCCATTCTCTTGCCATTAATTCTTGGGATGGCTGCCCTCCTAACAAAGCCCTTCTTCACGTGGGACGGACAGCCTGAGGGAAGAGGAAAACCAAGTCTGGCAGTCAATGGAAATGGCCTTGAGGTTTCCGAGTGCTCTCTAGCCAGGAAGAGAAAAGCAGACCTTTGTATGCGAGAAGAAAGTGAGGTGGCTTGATGTTTTATTTGGATGCTGCGTAACATATATGACTATCCGTTTCATGAAAACAGTCTGTGCAGAGCATGTAGACCTCTAATCCTTGTGGGTGACCGGAAGGACTGTTTCAGTGCCGAGGTTAACCTGACCTTGAAGCCGTGGGCTTTCAGCCCAGATCTCCCATGACCCTATTCTCCATGTCCTGTATCATAAGTCGAAACAGAGATTTGTATTTCCAACTATCAGTGATTGAGCCTTTCCTTGTTGGATTTCAGTCTCGGAGTGCTCCAAAGTCCGCTCTGTTGCTGGAATGCACTTCCTGAGACTACAATAAGAGTTCTTCGAAAGGCAGGTTTATTGACCAGATTGTTTCTTAACTTGTGAATTGCTTACCGGTTCCAGCCATTCAGGCAGCATCTTTTCTAGGTCCTCTGGACTTCGTTGTATTAGTTACTCTCCTGTTGCTGTGGTAACATACTATGGCCAAGATAATTCCCAGGAGGAAGATCGTTATTTGGGCTCACAGTTACAGATGCTTTCGTCCATCATAGTGTTGAGACACAGCAGCAAGCCTGCAGGAGCAGGAAGCTGAGAGATCACACCTCAACCATAAATATGAAGCACAGAGAACTGGAAGTAGGGAGAGGGGATATTGTAAATGGATGTTTCCTGTCCTGACCACCCAATCCCAAATAGTCACTCAGAGGCTTATATTAATTACAATACAAATGCTCGGCCGATAGCTCAGGCTTGTTACTAGCTAACTCTTATACTTAAATTAACCCATATTTCTATTTATGCTTTGCCACATGGCTCATGGCTTGTTACCTCATTTTTTACAAGCCGTCCTGCTTGCTGGGCGGCTGGCTGTCATCTCCCCTAACTCCCCTGACTGCCCTTCTTCCTCACATCACCTGTCTATGTCAGGCTGTCTCACCCAATCTCTTCTCGCCCTGCTATTGGCCTATCAGTTTGTTTGTTTTTTATTATTATTAACAATGAGCATAAACCACAGCAGTACATATTCTCAAGTCTCACTTCTAGCGATGGTCTTCCTCCAGCCAGGCTGCACCCCCTAAACCTTTACAGACAGTGTCACCAGCTAGAGACCAAGCGTGGAAGGCATTTCTCATTCAACCACCATATCATTAATGGAGTCAGTTTTTCCTCCCTTGTCTTCTGCTATGGCGTTCAGATGCTCAGCCAGTTACCGTGGCTTTTCTCCCAGACGAACTTTCCAGAACTCCTTGGTTGCCCACTAGCTTTCACTCTGTCTGATTACCTCACTTTTCTGAGCTGTTTTCTGTGGCTGGAGCCCAGGTTCTACTTTTTTGCTCCTTAAAAATGGTCAAAAAAAAAAAAAAAGGCAGCCAAGACACCCACAAAGCTGTCTCTCCAAGCACTCCTTTGTGTGGCTGCTTCTCTTTCAAACCTGCTCACCCCTCCGAGGGTCCCCTGGAGCCACTGGGACAGTAGATTGGATTAGTTACTCCTCGTTGTTGAGACCAGACAGGCGGCAAGAAGCAGCTTACTGAAGAGGTTTGGCTGGAAGAATGCTTGCCCAGCGGTGGGCTTATGTATCTTAGGCAGACATGGTAGTTCACGCCTATGATCCCAGCACCTGTGGCACGAAGCCAACAGGATCACTTCAAGTTCAAAGCCAGCTTTGTCCATATACTGAATTCCGGGTTACCCAGATCTGCACAGCCAGACTGCATCTCAAAAGAACACAAATCAAAACTCACCACCACAGTGGGAAATACTCCATTTGGCGTCAGTAGGATCTGAGAGAAATACTGTAGGTTTGAATGTCTGCTGGGCCTATGTCCGCTTGACAGGGTTTCTCCAGCTCAGAACCTCTGTCAGTGATCAGGGGCACGGCCTGACCTCACAGGGTTCTTATGTAAGTGGAAGGAGAGTCTGCAGTCCAGGAGAACCGGGTTTAGAACTGAGATTGCCACAGGGGAGTTTGGCAGATTCTTGTTAGCCGTTAGTCATCCTCGACTGATCCCCACTTGTGGGTTTCCGTATAGAGAAGCATGACCTTGGTGCTTTTACCTGAATCCACTTTTTAGGGTTTTTGCCTTCGCTCCAGGGTCCCGGGCTTTTGCCAGTTTTCAATGGACAGGTTTTGCATCTTCAGTTAAGACCAGGCTGTCGGTCCATTTGTTTTTCCGGTGCCGGTGGCTTGCTCTTAGAATCCTCGGCAGGAATCCACCTCCCCTTCTGCTGCGTCACCAGGGGAAGGCTGCGCGTCCAGCACTTCCGCTTTGGAAGCAGTCTCTCAGGCTCTAATCTCTAATCCAGAAAGGACTTGTTTTTATATTCTCAGTGTTTAAGTTTCTTCTCTTTATGAGAGACCACTCACCTTTTACCTCAGAAAGGCTCTCTAGTAGACAGAACTAGACAGCACAGTGCATGTATGTTCTCTCTCTCTCTCTCTCTCTCTCTCTCTCTCTCTCTCTCTCTCTCTCTCTCTCTCTCTCATATTTGCAGAGGTGGGTATCATGTAGTCCAAGTCAGCCTTGAACTCCTATGTACTTGGCTGGCCTTGAACTCATGATTCTCTTGCCTCAGCTTCCCAAGAACTAGGATGACAGGCATGTAACCATCATGCCTGGGTTAGCTTAGCTTTCCATACTCAGCATCTCCCTTCCAGCTGCTCTGGGTGGCAGCTCAGAGAGATGTTTCTTTAGAGAATGTTTCTCTTGATGGGAAGAATGTGAGCAAGAAGACTTAAAAGGAGACTCAATCGTAGAAACACAATACACCTCACCGCACAGTCGGCCACTCGGGAAATGGGTTGAGTTCTCGCCAGAAGCATTTGAAGAATGTTCGCGAGAAAATGTCGCTAGGTCTCTGCCTGTGACCCCTCCGGAGCTGTGGAGACTTGAGAAGCAGCTCTCGCTGTCCAGAGGCGATATTATGATAATATAATACAAAAGCTCTGGAATTCTGTGGCATTGGCTAACAGGGCAATTCCTATTTCCGTAGTCTATGTCCTGGGGAAGAATCTCCTGCTCCAGGCTCGGTGGTTCCACATCCTGGGAATGATGATGTTCTTCTGGTCATCTGCCCATCAGTATAAGTGCCACATCATTCTCAGCAATCTCAGGAGAAACAAAAAAGGTGAGGTCTCTTCTGGCATAGCCCCCACCCCACCCCCACTCCCAGTGCCATGGGCTCCAGCCCTCAGAGGGTAGCTTTCTCTGTCCCTTCATCCCTGTCTCTCATGCCCTTGTTGATATCAGATACTCACTTTCGACAAGACACCTTCCTGAATCGTGATCCTCCCATTGGTAAAATGAGGTGGCAGATCCAGCTCTGATGGTCTGTGATTCTGTCCTGAACCCACCTCTGGGGACAGACACATGTGTCTGATCAGCATGTGGAAAAGTCACATTAAGGTGGAGTAGTGGGACCCTGCAGAAGGGAAGACTTCTGAGTTAGCCTGGGTGCAGTTTGCAGTATTCTTGTTTTATAGATGAGGAAACTGAGGCACAGTGAAATTAAGCAATTTCCGTGAAGTGACACAGATACCAAGTGGGAGAGTCAGGATTTGAACTTGTGTCCCCTGACTCTGGCGTCTGAGCTTGTGTGCTTGTGAGAACGGATGGGAGACCTGAGCAGAGGCTTTTTCAGGTTTGTTTTGTTTTGTTTTGTTGTTGTTTTAAGACAGGGACACTAGTATATCCCTGGCTGTCCTGGAACTCGCTCTGTAGACCAGACTGGCCTCAAACTCACAGATCCACCTGCCTTTGCCTCTTGAGTGCTGGGATTAAAAGTGTGCTCCACGATGCCCAGCAGGCCTTTTCTTTTCCTGAGACATAGTCTCACTGGGTAAAACACCATCATCATTCCGTTTCAGGTGTGGTCATTCACTGCCAGCACAGGATCCCCTTCGGAGACTGGTTCGAGTATGTGTCTTCGGCTAACTACCTAGCAGAGCTGATGATCTACGTCTCCATGGCTGTCACCTTTGGGTTCCGCAACTTAACTTGGTGGCTGGTGGTGACGTATGTCTTCTTCAGCCAAGCCTTGTCTGCGTTCTTCAACCACACGTTCTACAAGAGCACGTTTGTCTCCTACCCGAAGCATAGGAAAGCGTTCCTTCCATTTTTGTTTTGAGGCAGAATGCAATGGGTGAAGAATGCAAACCAGGTGACAGATTTCATTCCTAGAGACGCTGAGACAGAGATGGATGTACGCTTGCCGCGGGAATGTTTGACATTCCCTGTTCCACTGCAGAGTGTCCACTGGAGAAGACATTCCTGGAAAACCTGGGCTTGAGGGATCTGCTTGCTGCCTAGCTTTACAGAGGCAACCAAATGATAACCAGTAACTGGGCGTCTCCAAGCTGATTTATGGTCACACTAACCAGGAGTATAAACAGCTTCGCATGCATGCATGCTCCACCCCCACCCCCCCACCCCACACCCGTTCCCTGTTCCCCTCCTCGCTCGCTCTCTCTCTCTCTCTCTCTCTCTCTCTCTCTCTCTCTCTCTCTCTCTCTCTCTCACTCACTCTTGTACAGGAAGAAAAATGACCATCTGTGGCTGGGAACAGTGAGCTGGACTGAGTGCTGTGGGATCGCACAGGTTTTGAATAAATGTTACATGTCAATAAAAACGGATACCTCTGAAAATAACATGGATGTACAGTATCACATCGGTGGTCCTAGGGAGAAAGGGGTTTGCTGGGATTAGTTAATATTCCCAATTTTATCACCAGTAGCTCCTGTCACATGACCAGTGCCTCGCCTGCCCTGCAAACCAGCCTAAAATTATAAGCTTGGAAACGTCTTCGATTGAATTCTCTTTTTTGACATTTGTACTGAAAAGAATCGGGAAATAAAATATTTTTATACTTATGCATACACACATGCCCTGGGCCGGGTACTACCGCAAGAAGCAGCCTCACTCTATCATTATTCAGTGTTCGCATAGGCCTGGGTCTGTTTCAACTAGTAGTGCAAAGCCAAAAGATGCTACGATTAAAGTTGCACCTCAGATAGCGCAGGTTAAAGGAATTACCCAGTTGGGGTCAGAGGGAAGTAGAGGCATGGGATGAAAGGAGACTGAGAGTGAAAAAGAACACCATTGCCCTGGCAACCAGAAACCTCCACATCCCTATGGTGGGACACATCTGGGCTGGGATGCGATTGGATAGTTGAGTGCATGCCTAGAGCATCTGAGGTGAAAAACTTGGGCCTACTGCTTACTAGCTGAGGTACTTGTTTTTTCACTTGGGTTATTTATTTATTTATTTATTTATTTATTTATTTATTTATTTATTTATTTAGGTTTCGTGGGTTGAGTCAGGGTCTCATGGAGCCCTGGGTGCCTTGGAGCCATTATGTACCAGAGGGTGACCTTGCACTTCTGACCCTCCTAATTCAATCTCCCAAGTGCCAGAATTGCAGGTGCTGTGGCTTGCACCCAGCGAGCGCTTCATGCATCCTGCACACCCTGTGTCTTCAGCCCGACTTACTCAGATGTCATATACTCTACTGAGTGAGACACCGCCGGAGTCATAAACTGAGGCTGTTTAACTGACCGGCACCTTAATCTGAAGTATTTTCTAAAACTGACTTATGTACTTGCCTTGCGGTGATGGGGACTGAGCCCAAGGCCTCACAAATGCTCATCACGCCCCTCTTATCACTGAGCTACACCCTAACTCTTTTCATCTATTTTTAAACACATCATTGTACGGCACTGTACCCAGGGAGGAGTGTTTTGTTGTTTGGGGGTTTTTGGAGACCAGATCTCTCTGTGTAGCCCTGGCTGTCTTGGAACTTGCTCTGTAGACCAGGCTGGTCTCCAACTCACAAAGATCCACCCACCTCTGCCTCCCAAATGCTGGGATTAAAGGCACGTGCCAGCACATCCAGCTCTGGATAGGAAATTTGTGATTGACAGAAATAAGGACAGCACCAAAATCCAACAAAGTTGGTGAGCTAATCAGTTTTGTTGGGTCACTTACAGGAGTATGGGTGAGGGGTCCCTTACAGGAGCAGAAATGACTCAAAGACAGCTGCATCACCAAAGCCCACCCCAGTGTGAGTGACAGCTCACAAAGCTGGGAACCTGGAGCCCACTGCACAGCCTGCAGGCAGTTCAACAGGATGGAGAGCGTCCTCTCCAGGCAGTTTGGCTGATTTCTGCTTCCTCCAGTCAGCTTGCCTAGCCAGAGTGTTTCTTGGCAGTCCTTACATGTTAGTTATATGTTCCTGAGGAGGAGGGGCCTAGTGAATCTGCTCAGTTCCAGGGACTTCCTGAAGCCATTGGGTTTTCTCCTTCCTGAGTTTGATGAGCGTCCCTGCAGGATGGAATGTTCCCTCTCCCCATAGCACATCCTGTTGTTTCGCCTCCCCTTAACATCTTGTGTTTAATGGACTTCTCTTAAGACCGGTTTAAATCTTGGAGTCAACTGCTCCCTAACAGCCATGTTTACCAAAAACCCACCCTGAAGCTCCTGTGTGGGCCCTGGTGGTGTGCTTTGTCTACCATCCATCACCTCGCCATTAAATCAAGATTGTTTGCTCTGTCTGTTCAGCTAAACGAGGTTTATCATTTATCATTTAGAATTTGCTGCCTTCGGAACCAGGGCTCAGGAACAAATCTCTTCCAACATAGGAGATGTATGTAAATCATATGGCAGTTTGTTCTTAACTCCCACGTGAATGACATGCATAACTTTAGAGAAATCATTTAAAGGAAAGTTGTATTTTGCTGTAGGATGAAATTTTACGCCTAAGTTCAACTGAGGATTTGGACTTTGGAGTGAACTAAGGAGCATCTCCTCTGATGGCCTGTCAGCCTATGAGAAAGCTCCAGTGCCCTGGTCCTGCCCCGACTGTCTTTTGCGGTCCTTACACACTGCCTTCTGGGTCTTTCTTCATCTTCTTCCTTGCCCACACATGTCACTTCTAGGTGAAGAGAGAAGAGGAAACAGAGAAGCACCCAAAGGGCTCCGAACAGGGCTGGGGTGTGGCTCAGTTCCCAGAGCACTTGCCTCGCCTGCCTGAGTCCCTGAGTTCGATCCCCAGCCCTGTATAAAACAGGTGTGGTATTGAACGCCTGTAATCCTGGTACTTGGAAAATGAAGGCAGGAGGATCGGAAGTTCAAGGTCTCCCTTGGCTGCCTAGCAAATTCAAGGCCAATTTGCGCTACATGAAACCCCCTTTCAGAAAAGAAAGTGTGTGTGTGTGTGTGTGTGTGTGTGTGTGTGTGTGTGTGTGTGTGTGTGTCTGTCTGTCTGTCTGTCTGTCTGTCTGAATAGAGTAGCGTGCATGGGATCTGAGCAGTGCAGCACCCACATGGTGCGTCTTCCGGGGCAGAATCCTCACTGTGTTTTGTGGCTGTGAAAACATTCCAAAAGAGAGAGTGCCGTACAGATTTGTAAATTCTTCACAAGGATGCCTCGGAAATAGACTGAGGAGGAAATTCTTCACTCCTGGGATGTGACGGCAACTCTGTCAAGTTAGGCAGAAGTGATGCAGAAGCTGCCTCCGCAGCATCCTCTGGCTGCTGCAGTGTGCTGGAAGTAGCCTTTGTCGGGGGGTGTAACTCATCTGGCACGTTAACGTGTTCTTATAGTGAGCGTGGGTTATTTGTCTCCACGGTGTTGTGTTTCGTATTGTGTTTTTAATGCAAAGAGTGGTCATTACTGCAGTCTGGGTAATGGGTAGAATATACAAGTATCTCCCAGAGGTTTGTGCATTGGAGGGTTGGTTGCAGCTGATGGGTCTTTAAGGGATGACTAGAAAGCTGGAGAGATCGCTCAGCAGTTAAGACCACTGGCTGCTCTTCCAGAGTGTCCAGATTCAATTCCTAGCACCCACATGGTGGCTCACAACGGTCTGTAACTCCAGTTCTGGGACATACGACACCCTCTTCTGAACTCTGTGGACACCAGGCATGCATATGATGCACAGATATACATGTAGGCAAACATCCATAAGTATATTAATTTTATTTAAATTTATTAAATATATTTATTTAAGAGATGATCGGCTCATAAGTTAGTACACTGATTAAATTGCTAGCGGAATGGACTTTTAGGAGGTGGGGCCTGGTTGAAGTTAGTGATTTTCTAGGGGTGGGTCTTTGAAGGGTTTACCTTGTCCCTTGGTGGTTTCTCAAGTCTCTCTCTGCTTCCTGGCTGCTCTAAGGTGAACAGTTTTCCTCTGGCATGACCTCCTGCCACGATGTTTGTGGCTAGCTGTCATGGGACTTCTCCTAGGAAGATATTTAATCACCCCAGATAGAGAAGGTACCAAGAGACTAAAAAGCTTCTGTCTAAATCTGGCTTTGTGAACCATTTGGTTGGGGGCTAGTCTTTACAGGCACATGGGTGACTCAAAGACGGCTACCCCACCAGGAAGTCCCCTGGGCAGCTTGCAGCTGTCCTGCTGCAAAGTCCTACCCATAGGACAACTTACGAGTGACTACACCAAGAGTTCGCTTCCCCTAAGCAGCTGCTTAACCTTTATATAACCTTGGGGAAGTGGGGTGGGGGGGTGAGCCTCGTGAGTCTGGGAAACCTCCCTCTGGCCTCCATGAGGGAACGTTTCTAGGCCTAACCTGATAAGGTTTGCATGTGAATGATGACAATGGTTCTGATCCAAGATGGCGGCGCCAAGCACATCCAACCCACAGGGTAAAGCTTCACAACACCTTTACTTCTTGCTCCCACATTCTTCCCACTCTCTCTGATGCTCAATGCTCCTTGAGCCCCAGAGAAGTGGGAAATAAGGTGTATAATTATTTCCTTCCTTTGAGGCCTGAGCATTGAGTCACTGTACCACAGTAATAGTCATTTATTCTAGGCACTGTGACTAGCTAGGAGTTTTCATAGTAACTGCGACCCTGGCCAAGGCCAACAGCAGTGATAATCTGTGGCCATAAACATAGATATTTAGGAAGCCACAGACACAACACATTCATTTAACAAACAATAGTAGTAGCCTCTCCATGGAGCCTATGACCTCCCTCAGCCACAAGTTTTTATTTTGGCTTGTAGTATCAAACTTGGATCCCCTCTGTGAAGTAGGTCTTAAATCCAATTGGGAAGTAGTTGGTTGTGCCTGGATAGTTGTGCCACCATGGCCCCTGGGGACATATCTTGCCTGGGCATGCTAGTGGCATTAATACATGGGACCAGTCCACAGCTGAGTCAGACCATTGTTTCCCTCAGCAGCTAACACAGTATCTATGAAAGCCATCCATTAGTGAGGAGGTTTCCAATTCAGCCCCAGGTGAATTTATCCAGATCCTTCTACCAGAGCGTGCAAGGTTTTCAGCAACAGAGACTTACTGTCTAGTTCAAACAACAGCAGTGGCATTAGCCTGTGTTGTGTGTCGGAGTGGATGGAGTCCAAGTCTGTAGGACACTTAAGAGCCTAGCATGGCGTAATGAAATCTTTTCACACAGGTTGAGCAGTGTCTCTGAAGGTCCATGGCCTCCTGTTGCAAGAAAGTGTGACTTGGTCTTGGAACTCAGCAGCTGAGGGGATGCATGCTTACAAAACTTTAACAGGGTCTCATACAGCCTGAAAAGATCCCATCACATCACCTGGGCTGGCTGTTCTTTCAAAAGAGCAATACTGGGCAAGCAACACAAATGGCGTCATCTCCCCATTTAACCCTTCCCCACCCAGTCAGTTTCCATGAGCTGTCTCACCTCACTGGCCATTAAGGGCCTTAGGTTGGGCAAATAATCTCTCCACTTTACAGGCTCATTTTGCCCAACCATGTGACTCTCATTTTGCCCAACCATGTGACTCTCCCTATGGTTTGCACGCCTAGGCACAACTCTCTGATGACTGTTATGTGACGTAAGAAGCATCTTCACCTTAGCTGTCCTATATGTTCTCATCACGGTGACCAAACACCAGGCAAGTTAAGGGAGGTTCCTCGGCTCACAGTTTGAAGGGACACAGTCTGTCATGGTGAGGAAGACTAGTGTCGGGGGCTCCGTGATGGCACCAATACTCGGGGGCAGATACTTGCTCACCACGTAGCGACTAGGAAACACAGGGAAGACAGGAAGAGGGTCTGACAACCTCAAAGCCTGCCCCAATCATCTGCTTCTTCCTGGGAGGCGCCATCACTTAAAGGTTCTACGGTCTCCCAAGACAGCAGCCACTGAGGACCAAGAGTTAAAATACATGAGCCTCCAGGGGACACTTCACACTGAAAACACAATGCACCCCAAAGTACCTTCTTGCAGGAAAGAAATGCCCTCGGTACACTCCCCAGGGAGGGGCGATCGTTGCCTACACCAGGACAAGTGTTATCCTTTCCATCCATGCCACTCTGTTCCCTCCACGCCCATCCACTGACACCCGTAGTCCCTGTACTTTGGAGAGTTGCTCCAACATCCATACCCAAGTGCTCTGAACACTAGCAGGAGACCAATAAGCCTACAGGTCAGCTTGGGGTCTCCAACTGCCCTAAACTTCCCTACGTAACAGGCAACTTTGTCCACACTGTTGGACATCCAGTTCTCACCCTGCAAGATCTCTTGCATCACTGAGCAGACAATTCCACCTCAGTTATATGACTTTTGAAAATTTTTATTGTATGTGTTTGTGTATACGTGGGTACATGTCTGTGCATGCACATGGAGGTGAGAGGACAATCTGGGGTGCCATTCTCTGTGTCATCCACCTCGTTTTCTTGAGGCAGGATCTCTGACTAGCCTGGAACTTGCGTAGCTATGCTGGCCAGAGAGCCTTGGGTATCTGCCTTTTTCTACCTCTCCAGCTCTGAGATTACAGGCACACACCACCCTACCAAACTTTTGTTTTCTGACAAGGACTCTGGATATCACACTCAGGTCCTCATGCTTACAAGGCACTTTGCCAACTGAACCATCCCCCCAACCCTCAGGAGCATGTCTTATCAACCAGACCACAGAACTGCTGCCACAGTAAGATGGCAAGCCTTCCCATCCCAGGAAGGTGATAGCTGCACCATGATCCCTCCCATCCCCAAGAGACACGCTGCTCCCACTGATCCGATTCCCACTGTTCAGGCACCAGATTTCACAGAACTTTCCCTAAGGATATGTGAAGAGATGTGAATTCACCCAATTACAGAGGATACCAATAGACGAAAGAATTTTTTTTTTGTCCAAGTCGAGATGGTGAGCCAATAAGTTTCTTGGGGTTACTCACCAAGGAATAGATGACTGATTCAAAGGCAGCTATACCATCAGGAAATCCCTTGGGTAATTCATAGGCGGCTACACCACCCAAGAGTCTCACTTGCGGTGTAGATGCTCACGAGAAGCTACACTACTGAAAAGTCCTGCAGAGCAAAGATGATTCATGAAAAGTCACTGATGAGTCCCCTGGCAATTTAAGGGCAGCTGGAGTATCACGGAGCTGCCTGCTGCTGAGCCCGAGATTTGTTTTAACCTCTCTGTAACCTCAGGAAGAGAGAGGTCTTATAAGCCTTAAGAATTACGTGAGTTCCCTGCTCCCTCCATGAGGGAACATTAATAGGACCAATCTTGTGAACTGCTCTGATTCGGGACAGCGATGATCATGTCCAGCCTGGAGGAAACAGCTACATACCACCATAGGTCGGAAAGCAATGAAGCCAGCTAACCTGGACTGAAAGTGTGAGCAGAACTACATATCCTTTCTTCTTTAAATCGATCTGCTCAAGTGTTCGGGCACAGCGACGAAACTGACCATCACATCTACCTAGAAAGCTTAATGGATATGCGTTTCACAGAGACTGTAAATATTTGCATAATTGCAGGTACCTTGAGAAACTCCAGAGCTGTTAGTGGGTAATGTATACCAATATGAACAGCTATTTTGATGAAGTCCTTAACATGGTATCCTTAAATGTAAATGTGATTTTAAAAAAAGATTAAATGTGATTTATATTGATATGTAAAGAGCAGTCATTGTTTGGGTATTTAGACTGCTAAGAATAGTGTAATCATTCTGAGAAGGGAATAAAACAAGACAGTCAAAAGAAGTAGTTAGCCAACAAACCTATAATCCCACCCACATTTTTTAAACCAGTTTCCTCATAAGAGAAATGCAGCATTCATGGGAGATGGAGAAAAAAATCTCTCCAAATGTTAACACTTAAACCTGTTTGGTGAAGAGAACAGTTATTGGTCTTCAACTTGAAGACTGTAGCTTTAGTATTTGTTCCCATATAAGCTAAACCAAAAAAGGTCAGTACTTGGAGGTTTCCTGTCTCTTGACCTCAAGACCTGTTGCCTCATGGCCTGTTGGTAAACTGACTCCAATCATGACTCTTGAGCTCGGTAGACTGTATAAGTCATTAGCTGTTTGAAACCAACCCACACTGGGGAAGTCATGGAACCTAGCAAGTGGGTAGGAATGTAGCTTGTAACTCAGGTTGCAAGGACACAGTTGTTCTCTACCCACTTGTTGTGGCCAAATTTTACCTCCAATTCATCTCTCTCCCTTTACATCTGAAATTGTCTAGAGCAGTGGTTCTCAACCTTCCCAAGGCTGAGACATTTTAATACAGGGTCATGTTGTGGTGACCCCCAACCATAAAATTAGTTTTGTCACTATTTCATTACTACAATTTTGCTTCTGTTATGAATCATAATGTTAATATCTGTGTTTTCCAATCGTCTTTGTCGACTCCTGTGAAAGGCTCATTTGACACCCCACCCCAGAGGGGTCACGACCCGCAGGTTGAGAACTTCTGGTCTGTAGGGTTTACTTTTGTGATTTGGCTTTACAAGACTGGTGCACCAATGCACACAAATGAATGAATAAGTGTCATTCACAAAAGGAGACACACAAGAAACTTAGGTAGATTTTAAGGTAACCACATAACCAGAGCATAAAGCAGTGAAGATGAAGAACAATGGAATGGGAATGGATTCTCCCTTCCCACACTCCAAAAGCTGCAATTCTGGGGTAAAACCAGAGAACAACTTCTGTTTTAGTTAGGGTTTCTGTTGCTGTGAAGGGACACCATGACCAAGGCAACTCTTAGAAAGGAAAACATTTAATTAGGGCTGGCTTACTGTTCAGAGGTTCAGTCCATTATCATTATGGCCGGAGGCATGATGGCGTGCCAGCAGACACAGGGCTGGAGAGATAGCCAAGAGTTCTACATCTGGATCGGCAGGCAGCAGAGAGAGAGGAAGACACTGGGCCTGGCTTGAGCATTTGAAACCCCAAAGCCCACCCCCAACAAGTCCACACCTACTCCAGCAAGGTCACACCTCCAATAATGCCATTCCCTGGGCCTAGGGGGGCCATTTTCATTCAAACCACCACATCTTCTGCTAGAAACATGCTGTGAGATCATGCTAAAAAATGTGCAGAGAAAGGAAATCTAAGACTTTTTTTTCTAAATAATTGATATCCCGTTCACTTACCGAAGTCACCCTGGGCGCTCTGTTTGTGCTGTTAGCAGCATCTCTGATGAACCTGTTCTCTCTAAGTTCATTGCACAGCTTTGCTCTTCAGAGCCTTCCTCTTTCATCCTGCAGGCATGCTCTCTTTGTGTTCTAGAATTACAAAGCACAGTGAGCAAGGCAGAGTTTCCTCTGCCTATGGTTAGGGTTTAATGTGGTTCAGTATTTTTCCCTACTCAGAACAACTTCAGATTGTCAAGTGTTGTTTCTGCTTTTGTTCAAGGAGAACATGAGATTTATATATATATATATATATTATTCTACTCCTTGGATTGCATCCCCTGCAATGTCTGTCATAGGATGTGACCGTTTAAAAGCAGAAGTGTCTGAGGGTGGGTCAGAAGGAGTAAGTAACATTCTACTTGTCATACATAATTTTCCTCAGTCATAGAATACACTCTGACATTAAGGTCAGAAAGGCATTTGAAAGGCAAGCGAGATGGCTTAGTAGGCAAAGGCCTTATGAGCAGGAGGATTTGAATTTGGAACCCCAGAACCCACCTCAGCAAGAAGAGGTAGGGTGTCTATAGACCCAGCACCCCTATGGCAAGATGGAAGGTGGAGACATGAGAAACCCAGAAACCCCATGGCCAACTAGCCTGTCATACCCAGTGGCAAGCAGAGCACATTACAGAGCACATTGAACAAGGCAGAGTTTCCTCCGCCCACAGTTAGGGTTTGATGTGGTTCAGCATTCTTCCCTACTCAGAACAACTTTAGACTGTCAAGTGGTTAAGTTTTGTTTCTGTTTTGTTCAAGGAGATTTAAAAAACAAAACAACAACACATTAATTTCATTCCACTCCCTGGATTGCATCTCTTGCAATGTAACGAGGGACCCTCTCTCAAACAAAGAAGAAGGCAGCTGACATGCACCAAGGTTAGCCTCTGGTCTCCACGTGACATGTGGGTACTCTGTTTCTGTCTAACACACACACACACACACACACACACACACACACACACACACACGAAGGGTGGGAATTTTTTTTAAGTATTTGAAGATATGGAGATCTTACTGGGTGATACGAGTTCATGAGAGCATGTCTGTCTACAGAGGAAATAATTATGTAACCTGCCTTACAGTGTCCAAGCCTATCTTCATGACTCCAGAGAGTGTATTTTCCTAACCATAAAATTCAAACAAGTAAAGTAAGAACGATCCCAAGGCTACTTACTGCTGCTTTTGGCAGAGTGTGAGCGCTCCGACCTGTCTACTGGAAAGCTAAGAGGCAGTGTTAGAACCCTCACTCTTGGCCTTCAGACCCTTCCCTTCACACGTCGAATATTCTAATTGAATTTCCTAGTCAGCAGTATTTCATAGGGTGGTCTCAGACAACATTACAAAATTGCCTTCAGGAATTCTTGTGAAGAAGAAAAAAAAAAAGCTATGTTTTTTTAAAATCTTGAATCTGGGAAAGAGGTGGGGCGGAGGAGAGGGGACCAAGAGGGGGAACCCGAAACTCATCAATGGTCTTAAGAGAAGGAAAAACCAGGCTGGTCCTCACCACATTTGGGAAGTTTACGGGAGGGCAGTTTGTGGAGCAGGAGCAGGAGGCACTAATGATGTCTTCCTCCTGGATCAGACAAGCAACTCCGATGGATTTTGTGTCTATTTTCATCAGTTCAGTGTCTTTCAGTGAAGGAATGCTAGCCCCCAAATCTACATGTTACTGATGTGAAACTAAGAGCCATAATTTATCTGTTCAACTAAATTATTGACATCTCTAACACGTAACAGGAGAAGGTATAGGAGGAAGGCTTCTGCCTCTGAGAGATTGTGACTGAAGTGCGGAAAGGTGCAGATTGATCATCAGCCTGTTATTGGCAGGAAGGTCCAAGAGGTTGCCCTGTTAGTACCCATCATGCCCAAGTCCCAGCCCAGGATGGCGGCGCATGTTTATAATCTCAGTACTCAGGAGGCTAATGTAGGGCAATGAGTTTGAGGTCAGCTAGGGACACTTAGAGAGACTCTAGCCCAAAAAAAAAAGGATCAATCAATCAATCAATCAATCAGTCAGACAAACACAAAACAACAGCAATACACAATCCAAATCCTAACCGACTATGGCGTACTCAGGGACAGCCTCAAGGGCTCACGCACAAAGCTTCCTCACCGAAGGCTTCCATGATTGCTCCAATCTTTTCCTGCTGCCTTCCTGAGACTATTGATCATTTTTTGTCTTTGAACTTGTGGTTGGTAAATGAAGACCACCCAATGGGATCATGGGAGCATGGCTGGGAGCCGTGGAAACACAGCCACATCGGGATGTTACGGCCCCCGAGTGCAGAAGGCTCCGCACGCGCATGCCAACAGTGTCCGGGATGCAGCAGGGCCTGGGCCTGGGCCTCGTTTGCAGCAGTGACCAAGGCAGCTGCAGAAGCAATGTCTGTGAGCCAGGGCTGTGGCTCTCGGAACAAGAAGAAGCTCTCGGGGGACAGTACCGGAAGTAGTACCGAGAGGTCAGCTTACCTATTCCCTGCAGACCTGGCCCCTGCGTCGCTTGCACGAATACTCACTTTTTCCTCGAACCAGCCTTGAACCGTTGCTGTGCCTGGCAGTAAATGATTTATTTAAATAAAAAATGGGATTTTAAAGAAGAGCATATGGGAGAATTATTACAGTTCTTAGTTCTTCGCACCCTCTAGTTTTAATGGCTGGCACATGGCAAAGTAAACAATCACGGGCCTAGAAATAGGAATTACATTTACAGCCAGGCATGGAAGCACCTGTAAGTTCCAGCCAATGGGGGAGAGGGGAAAGTAAGTTGGGGGGGGGGTCACTTCAGCCAAGGGGACACACACACACACACACACACACACACACACACACACACACACACTTCTGAGCACATAGCTCAGTGGTAGAGCCCTTGAATAACTAGCATGCGCATGGCCCTGAGTTCCATCAACTTGCCCGTGAAAAAGTGCAACAAAAGAGAAGTTCCATTTAAAAAAAAATCATCCCGAGGCCAGAAAGACAGTTCAGTGGGTAAAGGTGCTTGGTGTGCAAGCCTGACAGCCTCACTCATCCTGTGAATCCACACAAAGGTGGAAGGAGAAAAAGGACTCCACAACGCTGTCCTCTGGCCTCCACACCTACACCATGATGTGCACACACACGTCAAACACATACATACTAATAGTAACCCAATAAAAAATGCATTCTATAAAAAGGGCCTCCCCACTTTGTTTCCCTTGGAGGTAGGGTCTGTATGTCACCCCCATTGGGTTCCATCTCCTGGACTCTGTGATCTTTCAGCTTCCCGAGAAGCTGGGATTACAGGCAACACCTCAAAGATACACACACACACACACACACACACACACACACACACACACACACACACACACAGCATAGATATGCGCACATAATTTTTCAGGTGTTTTTGACAGAGTATGGCCTTGGACTCTTTATCCTTTTGCATCTGTTTCCCAAGTGCTGGAATTATAGGCCTGCCCATTGCAAGAACATTTTTTAAAAGATCTATTTTAGCCGGGCGGTGGTGGCGCACGCCTTTAATCCCAGCACTTGGGAGGCAGAGCCAGGTGGATCTCTGTGAGTTCGAGGCCAGCCTGGGCTACCAAGTGAGTTCCAGGAGAGGCGCAAAGCTACACAGAGAAACCCTGTCTTGAAAAATCAAAAAAAAAAAAAAAAAAAAAAGATCTATCTATTTTATATTCGTGTGTGTGTGTGTGTGTGTGTGTGTGTGTGTGTGTGTTCATGTGGGTGCCCTCAGAGGTCAGAAGAAAGCAGTGGGTTTGCTGGAGTTACAGGCAGCTGTGAACCGACTGATGTGGGTGCTGGGAACTAAACTCACGTCTTCTGCAGGGCAGCAAGTCCAGAGCTACTAGCTGCGGAGCCAACTCCTCAGCCACAGCTTCACTCACTCTTTTTATAGGCAGGGCCGACTGTTTACAAAGAAGACAATTGAAATGTTTTCTTTGCAGCGGGAGATACAGTGGCAGAGTACACACAAGGAACTTTTGAATTATATACTAATCACGAGGCCACTTCCAGCTCTCTTTGTGCTCTCCCTAACTCTAAGGACACCTTTCTGCGTTTTAGCAGAGACATAGAAATGGCACTGTGGATACTTAAAATTAAATCCACACTGACATAAAACTTTTTGTATAAAAAGTTAAATCTGCGTAGAAAATTTTCCCACAAGAATCAACAACTCTAGAAATACTAAAATGTATGTTTGAGCTAACTGATCAGACATTGGAAGTAGGGGACCGGAACTGCAGTTAGTGGTAGAATGCTTGCCAGGCATGCATGAGGCTATGGGTTCAATTCTCAGTACGGAAAAGAAAGAAATTGGGGGTTGGGAGAGTCCGGAAGCAAGGGGGAAGAGTGAGGGAGGGAGGGAGGAGAGAGAGAGAGAGAGAGAGAGAGAGAGAGAGAGAGAGAGAGAGAGAGAGAGAGAGAGAGCTCAGTGTTAGCACAGTCCATAAATACTTTATTACTTGGGCCATAGAAAGAGCCTCCTTTAAATGAAAAAAACACCCAAAATTGAGAGGCCACTCTGAGGAGCCTGAGAAACCCATGGAGGCTTTGAGGGGAGACATGGCGGCCAAGGACGAGCCTGCCAAGCGGAGCGCACAGTATCTCCAGAACAATTTTTTGTTGTTGGGTTTTTTTTCTGTTTTGTTTTGTTTTGTTTTGTTTTGTTTTGTTTTGTTTTGTTTTGTTTTGTTTTGTTTTGTTTTGTTTTAAAAAGGTAGGTCTTATGGGAAGATGCTTTTTAAAAAAGTGGCTTCATAGAACTGGGAAAATGGATAACAGAAGGGAGGGACCAACCGTGGCAGAGAGAAGCAGAACTAGAGACTGGGCAGCCGCAGTAGGTATGGGAGCAATGACGGCCCCCGCTGCCGGGGAGGAGAGCACCAGGCTGCAGCGCTGCCTCCGGAGTGTGCTAAACGACCGACCGCACGATCACCCTGTCTCTGAGCAACAAAACACTGAGATGAAGAATGGTCCATTTTCTGGATTAAGCGTCCTCGAAGACCTCTGTGATTTGGCTGCTGCTGGAAGCTACGCTGATGTATATGGTCTGCGTTAGCACTGGAAGCCACGCTGATGTCCTCGGTCCAGGCTGCTGCTGGAAGCCATGCTGATGCCCGTGATCAGGGCTGCTGCTGCAGACCATGTTGATGTCGGTGGTCCATGCTGCCACCAGAAGCCTTGTGGAGTCCATGACCCAGTGCAGTTTATGGAAGCGTCCTTTGAAATGGTATTGACGATGGCAGACTCTAACTGAGAATGAGAGGCATTGAAGGCTTCTGAGACAACCCCCCAAACCCCCCCGCCCCCCCCCCCAAAAAAAGAAATAGTCCAGACAGGAAGCTATTAAAGAGAGTCCTTAAAAATTACCATAAAGAGGCTGAAGTGTAGCTCTTCACAGTTGATGGCTTCTGGCCCGGGGGTGGTGGGTGAGGGATGGGGAAGGGACTCAGTTTTCTTTAAGGGGCTGGGCACTGGGGATTTGACCATGCTCCTCCAGTGAGTATATGGGAAACATGAATTGGACTTGGTGTATTTTTTAGGGGGGGGTGCAAGGGTAGGAGGATGGACCTGGGAGGAACGGGAATCGAGTGTGATCAGGGTGCATCGTACAAAATTCCCAAATAACCAATTAAAATGTTACATTGGGGGGAAAGATTATTGATTAGCCATTAACTATATAAAATGATAACATCAAAATATTATTTTGGCCATTTTTTAAGTGTTTGTGGTTTCTCATGAACCGTTATTTCCCCTCTCGTAGTAGAAGCTTTTACTGTGCACCTTTCCTGCCTTTTGGGCAGGGCACACACATTTCCCTTTTGCACCAGGCTAAGCAAGCCAGCCTCAACCTCAGGCAAGGCTGTCACCGAGTTTTT
This sequence comes from Peromyscus maniculatus bairdii, assembly GCF_049852395.1. NCBI lineage: Eukaryota > Metazoa > Chordata > Mammalia > Rodentia > Cricetidae > Peromyscus > Peromyscus maniculatus. The sequence continues at coordinate 71,456,277 of NC_134861.1, forward strand.
TTAAGTCATGAAAGAGGACAAATACCACCCATAAATGTTTAGGGGTGTAGGAAAAGAGCAAGAAATGCAAGACAGTGTGTACTCATAAAATGTTCCATATAAAACCACAGAGTAGGAATTTATCTATCTTAAAATAATGTACTGCTGGGGTAGGTATAAGAAAATACATTGTGGTTGACTTTTTTTACTCCTCAGGGGCCTGCCACCCAGCTCTCCAATAAATACACAGAGACTTATTTTTACTTATGAGTGCCTGTCCTTAGCTTGGCTTGTTTCTAGACAGCTTTTCTAATTCAAATTATCCCATTTCTCTTTAACTATCGTTTGTTTCTGGCCTTTTTACCTTTCTTTATTCTATATAACTTTCTCTTCTTCTTACTTCATGGTTGACTGTGTAGCTGGGTGGCTGGCCCCTGGGGTCCTCCTCTCCTCCCTTTCTCGCTCCTCTTTCTTAGATTTCTCCTCCTATTTATTCTTTCTGTCCGCCAGCCCCACCTCTCCTTTCTTGTGCCTAGCTATTGGCCATTCAGCCCTTTATTAGATGAATCAGGTGTCTTAGGCAGGCACAGTAATAGCTTTGCAGAGTTAACAAATGCAACATAATCATTGCATCATTAAATAAATATTCCACAGCATAAATGAATGTAACACATCTTAAACTAACATTCCACAATAATATGGTTGGTTTTTTGTTTTGTTTTGTTTTTTGTTGTTACGGTTTTTTTTGGGGGGGCGGGGGGGCGTTGAGACAGGTTTTCTCTGTGTAGCTTTGCACCTTTCCTGGAACTCACTCTGTAGTCCAGGCTGGCCTCGAACTCACAGAGATCTGCCTGGCTCTGTCACCCGAGTGCTGGGATTAAAGGCATGTGCCACCACCGCCTGGCCAATAATATGTTTTTACATTTGTGCCAAGGTTGCCATCAGGAAAAAAAAGGGGGGCACTATCTTCATTGAGTACCATGTGTTAAAGATTATATATATATATATATTTGCCATAAAAAAAAAACCATGAGTTTATCAGGATAAACCTCCATTCAGATGAAGATCAAATTCAGATGTAGCAGGCCTGTGGCAGTGTTCATCAATGTTCTGTGCTATCCAAGGATGCTGTGTTATATTTTTTTCAAAGAGCAGTTATTGGAGCCAGCTTTCTGTTTGGGTGTTTCTTTAGAAACAGTGACTCTCAGGTACTAGGAGGATGATTCATCAGTTAAGAGTGCTTGCTGCTCTTCCAGAGGACCCAGGCTCCATTCCCACCATCATCCATAACTCCAGCTCCAGGGGATCTGACACCCTCTTCTGGCTTCATGGTGTCAGTATACACATGGTACACAAACATATATGAAAGTGTTTGCACACACACACACACACACACACAAATAAAATAAAAATTAAAAAAATGGTTCTCAATGGACTTTATAGTAGAGACAGAATCACATTAGAGATGACTTGCTTTTGAAAATGAGATAGCAGAGAAAAAAAACTTCCAGCAGATAAATTTGCTTCCTGTGCAGCTGACAGATGTATTGAATTATACTTGTTTCTATTTTTGTCTGATGGCTATTGTAATAAACCCATTTATTATAGGAATTTATACTTACCCAAAGCTACTGGACAAGGCAACTGAACATATTTTATCTTTCCAATTTTTAATAAAATTACAGATTCCTAAGTGATGTAGTTTTTGTGTGTTGCTGCCTCTCATGGGCCTGTTCTAGTCCTTTATTTCTTAAATGCCTCAAACGGACTCCAAAAACATGCCAGTGTGTGCAGTATTACAACAGAAGAGTTCATACACGAGTCTCTAAAATTGGGGAAGACAGTTACAACACACACACAAGAAACAGAAAAGGTATTTGTAATCCATAAAGCCTGCTTGCAGATCTGCGACAAAACAGCGGTGGCCCTGCCCCCACTTCTCAGGGTGTCTCAAGGTCAACTTTGAAGGACGGCTGAGAACTGTGTGGAAGTCACATTCCTCTGTGGAGTGGGGCGGTGTGCACGCATGGCTGGTAATTACCGGTTGAAAAGGCCATAGGCTTTTTGTGGACCCCAGTTAATTATCTCCTCTTTCCTTCCACCAATTCTCTAAACCATTCAATAGCAGCAGAAGTTTGGCTTATATAAAGAAAATAATTTAGGGGGTAGTGGAGAAAAGTGTTTTGTTTTTGAGATAGTTCCTATTGGCAGAGTGGTCAGAAATCAAAAATTAAACTGACAAAACCCAAACAGAACCAGGGCTGTCTATTTGAGCGCAGGCCCAGAAAGCGGGTTGGACATGGTAGTTCTGCTGCAGAGCTTGTTATGGTGTGTGAGATCCTAGTTCTAGGCAGGGTCTAGAGTACAGGATTTTCACACTGTCAACCTCTCGGGGCTAAGCTGCTTGTTCAACCACGTAGAAGAAGATGACCGACAGGCAGGACGCAAGTGAAATGCAGCCCGCAGACAGGTACTGTTTTGACAGTGTTTTTAAAATTTTGAACTGGGGTTGTAGAGATGATGCTTGCAGAGGACCTGAATTTGGTTCCCAGCACCCACATTAGGCGGCTCACAACTGCCTGTCGATCCAGTTCCAGGGGATCTGATGCCCTCTTCTGGCCTCTGTGGGCACTTCATGCACACGGTGCACAAACACTAGGCACACAGATCTACACATAAACTAAAACAAACAAATCTCTTTAAAAATTGACAGATTAAAAATTTGGACTACTGTGATGCTGAATTTTATGTGTCAAGTCAATTTGGCTTTTTTTAAAAAATATTTTTATTTTATAATTAATTTAATTTTACATATCAGCCACGGATTCCCCTGTCCTTCCTCCTCCCACCCCCCAGCCTTTCCCCCCAATCCACTTCCCATTCCCACCTCCTCCAAGGCAAGGTCTCCTCTAGGGAGTCAGTCCAGCCTGGTAGACTCAGTTGAGGCAGGTCCAGTCCCCTCCTCCCTGCTTCAAGGCTGAGCAAAGTGTCTCAGCATAGGCCCTAGGTTCCAAAAAGCCAGCTCATGCACCAATGACATGTCCTGGTCCCACTGCTTGGCTGCCTCCTAAACAATTCAAGCTCATTAACTGTCTCACTTAACCAGAGGGCCTGGTCCAGTTCCATGGGGGCTCCTCAGCTATTGTTTCACAATTCATGTGTTTCCGCTAGTTTGAGCAAGAGATATAGAGACCATGATGGAAAAAGCACAGGGACACATAGTCAAGTTTGGCTTTTTTTTTTTTTTTTTTTTTTTTTTGGTTGTAGTTTAAACAACACTAGTCTAGCTTGCTCTTAAAACATCTTATAGATGTAACATTTGCAGTCAGTCTTGAATGGATGGGTTCAAATTGATGGGTTCATCAAACAGGTTGAATGTCTTGAGAGCAAAATCTGAGGTCTTTTGGAATAAGAAATTCTGGCCAGGTGGTGGTGGTGTACAACTTTAATCCCAGCACTCAGGTGTCAGAGGCAGGCAGATCTCTGTTAGTTCAAGGCCAGCCTGGTCTACAGAGCTAGTTGAAAAACCGAAGAGAGAGAGAGAGAGAGAGAGAGAGAGAGAGAGAGAGAGAGAGAGAGAGAGAGAGAGAATTCTGCTTCAGGATTATAATAGAAAAAACCCTGTTTCAGTTTCCAGCCTTAAAAAGCTCATATTTGTTCTAGGTCTACTGTTGTGGAGAGCCCTAATTGACACTATTATGTAGTGGTATTTCCTCCACTCAGGACCTTTGCCTATATGGCCTGAAGGAGGTGGTGCATCTTGCTGTTGTATGTGACCTCTTAAAAGGGTGAGGGGGCAAGAGGCCCCTTCTCCCTGCTTCCTGCTTCCTGGTGTGATCGAACTGCCAGGTGGATTCACTCCTGGTCAGAACAGAGGACAACTTCAGCTGTCTACTGGGTTCTGTATTTGTAACTGTATTTCCTCAATTTATAGCCTAATAAATTCCCTAATACCCCTAAAACAGACTCCCATGGATTTCTCGCTTTACTATTACTTCAACATAGACTATTAATTTCTGACCCCAGTGGGTTTACTCCCCTTCGTTTCTGTACTAAAAGCTCCTGACATTTCTCAGCTTCCCTTGTAGCTGTCAGTAACCGGAGTTTAAAATCTAGCCGATAAGATGTAAGCAGATCCACATTGTGGAAACTTCATAAAATGTACCTGATGGCTGCCTTGTGTCCCCATTTTAACAGCTTGACATGCATCCTGCAGCCTGAGATTTAGGAGCTTAGATCCTAGGGGACATACCGAGTCGTGAAGGTCAGTGTCACACCCCAAGAATGACAGCACAAAGCTATAAGGAACCTTGATCCCTGATCTCCAGTCCAGTCTGCTGGATTGGAAGGGAAACCCTTCTAATTGATGCTAATGTTGCTTGACATTTTATGTTAGGACTATGTAGATGTAGTTCTAGTTTGCTACAACTGCCAGCTTTTTTTTTTTTTTGGTTTTTCGAGACAGGGTTTCTCTGTGTAGCTTTGCGCCTTTCCTGGAACTCACTTGGTAGCCCAGGCTGGCCTCGAACTCACAGAGATCCACCTGCCTCTGCCTCCCGAGTGCTGGGATTAAAGGCGTGCGCCACCTCCGCCCGGCTTACAACTGCCAGCTTTAAAAAAAAAAAAGGATATTTTACATAAGAATTTTGATCTCTGAATTCTCCCTTGAACATGTGGAGTGTTTGATCAACTTGAGGTCATGCTCCCTATTATAGCAATTAATCAGTACTAATGAAAACTTGATCAGATGGAGCTAAAGGGCCTAACAAGTCTATTTCCTTCCTTTAAGTTCCTAGAGGTAAGGCAAAAGTATGTTCTAAAAATAGAAACAGCAAGTTCAAAGGTCCTGAGGTGGAAGCAAGTTTGGTTGGGCATGGTCCACGAGGTGGAGAAAGGTAAAAGACGAGCTGATGCAAGGAGGCAGGGTTACATAATCTATCTTCCAGGGGCAGGGACTTTGGTCTTTATCCTAAGTGTATTTAGATGTCATTGGAGAGTTTTTATCTGTTCATTTGTGTATGTGTGGTGTGAATATGTGTGTGTGTGTGTGTGTGTGTGTGTGTGTGTGTGTGTGTGTGTGGTGAGCCCGTGTACTTATGGAGGTCACAGGACATCTTTGGTTGTTGGCTCTCACCTTCTGCCTTGTTAGAGACAGATGTTAGTTGTTGCTACTGTGACCCCAGGCTAGATGACCTGTGAGCTTCTGAGAGATTCTCCTGTCTTTGCCTCCCATCTCACTGTCGGAGAGCGGAGAGTGCACACACATGCTATGTCCTGCCTTTACCTTGATTCTGGGGATCCAAACTCTGGTTGTGTAACAATCACATTTACCAGCCGACCCGACACCCTAGTTCTCCTTAGGGAATTTTAAGCAGGTAAATGAAATGACTTATTTCATTTCTAAAACTCATTCTGGCTGCTGGTTAGATTGTGGACTCACTTGCAAGAGGTGAGTGCAGTGGCACACACCTGTAATCCTCCCCCGCTGGGAGGTAAAAGCAGGAGATCAGGAGTTTGAGGCCAGCCTGGGCTACATGCAACCCTTTCTCAGAGCCAAACCAAGGCAAACATAAAGGACCACAAAAAGAGCCGAAGCAAGGAAGGCCGATTAATAAGACATTGAACAGTCCCGTGAGAAATGACTCCTGTTTGGGAAAACAAAGAGATTTAGGATCTGTTTTAGAGGCAGAGACAGCCAAACTTGCCAGCAGATTGGGTGTGGGGTTTGAGGACGGGTACTCAGCGGCGTGGATGCTGGTTCCCTTCACTCATATGGAAGCCCAGGGCAAGAACTGATTTGGACAGGCAAGCAGAAGACCTGCTGTGCTCCCACTTTGAAATGTCTGTGAAACATCCCAGAGAACGAGCAAATGGCTGCATAGGTGAGGGTGAAGCATTCCTTAGCATTCTTTCTGGATGTTCCACCGGTCAGCCTGGCTTCTGATTTAGGCAGAAATCCAGGAAATTCCATGAATTATCTCTGAACTGCATTTAATGCACGAAACATTTCTAACTTATGCTCAATCTTGTTTGAAGTTTCCCTGGACCAGCTGGACTTATCTACCAGCTTCTAGATCTCCACGCTGTCCAGGGGCTTAGCACGCATACCAGGCTTTATTTCTCATACTAGGTATGCACGGAAGAGCTGAGGTGAAATATTTTTGCAAACTGCTATGTGTCATCCACTTACGCTCCAATTTGTCACATGTGTCTTTTTAATTTTGGATGACCTTTAGCTGACTCAGAGTGACATTTCCACTCTATGCTCCACCCCCTTCCTTTTTATTTTATTTTTTTTATCTTCTCTAACCAGTCTTTATTTCATGAAGTGTTTAAAGAAGCAAACACACAAAATGATTTTTAATTTATTTGGGGGCTGATTCTGGGGTGCTGGGGAAGGGCTCTCTTCCTTACTTTAGAAACTTCAGCATGAAAATAGAGTCAGACAGATAGGAGACCAGATTGGAGGGAGTGCCTATTGTTGTTTTTATTACACTTGGTGTGTGTGCGCGCGCGTGCGTGAGCGTGCTCGCATGGCAAAAAACAAATGGGGGAATTTAGTTTTCTCCTTTCACCGTGTGGATTCTGGGGATTGAATTTAACTTGTCCATCTTGTTGCCACAGACCTTTACTGTGACAGAGCCAGCTCCACCCCTCCACCCCGGCTCTCTTTTTTTAGGGGAAGTGGCCAGATGGGCTGGGCTAGTAGTGGCATCCAGATTCAAGAGCTTTAGTAGAAGACAGCGTGGAGCCTGACCCAGGTCCAGGAGAGCAGTGATACCATCTTTCCCTGCGGGCTGCGACTCCCAAGAGGAACAACACGGAGGGAGGAGTCCAGTGTGCCCAGTTCTCCTGCCCCAGTTTATCCTCCATCACCAGAGATGAGGAAATAGTTCTTCCCATAAAACCCAGGGTGGAGGGAGGTCATCCTCCTGACAGGTAAAGGAAACACGCACTGTGGGCTAATTGACTGGTATGATGGTTGGATTCTCCTACACTGGGCAACAACAGGAATCCAGCAAAATTCTGTCACTCGATAGCTATGAAGTTCAGGGATAATTCCTGGTTCTAAACTTCTCATTTTCGAAAACATTAAAAGGAGTTTAGTACCCACCTTGTGAGGCAATTCAGGACTGTTCTGCCTGGCTCAGAATAAACATTTGATGAAGATCTGCTACCAGCAGAATGGCAGTAAGTGCACCCTCCCCACTTAGGTAACGTGCTAGGTGCTGGGGCTGGACAGACAGAAGGTTTAATCGCAGCAGATGGAGGCCTTGTTAAGAGGTATGCTATATAGCTTCGAACCTGAGAGTTGCCCAAAGATCCATGTGCCAAAGGCTTGGTTCCCCAGCTTAGAGCTGTTGGGAGGGGTTCAGAACTTTAAGAGCTGGGTCTAGCAAGAGGACTCTGGTGACTGGGAGCATGCGCTCAGAAGGGGTAGTATGAAAGGGTCTGTCTGTCATCTAGTGTCTTCCTTAAGTGATTTCTTCAGTGTCTTCACATTTCCATGGAAGAAGTTTTTCGTTTCCTTGGTTAGATTTACTCCAGGTGTGTATGTGTGTGTGTGTGTGTGTGTGTGTGTGTGTGTGTGTGTGTGTGTGTGTGTATGTGTGTGTGTGTGTGTGTTGGTGGTGGGATTGCTTCCTGGATTCTTTTCTGCATGTTATTGGTATATAACAAGGCTAGTCCAGGCTGGAGAGATGGTTCAGTGGTTAAGAGCACTGACTGTTCTTCCGGAGGACCCGGGGTTCAATTCCCAGCACCCACATGATAGCTCACAATTGTCTGTAACTCCGTCTAGGGGATCTGACACCCTCACACAGACATACATGCAGGCAACGCACATGAAATAATAAAAAGGCTAGTCGTTTTTGTGCATTTTGTATCCTACCACTTTGCTGAATATATTCATCAGCTCCTACAAGTTCTGTTGGTGAAGTCTCTAAGATCACTTATGTATGGAATCATATCATCTACAAATAAATCTCCCCACCTCGTCATTTGTATCCCTTTGGCTTCTTTCTCTTGCCTGTTGCTCTAGTCAAGGCTTCCAGCACTATAATGACTAGGGGTGGAGAGAGTGGAAAAACTTTCCTTGTTCTGATTTTCTTGGGGATGCTTTGAGTTTTTCCTATTAGCATAATGTTGGCTATGGGTTTGTCATATTTACGTGGCTGCTGGTATGCTGCCCATGCCTCAGCGGATGGCTTCATATCTTTGTGCATATAGGCGGCACTAACTGGACTCAGTCAATTATTTTTAAGAAGTAAAAAAGAAAGAAAATGAAGTTCAGAGGTAGATGGAGGTAGTTAGAGGGAACCTAGAGGGAGTGGAAGAGTGGAGGAAGATATTATTATGATATATTGTATATGGGCTGGAGAGATGGCTCAGCCATTAAAGACTAGGCTCACAGCCAAAAATAGAAGATACACTGTATATGTTTACAAAAATACTTTTAAAAAGAAAAGAGTCCCAACCCTTTTTTTTTAATTTCCCCCAGCCACAAGGTGAGTCACTTTCCTATACCACATGCCCTACTGTAGCTGGAGTTATCTCCAGTCCTGCCTGGCCCATGGTCAAGACAAATCTCTCTCACCCACCAGTCCTGCAGCCACTCAGACCCAGATAAACACACACAGGCTAATATTATTTAAAACTGCTCAGCCATTAGCTCAGGCTAACTATTGACTAATTCTTACATCTTAAACTCAGCCCATTTCTGTTAATCTATAAGTTGCCACGTGGCTTGTGGCTTACTGGTACTTTTACATTTCGCTTCTCATGGTGGCGGTGGCTGGCAACGTATCCTGACCCAGTCTTCCTCTTCCCAGAATTCTCCTCTCTGTTTGTCCTGCCTATAAATATACTTCCTGCCGGACTACTGGTCAATCAGCATTTCATTGATACAGAAAGACATCCCCAGCACTTGCATCTTTCTCCCATTTCTCAGGTAATATTATATCCTTCTGAGGTCTGACGTAGGTGAAGACTAGATAGTTATAATTTCCTTAGTTATGATAAAAGATAAGTTAGAAACAAAACCTTAGACTCACAAATATAGGATAGATAGGATATCTTCTTTAATTTTGCCAAATACAAATAGACTAGATATTATAAATAGACTAGATATTGTAACTGTCATTCTTGCTTGATAATTGTTTTGTGATATGTAATTTTACTATGTTAAAGTTAAAAACCTTCCTTTTTGAAAAAAAAAGAAAAGGGGAAGTTCTGGGGATGCCTTTCTGCATAAATAAAATGATGATTGACTAGTAGCCAGGCAGGAAGTATAGTATAGGTAGGACAAACAGAGAGGAGAATTCTGGGAAGAGGAAGGCTGGGTCAGGAGTCACCAGCCAGACACAGAGGAAGCAAAATGTAAAAGTACCAGCCAGCCACAAGCCACGTGGCAACTTACAGATGAATAGAAATGGGTTAATTTAAGATGTAAAAGCTAGTCAATAGTTAGCCTGAGCTAATGGCCGAGCAATTTTAATTAATATGAACTTCTGAGTGATCACTTTATAAGTGGGCCTCAGAACTTTGGGGGCCCAAGTGGGACTGGAGAAAACTACACCCCACCATCAAGTGTTGCCTCACCACAGATGCCCAGACAACAGGACCAACTGATCACGGCCTGAAGTTTCCAAACCTGTGAGCCGGCATAAACTGTTCCTCTTTATAAACTGTCTCTGCTGTTCGTTCCACTAATGGGAAACAGACACAATACAGGAATAAAAACCATCTTGAAAGGTGACAGGGGTGCCCCGGGCCTAGTCTCTGCACAGCACACACTTGGTCCTTGGTTGCATCCCCAGCCCCCACACTACACACGCTCTGTACACTGCTATGCCCATGGCATTCCTTGCTCCAAAGTGCCCGCTAGTGATTATATTTCAGCGAGACCACATCTAAGTAGGACAGTCCCCCAAAGCTGATCTGGGAATTACTAGGCCTCCTATACCCTTAGTGGGTAGGGGTCAAGTAAACGCTTCAGTTCTTCTTCAGTGAAGGCTGCCAACAGGGTGGGGGATGTAGCTCAGTGGTAGAGCAACTTGCCTGGTAGGCACAAGGCCTGGATTCACTCGCCAGCACTTCAAAAATGTAAAAAAAAAAAAAAAAAAAAAAAAAGCCTTTTTTTTTTCTTTTTGGTTTTGTTTTGATTTGTTTTTCAAAGGGAGTTAGTCGCCATTCAAGACTAGGCTAATGGTTCTGAGTCCTCCAGGAGTTAAAGCTATATCTAGCCTCGATTTGGAGCAAAGCATAGGCCCAGGAGATATGGCTGTGTGTGTGGAACACAAAGAGCTCCTCCCTTTAGCATCCGATACCTGGAGCTGACCTGGCAGAGCCCCGCTGAGGCCAGTGAGCTGGGCAACACCGAGGGGCTGGGAAATCCCACGCTCCTGAGACCCTGCCGCTGTAGCCCTGCCTTGCCAGCTCCCCTCTGGGAAGCGAGCGTGGGAAGCCCTCGCCTGACATCTTCGGTTGAATCCATCTCCTGTCTTCCTCCAGGGCCACGGCAGCTTAGCGACCAGCATCTCAGCACCCAGCAGCTTTAGCTTATTTGCTTTATCATCTCTGTGAGGCAACTAGAAATTAGCCAGAAGCCCTTCCTCTGAGACAGTCATAGTTTGGGGGTGGCTACCTCCAGAAAAATTAACCTAGCCCTTCTGAGCAAGGCAAATCTTTGCAGAAAAAGGAGGTGGCTGAAGGAGCCTGGGTTTCTGGTCTCTGCTTCATGGCATCACGAGGGCTCAGCACATTTGCACTCCAGGAATGAACTGGGAGGGACAATAGCTGCACCCCAAACTACGTGTAGGAGGCATCCTGGTTACCTCAGCGCACACACACACACCAGGAACGTGCAGAAGCTATGGCTTGAAGGGCCACATATTCTGTAAGGAACAATGGAAGGCCAAGGCCAGGCTGCAGGGACGGCTGGAGGAAACAGGGGTAGGACTTAGAACAGGGCCTGGCATGAAGTTAGCACTTTGTGGTGTGTGTGTGTGTGTGTGTGTGTGTGTGTGTGTGTGTGTGTAACTCTGGTAATTAGGTAACTCAGCTCTTCTTAAAAAAAAAAATGCAGTCATATTCTAGAGCCTAACTAACCATTCTTTCCGATCTTCTAGTTTTGCCTACCCCAGAGGCTCCATCCCACAAAAGTCGTAAACAACACTCAACTTTTTCAAAAGCCAGACCTTTTCAGGACATCTGAAAGAGCCAGGTCAGTGTGAGACCCGTGTTTTGGCGGGTGGCTGGCTGTTCAACAAGGTCTTAAAACAAAAGCTTGGACGTTTTCATCTTTTACTTCCGAATCCTCCCACTTGAGAGCCTTCAAAGACCAGCATGCGGACTCTTAAAGAATATCCCACGTCGGTGGCACTGGGACTTGCTGAGGGTGGGTGGATCGCCACTTTAAGGTGTGGCAGTTCCCGTCAGGGAGTGCCACGTAAGTAGCGGGGCTGGGGCTCCCTTGTCATTTAATAGAAGTGGAGGTGGCGCTGGCTGTGGCTCTCCTTGCCTAAGGCTCTCGAGGAAGTGCTGGTCGGATGCCGCCTGCAGCCGGGTCGCTTGGCACGGCCCAGAGACCAAGAGGGTCGCCGCCCGTGGGGTTGGGAAGGATGCAGGGAGTGTCTGTCAATCATTCAGGGCCAGCTACCTGCCCGGCTCGCCGGGTCCAATGGGAGGAGCGCGCGAGCCGCACCTCAACCTGCGGGAAACGTCACGACGCCGAGGCTGACGTCGGGCCAATGGGAGGCCGCCCTGGCCAGGGGGCGGGGCCGGAGGAGTTGGGCCGCGGAGGCAGTTGGAGGAGTGTGTGTGTGGGTTCTCCTGCCCGGCAGCTACGGAGCGCCCGCGGCCGGTCGGTCCCGGTGGCTGCGTCCCGCGTGGTGCAGGCTGCCCGCTGAGCTGAGCGGCGGCGGCGGCGGCGGGACCTGACGGACGCGCCTCCCGGGCACGCCAGGCTCCACACTTCCCCTTCGCCCGCACTTCCTCCTGCCGCAGCGCCGTGCCGGCTGGGCGGGCGGGATGGCGGCCCGGGGGAGCTGCCCGGCGCCGACACGACGGCTGCTCGTGCTCCTGCTGCTTCCGCTGCTGCTCTGGGCCCCGGTCGGGGTCCGCGCCGGCCCCGACGAAGACCTGAGCCACCGGAACCAGGAGCCGCCGGCGCCCGCCCAGCAGCTGCAGCCGCAGCCCGCGGCCGTGCAGGGCCTCGAGCCGGCCCGGGCCGAGGTGAGGGCCGCGGCTGGAGGGGATGGGGCGGGCGCGCCATCGGAGCCGGCGGCCGGGTACCAGGCTCCGCCGCGGGCGGCGCCGCCCTCTTTTTTCGAGGCGGCTGGGGGAGGGGAGCCGGCCCCTGCTAGCCTCGCCGGGAGGAGGGTGACCGACAGCTTTCCCGGGCGCGGCCTGGCCTCGCCTGGCTGCTTGGGGGAAGGGAAAGGGAGAGCCCAGCCAGGGGTCCCCATTGGTCCTCTAGATCCCCGGTAGCGACGTGTCGGCTCCGGAGTCGGCTTCCTGCTGATCAGATGTGCCGTACTGGAAAGACTGGGAATACTCATCCCAAGTAGAAAGTTTTTTAGCACAGAGCAGCTGGGAGACTTCGGCTTCTCAAAAGATGATCAAAGATGATCACATCGGCCCCTGTCCTTGCTGAAGCAATCCATCCAGAGATGCTCACCCGAACTCAGCTTGGTTCTTTGCCAAATGTAGGGTCTAGTGATCATGCATTGCTGCCCTCCATTTAAAAAAAAAAACGTGCTTTGGCTTGAGGGAAGTGGCCTTTAAGAACGCAGAGACCTGCGTCCGATGGTAGAGTGTTTTACAATGGGGGATTCCCAAACTACATTTACCTTCACCAAATAGATATAAAATAACCTTTTAATCTATGTTCGTAGAGTTTATCCTTTCTAAGCCACTTTCCTCTGTCTTGGGTTGTCTTGTTTCCAATTTTGACTCAAACACTGGAGTTTTCTAGTCCGTGAGTAGGGTCCATTTAGGCATCGGTTTCCTACCCCCATCCCAATCTGTGCCCCCTAATTCATTAAACTCAGAACTCTTCAGAGAATGGCTCTGTACAGTCACATGGCAGGATGGATATTCATGTTTCTTCATCACCCAGTTCCAGCCAAACCCTGGGTCTTTTAGGGACCCACCACTCCCTCCCTGTATTCTAAAACCGCGCCTTCCAGAACCCTGAGACCTGACATGTGCGCTCTTGCCAGCCCCTCCTAAACAAAGACCTTACAACAGAATTCGAGCTTGAAGCCTGCGGGTCAGAACCCTTCCCATCTTCAAGAGCCAACAGAAACCTCTGGAGCCTTTCCCAAGCTGCTCTTGTTAGAAGTGATCATTCTCTGAGTAGTAAATGGGAGTTTTCATTTCCTCACAGTTCACATTATACTGGTTGGCCTTCCCTGCATTTTGTTTTTCTACGCAGTACCAGAAGGTGGGAATTTCTGCGATTCTGGGTTTGGTTTTACTCAGCAAGTACTTTCTAAGAATCGCCTATCCAGAATGTAGTAATCGGTCTTGAGAAATAAGGAAAAATTCTCCTTACTGGAAGTACTCAGGAAGAAGTTCAATAACTACTCATCTGTTAGGAGATTTCATTAGCGTGATGTTAAGATCGGATGAGCTGATTTCAGTCATACTTTGGCTGCTAAGCAGGTAGAGCAGGTGACATTTCCTGCTTGTAGATGGGGCAGCCTGGGTTTGGGTAGTTGAATGTCCAGAGCCAGAACCTAATTCTTAACAGAAGCAGAGTTAGAACGCAGACTCTGCTCCTCATCTGCTAGGTGCTCTTAGCAGTCCTTGCATTCTGCTAGAACCCTTAGCCGTTTGTTTTATTCTCACGGGTTTTAGTGGTTGATGGATTATATATTGATGTGAGCCTTTTATCTTGATGCCCCCTCTCCCAGCCTCTGTCCAAGGGACTTTAATATTTCATCTATTCTTACACTTTCCATTCTGACTTGGTTTCTTAAAACTTGTGTACATGTTCTGTCTGCTCTTGCAGTGTATTTAATGTCTAGAGAGCATTGTTATCTCTTATTCCTCTTTGTCTCTTTCCTAAAACCTTGTACATTGTTGACATTTGCTAAGTAATTTTCTATGAGAAAAATCCAAGAGTTTCTTACATTTTTACATTTCAGTTCCTACTGGGTTTTAAATACCTTTATGGAAAAACTGTAAAATGAACTCAAGCAGGACAAAATATTTTAATAGTATATATCCCACCTTCTTTTACTTGCTAAAGGATTTACTAGGTGAAGTTAAGAAAAACTCAACTTTCATCATCTGCTATCTGTGATTTTGTTCATTAATGGACTGGTTTTTGCTTAGAAAATTGAACTGCAGTAGATAGCTGTTAAGAGCTGGGACTCTTGTAAACTTTACAAAATACACACACAGTGTTGGGGGGTCAGGAGTGTTTGAACTCAAGAGTAATAAATTGCCTTCCGATAGCAGTACAAATCAGGTGGCAGGTGCAGAAGTGAGAGTCACTGGCTAGCAGAAGCCAGGGCCTCTACTTGGTTGGCATAGAGGCATTGGGTGGAGGGGCTTCCCTGTCCTATCCTCTGCCCACTCTGCCTCCTTAAGCCACAAATGAACAGCATCGCAGCCATTCAGATGACTGTGCATTCATGGTCTGGCTGGTCTGTCCCTGCTCCATACAGCTGCTTCTGAACCAGCTGTGAGATGCTGAGTCATGAACTTTATTCTTTGCATTCATCGCTGAGCCTGTGAGCTGCCCGGGCTGCCACATTCTCCAGCATCAGAAGCGTACTTTAAAACAATAGCCCCCGGGAGCCAGAAAACTGAATGCAAGAGTACAGTTTATGGATGTGTCAGCTCATGGAAGCTGTACATACTACAATTTTTAAGACAAATAGTGGTAGGCACAGCCATAGTTACTACAGTCCTTTTAGGATGCTGGAGATAATCTTACTGTGGTAAGTAAAAGGTCACAGTCTGTTGGCCTCACTTAAGTGCTCTTATGGATGCCTGACTAAGGAGTTGGAGGGAAAGTTCAGACACTATGGTTTTTTTGTTTCAATATTTTTATATATTTTGGTGTTCTTTTCCATTAGGAATTGATGATTTACACTTAATAGCAAAACTTTGTCTCATTTTAATTATATTTCTGTATAACTTTTGCTGTACCTCAAATATTTCTTACAGTACTAGAATACATTGAAATTTTCTTCTTCCATGTTTCTTAAACTGTTTAATAAAAGTATAAGTTGCTTCCGTGTGACATAAATGACCAAAGTACAGTTTAACAACCATATAAACAAGGACTCAGATCTGTTGAGTATCTGGGTTTCAGCTGACTTTGCAGCTATATGCAGTGAATATTTTAAAAGGGTGGGATATTGAAATGCAACCTTTGAGGCCACTGCCTCAAGTGGAGAGTGAACTGTGAAAATCCTGTCTTCCCTGGCAGGCATGCGGGTGGAAGAGACAGTACAAACAAGAGGCTCTATCTCACTGGGTGCAGTGAGGTGGCTGAACTTTCAGACAGGGCTGTGTGTGTGTGTGTTGAGGGTTCTTTGTCTTTATAACCTGGTTAAAAAGGAGGACAGTGGTGATGTACAGTTGTCCCAGCCCTTGGGAGGTTGAGGCAGGAGCAGAGGAGTTCTCTTTGAACATATAGTCATAAATAAAGCACAGTTTTTGTGTTCCAAATAGTGACCTTAGTTTGCTCTTCTTTTTTCCTATTTCTTCTCGGGGCAGAGTACAGATCACATCTGTTCTGAAGTTAAGAGACTGTGTGGCTGTGGAGCACTGTTGGTATACCCACACCAGTCTTGTTATCTGAGCCTGCCCAGGCTCCTGTCTTCACACCACTTCTTGCTGTGCTTTCACGCACTATGAGAACACCTCCACAGAACCCTTTCCTTATTTTCCCGTTCTCATTAAACTGCATTCCTTCTCCATGCTGTCCAACACCTGGATCATCGCAGTCTCCACATGCTCTGACTTGACACCCTCAGCTGTGAAGACTTGAGGTTCCCATGGTGACCTCTGCCTGAAATGATGCTGTTGGTACGGCATTTATTTGGTGTTACGTAAGCAAACAAACTCTTAAGAAAAAAATCAGTAAAACTAAGTATTTAATATGCTTCAAATATATTAGAATGGTAATGTCCATAAACAAAGTTGCTAAATGTTAATAAAAAATTAATTTTGTGAAAATGTAATTGTTATTTTAGATCAGCTAATTAAATCATCCAGAAAGACACAGACATTGTAATGAAAACTTGCAATAAAATACCTTTATCTGGTCTTGGTGGCACACATCTATAACCCCAGGCCTGAGTTTTAGATTAGCCTGCCTCTGTTGGTACATAGAGCTCTGTTACAGATCCAGCTGCCTAGCAAGATCCTGCTCCTGACCCAGTCTCTTAACTGTGATCTTTTAAAATTGGCTTTGTGTGCAGGGCCATTGTTGTAAGTTATGTGGCATTTTGTGTTTGTCTTTCTGCACACTGTGATGTTTTCTAGAAAAGCCTGTTCTGCCTTTGTCAGTAGTGTTGAGGCTGAGCTAGTCCTGAGTGTTGTCCCAGATTACGTTATCCTCTTACTTAATTACTTCTTAAGTGATATATATATATAATTTTTTTTCTTTTTTTTCCTATATAGTTTTTTGAAGGGGTGGAATCTGTTTTGGTAGCAAGCTATAGGTCTTGTTTCCATGCAAGCATTCTTCCTAGTTTCATCATGAGTAAAAGGAGAATTCATTACAGTCGTCTTTGTGTTCATTAAACTATAGGGTTCGAATGGGAATTCATCTTTCTGTGTTGTCATTTTCTCTGAGGATAATGTTATGGTGACACATACTTAGACTCTCAGCTACAATAAGAGGCTTCAAGTTGACTGCAGCCCAGGCTATGTGGTGAGACCGGTTCTCCACAAATTCAGGTTTCTTAAACGAGGATTTTCTATGCAGGAGTGTTAGTCTGTGTGTGTATGTGATACAAGAGAGGGCACAAGTGTGTCACAGCATGTGTATAGAGGTGAGGGGACCCCTGGTGTTAGTCCTGGATTTCCACCCTGTTTGAGAGGTCTCTGGTTTTATGCTGTGCATGCCGTGCTAGATGGCCTGCAGCTTCTGGGATGATGCTCCTCCTCCTCCTTCCCATCTTGTTGGAGGAGCACTGAGGTGCCAGGGCTCTGCTGCAGCACCTGCGTTTGCATGGGTTCTGGGATCCGAACTCAAGGCTCCAGGATTTTGACAAAGACTGTGGACAGATCTTCCCGGCCCTCAACAAAACATTTTTTTGTTTGTTTAAGTACAGGTTGCGGGTCCTGTTTTCAAGGTGCAATTCGTGTTTCACATATTAAAATACCGACATAGTGGTGTTTCAGGAATACTATGAGGAGACACCCTAGTATTTCATGTCTTCTTGTGGTGACATGTGTGACAAGGGGGACTGCACTCCCAGCTGGTGTCCTGTGTGTCAATGCTGGCTTCCGTGCTTTCTGCCCTCGTCATTGGATCAGACTCGTCCTCCCCATACCTCCTTCGCCTTGTCTTTGTTTTCTGCAGGAAGGGCCGTGTTGTGGTTGACCCCAGGCTCTTGTGTCTGTTAGGAAGGGTCCCCCATTCAGCCACATCCCCGGCCTTCCTTCCCACGGTCTGCTCTCCTGACCTGCAGTGCATTCTTCCTTTGATTCTTTTATGTCTTCCTTTTCCGTCTTTCCCTCGGTTCCACTTACAGAGTCAGTTGGGCCTGTTTTGAGAAAGGAAGAACTAATAATGAGGGACCTTGATTAGCACTGCTTGGCCCCATTAGTCTCTGCCTGCCACTTTAGAAACCACTTCTGCAGGAGGATTAGCTGTCAGCTGACCTTTGATCGAGGTTCCCTCCTTGTCTTTTTGTTCTTTTGAGACTTACTCATATGTAAAGACTACTGAGAGCAGCTAGTGTTCTTACCTGCTGAGCCTTCTCTCCAGCCCCCGACCCCATCATTTTGGGGCACACTTGTAACCTAGCAAATGAAGTCTAGAAATCTTTTCCTGTTCTCATTTGACATGGCTAGCTGCTCTCTTAAAATTTGAAGCCTAACACCATTGTGGCCATCTGATTGTAGAAACATGAGTTAAGCCTGTTGTGCCCCAGGTTCACTTGTGATCATGGCTCTTCTGGTTTTTTGCCTATCACATGAAATGATGTGGAAATGGTCTGGCGCCTACTTAGTAACGAGTAGTTGCTGCACACAAGCAGCGACCACTGCCCCGCCTAAGACAGCCTTTTCATTTCTGTTCGCTTTCCTTCCTTCCTCCTCTACCCCGACCCCAAAAGAGCTTTTCTAAGCTCTCCCCACACCCCGAGGTTCTGCTTTGAAGAGATGTTTTACAAGTGTTTGACAGTTGTGAGGACTGACCTGGCAAGTTAGTTAGTTATAGATAGGTTATCCAGCAGGCAAGATCATGTCTCCCAGGCATGGCCCCAGGATGCTTTGTCCTCTGTCCTTTGTGCTTGGTAGGAAAACCTCCACTCTGGCCTTTCGGCCTCTTGAAAGACCAAATGTGCTGCTTACATCACTTCGGATAATCTGTTACTTAAAGCAGCTGGTTCTGGATTGGCGCCACATCTGGAAGTTGCCCCTGTTGCCACAGCATGCTGTGTGTGCACAACTGGGGAGGGCAGCTGACCCTCCCCTGAGCTCTTCCGCTGGAAACCGGGAAGAGAGAACAGCAGTGCTGCACTGGAATGCTGTGGAGAGGGCAGCACAGGGCTGCAGGGCGGTTCTCTGGAGCAGAAAACAGCATCACTAAGAGAAACCAGTCCACGGGGAGCGAGGGGGGAGTGTGTGTGTGTGTGTGTGTGTGTGTGTGTGGTCGTAGTCGGTTAAATTCTACAGAATGATATCCTGGGTATCTAGGAACCCAGAAACATGCCCTGTGCTTCAGGCTTTTTAGAACTAAGGCTATCCCCAACCACAGGACCTCAGGTTGTATAAAGAGAGTAGGACTGTGATTTTACTTTGAACAGTAAGGAAACTCAGCCTTCTAGTGGATTGGTGGATGGTTAAGATGGCCAGAAAAAATTACAGGAATGAAATATTTCTGTTTAGATTATGTATAGTTAGAAAAGTATGAAGCCCCAGATGATGGAGAGACAATCTGGAGATTTGGGAAATTAGTCGTACACTTTCATATTTTATTTTATTT
This sequence comes from Peromyscus maniculatus bairdii, assembly GCF_049852395.1. Lineage (NCBI taxonomy): Eukaryota > Metazoa > Chordata > Mammalia > Rodentia > Cricetidae > Peromyscus > Peromyscus maniculatus. Next base: position 71,475,439 of record NC_134861.1, read on the forward strand.
TGGTTTTTCAAGACAGGCTTTCTCTGTGTAGCTCTGGCTATCCTGGAACTCATTGTGTAGACCAGGCTGGCCTCGAACTCACAGAGATCCTCCTGCCTCTGCCTCCCTGAGTGCTGGGTTTAAAGGCGTGTGCCACCACATCTAGCTCTTTTTTTTTTTTTTTTTTTAACACTTCCATATTTTAAATGTGTAGTCTTTGGGTGCAGATCTATAGATAATACATCAGTATGGTAAAACATCCGTAAGTGGGGTGCCTCCTGTTTTTGAACACTCTACATCATCCCCTTTCTTTTCTTTCCCAGCATCACCTTTCAAGCATTAGAATCTAGCCAGTCTCAGAGCAGTGACAGAAAAGCACTCAGGAATAACAGTGAAAAGGCTGCTGTGTCCACGGCACCAGGTGTGGTGAAGGAGGCAGAGGGAAGGCCACAGAGCTGGAGCTTTCACCTCGGTGTAGACTGGAGTCAGGTTCAGGAGCATGGACTTGGAAAGTCATAGGTAACCTGGAATGGGACGGTGCTTTGAGCCTCACCTGTGCGCTCTCCATTTCCGGTGGACAGGTCCCATGTAGTCTGTGAGGTTCATGTCTGTGAGCTTTAGCTATTGGCCGTCTCCCTGGGGAATCTCATCCCCTTGCAAACAGCCCTGGCTAATTTAGGCCCGTGGCACCAGGTCTATACCTTGTCATGATCCGTGTCTGGCAATCTCTTGGGAACCGTCACGTGAAACTGCTAGTCACTCACACTGACTCGTCAAAGCCACACCCCTTGTTGTGGTTCTTCTTTGCCCCTTAGCTTTTAGGAGCATGACTATCAGGCAGCCAGGCCAGATTCTGAGCACCATCCCTGTTTGAACCCTGCCCTTCCTAAGACCTATTGATTTTTTTTGCTTTCTGTCATGTCATATTTTTTTTCTTCTGTGATTAGTTTCACCATTACTCTTAGGCAGTTTACCTTTGGTAGGCCTGGTAGCAGATATTCCCCACGGCCCTGATTATTATCCACAGTGCCTCCCTCATTCATGTTTGTCTTACACTCAAAACCTTTTAGGGGCTTTCCTCTGGCCTCTGAGTTGGGTTATCATTATCACACATACTTTTCATTTGGGGTGCAGTTTTTCAGACTGCAAGCATTCATCCAGTGGTTTACTCTTGGGTCTTAGAACAAGCTTTATTCCTTCTCAGTGTTGGTCAGGGTCAGGCAGAATGTACACACTGCTGTACTTTCTAGTCAGCCATTCCAGGTATCTAATCTTAGATCCTGTGAGACTCGAGAAAGAATCTCACAACCCATACTCCACTTGGTGGTCAAAGGTTGTCCCACAGGTATGAGCTTCCTGACCTTTGAATGAGTAAGTGCAGAGCATGTACTTTCTGGTGGGTTCTGCCTGAGGCCTGCCGCCACTTACAAGGAACTGATCCAGGCTGGAGTAGCAGGTCAGGGGAGCGGGTCTTTGGAGGGGCTGGAGACATGGATCAGCTGCTAAGAGAAGGTCCTGCTCTTGTGAAGGACTCAAGTCTGGTTCCCAGCACCCATGCAGCGTGGTTCACAGCCACGTGTCACTTTGGTTCCAAGGGATCCAACACCCTTGTCTAGATCCTGTGGGCACCTGCCCTCACATGTGTGCATCTCCATGCACACACATGAGTACACACACAGTTAAAAGTACATTTTTCAAAGAGGTCTTTGAAGTGGTGCATACAGGGTATCCACACCTGTGCATGATGGCAGAAATCCAGAAGGTGCAGAAGGCTGTGTGGTGAGAAACATCGCTTTGCTTCTCATATTCTAATTCATGCTCAACAGACTAGCTTCCCACTGACCGACTGGTTTTTCTACGTAGAGTTCCGTCGGAACAGAGCCACACTGTTTCATCCTCTAAAGTAGTTTACAGCTGCTCTGAAGTTAGAGCAGCAGAGTTGAGTAATTACACAAAACTATACATCCACAGAGCTGTAAAATACTTGGATCTTTAAGGAAAAGTGCCTCACCCATTCTGGTTCTGATTTCCCTCTGGAAATGATCTGGGGTGCATTTACAATGATGTATATAACTCCTTCTCCCCATATACATTAACTTCATACATAATACATATTTCATCTAAAGCATCTTAATAGTTTTTTCAATATTAGTATTTATAGAACATTCTTATTCTTCTATGTCCATAATCTTGAATGTTTTAAATTACATCTATTTATCTGTGTTTGTTCATGTGCATGTATGTGGGCACCTGTGTGCCACATCACACATGTGGAGGTCAGAGGCCAGCTTATTCAAGTCAGTTCTCCTTCCCATGAGGGTCCTAGGGATCGAACTCAGGTTGGTAGATTTGTAAGTAAGTGCCTTTACTGCTGAGCCATCTCGCCAGACAGTATATTTTATGTGGCTCTTAATAGGTCCCTGTTGATTGGACACTTAGTTGCTTTGTCTCTTCTTTATCAACATTTAGTTGATAATATGTTTCTACTACAGAAATGCCAGCTCTCCAGTGTTCCCGTCCTCACCTTTGTGGCTCTCACCCCTTCTATGACACATTGTCATGGTGTGCATGTGGCTGGATTTCAGGGGCCTGGGATGCAAGGGCTGGACCAGATAAACCTTGCTTACAGCGTTCTCTTTGAGCTGGGTTTGAGGGGCCTGGACAAATGGGGCAAAATGAAGGCACTGGGGAAGGAAGTCTGACTGACTGAGGGTGTGGTCAGCAGCAGCCGATGCGCTCTCAAACTGCACTGCCCATGACTGAGCCCTGAGGGGAGGGATCAGCATATAGCCTACCACTTTAAAAGTAGTATGAAAAACAATGTTAGAATACTTCGTGGCAATTTAAAAAACATTGCTTATAAGTTAATGGTGGTTTGGATGTATTGGGTTAAATTGATCTCTCAAATAATCTTACCTGTTTTTACTTTGTAAAATGGGTAATTTAAACGAGAAAATATAAAAGTACATTATGAGGCTAATTTTCCAGCTTGTGGTGTTTTGCATTTAGTGCTGCTATTCTGGCTTCTTCGGGAGAAGGTTTTGGGAACTGGTGTGATTAGATGGGGAATATGGAGTAGACACAGATAAAGGTTTGCATGTTGTGTTCTAGGCATAAGACGCTCTTTACAGTTGGTTACTGATTTCTTTTAAGTTTTTATTTTAAAACTAAAGAACAGAATATAAGATAAAAGCCTGAGATGGGTTGAAAGCTACTGTAGAAAAATCCTGCCACTGCCATTTCCTGGCTTGAAGAGGGCTGCATGGCCTCCCGGCCCCACCTCTTCCCCTCCGGTCACTCTTTCTCTTTTAGGCCCTTTAAGACTCATCGGTCCATTCCAGACAGTTGACTGGAAACTCCACCTCTTTTCAGTTGAGCAGTGGACCAACAGCATACACAGAAACTCCGCAACATTTCCCCCCTTTTGTCTAATAAAAAGGGAAGGGTTCTAAGTCTCTCATAGTAAAACTATATACAATAAGAATTATTATCAAGTATTGTCCAGATAGAAAGGAAATTAACAAAAATGACACTGCATACAACAAGAACAATTATCAAGTAAGAAATACATTCTCAATGTCCAGTCCATAAGTAATTGGCAAATTTATAGAGATTATTCCATTGTCTGTCTCTCCTTAAGAGTCCAAAGTTTTGTTCCTAACATAACTTTTGCCAAGATTTGGGAGAACTATAACTGTCTAGTCTTCAACTCCGTCAAAGACCCGAGAAGGAAATAATATCACCTGAGTAAGCAGAAAGTCGAAGCAAGCAACTTTCAAAAAATGTGAGAAATGACAGAAACAGCTGGTGCCTGGACAGCCATCCAAGGTTCCTCTGCAATGTTGGGGCATCCATCTTTGGCCTACAGGCCTAGAATATATGACAGACTTTTTTCAGAAGCAGGAAAATTTGAAGGACTGTCCTACCCTGTCTTGGCCAAGTTTGGCAGTTGCCTTTCTTTGTGTCCTGCTTGTCCAGTTTGGACAGCACACTGTCAGCAGTTGAGGCAAGGCCAGTTCCTTGCCCTAATGGCTAGCTTTTGCCACAAAGAAAGCAAACTCCATATGGAGTTTCTTCGATACCCATCTTTAGAAGTAGATCAGTGCCGCCAGGAGCAGACATGTCTTTAAGTGGCCATATTCTGTAGGTCTTTGAAGTATCTGAAGATTACCTATCTATCTGAAATATATCTCTGTATACCTAGAAAACCTAATTAACATGGCAATAAGTTTGATAGATATGGGTGACTTTTAGCCTATATTTCTTCATTATCCTGGAAAGCTTTTAAGGACTAAAACTTTACATTGCATAATTTGACAAGCTGTATAGGTACAAGCTATATATGTAATGCCTTGAGCAAAAATAGAAGCAAAGGTACAGTATAAGGACAATAACCTTAAATTGTATCAACATACAAAACAGAAGTAGCAACATATACAGTATAGCAAAATAACCTTAAATTTGTATCAATATACAAAAATCCATACCAATGTAAAATATTTAAGACTATTAGTTGCTTTTTTTTAGTTTGAAAGTAGATTTAATAATCATATCTACCCCCCCCCCTTTTTGACCATACTCAATAACAACTTGTAAACAACTCCCCTTACACGATGACAGATATCCATAACCCATTGAAAGACTAAAACCTATCCATCTCCACCACTGGGAATGTGGACGTCATGTTCTTAAAATTACTTCCTGCTGTCTGGAGGGGGGGGGGCGGCATTGGCATCTCTGGTGGACCCTGAAAAAAAACTGAGATAATGGTCTAGTCCTGAGAGAGCTAGCTGTATCATTTGGGAGTAGTGCATCTCAGCTAGCCACCTTGGAATTATCCTGAGCAGTTTGTGGTCCAACGCTGATCTTTGGGTGGTGTTTATCGGATCAGTGGCATTACCACAATCCAGGTGGAATGGTCATTGTGGGGCCCCATCGTCAGCATCCTTTTGGAGACCTCAGAGATCGATGTTAGGAATGTTTAACGTTCACTGCAGAAAACCTAAACATATTTACATGTCATATGCTGTAAATCCTAAGGAAGTTAAAGGACCAGGATCTCTAAAATACATCTGGGATATCCAAGCTTAATTTCTAAATATCTGTTTAAACTTAAGCCTGAAATCATGTACAGAAGCTACATGAATTGAAACCTAAGGTTAGAATTAGTTAGTGCTTTATAATATCATTAATGTCAAAACAGAAAGTTTAAATTTTGAGATAGTACTTGTACCTTAAAAAAAGTTTTAAAGAGTCAAGATAAATTCGAGGGGTATGAGATTAGTGACAATACAGTAGTCCCTAGATTTGGTACTAGGTGTTACTGATTTCTTTTAAGTTTTTATTTTAAAACTAAAGAACAGAATAGAAGATAAAAACCTGAGGTAGATTGAAAGCTACCATGGAACACCATCCCCCAACCCACCCCCACACTACAGATACCTGAACTGGTCAGAATACAGAGAATAAGTGATTGTGGGTAGCCCAGCCCCATATGGGACATCTGTGATACTTGATTTTTAAAAATCTTTGTCTTCATATCATCCTGAGACTTCATTTTTTGATCATCCCAGACTGGCTTAATAAACTTGTAGTTTTAGTGCCTTTTAGTCTTCTATGCAGAAAAGCTTTGAGAATATGGAGGATTGAGTTTTACTTTGTTTCCTTTTTTATTTTTTCATTTGTTATTTTTTGTGCATCTGTGTGTGTGTATGTATTTGTGAATGTATGCCACATTCGTGCCTGTGGGAGCCAGAAGAGAGTGTCTAATCCCGTAGAGTTGGAGGTACAAGTGGTTATGAGATGCCTTGTGTGGATGCTGAGAACTGAACTTGAGTCCTCTTGAAGAGCCCTGAGCCATCTCTCCAGCTCCTTCCCTTTATTGTATTCTTCAGGCAAACTTGATTCTTTATTTCATAGAGAACAGACTAAATAACTTGGCCAAGGACTTAAGGCTTAGAAAACCACAAAAAATATGAAACATTTCTCTCTCCTGTGATTTGATTTAAAATGTAAAATTTTCTCTTTTGAGCTTTGGAGCCAAGTGATATTAAGTGCTATATATTTACTCCTGAAATTTTTCTTGGACTTAAGATGCTGAAATTTTGTGAAGTCTTTTCATATAAACAGTTCAGCTGTGTGTGGTAGTTGATGCTTGTAATCAACCCCAGGACTTAGGAGGAGGATGCAACAGGCAGGTGACTCCCAGGCCAGCCTTAGCACGATGGCCAGACCCTGTCTCATACAGAAAGAGGGTAATGTGGGGAGGATTGGTGAGGTTCCAGCAGGAAAATACTGTGTTTAGGATGTCTTAGTTGAAGTGCCTATGTCTTTTGGAATGCTGTTGGACCAGCTATAAGCTTGTTTTAAAGGAATATCAGCATAGATAGAGTTAAAGTGCTGATGGAGAGAGACCCTTTAAAATGGTACCTGCTTAATTAAGAGCTGGCTGCCAGGACTACAGGGTTTCCTTGTTTTAGCTCGGAGGTCTACACTAGACCAGGTCATTCTTACAGTTCTGATATGCCCTGTAGTATTAAGTCACGTTTATGTCATGCACTGAGTGGTCGTGTCTACAATAAGAATTGAGAATGTTACATAGAGTGTAGATAGAGCCACATAATAACGTTACCAAATACTGAAACCTAGACACGCTGAACTTCCTGGTGTTTCATCTGATTAACCTGAGTTGCCCAGTCAGCTTCCTTTTCTAATGAGCCAGGAACTAAATACGTTAGATTGTATAGGCCACATCTATGCTGGCCACGTAAAATCTCCACTGTGTAATCTTCCTTTATAGTTTTCCTTTTTTCACTCTCCTTCCTTCCCCCTCTCTCCTTCCCACTTCCTCCCTTCATTTTTTATACTCTCTTAGAATTGTAAACAGGCTGGGTTTGCCTCTACTAGCTTGCGAAGTCCTGGTTTTAGAATCTGTTCATTTCTCATGACCTTCAGAGGTCAGTACCTTCTTAAAGGGCATGGCTTCAGAACATTCTAGCCAACTTTGGGGAAGGCCAATGAAGTTTTGTCATATTTTCATGTTATTATTCACTGAGACTGCTTCGCCTTTTTATCAGCTAACTGTCCAGGATATTTTTAGAGTTCATCATAGGACCATCTGCACAGCCAGCTCTATTAAACCTTGTCTTAGCTACAGCCAACTCTGGCTGTAGCCTGAGAGCCTCCTGGATCCAGTTAGTCCTTCACAGTGTCAGTGACATGTCTTGCCAGCTACATGCCAATGAATGTTTGATAAACACACCTGAGTCTTCACCCAAATTACTAGTGAAAACTTGAATGAGACAGCGATGAATTGACTCTACCACATACTTAGAAAATAAGGTAATTATGGTGTCTAGACTGAATTGCTTATATAGAGAGCTGAAGTATGGGCTACTGTTATTTCTGATGGCATTCAGATTTTAAAGTAATAAATCAGTGGAATGAGTATGACAAAAAATAACTCTTCTCACTTAAAAGAATATCAATTAAGTGACTTAATTTTTTTTTTTTTTTTAATTTCCAGAAAGGAATTACAGCAGCCGCCCCAGTTCACACCAACAGAGAAGATGCTGCTACCCAGACGAATCTGGGATTTATCCATGCATTTGTCGCTGCCATATCAGTCATCATAGTGTCTGAACTCGGAGACAAAACGTTTTTCATAGCGGCCATCATGGCGATGCGTTATAACCGGCTGACTGTGCTGGCTGGTGCCATGCTTGCCTTGGCCTTGATGACATGCTTGTCGGGTAAGGGTGCTTTCCCAGGGAACATGATGAATTGAGGGAAAGCATATGTGTGTCTTGAATCATGCACCCAGTTACATTGGAATCTGCTTATTCCCAGACTTTAGTAAACAGCAAATGGTTTCAGTATATACATTATTAAAACCCAGATTTTACTTCTTCAGTGGAATTTTGTAGCCAAGCTACATACTCCTGTCATTGATTCACTGGTGTTTGTATCCTTAGTTTTCATTTATGTTTTAGATTGATGTATTCTGTGTGTAGGAGTGTTTTGCCTGCATGTGTCTTGCACCATGTGTGTGCCTGGTAGTGCAGAGTTCAGAAAGAGGGTATCAGATGCTTGTGAGCCATCGTGTGGGTGTGAGGAACTGAACCTGTACCTCTGCGAGAGCAACAAGCGCTCTAACCACTGAGCCATCTAGCCTTTATTCTTCATTTCTTCATTTTAGTCTAGTTCAGTTTTTGTTTCTTTATCTTCAGTCCAGATAAGCTCATTTGTATTTGCAGTTTTAGAAGTGGGGTTCAGGAGGCCACAGCAAACTGCGTGTTTTCTTCTGGGGCTCACGGGGTGGTAGCTCTGAGAAGCAGCCTGCACTTCCTTTTATGAAGCTTTTTCTTACCCTGCTTATGTGGAATGAAGTATTCTTTAGGCTTCCCGCTCATGTTACTTTTCAACTTACGGCTTTATAGGCTCTAATTTTAAGATGTTAGACCATAAGAAAGTCCGTTTAACACTCAAATGACTGAGCATTATTTGTTGCTACTTGAGAGCTACCTCAGGCCACCAGTGTGTTAGAAGATGGATTTCCCTTTGAGCCACAGGTGGGTTTGAGACCGACTGCCCATGGCATCCCTAGTGAATTAAGTTAACTGACCCCTGAGTTTTAGCTTGCTGACTGTGAAGTGCAGATAATAGTTTTTGCCTACCTTCTGGTTTCTGTTCTGTAGTGATAAGATAATTTATTAGGAGGGCTTTGCCATTTGCCTCTTACCATTATGAAACCAATTTCTTAAATGTAGAACAAGGTCCGTTTCTGATTCTCTGGTGCCTTGATGCTTAAAGTTTGTGGTTTCATAAAGTGAGTATTTTAGATATTTAGAATGATTTGAATACTAGTTACAATTTGAAAATTAGTGTGGGTATTAATGTTTTACAGTAGCAACAGGTTTTCTCTTCAGAAGTGATGTGTCACAGGAGAGGGGGTGGAAGGCTGAAGAGCCTGAGGTCCGGGAGGAGCAGAGTGGACACGAGGAGCCCTGCATGCTGGACTCACAGCAGCCGGGCTCTGTACAAGGCCAAGCCTGTCAGCCCTGGAGCTGTGTAAACTGGAACTGCGGGCAGCTCATGGCTTCTCGGGGAGGCAGAGTCAGTTTTCTTTAAGAGTGTGGCCCTGGTAGGTCGACCATTCTCCAGTACCCAGGAATATATGGTCTTGATTAGCTCTTTAACTTAAAGACACGAAGTTGGGTGTGTAGAGGGTGGGAGCGGGCCTGGGGGGAGTTAAGGGTGACTGTGACGCTCTTTCTCTAATAGAATGTACGTGTACACACACACACACACACACACACACACACACACACACACACACACACACACACACACACGGTCTAAGAAGTAGCAGTGACTGCAGGAAATGGAGAGCGGAAACTGGAGCCCGGCCGCCCACCCAGCTCTTGGGTGCGCCTCATGCTCTCCCCCTGCTCTGCTGGCTGTCGTCCTCCTCCGGAGCCTCCCTCACCCTCTACCATCTGTGGGGCTGCCTGGTGCCTCTGATCTCCCTGTCGGGACCTAAACATCGTTTTGCACTTCATCTGATGTTACCCAAAATACATTCGTTTTTTTTTAAGCTTAAATTTGAGGAGTTGCGGAGACCTCATTTCTGGTATATTGTATACAGCAGACCAGTTACGGCATTGTAAAGCATGCCCAGTGCCGGGCTGGAGAGCTGGGAGCTGGCTCAGTGGGCGAGTGTACTTGCTGTAGAGCATGAGGACCGCAGTTTAACTCCTCACACCCACATTGAGCCAGGTCCGTCTGCCCGCCGGTGCCTGTCACCCCAGCTTATGGAGTGGAGAAGTGGTACTCACTGGACAGCTGAAACTGTTGAGCGCCACGTCTGGGAGAGACCCCGTGTCTTCTGTGGCCTCCATGTGCTAACACCTTCACGCTCCTATATATACACACCCAAAACTTCAAACTCAGATTAAAATAATAAAATCTGAGGCTGGAGCAGTTGAGCAGTTGAGAGCTCTTGCTGCCCTTGCAGAGACCCAGGTTTGGCTCCCAGCACCTCCAGCACCTCCTCATAACCAGTTCAGGGCATCCATCAGGTGCTCTCTTCTGACCACTTCAGGTGTCAGGCATGCGAGTCCAACACTCACTCATCAAACTCATCAGATAGATAGATAGATAGATAGATAGATAGATAGATAGATAGATAGATAGATAGATAGATAACTACAAAGATCTGCCCAGTGGGATCTTAAATCCTATCGGCTTCCTGGGTGCTGTCACGGTCATTCCTTTGAGGACACATGTGAACAGCTGGAAATCTGTGGGACATGTTTCTTCCTGTATTGTTTTCCTCAGCGAGCTCTACTGTAATGACTGTTTGAAAGCTTTATATGGATCATTCTTGTTTATCTTCCCGTAAGAAAAGGACACATGATGCTGGATTTTAAAGGTTTTTGAAGGTTCCTTTTGTTATTGTGTCTTTAAACATTTAATTTTATGGATTATTAGTATATAGTTAAAGTAACTATATCACAAACTTAATCATATTTAAGAAATGAGAACTTGGTCCCATTAGTTTGTGGATGAAATCACAAACTAGAGTCAAGTAAGATAAAACTGAATTCTTAAAGTTTTTTGATAGCAGAGAAATTGTATTCACATAAATAAATCTTAAAGAATTTTTGTTAGAGCCATACTACTCAGTAGTTAAGAACTCCTGAGTGTTACAAATCATATGATGAAAATTACTTTGAATGATTTATGAAGTGATAGCTAACTCAATAAGGTTTTATTTTACATTTGTTAACCACCAAGTACACCAAGAAAAGTTTTTCTGAATTGTATCAAAGTACTGTTTTTATATATGGTAGTCTTGTATACAGAAGTATAAGTACCTTAACTCTTATATTTAGCAGTGGTGTAGAAAACTGAAATATTAACTTGATAAATTGTTGCCACTGAAGTGTTTGAGTGCCAGGAATGGTTTGTTTGCTTGTTTGTTTGTTTACATTTTGGCAGTTTAAGACAGGGTTTCTCTGTGTGGTTCTAGCTGTCCTCGAACTCAGAGATGAGCCGGCCTCTGTCTCCTCCCCACCCTCCCCGCCCCCCGCTGGGATCAAAGATGTTCACCATCGTCCTGCTTAGAAAGGTTTTAAAAAAGAAACCAAAGGAAAAGTGAAGGAGGGTGTTGCTGGAGGGCTTCTCTCCAGGTCCCACAATCCACTTATAAAATAATCACTCAGATGCTTATATCACTTATAAACTGTATGGCCGTGACAGGCTTCTTGCTAACTGTTCTTTTATCTTAAATTAACCCATTTTTATAAATCTATACCTTGCCACGTGGCTGGTGGCTTACCGGCATCTCTACATGCTGCTTGTCCTGGCGGTGGCTGCAGTGTCTCTCCCTCAGCCTTCCGCTTCCCAGAATTCTCCTCTCTCCTTGTCCCACCTACTTCCTGCCTGGCCACCTACTTCCTGCCTGGTCACTGGCCATCAGTGTTTTATTTATATAGAATGATATCCACAGCAGGAGGGAGGAAAGCCAGGCGTAGCAAGCACCATCGGGGCTGCTCCCGTCGAAGAGGGGGGCTTGCCACGGTGCTCCACGGTGCTCCACGGTGCTCCACGGTGCTCCACAGTGCTCCCTACCCGAGCCCTGGTGTGTGCTGGTCCAGCTATCTGCAGCCAAGTGTGCATAGTGTTACATGGAAGGAACGCTCCAGGGAAACACAGTTCACAAGTTTGTACCATACACTGACCCTAGTGTGGTGAAATCCCTCTCGTCCCTCCCTGGACACACATGATCCTTGTCCAGCGGGGACCCAGTCTATGCTCTCCCCTTATTCAGTAGTCGCCTTGAGCTTCCGACCTTCCGGTGTGGTAACACAGCTTTTCTGAAACTTGTTACACTTGACTGCTGGCCCCAGAGCACAAGGTAGTGACGCAGAGGAGACATGAGCGCAGGAACCAAAAGCACAGACTGTGTTGTGGGATGGTGCTTCTGAGGTCTGGGCCTCCAGAAGACAGTGTAATGGGGTTTCTTAGACATGTCTGGGTCTTCGGGAACTCACTGGAATTGAGGATGTTGTAGCTGAGGAGAAAAGAAGAATTAATTTAAGTTTGGGATTTCAAAGGGTTTTCCATGTTTTATTTCAACACTTACTATTTTTTTTTACGGAAGTAGTTTTTCTTTTTCTATCTTGTATGTGTGTGCTTGTGTAAGTGTGGATATCTACATAGTGTGTGTGTGGAGGTAAGGGGACAGTCTAGGGTGGTGTTGGTCCTCACCTTCTCTCTTGACAGGGTCTCATGTTCATAGCTGTGTATGAACCCATGAGCTTCTGGAGATGCTCCTGCTTCTGACTCGAATTCCTCCTTGCCCCATGTGAGCACTAAGATCCAGATATGTGCTGCTGTGGTATGTGGTTCCCCGGACTCGAACTCAGGTCCTCATGCGTGCACAGTAAATGCTTTACTCAGGGAGCCACCTCCCCAGATTGTTCTTGAAGTGGTGTTAAATGTGTAAAGCTGCACGAATAAGAGGGCATAATGAATACTGATGTGCTTTGCTTGCTCAGATGCACCTACTGTTAGTATCTTACCCTGTTGCTTTAGCATTTGCGTCCAGTCTATTCTGAGTATGTTTGGATACTTTCTGTATCTGATGGCAAATAATGTGTATTTATTTACACACACTACACACACGAGTATTTTTTTTTTTACTTGATTCCTTGTGGATTTCACATCATGCATTCCGATCCCACTTACCTCCCTCCCTGTTCCCTCTACCTTTGCAACCTCCCCCCAAAAACCAAATTTAAAAGGAAAACCAAAATCAAACAAAACAAAGAAACAAAACACAAAAAGAAGAATCTCGTTGTGGAAGCTGCAGTGTGGCCCGTTGAGTCACAGTTTACCCTTAGTCCAGTCATCTTTACTTGCGAGTCTTCTTTGCCACGAGACATTGCTCAAGGCCTCTGGCTTCTGCTACACCACCGATTGATACTGAGCTCTCACTGGGGCTCCTTGTGGATCCTGTGGTCCTGTGTCATGGAGGTCCTGCTGTTTGGGATCTGTAGGTTCGTCCCCTTCACAGGCTCCAACAGTTCATAGATGAGGTGGATGTTGGGGTGGGCCAGCACAGCCCTGGGCCTGGACGATAGCTGGGTTGGTCAGCCTGGCCCCAGACCATCTCTCCAGCACCACCTCAGCTCATCACCCAGTGCAGCGTGCAGCAAGGAGCAGGGCCAGTTCTCCCACTCTCGGGCCCTCAGATCCAGGTCCTTCTCACCCACACCCCCAGGGCCAGCTCTACTGTTTTGCCCAGGTGAGGTGCAGGGCCCACTCTCCTCACTGCTGTTGGGGGCCCAGGGGTCGGGGGCAGTTCTCCCACTCTAATGCCCCCAGGGCTGGCTCACCTGCATCCCCAACACCAGGGTCAGCTGCCCATATGGGGTGCAGGGCCCACTCTCTTGGATGCACACTACTTTAATCTACCATACTTCTTTCCTTTTTTACTTACTTCTTTCCTTTGTGGCTCCTGTTTCCACCTGTAAAATGTCTAGGCAAGATCAGGTGTTTGATTTAGCTGCTATTTTCTAATTTGAAATACTACCTAGACTTTTATTATGTTTTATGCTATCAACAGGTTTTAGAGAATAATGTCATGCCCTCTCCTATACCCCATGGTTTTTCCTCTTTTGTGTGGGTTGTTTCCACATGGATAAACTCAAGTTACATCTTCTTGGCCAGAAGCTGCCCAGGTGTCGTGTCCTCAAAGAGTGTCTCATGGGAGCGGGAGGCATCCGTTCTCTTCCTCATTGACATTGTAGTTTGGCCTGCCCAGTTGAGTGTTTGCTTCCCTCGTCTTCTCTTGCAGCTAATACCCAGCCTACGAGACACACTGTAACACAACAAATGCCTGTCCTTTACTAGCATTTCCCCAGAGAGCTAGTGTAATTCTTGCGTATTTTCCCTCGATGCTTTCCTCTTCCTACCCTGGCTTCTGCTCCACGAGTGAAATTTGGCCTTGCACACTCCTTTCTCATTCCTACGTACATGCGCTTTCTCCAGGGATTGTCTGTGTGGCAAGTTCTTGCTCTTCCTTACCTTCTAGTCATAAGATACCACAGGTACATCCTGTGCTTGCTCAGACTCATCTCAGAAGTCCCCAAGAAAGCTATTTGTTACTAAAATGTCTATTTCTTGGCCCTTTCAGTAAACAAGAGATAGAAAATATATGCCATATTGGTATGTCTACATATACCTAATAAAGAATTTTTAGTATTTCATAAGATATGCTAAATTTACATGGTTAAAAAAACAGTGTGAATTGTGCTGTAAGAGAATTGTCATGATTCTTGATCTTTGAAAGATCTATGACAAAGAAACTTACAGAATGGAATGTGGTTTCCAGTTTATAAAGTCTTGAAATTCTTAGAGGACATCACAGTCACGCTGGCTCAAGTACTGTGCCTACACAGATGTCAGGGGAAGGCGGCCCTAGGTGAACGTGACTGGGGAAGAGGGCCACATCTGAAAGGGCCAGTGGTAATAAGGCCATGCTTGCCTTGGAAAGCCAGTGAGCTCTGACATTGTAAAGGTTCAGTTCTGGAAAGCAAGAAGCAGGGGTATTGCAGGTCATTACATATTTGATGTGTCTGATGTGAACCAGTTTTCCTTCAACAAAGTAAATTACGATTTCTCAAGTTACTGTTTCTTTGGCGTGTTGTGGAAAACACCTGTTAACAGCCTTGGCATTTCCTTACAGTTTTGTTTGGCTATGCCACAACAGTCATCCCCAGGGTGTATACCTACTATGTTTCAACTGCACTCTTTGCCATTTTTGGCATCAGAATGCTTCGGGAAGGTTTGAAGATGAGCCCAGATGAGGGTCAGGAGGAGCTGGAAGAAGTTCAAGCAGAGTTGAAGAAGAAGGACGAAGAAGTGAGTTGTCGCTGGTACATGCCATGAGTTAGCCTGATTCGTTTCTGCTCTTACAGCTTGGCTCTGATAGGCTTTGGGGTTACTGTGCTTGTGGCAGGGAGGGAACTGTTGACCAAATACAGTCAGCCTCTTTGGCTGGTGGAGTGTCTGAATCCTGGAACTCTTAGTTCTGCCTCTTTCTTAAGCGTCTGCATACTGTTTGGTCTTGTTGCAGGGGGAAAGCTGATACTATGTGAGGCCGGTGGCTGAAGACAGTCAGTCAAAGGATGCAGAAGTGTATTTTCTTTGATGAATATGATACACAATTTAAATGCATTAATGGGATTGAGTGACTCTATGCTATTTTGATATACTTAACTGGGGTTAATGGTAATTTTTACTTGTTTCAGTTCCAACGAACCAAACTCTTAAATGGACCAGATGTTGAAACTGGTACAAGCACAACAATACCTCAGAAAAAGTGGTTGCATTTTATTTCACCCATTTTTGTTCAAGCGCTCACGTTAACATTCTTGGCGGAATGGGGAGATCGCTCTCAACTCACTACTATTGTTCTGGCAGCTAGAGAGGTGAGTGGTGTTTGCTTCTGTATCAAGACTGCAGTTCACATTGCTCCACACCAGTGGGCGAGCATGCCACAGGGTAACTACCCATGCTGAAAGTTTGACACATCTGTTCATTTTATGACCTGGATTAGCCTCTGAGTTTTTCTCTATGTCTGTAGTTCTTGGGCCCAAATTTAATTTTTCGTTTCTTTTTATCTTGCTGGGTCCTTTCCCCATGTTTTGCCAAAATAAAGCTGTGGCTGGTGTCTTTGTTGCTTGGCTTTCTTCTCATGACTTCTCTGCATGCTTACTGAGGATATAAATTAGTATATCACTTTGCTGGTAATCCCAGCAGTGGGGAGTCCTGGCAGTGATGATCTTGAATTCAATGTCAGCCTGGGCTACATACTGAGTCCATCTTAAAACCAAACAAAAAACTTAATAGCAAAAATTGGTGTAACAGAGGGGACCTTATTCACTTATCTATACATTTCTGAGCAGCTCTTCGATTACTCATTTTTCAACATCACTTTAATGACTCAAGAGAAATTTTCTGAAGCACCTTTGCCTGTGAGTTCTCACTGTCCCAAGGAGGGTTCCTTCTAAAGTAGAGAAGGAACTAATAGATCTAAGGACATCAGAGTGTGCTTACAGTGCTCATCTTGGGATGGCCCAGGGCTGGTTTCTGCAGAGCATTTCTGTTCCACCTCAGCTCTAGAATGTGTAAGTCAGAAGACACCTTCCAACCCTTACTGAACAGTTAAGAACCCAAGGCTCAGAGAGGTGGGCTGACTCAAGTTGGCACCAGGAGTGAGCCTGTCTTCTGTCTTGCCCTTGGGTACATATATTTAAAAGATACCTGTTGGTTTGCTACTGGGGAATGGGGAGGGTATTTAATGTCATCTCCTATGAGGTGTCAGTTTCTGTTAACAGATGCTGATGTCTTGAGGAGCTGCATGCGCTTGATGTTAACTTTATCAGTTACACTGTATGACACTGAAACATTTTTAAATCCTTGGAAATGCCTGTCATAAAAGATCAAGTTCCTAGGGTGGTGGTGGCACTCACCTTTAATCCCAGCAGAGGCAGAGGCAGGTGGATCTCGGTGAGTTCCAGGCCCATCTGGTCTACAAAGAGAGTTCTAGGACAGCCCGAGCTGTAACACAACCCTGTCTCAAAACAAACAAACAAAAGTTCCTTAACATAGTCCTCCAGCTTAAAATAGAAAGCATTTTCAGGCCAGGACTGAGATCACAGGGAAGGAAGCCTGATGCTTTATTTGGAGATGGAAAAAACAAAAAAGGAACTCTTGATTCTCCTAAAACAAACTTTAAAAATGCTCCTTAATGGCTGTATCCTGTCTTCCTTTCTCTTCACATGCCAGAGTTGACCTTGGGAATGAGCTGGGGGAGGGGGGGTAGGTTCTGCCAGTGTCAGCCAGCACCACAGGTACCCACTTCGTGGCTTTCTGTCTAGAGATGGCATACAGCAGTGCATAGGGGTGTCTAGCAGTCCCCATTAGAGTACTCACATGTTAAAACTACTCTCCTCCTTTGTATAAAATAGGCTGTTTTGCTTTTGAAGGATCCATTAATACAAGTTAACAGCATTTTTTCCTTGTTCAAATAACTTTATTTAACCCACTGATTTAAAAAGTACCATTTTATTTTCATTTTATTTTCAGATGGAATGAAGTAGTCTTCTGGGGTAGTAGTTTGGTGGCAGTACATTCTCCTGCACATGCTCAGGCCATTTCTGATTCCTGACTGGATATACGCTGCCTTTTCACTCACAGCAGCTGGCTGCTGACCTGTTGCTCCGCTCTCTTCATCCCCACCAAACACAGTGCAGTCTTGGACCCCAGGTCCCACCCTCCCTTACAGTGTAAATCTTTGCCTTTGTCCAGCTCAATTTTCGGAGCATTTTCTTCATTGTCCCCTCCTCTCTGTCTTTAGGGGAAATGCAGCCCTGTTCTTTGGTCCTTCTGTCCCTTATCCTACTCTTTCCTTCCCAGAGTTCCAAAGAGCATGATTATGGTTGGTTAAGAGGACAGCTCTACCCCCCAGCTGCTGACCTCACAGGGTGGGATGGATGGTTGATCCTTTATCAACTTGAGATCTTAGAGTCAGCCGAGATGGGAATTATGTTGACTAGATTAGGGCAGAAGATCCCACTTATGGGTGGAGGCACCATTCCCTGGCCTAGGACCCTGGACAGTAGTATAAGGAGGAAGTGAGCTGCACACAAGCATTCAGCACCACTGCTTCCTAATGTGGATGCTAGTGACCAGCTGCCTCAAGTTCCTGCTTTCATGGCCTCCACCACAATGAACTCTTCTCTTGAGCTGTGAACCCAAATAAACCCACTACCCTTCAGTTGTCTTTCCCAGTTTATCACAGACATGACGGATGTTCACCAGTGCTGAGACTAGTTGAGGCCAACTACCTGGCAGTCTCCATCGTGTTGATTATGTCGTGGTCGACTTGTCCATGCTTTTTTCCTATGAGTTTTTATACATACTCCCTCAGATGATGTTATTTACTATCAAATTTGGCCTTTTTTGAAAGGCAATTCTCATTCTGTACTTCAGGTTGGGCTGGAACTTGCTTTAGCTAAGCAAAGCTGGCTTTGAATCTCAGACAATCCTCTTATCCAAGCTTCCTGAATGTTGAGATTACGAGTGTGCAGTGCTTAGCTTTCAACTGAATATACTCCAATTTTAATTTGCCAGCACCCATAATTTATTCCTCTGCTTCTTTTAAAACATACTTTATGTGAATCTGTGTGTGCCACATGTATGTGGGTGCTAGAAGCCAGAAGAGGGTATTGAATCCCCTGGAAATGGAGTTACAGGCAGTGCTGAGCCCCCTGACATGGTGTTGAAATTCTGGTCCTCAAGAAGAGCAACAAGTATTCCTAACCACTGAATGAGCCTCTGGTCTTTTTCACCACATCAGCAATACCATGGCTATTTGGTTCTTTGGTTGTCACAGCTGGTTGCTTTCATAGCATCCAATGTGCCTTCCCATTCATCTGCTTTTCTTCTTCGTCTCCTACCCCAGTCCAGTCAGCACTGTTTCATACCAGGGTTGTTATGCCTCCTTGGTCTTACTGTCTTCTAGTTCCTTGTCTTCACTGAAAGCAGAAATCCACTTGTGTTAAAACTAGCTATTGTCTCAAGACAAGGCTGACTTAATACTTCATAGGGATCCCTTGTAGCTAGGGATTGAACCTTGACCTCTGAAACAGGAGTCAAGCACCAACCTATAACCCTATACTCCATCCCTGCTCCCACCCTTCCTGATATACTCCTCTCAAGACTCCTCTCTGGGGCCTCCTTGACTCTCCTCCTCCACAAGAGATACATGGGGTTCTCACCTACTCTTTTGGTCTGTCTGTTCTGGAAAGCTTTCACTGCTCCACCAATTTGATACCTTCCAGTTCATTCTGGTAGTATTTATTCCTTACCTCGAGCTAAAAGCACAAGGGTTATGGAGCAGGATTTTGGCTCCCAGGAAGCACATCAATACTGTACCATACAAAATTTCTATATTCACTGTAGTGGGTAGCCATTCCAGCTTGGATCTGGAAGTTCAAACCCCCATTGAGACTCTGGCAACTGTCACGCCTATGAGGCAGGGCCAGGGGAGGCACCTGGAGACCTGAGATAGCTCAGTCGGTAGAGCATGAGACTCTTAATCTCAGGGTCGTGGGTTCGTGCCCCACGTTGGGCGCCAGATATTGGTGAAATTATTAAGGCCACTCCACTTAGTTAAAAGGAAGATTTATTTAGTGGGTAACTTACAAAAAGGGAAAGGTAGGTCGCAGGGTCTGGGGAAGGTGTATCGCAGTCCAGCGGTGTTCTCTGGTGCATCTCCACCGTTCAGGGTCCCGGCACAGAGAGAGCGCACAGAGAGAGCGCTGGCCCATCCAGCTCTGGGGTCTCCAGGCGCCTCTCCTGGCCCCACCTCATAGGTGTGACAGTTGCCAGAGTCTCAGTGGGGGTTGGAACTTCCAGATCCAAGCTGGAATGGCTACCCACTACAGTTCACATCTAGCCTTGTACTGTCCATATGTGTTATGTTATTTTGTGTACTGACAAAGCTTGCCTGGAGACCAGAGGGTGGAGCTAGCCACTAGTTAACCATAGAGACCAGGCAGTGGTCTCCCAGCACTTGGGAGGAGAAAACAAAAAGATCAGGAGTTCAAGGCCACCCTAGGCTACATAGGATTGACTCAGTCTAAAAAAGAAATAGCAGTGCCGTGGTGGCTCACACCTTTGATCTCAGCATTTAGGATCTTAGGCCTTTAATCCCAGCACTAGGGAGATAGAGACCGGAATATAAGGCGGGTGGAGACAGGATCTCGGCACCCATTCATTCTGAGGATTCATAGAGGTGGCTGGCTGCTTTGCTTCTCTGAACGGCAAGCTTTATTTGTCAAAACATGAAATATATAATACATATTCCTTGAAGCAGCTACTTCCTGTTTCATAAAGTTATTGAGTTATCTGGATTTTTACAAGAGTTTATGATATGTGGTTCATGACCCATTTTCAGTTCTACTTCATACTGATGTTTCTCAAACAGCATCTCCAATTTAACAAATTAACGCGAGCTGCATCTGCTTCCAGGATCCCTATGGTGTAGCAGTGGGTGGAACAGTGGGGCACTGCTTATGCACTGGATTGGCAGTAATTGGAGGAAGGATGATAGCACAGAAAATATCTGTTAGAACAGGTAAGGCCTTATTTTTTAATTAAAATGCAAACATGTTCTCATGCTTGAAGATGACAGATAATAGAAATGGTGTGCTAGCTTTGATCATCTCTTCCAGAGATGACCTGGTCTTGGTGCTCACCACCTGGGCCTGCATATTCATTTCCTGTTAATGCAAACTGACTTCTCTTCCCGTGTGTACAAATTAGTAAATCACAAATTTATCTAAAACATGGCCAAACATCTTCTGAGCCAGTGAAGAACGCATGTGTAAATGTGAAGTTTGGCCTGAAGTGTGTTCATGAAGGGACCCATTTTCGACTTTGAAAGGCAGTTTGGGTTCTGAGGCTTGTGAGCATCGACTCTCAGGCTTGGCAGCAGCACCTCTGTGTGCTTAGCCGCCATCCTGCCCCTGAATATACTTGAGTTTTTAAAAAGATGAGCTCCTGTAGTCCTGCTGCTTGCCAACGGTTTAAGTCTTTCTCTAAGCAGTGCCCAGAGAAAGGTCTGGGTATCGGGGAAGAGTGAGTCAGGAATACTTTGTCACGACATTCTCAGTAGTTGGTGAGAGTAGAAAAAATGGGAACTTGTTTTTGTTTGCTAATGAATGTCCCAGTGGAAGAAGACATGCTACCTCACTCTTCTCTCTTCTTTTTTCCAGTGACAATCATAGGAGGCATCGTTTTTTTGGCATTTGCATTTTCTGCACTATTTATAAGTCCAGATTCTGGTTTTTAAAATGCTGTCCATCTGTATTCAGCTTAAGATATGCAACTTTCTGTACATAGTGTACATTACAACTAAAAGTAATGGAAAATACTGTATTTTGTAGTATTAATTTGTAAGTCTGACCCATTTAATGAAGTATTATGTCCAAAAGAGATAATCATTGATCTTATTTGTAAAAAATTTTAAAAGAAAGTCTGATTTCTCAGTGTGGATTTTTCTCTAGCCTGATTATGTTAACACTTGAGCCCCACTTCAGTTTGGACATGTGTATCCACTGCAGTGGGACTGACCTCTTGAGTTTTCTTGTTGTATGACGCTTTTATAAATATATTTTCTCCTTGGTCACTGGGGTGTTTATATGTATATCTTAAACATTTCCTTGGGGGAAAGAATGAATTGTTTGTACTTTTAAAACCATATTCCTGAGCCAGTAGAGTAACCAGTAGTTTTATCTTGTCTTTTGGGAATTAGGATTAAAGAGAGAACTAGGTTTTACTGTTGTATCAATAACAGGCCGTAAGAGTTGTTGGCTAGGTCCATTCTCTTATTTTTTTTTTAATTGGGTAGGACACCCAATATAAAAATAGTCAATATTTGACAACATGGACTTACCAAATTAAAAGAGAATACTATGAATGTATTCCTATTTTTTTCTATATTGAATAAACAATGTAACAGATACAATGTAAATAAAGTGGTATGAGTAGTACTTGTTTTTCCTTGTGTGTTATACAAAGTACTTCATAACTTACCCAAGCAGTAGTAGTACTCCCTGTTTATGATATTGACCTTCTGTTGCTTCCTTCAAGGAATTAATGTGCAGTGTAGTCCAGAGCACGCCATCCCTTGTGCCAAGGGCGTTCCCCAGTTAAGTACTCCGAGTGTATTCTGACTATCCTGTCCACTCAGACAGCAGTTGTTCTCTCCCAGCCAGGATTCTAGTGTGACGTGGCAGCACCGCCATTAACAACCTCTTTAAATGTGAAGGCTCTTCCTCTGCAGAAGTGCGAGGTGGTCCCTGTGGAACGTGGTGTAACAGTGCAGTCTGCTGAGCGATGACAGCGGTCCACAGTGTGGTTTGTAATTTGAGGAGATTGTAAAGAACTAGCTAGTAAGTCACCTAGCACTCTAATGAAAACTGTTCAGTTACTTTGTAGTTGTTAGCTCTTCTTCCAAGTATTGTTAGGCAACAGCAAATATTGATGAAGTCTTTCCTGCAAGCTTTTAAGGAGTTTTCTAACTCCATAAAAAACTGTAGTACTGAAGGACAAGACAAAAAACAATTTCCATGAATTAAAACTTAATAAAAATTAAAGAAATCCTATGTCCCCACACTGAATCTTCTATATGTTAGACCGACAGTGCACCTTCTATAAAGTTAGACCTCCATACTGCACTTTCTATATGGTTAGACCCTCACACTGCACTTTCTATACGGTTAGACCCCACACTGCACCTTCTATACGGTTAGACCCTCACACTGCACCTTCTATACGGTTAGACCCCACACTGCACTTTCTATACGGTTAGACCCCACACTGCACTTTCTATACGGTTAGACCCTCACACTGCACTTTCTATACGGTTAGACCCCACACTGCACCTTCTATACGGTTAGACCCTCACACTGCACCTTCTATACGGTTAGACCCTCACACTGCACTTTCTATACGGTTAGACCCTCACACTGCACCTTCTATACGGTTAGACCCCACACTGCACTTTCTATACGGTTAGACCCCACACTGCACTTTCTATACGGTTAGACCCTCACACTGCACTTTCTATACGGTTAGACCCTCACACTGCACTTTCTATACGGTTAGACCCCACACTGCACTTTCTATACGGTTAGACCCCACACTGCACTTTCTATACAGTTAGACCCTCACACTGCACCTTCTATACGGTTAGACCCCACACTGCACTTTCTATACGGTTAGACCCTCACACTGCACTTTCTATACGGTTAGACCCCACACTGCACCTTCTATACGGTTAGACCCTCACACTGCATCTTCTATACGGTTAGACCCCACACTGCACTTTCTATACGGTTAGACCCCACACTGCACTTTCTATACGGTTAGACCCTCACACTGCACTTTCTATACGGTTAGACCCCACACTGCACTTTCTATACGGTTAGACCCCACACTGCACTTTCTATACGGTTAGACCCCACACTGCACTTTCTATACGGTTAGACCCCACACTGCACTTTCTATACGGTTAGACCCCACACTGCACTTTCTATACGGTTAGACCTCACACTGCACTTTCTATACGGTTAGATCCCACACTGCACTTTCTATACGGTTAGACCCCACACTGCACTTTCTATACGGTTAGGCCCCACACTGCACCTTCTACATGTTCGACCCCTCGGAACTGTAGAAAGCAGCCGGCAGCGCAGCCCCAGGACTAGGTGAGGGTGTGAGT
The DNA here is from genome assembly GCF_049852395.1 of Peromyscus maniculatus bairdii. Taxonomy (NCBI): domain Eukaryota; kingdom Metazoa; phylum Chordata; class Mammalia; order Rodentia; family Cricetidae; genus Peromyscus; species Peromyscus maniculatus. The sequence goes on from NC_134861.1 coordinate 71,498,783, forward strand.
ACTAAGTGTAACTGTCTGAGAAAGCAGTCTTTCTTGGAGCAGCAGGACATCCTTTCTTAGAGTGGTAATCAAACATAAGCTACAAGGTAAACACTGCTAACACAATTAGGCCCCACTGTTGAATAAAGAGAGGAAAATGTTACTGACAGATTTAAAAACATTTAATAGTCTTTCTATAAATCCAAATGTGACTCTTACATGTTATGTGCCACATAAAGCAGGTGATACTGAGAAGCAGCACTGAGGTATTCTTTATTTTTAAAATTGAAGGAAACAAAGTTTGGGTCTAATTATTTTGACATTAAAAACAAAAACAAAAGAGAAACATTGCTACTGCTTGGCTCTTTTGCTGTAGTTTTTGATTCTGAATAAAACACTATGGAGGAGAGCATGGAACATGAAGATTTGAAGTAAAGCTGTGCTCATACAGCAAGAGGCCTGAGTGAAGGCATGCTGGTAACAGTTTTACTTCTTAAAAGGGTAACTTTGACAACCAAGTATAACCAATTGTATCAAACGCAATTAAAATAGCCATATTCAGCTGGTAGTAAGAATCCACATTTTATTCAATACTGTATTTCCAACGTAGCTTATGAAAACCAGGGAACCTAATACAGCACCACTGAAACCATTCATTATCTGTTATGCTTCTGTGGAGTTTAGGGTTTTGGCAAAAGGATAATGCCTAAAAGAATGCCAGTCTTTTTTAATAAATTTATTTCAATTAAATGTTTGCTTTGTGGGGATCACTAGCCATATGCATCTCTCCCTTTGGAGCTGGAAAGGATGAGCTACGTCTACTCTTGTTTTAATTTAAACCCAGAACCAAGCAGTAAGGACAGCAATGTTAAGAACAGCAGAGCAAGAACCACATGGAACAGCAAAGAATCTGGTGCATGTTTATACAACCACTAAGTGATTTAACAAGTTTACAAAGATAAGACTTATATATTTTTTGCACTCACTGGTTTTAAAACAGCACTAATTTAACTCGTCTTTGGGCTTCAATCTTTACACAGGGTGAATATGAAGGTGCTATACTGGAGCTTTCTCCAACTTAAACCACAGTAAAATAGATTTCAGAATAATTTTAGAATGGTTTCATTTCCGGTCGCTGTGGCTGACACATCCATTGCTTAATAAGGGACTTTTGGGCAATGTTTTTGCTTGAAGATGATTGTCTACTACATTAATTTAAAGATAAGAGCTTTTCCTATATTTTAGCTCTGTAGTATTCTTAAAACCATTGCCAGCAATCAACTTGAACCAGTACAGGCCAACTCAAAACAAACCATTTGAATGTTATTTTTTAAAGCGATGTCACAGTTTGTTTTCTCTGATTTAGAAGCATGTATCTAAAAATGGTATTTTTTTCAATTTACCTTCATCAGAGTTAAATACCTTTTACATAATTAAACTCAATTCATGTCTGACTGTATTTTAATTACTGTTCTCCAAGGGGTCCCTGTGAGCTAGACCCTACCTATGGGACTCCAGAGCCACAATGAGAGTGCTAACGGAGGACTCATACCAGTTCATGTGGGCAGGAAGGATTGTCACATAGCGAGCGAGGCCTCCCATGTTCAAGTACCACTTTACTTCCATAGTACTGGCTATGGAAGACTGAAAGATAACCAACTTTTTAAAGAGTTTTCAATGTGCATACATTGTCCAACTATATGTAAGGACTCGGTATGTGGCTCTAATGATGACAGCCATTAAAAGACACTATTTTGCTAGCATTTCCTCAACTGGGCAAAACAAAGGCAACATCAACATGTGCCCGTGGTTCTTTCATGCTGGCCTCTGGCTGTGGGGAAGAAACTGTGGAAAGTGCCCATGACACACAGAAGGCACCAGTGACACCGGGCAAAGGGGGAGCGGTGACACAGACAGAGCAGAACTGAAAGGAGCTACCTTTGACCATGTTTTCCTAAACAGTTCAGAGCAGGAGGGCAGCGCAGGGACGGACGCCCAGGGTGACCTGCCACTGCCATCCTGATGGACAACAGTGTCCAATTATCTGGAGAGCCAGTTCTCCAGGGAAAACCAAACTGACCATAAATTAAATACAGGAGACCAATTGTAGAGATACAAATATAAATAAATACACAGCCATTTTATTTAAGAAACCCGAGATCTGCGTTGGAAACGAGTTCCTTCAGCCTGCTAAGTTCTCCATAAATACTTCCTAGTGATTGTCGTTAGTTCAGCACCTCAGGGTTTGCTGGTGTGTTGATGGGATCCCAACAGTCTCCACAAACTACACAACTACAAGTTATTTCACTAGAGCCTCTTCCCGGGAAAGCCCGGGCAGCTTACAAAGGATTGTTAAATACTCGTCTTTCAAAGTATTCTTTCGGAAAAACAAGGAATGTAGTGTTATGACAACGGAAAAAATATGCAAAACAGTCACGTGGAAAAACAGAATTTTAATTTTTAAATATATAAGTTTGCTTAATTTCTGGTGAGTTGTTCAACACTGTTTTAAATATCCTGAATTAGTAACTATACCAACAAAATTGACCTCCAGTGTTTCCACAGGAGACATTAAGATAAGACCAAATTATAGTTTTCTTCAACCAAAGCAGTCTTTCTCAGTCCTTTTTGTGCAAAAACATTACAAGAGCAACTCAAATGGGAACGCTGAAATGACATGCCAACATTTCAGGGCACATTGAAAACACTCAATAATTCTTGAAATTACTGTATCCTAAAATATTACTACCAACCGTTTATAGATTAGTTCTGTATATCTACTCAGACAGATGCATATTCCTAGACCTCTGAAAACAAACAGGCTCATTGGTCTCTTTTGGTGTCCACACAATAGGCAAGATAGGTTTACAATAGTGTTTAAATGGAACTACGCATCTATAATCTCCTGACTCCACCACATTCAAAACAAAAGTCAGAGTTTATTTGGCTACCTTGAAATCACTCCCATAAACCTGCTACGGTTCACTGGATCTAAACATTTCTCAGAAATGTGTCATTTATAATTTCACCTAAGTGATGATTAGGGGATCCTTTAAAAATGGTTAATGCCTAAGATACAAACTTTATCTAAATGAATAATTGCAATAAAGTGCTTATTACCTTTCAAAATGATGCTTTTAGACTGTGGTATGTTGTTCTAAGTGTGTGCTATTCCTCCCATAAAGGATCCCCAGGCATGAGAGTCTGATCTCACCTGTCTCAGAAAGCAGCAGCACTATCTTTTGGTAGGTAGGCTGACAATAGGCACATTACCCATGCAGATGAGGCTGTACTATGGCAAGGGGGGGGGGATTAGAAAAGTGGGAGGCAGGTGGAGGGTTCCTACTACACTCATAGTTCTATACAAATATATTAAATATGCTATAAAAATAGTCAACTCTTTCCTTTGCATTTACTTCAGAAGCTCCTCTTAGAAGAGTGTTCACTCAACCCAGACAAACTGAAAAGGTCTCTTTCCCTAAGGACTATGAAAACGGCAAGTGCCTGCTTTTGTGCTGTTTCTTCTCCACCACTGAAGAGTTCCAGTCAGCTTACTCCTGGCTCTGTGCCCTCAACAATATTAATATCCAGTGTTTATACCTTCCAATGTGGACTCCGTGGTGCTAAGAACAGGACCACAGGTACTGGAAAGGTGATAGGCTTGAACGAGTTTTACACAAATGTTACGACAAACCTTTAATCACCAAAGAAACAGAAAAAAGAAATACTAAAAATGCTATCTGTGTTCCACTTGGAAAAAAAAAAATGCCTCAATGTAGCAGAAACATTTTAAAGGGACAGTACTATTCCAAGTGAAAAGAACCTACCTCTGTAGACTACTACTTTAAGGGTCCTTTCTAAGGCTTGAACAAGGGCTCAGCTCCCTCACAGCTGGACTGCTTCAGTGCTCCCAACTAACTTCAAGAGACTGCTTTAAGGCAACGACCAACGACAGCACCCAGAATTCAAACACTCACTAGTTTGCAGAGTGTTCTCTCACAAACTCAAAACCACTGGCATTCTTTGATTAGTAGGACATTCCTAAGCCCTGTCTATGCAACAGCAGAACACAGCACTCTAAAGCTACCCTAAACTTAGGGTGGAGCTTGGGGCAGGGCCTGTAGTGCTCATTTGCAGGCAGCTCCACCTGTCACCTCTGCTCCCCACCCCAGTTACTACTCTAGGGAAGAGAAGAGGAGTACTTTCATGTCTAGGCTCTGGGTTGACAGCGGCCTCCAGAGCAGCTGTGTGCTTGACTGTTCTCATCCCAAAGGATCAGCAACACCCATGTTCTACAGAGCAGCCCAGAGCAAAGTACCTTCCGGGCAACAGGATCCTAGCTGACCCGCACCCTAACAATTCTTAACTAAAAAGTGCTGCCCAGAATACAATTTTAAAGAAAAATGAATCCCCATGAAATAGAGCAGGGGACATTAAGGTTTATAAGCTGCGAAGTGTTTCTATTTGGTATCTTTTCATGATTTAGGTTTTAGATTTAGGTTTCAGTCAACAACTTTGGCTATAGAAACGAAGAACAGGCAACAGATGAATCTTCATCAGAATGCTCAAGTCTGTAGGAAGCAGACAGGGACAGTTTGCCACCCAAAGAAACCAAGAATGAAAGAGCCGAGAGGCAGCTGGTGCCGACAAGTATTGCCCAGCACAACTTTCCATATGGACAGCAAAATTAGTGGCTAGGCGCTCCTTTACCAACTGCTTTTAGTCAAGAAGATGAACTGTGAAGAACAACAGGAATTACATAATTAGTATACCGTATCTCCTGTGAGCTAAACCCTCGTCACTGGGTATTGCCAAAGTCAAGGAGGCACAACTCAGATGACATGGAATGGCATAAGATCAAGAAGGCAATTTGGGAGGGGAGAAAAGCAATGTGGGTGCTCTACTTACATCAACTTTATCACGGGTACACAAGCTTACATATGCATGTATTCTTGCATCTCTTCGGGGTGTTCATACGAATGTCAGCTAGAAGGACTGTGATATGTTAGTTACTGACTGGTACCTGGCCACACTTCTTCTGCAGAAGGGTAGGTACCAATTTCTTTGGTTGTTTTCATTGTCACCACTAACTTCTAACTGAATTGCAGCCAGGTAAACAGGAAAACAAAGACATGCTTAAGGATGGCAACAAAGCCGAGGACCCATAACTGACTCGGCGTGCGCGCGTTCCCCAGAGCCCTTATCTAGCGATTCTGCAGTAGGTTAGTTTCACTGCTGGGAACCTTTGTTTAGCAGCCTCACCCTTACACACTTTCTTTGAAGGTCAATTCTGATTTGTCACACTTGTCCTCCCTTTTCTCAGTAATGTTTTATATTCTATTTTCTACTATCTTTTGTTCTATAATTGCAAATTTCATTATTAGTACCATAAAATCTAAAAAAAAATGCTTTTTAAAATATATGTAACTTTGTTGGAGTTTATTACCTGGAGAGTGTGATATTGCCAGATGAAATCTTAATTCATGTTTAGAAAGCATGTGAGTGGTAATATTCTAGTGTTTCAATGAAGGTTAAAGACAATTTCTACCCCATTTCTCTGAACAAGTATTAAATGGTAATTCTTAAAGGACTACTTAGCTTAAAAGGAAGATACTAATTTGGAAACAATTCTGGGATCACTTTAACAACTCTGATACTGTTAGGGCAGTCCAAGAGATGTAGCAGTCTTCATGGGAGCCAGAGAATGACACCGAGACCCACATGCTGCTAAAAATGTACTAAGGTTTCAACACTGCTACTGAAACCAGACGATGAATTCAAGATGGTGAGTTATCACCTGAATTAAAATCAAGGCACTATGGGTTTTTCCCCCTCAAATAACCCTGAATCATTTTAACTAAAAGAAGCATTGAAAATTTTAAAGATAATAAAAAGACTCCAACAAATCCTAAAAGTTAAAATTCCCACCATTGAGAATGTTAAAAAGTGCCTAAAATGTTCTGTGTGCAAATTTTACTCTTATAACTGAAACATTCTTGAAATCACTTTCAGGCTTGTTGAAAACCATTTACATAAATATTCCAACTATGAAATATATCAAAATATGTGATCAAACTCAACCAACCATCTAAAATAAAGCAGTGCAATTCTATTTTCAAACATAATTGAAAAATAATGACATAAGGGCTATTTCTGAATAAAAGGAAATGTAGCAATAATTTAACCAGCAGCACATTACACCTCACTGAACAAACTGTGACATCACAGCCAAAGCGCGAACAAAAAAACTTGTGCCCTGGAAAAAGTGACTAGAACACTATTGTGTTGTAAACAAAATGAAAAAGAGAGGCTGTTACCAGTTTGTACATGGTGTCAAAATCTAATGAAATGTACTCATACCTGTAAGGGACAGATAATGCTTTCATGCTGCATACAGATAGTTTGCTTTCTCTTCTCCATCCAGACACATACACATCTATATAGCATCTATACATAGAGAATTCAAACCTGCACAACATTCTGCAAGTAATCACTGATCCATCATTATCTGAACAGGGAGGGGAGCTGGGGTAGGGACTACTAACTACAGGACTATCTTCATGGCAATCTAAGCAAATCCCTGGCAGTGGTGTGTCCTCTGTAACATCTGATACCAGGCACAGAACCACTAAAGCTACCAACATTGTTAGTGCTTTTCTGATTCGATAAAGGTCATGATAGTTGAGCTTGTTAACATTTGGCAATATACTCTTTTTCCATTAAAAAAATATCTGGGTAAAGAAACTGCAGAATTGGCTGTGTCCCTGTAATCATCTCCCATCGGCTGGTATTTAATGTACACCTGTAGCACTGGGCAGCATTTCCCTACCAACTAATCCAGGAACTGGAACACTCAAGCCCACCCTCACAGAACTGCTCAACTTCTAACCCTGTCATCTGAGTGAGCGGCTGGCCTCTCCTTCCTCTAGTGTCAGAGAGGAAGTATGTGTGCTACTGGGGCTGGACCTTGGAAGGGTCAGTCAGGCTGTCAGTCCTGTGCCGACTAAGCTGCTGCTGCTGCTGCTGCTGCTGCTGAGGCTGGTGTTGCTGGTGATGCGACGGAGGGAAGGTGCCCTGCTGCAGTGGGAAGGCGGCAGAGAGGATGAGCTGAGCTGAAGGATTCCCATGGAGCAACCGAGACGTCTACAAACAGAAGAAGATTATGCAGCATGGCTCTATGCCTTCACCCTGTCCATTCACAGTGTCCACTGTCCACGTGACAAGAGCTATCAATTCCCATTTTATTTGCCAATCTAAAAAACTGGTTTTGGAAAACAAAAGCCTTACCTTCTTCCTGAAAACATAACAAAATTTAATTTTTCAAAGGAATCTGTGCTGAGAACTTAACAGTACAAAATACTATTGTCTTGAGACAAACCACTTATTTTTACTTCATTTCCTACAGGACCAAATTTGAAGCAGTAGAGCTGGAGTACAGCTATGCCTGTATAAGACACGAACACTTGCCGCCTGTCAGACAGACAATGCTCTCTGCACACAGCTCTGCCTGCTAGTAAAGAGTCAAGGCCAGGGATGAGAAAATAGCTCTGTCCATACAGTGCTTGTAGTCCCAGTATGGGGGAGGTGGAGACAGGAGGATCTCTGGGGCTCACTGGTCAGCCAACCTAACCTAGGAAGTGAACCCCAGGTCCTTATGAGACCCTGTTTGAAAAAAACAAGGTAGACGCCCAGCAGTGGTAGTGCACGCCTTTAATTCCAGCACTTAGGAGGCAGAACCAGGCGGATCTCTGTGAGTTCAAGGCCAGCCTGGGCTACAGAGTGAGTTCCAGGACAGGCACCAAAACTACACAGAAAAACCCTGTCTCGAAGGCAAAAAAAAAAACAACAAAAAAACCAAGGTAGACTAAGGAACAAAACCTGAGTGCTGACTGCTGGCCTCCATACATTTGCACTTGCACACACTTGTGTACCCCCACCACCACCGGAGCAGTCAGAAAAGCACAGGCTTTAGTAGACTTGGGTTAGCTTGAGCTGTTCCACCTGTAGATGTGTGACCCTGTCCAGCTGTTGACCTCTCCCAGCCTCAGCCTTTCCCTTAGTCAAAGTGTCTATTATGCTGATTTGTACAGACATTATAGGAAAAGGAGGGAAGAGCTGGAGGCTCAAGTCCTATGTGGCTGTATGAGGTGATACATAAAAAATAACCCCTCTCCCCAACAGAACGGTCTGTTATCACTAGTCCATGTCTGACCTTGAAAGCCTCAACTTAGGAGTCTGTTTCTCTCCCTACATTTTGACTTCTGGCTGCTTAGTAGTCTGTTCTGTACTCTGGTACACAAAAAGGGACTAGCTGAGAGAATGGGAAGTTTCAAGTACAGTACTCTGGAAGACAGCACACTTACTCCACCATCCTTGGATTTCAATAAGCTCACGTGGGGGATGACGTTTGCAACTGTGTATGAAGGAAACCCATGTACACAAACACAAGGAGAGACTTCAACCTTCCCATGAGAAAACTTGTCAAGGACCTTTACAATTTTCCTTCTTGATTTGTTACTAGAACAAGTCTTTGTAAGACAAAGGGATTTATGGCATTTACTTCTCTGATTACATCCCAAGTACATTTTCAGAGGTCCATTAGAAAAGCCAAATTATGTATTTATTATCTCAATAAATATGTTTATGGAAAGCATTGCTTATCTAACATTTTTATGGTTCTCATGTTTTGGGGATGCATTTTTGTGGTGGGGGCAGGCAGGGAAGAAGTGGATGTTCACTTTATAAATACTTACTTATTGTGTTTGTGTGTACATCGGCTAGGGTTCACATGGGGAGTCAGCTCTCCTCTTCTACCCTGCGGGAACCTGAGACTGAACTCAGGACGTCAGGCTCAGCAGAGAGCACCTTCACCTACTGAGTCATCTCCCTGGTCCCAAACGTTCCTTTTCTCTCAAGGCCTGCCTTCCTTGACAGATTTAGAACACTAGACCTTAAAGCAAAGCACATTCTTTAAGCTTTTGTTTAATTCTCACTAGAGATTTTATATATATAAAATCACACCCACCCACACACAGATGTATATGTATATATATGTAAAAATGTGTGTGTAAAATGTGTGTAAATATATAAAATATATTTCACCTAAATAAAAGCCTAAGACTGTTTTTATTATTTATAATAATAGCTAACTCAGTTATTCATTGTACTAGTTCAGACTTAGGGCCTGTGGGTATGACTTGACAACATTTAAGCAATGAGGCTATTTCAGTATTACCCTACCAAAGTAAGACTTCCACCTAGCCTAGATGGGCTCTAGCAGAGAAACCACCAGAGTCCCCACACCAGAGCCTAGAAACCGGTTCTGTTGGTTCTTTGCTGAGGATTCTGACCAGGTGACTTTGTTCTGAACCTATGGATAGGCAGATTCTGTTTCGTTTATCCACCTCGTATCTGTGTGGGTTTTGCCATTAATATGAATATCTTACTACATTTGCCAATATCGTGGTGATCAATGACAGCTGGCTATATACCTTACAGTATATTTAGCAATTTACACGCTTTTTTTAAAAAAAGGCATTAAGTATGAACTGATATTACTTCCAATGTGTCAATGAAGTTTACAAGTTTATGCCAAAGGTCGCGTGTATGTGGTATAGCAATTACTCAACTGAGGGCACCCTGATTTTAGAGCCGAAGTTCTAGTGGTAACCTATACTGCATCTACACTGGATTTCTCCTCTGACATTCATTTCTAACAAGAAAATTCTAATAAACTGGCATAGTAGTGCATGCGTGTAATCCCAGCACGCAGAGGCAGAAGCAGGAAGACCTTTTTGAGTTCTAGGCCAGGCAGAAACACATCACAACAAAACCACAATCTAATACAATTTAATCTGATGAATAAGGTAACTCCTAGGATGAAAAAGGGATCCTTCTTGATGTCCCTGCTTAATGAAGAGTACAGTTTGAAAAAAAAATGGGGCTTTTGATTAAATTCTAGAAATACTAGCCTGAGAGAGAAAAAAGGCTCAGTAAGTGACCTGATATGGGTAGGAAGTAGGCCACTTACTCTAGCTAGAAGTTCAGATAACCAAGTCCTCCAAGGCTGAAGAAGAAAAGATAAAATAGCCAATCAGAACAAGCTTTCTATTTCTGTAGATATTTAAATCCTACAATAAGCCTTTCAAGATTTTCCAGGTCCTTTACAAACCTGTCCCTTGAACATCTTATTTGGTGATAAAATCAGCTCAAGGCAATTCCTCATGGGGAGATTACCTGTAAAAACTGCTGTGGTGGTGGTTGGGTCAGCTGAGCCTGAGGTGATTGCTGAACCGAAGGAAGCTGCTGTTCCTGGGAACTCTGCTGCTGCTGCTGCTGCTGCTGCTGCTGTTGCTGCTGCTGCTGCTGCGTTACCGACAGTGCCTGAGCTTGCTGCTGTTGTGTGGCAAAGGTAGGGTAAGCAGTCACCACCTGACCCATAAGCATGGTACTTGGTACCATGACGGCCCCACACGCTACGGGAGCAGTCACTAATTTGGTCACAAGTTGCTGACCTTGAGAAAACCTGTGAACAAAAACAAAGAAATGGTGTCAGAGAGACAAAGCATAACTCGGTCAGCAAAATAGTTATCCTAGACAATACCCAATGAAATGGCCTGTTGGTTTTATAAAAGTCTATGCTCCTAGTTTCTGTTTGCAGAGATTCTCCTTCGAGGCTAGGGGCATAGCTTAGTGGCAGAGTGCTTGCTTGCATAGCTTGTTGGGGTCAATCTCCAGCACCAAGGACAATTTTAAAGGCCTTTTTGTTTGGGATATCAGTAAAACAAGCAAACAAACAAACTACATATGTGCGTGTGTGTATGTATGTGTATATATGTATATATACATATATATACATATATACACACATATATAAATTATATATATATGTAGTTTGTAATATAAAATATACCAAAAGAGAGACATAGCAAAACAACTTTTAAAAATTCTCATATTCAAGATAATGACCTTTCATATCACACATAAAAATTGGTTGACAATGAATAAATAAGATCTAAACTACAAAACTCATGACACTGGGCCTGGCGATGACCACTGACGATGTCAAAAGTACAGGTAGGTGACAGTGGAAAGGATTCCCTCCATGACATCACGTCTAACCAGCATAGAAGGAACACTGAAGAACTGGACAAAAGTTAAACTTTTCCTCCAAAACCCACCAAGAGCCAACAAACACATAAAAAAGCCCTCACTAGACCTTGTCCTTAGAGAAATGACAGCTAAAACAACAATGGAGAGCCACTGCATGCCATCAGGACGGCTGACACTGAGAAATACAACGGACTGGGGAAACTGTGGTCTTCACGTGCTTTCTAGTGCTATGATCAAGACCACGACCAAAACGCAACGCCAGGAAAGGGCTTGTCTGGTTACATACAAATCCCAAGTCATAGGCCACTGCGGGAAGCCAGGGCAGGAGAAAGGGACTGAGGGGGAACCGAGGTGAGACTACAGAGAAACAATGTTTCCGGCTCTCTCATACACCCCAGAAGCACATAAAATTCATCTGCTCCCCTATGAAGTCTGCGAAATAGTTATCACTCCAAGTATACATGAGCTGGTTATTCTTGTATTTTTATTAATGTCTCATCCCCTGTTCAAAGGATTAGCCTTTACACGTCTGTTGAAATATGTTCCCTCTTCCCCGGTTACAAATGGTTGCTAAAATGCATCCTCCAAAATGCATGTCAGCATTCTAGTTTACTATCTTCCTTCTCAGGCAGGCTGGAGATGTCTGTCAGTGGCAGCAGTGTGTATGCCTAGCATGAGAGAAGGCTCTGAGTCCAGCACCCCCAACAAAAACAAAACAAACACAAACACCAATCAACTTTCAGAGAGCATTCCTAGGGCACAGTCCTAAGATTTCCCCAAGAGTGTGAGCACTACAGTTGGATGTCTGAAGTTGAGGAACTTGAGCTCCAAGGAAAACAGATTCTCTGCTCTTGCTGCCTATATAATCCTGTAGCTTCCTTGGTCTGAACATTATTGTTATCTTAAAAATCACTCTTTTCCATACAACAGCAAAATATGCAAGCAGTAGCACATGTATAGTGAAGGTAATAAAAACATGAAACTATTTCAGATCATGTATTTAAAACTTCAGAGATCCTATAGTTAAAAACCCATCTTCCCAGGAAAGTATATTTATGCAAAAATTTGTTTATAATCAGCTATCCAGACTTATCACTGGAGACACAGTTGCCTGTTCTTCTTTTATAGTTACACCTAAGCCTTGAAGGGACCTGAATTCACAGCCACCCCTCTGCCGTAGCACTTGGTCAAACCACTAAAAACACTTTCTCATCTGAGACATGGGGAAATGATGGAAGATACCAATGTTTATTTTAAAAAATGAAACATTTTGAGCAGAAAGATTATCCAGCTACCCTACTGTTGCTCTCTTAACATCCTCACTAAGAAGACCAAGCGACACCAGTCAGTCTGTCAGACTTGTGTGACAGCGTACGACAAAATGTGGTTCTGTATCTGACAGCCCAGTTTGGAATAAAAAATAAATTCTGATGTCATTCTGTTAAGTCTTTTTTTTTTTTTTTTGGTTTTTCGAGACAGGGTTTCTCTGTGTAGCTTTGCGCCTTTCCTGGAACTCACTTGGTAGCCCAGGCTGGCCTCGAACTCACAGAGATCCGCCTGCCTCTGCCTCCCGAGTGCTGGGATTAAAGGCGTGTGCCACCACCGCCCGGCTCCTGTTAAGTCTTTAATAATAGATACAGTATTTATTACAAACCTTAAAACATGGGTATAGCAAGCAATAAACTAAAATTTCATGGTAAAAAAAAAATTATTGGTTTTGGACAAAAGTACAATACTAAGACTGAACTGAGGGTCCTGTCCACGCCAGGCAAGGTCTCTACTCCTGAGTTGTATCACTAGCTCATATATACATTTTTATATATTGGATCTGTTTCTATGATCTTCTTTTACTGTGCCTGCCACATGCATGGAGGCATGGAGGAGGCCAGAGGCGGTCACGAGAACTCCTGCACCTGGAGTTAAGGTGTTGTGACCTGCTGGAGGTGAATGCTAGGAACTGAACTCGTCTTTCTAGAAGAGCAGCAAGTGTTCTGAAGCACCAAGCGCACAGAGCTTGGTTTTATTCAATCAATTTATAACTCTGGAAATAATAAATGAAGTCTGACATCCACCTTATCTGTCTGTCCTGAGTGAACGTGGTTACCGTAGCACTCTGCGTACTGTTCTGGGGCATACTGGATGGGATCTGGACCATGCTCCCAGACGCAGGCTGAGAGATCACCATTGTGTTATACAGCGGGGCTGTGAGAGTGCTTGGCGTCTGGTTTGGAAGAGACGTTTGCTGACTATGTCCACTCATGACATTCTGTTGACTCTGCTGGAAAAGGAGATTTTATAGAGATTATCTAACAGTTATAGGACAGCATGCTCTACTATCCACCACTTGACAGTGGCTGACAGAACAGAAAAAGACAAGCAAAATATATTATTTGGAGAGAAATACAGAAAAGACTGACTTGGAGTAGCTGACTTAGGCTGGATTCTTTGATGGAAGATAATAAACTAAGACTTTAAAAGAAGCATGATCTTAACAAGGAAGTAGAAAATGTACACGAAAGACATCTGTTAAATGCCCAAAGCAAGTCAGTAATGGTCACACACTTGTATGTTTTTCAAATATAGTAACAGATGTACACTAATTAATTAATTACCAGAACTCTACAGAATGATTAAACTATTCCCACTTCCCCAACAGTCTATTCAGTATGCTTGCTACTCAAGACTCTCTTGCAAATCAAAGACTTATTACGTACAGAAAATCTGCACATTATAAGAATCTGGTATAATTATTAAACTAGGTACTAGGTATTAAATCACAAAATTATTAAATATCAAAATATTTTATAGTAATATATTTTCCACAAAATACTTTAATGATCACTGTCAAGAGTTTATGTTCTAACTTTTGTTAAAACTTAAAAGCTGATGCAACATAGAGCTTTAAGTAGATATTTCAGTCAATTACCTGAGTTGATGTACTCTGTAAAGTCTGTTGTTGTATCATGTGCTGGCTTGTGCTGACATGTCCAGTATTCATTCCACTTTGAATCTGGCTAGCAGAAACGACTTGGCCTTGCATATTTATAGGTGTGAGTTGCTGAATATTAGAATTTCCAGAGGAAAGTTGAACGGACCCAAAATTCAATCCAGAGTTTGATTGCTGCAAAAACATCTTTGAAAATAAAAATTACATTTTAATGAAAAACTTTGGCAGGAAGGCTCAGTTTGTTGCACGAACATGATAGACTGAGTTTGGTCCCTTGATTCCATGGTGGAAGGAAAGAACAGAGTCCCCAAAGTTATCTTCTGACCTCCACACATACTCTGCAGTACATATATGCTCACATTAACACACACACACACACACACACACACACACACACACACACACACACACACACACACACACAATTTTTAATTACATTTTTTTGCAGGGGTGCTTGGAATCAAACTCAGGGCCTCAAGCATTTTAGGTAAACACTACTGATGAGTTACATTCCCAGCCTAAATAAACTTTATAGTTTAAAAAAAAAAAAAAAAGACCAAGGAGAACACTGAAAGAAACCAAGCAAAATGAAGTTTAACAGTCAAGTAACAAGTCATTAGGACATTTCACACGAACAGTTAGCAACAATGACAATAAAACATGAAGCGCCACATTCATCCTTGCACTCATCCACAAGGTCAACTGAGTTACTCAGTGCTCCTCAAAGGGCTGCTGCTGGCAGCTTTGTATCATCTGTCACTCAAAGTTCCTGACAGTACACAGAATTACTGTTCACCTAGTTTCCCTTCAGCAAAGACCTAGTTCCCTAGATGGCCCTGTTAGTCAAGTAATATGAATCATATCTTATTGGTATTTTATTAAAACCATTCTAAACTGTCTACCTCAAAGGTTCTATAAAGTAAAACTTTTATATTATGGATTTGAACTTACTAAAACTTGGAGTTCATTAGTCTAAAAAATAATGATGCTGATAGCAATGTCTTTAGGAATGAGTACCTCTGGAGGCTCTATACTATTAAGCAGGTAGCCAATGTTTACTGAACTGGGAAAAATAGACCTCTTGCATCTGGCTTTTCAAAAAAGAGGGGTAGGGGACAATGTTTAGGAACCCAAAATGTGAATGAGATTCTCTGTGCTCAGAATACATTACCTGAAGCCCTTGACCATGGACCATCTGAAGCTGCTCTTGAATCTTCCTCAGTTCTTCCTGTTGCCGATGAATATTTGCCTCTATCATCCGCGTCCGCTGCTCCAGCTGGTCTTTCAGATGCTGCATGGCTCCTAACTGAGCTGAAAACTGGAACTGAAGCAGCACAAGCAAAGACAGTGTAACACATCTTAGAATTCCGTGTCCCACTAACTGTGCCATGTGCAAGGCAGGAGAGCCACCTCCCAGAGCCGTCTTCACTCTCCTTTGTGACAGGAGCTGGACCTTTAACTCAGTGCTGTTGTCTGCAGACCCCTGGGAACCTGCCCCAGATGCCCCTGGAGGGAGACTGCACAGGAAGGCGCTTCTCTTCCTGGTGCCAGTGAGTAGCAAGCCCCGCCTGCCCAGTCTCATCCACAAAGTCTACTTCCCAGCAGACGCTCTCTCATGGCAGCTCAGCGCACTTCTCTACTCAGTGGCTCCAGCCACATACAGCCCACCGAGTGCAGGGAAAGAGGTGTTGAGGGGCTGCGTTCGTACGTCCTTCCTTGGCTGCTCTCCCTGATTTATGTGCGTGGTTGTTCTCATGTCCTTTTTTAAAGTTACAATTACCACCTGGGGAGGGGCACATGTCACAAATGTGTGTGTAGGTCAGAGGACAACTTGAGGAGTCATTTCTCTTCCTTTACCACGTAGCTCTAGGGGGCAGAACTCAGGCTGTCAGGCTTGGCAGCAGGTGCCCTTAGCCACTTGACCATCTGGCTTGCTCCCCTTGTTCTTGCATTTTTTAGAGATTCTTCTTTTAGTTACCAGCTAATACAGTTTTTTATTACCTCTGCTTGAACACTGTGCAGTTAAAAGATATGAGTGCTTCCAGGTGTGGTGGCACACACCTTTAATCTTAGCACTTGGGAGGCAGAGGCAGGTGGATCTCTGTGAAGTTGAGGCCAACCTGGGCTACAGAGAATGTTCTAGGACAGCCAGGGCTATGGCTATGCAGTGAGCCTCAGTCTTTAAAAAAAGAAAAAAAAAAGAAAGAGAAAAGTCAGGCTGAGCTCATACTGCAGCCCAAGAACTTAGAACAAGTTCTTTAGTTGCTCACTTGACCTCTACATTTTACCAGATGAGAATGGACCCCGCACCTGGAATGAATCCATAGCAAATTCTGTCATCTCTAGAGTCCCCTCTGTGTGTACATCAGCAGAATTATCCAAAGCTAGGCAGGAGGATCACAAGTTCAAGACCTACTTGGGATACAGAGTGAGTTCAAGGTTAGCCTGGCAACATTTGAAGGCCCTGTCTCAAATTAGAAAGTAAAAAGAAAGGGCTTGAGGGCTCAAATACAGAGCATATTTGAACTTTCTAGTTCAAGACTGAGCTCAGTTCCCAGTGTCTTCCTTCTTTCCTTACATACATAAAAATTACTTATTTATATCTGAAAACAACCAATAATTTCATTCTCATACTATTTTGAAAAAAGTATAATACTTTTCAACTGATACTATCCTTAGACCAGTTTAAAACATAGTTTTTTAAAGATGAATGAATTCTAAGAAATTATGAATGAATGCCCAATGAAGAAAGTCATTCTACATTCAGGGATTTTAATCTTCTGGTTTTTAAATCCAATTAATAAGCTGCTCCTACAATTTAGACACACGTGATGACTCATTGCTCATTTAATCATTTCCATGAATATTTTGTACTCTGTAACAGCAGAGCATTTCACTTTATTGGAAATCTATCTTCCAAGTTTCCTGCAGTGAACTGCACCTAAAAGCAGGAAATACCCATCCTACCCTTTTATATCCTATCTTCAAAAAGGTTGTATTAAATTAATAAGTTCATTTTAAGTTTGTGCTAAAGACACTGAATATTACTTTTCCTTATTTTGTTGAAGTGTCCTCCCTATGTAGCCTTGGCTGGACTGGAACTCTCTTTCATAAACCAGGTTGCCTTCAAACTTCTGGTAATCCTCCTGCCTCTGCCTACAGGTATTACACCGTCATGCTTGGCTTCAAACACTGACTTGTGAGGATGATAATAACCACTGATATCCTGTATTAGCTTCTACTAGGCTTAAGAAAAATAGTAAACTTAGTACTTCAGCTTTCCCATGCCTTTTAAAAACGTTAGTTAAAATATGTTATATTTATTTTGTTATATATTTTATTGTAATTAAAGTTATTTTTTGCTACAGGTAAATGCCATGTTGTCACAAATTAAAGGATTTCTACTAAATACAAACCAAAAAAAAAAAAAAAAAAAAAAGAAACAAGCACAGAATATACAGGATAACAACATTGAAATAAATCCACAGGACAAAAAAAGCAAAGTACTAAGCCTTACTTAGTCAATGAAAACATGAGAACCGAATGCTTAGGAATATTTTTGACATAGTATATATTATTTATATATTTCATGAAAACACCTCTATAATGATGTTGACAATGCTTTACTGATAACTTCAGATTAAAGAACAAATAATATTCAAAGTAGGTCTGCATATTGCATAAAAATTCCGTCAATATGTCAAAATATGTAAGATTTGAAGATTCAATTTGATATTTAATAATACAGTACTACTGTTACAGGGCTCTCACAGGGTAGTATTGCTAGCAACCAGCATTTAGTGCCAAAAAGAAGAGTCACAAGATTTCCCACTATCTTTATTACTCTTCAGTAATGTTTCTGAAACTTTGAATGAGATCTAGATCCCAAGTTAAGAAGGTACACAGCAGTGCTTTGGGAATCCTTTTCTCTTGCTAACGGCAGTATTCGCGCCTCCTTTGGACTCAGGCCATCTCACGTTTCTAAACAGCTTTCTTTCACTTTTGCTGTTCTCTGGCTTTGGTTTTGGAGGTACTCATGTAGTTCAGGCGGGGTGTGAACTCACTAAGCAGCTATGGATAACCGTGAACACCCAATTTCCCAGCTCCCACTTCCCATAAGTTAGCATACAGGCATGTACCACCACACTTGGCATCTTGCACTTGTTTAAGCTACATTAAGGATCCAAGTCATGTGTGTAGACTAAATAACATGGTATTTTAGTTATATGTCATATCCTCTAGATCAAGTAGCTTGTTAATATAGATATTACAAATACTGTCAGCATCCCTGATAAATGTAACTGAATACATACATAGAACTCAATAAATGTCCCATGTGCAAACAAATGAATTAACTTGTAAATTACTGAAATCTTCTAAAATTGATACATAAGAACAAAATGAACTAGTATATTTTATCATGTTGTTATATGTAAGATGTTATAGCACAGTAAGCAAGAAAATTCTTTGCTGTATAAGACCATCAAGCATCTTGAAAGATATATGCACCTGTGATTCTGTCTAGTAAGAGTCCAATGATACACAAAATCACTGTAACTAAAATGTCACTACATATTCTAAATACTTCCTATTAAGATTTACTGAATTTATAATTATATATATTTATATATACATCTTTATAAAATATTTGCTTAAATGCAAGTATCACTTGTAAATGCTCAACTAAAACAAACAAAAATACCTGTGACATGCCTTGTGGAATTGGTAAATTTGCAGCTTGAGACATCACTGGCTGTGTTAATGATGGACCAACAGACTGGGAGTTTATGGACTAGAAGCAAAATAAAAAATGACAATGAAGTGATGCTCACACTCATCTATGAGTACTTCCACCACAAACACCAATACAATGTGCTTATCATCCAATGACAACCTTGTATTTTGTTGAGTGTGAAGTATGTTGCCCTTTCTACTGTTTTATCTTTTCTTTCCTGTGGCACCCAGCACAGGCCCTTGATGTACGCTCAATCGGAAGTTGGGTGGACCAAACAATGGCAACTGGAACTTAATAATACCTCTCAATTAACACTTTTTTCGCAATTATAAAAATGAAAATCTAGCATTTCACCGGACAAATGAGAAAGATTTTGAGAGTCATATGTCCTTAGGGAAAGGGGATTTCAGGTGTCTGTGCCCACACCCATGGCCTTCCTGCAGGGCTCTGAGGTGAACTAAGGAGCGTACCTGACCGCTGAAGGATGGCCTCCGCGGCTGTGTCATCTTCTCATGAGCTGACAGGTGTGGTCTGGGAGGAGTGCTAGTGTCAGTAGGGATCTTTGTCGGTGTTGCTGAAGTCAGGCAACAGAGAGCAGAGTTAGTTCCTACAAACAGTTCTGGATGATTATGTTCAAAATACGCTTCACGAATAGAAATGGCTGAGTTAGTTTTCTCTTATTAGATAAAAGTTAAATCCATGTCTATAAGAATAACTTTAATTACTTCTTTTTTAAGGACAAAGAAAACACGTGATAGAAAACTTTAAAAACAGTTCCTCCTGTAATCCATAATACCCTCAAGGGACAGGCTTCAGAGCTCCCTACAAGTATGACAGTCCATGCACACTAAGGTCTCTTCCAACGAATGGCGTAGTATTTGCTTATCACCTAGGCACATCCTTCTGTATAATTTAAATCAACTTCAGATACTCTTACCTAACATAATGCAGACTTTATAAAACAGCTGTAGTATCACTAGAAAATAATAGCAAGGAAAGAAACCTGCACATGCTCTTTCGAGACACAACTGAGAAGGCGTTTTCTGTCACATGGCTGTAGATACAGCGGACCAGCTACAATTGAAAGACAATTATCCAAGTCTGTAAAAAGTAAAGGCTAGGGCTAGACTCTAGCCACTAGCGTTCAATGGTCAACAGCCCTATTCTGTTCCCACTATCCACATGGCGGCTGGTAACAACCCATGAACTCCAGGTCCAGGGAATCCGATGCCCTCTTCTGACCTCCATGGGGACCAGGCACACACAGTGCACAGACATACAAGCAGACAAAACACTCATACAAGTGTAATCACTTGGTTTTACAATGAAAGATAGTATTTTTTTTCCTTCAGGGGAATAATTTAAAAGTTAAGCAGAACATTATCATCTACATATCATCACTTGATGACCTTAAATCTTTTCTAAAGTTAATTTCTTTACTAGAAAGGTTACTGTACTTCAAACCTGAAAGAATTAGAATTTGAAGAAGTTCTTGTCAAAAGTGCTGATGTCAGCAACAAAAATAATTTAGAAGATCTCTTTGAAACACAGGTTTGTTTCCAGGCTAAGGCACTTACAGGAAGGGTCTGAGACTGCTGTGTGAGATGACTTTCTGGAGCTTCTAGAAGAGGCAGACGGAGTTGGGCTGTGATCAAACCTTTCCAGTGCTTCCTTGAGACTGACTGTATTTATACGATTGTCAGACCCAGAATCTTGGCTCTAAGGAGACAAGAGAAAATAAATGTCTGCTCAGTGCAGAGATCTCAACACAGTTAGATATCAGGACTTAATATCTAGAATAGAGAACTCCCTACAATTCAACATGACAATTCAATCATAAAAATGGACACACACACACACATCATGTGTGATAAGATGCACTTGTATTTGTTGTTGAGACAAGGTCTCACACTACTGGCTAAGAACCTGTGGCAATCCTTCTGCCTCAGAGCAACTGTACCTAGTGAGTATGTACTTTTAAATACAGCATCTGCAAAAGCTAGTAAGAGGCTCATTTGGGCTCAGCCCGGGAAACTCAGCAACATGCCCTGTCAAGAAATCAACAAAAAGCCCCAAACAAAAAAGAGAACAGGTTGGACACGGTGGCATATACCTGTAATTGAAACACTTGGGCTACAGAGGCAGAGTGACCAAGGTCATCCTTGGCTGCATAGCCTG
Source organism: Peromyscus maniculatus bairdii (assembly GCF_049852395.1). Taxonomy (NCBI): domain Eukaryota; kingdom Metazoa; phylum Chordata; class Mammalia; order Rodentia; family Cricetidae; genus Peromyscus; species Peromyscus maniculatus. The sequence continues at coordinate 71,519,734 of NC_134861.1, forward strand.
CCCAAGGCCAGCCTGGGCTGCATGAGACCCTGTCAAAAACACAAAACAAAACACCCAAAATAGATAAATGAATGAATAGATAAATAAGAAAACAAAAGAGAGAGAGGGAATTGCTTCTCCAAAGAGGAAATAAACAAGCACTTGATAAACTGCTCAACCTTACTAGCCAGGGAACTACAAATCAAACCCAGTCATGCTATTTCACGCTCTATTAGAATGGCTAGGACCAAAAACACCAAGGCAGACACTTGGGCGGCAGATCTCCTCTGTAAGCTCAGAGCCAACCCAATTTACACAGTGAGTTCCTCGACAGTCAGTGAGACCCCGTCTCAAACAAAACAACATAAAAAATAACAAAAATCCCACCAAACACAAAAGCTTCTCAGAAATCAATTAATATGATAAAGATGTGAATAAACTTGAACTCTTATGACTTGGTAAAGGGTTTGTAACAATGGCATGGCTCTATGGAAAATAGTATGGCAGTTTCACTCAAATTTTAACTAAGAGTTACCGACCGTATGATCCAGTATTCTATTTGGTCTACACCCAAAGAAAAGAAGCAGGGACTCTAGTAGCTATCTGTATACCACCTTTCTTCAACTATTATTACAAATAAAAGGTGAAGGCCACCCAGGACTCCACTGACTAATAAAAGGATACACACATGATGGAATATTATTACCCAGTCCTCAAAACAAAGAGAAATCTGACACATGCTATAATGAACCCTGAGAACATACTAGTGAAATTAGCCTGTCACAAAGGAACCAACACTGTATGCCTCTACTTATATAAGGTACTCAGAGTAGCCCAGTTTGAAAAAGGAAAGCATAGCGGAAATGAGCTGGGGGAGAGGAGAAAGGCTGTTTACCAAACCCTGTTTGGGAGGATGGAAAGGTTCTGGGCAGGGATGCTGGTGACAGCCGTACAACAGTGGCAATGTCACAATGCTGACTTGCCACATCACCACTTTGTAAAAAGTGACTAGAAAAAGGGAAGGACAGGATGAAGCTGGTGCTTTATTTTATAGACAAAGGAGTGTAAAATCTCTGGAACTCAACACCTGCTCCAAATCTTCAATCTGACTTTCTCCGGGATCCTACTATGTGGATGAGCCACTGCGACCCTGTCATTTTCTACCACCTTCCTACCAAGTCAAGTACAATAACCTTCCCTACACTTACTCCCTTACCTTAGTCATTCTATCTCTGACTTGTTAGAGCAAACACCGAAGCACCCAGAAGCAGTACAAACCAAAATGCCCATTTAAATCATGCTTCCTGTTCCTAGCTCACAGTCTCAGGGGTCTGTGGAAACAATTGCAGGTGGCCTATGATGGTCACTAACTTCAAGTGTATGCTCCATTCTAGTCAGCAGAACTGCCAAGTGTACCAGAGGGCTCATGTTCCTATTCTTGAGTTATTCCAAGCTTTCTCACTGTTCCTTAACCTCTGTCTCCCTCTCTCATCTGACTGCCTTGCCTTACACAGATGAGAGCACCTATGCACCCCCAAAGGCAGCCCCCCACCATGGATGTAGCATATACAGCAGTGCTTCCTCCCCATCCACACGTAAGGGAGAATCAGTGTCCCCTTCAAGTCTTTCCTCACGCATTTGTGAACAAGCGGTGCGTGCACCCCCTTATTTCAGGGCTACAGATGACTGCTTACATGTATACATGCAAAAGAGTTCGTCTCCAAAGCACTCAATCTAGGTGGAGGGCGAGTGACTCAATGCCTGTCCCTTCCTTCCTTAACCTGCAGCTCTTCCCAGCCTGTACTTGAGTCTAGTTTTTATGGCTTTTCCAGCCACCTTCAAAGTCCATAATAAAAAAATAACTGCATTTTCCATCTCAGTTCTGAGTAGTTCTTCACATATCTGCTCTAAAAACCAGACCTCATCAATTTCCTTGTCGTTCCCACCACAAGTGAGAGTCTCTGTCTTAGGGCTCTCACTTGTTAGAGCTCTACAGGATGAAGAAATACCCTCCCTCTCAAGTTCAATGGTGTGGAGCTCATATAGCATGTCACATCACTTCCGGTGGTTACGTATCGATCCTGTGCTGACTTCACAGCACACCTGAATGCCATTCTAACTCAGCGTTCCCAGACTTAGTAATCCTAAATCACCTCTACTCAAACCAACACCCTCAAAATCTTCACTCTTCTTCAGCCACTAATTCTTGTCAAACCTCAAAGCCAATTATCTCAATTCAAGCATCCTCATTTTTGACCAGAACCTGCCACATTACCTACTCATCCATCTTAGTATCCTAATTCCAATAATCCTGTGGTTTAAGTCAAACCGACATCGACTCTCCATTTCCATAAATCAGTTTCACTTTATGTCTTCTTCCCCTTAAGAATCTTAAATTTGTGTCCGATATTATAACAACTGTGCGCATACGTTCAATACCCTAGCTCCTATCTCCTGTTATCACACTTCCTTGGCAAAATCCCAATGGTTAAACCACTTTTTGCTTATCCTACACAGCATAATATGACCAAAGGAACAAAGCACAGTGACTGTTCTTACTTCAAATTAATGATCAAGAGACTTGTGAGCATTCTTAATGTGCCTGCAAATCACACTGTAAATCTTAACACAACATTCCCTTTCCTATCTCCCTTTACAACCTTGTGACACCCCCCAAACTCCTCTCCTTAGGCTAATTCCAGCTGGTACCTTTGGTTCTTATTTCACTGAGAACATTGCCATAAGCTCCCACTATTGTAGCAATCACTAACTGTGAAGGTAGTGTGACTGGGGAAACGTGATCCTCCTCAGGGTGCTACTACAAAGCAGGAAGCAGACACTCTCCACAACACCCACCGACTGTTGCAGAGAGAGTCTTCTGGCTTTCCCAGCCATACAGTCTGTCAGCACTGCTCAATTACTGCAGCACAAATGTAGCCACAGACAAGCTAGAAGCAACTGGGTGTGGTCTGTTCTTTATGAACACTGAAATCTGACAGATGTTTCATGGAGCCTTATTATCAAAACATTCTTATTCTTATTATTTTTTTCAACTACTTAAGTGTATAAAATACATTTATAGTTTATGGATGTTGTGAAATCAGTCAGAAGGCCAGCTGTGACCTGCAAGTCATAGGTGCCAGCTTGATACAGTTGAAACTCTGCCCAATTCAACACTCTCTGTCTTTGTGTAAGGGATCCATCCATATTCCCACACATACTCCAGAACACTGCTCTTGGATCTCTACCTCCTACTCCATTAGATCAGGCAGGTGATATGCATGGTTTCCTACACGATAGAACAACAAAAACCAGAGTCCAAAGTCTAACTATAATTTCCCAGTCATGTGTCTTCAGGGAAGGTTCCCTCTTAAAACTAGTCTCAGTATTTTCAAGTGTAGGTTGTCACCTCAGAAAAGGTCACCTAAGGAGTAAATCACCGTTTATAATGATAAAGGAATACAGTCTAGCATGTCAAAGTCAATTATAATGATAGTTTTCATCTTAGATCGGGTGTGTCTCTCACCTAATTCAGTTTTAAAAGGCAAAATCTTCAATTCCTTTTTAGAAGCAAATGAGATTTTAAAATAAAAAATTCAAAATAAAAATGATAAAGGACAATCAAATCTCTCTCACAAATTACTAGGAAATGAAATACTTAAAAAGCGGCTGTAAGGAGCATACTTTGTCAGCAGCTGTCTCAGGAAGAGATTCTTCAATGCCAAGTTCTCGTCGTCTTTCAGCCCTTACTTCTGCATAACTACAAATGGAAAGAATCACATTTTAACGCTTGCTCATTTATTTGAAATACTGGAGAGATGCAACCAATTGCTGCTTGTTATCTATCTCACTTGATCAGAGTCATTCTGTACGATTTTCTATGTGCTAAGCAAACCCAACGCGTATATACCGTGCACCGCCTAAATTCAATCTGTGTACTTTAGGTAATCTACCAATGACCCGGAGGAACTAAGCATGTAAATTAAGAGGAGCTAAGTGGAGGAAAGACGATCGGCGGTTACTCTGGTGTTTGCTTTGTATGACATACACTGGTGCTTGGATGTTGGTACAACTTTTGCTACGCAGCACAATATTCCAGTCAGGCCTTATATACCCATGCACTACCTGTATCATATTTCTATCTATTAAGTAAGCTTAATATTAAAAATATTAAGTATTAAAACCAGAGAGAGATTATTATCATTAACAAATCACATATAAAATTATATTTGGATATTACTGCAGCTTACCAATTTTCTAAAAGAATTATTACCTTACTACAGTGTGAGTACAAACAATGAACTCTGGCCTTGAATTCCACTGATGGTAAGTGATATAATAATGAGTTTGAAGCCAAATCCACTGCTGTCCTTTGGTCAGGAATCTGTAATAACATGATTTGCCTTTCCCATACTGCATTACTAAAAAGAAAAGAAACAAGTATTTTTTCTTTGATAGATATTTAGCTACGAAGAATCTGGATTTCTTTTAAATAAAAGTTGTCACTTACATTTAATTCTCTATACAGACATAATTATTTTCTGGGTGATTTTCAGAAATATGCATCAACTCTAAAGATGGTTTTTAGAACCAGTTTAAGGTCCCCCCAATAACCAGACTCCCAGTTTCCAACTTTACAGTCAATTAGCGCTGATCTTACACATTTTTTCTTTCACAATAAATTCCATATACTGAAAGACTCACACTGTTAACTTGTTCTTGCCCAGATATGTAACACTTAGGGAAACAACAGTTAATAATCATACAGTTAACAATCATGTATTTTCCCACAGATACTGTCGTGTATGATATTTAAGGCATTTAACTGTCAAGCTTTAATTAACCAAAATTCAGAATCATGTCATTGTTTGAATGCTAAGTAGAGTTTCCCAACCTAGTTCAAATTGAGGTTCTAAAGTATTTTAACTGGTGCTAAAGCAAAAACTGGATTTTGTGGTTTAAACTGATTTGGGAAACTATGTACTTCTTTAATGTACTATAAGATTGTCCTTTGTATGTAAGACTAAGATCAAATATAAACTTGTTCCTTCTGTATACATTTATAAAAATAGTTATAAATCTTTTCTCTGTCTCTCATTAATAGAATAGAGTACCTATTTGTGTGTTGTAAAATAGCTCTCAATGAAAACATTAAGATCTACTTACAGTGCTCATGACATTTTGCCAGATTTTCTAGGTCATCCACATGATAGTAATCATAGCCTGATGTTCCCAAAACTTCAAATGGCAAATAGCCTATTATTGGTGGTGCCCTAAATTATATAATAATAAAAATCAGTATTACAACTTTTCTACAAGAGACATTATAGCCAGAAATTAATTTGAAAAGTGAGTTTTACATTTTTCAAAAGTGAATAATGAATTTCAAAATCCTGATTAGAAAGTTTGTCCCTGAAGTCCATTAATATCCAGAATTATATAACTATCACTTTTTTTTTCTTTTTCTTTTGTGAAATTTAAAGGTGACATTACCTGTGATCTAGAAATAGAAACTTCCATTCTAAACTGTGTCTAGATGTAAACTCTTCATTGGGTTCTTCAACAGTACACATTTCCTACAAACAAATTAACAAGTAGAATTCAGAAGTAATTTTCTGTATCCTTGGAAACATTACATATTGTTAGACATGAGTCATTATTAAATAACTTTCATCTAAACAAATTTTAGCACATTTAGGTTTTAGTACTAAAGCTCAAGGTCCTAAGCTTGATCCCCAACAATTCTCACAGTCGTCTGAGACAACAGATGAAACAGCAGCACCTGCCAGCCTCAGGTCAGCAGTTACAGTCCAGTGAGTTCTCACTCACATGCCTAAGATGGAGACCTTTCTTTTCCTTTACCTTCCCATTTCTCAATGTCTGGACACGCCCCCAAACAAGCCAACTGCCTTACTCTCATATACACTCAACAATTCCCTATCTCATCAGTGGTCTCATTTCTGTACAACAGAGTCTAGAAATCAGCACACTCTTTCATGATCTAAGTGGCCATTATTACAGGTTTTCTTTTAATAAAGATTTATTTTTATTTATGTGTATAGATGTGTGTCTCTCTGTGTGTATGTCACATGTGTGCCTGTGGAGACCAGATGAGGGTGCTGTAACCAGCTGGAGTTACAGCTGGTTGTAAGCCACCATGCCTGGATACTGAGAACCACAACAGTTCTTTTAAGAGTAGTAAGTGCTCTTAACCACTGAGCTATCTCTCCAGCCCAACACACTTCTAATTTTACCCTCTAGGTATTTTAAAATCCATTCCATAGCACTTATCTTTAGTGACTATGTTTAGATCCTTAGCCTCACTGATTCACCTCACTGCAATAGCATCTCATCAGTCTTCCCACCCTTCTCATCTGTCTTCTACTCAGGTCAGCCATTACCCTTACCTTAGCAATACTCAAATAGCATTATACAACTTCCAGCTTCAATCTCTTCTATGGTTTCTCATGCCCAAATCTCTTCAAGGAGAAAAACCACAGAGAGAACAAACTTCATGCCTGGCCTCTGCTTACTTTTCTGAAATAAGTTCTGACTATTCTCTCACACACATGAAACCTAGATTCTGTTGTACAAAGCAATGAATTACAGCCTTGCTCTCCATCCTTACAAGATCTTCTGTAACAGTTAGGAGCTGGGGCTTTGAAAGAAAAATAACTGCAATCAAGTCCCACTTACTAAGTGAGACATTTGGCAAGAAACTTCCCTAAGCCTTAGTTTCCTTAAATATAAAATATTATGATAGCATCTATCTCACAGTGTAAAAATTAGGTGAGAAAAAGCATGCAACTGCCCTCCAGTTTCCTAAGACCAAATGGGTAGAGCACGACTAGTTTAAGATCTCCTAACTGCTAACTGGTCTTTGTCTTATAGTCCGGTGTCACCCGAACTATAATGTCACCCTGTCTTCTTTCCAGTCTTTAAGGGCTGAAGTAATTGACTTTTCTCCTTCCCTACTAATCATCTGTTTCTGGAATGCAAGAAATAAAAACACACAATTTAAAATTCAAAGAGCAGGGGTTGAGGAGATGGACGGCTCAGCAGTTAAGGACACTGGCTGCTCTCCCAGAGGGCTTTGCTTCAATTTTCAGCATGGTAACTCACAACTGTATGTCCAGTTCCAGGGCATCCAATACCTTCTTCTGGCCTCCCTGGGCACCAGGCATGAACATGGTACACAAACATACAGGCAGACAAAACACCCACACACATATTTAAAAATTAATTAAAAAAATCCAAATAGCAAATTATATATAGTAAAGCCATGCTCTTTTTTTAAATTATTATTATTTTTGTTTTTTGAGACAGAGTTTCTCTGTGTAACAGCCGTTCCCTGGAACTTACTCTGTAGACCAGGCTGGCCTTGAACTCACAGACATCTGCCTGCCTCTGCCTCCCACGTGCTGGGATTAAAAGCTTGCGCCACCAATGCTGGATGCCACATTCTTTTAAAAACTACCTAGATGGTTTTTTGTTTTGCTTTGTTGACTTTCTTCTTTAAGGATGATAGTGAACTACACACACTAAATTCTGTATATAAAAGCAGGACAATGGTAATATACTACCATGGGATACCTGCAAAGAACACACTAAAAAAAGTGACACACTATTTAATGAGTGCTTGTATCCTTCACTGTGTTAAAATAAAAAGTTCATGCATATTTAATAACTCCTCAGCCATTACTTTTCAATGTTGGCAGACGGTTCAGCCTTCTGAAGACAACAAACATCTCCTAAGAACAACTCTCATTCCATGAACTGGAATGCACTGGCACGATTAAATGAGAAGCATACCTTGATGAACTGAGGTGTAGCTAACCTGACAGTAGCTACGAAACAAACTCTATCTTCGTAAGAAGGCCTGTGTGTGCGCTGTATGGTTCCTTCAAAACCATTGTGTGCTGAAGTTGATACTAAAAAAGCAAGGAGACATGTATCACTGGTTAATCTAGTAACATAGACTTGTAAGCATCTAAGAGCTTAGCAAAATAAAAACAGCCAGTTAAAATACATTGTAAAAGAAGTATTTTAACTTACCACTGTTTAAAGATTTAAAATTTCCTATAAATCTCACATATTCATAGGTGGATGGCTCCTTTGGGTCTATTGTTCCTCGAAGCATGTGACAACAGAATTCTAACTGATTTTTTGCTGAAATAAGTGATAAAATTTGGGTAAGTTCACAATCATTTTCTCCAACAAAAGCGCTCCACGTCATGTTCAGTGCATCACGTAAAGCACACGCAGAAGACGACCGCAGCCAGCACAGCCAACAGTGACTTCCTCCGTTTTCATCAGGTCTTCCGTCCCACTCCTCCCTAAGTTCACGGAGATTCTGCTCTCCATTTACAGCTAGTGCTTCCCCCTTTACTGAAAGCCAATGCCTTCTCTTCTTTCCTGTTGCTGTTGCTTTTTGGCAGGGTTTCACCCAGTAACAGTCTGGCCTAGAATCTGTCCCTTGCTTCAGGCTCCCAAGTGTTCAAATGCTAGGCTTACTGTTCCCATCTCTACCTTCAAGTCTTTCTTGTCTTCTGTAGGACCAGAGCCTTGCCACTTGGTATTCATCCCTTTAGCAACTGCAAATTTTCTTTGGTTCCTTACTTCCTACAATTTTAAATCTGATCACGTCTTCAATCTTTTCAATAAAGTACTTTTCATGTTAATCTATTTATAGCAGCAGAGAACTCATTCAAATGCACTCCAGTTTCCATGTATTCATTTCTCTAACTTCCTCACACCTCCAGAGCATTGGCTCTCCCAAACATCACTGACACTGGTATTGTTAACCTCAAGTGGTGTTTCTCATTCTTTCCAGCTGTCTTAAAACTTGTTCTTTCTCATCCCCACAGCACAAACTCACCTTCCTAATTACTGTACTCTGCTAACTGACACTAGATACTTTCACAAAGACGGTTTGAGCTTGACCTTTAATAACCTTTTCTACAGTCACCGACTGAACTTGGGAGGCTCCTTAACTCTGCTATCTTTCTGACCAACTCTACATTCTATGTAAGACAGTCTTGTTCATCAATGTGTAACACCTTCTTCCTTTGCTCAATGCATCATCACATTTACACTCTTCTGCATCTGGCTTTACCACTTAACTCAACAGGTTCAAATTCCAGTTATCATTATCTTTCCATGACCGTCCCAGATTTAGTTGTACTGGATTTATCAACTTATCAATCATGGTTCTTCTCCATCCTACTTCTACAGCGAATTATACACTTCCCCTTTTTTGTCCCTAGTTTGGTCCTTTGCAAAATTCTCTACCTTGATTTTTCCCCACTCCAACCACAAACCACCCAAAAGGCCTTCACTAGTTCTCTATTGTGTAAAGAATAAAATTTAAACTCCAAAGATTGAAATACTAGGTTCTTTATAATTCTGCCTCTTCTTTACAAACATCCTATCACATGTATTCCTTTATAGTCATTACAGCTAAAATAGCCTACTACATTTTCCAAGCAAAGATTCTTGCATTGTAACTCACAGACTCTTGGGAAAGAACTCTGCCTGTGTACCAGCTCTTTAGAAGGCCCTCAGCAAGCCAGGAGTTAAGACTTCTCTGATCTTGAGACCAGGGGGTCTATTCTGGCAAAAGCTTTTATGCACTTTTCTGAGAAGTCCTCTCCTCTGAGGGTCCCTGAAACTGCCTCCTTCTCCCTGTCCTTCTGCTGGCACCTCAGAGTGCCAACTTTCTACTTCTCTCCTTTTGTTATGCATTTGCCTGAAGGAACACCTTTTGTCTTGTGACTTCAAATACTGCTTAAAGCCATATAATTAATTTCTAGATTAAGTCCAGCCCAAATGTTTCTTCTAAGTGCCACATTAAAATAGTCTAATGACCAGTATAATGCAAATCTGATTATAAACAATTACATATAATAGGCTCCAAGTAAATTTCCACTTCTATCTTTTTATAAATCCTTCTGAAAGACAATCCATTCTTAACATGGATATAAATATGTACATAACTATAAACATGTTAGTTCTTAATATTACAGAATCTGAAGACAGAAATACTAAGATCTTTTAAAGTTGATTAATGTCACTATTACCAGATAAAATTTAAAACTAATCATAAAAATGATTAAAGAAGGTCTCTAATAGCTACACAAATACAATAATGTACTAAATTTAGACACATACACACACTTTTGGGAATTGAGCTCAGGGTCATGTGCATTACAGGCAAGTACTTCACACCGCTGTATCTGCATACCCACATTCTTAATTTTACTCAGGGCAGCTATTAAGGTTTGTATATGAACTGTTGGCACAAAGGTCCACAGCTGGTAGCGCTACTGTGAGAAGCTCTACAGACTGCAGGAGGAGGGAAGAAGCCTAGAGGAGCAGGCAGGGGCAGCTATGTCTGAGCCCGCCCTCCCGCCCTCCCTCCCTCCCTCCCCTTCCTAGCTGTCCTGCTGTCAACAGCTGTGCTCCACCAGGTCCTCCCCAGCATGTTAGACATCTCTAAACCACGAGCCCATATAAACTTGTCCCTTATCAGTGTCTAGTCCATGGGTGCACTGTGTGAAGGTAACCAGCACACCAAGAAGGAAGGCAGAGAAAGCGCCAGTCAACTGCTTGCCCAGGCACTCTACAGAAATGTCTCACTACACCAAACTATCTTGTGCTACTTTATGACAGGGTCTCTTTTTCACTATCTTTAGCAATTTAAAAATTATATTAAACATATCCAGCAAAGTTTATTTTAATCAATACTTTAATATTTCATTAAAAAAACATGTAGCTGATTTCCATCTTTTTATACATTACAGTTTGTTGCATAATTGTGATCAATTTCTTACATCAAAAAAGACAAGACTTCAATATACAATGGAATAGATTTGGTATCTTAAAATGCACGCAATTCTTTTAGTTATAAATATATATACCAACATTTTAAAAGAACTTAATTTAATAGAGTTTATGAAATAGTGCTACTAATTTAGTTAAACACATTGTGTTTTTCATAAACTTACAGAAGTAAAGGATAATGCTGTCAAATACAAGGTCTTTGTTTAGGAGGGTCTACTTACATTTTAAATACTCAGGGGTTAATGAATCACTTTCCAGCAGATGAGTAGAGAGTATCTTATAAACCTCTGAATGTTCTCCCTCTGGGATAAAATTAAATATACTTTGATCCACAAGATCAGACTAAAAAATAAAAATAAATAAAATTATATAAAAATGCTTTGAGAGGCACTTATCTCTAACACATCTAATAGATATTAAATAACAAAGGTGTACATGATTAATATTCAATTATCCATTAAAACCAATAATGTCAAGCTACAAACTCCATACTAAAAAATGAGACTGAGAAGCTAGAGAAGGCTAACATACCAGAGTCATCAGATCCATAATCAATGTGATCCTAAAAGCCAGATACCTTCTTCGAAACCTTTAGTTTCATCAAATTTGAACATTATAAAATACAACAGGACTGAGAAAGTTAAGAAAATTACTGGCTCTAAGACACAGCCTTGTAGTTTATTCAAACATCTGTTAAGTAGTTATACATGAGCACACAGAAACAGTGACAAGCTAAATGAAGAGATCTGACACTACTCTCACTGCAATGTCAAACATGTCCTTTAATTTCATTCCCTCTTTTCCAGGCATTTATTTTATATCACATTGTCAAAAGCCTTGCCTAAAATGGATGGCCAGCACGTAAAATATTCTAATTCTTCCTGCTTGCTAATATGACTTTAGTCATTATTCAATAATCAACAGCAGTCTGACCAATGTTAGGAACAGCTAACAGAGACAGGACAGCTCCTATCTCTGAACAGGTGATGCTGTGGACTCAAAGATGAATAGGACAGCTCCTATGAGTACCAATGACAGTGAAACCTCAGCCACTTCACTGTCTACTGAATCCAGCCCATCCTATTGGATTTCTCACTTTCCAAACCGTTAACTCTAGAAACAGGGTAGTGAGAGCTCAGAGACCTGTGGGAGGCAGGGCAAGTAGCGGGGCTGTGGCGGCCAAGCGGCTGCACTTTCATTTTGTCTGTATTTTACATAGCTATTAAGATTGTATCTGAATAGCTCCACTGCTTCAAACAAAACAGGAAGAAAAAAAGCAAGTCATGGGGAAAGGGAGGGATGATTTACTGCTCCCCATACAGCCACACAATGCCGTCTGCCTTTTCTCTAGTGATCAAAGTCTTCCCTACTCCAAGAAGTGGAACAGCTTTGGTAAACTCCACATCTTGTATCTTTCAAAGTCCAATTCAAATTACTTCCTTCAAGAAAGCATGCCTGGTACTAGAAACCTAAGCAAGTCCACCTAGCTAGTGAGGCCACAGATCTTACAGAAAAACCTACTACAACCACTGTACTAGACTACCATAACTCTTACTGCATTCTTAAGCTTCTCCTTCTACACACAGATACATGTTGCTTTCACCCCTCAACAAAAAAGGATTTCTTTGCAGCAAAAGACAAAGACTATTTAAACAAAAAAAAAAAAGGTCAAAATGCAGAGAACAATTCATTGTGGAGTGTCCAACTCTAATAGATATATCTACAACACAACCCCTGCACCTTCATCATTTGTTATTATTAGTTTTAAATTTTATCTGGTAATAGTGACATTAATCAACTTTAATAGTTCTTTGTATATGTGACTTCAGAGTTTATAATATTAAGAACTATCATGTGTGTACTTACATATTTTTATCTATGTTAAGAATGGATTTGTCTTTCAGAAGGAGTTACTAAAAAAATAGACATGGAAATTTACCTGACCTATATATAATTGTTTATAGTCAGAGAACACCTGAAAGCAGAAAGATTTGAAGATCTAGAGGACCAGGAAGTCTGCTGTGAGATTCTATCTCCTAGAAATGACAAGAAGGCTGTCTCCATGACACCTCAGCATTACGGCTACCTAAACGAGATCTGTACAATGACAACACCAACAGACATGCTAATGTGGACGGGGAAATCTCATAGAGCCTCGAAATAAAAAACTGTAAGCTAGGAATGACTGCTGACGGAGTGAGATTAGTCTTTCACAGTTATGAGCCCAATAACTGGTATTCAATACAAAACGTAAGCACATGTAAGCAACCCCAAGGTGCATTTATGTATTTATATGTATGTTGAAGTACATGTGTAACGTTAATAAAGAAGAAGTCATCAATTTGAAATGGAGTAAGTGGGTACATAGGAGGGATTGAAGGGAGGAAAGGGAAGGCAGAAATGATGTATTTATATTTTAAATAAAACTTAATTTTTTAAAAAAGTTACTTCCTTCAAAACGGCATATCCAAAATCACATACAAATTCCTTTAGAACTTATGGCTCATATTTATGCCCAGAAGGAGGTAGTTCTTTTAACATCCATGTCTGGTTGCCCCATGATGTTAAAAAGGCCCTTTTATACCTTTATTCTCTTCCTTGACAATCAAGGTATAGTAAACTCTGTGCCTTACACACAACTTATTAGTACAAAAAAATGATTTGGCACCAAGGAGTCATATGATAATAGCTTAAGGGTCAGCCACAACCAAAACCACGTCTGTATTTTAATGAGGAATTCTTCTGGAAGACTAAAAAGCCATTAATGCTAAAAGAAGGATGAAAATTTCAGGCATGAATAACAAAATGATAGAAACCAGTCTTTCACTGACCAAGTATAAAAACTTAAGCACTGATCAGAATGCAAAAAGTAGTCTTGATAAAAAAAATGAATTTGAACTAAGCACTAAAATGTAAATTTTAAGAATTAGTTTTGTTTTCTAGTGTCATTTCATTGCATCACACTTCCACTTATTTCCCTAGTTTTCCATCTATAAACTCATCAGCTGTGTCCTACTCATCGACCACAGATGAAGCGACAAGAATATAATCACAAGCGACACTCCCTCCTGCTCCTCCTCCCCTTCAGCCACGGTGCCAGCTTTCCATTCAGCACTGTTCTTCATGTTCCACTAGTCACAACTCTCAAAGTTGCCACATTCTGACATAAAAAAGATGACCTACATGATGTCCATTCTGTGGACACGTCCATCATGTCCAATCAGTTATCAAGCACAACTCAAATGGAAGAGAAGAAATTACTAGCTCTCTGACTTCTTTCATCCCCTCAACTATTTTCATGAGAAAGAAATTCCTGCTGTCTTTCTCTGTAAATTTAAAAGAGGTTCTAAAATACAAACTTAAAATAAACAGAGGAGGGAATGGCAAAGTGAAGTTTGTCCTGAGGGGTTATTAAAGATCAAATACTTCGTATCAATTAGCTCGGTCAGGCTGTGGATTTCAAAACGTAATTAAACTATCCCACAGCAAAGATCCACCGGCAGTGGATCAGAGACAGCTCAGGGGTTAAGAGCACTGGTTATTCTTCCAGAGGACCCAGGTTCAATCCCCAGTGCCCACATGGCAGCTCACAACTGTCTATAACTCCAATTCCAGGGAATCTGATACCCTCTTCTCCACAGGAGAGCATTTTTAAGTTTTACTTATTATTTATTTAATGGGTATGTATGTGTGTCTAAGTATATGTATGAGTGCCAGGTGTGCGCACTGCCAGATCCCCTAGAACTGTGAGCTGCCTGGTATGAATTCTGGGAACTAAACCCAGGTCCTCTGCAAGAACAGTCGAGTGCTTTTAACTAATTAGCCATTTCTCAGAGCCCTAGGAAACATTTTAAAAGGAGTCATTAAGATGGTCGACTACTTAATTCATTTTTATTCACTCAATAAATAATTACTGAGTGGCTCTGAAAAACCAACCAGTATTCTTATGAATAAAGAGATAAAAATTGCTGGCTTTAGCATCCTACAATTACCCTTAACTGTAAAATAAATAATTATTTATTTTATAAGTAACAGTATAACAGCTAATTTCAAGTGGTAGGATGCACACAGTTAACAAAAGAGAAGGCCTTTAATTCTGCATGGAGTCCAAAGGACGTGGCCAAAAGTAGTGAATGAGAAAGTGGGCACAAATGAATGGAAGGACTCATTCCTTGGGTTGCCCTGTTCTTTTGTTAGAGTGTTCTTCATTGCTGTTGCTTTTGAAGAACTGGGGGAAACACAGGGCTAGGCGTATGCTAGGCAAGTGACCTACCAGTGAACACGTCTCGGGTTCCCAGCTCCCCTGCTCCAGCGCTCCAGGTTTTCTTACTATGCAAATCCCCCCCACCCCCAGGGAGAAAAATGGTATGTATTCTGAAGCCAAATTGAAGTGAGCATGGGGGCCCTGGAATATAGATTAATTTATCCCAAGTTCTGCTATTCCAACATGGAAGCTGTTTCATAGTTTTATGGTAATAGAACAAAGAAATCTGTAAATCAAGGCATTTAAAAAAATACACTGGTGGATGTAGTTATATTTTAATTTAAAAAAAATTGGATGAAACATTAGACATGGGCTAGCCAGGCAGAAAAATCTCAACTATAGACCTCAGATATTATCTGATAGCATCCTTAGCCCACTGGTTGGTGGAGAGTAATGTTTTGTTAAGTTAGCAAATTCTAAACATTCAATTGACTCACATGTTACTGCTCTCTCGTGTTCACTTTCAAATCACTTTTTAGATTTAGGCTTTATTTGTCTTTTCAGAAGAAGATCAGTAAAGTCAAGGCACTGGTAGAAACTAGTATACAGGGCCAGAGAGATGGCTCAGCAGTTAAGAGCACTCACTGCTCTGCGCCTGGAATCCATCATCTTCTTCTGCCTCTGTGGGCACCCATAGGCAAATGGCATATAAACACACAGGCACAGACTCACATACATATCAATAAAAATTAAAAATAATAAACATTTAAAAATGAGCTCCATGTTCACTGCCTGACGTTCAGTGAAGAGCTGCCCCTGTACAGTCTGGCATTTTCAAGTGTGCAGTCCTTTTTCCAGACAAGGATTAGGTAGCAGAGAAACCAGAGGGGAGGAAAAGGCTGTTTTGTTTTGTTTTTAAAAAAGAAATATTTACAGAATGGTTTACACATTGCATTGTTGTAAAATTTTAAACCATGAGCATTTCAAGAGTAATTTAAAAATATTAGAATTTTTATACCACAAACTTTTATACCACTCATCTTAAATACATATTATATAAAAATTTCAAATAAATTTCAAAAACCTTAACTGTAGGTAGCACTCAGTCTAGGGTTCAATACAGAATGGACGTTCAATAAATACAGGTTGAGTAAAAAAGCAAACCCACAATTTAGGTATTCAGCATGTCAATCAAAATTATTCAATGGACTTTAATTCTTTACTTTTTTTCCACTGTTGAGGAAAGAGAGGAAGCCCTCAGTGAGTGAAACCCTAAGTAAATGTGTATTTTGACATGGGCATGGCCGGTACAGGACTCCATGAGCAACTGGCCTGTGGGAAACTGGCAAATCTTTCACTCTTATGGGCCAAACTCAAGAGGAATGGCAAAGTTTTCCTTGGCATCTACAAAGACGAGCAACTTCATCTTCCTCCTCCTGGATGTTTACAGCCTGAGACTGACGGCGCTACTACAGAGATCAATCAAGACTAGCAGCCCCTCCCCTTATACTGCACCCAAGAAACACCCTGAGGTCCGAGCTACGGGGGCAGCAGTAGCAGAACCCTCCAGGACCCCACATTCACTGGACATGTTTGTGCATCTGTCCTTCTTCCACCCCTCTACTGCATCCTACAGAAAGAACACCGCGTGCATCTCAGCCCAGTGCACCTTTCTGATGACACAGTTCAAAGTGGAATATGACCATTATTACAGTACTAGTCCATCCAACTCACACTGCATACAAGTTCTGCACCTACTAGTTTCAGTTTTTATAAGTCACTCTTTTAAGCAAGTTATTTATGAGCTCTCCTCATAGCAATACGTGTCTCAGTAGAAATTTGGTTGGAAGTTTCTGTTTGGTACAATATTTTCATCAGGCTAAAAGGAAAACATTGCAAAGTTAGCATCAGAATGCCAAGTGAAGAACACCAGAGGCTGAAGTACTGTGTAATGTGGATGAAGGCCTTAGGACTGGTCTGAGAAAACACAGCAATGCTCTTGCAAAGACAAACCTAGAGTTTTCATTCATCCCAACCCTCAACCACGGTTCAAATCTCACTCGAAAGGTCTACTTCCTAGTGCATTCTAATAGTTAATGCAGACATTAAGTAATAAAGAGATTATAGGGTTTTCATACTTACTGGTAAATGTTCAAGTAACGAAGTTACACTCTCAGATACATATATTATACTTCCATCTGTCATGATCGCTAAAAAAAAACCATCAAGAGCCTGAAATTAAACATAATGGTCAGTTAAGGAAAAAGAAAAATAGCATTTTACTGGAGAGAAACAGGAAAAATGATGGACTTATTGTAGAAGTGTTTAGAGTACAGTCAAAATGGCAGCTATTTTGCTATCAGTACCTTAGTATACTAATTTTTGTGCATCTTTAGATGTGTCTGAGGGAAAAACATCACTTTGGCTAGCTATTGGAAGCAGGTTTCTAAAGGTAATAAAATCACTGTTCTGCCTTTACAGCTGCATACATACACTACATGATAAACTATGTAGTACAGTACGGCTTATCTGGAGTTGGTCACATCTCATAAAGTACACACAGAGAGCTGTGAGCCGGAAGTATAGGAATATAATGAGAGGAACAGAACGAAAGGAGAAGAACAAATTAAGCCTCCCCAAACTAAGCTGAGGCATAATCATGTAAAGCCCAAACTCTTGGTAAAGGCATCTTTATTCTACACATAAAAGGAAGCCAACAGAAGGTTTTATATTGGGGCGGGGGCTGTGCTTCAATACTTGCAGTCTGGAAAAAATATATAAAACAAATTGGGTCAAGAAACATGCCTTGGGATAATCAAGAACTTAATGACACTGAATGAAATTAGCAGCAATAGGAAAAGAGAAGGATCAACCAAGTGCTAAGGATTACAAACATCTTCAGGACAGACGTTAGACACAAGATCCAGTGTGCTTTCATTTGACAACCGCAGGAACAGTAGTGGCCACTGAAATGCTAAGACCTTCAATAAAGAACGGGGCTGAAGACAAAGCTTGGAAGAATCACTGAAATATAAGTATGAAGAGAAAGAAAAGAACCAGAGAAACAGTAAAGGCAGAATCTGGTGTGGAAAAGCTGGACAAGGAAGAGGGATGGTACAGTGACAGCGGATAGGCCACAGAACCAGAAAACGAGCCAATTCAGTGATCTTTTTCCAAGAGCAACATCAACAGGAAGGCAAGTCAGTCACAACAAATTTAGAACAAGCTGACAAGAAGAGGCTCTCATAACTCATTCACAAACCTGACAAGAAAATAAGGGACGAAGGACAATTATTGTAAAGGGCTCACGTGCCAAAGGAACACTGAAAACCAAAAGAATAATAACACACAGAGTAACAAGTCCATTTGTAAGTTAAAGGAGAGAAGAAGCTGGTGGAGAAGCTTCAAGTGACTCAGTTAAACAGCTCTCTCGAAGAGTCACTAACTGCAATAGGAAGTGTGTGTGTGTGTGTGAGAGAGAGAGAGAGAGAGAGAGAGAGAGAGGAGAGAGGAGGAGAGAGGAGAGAGGAGGAGAGAGGAGAGAGGAGGAGAGAGGAGAGAGGAGAGAGGAGAGAGGAGAGAGGAGAGAGAGAGTCATCCTTGTGTCTGGGCACAGATGAACACACTTGGTACAAGTGGAAAGTGGGACAGACAGTACATAAAGGAAGAGACTGGGAGGGAAGAAAACCACGACAAACTGGGTTGTTTTTTGTTGTTGTTATGTATGTTGTTATGTGTGTGCTGGTGTGTGGGGTGTTTTGAGACAGCTTGTATAGCTTACACTGGCCTTGAACTCAGGTAAGCCACCATGCCCAATTTATTATTATCACTGCTGTCTGCAGTGCTAGGAAGTGAATGCAGGGCCTCGTGAATGTTCGGCCAAGTGCCCTACCATAAGGCTATGCCCCAGTCTCTAACTGTTGAAGGTACAGAAAAGGGTACCCCTCCCCATCTCTCCCCTACTAGGGGAGAGATATGGGTCCCAGAGAAAACTCATTTTGAATAGTTCCTTACTTTCCAAAACAACTCAAATTTATTTTTGAATAATGAGGGGGTTTAAAATCTTGAATTTAAGGCAACTCTTACAGTATTAACCCATTATGATTCAATCAGTAATTATTTGATTGCTACTGTGAATACAGTCAAATTGGTAAAGAAAGCAAACCTATGCTTTTTCATGTGAGAAGACTGTCAGCATTGAAAGCAAGTTATCTTTCACTGTGATGGTGAGTTCACTCTGTGAAGAACTGCTGGGAACTGTATGGGCTTCTTCTCTCTGCAGAGAATGGACTGAAATGAAGCGCTTCATCACCTAGGCCCACTCCTAGAGCCAAAGCCTGCTCTTTCCTCTTGTAAAGAAAAGTTTTAACTGTTTGCCAAGTCATGAAAATCTTTTGAGTAGAGGAAGAAAATTTCCTTGAGAAGAGTAATTAGAGAACTATGGAAGAATAAGGCAGAGAACGTCCCCATGTCATGATGGACAACTGTGAATTATCCCAGTCCTCTTACTGTATGAATAAAGGACAACTGTTCATTATTTAGAACACTGTCTTTCATCTGGGTATCTTCTTGGTAACAGTGATTATTTAGTCTGTGAAAGATGACAATGTCAGTTCTAGGGAAGAAGACAGGAGTTCCTTGTGGATCTTCAGCAAAGATGAAGCTAACACAGATTGCGAGCCCTTGTCTTGTAGACTACAAGGAAGACTATGAGCTGCCAAGGGGAAAACAGTATACAATCAGAGATAACTTTAACAGGATGACTTTGGAGAGAGAGAGAGAGAGAGAGAGAGAGAGAGAGAGAGAGAGAGAGAGAGAGAGAGAGAGAGAAGGAAGGGACAGAGTGAGTACAGTTGCATTCAAAGAATGGAGAGAGACAACAGAAGGAAGTATTAAGACCTAGATTCCAACTATGATATTAGTTAGCTTTTTGGGTGTAAACAAGCTTCAACTACTCTGGACATAGTCAGAAATGAACAAGCTCAGCTAAATGATCTAAAACTCCTGCACCAGCAACACTAACATGTTAAGTGGATGGTCTAAGCTCCTGTACCAGCAACACTAACATGTTAAGTGGATGGTCTAAGCTCCTATACCAGCAATGCTAACATGTTAAAATAATGCATACATCTGAAACTCAGCTGAAAACAGGGCAGACCTACTCTGCTACAATCTGATCAACATGACCACCTAAAAGTAACACAACTAACTACATCACAGTCTTGCCAGTCAGATAAACTTTACCCAAACAAAATTAGACTATTTTAATCAACAAATCCAATTCTAAGTTTATAATTAAAATTTTCCTATTCAATCAGAAAAAGGCAGACTTGAAGCATGTAAAATCACGTGTGCAAACATCTGGATTAAGGATATAAGATACACACCTATATACATACCCTTCATCTTGGCCTATTACTTTTTAGAAATACATTTACTCAGTACATACACAAAGTTTAAAATATTTGTGCTACCAATACAGCTCAGTGGGTAAAAGTGCTTGCTGCCAGGCCTGGCCACTTGAGTTTGATCTTCATAATCCACCTGTCAAAGGAGAGAGCCAACTCCCCCAAGCTGTCCTATGCCCTCCACACATGTGCTGGGGCAAGAATGGAACCACAGACAAATAAATAAATAAATAAATAAATAAATAAATAAATAAATAAATAAATAAATAAATAAATAAATAAATGTAATAAAAAATTAAAAGTATTCTTTACATATTAAAAGTAAATACAACATTGTTCAGCTATGTGAATCTAAAATCTGAGGACAATCATAAAGAATTAACTTACATTTTCAAATTTTTAATATATTTTCTCTGTTTTTATGTCATAGCATCACTATGTTTTTTTGTTTATTTTTTGTTTATTTTTCTTTGATATTTATCTATGTATGAAGTACATGTACTTTGGCAACTAATATAAAAGCTTCCTATTATGAAGAAAAAACTAAAGGTATTTAGCCTATTAGTAAAACATGTGCATTAAGATTATTAACAAAATACACAATTTTTGAGTTATAAGAAACTTTTCATGCCAATTAAAGCAAGCAGTTTATAACAAACACAGAAAAGCTTACTGAATGAAAAACTGCACTAGGATTATAAAATAATGATGAATGAGTCATTTTCTTTCTTGTTATTGAGACTGGCTTGTGTGTATCCTTTCTCAAACATATATTTAAAGATATATTTTTGTACAATGCCAAACTTCTTTTAAGAGGACAAAAGGTAAAATTAAAACTGTTCCTTGAGTTGTATGTCAACTGTACACTAAATGAGCTAATTTATCGTTTCAGAGCTACTGAACCTAATTGTGCACAGCCTCCTTGCACATCCCAGAAGCTTGTGTGACATGGGCAGCTTTCCTGACAACTCTGCTCCTGGATTTCCTTATCTCGAATACCTTTTTTTTTTTTTTTTAATTCATCTATTTATGTTACATCCTGGCCGCAGCTTTCCTCTGGCATCCTCCCCTCCACCCCCCCTCATCACCCAATCCCCTCCTCTCCTGTCTCCATCCAGGAAACAGCAGGTCGCCTATGAATATCAATAAAACATGGCCTATCAAGTTACAGTAGACTTAAGCTCCTCCCCATGCATTAAAGCTGGGCAAGGTGACCCAGTATGAGTAGGGTCTCAGAAGCCAGTAAAAGAGTTGCAGACAGCTCCTGTTCCCACTTCAAACACCTTCTTAAAGTAGGTTTGGGAATTGGATGAGTTAACAGAAGAAAAGTACCCTTCAGTTAAAGTATAGGTTTAAATGCTTATGCTACACATATCTCTAACAAATTTTAATAATTTCTGGTAAATATACAGATAGAGTTCACTAACTTTTACACCCCAAAGTATAATCAAATAAACAAGACATCCTCTTAGTGAAAAATGTTCTACCTTGCTTCAGACCCTAGTGAGTATAAAAAAGCCATTTGAGATGTAAGTATTATATATACATACATGGTACAGATAAATTCTTTATCTAACAATTTTATTTCTTACATCTATGATTTCTGCACATACTGCCCAGGCTAGCCATAATACCTGAGCCACCCTAAACACTCTGCCATATCCTCTTGAATACCGGGGTTAGTACTTTTATGATTTTTCTTATCACTGCTACCTACAAAGTAAACCACCTGTTTGCTATTTTAAGTTTCATGAAACTTGATACTAAATTCTGACAGTTTCTGTGCATAAATGATAACTTCATAATTCTATGCAGGAAAAGATAAAAGAATAGAAAAGTAAAGCTATTAGGTATGAATGTTCCAAAATTTATGTACATTATATATCTGACTGGGAGATGTTATATTCTACATACAAGCAAAAACTGTTCTAAATTATTTTTAAAAGCAACTCTGTAATACAAGAACATCTGCTCACTTCCTTTTAAAAGTTTCTACTTACAGAATGATTACCCTTTAACACATATTTTCATTTGAAAAACATCATTTATTACAATTTATGGGTATTTTAGGCAGATGTCTAGTAGGACTAAATGCTGTGTCCTACAAAATTAATATTGAAACCTAATTTCCCATTTTATTGTACTGGGGGGAAGTGGCTAGGAAGTGATTAAGTGGTAAAGATGAAATTAGTGTTCCCATCTAAGAGTTCTTGAGAGCTCCTATATAGCATGTCTTTCATGCCATGACACAGTAAGATCATCCATGAACTGGAATCAATAGCTCTCACCACATACCAAGCCCACTGGGGCCTCCTTACTGGACTGTCTGCCTCCAGGACTTCAGAAAATAAACTGCTGTTTACAAGCTCTGCAATCCATGCTATTATGGCACAGCAGTTCAACTGGAGTAAGACAGACACACTGATAGTATAGCATTTGCTGTGATAACACAGGCCATGCTTTGTCAGAATGTAGTGGGTGGGTGGTCTCAGGGTGAAGACTCAGGAGCTATAGGTTTCTGAACGATACGAAAGCGTCTCAAATTTTCAAATAATGAAAATAGGAAAACTTGGTATCACTCTACCCACATGGCATTATCTGCTTACAATATTTGATCAATACACTGATCAATTGTAATTATACATAAACAGAGCTTATGACATTTACACTGAATTAAGGCTTTTCAATTATTAATACTGCTAAAACTATACTAAAATTAACCACTGTTAAAATTCTAAAAAAAATAAAACTTTCAAAAATTAAATCTGGACATACCTCTAACATTAATTGTGTAAACTCTTCATTACTAAGGAATGTAGGTTTCCAGTCCTGTCGAATTTCACTAGCATCTGACTGTGCAGTGATTTCTGTAAACAGATGGACACATTAGCAGCATACTCTAACCACTGGGGGAGCACAAAACCTACAAGCTGTCTTCTCTTCCTACTCAATGATAAGAACAGGCAGTATTTACTGCTCTACCTAACAGGAGGCCAGGGTTTGAAAATGTGGAATGTTATTTTCTAGAACTTGGTCTGGATAATTTAGTATCAATTTCTTTGGGATTTTAATTGGAGGGCGGGGGGGGGGGTATGGCTTTGATATGCTCTATGATGAATAGGCCTAGGTCTGTTTCCAACTTGGCATAATTAGCAAATAAAAGCAAGCAGATTACAACAAGATTATTCCAAACATTGTGAAGAATGTTTACCTCGTCTTCTCCTTGCCATTCAAATGGTACTATCTTGAGTAGAGATAAGGGGTCAGCTCAGAGGAAAGGTGCCAATGGGGCCAGCCAGTCTGTTTTCAACAAAAAGGGCCTATTTTTGCCAGGTAAAAGCTTCCTCCTAATCTTAGGAGACTAAAGGAGGATTGGGGGCCAGAATTTCACAGTGACATTGCTTGCAGAGTGACTTGCTCAGTGTCTTCTTAACGTTCCTAACGATAGGGAGCTTGCCAAAGCTCTGGTGTCTCTGGCATGGCACACACATTTACCACATTACGTCTTCATTTTGCGACAGCAAATAGATTTAGTTATACGAATGTTATCATAAATAATGAAATCTGAACTATTTGCTGTTTAATCAATGTTTTCTTTTCTTTTTAGAACAAGGTCTTACTATGTATTTCAGGCTGGCTTCAAACTTACAACTCCTGCCTTAGCTTCCAAATGCTAGGTTGACAGGCAAACACCACCACGCCTCAACATTATCTTTCCATTTTAATACTACAACAATCACACAAATTAAAGACCAATGACAGGCTGTACTCTACCTCACTTTATAGTAAAAAGTATGGACTATATTGTTTTAATGTTTTGTTATCAGATATTTAAATATATCATATTTACATATCAAATTTGGCTGTTACAGATGACTATACTGAACTATGACAGGTAACTAAAAAGTATAGCTACTAATTCTGTGAAATACAGTCATACTCTTTAAATTGTTGTCAATTATATACACAATTATATACACAAATTTATTAAGGTTTAGTTAATACAGGTCTATGTTAGATGAATAAATACTTAAAAATTTACCACACATTTCATTTTTGTGAGAATTATACATTCAATGTTGTGAATAAAACCTAGTTAATGCCCAAATTAATGTTCTATTTTCAGGTGGTGGAAATGTATGCTTTTCACTTTATTTCATTCAACAATCATTTACTGAGCTCTACAATGTTTAAGGGACTGACTTCTATGAGTGTACCATGTGTACAAAGGGAGCTCTAATCAGCAAGGACACTATTTACAAAAAGGGTCAATGTAAGTGACTGAAACATTTACAAAAGAATCAGAAGAGAATGTGGCATGTGTGATAGGATGCTAAGATAAATGAAAACATTCCCAAAGGATCTCATGTTTGAGCCCTGGGAACCTAATCAAATGATATAAAAATGGAAGCGCCAGTTTAGGAGAAACTGACCTGACAAAATGAAAATGAATCCATTTTAGAGGAACTGAGTTTGGAGACATGGAAAGTGCTGCTCTCTATAAGTTAATTAGAAATACAAGGATGAAAATTCTGCATCTACAAACAAAGATTTATTAGTGGCTTTCTACAGACGCACAGCAGCTATAGTTACACAGTGAGTTACCACAGGAAAGAGGGGTGAGAAAACCAGATCAAAGGATAAGCCTTGAGGAACATCCCAGTGAGAGAGCCGAGAAGGGAAGAGGAGGGAGGCCAGACAGGAAGGGGCAGCAGAAGCAGAATGCGGATGCCATGGGAGAAGAGTCAGCAGCGGGCAGATCCGGATCACCAGGTAACTACCAAGAGTCAGGAAGAAGGAAACACTTCTGCTGTCCTGGGGATGGCTGGGCAGTGTCAGGAATGAAAGCACTTCAGAGAGGAGTGCAACAAAAAAGACTCCAGCAATGAGTGCAAGGGTGGCAGGAAACGAAACAGAGGTAGTAGTGAGCACCTGTCTTCCTAGGAAGTTCGCAGTCTTACCTCTCCTGGAAAAGCAAATATCCTTCTCTACTTTTTACACAGTTCAAATCTCCACTCCCTAACTACCAAACCCTTTAAAAGTGTTTTTTCCATGGATGATTAGTCAAGATGATTTTCTCCTATCAATAAATATTTTGGGGTATCATGTTTCTTTCCTAGGCGTACACTGAAATGACCTTTTAAAACGACCCCAAACTCAGACACATCCACAGCCCCCCAATACACACATGCTCAGCTACAGCCAAAGCTCCTGCTTTCCCACTTTTCCTCTGTGTAAAGCACTTTCACTTACTTAACCTAAGACTTAGTTTTAAAAAATTACCTATTTGTACACCTTGAAACATTCTTTCCTTTATGATAAAAAAAAAATTGTAAAATGTGTTTCCCGAGCTTATAGTTTACAAATATTACTCATTTGTATTTTAATGTGTTTACACACTTGTGATCTCTGGCTTGAGAGTCAAGAAAGTCATCCTAACTTCGTAAGGACCTAGAACACAGAAACCACTAAATAAATGCTTGTTGAATGAAAGAAAGAACATACTCGGAATCTTTTTTTTTTTTCTTATCTTAAGCATCATATAAGTCATTGTGTTCTAAGGGAGAGTCTGCTATAAAAACCATACTCATTTTACAAAGTCAGTATTTTACCTTTATGTTTGCGTAAAAAGTCAATGCTCTTCTGCAGAACAGTGGACTTGTCCATCTTTCTAGCATTACCAGGAAGCATAGATCCCAGCTCTTTAATGAGGACATTGAACTGATCTCTACGTTTCTTTTCAGATTTGTTTCTAGATACTCTATGAAAAAAGAAATTAAATATGTAGTTTTTAAACAATCAATTTAATTACACAAATAGTTTAATACAGTCTTCAATTTGGACATGACATATATTTCAGTTTACTTTCAAAAGGTCAGGAAATAATTGAATTTATAAACTGTATTCTGATCATCTACACTTTTCTACTCTGCTAACACATCTGAACACATGCAGGCATTACACATTTATTCACTATTTTCTAGTTCATGGCTCACTACCTTTTTGCTTTGTCCTTGTCATCTTCTTCCACCAATCCATCAAAAATACTACTGTCATCTCTACAAGAGAAAACAAAGGGAAAAGACTAAGAGAACTCAGTAAGCACCACCATCAAAGCAACAGGGGATCCACTCAGACTGACCCACTTCCTAGGTGAAGAGATCATATAAATACAAGCTCAGGAAGCACAAACTGATTTTCTAGTAAAGTTCAATTACATTTAGTTACATTTTAAGTTTTTCACATATGAATTTTTATAAGCAGTTATACTCAACTATATGTATGTATTAGGGTAAACAAGAATTTATCTAGTTTAAATATTCTATTTCAAAACTTTAATATCTACTGAAAACCTATCAAATGCCAGTATAAAATGACATCATCATTGTATTAAACTACCCACCTGGAATTATATTATCTACAATATCTTAACTTTAAAACCTTCTGAGATAGTCACTTTTAAAAACACCACTATTCATAAACATCCAATCACTAGCTATGAACTTAGTCTTTTTGACCCATTTACCAGATACTGAGTAGTACTCAGGTATCAGGTTGTGTTCTAGATCTTACAGAATAGTAAACAGGACTAAGAGCTGCTCTCTTCTAGTTTATCTTCTAGTAGAAAGAACACGCATGAAAATGTGTAGCAACAGGTCTTAGTTCTAAAGGACCCATGGTGTGGTAGTTTGAAGGCGACTGACCCCCACCCCCAAAGCTCATGGACTGGAATGCTTGGTCCTCAGTTAGTAGAACTGTTTGGTAGATTAGAAGGTGTGGCCTTTTTGAAGGACGTGTGTCCCTAGGAGTGGGCGCTGAGGTTTCAAAAGCCCCTGACATTCCTAGTTAGCTCACTCTCATTCTCTCTCTCTCTCTCCTCTTCCATGGTTGCTAGGTCACCATGTCAGCTCCCAGCTCCTGCTCCAGTGAGATGCTGCCCACCCACTGTCATGTTCTCTGCTGTGATAGGCATGGTCTCTATCACAAACATGAGCCCCACATTAAATGCTTATAAGTCACTTTGGTCATGGTGTTTTGTCATGGCAACAGAAAACCAACTTAGCAACCCTGGGTGGTTAGGGAAGGACTGGTAGAATTGAGAACATTGAGTGAGGATTTAAGTGACAAGATGGGCACAACTGGAGATCTGGAGCAAAAGTCCAACAAATTACATCAAGAGACTCTTAAAACTAAGGAGTGATATCCAAGTTTCTGGTGGTTGGTGAGCTTATACATGAATCCACCAGTCACACCATTCAGCCAAATCCTGCTGTGGCTTGTGAAGATCAATAGTCACTGAAGCATCTATTAGCCTCATTTTGAGGTTAGTTGTGAGTTGTGTTTCATGGAGGCTCATGAATAGACTTGAAAAAGTCCATTTAAGCCTAGGAACTTATTTTAAAACTCCGACATTAATATACATTTTTCTGATGATGGAGTCTATAAATTTTATAATATTCAGATGTAAGGAATCCATATTAATAATCACTACTTTATCTCTGTACACACAGATGACATCTCAGATGTCATAAAGTGTAGAAAAGGAATTGAACACCACTCATCTGCACTCCTTTTAGATGACTGGCATGTCTTTTCAAGGAGGAGACTACACCTGTAATCCAAAGCTATGGCCATAGTGAAGGCAAATCTAAGGACAGTCCTTGTCCTTAAGTCTTATGCTCTGGTACAAGATATGTCTTTGTTCTTTAGTTCAAAAAAGAAGAAAAGTTGCCTTCAGATATCAACAGCCACTCTGTACAACTCTATTTGCAAAATCCTTAAAAAAAAATGGAGTCATCATACAGTAAATTATAATGTAACCATAATTAAATAAGCTGGCTAATTCCTGACCTGTATCTATAAAACCTTGAGGATCTAAACAATTCAATGAAATAATAAAAAGATTCTGTTCACCAGCTCTAGACACTATTTGCCTTAAGATTAACCTTTATGTGCCAGGGAAGGAGGGAGGGAGCGAAGGATGGAGAAAAGCAGACACAAAATACAGTCTGAGAAGTGAATTTGAAGACCATCAAATGTTAGAGATGTTAAAGTGTGAAAACAACAACTGTAACAAAACAACCTTAAGAGTCTTAGAAACAAGGCTCGAGAGGTAGCTCAGTAGTAAAGCACTTGACTATATACTAGTATACTGACATAAGCACTTGACTATATACTAGTATACTGACATAAGCACTTGACTATGTACTAGTATACTGACATAAGCACTTGACTATATACTAGTATACTGATGTAAGCACTTGACTATATACTAGTATACTGACATAAGCACTTGACTATGTACTAGTATACTGATGTAAGCACTTGACTATATACTAGTATACTGACATAAGCACTTGACTATATACTAGTATACTGACATAAGCACTTGACTATATACTAGTATACTGACATAAGCACTTGACTATATACTAGTATACTGATGTAAGCACTTGACTATATACTAGTATACTGACATAAGCACTTGACTATGTACTAGTATACTGATGTAAGCACTTGACTATATACTAGTATACTGACGTAAGCACTTGACTATATACCAGTATACTGACATAAGCACTTGACTATATACTAGTATACTGACATAAGCACTTGACTATATACTAGTATACTGATGTAAGCACTTGACTATATACTAGTATACTGACATAAGCACTTGACTATATACTAGTATACTGATGTAAGCACTTGACTATATACTAGTATACTGACATAAGCACTTGACTATATACTAGTATACTGATGTAAGCACTTGACTATGTACTAGTATACTGATGTAAGCACTTGACTATATACTAGTATACTGATGTAAGCACTTGACTATATACTAGTATACTGACATAAGCACTTGACTATGTACTAGTATACTGATGTAAGCACTTGACTATATACTAGTATACTGACATAAGCACTTGACTATATACTAGTATACTGATGTAAGCACTTGACTATGTACTAGTATACTGATGTAAGCACTTGACTATATACTAGTATACTGACATAAACACTTGACTAGTATACCAGTATACTGACATTCCCAGCCCCAAAAGAACAGGAAAAAAAAAAAAGATTTACAGTCAAAGAAAGAAATAAATGAGCAAGCTTATCCTTTCCCCAAGACTCATCTATAAAGATTTAACTAATGAAATAACAATCCCAATCACAGTTATGTCTTATCATCTCCAAGTGCTAAGACACTTTCAGGGTTAGAGGTAGCATTAACAGACTGGATCCTACAGTCTAAAAGGGGCCAGGTAATCATTCACAAACATTGTTTCTTTCAGAACAGTTGACTAAAACTCCCTAAATCAAAAATAAAAACTCATTTGTAACATAAACCTTAAGCTATTCACTTTAGCTTTTAAAACTACTAATGTACCTTACTTATTATTTCTTTTTTGTTCTTTGTATAAATTGAATATAATGGCAACTATGTTTAAGCATAACACTTGTATCAAGTTGATATAGATCATTATTCTGAGTGAATTTAAAAACATACCTGTCAACAATTGAGCTCATTTTACTACAGCTTACGGTAAACAACATAACACATTACGTTTTCGTCTTGTGGTAGACATTTGTACTTCTCCTTGGGAGAAAGAAAGAAAGAAATGGTTATTAGTTTTTTAAAGCACTTCTACAAATTAGTCTTGAGAATGCTGCAGGTTACTGTGCAGATTTCAAAACGAAGCTGGTGCATTATTTTCAAGCAAATTATCTTTGGGTAGGGAATATTTGAGGGTTTTTTGTTCTAAAGGAATATGGAAAAATTCAAATTCATAATGTAGTTCTCTAAAGTAATAGAAAAGTCATTTTTAATACTCAGTATGTACCTTACATAACTATAAACTGACTACAATAATACTATCTAATAGATATTTGCTGAGATTTTATTTTCTGGTAAACAGCATGGTAGGCCTTGTATCTATAAGAATGAGAGGCTCAGCTCTACAGGCAAAAATCTGTAATGAGCAAGGAGACAGGTATCTAAACAATTATAATAAAATACACAATGAAGGCTACATTATTCAGTGGCATCATCCTGACAGGAAGCAATCAAGTGTGTCTGTGAGAATTACAGAGCGAAGCCTGGGGCACCGAGGCCTGTCATGGGTCAAGATTTGTACTGAAAACATGGTGCAGAGGCAGGAAGCATCCTCATCACCTCGGAACCCACATGTCCAGGAGAATCTCACTGCTAGGACTACTCAAGTCTGAGAAGCAGCAGACGAGAGAACACAGAGGCCAAGGCTGAGACAGCAGAGTGACAGTTTGTGAGCGCACAGGTATCAGGAGCTAGAACAACACTGGGTTTGAGAAAACCAAGAGCTTCTTTTCTTCACAGGCATGTTCCAGGCTAGTTTTACCTACTGCACCTAAAGGGGCTGAGGAAACTTGAGGGGAGGCAAGTCAAGCAGAGAAATAAGTATCATGAAGTGTTTCCTACTCTTTCTACATTTCAGTAATTAAAACTTAAAGTGCTTTGCTTTCAAACTGAGTCACAGACTAAAACTCCTTTAAAAAGCAGTTTTCTCTCAAGTCCTGAGTTAAATACTGATTAACAAATGACCTTATTTATAAACATCCTAAGTTCTGAGATATAAGAAAGTTTATATTGTTGTTTCCTTTAGAGTTTAGAAAGTAATATAAATTAACATGTAGTTCTATCTAACCCAGAGACATTTCAAGGTATTTGAACAGGAGAGTCACTGTTTTCATATGGACCTTCCTAAGAGGAGAGGCTAGCTCTTGAGAAATGACAACACACCGTCTATGTGGTTTGACTAACACAATGAGACTCAGAGGACTAAAAATTCTTACAAGATAATGACCACAGGTAAGGAAAAAAGAGGATCAATAGCACGACAGAACACTGTGACTCAAGTGTCTGGGTTAACATCAAAAGAGGTACCACACAGTTACAGACCACTCAAGTTTACTTAAGTCAACCTTCTAGATCAAAAGAAAGGGGAATGGTAATGACGAATGCTGGTTCTCTCACTAAAATAAAAAGGACAGTGGAAAAGGTATATAAAAAACTAAGGGACCAAATCTCTGCCTCACGTGTCATTTAGTAAGCCATCAGCATGCTTAACTGTCAGAAAGGAGAACACAGACCAACACGGTATGGGGATAAGCCTGCTACAGGGAAGGACACTGCTGACTGTGTACAATGGGAAGGAATCAATGGTTTACAAGACCACCCACTATTAAGCTATTCTTTATTACCATCAACAGTAATTGTCAAAACATTTGCTCAGCTTATGACTACACTCACAGTCACACACTTAAGATTACAATCGTTCACAGGATAGCTTACAATCTTTATTCTACTTTTCCAGCCAACTGATAGATACATTTCATTTACGAGAAAAATAAAGGGAGTAAAATGGGTAAACAGCAAACAGCAAACCTTTTTGAAGAGTGTCAAAGTAATAAAATAATGTAGTATTAAAGAACACACAAAACACCCAATAACCCAGGCTTTTAACAGCAAACTATAGTGAAACTTGCTCATCAGAAAGGTTCCATTTTAGACATGCCATTTCCCTACACAAGCTCAAGAGAAATTCCAAGTATACAGTCTACTCATATAGAATAACATTTATTTATTTTTTTATAAAGTATTGACATTAATAGACCAGAATGATAGGCAATGTGTCTTTAAAAGGATCAGTTGCAATTACTTAAATGCACAGTTCACCAAAATGCAAAAGGATCAAGTTAAAGCTAGGAATTAAATGTCCCTTTCCATAAGCCCCTTGAACTCCAAGTCACAGATTTAGCAGGTGAGCATGTATCACATTACTATTTCATGATGTCAGTACCGGGGCACAAATACTGGTGTATAAACACTACTTTAACACCAGCTTTCAATCAAGCTTACCAGGAAATGACAGACAGCATTAAACCAAACAATTCTATGAACAGTTTCAATGTGGTAAACACAGAAGCAACTCCTACTTCAGCACACAGCAGTGCACAGAATTAGAGACATCTCAGTGTCTGGCAGTTCATCTTTGGACTAGAATCCTTCACATAAAAAGGATTCTGTTTTAAAAATAAACTCTGCAGTGTATTATTAATGGCATTACACTACTGTCTTTCTGAATCCCATCTGCTGTCACCCACCACAGGCTTTCCATTCCGACTGCTGTCCCTGATCAATATTAGCACAGTCTATTAATTAGTACTCTGTATCTTTAAGAGATCAATAAAGTAAGAGCCCATTCTCTTGACCCACCAACCTTCTTCAGCTACTGCCAGTTGCTGTTGTTGTTGTTGTTGTTGTCCCTTTCCCCAGGAAAGCAACTGTGACCTCAGTGTCCTGATTTCCATTCTTTTATTTTACAGTCTAGCTTTCTTTCCACCTGTACACACATGTATGAAATCTATACAGTCGAGTGGTTTTAGGAAACTTACTATGAAATCAGTAGTTCTTTGTTCTCCAACCCCATTTCCCACTTTCATTCAGTGATACACTCCACTACTGTGAACATCTGTTGTTACTTTAGATTCTTCCATTCTCAGATAGAGTGCCTGGACAGTCGTAATTTACTCTGATTGTCCCAATGTATTTAAATTAGCCTTTTTGGCTCTCAAAAGTGTCTAGATTTTTAGGCATCTGTTAGTTAATTCTACTGAGAGAATTCACTAAATTAATTTAATTATTTTTAGAGAACAGGAGGATTTTTGCGACTTTAACTTATCTTTATGTGTATGGGTGTTTTGCCTGCTTGTATGTATGTGCACCACCCATGTGAAGTGCCCTCAGAGGCCAAAAGAGGACGTAAACTCCCTTGGGACTGTAGTTACAGGGGGTTGTAAAGCTGGGTATTGAACCTGGATCTTCTGGAAGAGCAGGCAATGGTTTTAATCACTTTCCTGGATAGTTTTAGTTTTTGTTTTTTGGTCACCTAGACAGGAACTACAGTTACCTAAGAAGAGGGAACCATAATTAAGAAAATGCCACTCTAAAACTAGCCTGTATGTAAGCCTATACATACAGGGGTATTTTCTTAATTAGTGATTGATGTAGGATGGTCCAGCCAATGCCACCCTTGGGGAGGTGATCCTAGGGTGTGTAAGGAAGCAGTCTGAGCAAGCCATGAGGAACAAGACAGTAAATAGTACTCCTCTATATGGCCTCTGCTTCAGTTCCTGCCTCCAGGTTCCTGCCTTGATTTCCTTCAGTGATGGAGTGACCTAATAGTTCTACACTGAAATAAATAAATCCTTTCCTCTCCAAGTCGCCTTTGGTCATGTTTTTAATCATAGCAATAGATACCCTAACAGAGACAATTGCTGAGCAAGCTTTCCAACTCTGAGGATTTTTTTCTTTTTGACATTATAAACATACACCCTCTCACAACTTCCCAATATTGTAATTCTAAGTTCATTCTTTTTGTTTGTTTGTTTGTTTGTTTGTTTGGTTGGTTGGTTGGTTTTTTTGGTTTTTCGAGACAGGGTTTCTCTGTGTAGCTTTGCGCCTTTCCTGGAACTCACTTGGTAGCCCAGGCTGGCCTTGAACTCACAGAGATCCGCCTGGCTCTGCCTCCCGAGTGCTGGGATTAAAGGCGTGCGCCACCACCGCCCGGCGCTGTTTTTTGTTTTTTGGAGACAGGGTTTCTCTGTGTAATTTTGGTGCCTGTCCTGGATCTCGCTCTGTAGACCAGGCTGGCCTTGAACTCACAGAGATCTGCCTGGCTCTGCCTCCTGAGTGCTGGGATTAAAGGCATGAGCCACCACTGCCCAGCTAAAATTAACATTTTTATAACTGTAAATGCTAAGCCTTAGCCTTCTAGCATTCACTTAATTTCCTCTTCTGAGTAGTTTTCCCCGTACTTAGTTGCTGCAGTGGTCTAAAAGAGACTGTCTACCATCACTGGCTCATATATTTGAATACTTATCCCCAGTTGTACAACTATTTGGGAAGGATGAGGAGATGTGGCCTTGGAGGAGGTTATTATAGGGTCAGCCTTTGTGTCTTAAAAAGCTTCCTGCCATTCCCAGTACACTGTCGCCTGCTTGTGGTTTGAGATGTGAGCTCTCAGCTATTCCAGCAGCCATCATGGACTCTATGCAACTGTAAACCCAATAAAATGCTTTCTTTTACAAGTTGCCTTGGTCATGGTGTTTTATCAAAGCGGAAGAAAAGTAACTAATGGCTATTTGTTTTCTTTATAGCTTATCTAGTTTTGAACATACTTGTTGGTGATTTACTACAAACGCATGACTATCTAAATATACTTACTGTATCTTCATACAGTAAACATCTTGCCATTTTCCAACTGTTCCCCCCAGAAATTTCTAATCTATTCCCATGACATCTGTTATCTATAACCAATAACAGTATTATCTAATCAGTTTATCTACTTTTTACTTTTCTCTCTACTTTTAATACATTACTTTTATTTTTCAGCCCTTCCATTTAGCTCTTACTTATTTTATACTTGCTAAATAGTCAGACTTCTGTGAATATCAGGAGCAACTATGCAAGTTTCAGAGTCAGAGAAAACAATCTCTTAAGTGTATTTTCAACAAATGACTCTGTTTTCGTACCACCATCACTTTCATTTCCAGAAACAAGAGTGCTCTCAATTCATGACACTTTCAGAGGCTCTGTGGTGACAAATTTCTCAGACCTCCCACTGCTAGTTTAAGGAACTTAACCACATTTCCTTTTGCTTTTCTAGGTCTAATTTTTTTCTCCCATTCTCTCCGTCATCGTGAAGTTGTATCAATTGCAAAACTTATTTCTTTTTTTATTTAGCTGTGACTGGTTAATCTTGGTCAACTTTACTGGATTAAGAAACATCTAAGACAGTGGTTCTCAACTTTGCTAACACTGCGACCCTTTAGCACAGTTCCTCATGGTGTGGTGACTCCCAACCATAAAACTATTTTCTTTGCTACTTCACAACTGTAACTTTGCTACTGTTATGAACCATAATGTAAAGATCTGAGTTTTCTAGGGGTCTTAGGTGACCCCTGTGAAAGGGTCATTTGACCCCCAAAGGGGTTGTAACTCACAGGTTTAGAGCCACTAATCTAAGAGATTAATGAAGCAAACCTCTGGTGTGTCTACAGGGTAGTTCCAGAGTCAAATTTATCCTAAGGGTTCTAACATATACTGGACAGACCAATCCTTTGACTGACACGTGGTGTGAAGGTATTATTGAAAGGTGGTAAAAGGTAGATGAGGCCTGGTGAGAAGTAGGTCAATGGTGGCTAGATCCTAGACTGTATCTTCTCCTGGCCTCTTCCTGTATCCTGCTTCATGTTCCTGCTGCCTTCATGCTTTATTTCACAATGAGCCCAGAAACCCAAAAGCAAATAATCATGGTCTACTGAACCTAGATTCCAAAATACTAATCAAGACGTCTGTCTTAAAGTGGCATATGTTGGGTGCTGCACCAGTGACAAGGGAGCCGTGAAGTTCAGCTGCACTGTCTGCCATCTCAGTCTGGATGTCCTCTCTCCCCCATCACTTACTGCTGCACTTCTGTACCCTCCACTGAGACTGTTGACTTTGCAATGCCAAGTACTGTACTGTACATGCAGGGCTGCTTCCTTGACTCTCTAGACGATCCCTTGGTGGATGTGACGTAAGCCATCATTTCTGCACTGATTTCATGATTTCTTCTCTTGACTTGTAGTGCAGAACATGTTCCAGCTTTTGTATTCACTCTAATGACCATCACTTTTCCTATGGTAAATACTAGTCTGTACTAGGGCTTAATACACTTCCTAGGTAAACAAATGCAAACGTTTAAGCATGTCTTTATGCCAACAATTCATAAATTCATTATTTTAGTCCAGACTTCCAACTTCAAAGCCTGAACATAAACTGCTTTTTCTTTCTTTGGTGACAGGTAATCACACGGCCCAGGCTGATCTCAAATTTTGGGTCCTCTCCCTGCCTCCCAAACAGGCACGTGCCACCACATCTGGTATCATAATGCCTTCTTGACATATCTATAGTTTGTGTGGGTGCATGCATGTATGCAGTGTATATTATGCATATGCACATATATGCGCAGACGTGCACGTGTGTAAACCACAGCATGTTTTCTTCTATTGTTCTCTATCCAGCTTTTTGAAACAGAGACTGGCTGAACCTGAGGCTCAGATTTAGCTCATCTGGCCAGGGAGTTGGGGAATCCACCTGTTTCAAACCCTAGTGCTGGGGTTACAGGTGTGCAGTGCCACAAGAGCTGCTTATATGAGAGCTAGGACCGTGACCTCAGGCTGGTCCTCACGCTCACACAGCAAGTGCCTGCCCAGTGAGCCATCTCTCCAGCCACCACATGACTCTTCTACAGGTTTCCAACAGCTGAATTGGAGCCCCTGACTGTTTCCAGCCCTCTGCTTCCCCCCTAACTTTCTCCTCAAGCTGATCTTCCTGTCTGTACACTCTGCAGTACCTAGGCACACACCAGCCCCATTTACATTCTGTTCTCCAAGCACCCAGTCATTTCTGTTCCCACTGCCAATGTAGCTTCTCTTCTCTTTCAGAGCCACACATGGCTCAGCACCCACCATTTCACTCACAACTAAAATGACTTTTTCAACACAGCCTTCTCTGACTAACCTTATGAAAGCCACCCTCAATCTATTGTCCACTTTAATTTTCCTGGTAGTACTAATGGTTTGTTTACTGCTTATCTTCCTTCAAATGGTATCTTCATGAGATAGAAAAAGCTTCAGTCTTATTAACCATCATAAAATCATAAATCAAAGTAATACATAAACAGTAACTACTGTATGGCAAATGTTCTGAGTTGGACTTCACACAAAAGCAAAAGTTTTTAAATAATGCTATGCCAAGCAATATCTAAGTTCTTTTACATATTTTTTTCTGGGAAAAATCAATACAATGGAAGATTACAGAATGCCTTTACCTTTTGCACTTTTTAGATCTTCAGAACGGATTCTCCAAAACCCACAAGCTCAAGGCCTTCCTCTGTATGACTGACCATCAGAATTCTATTTAAACAAGAAAATAATGTTAAATTTATCCAACTTATATAAAATTTTAACACAAAAACATTTTAACTAATTCTTAAAACACAGAAGATATAGAACTTTGTTATAAAAATAAACAATGAAATTGGAATTCTATAAACTGATTTCATAAAAAGAAAACAGTTTTAAAACTACAAACAAGGCCAGGGACCTAGGGGAAAACCAAATACTACTTGCTGACAGCATGTCAGGGGGGCAGCAGGTGATGGTTGAGGTTCAGGGTGTTGGCCCACCAGAAGGCAACCCCTGGTGGATAATTCTGTGTAAGGCAAGGCCTCTGAGACCACTGACTCCAGAATGTCTTTGGCTTTTGCTGTGTCTTTGCATGCTTGCTGCTGCTATCTCTCTCACTGATATCTGGCACAGCTGAACTGGGTGTTAGGAAATTCCCCACTGCCTGTAAGGTAATATGTTTATCTCATGGAAACTTCCTTTCTACTGGGCAGTTTTACCTACAAATTATTATGAAGATGATTTCCTCCCTAAGCTGTACAATCTAACTGATAATAATGTTAGCTTATACAGAGCTTTGACGAATAAAAGTATATACAAGGATATGTTTTACAGCTAAATACTTATGGGTTCTACCTTAGGAGCTTCTTTAGATTACAACTCAGGTTAATGATTAGGAGAAAACTGAATTCCCTGGAAGCCAGGCTAGCCTTAATTCTCTTAATACTAAAAAGATACAGTTACAGGTCTCAATGTGTGATGTGCATCATTTAGCTGAAACAAAGCCTTGCAATAACTTCAGGTTAGATCAGATGTTTTGACAATAACTTTAAGATGAAAAAAAACAAAAACCACAGAGAACAATCTAATGCCCATAAGAACACATAACTGAGGTTAAAAACACAAAGTAGCCCAACTGTTAAGGTTGGTTGTTGATCAAAGGTGTAGATTAACTTCTTGTACCCATTCTCGCCCTCAATCTCCTGATACAAGAAACTAGTGATAGATGGGTATACACCCTAAAGATCTGAAGTATAGCCAACTGATTGTCTTTTACATACAAAAGTTTAGGTTTGTGATTCCTCTAAGATTCCTTGTAATATTAACTCTCAAGATAGACAGTAGAACTTTGATTCTTTCTTTGCAGCCATGGTAGTTGGCTATGAAAAGATGCTGTCTACTCACATTCTGGTAACCTGCAATAAATTACTTAGACG
Organism: Peromyscus maniculatus bairdii; assembly: GCF_049852395.1. NCBI lineage: Eukaryota > Metazoa > Chordata > Mammalia > Rodentia > Cricetidae > Peromyscus > Peromyscus maniculatus. The sequence continues at coordinate 71,558,385 of NC_134861.1, forward strand.
TAAAAGTATATGGGATATTGGGATGACTGTGTTTTTAATTATGTAAGGGAGATGAAAAACATGTTAGCTGTACTCTGTAGGAATTTAGCAAAATCACTGTATGGGATAGAGATTAGAATGAATGGATGTTTTTTAGAAGTACCTGACCTGGAAGAATCCTTGTGGAAAACAATGATTATTTTGCTGAAGGGGCCTTGTAGCCATCCCATAACCCTGGTCACAGAACACCTCAGGCACATCTGTGTTGTTGTTTTTTACTCCTTTTTGGGGGGACCACCACCCAGCTACCAAATAAATCACTCATGGAGGCTTATTCTTACTTATAAATGCCCGGCCTTAGCTTAGCTTGTTTCTTGACAGCTTTCCTTAGCTTTAAATTATCCCATCTACCTTTTGCCTCTGGGCTTTTATCTTTCTCTATTTCTGTATATCTGTCTTTGTTACTCCATTGCTTGTTGTGTAGCTGGGTGGCTGGCCACTGATGTCCTCCTCCTTCTCTTTTTCCTTCTTCCTTTTTTCCCAGATTTCTCCTTCTATGTATTTTCTCTGCCTGCCAGCCCGATCCATCCTTTCTCCTGCCTTGCTATTGGCCATTCAGTTCTTTATTAGACCATCAGGTAGTTTAGATAGGCACAGTAACTCAGCTTCACAGAGTTAAACAAATGCAACATAAACAAAAGTAACACACCTTAAAATAATTCTACAACACACCTGGGACTCCTGTACTATTGTGTACTGCACACAATGCATAATGAAGGGCTGGAGTGATGGAGGCATGGGATGCTCCGCGTCAGCCAGACATGTAAATTCAGGTTGAGGACCTTAGTATGAGGAAATACTTTATGTAACAATCTAAAAGCACACTTTTGCATGGCTGTTCACCCCCAAAGCCAAACCCAAGCCAGCCCAATGAGTCCAGCAGAAGAGGCTGATGAATAAAGAAGGAAATGATCAAGAGAATGTGTGTTTCTTCTCTAACCCCCTCAGATGGAAAAAGTCTTAGCTTTGCCAGTGATGTGGATTCCCTCTGAGGCCCGAATGCCTAGAGGCTGGTCCACTAGACAGCAGCAACTACTGTTCTGCTAAAGGAACATATCTATAAAATGACTCCTATCAACATTTGGCTATAGTCATAGATCGGTGTCTTACTTAACCATCATCAGAGAAGCTTCCTCCTGCAGCAGATGAAAAGAAATACAGTGACCCAAAGGTAGACAATATGAAGAGAAAGACCTGGAACACTCAGTCCTCAATGAAATGTCTCCATCAAATCCCTCCCCTCAGGGCTCAGGGAACCCTGGGGAAGAGGAGAAAGAAAGAGTGTAAGAGCCAGAGCGGATGAAGATCACCAAGGAAATAAGGCATTTTAAATACAATGGGCCAATGGACATAAGACATCACAGAGGCTGTGGAAGCATGCACAGGTCTTGCACAAGTCTTTACCAGATGGGATCCCAAAGCTGGGAGGAGAAATGGGACACAAGCCCCCACCCCTAACCTAGAAGCTATGTGCAATTGATAACCACTCAAAAATGAAAAATCACTTCTCTCCAATGGAGTCTGGGATATAAAGCACTCTTAAGGGCAGGCCCCATGCCAGCAGTAGATAGCCAACAGAGAGTGAACTCAATGGCATTTTGAAGGTTCTCTGTCTCATAAGGTTTTGACAAGGCATTTTATTTTTAATGTTACAGGTTCTTTGATATTACAGCTTCTGGTTTTATGTTTTTAGGGAATTCTTGTATGAACATGTATGTCTCTGCATCTTCCTGTGTATGTTGTACTTTTTCTTTGGCTATTTTTCTTCTGTTTGCTTTGTCCTATTCTATTTGCTTGTTTTTGCTTTATATTATTATTATTATTATTGTTATTATTTAGATGCCTGTGAGCAGAAAGGGTGTGGATTCTGATACGAAGGGAGGTGTGGGGAATCTCAGAGGAGCTGAGGGGGAAATCAGATTTAGAATATATTATCTGAAAAATCTCTTTTTAATAAAAAGAAAGGGAAAAAAGAACACAGAACAAAATATAAGCAAGATAAATCACTTTTAATTCTCTACAGAAACTGAACCACAGGTATTTTTAAAAACTACACAAGATCCTAATGAACATACAATATAAATAAATATAAGGTGTGACTTCAGTAGCATAAAGCAAGAGGAAGAGTAAATGACTTGAATTTCTGCATGCAATTCAAAAGAAAAATGAAAACAGTGAAAGCACAATAATGTAAAAAGAACGTAAGAAATGCAGAGGAAGCCAGCAAGGAGAAGAGGAGAGCTAGTGAGCTGGAAAACAAGGAATCCCACTAACGTAAAGATTATGTCCTAGAGTGAGAGACAGAGAGTAGCTGAATGAACTCAAAATGAGGAATATCCAACCATACATTATCTTAAGACTCACTTCAGATTTATAAGTACACACAGACTAGAACTAAGAGGACAGAGAGGTACTCCACACCGGGCAGGTGGCAAACAAAACCAGGGCAAAACCAGGGCATATGTGGCCACACTTGCACTACACAAAACAGACTTGAAGAAAAAAACCGTCATGAGATAAGGACACAAGTGTCACTTTACTCAAAAGCTACAGCAATTACAAATGTATACTCCCAACAACAAAGCATCTAAATATAAGAAGCAGAGTGAAGGGAAATAAAACAATAAGTTTCAATAAAGGACAGATCATTCTGCTGAAAAACAAAAGCAGACTTACATTATAGACCAAATATACATACAAAGAATACTTCATACACAGCCACATAATGCACACTCTGCTCAAATGCACTGAGAAAATCTGTAGAAGAGGTCGCATGTTAGATCATAAAGTGAGTTTTAACAAATTTAAGTCTGAAGTACTCTTTCTAATCACAAGAGAATAAAAACAGAAATTTACAAATGTGCAAATTTAATAGCACACTATTAGAAAACCAAAGGGCTAAAGACCAAATCAAGAGTGAAATTATCAAGTATGTTGAGACAAACAAAGCACATCAAAATGCATGAGTATAACCATTTCAGAGCAGTATTTAAATACCCACAATAAAAACTAGCACACTGAGAGCGCAGCTCTGTGATGGGCACTTGCCTGATGCTCTCACAGCCTTGGGTCCAACATCCAGCTCTGAAAAAAAGAAAATTAAGAAACCTCAAAGAACCAGAAAGAGAAACAACCAAGTCTGTAGTCTACAGAAGGAAGGAAATAAACATCAATCAGAAAATCAACAAAGCTAGGCCTTAAAAAAAAAAATCAAATGAACTGATGCACCTTCAATTTTATTAAGTAGATTCAGATAAACCAAATCAGAAATAGAAGACAGTTTAACTGAAGCCACAGATACCGGACTGTAAGACATTACTATAACAACAACAAACTAGACAAAAAAAAAAAATTTGGATAAATTCCTACACATATACAACCTATCAAGACATAAACATGAATGGAATGTGAACAGATAAGTATACTGACCCAATAATCAAAAACTACTCATAAAGAAAAACAACCCAACTGGCTTCACTGGTTCTATCAAAACCATGACTGAGTTAACACCTTTTCTCCTCAAACTCTTCCAAAAAACTTCAACAATGATACAAAGTGATTCTACAAAGCCAGCATGATCTTCTTAACAAAAATCCAAAGGAGAATCGGTCAGAAAGGCAGAGGAGAGTCCAATATGCCCATGACAGTTAGCACTAATTGTCCACTTTACAGGATGCAGTCTCCCCTAGGAGGTTAAGTCTGGATGCACCTGTGAGGGACTCTCTAGATTTAGGTGACTGAGGTGCTAAGACCCACTATGATGTGAGCAGCACCATCCCCTGGGCTGGGGTCCTGGACTGCATGAAAAGGAAAAAGGTAGTTGATCAGAAGAGCTTTCTTCCTGTCTACTTCCTGACTGTGGATGCAATGTGAACAGCTGCCTCAAGCTCTGGCTGACATGCTTACTCCACTAAGCACTCTATGAACTGAGTTACAGACCAGCCAGGAATATGCTCTTCTTAATGGGCAGCGTGTGGCTCAGTTGGTAGAGTGCTTGCCTATGAAGCATGAAGCCCTGGTTTGGTGTCACATCTAATAACCCAGGCATGACAATGCATGTTTGGAATTCTAGCACTCAGGAAGTGACAGCAGGAGGATAAAAGGCATCCTCTCTCAGCTTCATAGTAAGTTCAAGGCTAGCCTGGGCTACACCAGACTCTGACTTTTAAAATGGGGAGGAGGGGATTGAGACACATAAATAGTTTGAAAATATACAGATACTTTGATCCAATAATTTTATTTGGGGAAATAAACCATCAGAGAGGCATCCTAAGTTTTATATTCACCAAAATATTACTTAAAGTAAAGCTAGAAAAAACTGTATGTCTAATTGTACTTACAGTGGCACCAAAACATAAAACCAAAGTTACAGCACATGATGGCTTCTGAGATATTTTATGGATAATGGTTTTCACATTTTCAATACATTCTAAAATTTCCTTCATAAATGTGCATTCTTTTTATAATTAGAAAGCTGCAGTATTCTTTTTACCCTTTATGAATTAGGTGTCTATACTACAGTTCTGCCTACATTTAAGAAAAAAGAAAATACATGCTATTTATTCCAGAAAACAAAAACATGAGCAAAAAATTAATTTCCTATGTCTTTACATCATTTAAAGAAGGGGAGTCTTTTTTTTTTTTGGTTTTTCGAGACAGGGTTTCTCTGTGTAGGTTTGCGCCTTTCCTGGGAAGGGGAGTCTTTTAATTGATTTAATTATTGCTAATTATCAAAGACAACTCAAAAAATTAAGTTAAAAACTAAAACTATAAATTTTCTATAATTTATATAATTAAAACTGTATTTTTTCTAATCAAATAACCTATTGATTCATGACCTACTTTAGAATTTTGTCTGTTAAATTTGGTATCACAAATTTTGTTTCCTGATATAAACATGAATCAAAAGCAGTAGTGCTAAAGAGTTTTAACTGATACGATATAAAACTCAAGTAATCCTCTTTAAAAACCACACCTCAAACCAGGTTTATGAATAAAGCCTTGAGTGGCACCATAGAAGATTCCTCCTAGTGACACTAGAATGCTAAACTTATCAAATGTCAAAGAACAATAATTTCTGAAACATTAAACAAACCAAAAAAAAGTAACAAGTTCTCTTAGTAAAACAGAAGACCATTTCAACAATTCAACTAACACATCTCTACAAATATTATCTAAGCTCCATTTGTATAGTGTCCAAATAAATATGAGAACCTATTTCCTCTTCTAAAACACTACTTCTAAGGCATGTTAAAAAAAAGACATTAATTTCTTAATGCACATTAAAAATGATGTGATGTGATTCTGAAGTGTGAAACAGATATCCAAACTTAACTAAACCACAGATTTTGTACGAGTCCATTAACTTAAAAAGTCAAATATGTATACATATTCATTATATATTCATATCCATCCCATCAATGAGGCTATACTTGAATTATCACCCAAAGTAAATAAACCTTTTTTCAAGGCTTGAATATTCCTCTGAATATTTTGCAGTATAATCACTAAAATGACAGTTGCTTTGATTTATTAAAACTTGGAGCCGGGTGGCAGTGGCACACACCTTTAATCCCAGCACTGGGAGGCTAGAGCCAGGCGGATCTCTTTGAGTTCGAGGCCAGCCTGGTCTACAGAGCAAGATCTAGGACAGGCACCAAAACTACACAGAGAAACCCTGTCTCAAAAAAACAAAAAACCCAAAAAACAAAAAGACAAAAAAACTTGGGTTACCTGCCAAATCAGTTTTGTACAACCAAGTAAGCCAAGCAAATTCACAGCCATCTGACTAGTTCAAATAAACATTCTAAACCACAGATTATTTAGAACATAATGGCCATAATATTTTCTCTTCACTAAAATAATTACTATACTTATTTTTCTTAAGACAAAATTAACATCTTTGAAGATATAAGATTTACAATCTGACTTACACACATTACCCATCTCTGTTTACATATATAAATATCTCCTAATGTACCGTCAAAGCTTTCAAATGAAAACGTATACAAGGGTAGATTTAGTCCCTCGGATGACAATTATTTTAATCCGCTCACTGATGACTTTGTCTTCAGCCTTCATAAGTGATAAAGTATGAGACAATGGCGAGCAATGGCCCCCTCTGCATCTGTGCGGGGTGACAAGGCAGCTCTCTGCAGCCGCTAAGAAGCAGTGAGTGAGGAGCATGCAGCTGTGCAGACAGCACACTACTCCATGAGCAGAAAGCAGAGGTCACCACGTGAACCTAAGGCATAATGCAGACCTCGATGCACAAGATAGAGCCTGGAGAGTTCTACTGACTTATCTCAAGTTCACTCTCTCCTGTCATGTCCACAGTGCTGAGTCCACACAGTCAATTTATACTTCACACATTACATTTTTCAATTCTGAAATTCGATTTGATTCATGTTCTGATTTTCACTGGAAAATTTTCAAGTATCAGAAGCAAATCCTATACCCTATTTTTCCATTCATATCAAGTACTTAGCTTTAACTCAAGGCTTATTTAAGGTCTTTCTTATAATTCTATTTTCTGGCTCTTCTCATGGTTTCCTTAAAAAGTCATAATTTCCTTTTTTCTTTGTATGTCAAGAATTTGCACTGTATTCTAGACACTCCAAATACTGGCCATGGGAATGTAGGCTCTAGTAAGGCCCTCTTGTGAATATGACTTTGAGTTTAGACCACAGGTTCTAAGTAGCCTTCTGTGGGTAGTGGTCTCCATGTAAGTTCAGTTTTCAAAGCTTCTGCTTTACTGTTTGGGGTCACCATCTGAATGCATAACTAGAGCTGTGGTTTACTTTGTAGGTCACTTCTCTGGGCTTTGATTTTGGATTCTGTTTTGAACTCAAGCAGCATGAATGTGGTTGGGGCTCCTGAAGATTTAGACAGTTAGACAGACAGACAGACAGACAGACAGACAGACACACACACACACACACACACACAGACACACACACACACACCTGTCTTTTCTTAGGATTTCCAAATCCTAAGCTTGCAGGGAGTGTTCCCACTTCTTTAGGCCACAGACATTTTTCCTTCACCTTTTGGAATGTATGTGCTACCATGGCAATGAAACTCTTACTCTGGTCCAGGGCAGGGAGGGAAGAAAAAGAGGAAAGCCCCCTTTCTGGAGTCCTTGCTACCAATCTGTAGCACCTTCCTCCACTTACCACTGCACAGGCTGGTCAACTCTGACTTCCTTCCCAACCTGACTCCTACTAGTTACTTTTCAAGGTGAAATTTGTCTCTTCACCAGAGTTGCTGACTATCATCAGTTAAAAAGGTTTATGTATTCTGCTTTAGCCATTGTATTTCACACATTTCACAACCAATTTTTATATAGTATAGTCAGAGTCACTGATGATTAAATCCACGAAGCCTACAATTTTCTAGTATTTCTTATAGCTGCAATTCCTCTAAAGATAAAATTTCCCTCTTACCAACCATTTTATCCAGGTTAAAAATCTGTCTAGAAGAAGAGAGATAAAGGTTTGTTTTCTTTTTTTACTTTCACTTACCAATCATTTTCAGAATCTGGAACAATTTTCCTTAACTAAAAATTCTGTACATTATCTTTACATTCTGTGAAATAAGATTTTATAAGTTGAACTGTTGAGGAAACTGTGTAGACAAGTTCCATTATAAAATGAAAATGAAGTTTGGTGGAAAGTTAGGGAAAGTTCAGAAAACTTACATGAATGTATACAGATTTTCCTATCGAGGGGTAGGGGTGTGTGTGTGTGTGTGTGTGTGTGTGTGAGTATGAGAGTGTGTGTGTGTGTGTGTGTGTGTGTGTCCGTGCTATGGTTTTACAATGAAGTATAGCTTCTATGTTTCTTAGAGGCTAATTAATTCTTAAAATAGCAGTTCATCTTGCCATTTAAAGCTTTCAGAAAATGTTATGTAATTAATTATACCAATAAATCTAGTCAATGCATTGATAGCACTCTATAAAGAACAAATATAAAGAAAATTTCTATTTTCATCAAAATGCTACTCGTTAACAAAACACCTCAAATCCCCAAATGTAAATCTTTGAAGAAGCTGGTGTTTCCGTGATCAAGCCTATCTGATAGACACGCGACCTCAACTAGTCTTTTTTCTTTCATTCAACTTATACTTACATTATCTAATCATGTGCCAAGTGATTGCTAGTTGTGGAAGATCAATCAGTGGGGAACAAATTATGCACAATGAATAATGTAGCCAACCCCCAAATACCTGCTGTCAGAAGAAAATTATTTTTTTCTATTTTTCAAAAAGGAATTGGATTCAGAGTGATGGATGTGCCCACAGTCGCTATCAAGTATTTCAGAGGAACAACAGAGATAAACACTAAAACCCTGGTCTTTCTTCCAACAGGATATAAATGCCTGTGTCTAACTTCAGTGAAGTTAGAAGTTAGAAGTTCAGTGAAGTCCCTGAAAATCATTCTCTAAGTCATTCATGGGCAGTGCACCATCATCTTTAATGTACAAGTTTTGATGACTGAGTCAGTCATCAAGTGATTTCCAAATATCAATTCTTTCATTTAATAAATAAGATGAACAGGCCATCACCACACATTATGGAAAAACAAAGTGTAAAAATGATACATGTAAAATATTAAGACAACTTTAAAACATGGTAAAAACTTTAAAAAGTTCCATATTAATTTTCTCTATATATTCATTCGTTTTAAAAGAAAAATAATAAAAGAATCCAAGTCTCTTAATTTATTCCCTACTTTAAAACAGTTCGTCTAATGTGGTTTTACTTCCCAGAATAGAAAAAGTCTAAGCCAGCCACTAAGCGCTGGCAGCTGACCCTTACCTCCAGCTGTCCACCTCCCCTACTCCTACATCTTATAAACCCTGGCAGTCGACCCATAAATACGTCCACTGCCCAGAGCAAGGGTGTGACGATCACTCTTCACTGTCAACTTGACTGCATTTGGAAGAACCTAGGAGCCACAGCTGTGAAGGTACCAAGGGGTGTTTCCAGAGAGCCTTACCTGCAGAGGCAAGACTCATTACAGGCAGGTGGTGCCATGCCATGGGCTGAGCCCTAGACTGAATGGAAGAGGCAGGGGAAAGTGGGCTGAGCATCAGCACTCATGTCTCTGACTCTTGACTGCAGACACAGTGGGACAGCTGACTCGCAGCCCTCTGTGCCTTCCCTCAAGCTCTGAGCCAGAATAAGTCTCTCTCCTCCTTCCTTCCTTCCTTCCTTCCTTCCTTCCTTCCTTCCTTCCTTCCTTCCTTCCTTCCTTCCTTCCTTCCTTCCTCCCTCCCTCCCTCCCTCCCTCCCTCCCTCCCTCCCTCCCTCCCTCCCTCCCTCCCTCCCTCCTTCCTTCCTTCCTCACAGTGCTCTTACCAAGTGTTCTGTCACGGCAGTCACAGAAGTACCTAATGCAAGGGCCAGCTAATTTCTTCTCTGCTGCCACCACTGTACTGTCACGAGAGTTTGAAAGTAGTCCCACACAGTCCACAGATATCTTAGTAAAATCATCAACACTGAAATCTGAATTTCACCTTTTTATGTGACACTTGGTATACTTAAGAGATTTTTTTTTTAAAGCAAACATTAGTCTTAGCTTATGAGTCACAGAGAAAGGGCAGTTAGCATACTGAACTTGGAAGTGTGTAAATCTCTGATGTGAACTGGAGCTACAGCAGATAACTCGTCCTTAAAACAGAAAGTGTACAAATAAGACTGCCATTTACATGTAAAATATTAAAACAATCTTAAAACGGTAATCGTTACTGTCCAAAACCTGACAAATCTTATCCTCCTATTCAGCCATTTGCAAATAACCTTCCTTTGTCAGAGGAAATGGAAAGTAATAGCTCTTATTATGAGAGGGAGTTGGGAAAATTTCAGAAATTGATTTTTAAAAAAGAGCACATTTGGATTTCAGTTATTTTTCATTCTGTTATTGTGTGGATATAAAATGGTTCCTAAGGCTCATGTGTTAGAGGCTTAGTATAGTGCTAATTCTAATTGTTCTTAATAATAAAAACCCAGAGTCAGATATCAGGGTGAAAGCTGAAAGATCAGAGACGTAGGAAGCCAGCCACTAGAGAGACTTCTTAACTGTACTGACTCCTGAAACCCAAAGGGCCGAGCTCCTGTCTCCACCCTGCCTTATCACTTGCTCTTTCCACCCAGCCATTTCACTTTCTGTTTCCTCCTCCCAAGTACTGGGATCAAAGACATGAGATCCCAAGTGCTGGGATTAAAGGCATGTGCCTCCACTGCCTCTAGTGGCTAGCTCGGAACTCTGATCTCCAGGCGAGCTTTATCTGTTCCAAGCAGAAACAAAACATCACCACAGCTTAGTGTCCCAGTGAGTGGTGCTATTCACAGGTATTGCATCATGAGGATGCTAACCTTACCAATGGATTAATCTATAGCATAATGGGCTATAAGGAGATGGTAGCTGCTTAGAAGAAATAGATTACTGGAGTGTGCCTTTGAAAAGCAGGCCTTCTCCCCAGAGTTTTCATATCTGTATGAGGTAACCCACCTTCTCCACACACTGCTGCTGCCATGATGCTCGGCCTCTTCAGACCCGCAGCAACAGAACAAGCTGATCATGAACTAAAACCTCTGAAACTCTGAGCCAAAATAAAACTTTCCTCATTTAAAAACTGTTGTCAGTTCTTTTGTTATAGCAACTGGAAGCTGACTAATACATATTCCTTATTAAAAAAATGAAAAAAAATTGTAAAGATTTTAAATAAAAGCTACAAAGAAAAGTAGGAGACCATGCCCCAAATACATTTATAGTTCCTTGGTCTATGTTTACCGGGACACTGAAATCCCATCATATTACAATTAAGAAAAAAAAAAGTCATACCTCTGAGCTCAAAGAGGATGCTAAAGGTTATCAAGTAAAATTCATCAAGTTCTAAAGACTAACCTAGAAGGACTACACAAGTTTCCAAAGGTATCTCTCTTAACAATTGACAGAATCAGCTTCTGAGTTTTACACCCACATGAAAAATAACTGCAAACAAGGCAGGTGCTAATCAAATTCCATTATTACTATTTTTTAAAATACAGAACATTTGTAGAGGCACTCCTATTTTCCAGAAATAGGGAATGTGGCAATGAACATGTCAGATCTCATCAATATCTAGATTTCAGGGTAGAGTAACTTCAAATGGATTAAAAAGCTTGAAGGGCTGGGCGGTGGTGGCACATGCTTTTAATCCCAGCACTCGGGAGGCAGAGGCAGGCGCATCTCTGTGAGTTCGAGGCAAGCCTGGTCAACCAAGTGAGTTTCAGCAAAGGCTCAAAACTACACAGAGAAACCCTGTATTGAAAAGCCAAAAAAAAAAAAAAAGCTTGAAGGACCATCACAGTGTAGAGAGAAATCATAAAACCATAGGCAAATAAAGGAAACCTGATCAAGAGACCCCTGACCTGATCTTCAAACTTTATATACATTTAGGTATATTTATATGTGTGTGTGGGGTGGGGAGCATAAGCCAGGCACATGCACCAAGAGAAGCACCCCTGGAGCTGGAGATGCAGATGGTTACAAGCCATTCAAAGTGTGTGCTGGGAACTGAACTCCACTCCTGAGGAAGAGAAGGAGTGCTCTTAGCCACCAAACCACTTCTCCAGCCCCAACATATCTCATGCATTCAATGCAGGCCACTGAACGATAAAAGAGAAAATCAGAGGGACCTACAACTTGGTGCAGCTTTTCAGCATAACTTCAAATACATGATCTATAAACAAACAAAAACTGGTAAATTAGACTTCAGCAATATGGGAAGTTTTTGTTCCACAAAAGACTCTATTAAGATTATGAAGGAAAAGCTACAGATTGTGAAAAATATATGCAAATCACTGGTCATCGATGAGTAACCTTATACTATGAACTTCCTTCTTCCCAAGTTGTTGTTCAGCTCAACATTTTTCAAAACATTCCCATATCCGTTTCTCTGGTTTCTCATCATATTTATTATTTAAGTCTTAACAAATCATTTTGCATGTAAGACAGGTCTTGCCAGAAGAGGACTTGCAAATCTCATAGGCTGTGCAAAGCTTCTGATGATAGTTGTCAGGCAGAAGGCAATGAGAAGCAAAGGGAACAGATCTTGAGGACAGACTTCACTGCACAGACCCCCTTCTTTGGGACCACAGCAGTCTTTAGGCAATAGCCTGTGTGTGTGGTGGAGGATGCCATCCTCTGCCAAAGCAAAGGAAATGCTTCTTTCTCTAGGGCTGGACAAAGGCTTCAGCAGGAACTGCAGGGTTCCAAATTCTTAGGTCATACTTTTTCCTCATTAGGGCCCTAACAGACACACAAGGACACACATTTAGTCTCCTCTCCAATTCTGTTACAACAACAAACAAATGAGGGCCTGCTTCCTAGCACAAGCTTTCTGAAGCCAACTGGACAAATGTCCTCTGTAAAACTGTCATGGAAGCCCTCTGACTTCTGAGTATATCTTAAACTGGCCATTGACTAACATAAGTCTAAGCAACCAATATAAATTTTAAATAAATGTGTGTGTGTGTGTGTGTGTACATAGTCTTTTTTCTTACAAAGCCTTTATAAGCACTAGAAATTCTAATGAAACAAAAGGGGATAATCCATGCTACTCGGAGAGGGACATGGGAGAAGACGGGGAGGAGCTGGAGGATGGAATTGGGATTTAAGTGATGGTTATTTACTATGTTCAGCTTTTAAAATTAACTTACAGACAAAGCCTAAAAGCTTCCATTCTCTAAATAAATAAATAAATAAATAAATAAATAAATAAATAAATAAAAGTAAAGAGGATGTGAATGTTATCAATTTGGTCAAAAACAAAAGGTAGAACACTGAGGTGGAGAAAGAAAGGGGTACGATGGAAAAACGCAGACAAGTCCCACTACCCCTTATGAAACAGAGAACTAAAAATGCACTAAGACATGCAAATGTCCCGTCATTACTGCATAGGCATCACTCAAAGAAGTAGGTGGTTCCATGGCAGATGGTGTTGATAAGGGCAGAGAATGACAGTATAAGATGAAGTCTTCGCTTTCTTAGTAGGAGGCGAACAGACATAATTTGAAATTACTAAATCAAGAAATAAAAGTAGATTACAACACAAAGAAGGCTCAGTGCTAGATCACTTCTAAGAATTATCTACCAGTCCTCCTTAAATTTTCAAAGCCCTGAAAAGGGAAGGACACTTAAAAATTCATTCTAGAAAAATCAGAATTATCTATCAAAACCAGACAAAGGCATAAAAAGGTCAATACATTCATTAATATTAGTAAAAATTAATATGGATAATTACTTATATACAAGAAATAATTATTGAATATGTACTATGGCCAGGTACTATTTTAGGAACTGAGTTGGTCAGTAAATAAAACCAAGCCCCTATGATTAGCACAATACTTCAATTTATTTTTATAACTACAAAAAGCATTCTAGAAAACATCTTTAGGAAAGAATCTCAAGGCTTTTAACAAACAGTAAGGAGCAGAGAAAACCTAAAGACAAACAATGGCCTCCTCCAGTACAAGAGTAGATGGGTGCTAAGAGTCAGGATGAAGGAAGCCTCGTATCCAGTGCAGGGCTGTTCCAATTATGCTTTACTGAGATCATCCAATATTAAACCATAATCATTAAAGTGACTGTTTCAATGCTGGTAATCATAGTGTAGCTGTAACTTGGGTTAAATGTCAAGCAATTACTGTTAGATGTTTAGACCATGTACTAATCCTTAGAGACACAAGCAAACACAGAGCATCAAGTGTTTACTGAAAAAGCCAAGATTGCAATGCGTCCTAAGTTCAGTAAACAAAGGACTTCACTTTTGTACCTTCACTCAGTGCTTGACTGAAGAATAATCACAAAGACCTTAAGTCTGTACAATGACTAACTTTACTTTCCAAGGCAGTACATCCTCAAATTCCAAATAGGAGACCAGGAATTCCAGACCAACTTGGGAAACACAGTAAGTCTCTGTCTCAAAAATTAACAAAATTGACCAGGTGGTGGTGCTTGCACACCTTTAATTCCAGCACTCGGGAGGCAAAGGCAAAAGGATCTCTATAAATTTGAGACCAACCTGATCCATAGAGCAAGTTCCAGGGCAGACTCCAAAGCTACACAGAGAAATCATGTCTCAAAAAAACAAAAACCCAAACCAAACAAACAAACTGAGCTGAAGGGACTGCCTGGTGGCACACTTCTAATTCCAAAGCTGGGGAGGCAGGAGCAGGAGGATCCCTGGGGCTTGCAGCCAGACTAACCAAATCAGCGAGTTCCAGGTGCCTCAAAAAGCAACAGCGTAACAGCTCACATCAGAGACCTTCTTGATGCAGTTGGGGATTAACACAGAAACCCATGCTGAATGATAAGCAGAAAATGAGAGACTTCTTTGGAACACTGGGCCCTAAATGGATGTCTTCATCAAATCCCTCCCCTCCACGCTCAATGATCTATGGGGGAGAAAAGGCAGTAAGACTGTAAGAGCCAGAGTGATGGAAGACTCCAAGGAAACAGTTTCAGACACACTAGGACTGAGGCACACAGGAACTTACAGAGACTGTGGAAGCATGCACAAGACCTGCAGCAAGACAGACGGGGTCCCAGAACTGAGAGGGTGAAGTGGACACGGGGTCCTACCCCTAACCAAAAAGCTATCTGCAATTATCTCCACTGGCAAAGGGAAAATTAGTTTTCTACAATGAATTCTCACTGGGTGTATCAACCACACTTGAGGGGCAGGCCCCACTAACACAAAAGGAACTCAATCGTCGACCCTTTGTTTCAGTATGCTTTGTTTTGGCATTTTTTCTCTTTTTGTCTTATTGGTCTTTTGCTTGTTTATTTTATGGGGGTTGTTTACTTCTTGTTTTTTTTTTTTATTTTTTAAAGAGGAAAAAAGAACAAAGTTGTTGGGTAGAGTTAGGGAGGATTTGGGAGGAACTGGGGGAGGGGAAAATATGATCAAAATATAGTGTATGACAAAAAAATCAATTAAAAAAAAGAAAAAAAGGAGCAAAGGAGCAAGGTAGCAAGTTAGAGCAGAGGAAGATACTTAGTGCCAACCTTTGGTTTCAGCATGCGTGGTGCGTGCACACACACACACACACACACACACACACACACACACACACACACACACACGAGGGGTCAGGCAGGAGAGGAAGAGAGAGAAGAAAAAAGTAACAAACCCATACAAACACCAACTGGTCCAGGAAAAAATGCTTAACATCACTACTCACTAGGAAATGTAAAACAAAACCACAATGAAGTATTTCCTCATTCTATTAAGAATGACTAATATCAAAAAAGACAAAAGATAACAAGTGCTGACAGGGACAGAGAAGAAAAAGGAACTCTTACATACTGACGGTGGGAATGTAAATTAGGATGGCCTTTCATAGAAAACAGTATGGAAAGTCCTCCAAAACATTAACAATTCACCAATTCCACAACTGTATTTATAAAAGAACTGCAGCCAGGGTGGGCTGTGGCGCACACCTTTAATCCCAGCACTTGGGAGGCAGAGATCTCTGTGAATTCATCAGGCTGGTCTACAGGGTGAGGCCCAGGGCAGCCAAGGCTACACAGAGAAACACTGTCTCGAGGAAAAAAAAAAGGAACTGCAGCCAATATGTTGAAGAGAAATCTGTTTCTATACTCATATGATCCAGATTTTTAAAAGGAGGGGTATACACATACGATAGACTACTTCTCAGCCATAAAAAAAAAATGAAATCCTTTCAACTGTTATAATATGTATGGTACCAGATTTGGCTAGGCACAGACAGACAGGTACTACATGATTTCACACTTACCATGGAATCTAAAAGAATTGATCTCATAGTTCAGACAACAAGAGTGGCTACCAGGCAGAGAATGGAGACAGGCTGATTTATGGGGTACCAATTTACAGTTCAGACAGGAAGAAGCTCTGGGTACTACTAAACAGTATGCATCACTATAGACAGCAATTATGTACTACCCATTCTAAAAGCTACAAAAAAGATTTTTCAAGTTTTACCATAAAGAAACAATAGAATTTTGAAAACACACTGTATCTAATCTGATTTAAATACTATATAAATGTATACATGTATTGAATATTACATGGTACCCCATTAATATGTACAACTTTGAGGTTTACATATCAGTTAAAAATTTATATATTAAAAATTATGTATATTGATTCTCTGCTATAAAAAGTAAGCATTCAGCTGACTCAGTCTTCAATTCACTTTCTTCCTCTGTATGATAAAGGCAATCAATCTCAGTTAAAATTTGAATGTGGTTAATGAGAAAGAAAAACTGAATAATAAATTTCTTTAAATTTAAACACACATGGCTAATAGCTACTACATTAACATGGACAGCTGCATATTATTACTACTTTATTATTACTACTTTTGGAATACACTCAAGTTTTATTATCTAGTATGATGGTCAATTTTTTTATATTTTCCCACAAAAGTTCTGAAAATAAATATAAGAATTT
Organism: Peromyscus maniculatus bairdii; assembly: GCF_049852395.1. Lineage (NCBI taxonomy): Eukaryota > Metazoa > Chordata > Mammalia > Rodentia > Cricetidae > Peromyscus > Peromyscus maniculatus. Next base: position 71,574,908 of record NC_134861.1, read on the forward strand.
CTATTTTCAAAGCAGAATTAAGACTACCCATCCAATTACAATTATAATTGGTATATTTAGCTACTATATACAGATTTGTTTTTTGTTCATTTGGTACAGTATCGTTTGCTAGAAGTCCATGAAAATCCTCCACTAAGCTTCCTAAAACACTCTCTTTTGCTTCTTGAGTATTAATGCTTTATTATTTTTAGAGAAATATTTATTAACTATTAATTTAACTTCATAATTATGAAGTACAATCATGGTAATGAAACTGTGTATGTGGGAAGTTTTTAATATCATTGTTTTCCTCATACTTTAAATAAAATAAACTTGAATCAGACAGACTTAAATATAAAAACAAACGTTTAAAACTTCTGACAAAACATGAGATAAAAACACTCATTCTTAGCTAAGACACCAAACAACCATGAAACATCAAAGAGAAGAAATCACCAGGCATTGTGGTGCCCTCTAGACTAGCACTGAGCAGGCAGAGCCAAGCAGGTGTCGGGGAGTTTGAGGCCAGCCTGGTCTACCTAGCAAGTTCCAGGCCAGTCAGAGCTACACAGTCAAACCCTGTCTCAGAAAAACCTGCAACAAAAAGAGGAAGCGGAAGGGAGACAAAATCAATGAATTATGGATCATCATAGTTAAAACTCTCTTCAAAAATGCCAACAAACATAGAAAGGGGGGGAAGTCACAGGTTGGGAGATAATTTCTACAATTCTACTATCTACTATCTGACTCTAATAGAATATATTAAGGCAAGGTAGCTCTTGCCTTGTTCTGCAAGAAACTGTCAATGATTGGTGCCATGAACGTAAAGTTGAACACCCACTTTAGAAAACAATTCATCAGTATCTTACAAAATGAAGCATACAATTACTATGAAACCTGCTAACACCATTCTCAGGTGTTTGCCAAGTGAAATGAAAATATATGTGCACAAAGGTTTGGCAGTTCTTGTAACAGTCCCATCTATACTACAAGCAACCCAATGTCTGTCAACTCATAATTGGAAAAACAAATCATATGCATACCCCACCGAAAAGAACAATACCCAACATAAAAAGAGGTCAACTAGTTGACATGAGAGTGCTGGGAAAGACAGGCCCAGAAGACAGACTGAGCAGCTGCATTTCTGCATCACAGAAAAGGAAAACATGCAAACAGAAAATAGACCAGGGGCTGCAGAGAAGAGGAAACTTGCGAGGCGGTAAAGGATTTTGTTTCTTGGTATTGGAAGTAGCTACATTTATTTGTGTACATTTATCACAACTCAACCTGTACACTTAAAATCAGTGAACTTTAAGACATAAATTATATTTCTAAAAACAATGATTTTTAATATTAAAATTAAAATCTAACAACATTAATATTCAAACAGTAAAATAAAATGAGTTCCCCAAATCAAGCTTTCTAGGCATTTTTTAAAACAACAGGAAAATGTTTGTGTCTAGGTACAAAAGAGAGCTTGCAGTAGACTACCGTTCTTTTTGAGAACTAGAAAAGCCAATAGAATTACAAAAAACATATTCACAAGCCAACATGAGGACAAGACTTCAAACTCCAGAGGCGGGGTGGGGGTCTTTTCTAGGTTTCTATTCTATTTGACTTACACTTAACTAGGGCATTTTCCAATTTGGACGCAGATTTGTTCTGTGCAAAACATTGTTGTCAAAGAACAGAGAAGCTAGGAGAGCACGTGGGTGCTCATGCAGGGCTAGAGTAACAAAACTGTCAGCATCCAGGAATCCAGAGTTCTTCATTTCTATCTCCTCTAGGATACTCAACTGAATTTTAAAACTACACAGGGCCCAGAAGTTGGTGTGTATCTGCGATCCATCTTCTCAGGAGGCTAAGGTGGAAGGATCATGAATCCAAGGGCAACCTGGGCAACCTAGCAAGATCCTGTCTCTTACCCTCCCCTTAGTTTAAGATGCTTTCCTCCCTGCCTAGATGAAAAGGTGAGCATTCTGTTATGGTCTGGATATGATGTGCCTACCCAAAGGCTAGAGTGTTGAAGGCATTGTCCCTAGCTTGTGGATTCAACCACAGACAGGAGACCTGTTGTGGAATATTAAAGATGTGTTACATTCATTTATGCTGTGGAATATTGGTTTAATGATGCAAAGACCTGTTGCATTCTTTTACGTTGCATTTGTTTAACTGTGAAGCTGAGTTACTTTGCCTGTCTAAAACACCTAATTGGTTTAATAAAGAGCTGAACAGTCCAATAGCTAGGCAGGATAGAGAAACAGGTGGGGCTGCCAGGCAGAGAGGATAAATAGGAGGAGAAATCTAGGCTCCAGAGAAGAAGAGGAGCAAGAAAAGGAGAGGGAGAGGAGGATGCCAGAGGCCAGCCACCCAGCCATACAACCAGCCATGGAGTAAGAAAGGAAGAAAGACATATAAAGAAAAGTAAAAAGCCCAGAGGCAAAACATCGAAGAGGAGAAACAGGTTCATTTAAGTTAAGGAAAGCTGGTTAGAAACAAGCCTTGGCTGGGCATTCATAAGAAAGACTAAGTCTCCATGTATCTATTTTGGAGCTGGGTGGCAGGCCCCTAAAGAGCTGGAAAAAACAACAACCTACAGACAACAGGTCAGTAGAGCTCTGGCCTAATCAATGAATCAATCCACTGACAGATTCCTAATTTGATGGCATTACTAAAAGTGAGAAACTTCCAAGGTCACTGGAGACCAGACTCTGTTCAGACCTCTCTGCCTCTGCTGTCCTAGCTGAGAAACCCTGCTCTATCATGCCTTCTCCCATCAAGTTCTGTCTCACCTCCACTGAAACGGAAACAAAGGAAGTGCTTCCTTATGTTGTTTCATTCAGGTATTACGTCACAGCAACTAACATGCTCTCTGGCAAAAAATAGCAGGTCTGATATTCATTCAAAAGTAATTAGGCGGGGCTGGAGAGATGGCTCAGAGGTTAAGAGCACTGGCTACTCTTCCAGAAATCCTGAGTTCAATTCCCAGCAACCACATGGTGGCTCCCAACCATCTGTAATGAGACCTGGTGCCCTCTTCTGGCCTGCAGGCATACATGCAGGCAGAACACTGTGTACATAATAAATATATCTTTAAAAAAAAAAAAAAAAGTAATAAGGCATAAATAAAACAATAAACCAAACTGACCTAACTGGTATTTATAGAACACTGTACCCAACAACATTCTTTTCAAATACATGTAAGACACATTTACTAAGATCATACTTGGGACTATAAAACAAATTTCCATGAATTTAACACAATATCATCTCACTGGATTAGATTAGCAGAACTAACTCTGGAAAAGCCCAATATTTGTAAAGAAACTCACTAATCCCAGCTCAAAGAGATACCAGGAGCAGACACAGTTGTGTTTGCCTACAGTCCCAGATACTCCTAAGAGTGGCAAAAAAGACCCCCTCAGGTTAGAGGCTAACCTGGGAAACAACAGAATCCCAAGCCCCCCCAAAATAGAAAAATCTGGAAGTAAACAATTTAAGCAGTCAAAATTTCTAGTGTGCTTATAATGAAAAATCAAATGACCTCAGTGTCTAGCTTGAGAGATCAGAGAAAAAAATTATATCCAAAGAAAGCAAATAATGAGCAGCAGAGAAGAATCAAGGGCTTTAAAAACAGAAAAAGAAGAGGAAATCAGTTAAACTAGAGATTAGCAATGAGAATCCCAGTAAATTAATAAATGTCTAGCTAGGCTGCTCAAGAAAAAAGAATACTCAAATTACTAGATCAGAATAATGTGGATGGGGGGGGGGACGACACCCTAGAGCAATGGTTCTCAACCTGTGGGTCACGGCCTCTTTGGGAGATGAACAACCCTTTCACAGGGGTCGCCTAAGACCATCAGAAAACACAGATATGAACAATGTATAACAGCAGCAAAATGACAGTTATGCAGTAGCAAACAAAATAATTTCACGGTTGGGGTCACACAACATGGAGCACTGTATTAAGGGTTGCAGCATTAGGAAGGCTGAGAATCACTGCTCTAGGTTACATAGACATTAGACTCACTGTGTTTCTACAGATACTAAAAGGATAAAAGAATATCACAACCAACTTTCTGCTGGCGACTTCAAGGAAACACAAATTCCTTGGAAACCATGGCAGGAACATCCAGGCACGTGACCAACAGTGGCTGGGGAGGCAGCTGGGGAGGAGAGAGCACCCACCTAGTATGTGAAAGGTGCTCAACCTCAGCACCAAAACCAAAACCAAATCCCCAACTGATTTATGCTCATGAAATGAAATGTGAAATAAATTTCTAAGGAAAACATAAAATTAGAAAAAAAAACACACTACAAAAATCCTGGATTTACTTCATTATTGAACATTATTATTAGTCGATTATATAGACTGACATTTTTCCAATGAAATCTGTTGAATTTGGTTATCAACACAAATTCGGTATTATTTTACTTGTATTCTAATTCTGAAGACTATCAAAATTTTCAAGTTGTACTTCCTCTTATTAACTTAAAAATTAAAAACTAACATAGCCAACAGTAAAAGCAGTTAAGTAAATGAAATAAAAAACATGGATGAGAATAAACATTAAAAGAGTAACACTGCAGAAAAATAATGAGATGAAAACATGGTGCTGACTTGCTGTTAAAGGAACACAACTGTTTACCCTGTAGTAGGTGCTCCCGGTCTCTACAGTCAGGGGTCTGTATAAACTCCCACAACGCTCAAGCATAACAGAGGAAAAGGTGCCCAAGAAGACTAACAACGGCATCTCTGGGTGCAGGACTTCAGCAGTAGTTTAAACTCTGAAACTGTGCTGATGTTCTTTCTGTTTCCCGAATTTCCATACTGGGACGTGCTGCATTTATAACTGAGAGTTGAAAATTAGGAAAGTCGGTCAACTACTGAACGTTAAGCTTATCTCAGTACAAATGATAAATTCTCAGCTAGGCAAGTGGCTCAGCGACAGGTACAACTTTGTGCTTCTCGTTTCCTCAACACAGAAAGAAGCCTTGGAAGCCAGGTGTGGCTACCCCTGTAATCCCATGCTAGAGGAGCTGGGGCGGGAGCAGTGAGAGCACAAGACCAGTCACAACTACACAGGACTCTGACTCGGAAAAAATCCAGCCATCACCACCAACAAAGAGGGAATCAACGTGTGCTCTTATTTTCTACTATTTATAATGAAAATTAAAAATTGAATATCAAATTAAAACATGAACTCTTTCAAAAAGCAGAGCATGTTGGACATGGTGGTATCGTGTCCACTTTTCATTCTAGCATTCACCATATGAAAATAAAAGGGATTTTATAAAATAAATTAAATATTTAAGATACAGAGCTTAAAAAAACAAAACAAACAACACCACCACCAAAAAGAAATCCTTTAGGGAATAGAGATGGCTCACTGGTTAAGAGCACTGGCTGTTCTTCCAGAGGATCTGGGTTCAATTCCCATCACCCACATGGCAGCTCACAACAGTCTGTAACTCCAGTTCCCGGGGAGAACCTGACACTCTTCTGGCCCCCAAGAGAGCCCATACTCACATGGTGGAGACATACATGCAGATAAAACATCCAAACACACAAAATGAAATTCTAAAATAGTCCTTTTAAAAAAATCAAAAGCAATAATAAAAATTTACTCTTATAAATGATTTCTCTTTGTAGAGTGACAGGGCAGACTTAAAATAATAAACAAAATTATTTCTATGTGAATTATACAACTAATGTGATAACTCAAAACTGTGAGAATAAGTTGTTTAGGTAATTTAATATTTGCAAAATAAAGCACGGAAAAACAATTTCTTTATCCATGTAATTCACGGAAATTACATATATCAGGGCAATTAAAAATGGTTGTAAAGCAACTAATAAATGCCATTATGTAATTAAACCAATTAGTAAGAATTAAATTGTTCTTACATTTAAAGGTGTTAGGTTGATAATTCATCCAACTCTACCAACAATTTAAAGCTCAGAAAAGGAGAAAATACAATTAGTTGATGCACTGTCTACAAAGAAATTATACTTCAAAAAAGATGCTTCATGCTTCTGCAAGTATTTTAAGGAAATAGTCAAAGACAGTTTTGCTATAAAATATGAAACTTTTCAAAGTAATTTGCTTCCCACGGTGTTTTATTACAACATTTAGAGTACGTAAATAATTCACCTGACACAGCAGCTAAGCAGAACTAAGCAGCAGCGTGCTCTGAGGAAGAAGAAGAAGAAGGTGGTGCTCTGAGGAAAGAGTGAGCAGAGACTTTCTGTACTTATAGCAATATCTGCCTGACATGTTTGACAATGGACAGCAGCTCAATGACAAACCCCACTTCTACGTTTCATATTTTAACAACCTTGAAATCAATATGTAATGAATTCACAATGATCAAATAAGCAGCAAAGGCTCTTTCCAATGGAAAAGCTTAATTAAGTAATATATCCAGACAAACAGCACCCAACTCAGAGATACCTGCCATGCAGTTGCAGCTGGCTCCTTCACATGAAGAAAAGAGTCTAAGCTTTCGGTTCTCTCCTTTCTTAACTAACTTAAGCCTTAACTACAAGGCTGGGATGCCTATTCACCCTCAAGGGCCCATACTTGAGACCCTACAATTTAGGCCCCTAAGAATGCTATAGAAAAACATGTTAAAATATAAGTTTCTACGCGGAATTCACATCAGTATGACATCCCTCTAAACTGCAGGTGCCTCCATACCAACTAGTATCTCAATATTGGGGGCGGGGGGTATATGGGGTTATGTCCTAAGGTTCATATCCCATGTTGAAACTTTCTGACATATTCTAAGTCATTTCTACCCTGGAGCGTGGGGTACAGTACAGGCAAACTGACAGAACAAACCATCATTCAAGAAGAACTCACTAACTTGGCCAAGCATAACCCTAACAGTCAAAAGGTTGAGCGAGGCAGGAGGTTCTCTACCTCCAGACCAGTCTGGACTACAAACTAAGACTCCCCAACACCCCCACAAGTAACTACCATAAACAAGTTCAATAATTCAGTTTTTAAGATTAAAATAGACATATTTATAATTCAAAGAAAAAGATGTAGAAAGCTACACATCCAATTGTTAGTACTTATTTCTGGAGGAAGATATGAGGTGAAAGTAGAAATGTCCATCCAGTGTAATAGAACATAGCTGCAATCCTAGTACTCAAGAAGCTGAAGCAGGAGGATTATCATGAGTTCAAGGCCAGTCTAGAGTACAGAGTAAGTTCCAGGACAGCCTGGGTTACACACAGCACGAGATTCTATCTCAACAACAATAACAAAAATGGAAGACAGCCTCCACTTATGTGATTCATCTGGTTAAAAGACTGGAAAAATTCACATACATAAGTTCAAATGAAAAATAAGTACCATTTTTGCACTGGAGTGACTATCATACACCTGCAACAAACAAACCAACCCAAATATCCTGCCCCACAAAATAAAAATACTAGTAATAGTAATCAAAATGTCTGTAGCAACTGGTTTCCATACAATCTTATTGTCACTAGAGGGAGTTTCTGAGTATTCCCTCCCTAAAATGATATCCACTCTCATAGCCACCTTTCAACCTTGACCTTACTGAAAAGCTTAGGCTGGCAGAACCAGAAAAATCATTAATGTATGTTTACACAATCTGTAATCATAAAAACCCTTAGTTTCTCATATTTGATTCTGAGTTTCATCTCTATCTATCTATCTATCTCTATCTCTATCTCTGACACACACACACACACACACACACACACACACACACACACACACACACAGAGACTTCACTGGGGTTCACGTCCTTAAAGGACATAATAGCTTCCCACCAGAAAAGCACAAAAAGATAGACCTTTTACTCTACTGGCACCGTAAATGCAGTGCTCCAACTTTGAGGCAGGGATCGACAAAAGGAGAATAAATTATAAACTATAGTTCCTGACAAAATTAAAGGGAGACACTACACTATCAACGCAGCATCATGCAACTGTGACGACTAATGCCATTACCACTAAGAGTCAACAAGGCAAAACAACAACCTTTGCAGTTTTGAATTCGTCTGTGACTTCACCTTCTTAAAGTGGAAAAGCCAGCAAATTCGTCCTAAACTTTTCTTCAGTTTATTCTTCAAATATTAAGAAAAATAATACCGAAAATGATCAAAATTCCCTACAAAATAGGGAACCAATATAAACTATTTTAAATAATTTTTGTTGTTCATGAATCCATAAAACAATAAAAAAAAAACAGTAGACAACGAATAAAACATTTCATTTTTCTAAACCTTTCCTCTACAGACCACTTCTCCCTTTCCCGTAATTATTGGTTTTCTAGTATTATTCTAGGACTTCCTTATGCAGAAGAGCAATACAGATCTTAGTCATTACCCTCTCCCTTAACATATAAAACAACACACAGTCCACACCAATTTACTCCTTGCTTCTTTCACTTTATGCCAAAGTTTTGTGTTGTTCTTTTTTCACAGGTAATCATGGCTAGTCCTGCAAACTAACCAATGGCACTCTAGTCAGTAAACTACTTCACAAATAAGGTTTTTCCCCCCTAAGATTTTAAAACAAACCAAATTTGAGCTGTTCCGTGGCATATGATTTAGAGACAGCCACTAAATTATATATCCTATTAAGAATTCCTTTTTAATCGGGTATGAAAATGGATGTCCGACAATTTTTCTTCTGTAATCTCTAACAACGCCATCGAGTGAGATTACCTTTCCTGTGATTTCGGAGGATCAGTGCCGTCGTCAAATCAACGATGCCTGGAAAAGTTTCTTCTTGTGCTTTTCTTTCACTGAAAAAGGAAACACCGGGGTTTGTTGTTGCCGTCTAGAAGGGTCTAAGAAAGCCTTTCAGGTCGTGGGGGGTCACCGCATTCGAATATCAAAAACCCAGAACCTGATCTGTCATCTGCCAGGTCAGGGGCCAAAGCTCTTCATCTTTCAGGATTCTGCCGACTTAAACCCGGGGCGTCTAGGGCGGCAGAAAACACCCCCGGGGGAATCTAAACTTCGGGGCGCGACGTACTGGCCGAGCCAGGACCACGTCCAGGGCGGTCAGCTCCGCAAGCAGAGGGCGGTCGGGCGCCGGGGGCCCTGCGCAGCTCGCCGGACCAAGCAAGCCCCGGAACCACGACCACTAACGGAACCAGCCCTGGGCGGCCGCGGCAGCCGCTCGGACCGCGGAGCGCGCCGGCCGGCCGGCCACGGCGAGGGCGGGGGCTCGGCGGCGGCGGCGGCGGCGGCGGAGCTGGCCGCCCCATCGCCCCATTGGGCGCCGCTCCAAACGTGCCCGAGCGGTGACAGGAATAAAGTGGGTCACAAGGCCTAGCGGGTCCCGGGCGCGAGTCCTGTCGGCGGCCGGCTCGGCCTGCCCAGCGCGCGTCCAGCCCTCCAGCGCGCTGCCGGGCCCCGGCGTCCCTCCCGGGTCGCAGGACCCGCCGCGCCCCCCTGCCCCGCAGGTAACCCCCGGCGGCGGCGGCGGCGGCGGCCCCGCGGACGCTTCACGCAGGCCCCGCTGAGTGCGACTCCCCGGAGCTCGGCGCTCCTCGGACCGCCCGACCCCGGCCGCAGCTCCCGCCTCCCGGCCTGGCCGCCGCCGCCGCCCCCCACAGCCCCGGGCCCCGCACACCGCCCCTCCGCGCCCGCGCTCGCCCGCCCGCCCGCGTCCTCACCGTGCGGCCGCCTGAGGCTCCGGCTTCCTCCCTCCCCCACCCGGGACTCTGGCCGCGGGGACTCGGGACAGCCAGGCCGCGACGACCGGGAAAACGCCGCGGCGGCTCCCTCCCGGAGCCCCAGCAGCACCGGGGACGGCCGGGGCGCGCCCCCAACCCACCCCTCAAAATTCACCGCTACTGCCGCGCTCCTCCCCCTCCCGGCCTTCCCCTCCTCCACCGGCTCCGGAAGCACGCATGCGCCGCCGGGGCCGGCCGGCCGCCCGCCCGCCCGCCCGCCGCGCGTCCGACCGGGGCCCACCCTGCCGGGTGCACTCACCGGGAGCGCGCGCGCTCGGCGGCGGCAGCGGCGGCGGCCAGATTTCCTTCGCGCTCTCGCCGTCCGGGGTTTCCTCTCTCCAGCCGGTAGCCGCCAGCCGAGTCCGTGATTGCGCTCCCTCCCCGGCGCATGCGTCGTGGGCGCGGGGCTCCGCGGTCGGCCGGGCTCTGCACTCGCCCCTCCCCTCGCGGCCGCCTTCCCCCAGCGCGGCCGGGCGCGCATGCGACTTTTCCCCGTTAGGCGGCCGCGCGCCGCTCCGCGCTGCGCTGCGCTGCGCTGCGCTGCTCCGGGGGATCCCGGGCGCCCGAGGAAACCCCACTCCCGCGGGGCCCGCGTGTGCACGCTCTGGGAAGCCGCAGAGGGAAGCCGGGATGCCCCGGGGCCCCCTTCTCAGCTCGGGCCGGGAGGCGGGGCCTGGTGGGAGGGTGCGGCCGGCCGCCGCGGTTTGGGCGGCTCTCGGTTCCCCGGGATGCGGGCGCTCCCTGCCTGTGGGAGCCGCCGGCCCGAGAGGGGCCTCTGTCCCTGGAAAAAGCAAAGAGCTTAGCTGACGCCAAGTTAAACTCCTCCAACCCGACTTGGATCGGGTCGGCTTCCTCTCCAGGAGGTGCGTGGACTGCCGGGGACTCCGTTTCCCGGCTGCTCCCCGGAGGTGGGCATGGGCGACCCAAGTGATCCGAGCTGCAAAAGGTCGGGACGTGTTTTTGGTCCTTTTATGAAAAGGCAAGAGGCACTGTAAAAGATGAGGATGGCTCCAGGGATGAGCCAGGACCCTATTTTACACTGGTTTCGTGGCCACTGCACCCGAATTATTGGGAAAGAAACCCTGAAAGCCCTAATTCCTAATAACATGTTTTAAAAATCAATTTAAACCTGTACTCTTAATAAACCTTAGCTTCAAAATCCTCTCTCCAAGGTTAGATCCACCTCAGTAAGAATTACATTTTTGGTGTATGCTCAGAATAAAAGAACTTCAAAACCGGCGAATTTAGCTTCGTGCTCTCCCAGCAGTGTGAACGCTGAGGAAGGAGAATCCTCAAATTCCTGGCTAATGTGGGCTGCATAACCAGACCCTGTCTGAAGAACTGGTGCATGCTTTGTTCATTTCGCCGTTGAAAGGCTCTTCCTGCGCATCTCTGCTGTTCCGAATCCCTCTGCTGCTCTGGGTCATTTCCTTTGAACAACTTACCCATTCTCCACTCAGTCCCTGTGGGCCAGGCAGGACACTGCCAAGGGGGAACCTTGAGTTCTCTCTCAGCCGGGGCCGCCACTACCAAGAAAACGTTTCCAGTGGATTTGAAGCTGGAAGAAGGAAGCCTTTTTGTGTGTGTGGCTAATGAAAAAGCCGGCACCACGAAGGAAAAAACAAAAAAGCAGATTCAAAGACGGAGATGCAGCCTAGATGCTTGATGCCCATCAATGCGGGCTGGATTCCTCTGGAAATTTCAGTTCAAGTAATCAATAAACCCTTGAGTGTGTTTGTTTTATTGCTTAAAACAATGAGAGCTTTTTTGTCCCATACAAGTTAGCGTCTTGATTACTGGTAGCTAGTAAACAAGAGGAAGTAAGGTTAGAAAATGCTGATGCAGCCGGACGAGAGAGCCTGGGTGCTTTTGCTAGGTTGCAAGTTTCAGTTTTAGTCTAGAAATAGCCCTTTTTATATTTTATCTTCAAAATGACCTTTGCCCCTTTTAATGTCATTGTCCTCTCAGTCACCTTTGACTCCTCCCTCTCTCACATTTGTGTTTAATTATTTACCGAGCCCTGTTGATAATCCCTTGAGTTTCTGCTCAGTCCTCTGTCACTGTTTGAATATTTCCCACGGTTCAGGTTACAATCCCTCCCCCCCATATTCTCTCCAAGGGAGGGGGGAAAACTTTTTCTCCCCAACTTTAACGTTCTGTGTTTCCATCAAGAAAAAAGTTTTGCCTTGTAGTTTCATAAATCCTAAATCTAAACTCTCAATCCTAAAGTACCGCCTTAAACACCACATGTGTTGGTTATGGGTTCTGTAAACTCCCACGCGCCTTGCTATGATTTAAAAGTGTTTCTCATTCTCTTTTCAACTGATTTCCACATAAAGTTCTCTATCTGTAAAATGAGGATAATAGACTCAGCTATATATATATGGATATGACTTCAGGGCTGGGCACTTGGTATTGGATAACCAGTTTAGGGGCTCTTCTCTGGGGAAGACTGTTTTCCTCCCGACTTTAGCATTCCTTAGTTGCCTGTAGTTCTTTATCATGGGTTGAGGCCCCGTGAGATTTACCCCTTCTGGGATAGCGTGTCTATTGATGTCTTCCTTGTTCAGGTCTTGTTTAGGCAGCCATCTTGTTGAGACTTCATGGGTGCAGCTTCTCTGACATCCCTAGGAAACATCTCACAGCGAACTTTTTGTTCCTCTGTTTCTTACCTTTCTGCCTCCTCTTGCACTATGATCCCCGAGCCTTAGGTACAGTACAGGAAATTGTGTTGTAGACATCTCAGTTGGGGCTGAGTATCATCTAGTCACTCTGTTCTCCGCATTTTGATCTGTTGTGGTTTTCTGTAATGGTCTCCATTTGTTGCGACGACGACAACATGTTTCTTTGATGAGGGGTGAGACCTGTACTTACCTGTGGATGTAAGGATTATTATTTAGAATGCAGTTAGGACTCTTGCTGGATTAGGAATGTGGCAGTTGTGGGTTCTCCTTCAAGGCTCATGATATCACTAGCACCAGGCGGTCGGCTGGGTTTCCAGTCCCAGGCACGATTCCCTTCTTGTGGAGGGAGCTGTTGGGGCTTAGCCTACACACAAATGCACGCCACTATTGCACTCTCAGGATGTTGTTTGGCCACTTTTAAAAGTCATTCCTTCCATGATTTCCAGTCTTCTTCGTTCATGTTCTTCCCCCGGCTCTGTATGTTCCCCTGGTCACAAAGCAGTATCTGTACTTAAGTAATGCCGTTCACATCTGCCGTTGACATACCAGCTGTTCCATACTTCTGGGGGAGTTGGATGCTCAGGCATGCAAGATAGTACTGTACAGTCTTTAAATATGCATGGCTCTATTTCTTTCTAGTCCTTTTTTTTTTTTTTTTGGTTTTTCGAGACAGGGTTTCTCTGTGTAGCTTTGCGCCTTTCCTGGGACTCACTTGGTAGCCCAGGCTGGCCTCGAACTCACAGAGATCCACCTGGCTCTGCCTCCCGAGTGCTGGGATTAAAGGCGTGCGCCACCACCGCCCGGCTCTTTCTAGTCCTTTTAAAACAGGGGATTTCAATAAGGTATGTGGTATTGTGGAATTCATAGATAAAAGTAATCCCCCCCCCCAAGCTTCAGAGTATTACACCTAAAATGCAAAAATCAGAATTTTGGAGAACTGTGGCTTTAGGTGGTGAGAATGATTGTTGTCCCCCTTTCCAGTCTGTAACTGGAGCCCTGGGAATGGTCACATTGACCCAAGCGTTTTGACTGAAGCTTCCACTGCCTCGGTTTTCATACACATGTCCAATTACCCACTTGATGTCTTTCCTGGGTGTCTCAAGTATGCCACACAAAACAAATACCCTTTTGAAACTGTGAGTGGCTAATAGTGGTACTTACTTGTGATCCTGGCACCGGGGAGGCCAAGACAGAAGGATGGTGAGTCCCAGATCCACCTAGGCTACCTAGCAGGACCCTGTCTCCAAAGAGAAAACCAAGTGTGAGAGAAATCACATTGTATTCCTTCTAAAACTCCTATTTGCAGTTTATCCAAATGCTTCATCGTGGCCACTACTCCCTTTGTGATCTGCCCCATGCCTGCCCTCCAACCTTATGGCCTACCATTTGCTCCTGTGACATTCCCAGAAACATCTTTTCAGTTCCTTGCTAATCACCGCCCACTTTCAGGCTTTGACACAGCCTCTGCTGTGAGCCCTTGCCTGCTTGCTATTGTACCTATTCTTAAGCCTGCCTCCTCTGCTGTCATGTGTCAAAGGATCTTGGTATGTTAAAGTATTCCTACTCTTCTCCCACCTACACATAGTACCCACAGTTTCTCTGTTTACTGTCTCCCCCATAATACTTCTTAGTTGCATGTGTATTTGTTTAATGTTCAATGGCTTACTTTGTAACCATCTCCCTACCAGATGATACACTTCAAGAGGAAAGGAACCACATGTTTTATTTACTATTTTTAACAGCATTTATTTCAATATCTGAGGTAAATAAGTAATTGAGTGAATGAAATTAGAGATGCTAGAGAGATTTTTATATCCCCAACTATAATTGGAGGTAGAATGTCAAGAAGTAGCTCTAGGAATTTATATAAAAGTATAAAGGAGGGATAAGTTGGAGTTGATTGGGGAAGATCATGTGACTAGTACTGTTGTCCTACTACTATTTGAGAATCCAGAAGAATGTGGAGCACTATTATAGAATTAATTGTCCAAGAACATGAGACTGTAATAAACTTACCACCTATATAAGAATGTGTGTCGCTGTAAATAGATAAAGCTAGCACCTGTGCAGGAGTATTCAACACTGAAATAGATGAGTTACTGTCTGTGAAGATATGTGACAGTGATTGAGAAAGCTACCACCTGTATAACATGTGTAACACTGCAACAGAGGATGTTACCACCAGTATACGATGCTAAGTGAAGTCCAAAGCAGGAATCAGAGAGCATCAAGAATCTCATCTTCCAAACAACTACTAATATTTGATGCCAGAAACCTCCTTTGGCCATGGTCAAAAGTTGTGGAAAGTGGATTTTCAGTGGCCATCTCTAACTTCACATGCAAGCATAGCACTTAAGAAGAGGAATACTCGGAAACAGTCATTGGAACCATGTTGCTGCTGCGGCTGTCTCCTCTCCATCTTCCTCGTGTGTGTGTGTGTGTGTGTGTGTGTGTGTGTATGTGTGTGTGTGTGTGTGTGTGCGTGCGCGCGCTAAGGATCAAAGCTCTCTACCCCTCAATTATATGTCCAGCTATTGGCTCTTTTTAAGACAAGTCTCAATAATGTATGTAGCCCAGGCTGCCCTCAAACTTGTGTTCTTCCTCTCTATCCCCCGAAGCCGTATCTCCTTGAGTTTCTACTGAGTGCTGCCTTTTCCTTTCCTCCTCTTTTCATTCCATGTTAAGTGACTAAGGCTTCAATAGCATCGAATTGAAGGTTTCTCTAAACTTTAAGAGCCTAAAGGGAGACTGTAATCTATTGTAGAATATTATTGTAAGGTGTGTTACTTTTGTTTATGTTGCATTTATTTAACTCTGTGAAGCTGTGTTGCTGTGCCTGTATAAAACACCTGATGGTCTAATAAAGAACTGGCCAATAACAAGGCAGGAGAAGGATATGTGGGGCTGGCAGGCAGAGAGAATAAACAGAAGGAGAAATCTGGAAGAGGAAGGAAGTAGACAGAAAAGAAAGAGGAGATCAGGGGCCAGCCACCCAGCTACACAGCAAGCCACAGAGTAAGAAGCAAAGAAAGGTATACAGGAATAGAGAAATATAAATTGGGAAAACTTAAGTTAAGGAAAGCTGGCTAGAAACAAGCCAAGCTAAGGCTGGGCATTTATAATTAAGAATAAGCCTCAGTGTGCGATTTATTTGGGAGTTGGGTAGCAGGTTCCCAGAGAGACGAAGAATAAGAAAACAAAAAGCAACAGTAATCTCATCCATAGGCAGGTTTATCAATATCACCCAAAACTTAACCAACACAGGAAGAAAGAAACCGCTGAAGAGAAACCGCTGGCCAGAAGTGGGTTGAACTAAATCAAAGCACACATCCCTACCATTTGATATGGTCCAGGTGTGATATTTCTTGTGATTTGACTGGATGGAAGTACTGTCTGGGCTTGAACCACTTTGACACATATAGAGAAAGGAAATTCTAACAGCAAGAAGACTAGGTATACTTATGCGGGGGTAGGGGGTGGACACTAAACCTGATCTGTGTCCATGTTGAGTATGGGTCTGTGCTGTGGGAGGCTAACCCAGTTTCTAGGAGAACTCAGCATATTTCATTAAATAGCAAGTACTTGGATACAATGTGGATTTCAGGCAATATAAATGTATTCCTTTTTTTCCAAGTTCCTACTACCATGGAGATGGACCAAGGAAGGGAAGAAAAAAAATAAAGGCTAAAACACAACCCCATTTGAGACCAGCCTTGGCTACATGGCTAGACCCTGTCTTAAGGCAGCATCCTCCGTCTTCAGAGTTCTTTGAATTCAGTTTTGACTTGGAACTGAAACTGGAGTTTCAACTCGGATAGATTTAATAACCCAGTGTCGGGAGAGGTCAACACACTCAAGCTTTAAGGGATTTGCTGCATAGTGCTCCTGGAATTTTAATGCATGTGCCAATCAAGGAGGCATCTCATTAAAGTGAAAATTCAACCCAGTTAGTTTGGATAGGGCCAGAGATCATGCATTTCTAACAAGTTTCCTGGGAATACCCATAACACTACGAGGAAACTTGATTAAGACACAGTCAGTAGAGGAAGGGATTTCTATAGCAGACAGTTGTCAAGGATAGTTAAAAACGCTAGATGGAATAGAAAGTGTCGTCTTTCTTAAGTCACAATTATTGTGTATCAGACAATTAAAAACTGTCAAATTTCTGCCCTATCAATGTGTTCAATATAATGAATATTACATATCAATTTTCTCACAGACTGACCAATACCTTATATCCTGCTGAAATCACAAATGTATTTATGAAATAGTAGAGACTTCTAATCCTAAGCATGAGCCTCTGCTAGAAGAGTGTGTGTCTATACCTTGTGGAAGGGTGAGGCTGGAATCACACACAACCGTCCTGTTCTAACATACTGCAGTTGCACAGGTTTTACAAATGTTAGTCTTCAGAACTGTGTTGGTGGATAAACCCTTATTACTGGATGGATCAGAGATAAGAAGGGAAAGTTTACCTTTTATTTTAGCTCATTTTAACATTAAAAAGAAATGGAAAGCTACAAGAAAGAAAGAAAGAAAGAAAGAAAGAAAGAAAGAAAGAAAGAAAGAAAGAAAGAAAGGAAGGAAGGAAGGAAGGAAGGAAGGAAGGAAGGAAGGAAGGAAGGAAGGAAAGGGAAGAAAGAAAGAAAGAAAGAAAGAAAGAAAGAAAGAAAGAAAGAAAGAAAGAAAGAAAGAAAGGAAGGAAGAAAGAAAGAAAGAAAGACAGAAAGACAGACAGATGGAAAGAAAGAAAGAAAGAGAGAAAGAGAGAAAGAGAGAGAGAGAAAGAAAGAAAGAAAGAAAGAAAGAAAGAAAGAAAGAAAGAAAGAAAGAAGGAGAGAAAGAAAGAAAGAGAGAAAGAAAGAGGGGCTAGAGGAATGGTTCAGAGGTTAAAATCACTGGCTGCTCTTTCAGAGGACCTGGGTTCAATTCGCAGCACCATCATGGCAGCTCACAACTGTCTGTAAGTCCAGTTCCAGGGGATTTGGTGCACTTTCTGGCCTCTTTGAGCACCAGGCACAGGTGATGGGCAGAGTAACATGCAGACCAAACACCCATACACATAAAAATAAAATTTGCAGGGCAGTGGTGGTGCACGCCTTTAATCCCAGCACTCGGGAGGCAGAGACAGGTGAAGCTCTGTGAGTTGGAGGCCAGCCTGGTCTACAAAATGAGTTCCAGGACAGGTTCCAAAAGCTACACCGAGAAACCCTGTCTCAAAAAAGCAAAATAAATAAATAAATAAATAAATAAATAAATAAATAAATAAATAAATAAATAAATAAATAAAATTTAAAATCAAAGGAAAGGACTACATTGCGGAGAGGTTTTTCACTTGGTTTCACTGGAAGGAAAGCTAATGCTCGTGTTTAATTACATTAGACGGTGCAAACACGGCATTGTGACTTCAGGATAATGTGGCTCTTCCCTTCAGCCCACCACTGTAGTGTCCTGAACAAGAATTAATCCATCCATTTCATGAGGCATTCAGGCGTTCAGGGATTAAATGGACACAACTAGGTAGCCATTTCTTTGATACGATTTTCCTAGAAAATCGACTCTACCATGTATCAACTCAGAGTCTGTAGAGAGGGCTCCCCTGGTAAACTGCAAACATGAGCCTCGGTCCGGGTCCTCGGCACCCCCCTCAAAGCCAGGTTTGGCACTGTGTGCCTGTCAGGCAGCATCGGGGAGCACAGTGCAAGGACCTAAGGATGGGACAAGGGAGCATGCGCCTTGCTCAGCCAGGTCCGCTTTGTCATGAGAGGCCCTATCTCAGAGCTTACGGTGGAGAGCAGTTAAGAAAGACACCCAAAGTCGACCTCTGACCTCCACATGCACACTCACAGGCATGGACACCTATACAGACATGGGTGCACACATACAAATTGTATGAATTTAACTTAGAAAGTTATATGTATTTCCTCTCATGGGCCTTTTTGGAAGTGATTAGGGAACACAGAAGACTTAAAGTATTTGTTGGTGTGGTCCAACAGTAGTCAGACAAAAAATAAGTCACAGAAAAATATTAAGGAGCAAAAATTCATATTTGCAAGAGACAATAATCTTAAATACCTGGAAGATTTTTCAGTTGACATGTAGGCTATAGTTCTTACATAAAGATGAAAATAAGGCCCATACATTTTTATCTGATTATGAAGTCAATAGAAAATAAAGCATTTGATACATACTTTAAAGCTATTTATTAACTAGTTCTATTTGGCATCATTATCACTGTTGGAGCTGTCACTGTCGTAAATGGAAACGTTTCTAATTGAAGACACCATCATATCTGCAATGCCTTTTTTGGGGTTTTCTTCCAAGTCAGTCTGTATTGCGCCAACTTCTGATAGTTTCCATTCAAGTTCTACAATAGATAAAAAACCTATCATTAAACTGGATAAAAAACCTCGGAAAAATGGAGATGAATCTCTTATCTACATGAAACAGAAGTTGACTTTGACAGAATTAGTATGGAAATTGAGGCTGATGAGAGGGCTCACCAGGTAAAGGTGCTTGCCACCAAGTCTGATAGACAACCTGAGGTTCATCCCTGAGACCCACATGGCGAAGGGAAGGAATTCATTTCTACAAGTTATCCTCTGACCACACCCACACTATGGCATGCCAGTACACACACACACACACACACACACACACACACACACACACACACACACACCACGTTCATTATGGCATGCCCAGAGGCAAAACGTATACGGGTAATTTATAGTTAAGAAAAGCTGGAAAGAAACAAGCCAAGCTAAGGCCAGGCATTTATGGTGAAGAATAAGCATCCATGTGTAATTTATTTGGGAGCTGGGTGGCAGGTCCCCCAAGAGAGCAAAAGCAACCAACAACAGTTTTCATGGTAGCAGCATTTATTATAGACCAAAGACAGAAGAAGCACGACTGTCTATCTAGTCTCAGAAAGGAAGGAAACTTCAAGGCTAGAAGCACCTATCCATACTTCTGCTGCTAGGGACGCTGAAGCAGGAGGGTCACAAGATCCCATCTCAAAAAGAAATGTGTAGAATAAGTTGAGAAAAATGATTAAGATTGTAAAAGTTCATATTATACATACTTTGCAGTTTAAAAATAAATTTTAAAAAAAGTGGGAAATGGCCGGGCGGTGGTGGCGCACGCCTTTAATCCCAGCACTCGGGAGGCAGAGCCAGGCGGATCACTGTGAGTTCGAGGCCAGCCTGGGCTACCAAGTGAGCTCCAGGAAAGGCACAAAACTACGCAGAGAAACCCTGTCTCAAAAAACCAAAAAAAAAAAAAAGTGGGAAATGAAGTTTCAGTAAATGACACTGGGCAACAGAAAAGAAAATAGATCCATTCTTTATAACACTTTGCTACAATGTTATTTAAGACCTAAGCAAAAAATAAAAACTATTAAAAGAAAATATAGGGAGATATCCTTTTCATCTTGAAAAATATATCATGGTTTTTAAGGGGAAGCACGGTAAGTGTAATTTTAAAAGATTAGTAAGTTTAACTCTGCCAATATAATTTTGCCTGACAATTAAAATGAAGCTAGACCCAGGTATGCATACCCTGAGCCTCAGCTACTTGAGAGGTGAAAGGAAGATTGTTTGGCCTAAGAGACTGAAGACAGACTCTGTATCAAGGAAAAAAGAAAGAAGCAGTGTTGGCCTAGAAGTGTAACTCAGTGGTAGAAAGCCTGGGCTCAATCACACATACCCCAGATAAATACATGTACCCAGAGAAAAGAGATTTGAAGGGGTAAGCTACCAAGAACCTGTGTGTGATGCCATAGAAGCAGTGGACAGAACACCACAAACTCCTGTAATTCAATGAAGGAACATGCTGAAACTGAAGAAAGCAAACAGAAGAAACCCAATGACCAACATCTACTAAAGAATGCTTATCCCCACTAGTGTTCCAAATTTAAACAGTGGCAGGATATTTTGTAGTGCTGACATTAGAGCTCAGGGGTAGAGCACTTGTCTGCCATGCACAAGGCCCTGCCCTGGGTTCAATTCCCAATATTGCCAAAACCAAAAAGATATTATTGTATATCTGTCAGCTTGACAAAACCACACCAGCATAACAATTCTAAGACCTGGTAGAGATGTGGGTAAATGAGAACTCTCATACAGGGCTGATAAGAGGAGACATCGAGAGCATCATTGGTAGCGCCTTGGTTTCTTTTCCTATTGCTATGACAAAACACTCTGACAAAAGAAACTTAAGGGAGAAAGGGTCCATTTAGCTCACAGTTCCAAGTTATCGTCCATTATTTCTGCAGTCAGGGGAGAGCAGTGAATACAGGCATGCATGCTCAGCTGGCTTTCTCTTCTTTTACATACTCCAGCATCCTCTGCCTAGGAATGGTACCACCCGCGGTAGATGGGTCTTCCCACCTTAATTAACATAATAAAGATAATTCTCCCATAGACATGCCCAAAGTCCACCTCTCAGTTGATTATAACTTTTATCAAGTTGACAACACCACCACAGATCCTTTCCCAGTGGACTTAAAAATGCAAAACTGAAAGAGAGATTTTTCACAGATGGGCACAAGGATGACAGAAGAATTGTCATTAGAAAACTACGATCAGCTCACATTCTGTCAGAAAGGAGGTGGCAAACACATAAATTAAGGTATATTTAATGAGAGAAAGATAAGATTTAAAGTTATTAAATCAGATATAAAAGGAAGAAGTTTGGAAAATTATTGTTGAGCTTAAAACAAGTTTCAGTATGCTATACAGCTATTTGTTGAATAGTTTCAAATTTATAATACAATCATTCCTTACATTTCTATGTGTGTGTATGTGTACAAGCACTAAAATACATATATGTATAATCACATATATGGCTAAAGTATAAGAAAATGACCTAGTCCCTCAATATATAAATATAGAATAACACTATTACCTAGCAAAATAATTCTGGTTATATTTCCAAAATTATTGAACAGATGATTTGTACATCCATGTTTTAATAGTATTATTCATGGTATCAAAAGGTAAAAGCAATGTAAGTGTCCATCAAAAAGGACGTATACCTGCAATGTGGCCTGTGTAGACACTGGGACATTGTTCAGACTTAAAAAAAAAAAAGAAAAAGAAAAAGAAAAAGAAGCCCTGATACTTTCTGAAAGGATGAATTTTGACAATATTATATTGAGTGATATCAGGCACAAGAGAAAAAAGAAAAAACAGTGCTATCCTACCTACATAGTATGTCTAAAGTCATCGGTTTCATGAAGGGTGGGAGAGCAGGTAGAGTGAAAGGTCACTGTCTAATGGGTCCAGAGTTTTGCTATACAAGATGGTAAGAGTTGTACCTGGATGACAGGTACAGCAACACAGCAATGTCAATGTCAATGTCACTGAGTGGTATAATTTAACACAATGATGATTAAGATTCTAAGCTTCATAAAACAATATCCAGACATGAAAAAGTCAAAGGGATGACTTTAGGAGGTAAAAATCATTAAAAAGGGTAAAAATATAAAGTCCTGTGCTGCGTATTATCAAAAAGAAAACAATAGAAGACTGTTCCACACCTGTTCCAGAGATGAAGACGCAAAGGGGATTATCAATCAGCAAACCCAGGGCAACATCTGGATTGGTGATACAGCAAACATATAGGACAAAAGCCCACAGAGAGGAAGAAGAGGTTTGATTAGTCTGGGCACACATGGTAGGATAAACAGAAAGGCGGAAAACCTTAGGAACAGGGTTTGGACTGGGAGGGTAAAGGTGAGAAATTTGGGTGAAAGTAGAGACTGCATGAGAAAGTGTGAGAGCGAAGCTCTGTCTGGGGTCTGCAGGGACTAAGCCCAGCCCAACTAAGGCAGACCCTACCCAGGACTGAGAAACAGGTGTGGAGGTGGACTGGATTCTAAACTAGATGATTTACATTTTTAAGTTATTTTAGACAGATACCCTTAAGAATTTTAAGCAAGCCAGGTGGTGGTGGTGGCGGCGGCGGCGGCGGCGGCGGCGGCGCACGCCTTTAATCCCAGCACTCGGGAGGCAGAGCCAGGTGGATCTCTGTGAGTTCGAGGCCAGCCTGGGCTACCAAGTGAGTCCCAGGAAAGGTGCAAAGCTACACAGAGAAACCCTGTCTTGAAAAACCAAAAAAAAAAAAAAAAAAAAAAAAGGATTTTAAGCAAAAGATGTTTTGATATTCTAAGCATATCCTAAAGGTATTTTGCTATATCTAAGCACGACAACAGGAAAGCTGATCTGGAAGGATTTTAAAAGGGAACTGAATGGAGAAATAGCTGGAGAGATGGATCCCAGCACCCACATGGCAGATCATGAGTGCCCATAACTCCAGTTCCAGGGAATGCAACACCTGTTTCTGGCTTCCACGGGCACTGGACATACACATTGGCACAGGGACACACACACACAGAGGGAGAGAGAGAGAGGGAGAGAGGGAGAGAGGGAGAGAGGGAGAGAGGGAGAGAGAGGGAGAGAGGGAGAGAGAGAGAGAGAGAGAGAGAGAGAGAGAGAGAGAGAGAGAGAGAGAGAGAGAGACTTGGGCAAACACACATGCTAAAATTATTTTTTAAATGTTAAAAAGATGAAAACTGAGGGAAAAAACTTTGTTTCAAAGAAAAACTTTCATACTTGTTCATTTGGAGAACTTTTCACTTGTTACTTTCATAAACATTAAAAAAAATAACATCATTACCTTCTAGCTTGAGATTTATCCCTCCACATTCTATAACTCCAATGAATTTGCCTTCTATCTGACCATTTTTATAAACAAAAATTGTTGGTAAGCAGTTGTCATGGTAGTGTGCAATGCAGCTATTCACGATGGCTTTAAGGAATTTCGTCTCTGGGAACTTTCTTGCCAGGAGGCTAAGATGCTGGTTAACCAATAAGCACATGGGGATGCTAAAAGAGAGAATGCACACGATGTGTTTCAAATGCAGGTTGCTCCTCTGAGTCTAGTACAATAAGTGAAACCTATCTATTGCAAAAGCAGATCTTTACTTTTTAATCTAAAAGCAGATCATACCCTAGGAATGATGGCTGGTACCCTGGGAATCTGCATAATTTAGGTAAACTCATTCCACTTAGCATTAGTTTAATCACTTAGCATCCTAGGAGGAAGAACACAGGAACACAAACAAAAACCAGGCATGTCTGGGGAATCCGGGGCAGTCCTGAGCAGAAATAAAGGGATCCAACTCACTACTTGGTTTAATTTCACAGGTGCTCACATCCAAAGTGCCTCATCTCAGACTTCTCTGGCTTTCTTGATCCTGACAAATTTCACCCACAGTCTTCCACATCCTGGGTCCCAGTACCCAAAATTATTTCTCATTTAAGATATAAAACTGATTGAAAGCGGGATCCCAAACTTCCAATTCTTCCTGCTTCATCCATCACAGAACTCCCACCCTACGCACTCTTCAGTCCATCCCTTCCTCCTAGTCTACCACTCTGAGCTTTAGCTGGCTAGTTCAGGCTGACTCCCGGCCACCCTACCCCCACACACCTCCACTTTCTTCCACATTCCTTGGTTTCAGTCTGCTTCTCTTTCCTGTGTTCTCACTTTCCCTTCTCCAAAGAATTTCTCCACTTCACATAAACATATTAAAGCTCATAAATCTTAGCTTGTTTTTTTAAAGAATATCTCATAACTTTGAATTCCTTTTTAATAACCATCTTCTTTCCTTGAAGTCACAACCAAGATGAAAAAGGACGAGTGTGTGTGTGTGTGTGTGTGTGTGTGTGTGTGTGTGTGAAACAACAGCAGCCAGGCGGCAGTGGCACACACCTTTAATCCCAGCACTCAGGAGGCAGAGCCAGGCGGATCTCTGTGAGTTCGAGGCCAGCCTGGTCTAGAGAGATCCAGGACAGGTACCAAAACTACACGGAGAAACCCTGTCTTGAAAAACAAAAACAAGACAAAACAAAAACAGCAACAACAAAAGCCACCCTCTTGCATTTTGGTCACCTCTGTTCTTGGCATGCTTTCCATGATGTCATGTTCTGTTAACTTCCTCTTGACCTTTCTGAATTCCCTCTTTTGGATCCATGTTAAAAGTAAATGTTTCTTCTAGCAGCTAATAGATTTCATTTCCCTTCCTTATTCAACCCCATGCCCCAAAGGAAAAACAAACAAACAAGCAAAAACCTGATCTTTTTTTGATATTTCTTAAATTGGCTCGACTGAAAATCTCTCTACAATGTCTGCTCAGTAATGAAGTCACACCAACTCCACCTCCTTGTTTAATTGCTCTCTATCTCCCTCCTTGCCCATAGCTTCACTCGCTCCTTATCTGAGCTACATTGCTACCCTAAATCTGTTTCCAAATTGGTTACCCATATTCATCCTTGGCCCTACTTACAAAGGGAACACCGCATGGAAGTAGCATCATATAACCCTCATGGAGGTGACATCATATAACCCTCATGGAGGTGGCATCATATAACCCTCATGGAAGTGACATCATATAACCCTCATGGAAGTGACATCATATAACCCTCATGGAGGTGACATCATATAACCCTCATGGAGGTGACATCATATAACCCTCATGGAGGTGACATCATATAACCCTCATGGAGGTGACATCATATAACCCTCATGGAGGTGACATCATATAACCCTCATGGAAGTGACATCATATAACCCTCACGGAGGTGACATCATATAACCCTCATGGAAGTGACATCATATAACCCTCACGGAGGTGACATCATATAACCCCCATGGAGGTGACATCATATAACCCTCACGGAGGTGGCATCATATAACCCTCATGGAGGTGACATCATATAACCCTCACGGAAGTGACATCATATAACCCTCATAGAAGTGACATCATATAACCCTCATGGAGGTGACATCATATAACCGTCATGGAGGTGGCATCATATAACCCTCATGGAAGTGACATCATATAAACCTTATGTAAGTGACATCATATAACCCTCATGGAAGTGACATCATATAACCCTCATGGAAGTGACATCATATAACCCTCATGGAAGTGACATCATATAACCCTCATGGAGGTGGCATCATAACTCTGAGATTGCACACATTGCCCAAGCTCAAGAACCTCCTGTGGCTCCTCCTCACTGGCATAAAATCTGAACTCCTTAATGTAGTCTCAGATGGTCTTCATGATGTGGATGCTGCTTTCCTGTCCAGGATGGTATCCTGCCTGACACCACATCATACTGTATGACTGAGGCAGATCCAATACTCCAAACTCTGGAAGCATTGCGATGCTTTGCTGTGGGATGGTCTGTATGTCAAATCTGTTGCTCTGATTGGTCAATAAATAAAACACTGATTGGCCAGTGGCCAGGCAGGAAGTAGGTGGGACAAGGAGAGAGGAGAATTCTGGGAAGCAGAAGGCTGAGGCAGAGACACTGCAGCCGCCGCCATGATCAGCAGCATGTGAAGACGCCGGTAAGCCACCAGCCACATGGCAAGGTATAGATTTATAGAAATGGACTAATTTAAGCAATAAGAACAGTTAGCAAGAAGCCTGCCATGGCCATACAGTTTGTAAGCAATATAAGTCTCTGTGTTTACTTGTTTGGGTCTGAGCAGCTGTGGGACTGGCGGGTGACAAAGATTTGTCCTGACTGTGGGCAAGGCAGGAAAACTCTAGCTACAATGCTTCAGGCCTCTGTATTTTTGTTCACATTGTACAGTCCATCTAAAATACCTCACTCAAGCCTGTCTACTTTTCCAACCTAAGAAACTGGTTTTTTTTTTTCTTTTCTGATACCAACACCAAGAATGAGAACTTTCTGTGCAGTTATTTCCTCAGCGTTGAAACATTTCCCCTGGTAGGAAGCAGGAGAACCCTAAGACTCAGGAGGCTAAGGAAACTCAAGGGGCCAGGAAACTCTAGAAATTTACATGGTTTAGAAAGCTCACAGGTGCAACATTCATAAGCTTGCAGATCCTGGGAATGGAGCTCAGCTGGTAGAGTGCTTGCCTAACATGCATGAAGTCCTGGGTTTGATTCCCAGCACATCATAAAACAAATATGAGGTACACATGAATCTCAGAATTTGGGGGTGGAAGGAGGATCACAAGTTCAAGGCCATCCTTGGCTAAGTCTGAGGTCAGTTCAGTGGCGTGTGAGGTGGGGGAAGAAATAGGAGGTTTAATCACCAAATGGTGATCACTTTTCTAACAATGTGACATTCTTCAGATTAGAAATGAAAATATTTAGCATACTTAACTTAATCCCTAAAGATAAAAATTCTATAATGTATTCATGTATAATACGCGCATTTCTCTCTCTTAAATATTCCTCATCTGAAGCATCATAGACCCTAAAGCTAGGAGTGTTTTTAAAGCATCATGACACCAACATTCTGAAGTACTGTGGTAATTACCTTGATCTGTATAGATGAATTATAACCCACAAATCTTTTTCTGCATTTGTAACTTCATTCACATACTGGTTTCCAGAAATTTCTCTCAATTCCCCAAATTTTTGTTTCTTCGTAAGTGCTTTCCATTCCTGTAACCGCTTTTCTCTAATTGAAACAAAAATGTTAGGTAAGAGTTATATTCTTTATTTCTTATGTATTTATTTATTCTCTCTCTCTCTCTCTGAGTTTATTTGTTCCAGGGGTTTGCATGTGACTGAGGAGGTCACCACAAGGCCTTGGATTCCCTGGCAATGGAGTTACAGGCAGTGGGGAGTCATCTGATGGGGGTTCTGGGGACTGAACATTTAGGCATATGCATATGTATGTGTGTACCCGTGTGTGCCCGTGTGTGCCCGTGTGTGTGTGTGTGTGTGTGTGCGCGCGCGCGCGCGCGTGCGTGTGCGTGCACGCGTGCACAGGTATGCATATATACGCGCATATATATATATATATATATATATATATATATATATATCTGTACGCACGCACATATATATGCATACCTGTGCATACCATTGCACATGTGTGGACATCAGAGAATATCTTGTAGGAATTGGTTCTCTCCTTCCAGCAGGTGGGTTCCAGGGAACAAATCCAGATCATGGCACTTGGCAGCAAGCACCTCCATCCACTGAGCCATCTTGGCGGCCCTCATTTCCTGCATTCTTGATCTTCTGGTGTCTAGAACTTTGCTAATCCTTTAGGGAATACTCATTTCAGAACTGGCTGGTTCTGAGAAAGAACAAACACTTGCCAGACGGCACATTCTTCAAATGCAAGCCGGCCAACTCTGCAAGCACATCCTTGGTCCTTTTTTTAAAATTTTCTCTTATTTTTCGAGGCAAGGACTGGTCTCACACTCCTGGGCTCAGACAGTCCTCTCACCTCAGCTCCCAAGTGTCTGGGACTTTGGGCATGCACCACCATGCCTGGTTTCAATCACTTTTTTTTTTTCCCCTGTGGTTGTTGGTTTGTCTTTTTTCTTTCAAGACTCCCTGCTCTAGTCATCCCAGAACCTGGTGCCAGATAACTAACAACAGACCTAACCCAGAGCCCACCAAAATGATTCACACTAGCCAATCACAAGCCTGCTTACCCTGCCTTGTGTGTTCCTTCCGTAGAAAGCACAGCACAGGTTGTGCCGGAGATTCTCCCCTTGCTGCTTTTGATCCTGACCTGTTTGGTTGTTTCCTCTGTGGGCCCGTGTGCCAGGGTGCACCCCCTCCTCTTGAGAATGGTGGCCGTTCAGTGGCAACTACCTCCTGATCATACTCGCATCAAAGCAAACAAAAACTCCTGCGCACACTTCAGAACACACTGGCCTGGTTTCATATGTCAGAAGCATGCCAGATGAACACTCACTTTACGTAACCGTGAAGCCAAACACAATGAAGTCCAAAGAGAACAATAATGCAGGGCTAGGTCTACTACTCGCTACCTTCTTAGTAGTACAACTACCAGCTTCTCTCTTCCCACTTATTTTCCCTCCCTATTTCATTGGAAAGGTTAGCACCGGGGTTAATCTGGCGAGCAGGAAGACGCTGTTCAGTGGCCTGCATTTTTCACCTAGCAATCAAATAAATTGTGATTCATGTACAGGGACAGAAAGCCCTCTAGTTATTTTTGGCCAAAAGGGACTTAATCTGGGAAATTAAGCGCTTTGCAAACTGGTCGAAAAGGCAGAAGGCGCAGGCTCTAGGCTGGGCTCCCAGGAATGACTCCCAGAACAACACAGCAAAACTGGTCTGCCAAGGCTTTCTTTGCCGCAATCCAGAGACTGGGGAATCTGGATTCCAATTGTTGGCCCAAGTATTACATTACTCTGAGACTCGGAGAGGCACAATAACAACCTCTGGCACTAGGAACCAGTCTCCCTAGCAACAATCTGAGGATGAGAATCTGCTGCCAGAACAAAGGCTCCAGAATTAATGACGCAAATTCTAGGTCCAGACCACTTAAACGGATGCTTTAGGTTTTTTTTTTTCCTTCACCTCTGCTTTCTCCATTTTACTTAGCTCTGAACCCAAATATCCTGTGAGCATTAGCAGAACCTGAAACACATTTGGTATCCTTGCTGCAACAGAGTCTGAGAAATGCAGTTTTCGCTTCTAGCTTCTGTGCGGCTGTTAACACGCATCAAGAGAAAGAGGAACGTGTATCAGGGAAGACAGTTTAGTGTATTTGCCACAAAAATATACTAAAGATATGTTCATGGCCACATTTAGACTTTCCTTCTTCCTTTTAGCTACAGGAGCCTCTGGGTCTAATTAATTTGTTATTTCATAGCTGGTTACCTACCAATGCCTACCCTTTTTGTCTCTAATTCTGTGAATAATGTGTTTTTCACTTCTTTATCTTACCCCGAGGCTTTGCTAGAACCTAATTATCATTATAGATTCCTCCTTGGTGGCTTGCAGGAAGACTACACTTGTACGCTTCCTTGTGAGAGTAGATGGCGACCAATGAGAGAGATGAAAGTGATGGATACATCTCTGGTACTCAACCCTAGAGTGTCCTGTGCAGTCTTCCACACAGATCCCCGGCTCACATGGGAGGAGGTACAGGATTCTAAGGTGATGTAGCCCTAAAGTACCCAGACCACAGTCACTGCCTGGGAAAGAGCAGCTCAGGGAGCTGTAGGAGATGGATCAAAAAGTTAAGGGACCATCACCATGATACAACTCAAAACATTTTTTTTTAATCTATGTATATGGATCTTCTTCCTACATGTATATCCATGTACCACTTGCATGCCTGGTACTCATAGAGAACAGAAGTGGTCACATCCCCTGAAACTGGAAAGGGTTGTGAGCCTCCATGTGCATGCTGGGAAACCAGGTCCCCTGGAAGATCAGCCAGTGTTCTTAACCACTGAGCCACCTCTCCAGGCCCAGGTAACTTTTTGATTGCCACAAGTCAGTCCTGTATCCGTTTGCAGCTACCTCCTGCTTGTTCATTCGAAGATCTGTTATATAGTAGTTTCCTTTCTACTTATACAGCCTTTTCTGACTTCTTTCTTTCTCTTATGATATTTTCAAAGTCCATCTATTTGGTAGTTATAGTAGCTGGCATGCCCAAGGCACCCATCGAAGGGAGAGTTTATTTGGGCCTGTGGTTCTAGAAGGATAAGAGTCCATGAGTGGGGAAGTGCCGCAGCACACAGGCATGGTGGCCTGAGCAGGCAGTGGAGAGAACACATCCTCAACCACAAACACAAAGGCAGAGAGAGAAAACTGGACACAGGACAACGCTATGAACTCCTAAAGCCCACCCCCAAGTAATGTAGCCCCCAACCACCACCACCGAGGTTCTACTACTTTTCCAAACAGCATCACCAAATGGAGACCAGATGTATAAATGTCTGAGTCCATGAGAAAAAAATCCTGCACACTTCATATTACAAGTGAAACACTCCAGGGGAATTGAAAATAAGACGTACTAAAGTGAAAAACATACCAAATTCAAGCAGCCAAAAGAATCGGAAAATCAAAAGGTAGAATTATTCTATTATTAACCCAGAAGCACAGATTTAAAAAAAAAAAAAAATGAAGAAAGTAAACACAGCCTAAAGGGCCCACGGGCCACTGTCCAGCAGATCAACATAATATTTCGGGAGCCCCAAAGGAGCAGACCCAAGGAAAAAGAACGCTTTCAGAATTAATGGCCCACAGCTTCCCAAATGTGATTAAAGACACAAGTGTAAAATCCAATGTATCAGACACACTTCAAGGAGGACAGACCCAAAGACAGCCACGAGTATCTGTGACACCGCAGAGTCAAACTGTCAAGAGACAAAAGCTGAATCTTGCAAGCAGCAAGAGAAAATCAAGTTACTGCAAAAAAAAAAACATAGTTTCTTAAGGAGATTTAGCAAGCCCATTTCTCATGTAGTGATCCCATGGCAACCCGATACTGTTGTACCTGTATATCTCAATAGCTTTTATATCTTCCTCATCAAACTCGTCCTCAGCTTCTTCCAACTGTGCAAGGGTCATCTTCTCATACGGTTTAACTA
Source organism: Peromyscus maniculatus bairdii (assembly GCF_049852395.1). Taxonomy (NCBI): domain Eukaryota; kingdom Metazoa; phylum Chordata; class Mammalia; order Rodentia; family Cricetidae; genus Peromyscus; species Peromyscus maniculatus. The sequence continues at coordinate 71,605,722 of NC_134861.1, forward strand.
AAACAGAAACTTCAGGTCATCTAATGGGCCAAACATTATTTTTACTTCATAACCTACTTCTAGAAAACAAAACAAAACAAAAAAAAAACCCACAACCCCAACAGCTTGGGTAACAGAGGCCAATGACATCTTTAACAAACCTGTAGCAACCTACTAAAACATGATTACACGTTACAGAAATTGTAATACCAGCCTTTTTGATTCCCTCAAAGTTCATAGAACTGACAGGATACTGGTGAGCACAGATGAGAAAATCAATTAGACCCCATAAATTTAGGTTTCTCCCAAGTACATAAAAATATTAATGAATAAGATCATATATTGAATGAACAAAAGAGAAAGCAATCTCAAAGTAGAGAGGGATATGGTAAAAGAAATCTCACTAGGTCTTATGAGCATAATTCAGTACTTTTATTAACTGGCATGTGCCTTTCAACACACAAATCAGCCATTTTAGGTAGTGATCTCCTAATTTTGAGTGGACGGGCCGAGTTGATATTAAATGGTCTCTAATTCCCTCTCCTGTGTCTATGAAATATATTTTACTACCTTCATTGTATGTCCCCTTCATGCAGCCCCCAAAGGCACACTGTACCCATTGCCTCCTTCTGCAGGCGTAACACCATCTCCTCAATTTCATCTTTTGGTTCTTCTTTTGGAGGAAGAATGCCAAAATCTCTTAAAATTTCATTCCATTCTGTGTCTTCATTTGGATCCTACACACACACACACACACAAAAGACAATCTATTAACACAGTTTACACTGCAAAATGTGCTGATCAAATTGACTGATGGGTGACACGTCTAAATACAAAGCTGTCCATGAACTCTACAGCTAAGGTTTGAAGGACAGATCTACTTCTCCCACCAAGAGTAGGGCTGCATACTTTGATTAACAGGACACATCTATCTTCAGTATTACAGAGAGTTTATAAAAAGATCAACTTAGGGGCTGGCCAGATGACTTATCGGGTAAAGGGACTTGTCACACAAGCCTGGTGACCCCGAGTCAGTATCCAGGTCCTGCATAAAGGTAGAAAGAGAGAGCTGACTACACAGAGTTGTCCTCTGACCCCCACTGTGATACATGTGCCCCATCTACATCATGCATACACATATAATAATAATAATAGTAATAATAATAATAATAATAATAAATTTAAAAATCCATTAGACCACATACATAAAAGAAAATAAACTTAAAGAAACTTAAAAAAGTAAACTTAAAAGTCACAGGAAATATACTGATGACTATAGAATGGACAAAGTCAACTTATATAATATCCAAATGTGTGCTGTCTATGTTCCAGACTATCAGATGAACTTATTTCTATTTTGAGGTGCATAGATTCAAGAACCCTCATGCTTAGATATGAGAGGCCAGGCTTACTGACTTTGATGAAGAAATCTACCATATTCGGAAATGTCCTGCAGAGAGAATCATGTATCAAGAAAACATGACCTGGCATGGTAGTGCATGACATTAATCCCAGCATTTAGGAGTCAGAAGCAGGCAGGCCTCTGTGAGTTCCAGGTCAGCCTGGCCTACACAGTGAGTTCTAGGCTAGCCAGCCCTACATGGTGAGGTTCTACCTCAAGGAATGGGAAAAAGAAAACGTAGTTGGGCCCAGTGATGAAACTGACTTAGCACTCAGAACCATGCGTTCAAGTTCAGCCTTGCTGCACAGTGAGTTCCATGACAACACGCACAAGACCCAGTCTCAAAAAAACAGAACAAAACTCAACAATAAAAAAAAAGTAAAAACAAGAAAGAAAAGACAAAAATGAAATAAAGAAGGCCAGGCTAAGAATGAGCTAGAAAAGAAGTTCTAAAAGCAAAATAACTCAAATATAACTGAGTCCTACCAACAACTGTGTATGTAAGTGTTCTCTGCTTCACAGTCAATCAACTGGCGTGTTAAAAGACTGTAAGATTTTGTCTGTGGTTCTCCATGATGCATCAGGTATGCATTTCATGTGTCCTGCATGGGCTCACTGGGAGTTCTGAAGCTGTGGAATAGTATCTTCTAACAATTCTAGAAAATTCACAGAAACTTGTAGCAGGTCTTTCTTTGAACAACCAGCTCCCAAATAATGATACAAAGACTTCTGATGGAGTATGAAAGCTTGGCCTCAGCCTAGGTTTGTTCCCATTTATATTAATCTACTTTCTGCTTTGTGGTTCATTATCTCTCCTCAGTACTTTATGTCTGATTTCCTCTGAGTCTTGCTGGCGAATCCCCCGCCTCTCAGATTCTTCCCAGAGTTCCTATTGCTGCCCGGAAGTCCTGCCTATCCTCTCCTGACTAGCTATTGCCATTCAGCTCTTTATTAAAACAATCAGAAGGTGTCTTAGGTGGATGACATCTTCATAGACACATTTTCACATTGTACAAAAAGATTATCCCCTAACAGAAAATTTCTCTTCAAATATTCTTCTACCTCTTTTTAATATTTTCCTATTCCTATTTTACTGACATTAAAAATAAATATTTTTAATTTTCACAAGTTGTACTTGGCTTTTTATGAGTTTTGTTCTATTACTACAAAAATGTTTTAATTCAATGTCAAAAGCAATGATGTTTTCTGACAGGTTAGAAATTATTACTTATTAAATACCAGCTTAAAATTTCAGAAAATGGAGTTGGAGAGATAGCTTAGAATTTAAGAGTACTTGTTGCTCCTGCAGAGGACCTAAGTTAGGTTCCCAGCACCCACATGGTGGCTCAAAATCATCCCTAACTTTAGTTGTGAGGGATCTGACAGTCTCTTCTGACCTCCAAGGGCACTGGCATGCACATGGTGCACATACATACATGTTTGCTGTCCTAATTAGGTTTCTATTGATATGATAAACATGATGATCACAAGCAACTTGGGAAGGAAAGAGTTTATTTTACCTTACAGCTTACAGTCCTACATGAACTGGGACATTATTGATTCCCTGGTGTGTACATTTCTTTTCTCCTTGGCTTTTCGAATTATACAATTAGAGTTTATCAGACTCTAAAAATGTAGAGAATGACATAATCAAGGTTCTATCAGCTTTTCTTAATTTTATAGTTTTTGAAGAAAATACTGTCCTGGAAGTAGCAGATGGTTTTACCCACAATATGCATATCTTTTGTCTCTCTAGGATTATTTTTTAACTAACCTCTGATGGGCAATGTTTTTAACAAGTGCCATGTTTTCTTTCTTTTTTTTTTTTTCATTTTTCTTTATTAAGAAATTTTCTACCCACAAATCCCTCCTCCTCCCTCCTCCCATCCAAATACACTTTTTTTTTTTTTTTATTTTAAAGTTTTTCGAGACAGGGTTTCTCTGTGTAGTTTTGGTGCCTGTCCTGGATCTCTCTCTGTAGACCAGGCTGGCCTCAAACTCACAGAGATCTGCCTGGCTCTGCCTCCCAAGTGTTGGGATTAAAGGCGTGTGCCACCACCGCCCAGCCATGTTTTCAATGAGTCTGGTGTTGGGGTCCATGACAGAAGAATGGCAAGCCAGCATCTTGGTGACACCTAGGTTTCATCCCAGAGAAGCAAAACCTGGGTAGAGCTTGTGGACCTGCACAGTGTGTGCTAAAGTGATTTTATTTTTTGGCTTCAAGATTGATGTCTTTGGTATGTATGTGTATGTGCCTTGTGAATCTATGTGTACCATCTGCAGGCAGTGTTCACAGAGGCAGAAGCTGTCAGGTCCCCTGAAACTGGAGTCACATGTGGTTGTGAGCCCCTTGATAGGGGTGCTGGGAACCAAACCCAGGTTTTGTGGAAGATCTGTAGGTGTTCTTAACCACTGGGCCATCTCTCCAGCCCCTTACTTTTTATTTTTTAATTGGAAGTATTTTTTTTATACAATGCATTATGATTATGGTTTCCTCTCCCTCAAATCCTCCCAGATTCTTCCAACCCATCCAATGTCAGACCTTTAGAAAACAGACAGGCTAACAACAAACCAGAACAAAAAAAAAAAAAACAAAAGAAAAAGTATGAGAAACACAAACACATACCCACAAACAAAACCCTTAAAAAACACAAAAGCAGGAATCATAATATATAAGCCAAAGACCATTAAGGTTTAAAAAGAAAACTAAAGAAAGCAATCTGAGACAAAATCATCTCCAAAATTCCATTGAGTTTGTTTTGTGTTGATTATCCACTACTGGGCATGCATGGGGCCTGCCCTCAAGTGTGTCTATAACCCATTGAGACATCAGTGGAGAAAACTAATTTTTCCTTGGCAAGTAGCTGTCATTCAGAAATAGCTTCTTGGTTAGGGATGGACGCTCCTGTTCACTTCTCAGCACCAGGACTCCTTCTGGGTTGGACCCATGCAGAGCCTATGCATGCTGCCACAGCTTCTGTGAGGTTGTCTGTCTATCAGTCCCATTGTGTCTGGAAGACCCTTTTCCCTTGGTGTCTTCCTCTGGCTTCTATAATCTTTCTGTCTCCTCTTCCCGAAACCCAGAAGGGAGGGTTTGATGAAAACGTTCCATTTAGGACTGAGTATTTCAAGGTCTCTCACGCTCTGTGCACTGTCCAGTTGTGAGTCTCTATTTGTTCCCATCGACTCCAAGAGGAAGCTTCTCTGATGATGACTGAGCAAGATACTGAACTATAAGTCTAGCAGAATGTTGTTGGGAGTCATTCTATTGCTGTGTTCCTTTAGCAGAAAAACAGCGTTTGGGTTTCCCCTAAGCCAATGACCTATCTATTCAGGGTTTTGGCCACTTTAAAAAAAAAGAGAGAGAGACAGTCCCATTCTGCCACATAAGCTGGCCTATAAGCCACCATGCCTGAATAGTAAGCATTTTTTACTTGGAAAAAAAAAATACATACTAGGAAATGACCATTTTAGGCATTTATAAACATACAATACAACCCAATGAAGCACAACCACACTGATGGACACCTATCCACTGTCCTTTCAGGGTTCTCAATGTTCTTGTTCTTTTTGAGACTATTTTGGGAACCATGGAGATTCCACATACATTCTAAGGCGGATTTTTCTATTCCTGCAAAAAGAATGCTAGAATTTGACAGAAAATGAATCTATAGATTGCTGGAAGTAGTACTGATCTTTTGACATCAGTGATAGATACAATAAGGATCCTTGTCATTGCATTCCTGAAGAAGATAACATGATGGGGATGAAAAGGGCGGGGGAACCCGGGGAGCCCAAGGACCAGGAGAAGGACATCTCCCAGGAGAACCACCATGGTGACCCAGACACACAACTGAATCCACATGTAGACTATATTTCTTAACTTTTAGATCGTCCTGTAACATTGGTATGGGTGGGGCAGAGAGCTAGATTGTGAAGATATATCACTTCTGTTTTATTCCAAGTTATTAACAAACCCATTGCTCCTCTTTAACTGATTTTATACAGTTTCCTCTTAATGAAGGAGAGCATTTGTCTCCAAGCTTTACACCAGGTAACAGTCCATGTTCCCATCCACAATTACGGGCCATATTTCCACTTTCTCTGTCTCCTTCAATCGTTTCCAGCACCGTTTTATAGTTTTCTTCATATAAGTCTTCAGCCTCTTTAGTTTATTCCTTTGTATTCTGCTCCTTCTGATGTCATGATAAATGGAAGTTTTTTTATTGTTAGTACACAGAAATATCTTTATAAAAAGTTTATGGTCCTCAACTATTTCCTGTAGAAATTTTGGAATACAATAAGCACAATTGTTTCCTAACTGGCCTCTGTCCATTCTAACACTGGAGATCTCTGCAAGTTGTTTTGCTGGTTCAGGATTGTGCCACCCTTGTTCTTTGTATGAGCTATACCATTGGCTGGCTTCCGCTCGCTGCCTTTGAAATTATATTGGTGGGAATTCGTTAAGACCGAACACAAAAACGTCTTCCTCAATACTAATGTTGTTTGTTGTAAATCTGTGGGAAAGCTGCCATGGGCCAAGACTACTTGAGGGGCAGGTTTGATTCCTGACCACTAAGCATCAAGACAATCTTCCCTGAATTTCCCTAGGCAGAGGTCCTACTCACCCTCCTGCTTGTCTCCCATCCTTGGGTGAACCATACTCTTTAGTTCTTACTTACTCTGCCATTGTACCCAAAACCAAAATACAAAATTAGTAACACTTTCATGTTAAAACTGGCTTTGGAGATTGCAGAATGGGGTGGGTGGAGGATACTGCTCCAACATACACACACTTCTGAGTTCTTAGCAGGGATGGACTTCTGGAATACAGTGCAGTGAAACAGACAGTTGTTACTATGGATATTGCAATGAGGAAATGACATATAAAAAGGCGATCTGAAACCCAGGTTTACTGGTTACTTTCAGCTGAAATAAAGAACGATGTCAGGAAGGTGAGTTCTAGGTGAGGCTCGGGGGCAGGGAGGGCTTTGTTCACATCTGTCTATGCGGGTACCCTCTTTACAGGTAACACTCCATTATGAACTAGAATCAGTTTTCTGATACACACATACAAAGACTAATATCTCAAGATGAAGATTTCTTTATGGATGTCAGTTTCTCCTTTTAAAGAATGGTTTCCCTGTTTTCAGAGCTTCTCTTGTATTTGCTCATGCCACAGATGTCTGGTCTCCTACCATTGTTTCAGGCCTGCCTATCCTAAGGTCCTAGGCATCTTAACATTCTACTGGTTTCCATTTTCCTCTTGATTTTGATGTAATTATTTCTTCCTATCATGCCACCTCTCTGACACTTTCAGGGGCTCCTTTGATTCTCTTAGAAGACACTCTAGACGCTTCTTCTACAGTTCCCTCTCTAGACATTTTTATTTTTATTCAGTAGGAGAGCTGGACTGGGTAATGTAGCCAGCTGTTACTACCAGTTCTAGTTGTGGTGGCATTGTGTTCCCCACAATATTGTGCACCCTAATAAACTTATCTGGGGTTAGAGAACAGAACAACCACTAGTACAGGGGCTAGAAAATGGTGGCACTCACGCCTTTAATCCTAGCATTCCAGAGGCAGAAATTCCTCTGGTTCTCTGTGAGTTCAAGGCCACATTGGAAATAGCCAAGCATGGTGACACATGCCTTTAATCCCAGGGAGTGGTGGGAGAAGGCAGAAAGGTATATAAGGCGTGAGGACCAGAAACTAGAAGCATTTGGCTGGTTAAGCTTTCAGGCTTTTGAGCTACAGTTCAGCTGAGATTCATCCTGGATGAGGACTCAGAGGTTTCCAGTCTGAGGAAACAGGATCAGCTGAAGAATTGGCGAGGTGAGGAAGCTGTGGCTTGTTCTGCTTCTCTGATCTTCCAGCATTCACCCCAATACCTGGCTCCAAGGTTTGATTTTATTATTAAGATCTGTTAAGATTCCTGCTACATCTAGTAATTACATTTTTCCTGAAATTTTATTCTCTCTCTCTCTCTCTCTCTCTCTCTCTCTCTCTCTGGTGTGTAGATCACATGTACCATGATATACATGGGGAGGACATTATCTTTCCATGGGTCTCAGGATCTAACTCATGTCGGGAGACCTACATCACTGGGGCCGGGCAGCAAAGCGCCTTTATCCACTGAACCATCTCACCAGCTCCCAGCCATCACCTTTATAGAACAAGTTCTGCACTTCACAATCCCTTGGTACTTTCTCTCCATTAGGGACTGGAATTGTAGTCAATCCTTAGCTGTTGGGTCAGACATTCTGTGAGCTCCCTCTGCTTGGGTTACCGACATGCTATGTGTTGTTGATTGAAAAGAGCGGTCCTGCCGGGCGGTGGTGGCGCATGCCTTTAATCCCAGCACTCGGGAGGCAGAGGCAGGCGGATCTCTGTGAGTTCGAGGCCAGCCTGGGCTACCAAGTGAGATCCAGGAAAGGCGCAAAGCTACACAAGAGAAACCCTGTCTTGGAAAACCAAAAAAAAAAAAAAAAAGAAAAGAGCGGTCCTTATACATCGAACTGGCTCTGACTTGAGTTTCTCTCGATAAACACTCTTCTTGAGAGACATGATCATACATACTTAGTCAAACATCTCAACTGTTCTCATTTAACCCCTTAAGGACTTCATTGCAATTCGACTTAATATAACAGTGTTCAACTGTGCCCTTCCCTTGACTCTTAGAATTATGTATGAAATGTTATCTAACAGAAATAGAGGCCACCATCGATTTTCATAAATGGCAAGAGTATTTTTGCCATGCTGTAGTTATCTTTATTATTCTCAGATATGCTCTAATAGAATAGGCCCATGTTTAGAGCCTAAGAACTGGCTGTGGAATAAATCAATGGAAAATAATAGTGAGGCAAAGAGAGGTCTCTGCTCTCTGTAGGCTTCACTTCAGCAGAACTCCTGCAAAGCAGATTCTGCAAAGCGGAACAGACTGCAATGCCGGGCTAATTGTACAAATGCACTTGCTAACAACCGTCTAACGTGAGAGGGTTTGACTACACGTGAATGACGCTTCAAATAACTTCATAAATTGTATGGTCTACAAAACCGCCCCAAGTAAGTATGGGAAACCAAGAAAATCCCAATGCACCTCACTAGAGAGCAAGTAAGAGAAGGCTCTTCCTTAGGTCAGAAAGTGAGGGTTTCACTCTGAGAAAGGAGAAAGGGGAGGAAGGGAAAATGGCCTGGAGGGACCAATGGAGGAGACTCTTTTTCTAAATTAAAATGTTATTATAAAGATCTCACAAATAAAAAAATCACCTTGTGAAATTACCCAGACCCAAAGTCTTGAAATGTATAGCTGTAATTTAAAATTTTCTATTTACAAAAATTTAAGTGTGTGTGTGTGTGTGTGTGTGTGTGTGTGTGTGTGTGTGTGTGTGTGTGTGTGCGCGCGCGCATGCGTGCATATCAGAAGACTGAGGAAAGTGGGTCTCACTTTCCACCAGGTAGATCCCAGGGATCCAACTCAGGTTTTCAAGCTTGGCAGTAAGCATCTTAACCCGCTGAGCCACCTCACAGGCCAATGGATGCACTCCCTACCTCCTTTAAAAAGAGTATAAATGAGAGGACAGTTACATTGAATCCACTTGGGCCAATGCTACTCCGTTCTTAATTCAGAAATAGCATAGCATTTGAGTTTCCAGGACTTGAGGGTAAAAGGCAACACTGAACAACTGAGTGTCTCCTCCAGCCTCACATGAGACTCATGAATGTCAAAAACTGGCATTCTCTTAAAACTAGACAGAGATGCACAAAATAACGCTTACCAAAAACAAATGTCAGAACATAACCCTGGGGAGGGCCCACACCACTCCATTTACGCCCCTCAGCTTGGAGCTAAGTGGCTTATCCCCGCTCAGGGCTCCAAGGTCACCTACAGGCCAGACCCTCACCTGCATGATGTTCTCTTGTGCCCCTCACTAGGGGTCAAGGTCCCAAACTTCCTCCAGACTGTCAGAGGGAGCCAGCCAGCTCTGGTGTGCGGTTTCTAACGCCCCAGGGGCAGGGCAAGAAGAACAGGATCTCCTGCGCATGTGCAACGGTAGCTGGGTTGCCAGGCAACACAGAGGCCTGGTTCCCAGGTGTGTGGACCCTGGTGCATCAGGTCCTGGGGCATCTATCTGGAGCAGTAGCTCTCCTATTGGTCACGTGGTGCTCGTGGTACTGTACATTCTACCCTCCTCTATCACCACCATGTCCAAGCCTACTCGTCAAGGTTGAATCCAGTGTTCAAGGAGAAAAAAAAACTCCTTGGGGGAAGGTGTGACGAACCCAGCAAAGGAGTTCTTATCCTGGGCCCAAAGTCTGTTTGGAAATAGAATTTTAAGGGGGTATCTAAGCACTTCCCTCAAGTTGTGAGTGTAAATGTTTTTGTGTCCTTTTCTTTTTAATTTGGACCAAAATTTTCCATCAGATTCTCAGTGAGACTATAAGCTTCACCTGGCACCACACACCTGTGATCCTAATCTTCAGGTGGATGAGGAAGGAGCATGGGAGCTGGAAGTCAACCTGGGCTTTGAGAGCTTGTCTCAAAGAAACAAAATCAAAACAAGACAAAAATCATTGGAAGAAAGGACCTTGTTCCTTTTAGGGGCCCTGGCTTAGGTAGGAAACATACACAGTTGGGCTTTTTCTGTGTTTATATTAAGGAAAGGATTATACTAGGAAGGATTTACTAGGGAAACAACCATACAAGTTTATGCACATGCTCCCAGAGATATACTCTAGAGGAGTTAAAAAATGTACTTTGTAACACAATTTGTTACACTTTGTAAACTTGAGTTCAGCAATGAAGCAATTTGCCTGCGGTGATCAGTGCAGATTAATATAGATTCTAATACAGATTCCACACTCCAAGCATCCTATAGCATTTGTGTGTGATGCACTGTTAAGTGGAAGCATCAGTCTTTGCCATCGTGTCTTGGTATTTCTGCTTCTCACTCTTACATGAAGCTTCTTAAAATTAGACATAAGCAATTCGTGTCTATCTGGATTTTTAAGGGACCCTCCTGCCTAGTATTCAAGCCCCCTTTTCTTATTTTGACTAAAGAAGGTAATGGAGGGAGGGGGTGAAAAAGACAAAATAGTGCATGTTTTTATCATATGCAATATATAGGTGTAGATACAGATATATGACATGAAACCAGAAGAGGGATTCATTGACAGGGAAAAGGGAACCAAGAGGCTAAATATGAACAAGGACAACTATAAATATGTATGAAAATACTGTAAGATATGATGTATGTTAACCAAGAATTTATTTTAGAATTCAAGGTACTAGAACTACTGTGTACAGGTAGCTAATGCTGTCCCACGCATCTGTAGAGTAGCAGGCTCTCGTTGCTCTGAGGCTCACCCTGCCAAGGCAATTTGCTTTTAAAGGAAGAATGTGATATTTTTTCCTCTCTCAGCTTCTTCTTAATTTATGCCCTTTCCAGGGCTTGGTAGGAAGAGTAATTCAAGAACTGTCTTCATGAAGCGTGTTATTTAAGTTCCCCAGGCTTGGTTATCATCAACTCCTCAAAAGGCTATTTTCTTCCTGGTAGTGAACAGGTTGGCTGCCCTTCACTGCTTACAAGGAGAAACAATTTCAGATAAACCAATTACTGCCAGTTGCCAGGGAAAGCCCTCTGATACATTTGTAGCAACCTGAAGTCTACTTTGTCATACATAACTCATAGCTTGCTTACTGGAACACTGAAAAAGTCATAACTCATGTAATTCCCATTGGTATTCTGAGATCCCTAGCACTCTATTATGTTGTTGCTTGTTGCTTCATTTATTGTTTTTGTTTTTGTTTTAGATAGAGCCTTGCTGCATAGCCCAGGCTAGCCCTGAGCTTGCCTGCATCCTGCCTCAGTATCCTAAATGCTACAATTACAGACATGTGCCATTGTGACAATTTACATTCAGATACTTGTAAGAGCTGATGACTTTATCACTGACATAATCTAAACTGGATAAATTAACATAGTTCGGCCAGTTCTCTCTGAGTGTCTTTAGTAACGCCTAAAAGCTATATGTGCCAACAGTACCAAGAGCGGCAGGACCCAAGGAGCATCGTTAGGTGCGGCTTTGCTGTGCACAAAGGATCACTGTAACACCATATGAATGATATTTTTAAGATGCTGGTTTATTTTCAACAAATTAAACATTTACAATGTCAACTATCATGGAGAATGTTACAATACAGGGATTTGCCACAGAGTAAATTTAGAAGGGATCATTTTTTAAAACAAAATGTGAATAGATCGCACTGTTTCGATGGAAAATTAGTCTACATCCTGCGAAAAGAAAAATGAGTTAGATTCACATATATGTGAGACTAGGAATACACACATATAATGCTTATCTAGGCATTTCTATGAATTTTTGTTTTAGTATATTAACATTGGCATTTGAGATATTTCCCAACTGTTCTTCAGCCTCTCTCTCTCTTTCCTACAACATTCTCTCCCTTCCTCATCTCGGCATGTGTATTTTACCATTTATCACTTAATCACTCTCCCATGGCACATTTATTCTACACATCTGTATGTCTCAATAGTTATAATATTTAATAATATGAAAGTAGTTTACCAAAGCGCATCAGTACCAATAAGAATTGTAAGTATTTCAAGTTTTCCCTACATCCACCTTAGACTGTGGCTCAGTTCATCTGTAACCTCACAGAGGAGGCCCTGACATTGCTGAATGCTGCTGTGACTTAATCCAAGCCTCAACTGGCCACATTCTGGCTCCGTACCAAGGCTCAGTAGGTCCTCCAATTCCTGCTAAGCTCCTTACAACTATTCAGAGGGTGAAAAAAAATCCCAAGTGCTGAGACTGGGAGTTTCAAAGAACTCACAGTTAAGGAAGCTCTGCTGAATGGCTTGGTGGCCACTGAGGTCTGGATGCGAGTTTCTATCTGATATCATGAGCAAATGTGACGCCATTGGCTATAATATTCCAAGACTGACCTTTTATATCTGATTTCTTATTTGAATGTTCTTGGACCACATGTGATGAGACTGGTCTGAATACAATAAGAGCTATCAAAGATGTTTTTTCCTGTTAGTGTACTCATATATCTGCCGTGACATCATCCACATTTTATACTTATTTTCTTACTGAATCTTATCAGAATAAAGCAAGAGATTAAATAATCAGATGACAAAATCAAGAGGGAAATGACTGTTGAATACTACTCTATTGGCAAATAAAATCCTGAGCAAAATAGACTATGTAGACCCTAACCTTGGGACGAGACCATGAAGCTATGTTTTCTCAACTTCAGAGAGAAATTCATACTAAACTCATCAAATTCCATTTCACTTTGGGAATGTGTGCAAAGTGTCCTTGGTGATTCTCACTTCTCTAGTTGTTTTGATGTCTGTCTTTTCATTTTTGTTTTTGTATATTTGTAGTTTTGTCTCTTTTCTAGAATAAGCTGGGTGAAATAACTTAATTTTTCAAAGACCTAGATTTTTTTGCTTTAAGAAATTTCTGCTTTGCTCTTTTTAAATTTTTTTTCAAAATTTGTGTGTGTGTGTGTGTGTGTGTGTGTGTGTGTGTGTGTGTGTGTGTGTGTAGTGTGGGGTGCCTATGGATGTCAGAAGAGAGTGTCAGATCCCTAGGAGCTAGAGTTAGTTATGGGCAATTGAGAGCTGCCCAGTGTGGGAGGTGGAACCAAATCCAGGTCCTCTGAATAGACAGCAAGCACTCTTAACTCTGATCCATGTCTCCAACGCCCCCACCACCTGCCACATTTTGAGATAGGGTCTCACGTAGCTCCATCTGTCCTGATGTAGCTTTGTGCGTGGTAGGCGACCATTTCATCAACTGAACTGCATCTCCAGACTTAACAAAGATTCTTTGAGTCTGAGTTATTTGGAAGACAGAAGTGCACGCCAGTGAATCCTGGCCCACTCTGGTGGACACTGACTGACAGAACGGGAATGAAATCCCTGACACATCATGACATGCACAATAAACTGTCGTGGGGGCATTATCTCCAAACATCTCTTTAGATGACTACTTTTGAGTCCTAGACCAAGGAATCCCAGGATCAAAGCAAATCTAGCCCTAAAATACCAGTACTTCCCATTCCTGAGGCCTGCATTGCCCCTACAACTGTAGTATTTATATACAATGTTAGTGTACCCATGGAATTGAACAACAGAAATATATTTGAGTATAGTTTGGTTTGTGAAACTTCCAAGTTGAGTTCAGTTGTGAAATACATACTGTTTCATATTTATTTATTTATTTATTGAATACATACCACTTTAAATGAAGCCTGTGGACCTCTTCCCATTGCGTGGCTGCAAAATAATAAATTAGAAAGAAATCGTTGTAACTAATGATGAGAGGCAATTGCCATCGAAAGAAGCCTAGTGCTATAAAGGAGTATCCTGAATGTACATCGAGGCCACCTGACAAGCTTTGGACCCCGCAGCTGCAGTTTCTGATTTACTAAGTGGAACTTGAAAATATGTGTTTCTACCAAGTTCTGAGACACAGCTAAAGCTGTCAGGGCCACGATAATTTAGAAACTACCCGTATAGGGAACCAACATTCAACGAATGTTGTGTTCTCAAATTTCATTTTGATACAAACCAAAGTTAACTTTCTGAAATTATCGTTGTTCCATTTTATAATTCCTGTGGTCAGTCTAGTCCTGTAATCCAGTCCAGTCAATTCTCCAATCTTTCCACAAAAATACCACCTTCGACTTCAGCATAAAGTTGAAAAATTTCAGCTAAATGTTTCATTAAATACATCCTATCTAATGTAGCATTCACACACAAAGTCATCTCCATGTCACCTCCAATCTCCAGCTAGGGTTTGTCTCAAATCTCATCTAAAAATGACTTACAAAGGATGTGGTAGGTTTTATAAAAATAGGACATCATTTAATATAAAGGACTTAAGTATTCTCTGCTTTTTGGTTTCTTTAAACAATCCCCCATGGATACTGAGAGGTGACTATACTTAGCTGTTTTTATCTATTTGTTATATCCGGCTGTAAAGACTAGGGTATAGAAGCTGAACTCTATCTTCTTTTAAAACATTTTATTTTACCGTAAATTATGTATATGTATGTGTCGGTGTATGTTTAGGCATGCAGGTGCCCACAGAGGTCAGGAGAGAGCTCCAGATACTCTGGAGCGGAAGTTACAGGTTATGAGCTTCCTGAAGTGAGTGCTGGGAACTGAACTCTGGTCCTCTGTAAGAGTAGCATGTGCTCTTAACCCATCTTTTTTATCTTTTCACTCCCACTATCCATATCTTCCCTAGCACCTATTAGAAGTCCAGTAAATAGTTGCTGAATACATCCATTAAATATTCAACCTTCTGGTTATGTGTTAAGAAACTGCATATTGCAGGAATATCCTGTCTAGAACAAACTTATACACAAATGTAAAATGATAAGCACAGTCACAAAGCTATCTCTACTTGTAGCTTTTATTATCATCGAACTTCTAATCTTAAGAATTTGTAAGCATAGTCACAACTCTTGCAACCTATTGGATCAAAACTTTAACAACTGATTCCTTAGACTTGTGAAGTAGCTCTAAAAATTGGTCTCCTTTGCACAAGATATCATGAAATTAAACTGTGAGGTAGAGGAGTGTCACTGGAGTATTGACAAACAAGATTAGTGAAAGGGAGATTGGAGATGCTGCAGTTTAAAACAATAGGGTAGTGGCAGAAGTGAAGTCAGAATGAGACACTGACTATCACATGTCTGTAAATTCCCTGCCAAACTTCGTTAAAATGAGTTCGTTCGGTGAACGTACATTGAAAATACTTGACCAATTTTCTTATATCAAGATCATCAAATACTCTATACACATACCCTGAATAAGAAGTATCCCCTACTTTGGCCAGCAAACGGACTCTGGAATTCTTCCTGGAAGAGATAAGGGTGACATCACACATTAAGCAACACTGAATCAAGTGCAAAGCCCTCTTAAGGGTGTCGTGAAGCTCAACTCAACCAAAGGCACAAACGGCTTGAGTACGTGTCATAGAGAACTCTTATGTTTACCCCTGAATCACTCCAGCAGTGGCCAGTATCCCCGGAGTGGTGTATTTAAACATGCTTTCTTTATAGGTTTCCTTTTTGGGAATTTTGTTAAGTGTATGTCTATTCTTCAGTAAGTAGAAAGAAAATGTCAGGAACAGTGTATTTAAAAGTCTCTTCTTGACATTTTGCTAGAATAAAACACTCTCTTTAACATAAATGTTAATGTGGTCACATATGAACAGGGGAAATACAAGCTGGAATTGCAGTTGAAGCAAGAATATAATATTCTACATGAAAACTGAGGGTCAACTTGGGCCAATGTATGTTTAGTCAATGCCTTGAAAGAGGTTGCCTTGATATTTTTGTATGTGCAGAATTATAATGAAAAAATGCAAAACAGGAACAGCTATGTAGTTATTACAGGCATATTACATAGTGTTACTTAGCATACCATTCTAAACTTCATGGAAAGAATATTTAACGTTTTATAGTTTCCATAGAATTGGCTTGTAGCTTCCTGTTTGCCTTAATAATTCATGGTGATCAATAAATTCATCAGCCAAACTGTTTTCAGTTTTCCTATAAGTAGGGTTATATTCTTTATCCTAAGAAATGCCTCTGATATCTATTTAAGTTCATAAATCCTTGATTTACAGAAAATATATCTCTAATTCTCAATATTTTTATTTAATTCTTATTTTTACTATATCCCTCAAATTACTTAAGATTGAAATATTGGTTTTTAAAGTGTGTTTAGGTACTTGTCTAAAAAGACTTTTTGTGTATAGTCAAGATTTTTAAAAGAACACCATGAAAATTAAATCTACTAATTAAATCTACTAATGTTACTTAAAACATTCAAACACAACACCAAAGCAAAGTTTTTCAGGGTGCAGTCATCAGAGATGGAGTCCTCAATAATTAAAAGAACTTGGAAAGGAAAGATAAAAAGGCATGAATCTAGCAAACAAAATTGGAAATGTTTGAATGCATTAAAATCCAATTTTTTTTCTTTTAGAGTTAAGATATTTCACTATAAAACTGTATTTTAAAATTAGATGGTGTTGGCCGGCATGGCCAACATTCTACTGTAGTTGTTTTTTTCATTTATCTCTTACATCTTTGCTCTTGGAGTTTCCTAAGGACCTTGTGGGAGAATGTTCAGGATTTATCTTCACTTGGCAGCATCTGCTCCCTCCGGTCTCAAGCTTTCAGATAGCTGTCTGCAACTACCATAGTTTTGCTCAAGCCAGAAAATGGGACCATGTGCTAAATTGGTCATAATAATGAAAATTACTCCATCTTTCCTTGTGTAAATAGTGAGACTGAAATAATGTAGTCAAAAACAATTATCACTGGTGAATATAGACATTGTAGGAAATAAAGTAAATTTTTTAAAGTGCACATTTATTTCTAGAAATCTTGATGGCCATTGACTTTCCTCTTCATTATGGGAATTCTGCCACTTGCGGGGTGGGTGGTGCTGGAATTGAACTTAGGGCCTCATGCATGCCAGGCTGGTTCTCTACCACTGAGCTATATTCCCAGCCTTGAAAATCCTACAAATTTAAGGTGCCATTAAATTCCCTCTTAGATTTCTCTTTAGAGTTAGCGACAGATAGCTGTATTCAACTGAAGCTAAAAATGTGAAGAATTTCAGGAGGAAATAATGACCATAAAAAA
This sequence comes from Peromyscus maniculatus bairdii, assembly GCF_049852395.1. Taxonomy (NCBI): domain Eukaryota; kingdom Metazoa; phylum Chordata; class Mammalia; order Rodentia; family Cricetidae; genus Peromyscus; species Peromyscus maniculatus. The sequence continues at coordinate 71,622,808 of NC_134861.1, forward strand.
TAAATTCCAGGACATTTACTCATCTAACTGTCTGCTTTTTTTAAAAAATGTGTTTTACAAAGAATTAAAAAATACAGCATCAAAGTTAAGAAAACACCAGACCTGAATTCAGCTTTTAAAAGTAATATATATAACGGCAGCCATACAATGATGAAGGAACCATCATTAAACCATAAAGGAAATATCACAATGAAAGAGTTCTTTGTTTATTTGTTTATTATTTGGCCTAGACTAAGGTCGGTCTAAGGGTTGGTCAAATACACTGCCGCCTCTCATACTAGACAGCTCATGGAAACTTATTCAACTAATGTGACTTTCCCTTCCATTGACTTGAGGTAGCAGAACCTGCAACAGCCCAGCCAGGTTCCCAATAAATCAAAGGTGGCAATGTTAAACCCAAAATGCAACGTCTCACTTTAAAATGCTACCCAGGAGTTCCAACACAAAAAGCATTAGGACTGTTCTTCACTGACCCTGAAAATTCAGTTTCTAGTTAACAATGTGTTAGCTCAGTTATATTTACTTACACACATTGGCGCTAGATTTAGGTTCTATTTTTGTTAGCCATGGGAAAAATAAAACATTGACATTTGTTTTATGATATGTATATTTATGATCCTTATCAATGTTTTAACACTTGGACAAAAAAAATTATGCCACCCTAGCTATTTGTCAGCAAGGATATAGGGGTAATAAATTGTGCTTGATTGGATTTCCAATTCCTCCCTAAAGATCAAACACCCAGCAGTTTCCTTTCTTAAACCAAGAAAACATTTTCTCAATGAGAGTGTCATGGAAGGGTATGTACACCCCAGTTTTCCTCAGTGCCCAGGGGTTGACTAGAAGGGGCCAGAACTTGGAGAGGGAGAAAGATTGCATGATGTGATTATGCAGGTTAACCAAGGATGTGATGATTCGGATGTGAAATGTCTCCCAAAGACCTTGTGCTTGGTCAGCAGCCTCTGGTCCTATTGGATCTTTCCAAGGTGAAACTTAGCAGGAAATTATGTCACTGAGTGCATTCACTTGAAGAGAATGAGGTCGCTAGCCTCTTCCTCCCTCCCCCCACTTCCTAGTCACCGTAGAGTGAGAGGCTTTGTTCACCTCAACACTCCTCACCATGATTCTCCACCTAGCACAGATGCAAAGCCATGGGGCTTGTCAAGTTGACCCGAGATGGAAAGCTCTGGAAACGCTGAGCCCAAATACTCTTTAAAAGTCATTTTCTCTCCGACACACTGTCATTGTGACAGAAAGCCACCACTGAGGATGAATGTGAGGGTCGCCCTGAAGAAGGGTGTCTTACAAAGGGCCCCAGCTGCAGTTAGCAGAAGGGCCTGCCCCCAGAGTGGCAAAGCCAGCATGCAGTTTGGGTTGCATACGTCACCTTGAATCTCTTCATTCTTCTCTCATGCAGTTGAGGGACGAGCTGCAGCAACGGATGCACAATGGACGACTGAGGACATGAACACACACGATGAGCACCAGGGCTCTTCAGCATCGGGCAGTCAGAGGGGTTCCCGTCTGTCTGTCTGTCTGTCTGCTTTTTACCCACTATTCTCAACCCAGACCAAAGGACCCCAAAAAGGAAATTAAAGATGTTGTGTAAGACAGCCCATTGTGAGCCCTTTAAAGAACTGCTGTAAAACCAAGGGGTGGGACAGAATTTGCTAGTCCCTAAATCAAGAGGTGGGCCAGACTGCCAGTCTCCACTAAGCTGATTGTCATTATTTAAAGAAGCATCTTGCTGAGGGCCTCAGATCTGTTACAACTGCAACAGGTGCGTCCCCAGGCTGCCTCTCTGGGAGGCGAAAAGCCATCTGTCATCTTCTACACTTACTCAAAATAATTTGGTCCAGAAGGCAACTTGCAAGTATCAGTTTTCCCTTACAACCATGGTTACCTGGACGCTTCTAGCATACACCCGGAAATCTCCTTCATAAGTTAAATATTTAAAATGGGACAAGAGCAAGACAAAAGGGACACGAAGATGACAATGTGCTGTTGGTAGCGGGAAAGGTGACATACTTTCTAAAAATGAGAAGATGTCGCGTGGAAGAAAATGAAGGCACATCTGAGACACACGGCCACCTGATACAGCTGCACCCTCTTAAGGTCTGGGTGGAATTGGGCCTCCTCACTAGCATTGAATTCATTTAACAAATGGATGACTTTCAACCCTAGATAATGATTATCCGTTCATGAATGCAACCTGTGTTTGATGTGTAGCTAATTTAACTTACAACTTAATCTATTTGCATGTAAGGTTATTCCGTGTGGTACAAATTTAAGATAGAGCTTAAGTTCACATTTACCTTTTCCACCACATGTTTAAAATACACTGTCCTTTTCATCCCCTAAACTGTGCATGGTAATGGATCCCAAGCTTAAGAAGAACATTATAGTCAAATCATTTCTATATTTATTTATTTTTCCAGTGCAGAAGATCAAACCCAGGGCCTTGTTTCATATGCAAGGACTCTGCTACTATGTGGCAGGCCTAGCCAGTTTGGGTTTCTTAAATCCATGCAAAACTGAAACTAAAATGAAATCACAAAAGCAAACAAACCCAAAGCTACACGAGTTGGATGTGAATTGAATCTAGGTTCCCCATCTCTGGTTACTCAGAGATAAACTCTCACAATGAACATCTACCTAATGATAATGAGTAAGAATAGATGAGACTTCCATTAGCCATCAATACTTGTCTTTTGAAAGAATTGTCTTTTAAAATGCCTTTGGATGACACTACTTTTCTCTTGCGTTAATATCACCCCAAACAATTTGCTTTACTAATTTGTTTGTTCTTAGACTTTTTTTACTTGGCCATTGAATACAAATTGATGAAGGAGGGGTTTCTTTCTTAAATGTTTTTTACTTACTACCATATTTCTAGCATTTAGAGTTGCGTCTGACACATGATTGTGAATGAGTGACTATAAGGCACATGTAGTCATTGACATGAAAAGCATATAGTAAATATTGATTTCCATTCATTCAGTCACATATAAACTCGTTTTTTTCCCTTTATGGTAATGAAGAATGAAACATTGAGCTATATCATCAGACCCATGCATAACTTTTTGAGTAAAAAATATGAGTTTTGGTCTCATGCTTTTCTAGATAATTTTTTTTAAGTCAGTTTCCTCTTAAACACATACTAGTGACTACTTACCACAATATTTGAGTTTCCTGACTTCTCTGTCTTTGAATAATGAAATAAGAACTGTTAAAACAGAAAGCAGAGTCACATATAAAAGAGCTGAGGCTTCCTCTACTCTTCATAGGGTATATGTATTTAGGAAAGTCACCTTACCCTCTTAGTATTATCTTTTTCATTTTCTTCCTAGTGAAGAGATATATTTCATTATAACATACATTATAACACTTTATGTTACATACTTTGAAATTATGAATTATGTGAACATTTTAAAATATGCTGTACTTCAAACATAGGACTAAAATTGATTAAGCATCTTTTGCTCCAAAAATAAATGGAAAATTGATTTAATATATTTATAAAAAAGAAGACAGTGATCTTTTCTACAAAATTACTTGTAAGAGTAAAAAATTGGAAGCATGCTCAATGTTTAGCAGTGGTTGGATGGGAAATTATAATATAATCACATAATGGAGTATGCAGAGAAAGTGGATAAATAGACATCAAGATACTTGTCGTCAAATTGCTGTCACTAAATTGTGGTGATATTTTATTTGTGCTCTAATAAATAAAGCTTGCATGGAGATCAGAGGAAAAAGCCAGTCACTATATTAAACAGAGGCCAGGCCATGGTAGCACACGTCTTTAATTCTAGAATTCAGAAGGCAGAGATTCATCCAGATCTCTGTGAGTTCAAGGCCACACTGATAACAGAGCCAGGCGTGGTGGCACACGCCTTTAATCCCAGTGCTAGTTAACCATAGAGGTCTGGAGGTCTGTATAGACAGACAGGAAGGGACAGAGCTGGGCAGAAAGAGGAAGTGATGTAGTTGGACAGAGAGAGCAAATCAGATAGCAGAACAGCAAGGCATATAGGTGTGGGTAGACAGGAAGTGGCTATCTTTTTGGCTGAGGATTTCCTGGTGGTAAGAATGTGGCTGGCTTCTTTCTGCTTCTCTGATCTCTCAGTTTTCACCCCAATATCTGGCTCTGGGTTTTTAATTAATAAGACCTTTTAAGATTCGTGTTACACTAAATAGAACCACGAGTTATTTTTTTTCTGCCGTAAACTTGACTCTATTCCTTCATCTCTAAGATGTCTGTTTTAAGAGTCATATCATCTTTTTTGTCTCATTTGCTCTTAGCATCAAAGAAAGATGATGGATAGATGTTACTGTTGTTTCCTTTATCTTAATTAGAAAAACATTACATTTTATTACACTTTTGGAGGGGAACATCACCACTTTTTAAACATCTTTCTAGAATAGATTAACTTGCTGATGACTATGAAGTTTCAGAAACCATCAATGCCTTCAAACTATCAAAGTCTCTTTCCTTGAGTCACATTGTTCATGGAAGATTTGGAGGCTGGAGTGGATGGACCATCAGCCACAGGGTAGGTTTGAGATGCTGATGAAATATGTCATTTGGAACGCAAGGCTTTCACCTTGAAGAAGGGAGTTTTAAAATTCCTTCAACCTGAAACACAGCCTAGAACCTGAGGGTTAGTGGTACAGCGTTTCTCAGGCTTCCAGCTGTCTTCACAAAAACACCTTCCCAGGAAAATCAACTAATTCAAACCAGAAACCAGGACACAGAAGCAAACAGAATTTTCAAACCGACATTGACAATGCGCCTGTCTGGTTTGCTCTTCCTTGTGTTGGCTTGTTTGTTTGTTTTTCCCAATGCTGGTGTGAAAGCTGAGGCTTCACACGTGCCAGCCAAATGTTCTCCCAGCCATGGCTTCCCGTTCCGAATGCCCTGCACTATAACAACATTTAGCAACTTAGCTTCCTTCTTGTCTCCCAATTGTGCAAGTGGGTGAGAAAGATAAAGACGGTATGATCATAAATTTCTTCCATCAGACCACGTTTTGTGCTTGAAGGAGACATGTGGTTTCCTAATCAGTTGATTATGAACTTTACCAATGTTATCCTAAAACATCAGGTATCAGGGAAACTGAAGCATTTGTTTCTTATCCCAAGTCAATGTGTCTTCCAGCTCCCCTTGACATGCTTCCTAAATGGGGCATATTTTCTTGGAGGAGGAGGAGGAGGAGGAGGAAGAGGAGGGAGGGAATTTCAGGATGTTTGTTTGTTTGATTGATTGATTGATTGATTGATTGATTGTTTGCTTGCCTACAGGACTTCAGTCTTACCTGAGGCTTTTGGAGGCTCTCCATCACCGCTCGGCAAAGCTCCCTCAGTGTGGGGGATGCCTAAGAGAAACAAGAAGACACATGGGCTGTGCTTCACTTAGCACCACATCTGCTCCAAGGGTGAAACTGAGGATGTTGGAAGCACAAGGATATCCCACCTACGCTGCGAAGAGGTATCGCTGTGGTCCACTGAAACGCGGTAGGGCTCTCTTGATTTCTCTCGTAATAACCTTTTTCCCTGCTAAAACTCCTAGGGCCAGGGCGATGGCTCATCAGGGAAGAGAGTTTGCTGGGATAGCAAAAGGACTTGAGTTCAAATCCCTAGCACCTACATAAAAGTCTTGCGTAGCTGAGTGCGTCTGTAACCCCAGCATTGGGCATGGAGACGGGTAGATCTTGGGAGTTTGCTGTCTAGACACAGTGACAAAGGTTCTATGAGACCTTCATCTCAAAAAACAAGGTGGAAGAGAGATAGTGGAAGATGCATGGTGTCTGCTTTTGGCCTCTGCTTGGGTGTACTTGGGTATGCATTCCCATGTACACACACACACACACACACACACACACACACACACACACACACACACACACACATATGCGCCCGCAGGCGCGCGCGCGCACTCACAAAGAAATAAACAAAAACATCCTTCTTTCCCTGCAGCTGCTCTGCACTGATGGAGCCTTTCACTGTGGTCCAGTTACACAGTTCTCAACACTTTGCCGAGGCATCACGGAACTCTATGACTAAGATAACCTGGGCAGTGCCAACTGGGGATTAGTCTCCCCAGCTTGTAGCGAGGTGCATGTGCATGCCAAAGCTGTGAGCCTCGCTGAACATTACTCATTACTGGCTAATTTGAAAATCCTGCAATTGCTCGCACACAATGGGAACCGAAGGACAAGAAGCCGTGCGTGGTGCGCCTAAGCTGAGTACCACCCTTTCCAGGTTGCTGACTGCACACCCCGGGATCAGGTTTGTCAAAGCATCAGGGCACAGAATTAGGGCAGGGATCCTGTGGTTGGCAGCCAGCGGGGCGTGGTAAGGAGTGGCACAAATGGACAAGCAGGGGCAAACCCTGCTTTGCACAGGACCTGGCATAGTTGTCCTGTGAACCACTGATTCCTTAATAGGTTCCTTTCTGGAAGTCAGGGCCATGTAACAGTGGCTAACGTGTAGCCTGCGAAGATAAACAGACTGAAAACAGACCACGGTGCGGATCCCATGTCTACGCCACACCGTGTTACTGCAGGCTGGTTACTTAATCCCTCTAAACTTCAGTTTCTTCAGCCAGAAATCAAGGGTGAGGTCACTGCAGGAAGTTCCTGGAAGGATTAAAGGCAGGAAAAGCTCTTTGGTTTAATTTACTGCTGCAGGTACGCTCAACTTAGAAACTGAGAGAAAAGAACCCTGAACGCTGTTGTATTCTCTCACCCAGTGCACCTAACGTGGCTGCCTGTGGTTAGAAACACAGTTGGAGTCACTATACAATGCTCTTCACATCCTTCCTACCTCCAGAGGTCTATTTTTATCTTCCTTCTGTCTGTTGGCTTCCCAGACAAATCGTTGGTATATATATGAATACTACAAAATGGACCGTGTGTATGCATGGGGTTTCAATGCATCACAAAATACTCCCCTGTACATAATCTGCATTCTGTTCTTAAAACACATAGACAAGGCACATAGGACAGGGAATGATACTCTTTTTATAGAGGAAGTGAGGCCCTACAAGATTGTCACTTGTCCAGTACCTTATGAAACTGTAGTTGACTGTGTAGACTGGGAGCCGATATACCTTGGTGGCCTCAGCAATGCCTGCTGATCCTATCGTTGGGAGTTGACTATTTTTCAGCTGTTTTCTGATGCTGGGGATGTCACATAAATACTCACTGGGTTGGTGCTCTACCACCGAGGCCCAGTCCCCAACTATTGGGAGCTGAAAGACGGAAGTTCACAGTGTGATACGTCCTTCCTTACATGTTCCCTTCAGGGCACACCATGAAAATCTGGTAATAAAATCCCTACAGTTCTTTTTTTCAAGTAGCCTAAATAGAAATGCAGTAAAATCCAAAGTAACAAAAATGAAATACTTAGCTACGTCCCATGTCAAAGAGCATTTCAACTGATGAAGACTCTACACACGTAGGCTGCCTCTCCTTAGGAAACCGTGTCTAGGCTGGGTGAGATTTGCCAATAACACTGACCTTTAACTGGAAACATTTCAAAGTAAGTGCGTTTTCTCTAGCTCTTCTTTGTAAGAAGTCATTGTTCTCAACAATTCTTTAAGGACTTTTGTACATGGAATAGGTAAGATTTTATCTTGTATTTATGGGCCTTAGAGATTTTTTTATTTGGAGAAATATCTTGAAGCACTGTTCAGATAATCACCAAGTTAATAAAATATTAGTTAATGTGAAAATTGATATTTAAAGTATCGAAATGTATTGAAATTAGTATATACACTATAAATGTAAGTGACAAAAAGCACATTTGTCAGACTCTTCTTAATGGGAGGCCTGCCCCTTTCTGAATGGAGACAGAGGAGGAGTGGATGGGGGAAGGGGAGGGAGGAGGTGGGGGAGAGAGGGGAAACTGTGGTCGGGATGTAAAATAAATGAAAAAAACTGAATTAATTTTTAAAAAGGTGTGCAGAAATGAAGTCCAATAAAGAGTTAGTTTGTGGAGCTGGGGCAATGACCCAGTGCTTAAAGTGACTGCTGCCAAAGTGTGAGGCCTAAGTTTGGATCCTCAGAACCCTTATAAAGGCAGAGTTGATGCGTTAGCCCCATCCCAGCCTCAGAAGATGGAGACAGGGGATCCCTAGAGCAAGCTGGCTAGCAAGACTGGCCATGTAGACAAGATCTGGGTTTGATTGACAGGCCCTACTCCAGTGAATGAGGTGGGAGAGGAACGGAAGATGATTCCTGATGTTACTCTGGAGCCTTCACACGCATAGCACACATGTACAAGTGTTCACTCCCCCGTCACACATCCATCCCATGTCATTCACCTGACAGCGCTTCTTATGGTTCGAATTTGTCTCCCAGAGACTCACATGTCTGAACACTGGGTCCTTAGTTAGTGACACTTCAGGGGAGTCTGTGGAGCCTTTGGGAGGTGAATTTTTTGTTGGAGGAAGTGGGTCACTGAAGATGGGCCTTGAGACTCTACAGCCTGGAACCATTTCCTGTCGCTGCCTGCTTCCTGGGTGCTGATGCAATGTGAGCAGCCAGCCTGCTGCTCTTGCCTCCACGTGTCCCCTGCCGGGATGGACTGTATCTCCCCGAACTGTGAGCCAGGACACACCTTTCCACCCTTCACTTGCTTTTGCTGGGATGGTTTTCACAGCAGCGAGAAAGTAACTGAGGCAAAGGTTGGAGTTGGAAGTAAAAATCTGAAATATTGCTCAGAAGATCTTGCTTCCCTCCCCTGCCTAGCCCCATGCAAATGCCTCCGACTTCTGGCAGGGAAATCTCTGCAGCTAGGGAATGGCATTGCATCCACTCCTGCCAGGATCACCAGATGGAGAACCATAGGAATAGTCACTTAGTCTTGGCCAGAGGATGTGGATGAGGCACATTCATTTCTATCAAGGATTCTGGAGGTACAGAATAGAAGAATAAAGTCAGGAAGGTGAACTCTGGGTCCCTGCACTCAGTCCTGCAGGTGGAAGTAGCAGCATCCAGTAAAACTGGGGCAAGGATAACACACATACATGCTCCTCACGTCTCCATGTGGAGGAGGTAGGCTAGCACTCCCCTCATCCCTCCTCCTATGGGAAAAGAGGTGAGCTGCCTCCTGGGCAGCCTGGAAGCAGGAAAGCGGGCCTGCACACCTCAGCCTTTTGTCTTCTCTTCAGCTGTACTCATATGGGATCTGCCTCAGCTCTAGTGGGAGACTCAGTGCCACTGCCTAAGCCCTTCCAGAAAGCTTGATCTAGAACAATATCCAAATTAGCTTTTTGATAAGTGTTCCAATAGGTTCCAAACTCATTTAAGAGCAAGATGTTAGCTCTCTAGATAGAGCAGTAGGTATAGCATTTTTAAACACAATTTGATTTTGAAATTAGCATTTGATAGCTCACAATTTCCATAATAAATTTGTTTTACTTGAAAATAAAAGGTTAGCCTTTTAAAACAGAAGCCCACAGTACTGGTAATACCTGAAGATAATACAGTAATATCTAATATGTGACAAGTCTTAGTGAGTTCAAAGGGGGAAATGGAGATTTTTTTTTTAAGCAGTAGGACATGCCTCCATTACTACAAAACACCTTCATATGAAATTACCTGGGGCTGGGGATCAGTAGACAGAAAGGATGAACAAGCTTCATGCACCTGTAGAAAACAAAGACATCAGTTACATCCTAGACACAGAAAAGAGTCCCAAACCAAAAGCAGACTTGACAGTGTCATCATGGCAACCAAAGAGCCACACAGCCTTGAACCCTAAGTTCAGAGAAAAGGCAACTCCAAAGCCTTATTAGAAAGTCCTGCATGCTGAGCGTGACAGTATATGCCCATGATCCCATCTCTGAGGTAGGAGGATTGCTATGAGTTAGATGCCAGATTGGACTGCATAGTACATTGAAGGTTGGAATGCATGGTAAAACCCTATAGAAAGGAAAGAAAGAGAAGGAGGAAAGAAGAGAGAAGGGGGAGTGTGAAAGAACAAAGGAAGAGAAAGGAAGTCCTGGAATTGGGAGTTGTCCAAGAGTCACTCCCAGCCATTGGAATATATGCCCCCAATAACAGCCGATAAAGACCATCGGAGTGTGTGGAGATTCCTCAAACACTGATGTAAAGGTCAGAGTTCTGAAATCATTCAGCCTGAGCAACCTGAGAACATGACCAAAAAAATTAGCCTCAAAATGGAGTGCCATTGGTAGCTGTACAATTCTGCACTGGACATGACTCTAATGTCATCTCACTTCGCCTCCTAACTGAATGACACATAGCATATAGGAAAACTCTTAGGACAGCATAAGCCAGAGCTCCATCTCCCAATGAACGCTTACTAAACTATGGCTGGTAACTTCTGTTCTCAGTCTTCATCTTAAAGAGAAAATGTCAGAGGTTTTACATTGTCGTACACAAGCTGCCTGTGCCTATAATCCCAGCACTGGGAGGCTGAGGCATGAGGATCCCAAGTTCTAGACCAGCTTGGACTACCTAGTGAGACTGTCATAAACAAGCAGAATAAAACACAAGCAGAGATTTGTAGTAGTCATAAAACCCTGTGCTGGCAAGTGAAGCCCTAAGCTGTGTGTCTGCAGGGTTTATGGCATGCGTGTCGCTGGTGGCCTTTCAAAACAGGACCAGAAAGGAAACAATAGCACTGATGCTTGCTTGGGTGTCTGGGGTGGTTTCAGTTAAATCTTCTTTATGGCATAGCATCACAGAACCCCTTCCCGTGTCGGAATTCTTTATTGGTCTACTTAATTGAGATTGTCTTCTCACACCAGACTAAGAGGGGTTGTTATGTCCCGCAATTGTAGCTTCTTAAGCGCCTTGTTGACAACATCTTGAAATATATGATTCTTGAGCTTAGAGAAAAGAAAGGGGATAAGCTAGTGTAGAAAAGCATGGTCTCACCTCTGTCACATCCAGCTCACAGAACACATCGTCTCTGCATATCAAAGGTAGGTGAGGAATATTTAGAAATTGTGCTGTGTACCAGCTCCCACTTACACACACACACACACACACACACACACACACACACACACACACACACAGTAAGAGAGAAAGAGAGGGAGAGAGAGAGAGAGAGAGAGAGAGAGAGAGAGAGAGAGAGAGAGAGAGAGACTTTTTGATTCAAGAGTTATATTGTATTTAACTTGACCAGAACCAGTGTTAAATAAAAGTTCTTGAATCGAGTTGAATTTTTGAAAAATAAAAAAAATGTGAAACAAGAAGTCAACCGAAGGGTAAGCTGAAAAGACGCTGCCCTCTGCAGCTGTGAGCGCTGCCTGGTGCACAATGCCATCTTCTCCAAACACACGGTCTGTGCGTTGGTAGGCTGGGAGGGGATGGCTTCTCCTGAAGCGCGCCTGGTGCAGAGAGGCTGGTCGCCATGGCACACCCACGGGAACTGCTGGGTAACACTGGTACAGCAATGGTATGCTGCGACACTTGGCTAGTATGTTAACGACTTTAACCATCCTTTCCTATAAAAGGAGGACAGTGTTTTCACAGTAACTCTCCTCCCTACACACCAAGCTGCCCCCATATCAGTGAAGCGGCCTGCGCACAAGAACAGGGAGCCTCGAACCTGCTAACTGATCCGTGCATCAAGCTGCTTAAAGAAAAACATCAGAAACTTCACAAGCCGAATTAACCCAATTAGGAGATCATGGTAAAGCTTCTGGTTTTTTGTTCTCATTCACTGGAGAGGGGACAGCAGCTCCATTCTCTCCCTCACCATGTGGGTAAGCATTGGCCAGCTTTCAGCTTTTGAGATCTCTGCATGGTCTGTTGGCGAATTTGTTTGAAATGGACAGACCTCAGAACATGGCTGGAAAAGCACATGCTTCCAGTGTCTGGGCCACTCAAATGTAAAAACCTCCAGCAGAAAAAAAAAAAACTGCCTTTTGTGTTGCTAACAGGTCACCTTCTGTGCACTGTTGTTGGGGTTTTGTTTTGTTTGGGGGGAGCTATACAGGGTCTTAGTGTGTAGCCCAGAAAGGCTTTGAAATTGCCTCCTGAATACTGGTACTACACTTATATGCTACCACACTTAGCTAGCATATTAATTTCCTTAAATATCTTTTCCTATAAAGGAAGGACAATGTTTTCATAGCAACCCTTCTTCCTAGCATTATGATCCAAAATATTTTCCAAAGCTATTCAAGGAAAGGGATCATTGCAAGCTAAAATATATTTTATATATTGTACATTAGTGTGAATTATTTCAATTATTCTCCTTGCTTTATGTTTTTCCCATGTTCTTTGGTGATCCTGTGAAGTAGAGACCCTTCGTATAGACTCCATGAATATTTGTACTTTTTAAAGAACGTTCGGTGCCTGATACTTATCATTTGGTTTTTTCCCTTACGTGCTTTGTTGGGGGCTGGCCTAGGCACAGAAAGTTCTCAGCTTGAAGTACAGCATCATCATTAGCCTTGTTTGTAATATCTTCATTTATTATCCTCACTCCATCCTCTCATAGACAACCCTTCCAATGTATTTGATATGCACCTTTCTTCTGTAAGTATTCTTGTAAAATCTGTTTTGTCTGCATACATGGTACTTCCTTAACACTTTTCACTTATTTTCCACTTAACTAGCCATGCTGGAAAGTGTACATCTAACATGTGGCTTCTACCCATTGCATAGCCCTCTAGACTGTGCATGATAGCATATTGCCTATCCGCTTCCCAGGGATGGTCAGACAGCTGGGTTCCATTTAATTCTTTCCACTGCAAACAGAGCTGCAGCCAGGTTGTTTAGCTCTCTTCCTGTGAAAAGCTTCCTGGGGACTCGCTTCCCAGGGGAGGAAATGCTGGAGCATTTGAAATTCTATTAGAGAAGTTTTCCCTGATCCTCACTCACCTGGGTACATCTCTCCTGTTCCTCTATGATTTATCTTTTATGTTTGGCTCTTTAATTCCCCTCATATCATCTTTGTACAGAGTATCGGTTTTAGGTCCCTCGATACAGTGAGTCGGTTTCAACCTGTTCTTTTCTTTCTTGGACTTGCAGTGCTGTTTATGTGTGTGTGTCCATTCTGCCTTTGGGCTGACTTCTTCCAGAAACAGTCTTTTTAGAAAATGGTGTAGCTAGGGATATAACTCAGGAGTAGAGCACTTGTCTAACATGACTAATTCCCTGGGTTGAATCCCCAAATGCTGCAATAAACAAATAAGCAAATAGAAATGGAAGAAAGGAAAACAGAAGAGGCTATAATGCAGGTGTGTCTTTTTAGGAGTGAGCCACAAAAGATCAGTGAAAGAGTGAAGAAGAGAAACTGGGATGAGAAGGAATTTACTAAGGGATTGTCACCATGGCCGACTGGGGTTCTGTCTGTCTAGGGGTGTCTGGAAGAGAGTGTAGAATAGGCTGCCATCAGCCACGCTAAGGGAGTTAAGGGAGCAAAAATAATTCCCTACCACCTCCCTTCCTGCACCATTTGAGTGCTACCCTGCATGGTGGTGGTGGGAGGCGACTCTGGTTTTGCCAACACCTGCAGGCCAGGCAGAGCAAGCAGAGGCACAGAGGCTTGCGATAATAAGTTAACTGGCGTACCTGGGACAGCAACTGTTAAAAGGTTGGACTCTGCAAGCGCTAGCTTTGATTCCATTACTTCATGCTTTTATTTCTGGGTCCTTATCTGACTTTTCCAAGCTGGAGTTTTATAGTAGTTTTCGTAAGAAGGAACAGATAGTTCTCGCCCCTAAGCTCCCTGTGTTTAAAATGTCCTCAGGATTTGTAGACATTTAGTTTCTCGTGTCAATGTTAGGTTAAATTTAGATGTTCCTTTAAAAAAGTAAGTGGGATTATTCTAAATAAAACCACACTGATAGTATGGGATTTGCTTTTATTAATTGGAGGAAGACTGGGTGTTTTTATCATAGTGAATGAATTCTACCAAGTCCTCTGGCCAAAGCACTTGTCACAGAGGGTTTAAGCTGCATCCCCAACACTCACATAAAAAGCCACCATGCTTGAAATCAGAATTGGGGAAGCAGAGACAGAAGGTACCGTGGGGCTCACCGATCAGCCAGTCCAGCCTAACCTGTGAACTCCAGATCTCAGTGATTAACAAATCTCTTAGCAAGACAGAAAAAGAAAAGTGCCTTAGCTAGGTAAATGGCAGACTTGTGAATGCTGGAGAAAGGATTTCTTTTATAGAGAAACGTGTGAAAGGTTGACTGTGCAAGAAAACATGGGCTTTGGCCAATAACACAAGAAAGGAATTCTTAGTTCAGGGCATTTTCAAAACTGATCATTTCATACCGGCATGTATAATGTGGTTCTGATCAAAGCCACTGCATTCGCTCCCCTCCCCCCACCTCCCCACCACTTTTCCCTCCCAACCTCATGTGCTTTGTTTGTTTGTTTGTTTTTGTTTTTTTTGAGACAGAGTTTCTCTGGTGGCCTTGGCTGTCCTGGAACTCCTTCTGTAGACCAGGTTGGCCTCAAACTCACAGAGATCCGCCTGCCTCTGCCTCCCGAATGCCTGGCTTCATGTGCTCTGATTTCACTCAGTGCTGCAGAGATGTGCTTGGGCATAGGACCATCTTCTGGAGCACAGGTAGCCTTGCATGCAGCTTATACTTTCAGGCTTTTATAATGAAATGAAATGTTCTCTGAAGTCTTAGCTATAGCTTGCAATTTTTGATTTGTAGTCTTTTTGTTGTTCAATTCTAATTCTAATTTCCTTTTCATTCTAGAGTCATTCACCAAAAATACTACTTATTTGAGGTGTTTAAGTCATGGATTTGTTATCATTTTCTTACTGTATTGCATTATGTTTGGAAAAAATGTGCTAGATCCTTTCTAATTTATGGAACCTTCCTTTCTAACCTAATTCATTCTGGTTTCTTTTTTTTTTTTTCTTTTCTTTTTTTTTTTTAGTGCTCAAGTTTCCCCATGATTTTCTACCAGTTGTTAGTCTGGTGGAATCTGAGGCTGAATTGTTGGTATGTGCTAATGATGATGGCCACATCTTCTTGTCCATCTTATGTAAGCATATAAATGCCTGCCTCTCCATTTTGATAGCTTGTTTATTTGATTTTATTTAATCAGCCATTAAGACTACTAAATCAGTTTTCTTTTAGTTCATATTTGCTTTGTACATCATTCCCATCCTTCCATACTTAAATTCCTCCCCATATTATGTGTGACTCTTGTGTGTGGGAATGATGGAATGGGTATAGTAGGTACTCACCCTAGGATTTGCACATGCCAGGTAAGCATTCAACCACTGAGATGGATCTTCAGCCATTAAGTGTGACTCTTTTTTTTTTTAAAGATTTATTTACTTATGTATTTGAGTACTTTATTTGCATGTGTGCCTGCATGACAGAACAGGGCATCAGATCCTATTATAGATGGTTGTGAGCCACCTTGTAGTTGCTGGGAATTGAACTCAGGACCTCTGGAAGAGTAGCCAGTGCTCTTAACCACTGAGCAATCTCTCTAGCCCCCAAGGTGTGATTCTTAATAAATAACTATTCCTAGATCTTCAACAAATAGAACACAGATCCAATCTGAGAATTCATGTCTGTAAGTGGTATATTTTAGCATGTTTACATTTATTAAATTTACTCTATTTTTAAAGCTTGTTTCTGCCTTCTAAGTTTTATCATTTGCTGTATTATTTCCTTTTATCTTTCCTTCTCTCTTTTTAAGCATTTCCTGAGATAGTATCTTGAGATTCATGTATCTACATATATGTATTAATCTATAGATCAGGCTGGCCTTAAACTTATGTACATCAGTTTAGTTTCACACTTACAGGAATCCTCCTGCCTCAGCCTCCCAAGTGCTAGAATTATAGATGTGTTTTACCGTATCTGGCCCTTTTATTGTAATAAAACACTTTTAATTATTATGATGTCACAATGTTGGTAAAATCACAGTTGTTCCCAAAGTTCAATCACACTATTTCACTTTACCATAGTAATTATAAAGAAGAGTGAAGTTTGCACTCATTTTTGAAAGGATAATTTTTTACCTTATTCCATAATTGTAGTTCCTGTTCTGGCTGTAATCTTTGAGGTGATATTGGAGCACCTAAAGATAAAATTTTGAATACACATTAATGTTACTGTGATAAGCACTTCAAATACATTATTCCTTAATCCTCATGTCAAACTCCTAGGCAGGTATTATTATTATTATTATTATTATTATTATTATTATATTCCTAATTCATGACAAGAAAGCAGAAGCAAGGGAGTCATGTGTTTGATTTTTTTTTTTTTTTGGAGACAGGGTCAGTGTGTCTCCCATGCTACCCACGAAAGACAATCACCTGCCTCAGTTTCCTGAGTGCTAGAATTACAGACGCACACCTCTATGCTTGGCCTCAATGCAGATTGCCAAACATCTTTGGCTGACATAAATCCTGATAAGTTCTATTTCCCCTAAATCTGCTGCTTGTATTCAATATTGCCTCAAGTTTTTAGCAGTTTTTTACTATTATTTAGGTTATAATAATAGTCGCAATTAGCTACAGTTTCTGTGCTATTGATTTGATTCTGGTGTGTGTGTGTGTGTGTGTGTGTGTGTGTGTGTGTGTGTGTGTATGTGTGTGTGTGTATGTGTGTGTGTCTGGTGTGTGTGTATGTGTGTGTGTGTCTGGTGTGTGTCTGGTGTGTGTGTATGTGTGTGTGTGTGTATGTGTGTGTGTGTGTGTGTGTATGTGTGTGTGTGTATGTGTGTATGTGTGTGTGTGTGTATGTGTGTGTATGTGTGTATGTGTGTGTATATGTGTATGTGTGTATGTGTGTGTATGTGTGTGTATGTGTGTGTGTATGTGTGTGTGTATGTGTGTGTATGTGTGTGTGTATGTGTATGTGTGTGTATGTGTGTGTGTATGTGTGTGTATGTGTGTGTGTGTGTGTGTATGTGTGTGCACGTGTGTGTGCTGGGACTCAAACCAAAGGCCATGTGCATCCTGGGCCTTTCACTAACATTGCCCAGTCCTTCACATGCTCAGCGATGTTCATAGCAGCATTATTCCTTCACATGCTCAGCGATGTTCATAGCAGCATTATTCCTTCACATGCTCAGCGATGTTCATAGCAGCATTATTCCTTCACATGCTCAGCTATGTTCATAGCAGCATTATTCCTTCACATGCTCAGCTATGTTCATAGCAGCATTATTCATCATACTGGAACATTCCAGAACCTGGAAACAACCTAGATGCCCCTCAGACGAAGAATGGATAAAGAAAATGTGGCACATATACACAATGAAGTACTACTCAGCAGTGAAAAACAATGACATCATGAAATTTGCAGGTAAATGGATGAAACTAGAAAATATCATCCTGAGTGGTGTAACCCAGACTCAGAAGGACAAACATCGTATGTACTCACTCATAAGTGGATACTAGATATAAAGCAAAGGATAACCCAACTACAACCCACAGCTCCAGAGAAGCTAGGAAACATAGGATAACCCAGCAAAGGAGAAATAGATGAGATCTACATGAGCAAACTGGGGGTGGGGGTGGGAGGTAATGGAGGGCAAGGAATGGGGGATGAGAACATAAGGAAATGGTAGGTTCGAGCTGGAACAGGGACAGAGTGGAAGAGCAAGGAAAGAGATACCATGATAAATGAAGACATCATGGGAATAGGGAGAAACAGAGTACTAGGGAAGTTCCCAGGAATCCACAAGGATGACCCTACCTTAGACTACTAGCAATAGTTGAGAGGGTGCCTGAACTGGTCTACTCTGGTAACCAGATTAGTGAATACCCTAATTGTCATCCTAGAGCCTTCATCCAGTTACTGATGGAAGCAGATACAGAGATCCATGGCCAGGTGCCAGGCCGAGCTCCAGGAATCCAATCAATAAGAAAGAGAGGAGGGATACTATGAGCAAGGAACATTGAGATCACTATGGGAAAACATACAGAGACAGCCAGCCAAACTAGTCCATGAACTGTGGACCAATAGCTGTGGAGCCCCCATGGGACTGGACTAGGTCCTCTGGATAGGCAAGACAATTGTTTAGCTTGAACTGTTTGGGGGGCCACCAGGCAGGGGGAATAGGATCCATCCCTGGTGCATGAGTGGGCTTTTTTTTGGAGCCCAGTGCCTAAGGTGTGACACCTTGTGCAGCCTTGGTGTAGTGGGTAGGGGCTTGGACCTGCCTCACCTGAATGTACCAGGCTCTGCTGACTTCCCATGGGAGGCCTTGACTTGGAGGAGGTGGGAGTGGGGGGAGGATTAGGGGGGAGGCTGGGGGGTGGAAAGAGGGAGGAGGGGGGGAATCTGTGGTTGGTATGTAAAGTGAATAGATTTTTTTTGGATCCAATCTCTTTATGAAATTCTTTTTAAAAAATAAAAAAGTGGAAAAAAATGCCCAATCCTTTCTGTGGTGGTGAGTTTTAGAAATAACTTTAGTTTTTGTTTTGTTTTGTTTTTGATTTTTCGAGACAGGGTTTCTCTATGTAGCTTTGCGCCTTTCCTGGAGCTCACTTGGTAGCCCAGGCTGGCCTCGAACTCACAGAGATCCACCTGGCTCTGCCTCCCGAGTGCTGGGATTAAAGGCGTGCGCCACCAACGCCCGGCTAGAAATAACTTTATAAGCATCATGTAGAGAGTTGATTAAATTGAGAACCAGTGGAACTCCCTTTCATGGAAAAATCCTTCACACAGTGATACATTTCTCACCATACCACAACTATACATGTCAGGCACAGTTTCCCTGATGAGCTACATTCTGAGCTCTTTCTGCCTGCAGGAAAGGATTAATCTGTGATTTCCAATCTTCATAAAAGTACCTGAAGATCTTCCTGAGTGAGACTATTTGACAAGCAATTCTGTGATTTATTCATCTTTATTTTACATGCATGTCTGGTGCCTGAGAAGGCCAGCAGAGAGCATCAGATTCCATGGACAGTTGCAAAGTCCCACGTGAGTGCTTGGGAACAGAACCCAGGTCCTCTGCATGAGCAGCTCATGTTTTTAACCGCCAAGCCATCCTCCAACTCCGGCATTCCAGCTTAAAGAACGCAGTTTTCCATTCCCAGCCCTTGTCCTCCCAGGACAAAGTGAAGTTTCTAATCAGCTAACCTGCAGTGGGCTAGACTTCCTTACCAAGACCATCGGGAGCTTGACTGATTCCATTCAAACCCCAAGCTCCCATGAGCCACTTAGAATGGCCATTGTGATTAACCACTTATATCCAAACCAAAAAGGGAATGCTTTGTAGCTCTTATGTAAAACACATTAAGTCCAGTCTCAGGGTAAGAAAGGTGCAGAACCTAAAATAAAACGTTTTTCTATAATTGATAGAAATCCACTAGTACCATCTGACTGAACATTGTTTTTCTCTCCCCTGTTCTAGAGTTGATATAATGTTCCCCTTAAGCCCCTTCTGGTGTTAGTCTGGTTTCTGGTGGGTAAACTGTAAAGAAAAGAAGTTATTTAGTTCAAGTTTTGGAAACTGTAAATCTAAGCTCCAGCCTTGAGTGAGGACCTCAGGATGGATAGGGAACTTCTAGACCAGTGGTTCTCAACCTTCTTAATGCTGCAACCTTTTAAATCAGTTCCTCGTGTTGTGGTGACCCCCAGCCATAAAATTATTTTCATTAATACTTCATAACTAATTTTGCTACTGTTATGGCTTGTAAATATTTTGAGAGGTAGAGTTGTGTCGGAAGGGTTGAGACCCAAAGATTGAGAATCACTGTGATGGAGTGATTGTGTAATGAGAGAGAAAGCCAGAGGACAGGGAGGAGCCAATCTCAATCTTCAAACAACCCACTCTCCAATGATCTAGAGTCCCAAGGGAACTCCTTTAATCCCTTCTGAGGGCAGACTAACACACCCAATTACCTGCTAATCACACCAACACACCCAATTACCTACCAATGCCCCACTAACCCCACTTCTCAAGGCTCATCATCTCTCAGCATTACCACACTGAGAACCAAGATTCCAAAACTTAAACTCTGGAGAGGGTGCTCAATCCATGTCCTGGGATGTGGACTTTACACAGTACTGGAAGGAACTGGAACTTGCACTACCCTCCACATTTTCCAAAACAACACTGCTGTTTTATTTAGATCATAAAAATAGCAGCTTTTGCTCATTTTCTTTGAGGTGTTTCTACTTAAGCACTAGGTAATAAAACAGACCCGATTACTTTAAAGGTGACAGGCATGTTGTTCTTGCTAACACTTCCCTGCAGTTAGCATGTGAGAAAGTTACTATTAACTGAACATTAAGATTTAGTCGATGAACGAGAGATCGGGGTAGGAAAGACATTTCATTGTTTGTCTTTGCCATTTGATCTCTTATTGCTGCAGGCATAATCAAGTGACTGGCTGATACCCAAAGTATATTCCTCTTTACGAGAAATTTCCCTCTTCCAACGTGTTCTGTGAGTTTACTGTTTCCACCAGCCTGGCTGGCTGGCCTTTATTGTCTCATTAGCTCATGCCCTGTGGACTCTTGTACTTTTTTCCCCTTTCACTAAGAATGTTACTTTTATTGACATTTATTTTCTTCTGCTTTTATGGCATTTGTTTTGTCTCTTTTTTAAAAGAAGTATCTAGTTATGCTGTGGATATCACTCTATATAAATAAAACACTGGCCAGTGACCAGGCAGGAAGTATAGGCGGGACAAGGAGAGAGGAAAATTGGGGAAACAGGAAGAAGGGGGAGAGACACTGCAGCCACCGCCAGGACAAGCAGCATGTAAAGATGCCGGTAAGCCACGAGCGACGTGGCAAGGTATATATTTATAGAAATGGGTTAATTTAAGATATAAGAACAGTTAACAAGAAGCCTGCCACTGCCATACAGTTTATAAGTAATATAAGCGTCTGAGTGATTATTTTATACATGGATTGTGGGACTGCGGGGCTTGGTGGAACCTGGAAAGAAGCCCTCCAGTGACATAGTTACATTTATGTTCTGATTGCTCTTGTTAGATCACCTCCGACTCTTGCTTAGGTATGCTATGTCTGTCCCCCATGTTTAGGAGCTCAGGACTAATTGCAGATCACACTGGCTGTTCACCCATCCACTCCCCATCCCACTACATTTTAAGAGAAATGAAATTGTTTTTTCCTGTCTGAAAGGGAATGAAGGCAGACAACGGCAATCAGAGAACTCCCCAGACAGTGGAGGAAGCCTTTTGCTTGAATAATATCAAGGTTATTTATGATGTGATAGGTCAGCCAGCACATTTGCTCTTTTGGAAATGAAAGTGAAGACTCATCTATTTTTTAGGAACCTGATGTCCACCTAGTTCTCCAACACAGTGATTTCCCACAGCACATTGCACGCAACATTCATGGAAAGCATAGCTTTTCCCCTAACAAAACATTTTTTTTAAAAAAAAAAAAAAAAACTATAGTTATCAGGGCTGTTTCCATGGCTAAGATCTCTGTGTTCTTTCAAGAGCCTGGGTTCAATCCCCCAAACCCTCACGGTAGCTCACAACTATCTCTATAACTTAGTCCCAGGGGATGCCACACCCTCTTCTGGCCTCCCTGGACACCAGGCACACACGTGAGGCACAGACAGACATGCAGACAAAACACCCACATACATTAAATAAATAAATACAAATACAAATAAAGGCTATCATTATCTGGCCACAGGCAGTTTTTCTGCCACTGCCAGACTGCTAATCTCTTTGCAATGCATTAAGTAAACCTGCTTTCTTTCTTAAAAAATGAAACAAAACAAAAACACTATAATTATCTCCTTCCTTGAGAAGGAAAATGAAATTATCATTCTAATATTTCAATAAACTATTTAAAAGACAAAAGGCTAATTTAGGTCTTCATAAGTCATGGTGAGTTAGTACTGCAGAAGGTTAATATGCTACCATGTAGTTGCTACCTGGCTTTGCTTTCTTTCAGAGGACAAACTTGTGGGCGCTGGGGATTGAACTCACGTCTTTGTGCTTGGCACCAGGCACCTTTACCAGATGAACCATGGCACTCTCCTTGTTACCTTGCTTTTCAAATGAGGAAGCCTGTTCTTCCTCAATGTCTCAGGAACAAAGATCAAAATAATGAAAAGAAGGCAATAAAAAAGGTCAGGAAAAAATTATTTGGCTCTTTCCATCTCTAATTGAGGGGGGGCTAGGCTATGAACTCCGAAAGCGCTCCGTGGCTGTGATGTGAAGTCACTCAGGATTTCTGAAAAATTAACAACCTGCTGACCCGGGCCTAAGCTGGAGAATTCACGTTTGTAACAAGGTAGTGTTTGGAATAATTCAGGAATGAATGACAGTCTCCCAGATTACCTGGTAACTAAATTTTATTTACAAGGGTCACATTTTGCTCTGCTGCTCATTCGGAACCTCAGACCTTCCTCCCAGGTCTTGCTGATCCTGTGTTTCCTGGGAGCCAAGCTGCGGAAGTCCCTGTTGTGATAAGATCCCAGCCGCTTTGCTAGTCTTAGGTGCCTATCGCTAGAAACCCTTGCATACTTGCTTCAACTTTCTGTGATCAGAACTCTCTAATCCTTCTGAGAACCTGTAAGCCTCCGGCCCCTCCTCCACTTGTGTGTAACTCAACGGCCAGCTTACCGGGAGGCCGAGCACACCCCAACTTTACCTCTCCTAGGCAAGGGGAGCAGCAGACGTGCCCCCCCCTCCAATAACTGCGATGAAAGGGAAAGTATTTTAATTTTCTTTTAACTCCCACTACGGAGTC
This sequence comes from Peromyscus maniculatus bairdii, assembly GCF_049852395.1. Lineage (NCBI taxonomy): Eukaryota > Metazoa > Chordata > Mammalia > Rodentia > Cricetidae > Peromyscus > Peromyscus maniculatus. The sequence goes on from NC_134861.1 coordinate 71,645,492, forward strand.
TGCAGCCCGTCTCTACTGCTTCCTCAGCTGGCTGTAGTCCTGAGCCAGACCATGGCTTCAGTGGAAGGTGGGTTCCAGAAACCCAGAGAGGAGGCAAGGGAGGTAGCGGAGAGCATCCGGTGCAGCCTGAGGGGCGAGGGAGGCAGAAGACGGAGGGTGGCATCTTACCTCTGCAGGCGTCTGCGAGGCAGGCAAGGAGCAGCAGCAGCCACAGCAGCGGGGATGCAGCGGCCACTTGTCCCCCAGACAGCCCCGGGCGGCTACCCGCTGCTCGCGACATCTCCGTCACTTCCAAGCAGCTCTGGACGGGGGACCAGGGACCCTGCGCTGTGCGGGTGTTCTGGCTGTCCCTCAGCGTCGCGTCGGGTCCCCTGTGCGTCTCTTGCTGAGCTCAGCCACCGAAGTGACCATCACCGCGCGCCACCAACTTTTAAATCTGGCGCACACGTGGGCTGGGCCGGTGTGGTCTCCGCGCGCGTGACCTCGCCGCCCCTGGCTGCCTGGCGTCACCCGGACCTGCTGCCGCCCCCGCGGGACATGCTCTCCCTGGCCGGGTGTCTGACTCAGGGCACCACGCAGTTGGCTCTGAGATGGAGAGTGAAATATTAAACCATGGTGGTCCACTCCCACCTGTGGTAGGACTTGGGTGGGAGCCAGGACTTGGGGGTGGGGGGGTGTCAGCCTCAAGAACCTGAAATCAGGGTGGTCAAGCTGGCGGAGGTGGCAACACTGTCCCCTATGTCCCTTGGAACGCCACAGTATGCCTACCCCGTTTGTGTGGGTCCCCCGGCCTGCAGCTACTTGAACTCCGAATCCTCTGGCTGTTTGCTTCCCTGGTTGAGCTCCAGTTTGGTGCATAGTGCCCGGGAGCATCAGAGCCATGCTACTTCCACCACAATGTAGTGAGGACGATACTGTCCAAACCCCCAAACACCTGCAAAGTCCAAAACCATTCCCGGAGATGCAGTTGTCAGTTTAAAAAGGCGATGAGCAAAGGACAGGCTTGGGTGCCCTTGTAGGGGTGGAGAAGGTGCGGCTGTCTGTGGGGCACAAGGCTAAGGTGGCCTTTTCTACCCTGAGGATGATCTTCTCTCTAAATTCCTGTGGAACCTCACTTCCGCTATCCCCAGCACTCCAGGAACCAGCATCTAACAGGACGCCGAGAAATATGATTCTAATTCCCTTCTGCAGAAAAAGGGCAACTGATCTTATTTGACTTCTTCTTGAAAGGTGAGGAGCTCCGAGGAAAGGGCAGGGAGGAAGCACATTACTGTTTCTTAAAGGGTCATTTTGGGGTCATGTAGCCGTGGACTTTCTCGGGCAATTGCATTTAATATTCATGACATATCTGCAGTATAAAAATCCTAAAAAAAAAAAAACTATTGTAAAATGCACTGTTAAGATGTATGTAAGAAAATTCTGATTTAGAGAGAGTGAGCAACCTAGTCAAGCTTAGCATGGGAGAGAGCATTTTACTCTGCCCATAGGTGTCTTCCTAAACCAGGAGCCTCCTGGAACCCGGCAGGAAGGTGCAGCCCAGTGTAAGCAAGGCAAGTCCTTTGAGGGAATCACAATCTAGTAGGAGGATCATTCCCTAAAGGTGACTGACCTTTGGTAAAGCATTCCAAATTCATATCCAATAGCTGTGCAATTCGAGGTAGAATGAGGCTGTGTCTTTGGAAATACAGAGAGAAGTATGGATGAAACCTCGACGATCAGATTTAAAAAATAATACTGGCTACTATTTTAAAGTTAATTATATACAAGAAACACGTGAGAAAGGCCGGATTCTAAGGAGGTGATGGATGAGAATATAGTTGATTGAAGATTGCTTGCATTTTGATATAATCCCAAAGTGGTAATAAATGGATTAATGCAAGTGGTACAACAGAGCTAAGTGACCTAAGAATAGGACAGGACCTGGGGACAGGGTAGTTGTGACTCTGGTCTTCCTCTCTCTTCCTCATGTCTCCCAGAGGTCTCTGAAAGATCCCAGGTCTCAGCAGCCAGTGTGGTGTGGGTTAGCCATGGCCACGCAGTGTTATCTTTACCATCCCCCTCAGTGCCGGGAATGTAAAAGAAAATGCATGCATTACCTGAGCTGGGCTGCTCTGAGCATTCTTAAATGTGTCCCCAGTGCCCATGGGAGAGTTTCCTGAGGTGTATACCTAGGAATGGAATTATTAGGTCAAAGGGGATGAGCTGGTTAAACTCTGTTGGAAATAAGTTTTCAAATGGTTATACTGGCTTACACTCCCATCAACAATGAATGAAGTTTCATGGCTGCTGGTTCATGTAAAAAAAAAAATCTTTGTCAGTCTGGTGAATGTGGCATTTCACTGTGGATGTACTTTGAAGCTTCTAGTTTATCAATGAGACTGGCTGCCTTTTTGTAAGTATATTGGCCATTGGCTGTTTCTTCTTCAGTGAACACCCATTGATCTCTTTTGCCCACCCTTCTCTTGGTTAGTTAGTTTGTGTTCTCACTGATCTATCGGCAGGCTTTAAGTATTGTGGAACCTTTATTGGTTAAAATGCAACAGACACCTCCCTACCTGTGGCTTCTTTACTATTTCATATGAGCTTACAGTTTTGAAGATGTGTTTAAGGAAACGTGGACTCAAAGGTCACATCATTCTGAGACATGGATATCAAAACAAGGTAGATGGGTGAATAGGGGCAGATTTATTTCCCTAGGATCAAAGACTGAGAATAATTAAATGGAAGATGACTGTGTGTATCCCTCTTGTCCTGATATTTTTAAAAAGCTAAACTCTACATCTGGATTATATCTAGTAGAAAAGAAAGAGGTCAGGATTAAATATGGTGACAGGTTGGGTTGGATACTGTTAGTCTTTGCAACTTAGTGATGACTGAATGTGTCTATTGTTGATAGAAAACCCAAATTTTGCTATATATTGTATTTCTGTCTTTATCTATCTCTTCTGATGCTGTAGGTATCGACCTCTCTCTTTGCAAAGTCAAGTCTTTTGATTGGAATGATGTTTGGACAGACTATTCTTACTGGAAATCACTCCCAGAGAAAGACTTTTCGAGAGACAACCAAAGCCATTATTTTATACAATGAAAAGACCACTTCAAGCAAGACTGTCTCATGTGACTAATGATCAGCTAGAAAATGAGCGAACAGGACAGCCCAATGTATAAAAAGGAAGAAAAAAAGAGGAGGGGCAAAAGAGCAGGGGGCGGTGCTAAACACCTGTTAATCCAACCCTTAGGAGGCTAAGGCATAAGAGTTCCAGTGTGAGCCTAGACTGTGTAGCCGGACCCTGTCTCAGGAATCAGTAAACCAAAGCCAAACAAAGCAACAAAAGTACAATAAATACGAGAAAAGGAAGGATGCAGGCCAAGTAGGTCATTGCCATTTAAGAGTTCCCACTGTAGGGTAATTAATGTTGGTGAGACAGTGGGACACAGAACTGTGAGAAATACTACATCTTTTGCAAGAGGGAAAATTTGCTTGCTTTTTGTAACGACTGTTACTAGTCACTTCAAGCATTTTCCAGAAATAATAACCCATGCTATTCAAGGGCCTTCCCCATGGAGTGATTTTCACTTTCATCCAATGCATGCAGTCACTGTGAGGCAAAGTGATGGCAGGTGAAAGGCCCATGTGACAGTCCAAAGCCACCTTGGCTACTGTTCTGCAGAATGGACTGCTCTGGGGACTCCTGAAGTCAGCCGTCATTTGCAGGCAGGTGTCTAGTTACTGACTTCCTACATGGAGGTCAGAGCAGGCTGAGAAGCAGCAGCTCAAGATTATCTCAGAGACAGCTCAGAGGCATAAAATCCCTCTCAAAAGATGTAATAAAAGGCGTGATGGCTCCTGAAATCTCAGCTGTTGGAAGACCGGGGCATCAGGAGTTCAAAGCCAGCTTGGGCTAAACAGCAAACTTGAGACCAGCCTGGGAGAAGGAAGAAAAGGATGGATGGAGGGAGGGAGGGAAGGAGGGAGGGAAGGAGGAAGGGAGGGAGGGAGGGAGGGAGGGAGGGAGGGAGGGAGGGAGGGAGGGAGGAAGGAAGGAAGGAAGGAGGGCAGGCAGGCAATAAAGATTTTTAGTAGAGCAAAGGCAGTAGTGGTGCTGGTTGACTGATGCCTACGAGGCTAGGTTTTCACATCATAGATGTTCTGAGGGTGAAGCCATTATAAGAAGCATCAGTCTATTGCTAAATTGAGATGCCACATTAAAACATTCCAATCTATTGAAAGCAGCATCTTTTCTTTGTTCCTTACATTGCAATTAGAATATTAATACACACCAATAAAAGATTTATTAGATTTCCTTGACACATTTGTGAATCACATCCGGACAAAGCTGGCAGATAAACACATACTCATAGGTTTATGAGGTTTTATAAAAATAGCACCTAAAATTAAATGATAACTATGAAAATACAAAGATAGAATAATCTTTGTTACGTCTACACAGTACATTGTACAACCATTTTAAATGGCTAGATTGATTTTTAATCCACCTAAAATAAATGAAAATATTTCTATATTTCCTAAAAATGTGTTATTTATGAAAGCACATGATTTCCTTATATAGACATGTTCAGATCAACATTATATTGTGTTTTAGCCAAAAGCAATTGAAAAGAGGAAAAATGGGTATTATTCGACATTTTTAAAAAGTTAAAATAATTAAGAGATCTAGAATGAATTTCTAAATATAGAAACAAATGACATATTAGTGGGTGTCATAAAAGGGGGTCACTACTCACTTAATCTTAAGCATTTCCATTTTAGCCCTGGTTTTTAAGTACCCTATAGAGACATGGATGCTGTAAGCTAAAACAGAAAATGGCCAGGCTAGGCTCAGATTCACTGTATAGCATAAACTGGCAATTTTCTGCCTTAACCTTCAGAGTTCTGGGATTATAGATATACACAGATTGATTTTGAGAAAAAGATTTGGCTATAAGTGAATAAAGACTAAACTACTCAAAATTGACTAATCTTATTGTTATTAGAACACAAATATCTTAAAATAATAGCAATTATTATTTAACTTAGAGCAGCCTGACACACATGTATGAGAACACACATGCAAACACACACGCACACACACGCACACACACACACACACACACAGAGAGAGAAGAGAGAGAGAGAGAGAGAGAGAGAGAGAGAGAGAGAGAGAGAGAGAGAGAGAGAATGAGAATAATTCAGGAGGTTAATTTTTCAGGATTGCAAATTTGAGGCCTGCCCAGGCTTACCAGAAGGCTAACTTGTCTTAAAACAAAACAAACAACAGAATCTTTTAAAGGTAGGGATATGGCTTAGTGGAAAAACATTTAGGAAGTGAGGCGCCCTGTTCTTCAGACTTTGCCCATCCCCCTAAAATAATGATAGAGAAAAGAAAAAGAAAAGCAATTAAAACATTTTCTTCTTAGAGGAAACTGAAAGCACAGACAGGCAATTACTTCTTTCACCAAGCAGGCTCCAGGCAGGGCACCTCTACAATTTTCTCTGGCATGACATCTGTACGCTCATCTGTCGGCTCACCAGCCCCTGGTAGAACTTGTTGGTCCTTAAAATGAGCTTGAGTTGCTTTCTCTCACCTTTCTTTCCTCCCATGTTTTTATTCTAACCCTAAGAATAAAATTCAAGAAATTGCTCCCGACACCTATCCCTTTCTGAAACAACAGTATTATCTTGGTGTCTTAGTTGGCTTTCAATGCTGTGATCAAGACCATGACCAAAGGCAACTTGGGAAGGAAGCGGTGTGTTTATTTGTGTTCCGTGTCTCAATCACAGCTGGTCACTGAAGGAAGTCACGGTGACCTTGAAGCCAGTCAGGATCCTGGAGGCAGGAGCTGATGCAGAGGCCATGACAAGTGATGCTTACTGGCTTGCTCTCCATGGTCCACACAGACTGTTTTGTTTTGTTTTTCATACAGCCGAAGACCACCTGACTGGGAATGACGTCACCCACAGTGGGCTGGGCCCTCCTGCTTCAATCATTAATTTGAAAAATGCCCCCCCCCCCCAGACATACATGCCTACAGGTTAATTTTATGGAGGCTTTTTTTTTTTTTTTCATCTGAGGGTCAGTCTTCCCAGATAACCCTAGCTTGAGCCAAGCTGCCAAAAACCAACCAGCATAGCCTCTCACACAGATCTTTAGAGAACTGTGTTGATAGAGAAAGGAAAAGCAGTCAAAGAAGGTGACAGAGTGCCTTCTTGATGACGTCATCCTTCCGCCATCTCCTGATAAGTGGTGTCCCCCTTCCACTCAGCATTTCCTATCTTCCTGGAGTAGCTTTCTTTGTTCTCCTAAAGACTTAGTAGCACCTGCTACATGGTAATACAAACACACACACACACACACACACACACACACACACACACACACACACACGTGTATATGTGTGTGTGAGTTTGTGTGCAAATGCATGCATGTAATGTGTGTTTAGCTGTCTCCTTCTAGAAGAATGAAAATTCCAATTCTGGGATTTAAATCTTTTTTAGCATTTGAAAAAAACATTTGTTCTATATTTGCTTTCCTAGTGTTTCCATATCTCAAGTTTTTGGTACTGTTAGAGCCTGGCTCATGGTGGACACTGCATGCTATGAAAGTTAACAAGGGAAATAACAGGATTTGTGACATTTTCAATTACATTTTATGCAGCCTTTAAACACCCACCACCACCACCACCACCGCCACCACCACATAAATGGCAATATTTCCTTACATTGTGTGGGAACGAGAAGCAAGTCATTGCTCAGCATCTTCCTAGGTTCTGCATTCTACTGTGTTCTCGTCCACCTGGGAGACTTGGGATTGATAAAAAGTGTTACTAATCATATTATAGAAAATAAAAACAAACATAGACGCCTCGTTAGCAACTAGGGCATTTAACCAGGAGAGCAGGGATTATTGGGGGCAGGAACTACACTCTTGAGGGACTGTGGTAAAGCTGGCTCTTCCCTGTGTACATCACAAGCAAGGACAGCACTGGTTACATGGGAGGAAGCCTTCTTGGCATGACATCAAGTAGCAATGAGAGACAGAGGCAGGGGGAGAGGGAAAGAGAGGGAAAAGGAGGGAAGGGGAGGGAAGGGGAGAGAAAGAGGCAGAGGGAATAGAAGAAGGGAGGGAGGGAGAAGAAGATTGCTCCAGCCATCCCTGAAACTAATTCCATCTTTCGGCTTTTGGCTTTGGACAAATAAAAACTGCCATTTGGACTGAGGATGTTAGTATGGTGGACAGAGTGCTTCCCCAGCCCCCACAAAGCCCGGGGTTTGATCCCTAGCACCACAGAAACCAGACAGGGTGGTGGCAAACCTGTAATCTGAGCTCTCGGAGGTGAAGCCAGGAGATACAGAAGTTCAAGTTCATCCTTAGCTATATAAGGTCATCCTCGGCTATTTAACAGGTTCTAGGCCAGTTTGGGCTACCTAAGACCCTATCTCAAATAACAAAAACCTACCAATTTTTTTTTTCTTTTGAGATCCAAAGTCCTCAACAGACTGACACTCAATCCACACCTAGTAACATTTAGGATGTTGATAATAAACACATGGAAGAGACTGGTTTGGAAACACCTATTTTCACCCCCTTTTGGATTATTTTATAATAAGGAGTGGAAATGTATGGAAATAGAATGATGATTGGAAAGGGGATTTGTTTTCTCCTATGACACTTTCTAAATCCAACATCATCAGGAAGAGGGGAATGGAGAAGAGAGGAGAGGAGAGGAACAACAATCACAATTTTCTTTAAAGCAGCTAGACTTCTCAGTGAACACACGAGCCCAAATCTTAGAAACTAACTGAGGATCGATGGAGACAGAGTTGTGTCATCCTGGCTGGTCTTGAACTCCAGGCTCAAATGATCTTCCTGCTTCAGGCTCTCAAGTAGCTGAAACTGCAGGAGCACATCACTCTGCCTGGCTTAAAATTATCTTCCTTTTCTTTTGTGGTGCTGATGGTCTCCCTAATGCTAGGCTGGAGTAGTGCTACCCCCTAGCTACACCTACATCATCTTATTTACATTTCTTTTAACAACAGAGACTCACTATGTATTCCAAAATGGCCTCCAACTTCAGATCCTCTTACCTCAGTTTCCCAAGCACTGGGATTGTAGTGATGCACCACACACCTGACTTATAAAATTTTAGTTTTAATGTCATTATAGGTTAATAAAAAGTTGTGAAAACGTACAGAGAATTTCACTTAGTTTTCTCCAATTTTCTTAGTTAGGGTTAATATTGCTGTCATGAGGTACCATGACCAAACGCAATTTGGGGAGGAAAGGGTGTATTTCACTCAGAGTTCCATATAACTGTTCATCACCAAAAGCAGTGAGGGCAGGAACTCAAACAGGGCAGGAACCTGACGTAGGAACTAATGCAGAGGCCATGGAGAGGAGCTGCTTATTGGCTTGCTCAGCATGGCTTGTTCAGCCTGTTTTCTAGTAGAACCTAGGACCGCCAATCCATGGATGGCACCATCCAAAATGGGCTGGGTCCTCCCACATCACTCACTAATTAAGAAAATGTCCCACAGCTGGATTTTCTCACTGGAGGTTCCCTCCTTGCAGATAACTCTAGCTTGTGTCAAGTTGACATAAAACTAGCCAGGAAAACAATGAAACATCTTTTTTTGGTTTTATTATTGAGAGAGAATCTTAAATATCTGTAACACAGGTCAAAAGCAGGATATAGGTATATTACTCCCATACAACTTAATCAGACTTTACATGGACACACACATACTGTGTGTGTGTAGCTGTGTGCAGCTCTTCTTTACTTACAACGTATGTGTAGATTCTTAGAACCACTCTTCTCTCCTAATACACTGGATAGATTCACCCATTTGAAGTGGACATTTCAAGGCCTTTTAGTGAGTTTACTGTGTGATATCATCCTGGTTGATCCTGGGGTTAGAATACCTTCATTATCCCAAAGAGAACCTGCCACCCTCTCATTTTGAAAAAAAAAAAAATCCCCATTCCCACTTCCAACCCAGACAAATAGCAATCTGTTCTTCATCTCCATATATTTGTCTTTTTCTGAATATTTGGTACAAATTGATTTGTATAGGACATAATTATTTTTATCAGGATTCTTTCATGTTTCATGATATTTTTGTGGCTCATTTATGTGTGGCATAGATCTAGATTTCATTCCTTCTTATGGTTCGATAATATTCTATCATATGCATAGCCCATATTTTGCTTATACATTCATCTGTTGATGAATATTTTAGTTGTCCTTTTTTTAGTGACTGTAAATGACACTTCTATGAACATTTGTATGTAAAACTTTGAGCATATGTTTTCGCTTTTCCCGGATAGATGACTAGGAAAGCAATTACCGGGACATAAGATAAATTTATGTGGCGCTTTAGAAGAAACTGTCACATCATTTTCCAAAGTTGCTATATAATTTTATATCCCCACCAGCAATTCATGAGGGTTTTGATTTCTCCAATCCTTACTAACATTTGTTACTATATATTTTAATCACAGCCATTATAATGAGTATATGCTCTTCAGAGAATGCTCTTCAGATCCACCTATGTTAAGTATGTATTAGTAGTTCATTCTTACATATTTTCATTATTATTCTGTTGTATGAATGTTCCACTTTTTAAAAAATGCATTTTTCTATCCATGAGTAATTGAATGCCTTCCCATTGGGGAGCCATTATACGAGAGACATTTATGAATATTATTGCACACAGAGCCTTGTAAATATATGTTTTGTTTTTTGAGGCTAATTTGAGGTCTTGAAATTGCTAGATGGCAGTAGATATACATTTGATGTTGTAAGAAGCTGAAAAATCATTGTGTTGTTTTATAGTTCCAGGGAAAGGGCACAGGAGTTCTAGGTGTCTATATATCCTCAGGAACTGTTGGCATTAATCTTTATTTTGTGATTTTCTAATATTATTACTCTTTTTTTTTTTTTTTTTTTTTTTTTTTTTGGTTTTTCGAGACAGGGTTTCTCTGTGTAGCTTTGCGCCTTTCCTGGGACTCACTTGGTAGCCCAGGCTGGCCTCAAACTCACAGAGATCCGCCTGGCTCTGCCTCCCGAGTGCTGGGATTAAAGGCGTGCGCCACCACCGCCCGGCATATTATTACTCTTTAAAAATAGCAATATACACATGCTTTTTCTATGTGCCCTCATTATTTAGGGACAATGATAAAGTTTGTACAGGTTAAATCCAGTGGGGGACTAGCTTAGGGTTGAGGTTGAGTTAAATGAGACAAGAGGACATGAATGGATGATTGTGTAGCTGGTGGATGGATGCCTAGGGGTCCATTCAACCTTTCTCTCTAATCCTATGTTTGAAACACTCATAATAAATCAAGGTGGAAAACACACAGACATATTTTTGAAAAGGAACCGAGTAATTTGTTAAGCCAGCCTTAGCATTTCATTGTGGGACACATAGAATCTTAACTATCTGCTTCAGAACACAAGTATGTATTAGTGCCCTATAGAGCACACAACTTATCCTTCAAACTTGTCTTCTTGGAGAGAATACTGCTGATACATTCAGTAATGTCATGTGATCTGGTGTTTTTTTGAGGGAGTTCTGAAAAGTGAGGAAATGTTCTTTAGAGATTTTTAAACTTGAGTAATAATAAAGATACCAGCTCCTGGAAGACCAACTATACCAGTTATTCCATCTTTCTTTAGAAGAATGTAAGGAGGTAAAATAATATCTCTAAGTCACTCCACTGTTTTGTCTCTGAGTGTATTGCTATCCCAGAAGCATAGACCATTTCTTTTCCTTTCTTTTTCAACATAATATTTTTATTGATTCTTTGGGAATTTCACATCATGCACTCCAATCACACTCATATCCCAGTCCTTCCATGTCTACCTCCCACCCTTATGACCCCTCCAATTTATATTTATAAAAAATAAATTAAAAAATAGAAAAATAAACAATAACAAAAAACCAAGTCTATATACTCACTGGAGAAGCACTGTAATTGAACATTATTAAATCATTGGTGTTATCGTCAGTATCTGAAGGAGACTCCCTTGTCCTAGGCCACAGATAAAGAAACAGTTTCTTGGAGACTGAATTTCTAGTCTATTTTTTCTTTTTTTAGAAGTTAGTTTTTTATTAATATAAGTGATGTCCCACTTGGCAAACTTTAGCATTCCCATCTATGATCATTGCTCATCTAAAACATTGCAATCAGCACGCTGGCTAGACCAGTCACCTAGGATAGCGGACCACCCTCCTTCTGATGAGGTCAGAAAAGAGTTCATTCTAAATGTCATTTCTAAAAATGTGCCCTTCTCATGGGCTGGAGAAAAGAAGGCTCCAATTGCCCATGGTTTGGGCTGCAGATTTCACTTTGAAGTACATAAAGTCCCCATTTAAAACTTATAAAATATCAAGTGGATAGTATCAAATTTGATTGATGATTTCATTCTGTCATCCTCTCCTGTGTGGGGATGTGATTTCCTGAGAGTCATTTTAATCCTCTGAGCTGTGGATAGAACTCAAGTGTTCCTTCAGACTTTGTTAATGGTGAAATCTTACAATTCATTTTTTTATTCACTTTTGGATCTTATACACCAAAAGCAAAAAAGAAAAAGAAAAAAAGAAAAGAAAAAAGACACATTCCAGGCAGGCATTCTGGGTTCTTTATCTTCACTGTGATCGACTCAAGATTTCTGAACTGCGCTTAGCTTAAATACAGTTGGACTGTACGTGAGTATGTATGGTAAAAGTACATGGCTCCAGACAGTCCGCAAATCCTGTGTCTTCCCAAAGTGAAGGACTCTTAAAACGTCAGAAAATTGCCCTCTTGTGAGTCATATTAAAATTGGATCAATGGAAGAGCCATTTCTACATGTCTATCTATGCAGGGGCACAAGTAACTTGACAGGGAAAATTTACAGTTTATAAAAGTTTGTCTCATGGATGAACTTTCTGCAGATTGACATATATTAACTGTCTCTGTTTCAGCAACCATCATCTAAAAAGATAGTTACTCTATCTCCTCAATCCTCTAGAGGAAAGGCCAGGCCAATCCTCCTCATATTTTATTTGCATATCTGGATATGCTAACTCAAGGCAAGATTAAGCTGAAAATCTATGAAGTTTGGGTCTCAAAAATCACGGTATTTGAGACTACATAGTAAACTGATCATGATCGTTTTTATTTGAACTGTTCTTGGAGCAGTAATTTTTAAAACTCAGCCCCAACCTTTCAGATGGTGCCCCCTCTTTGAGAGTCACAGCAGACTAACAAATGGACAAAGCAACTGGCCTCTCAGGAACACAACCATCCCTACTGCTGGGTGAGGGCAATTATTCTTCAGTGAAATCTGCCCCAGGTGACCCAAGCCCGAGTTATATAACGATACTGGTAATAAAGTTCACAAACCCGTATCTGCAATTTTGAAATCGAAAAGCTCTCACCAAGCTTTCATAATTCATCTGGCAGTGAAACCTGACGTGACCTGAATTCTGGTGTCAAAGCGAAGCCTGAAACGTAAAGACTATTCATGGCTTCTGCCTGTGCCAGCTAGTGGGAATGTTCGCATTCCCTAACAGCTGCGTAAATCTTAATGTGTCCACTAGAGGGTTCTTCCCTAGACCAAACAAGGCTTGTTGCCACACAACATTGTTAATGTGTGGTATTAGTTATAGGATATATACATATATATATGTATATATGTATATATATACATATATATGAATTATATATGTATGACTAAAATTTATAACATTTATATATATTTCTGAATATGGAAACACACCTGACTTGAGAGGTTTAAACAAGAAACTTACAGACCCAAAGAAGACGAATTTTAATAAAAACAATAATGAGGGGCTGGAGAGATGGCTCAGTAGTTAAGAGCACTTGCTGTTCTTCCTGAGGATCTGGATTCAGTTCCCAGCAACCACGTGGTTGCTCACAAGCGCCGATAAAGATAGCTACAAGGGACCCAGCACCCTCTTCTGACCAGAACAGGTGCTGTTTACATGTGGTGCACAGACCTGCATGCAGACAAAACACTAATGTGCATAAAATAAAATTTAAAATGTAAAAGAACAATAATTATGGCAAAACGTGCATTCTACGGTTTGATCTCATCTGCATGATTTAAGAATAGCTTAAAATTGATCTTACTATATTTGCTATCATAACATGGACGCTTCCTAATTTCTCTGGATATTTTTGCCCTGATTATCTATTTAGAGGGAGGGTGTGAAAAACCAAGTCCTTTAGTTAATTGTACACCTGACCTCAAACTACTTTTAACTTCCTACTAGGACATTAATTTAAATCAGAATTTAAATAACAGTTGTGTGTGTGTGAGAGAGAGACACAGAGAGAGAGAGACAGAGACAGAGACAGAGAGACAGAGAGACACAGAGATTTTTCCTGAGTTTTTCTTTATTGTAGGTCTCTTTAGTGATTTTTATTTTAAAAGGATAGAATAAACTTTGTTTAGTTTTATTAATGTAACTAGAGCATTATACTATTTAAGGGGTTTGGTGACCAGTGTTTTCAAACAGGATTCTAGATTATTAAGAAAATTACAGTGCTAATTCTCATAAAAGCATAAAATGTATTTCTTTGCCTCAAAAATTGAAGATGATCAGTTGTACATAATACATTAGGTATTTTTCACTTGCCAGACAATTTAAAAATTCTGAATTGAATTTACATGTAATATTAGTTGATTTCCAAATAAGCAGTTTTCAACTCTATTCTGCCCCAAACACTGTATTTCTTCTAGCACTTGTAATTTGCAAAATAATTATTTTTGTTCTGTCATTTGTGATTCCCTTGCCTGAGGCCCAACAGAACAAGGCTGTGGGCCAGTCTGATTTCTATAATACAAGAGCCTACGCATTTTGTGTTGCTCCCATCAAAGATTCTGGATGCTTCCTTCCTGTAAGAGCAACTTCCCTCCTACCCTAGTGCACACTTTGCCAGTCTTGGTGCAAATTCAGGTCAAAGAGAATCTAGAACACAGGAGAGGAGGTAGAGAGTAAATTCTACAGCCTTGGGACTATGTGGATTTTAACACGTTCCGTTACATTTTTCTGAATTAAGTCTTTCTTAGAAGCTGTGGCCTTCCATCATCTTGAAGACTCCAGGCTGGACTTAATACAGGGCACTAGTCCATCTGATGGGGCAAGGAATGGTTTGCAATGGTCCCAGCCTCACACCCTCTCTGTTTATTACTGACATTATAATGGCAACCAGCTTCACACAGGTGTAACCAGACAACACCTTCCCCAGGCTCTGATGAGGACTTCCTGCTCTCTGCTGTGGAGATTTCTGGGTGCTTCAGTGGGTGACACTCAACTGTATACAGTCTAAACGTTCTAAGCATAAGTGGTCATTATTATTCTGAAAAAATAATCCTAGGTAACAGGGTGGTGGAGAGGACAAATGGATACATGGTCCTACCTGCTGGAAGACAGTTCGGAGACATTTCGTGGCTCTTCAGAGCATTTCCACAGATTCTAGCTTCAGGCATCCACAATGATGATGAACACTATAATATACTTGCCCTTCTTTTTCTGATCACATCCTCAATAAACTGCTTCATAGAGAGACCCAGGATTAAGCTTGTTGATCATGTATTTTATAAGGAGTCCCTATGATTACCTTTAGGTTTCACAATTTGCAAAATGGACCCACAAGGTAGGGATCCCATGAAGTGTTGAGTGGATGTATGTTGTTGACATGAACACAGCCATGTCTGGAACCCTCCTACCTCAGACCCATTGGGAGTCAGTGGCAAGCCTTCCCTGGGTAAGACCCAGAAGGATGGCAAAGCCTTCCTTGTGTCCATGTTGAAAGTTTCTGCAGAAAATGTCCATCATAGCTTTCTCCCCCTTCCTTTCTAGCCTGTCACTTCCTGTCTGCACATGGAGTCTGGAAATGTTCTCAGGGAAAGTGTCTGGAGCTTGCTGGAGGGACAGGAGGAGGCGTGTGAGTGAAGGAGACACACAGCACCTGCTGCATGCTGCTGTGGAACCTCCCAGGGCGGTGGCACCCTTAGCAGGCTTCAAGCCATCCTCGCTTGATACAAGTTTCTTGACTCCTAGAACATGAGTTTCATCTTCAGAGCTGAAGAACAAGAACGGAGGTGGCTGTGAGGCAAGAAAGACAGGCAGGGAAAATTATGAGGACCTGGGAAGGAAAAGGGACCCTCACCCAGGAGTCTGGTTGAAGCCTCTGGCCAGCCAAGAAGTTCAACACGGTTAGCTCTTGCTGGAGGCCTCTCTCCCTTAGCAGCTGGAAACCTCCAGTTTTCTAAAATCTCACTAGGAACCCCCTTTATAACGAAAGGACATGTCCAAACCCCGCTGTGTAACCTTAGTGACTCATGGTTTTACTTGATTAGATCGTAATTCCATCCAAAGTACATGTGGAGCCACCCTATAATCTCACTTATCAGGGGGGAGGGGGCAAGGTTTCTTAGCAGTGTTTTGAGGTGTAACCTTTGGGCCATCAGAATGGTATATATGGATAATACTAAGGTAATTCCTTGCAGTCTTCCCCTGAGAAGCCCATACACAAGCAGCTACATCTTGGGTTTACGTTCTCTGCTGAAGTGCCTTTTAATGAGCTGTGACTCTTCTTGAGAAGCTACCCTCATGCTCATGGGTGTGCTTTATTCTTCTGATCATGATTCTCTTCATTGTTCATAAAAAACCCAACTCTGTTTCATACTGGCTAGTCCTGAATTTCATTTTGTGTCAAAACCCATGAATCCCGAGTTGGCCTGTATAATGGTCTCTAAAAGGTTAGGGAAACTCCCCAGGCTGATAGAGGGGACAGTGTGGAGCTGTGTTTCTGTCCCCTCTCAGTTGGTGGTTAGAAGCTGTGTGTAGTGTGACATTGAGCCAATGGATAACAGTCAAAAGAAATAGGTATTATGTTTGCATGATAGATGAGGTTATAACTTTAAGGAACAGATGAATATCCCTTAAAGGTCCCTTTTTCCTACTATAAATCAAGACTTGTTTTTGCAAAGCAAAGTGAGTCCCCACAGCAAATGATGATCAGGGCCTTTAAGTCTTGGAAGTGAGCCAAGTAAACATAATGACATTGACAGATCTAGTTAATAAGGGAGTCAGCCGATGGGATTTGGACGAGCACACCCCAAAGAGAAAATTGTATTAAAAGCCTGAGTGGTCATCTGACATGACCATGCTGATTGTCTCAAGACATCTTCTGGGCCTCGGTAAGGGACTTTTTATGGAGAACAGACCAATATAAGAGCAAAATATAAATGGCCAGGGCCTTGATGATAGCTTGTGGGGATACTGCTGTGTTATGTCTTTGATTTCCCCAGCAATACCTGTACAGTTACCTCAGTAAGGAAGAAGCAAGCTTTGAAAATAACATTTTGCATGGAGCCGATGTATTCAGCCCATCCTGAGCAAGCTACATCTGAGCACAAAATAGGTAGAGGAAGGGGACAAAGGACTGACTTAACTGAAAAAAATTCAACACAAACATAAAATGCAGTCAAAATTTTAAAAGATATTTCAAAGGGTTATGGACCAAGATGAGGAAGAGAGAATTTATTTAAATGACATTCATCTCTCTCTTCTGCTTTTCTCTCTCCACTTTTGTGGTGGGGAACAAATTCAGGGTCTTGTACATGGGAAGCAAGTGCTGTATCCCTGAACCACAACCCTCGTCCTAATCTTTCTTACGAGGATTGCTGCAAGGTAAGAGGTGGTGTGCATGAAACCACAGAAGCACAGCTCAGAACAGCTCAGCAGTATCCATCCACTGAACATTGTCCAGGGAGAAGCCCCTGACTCTGTAGAGAACCAAGGCCCTCACTGGCCTCGCACTCCACTTGTTTGGATGGGACAATTTAGCTTCCTGAGATTTCCCACCATACCCCCTCCCTCCCTTAGTTCTGGTAGTGATTTCACAGAGGCACACACTGATTTATTCCCATACAGGCTTTTAAGACACCTTGAAGCCAGGTAGTGCCTGCTGGAGGGGGAAATGTGACCATGCCCGTCACAGTCTCTGATTAAGTCTTAGAAAGTCAAGTTCTTAGGTCACAGAGTTCCCTTTGAGAGTTAAGAGTCTAGGAAGCCTTACCTGCAAAACCAGACAAGCAATACCCACCCCACTGGCCCCTGCATCTTCAAACTGGATGACAGCATGCACGTTCATAGCACATTTGTAAGACATGCCAAAGAAAACTTCCTCAAAGTTCACAGACAAAGTGGTGCAGCTAGACTATGAAGAGCTTAACCTTTGGAGGGAGGATAGACAAGACATTTTGTGCCCAAACTTTAGTCTGTAAAATAGGAATTATAATATCCAGTCCTGTTGGAAGCAGAACTTATACCCACAAATATTCTCCTCCAAGTCACACTAAGAATCCATATCCACCTTTGGAAAACAAACAAACAAACACCTTTTTTTTTTTTTTTTTTTCCGAGACAGGGTTTCTCTGTGTAGCTTTGTGCCTTTCCTGGAACTCACTTGGTAGCCCAGGCTGGCCTCGAACTCACAGAGATCCGCCTGGCTCTGCCTCCCGAGTGCTGGGGTTAAAGGCGTGCGCCACCACCGCCCGGCAACAAACAAACACCTTTAAAAGCCAAACAAACTCGACTTTGGGAGTTTTCCTCAGTAGCTTAATAAGTGGTAAGTTTGTTGAAGCCACACTGTCTGTGGTCTGCAGATGACTTGCTGAACCATGGGAGGAGGATGTGCTGAGGGATGCATTATTAGGCAATGTTGTCCCAGTGACAGAAACCTGAGTTGTATACCTGTCTACAGAGACCTGGGCTAGATGACTTAAGTATGGTGTAGCCCATGCTCCTCTGGCCAGGAAGAACAAAACAATCTGAGATCAAACCAGGCACGAGACAAAATTATGGGATGGGAATTTGGGGAATGAGATTCAGCAGGTGGCTGCTGCTCTGACGTACACCATGTGTAACAATAAATTTCTTTTTCTTTTTTAGCAAGTAGACAGCATTCACTCTAAAATAATAGGAGCTGTCATACAGTAAATACGTGAAGCAGTATCATGTTATCTGTTATTGTCAGGTGTTGCATACTACATGCAATGGTGCCATGCTTTAACATGTCAGGCAGGCAGGGGGTTTATTTGCAAAACATCTCACTAGCACATGAGTAATATGTTAGACTTTTCAATGGTAGTCATGCCACCAGACAAAAGAAGTCTTCAGTTCTGTGTATACGATGGGACCACTGTCATGTATTTATCTGATGACGTTGACTAAAACATGAGTATGCAGTGCATTTTGTGCATGTCACAGCAGCCAGGACAGACTGCAACACAACTCCTCAGGTTGTCACTTCCTGGAGAGCAGGATAGGTCCACGCTCTGCCTTAAACAAAGAAGGGGCTTGGAGTGGAGGCTTGCTGAGCCAAGGCGTTGACATTAAGACCTGAAAAGAGCAGATGCTTTGCAAATGGACTCAAAAATGTTTCTTAGACTTTCACCATCTACACTAGAAAACAACTTTCTAGCATCGAAGTCAATCGCTGCTTAGGCTTGGATAAGAGAAGCAGGCAGAAGTACATAAGTTATCTGATATGAAGTATAAACGTTTAGTATCACATAAAGTATTCAGAGAAATTGGGAGTGATTATTCTTCCTTTACAGTGGAGGACAGCCGGGGGCTGGGGGAGGGGCAAGGGAAAAGAAGAATTTCAGGCAGGAGAAGGCAGGAGAGAGAGAAAGAAGGGTTAAGATGCGCCCTGGATGTGTTGCTAATGCCCCACAGTGAACTGTCTGTCTGGGAGAACAGGCGGAGGCATTGCTGGAGAGACCTGCTCATGACGAGCAGGAGGGGCTGCCTCACCGTGCAGAGACAGAGGGGCCTTCTTGGGAGGGGGCGGAGAGAAGCCATTGAGATTTCAAGTGGGCAGCCATCAGGGTGGGAGGTCTGTTAGAAGGGTAACTCTAATGCAGTGTGGGAGGCTGGGTGGGGAAGGGAGTGGGAGGCAGGGTGCTGTGCGTATTCAGGACTGATTCAGGACTGTGGGTGTGGAGAGGAGGAGGCAGAACCAGAGAGCGGGTTCCACGGAGATGGTGGTGAGTTCATGGGAAAGAGGGGGACTAGCACACAGTGTGAGCATTCACCCACCCATGCGCTTACCTCAGTTTGTTCGTTATTCTGTGAGCACACACCCTGAGAAACCTGCAGGTACAAGTGGATCCCACTTGCCTGTTTCCAGATTACCCTTCATTTTAGAGTAGTGCCCAATTTGTTTTGAGCAAAAGAGTTGGTGCCACCAACCATTAGACAAGGAAATATTTACGAAGAACATTTAAAAATTCCCTTCTGAAGATCACAGCTTTTAAAAAAATATTTGTTTATTTGAGTGTGGTGTATGTGTCAGGGCCGGAAGAGGGTGTTGTCTGTCCTCGTCTCTCTCTCTGCCTGTTTCTTTGAGGCAGGATCTCTCCCTAAACCTGGAGCTTACATTCCTTCACTATACTGTTAGCCAGCAAACCCCAGGAATCCCCCTGTCTCCAAATTGCTTGGAATTGGTATTACTTTTGTATGGGTCTTTTAGCTTTCAGGTGGATGTTGGGATTTGAATTCTGATCTCTCTCAAACCTTGTAACTGTTGAGCCATCTCCAGCCCCTGAAGATAGTTTGGAGCCTTTAAAGTGTCTCAAAGTCAGGCTGGGGAGATAGGTAGTCCAGTGATTAAAGTGCTCGCAATGAAAGCACAGGAACCAGAGTTTGGATTCTCAGACCTAGGTAAATGCCAGATGGGCAGTGGTGGTCCATCTCTCATCACAGCCTCTGAAGGCAGAAAGACTCACAGGGGATCCCCAGAGCAAGCTTGCTGGTGGGTTTGAGTGAGAACCCCTGCCTCAGTGAATAATATGGAAGACCTATCAGGATGATTCACTCCCACCAACAAGTGGGCATGCGTGCATATGTACACACACACACACACACACACACACACACACACACACACACACACACGAGAAAGAGAGAGAGAAAATATCCTGAAGTCCACAAAATTGGTATATGTTGGTGTCTCTTGCCACACTAGGCGACACATCACTACTGTGCTTCCCCCTCTGACACTTCGAGACAGCTCTATGGTCACCAAAGAATCACCTGGAATACTTATACACAAGCTAGAAAAACCGCAACTGGAAGTGAGGAAAACATGGGGAAGTCACACATGAGGAAAAGACAGAGCATTGACAAGCAAGACCCCAAGCCCTGGCAGACCTGGAAGCACAGGAGAGCTGCCATCAGGAAGGACGGACTGTCTGCGTACCGTCCAGTGCTCACGGCCTGGATCTTTGCATGTTCCTTTGTGACCTGGCTAGAAACCCTACAATTAGCAGTACCTGGAGTTGACACACACCTGTTAAACAAATCATGTACTGTAAAAGTTTTAAGTCAAGTTAGCCCAGCTCAGATTACTGGGAGTGGAGACAGGTGCAAACCTTTTAGGAAGTGAGAACTTCACCATTGGAGGATCACAGAGAAGGAGACAGACTGGGGAGAAAAGAGAGGCAGGAGGAAGCCAGGGCTCTGCCAACTTCCCACCTCAGATAAGACACTCCTCTCTCTCCCTGTCTACTCCTCTGTCTACCTTCAACACTTTCTGGCTTATTGTTTCCAAGGCCCAAACCAGGATGAGCCCTATAAGAACAAACTGAGCCTATTATATATCAAACACACTGTCATGAGCAGGTCAACAATTAAACTGCCACTTCCTGAGCTATCTGGTTAGGAAAAGGTTACTAAGTTCCAAAGAACTGGTGTGAATGCAAGTTCAAAAGACATCATTCATTCATCTTGTTCTTTTTAAATACATTACTGTTTATTTAAGTTGACACATAGCAACTGTATGTGGAAGTGAAAAGTCATTATTCTGGCCCCATATCTCAACACCGGTGTTCATCCCACCGCTTTACAACTATGGACTTTTCAAACTAAACTCATCCCACAGTGGGTGAAGCCCACATGGAGGTCTCTGATGAAAACTGAGTTAGAGATACATTCCTGTGCTTTGGGTTAACTTCACACACTATGGGTCCTGCTGTATTGGTTGACCTCGTCAACCTAACGGCGTTTAGCGTCACCATGGAAACAAACCTCCTGTGTGTCTGTGAGGATGTTTCTAGACTGGACTAATTAAAGCTGGGGAGACACAACCTAAGTGTGGGTGGTACCATGCCATGGGATTGGGTCCTGGACTGAATAAAAAGGGAAAACAGAGCTGATCCTCAGGATTCATTGCTCTCCCCTTCCTGACTGCAGGCTCCACATGACCAACTGCCGTACACTCCTGTCACGTGACTTCCACACTAGGATGCTCCTTTGAACTGTGAGACAAAATAAACCTTTCTTTACTGAAGTTGTTCTTGCCGTATCTTTTGTTCCAGCAGTGAGAAGGTGACTGGCACCCCTCTGTGGATATAGTGATGGGCTGAAGGAAGGAACCAGAGCCACAGAAATGCCCTGCCAAAGTCGCTTTTATTCTTAGAGATGTTTTTTTAAGCACAATAGAAAAAGAAAGCATTTTGTCATTGTAATAAAACACCTGAGACAATACACTGTCAAAGAGAAAGGTTTCATTTTTGGCTCTCGGTTTTATTAGAGTTTGACCCCGTTGTGGTGAGCTGTGGGTTATGGCAGATGAGCATGTAACATAAAACCATCTGTGGGAGACCAGCTTCCACCTTTTCCAGGGTTCCTACGAGGAGGAGAGAGGGAGAAGAAAACATTAGGTAGAAAGAGAGACCTAGTTGACAAGAAGAAAGACAGAAACACAGGATATCTTTGGGAGGACCTGCGTCAATACCCAATGGCCCTTTCCTTTTATTCAAAAGGACTTTTTATAACAATGCCAAGGGGCGGGGCAAAAGACCTCCCCCTTGCTAGATCGAAGCACACGGCACAGCCAAGTGTAGCCCCTTCCAAACACCTGGTAACCACGCCCGCCCGTGGTCAAATCATCTCCTTATGCAGCCCTGCTGGGTAAAGCAAGCTCAGATTCTCTGACCTGGAGTAAGGTCTCACTAGGAAGCCTCTGTGGGTCTCTACAACAATCCATTTCATCAATAGGAGAAAGCCAAAAAGACAGTGTGAAAGAGGCCAGATTGCCACAATCTCCTTCAAGGGTACTCTTTCAGTGACCTAACGGTCTCTCCTTGGGCCTCACCTCTTAAAGGCTCTGTCACCTGTCATCAGCGTCTCCTTGGAGCCTGAACCTTTAATGTGAGTCTGTTTCCTCATGACATCTCGCCCTGTCTTCTACACGGGGCTGCTGGGAAGCCCAAGTGATGCATGGTCCCCAAATGTCCCTTTACTCACACAGACAGTTACCATTAGCATTTTGACTCACCATCCTCACCAATTTGTGTGACTCTTTCTACATATGACAGGTGACTGGTACCACGGACAAACTTTTCAAGGAGGGTGTCAGACACTGTACCATACGACCTTGCTGTGACATTCGTTTCTACAGAATAGAACTGACTGTGACCCCTCTCTAAGAAATGACATCTAACTACTGGCGCCTTCCACAGAATCATTAGTATGTGACTGATGCTGTGCTGTGGCGTCATTCCAACACACTGCCTCCCTTTTCTAGAAGGGTTCCCAAGGCCATTTCTTGGCAATTAGCTAATTGGTTAAGGACATGAATTTACTCCTGTAGACCAATTAATACTGATTTTAACTGTAATGGGAAACAAGCTGAAATCAGCCTAAGGCCATTTTCTGGACTAGATGCTCCATCATCATCCTTGGACAAGGGCGTGTAGACAGTGAATGTTGACCATTGTCTCATGGTTTGTGGGGAGCAGGGGAGGGTCTCAGTCATATCACTGCGAACTGAGCAAACTGAGAAATAATGTAGCACAGCGGGAAAGAGAAAGTTGTCACTCTGTTAGTGAGATGAGCTGACAACAGAAATGCCTGGGTGGCCAGGGAACTGGGGCCCCATCCGGAACTCCATGAGGTGACCGTGAGTGCTTACAGCACAGAGAGGTGGGTCTCAGGGTTCTGGTGGGTCAGCTTCTTCTCAAAGAGGTTGTTGGGTGGGTCCATGGCTATCCCACACCTGAAACCAAGGGTGTTTTAGTTTTTCTTTTTTACTTAATTCATATTTAAACAAAAAAAATCAATGGAGCAAAAAATAATGGGAATGAGAGAGGCTTCCTGATTTATTAATATTACACATGGAAAAGTTGAGGACTGTAGTTGAGGTTTTTTTCCCCCACTTTTTGGGGGCCCACCACCCAGTTCCCAAATAATACACTGAGATTTATTCTTACTTATGAATGCCTGGCCTTAGCTTGGCTTGTTTCTAGACAGCTTTTCTAACTTAACTTATCCCATTTCTCTTTAACTATGTTTTGCCTCTGCACTTTTAACCTTTCTTTATTATATACATCTGTCTTTCCTTCTGTGGCTGGCTGGGTGGATGAGTGGCTGGGTGGCTGGGTGGCTGGCCCCTGGTGTCCTCCTCTCCTTCTTTTCTTGCTCCTCCCTCTTCTCTTCCCTCAAGTCTACATGTCTCTTCCTATTTATTCTGGCTGCCTGGCAGCCCTGCCTATCCTTTCTCCTTCCTGGCTGTTGGCTGTTCAGCTCTTTATTAGACCATCAGATGTTATAGTCAGGCAAAGTAACAGCTTCATAGAGTTAAACAAATGCAACATAAAATAATGCAACACAACTTTGAACCACTAAACAAATATTCCACAGTATAAACAATGGAACACATTTTAACTGATTTTCTACAACAGAGGACAGGAGATTTTAGTTGACAACAAGTTTAATATGAACCAGTCGGTGGTGCCCTTGGGATTCTAGTAGAGGGTCTAGATCATAAAACATTCTGAGATTCCTAAAATATTCTGGAGGATTAAAATCAGGAGCCACTAGTTCCTTAGCTCCAGAAGCCTGATATATCAGGAAGATTGAGAATTCAGTGAGGTGAGAAAAGCATGAATTTGAAAAGCCCTCAGTGAAGAAGGAAGACATGTGTCTCCATGCAGTTCCAAAAGGAAGACAGAGCAGAGAGTGATGGGAGAAAGCTGTCTGGGCACAGTTTTAAGCCAATAGAAGGAAGAACATTCAAACACACACACACACACACACACACACACACACACACACACGCGCGCGCGCGCGCGCGCGCGCGCGCGCACACGAGCACACACACACACTCATAAACAGTGAGACACACATTTGGTCATGTTACTTCTTGTCTAAAATTACTGAATGGCTCCGCAGTGAGTCCCTGGTATGCAGCAGGCTTGTTTCTACTTCTTCAGAGTGCCCATCCTGTGCCTGGTGCTCTCTCCTCTCTCTATCCATCATCCCTCGCTCACCCTGAAGCTCTGTTTCCTGTTCCCTGGGAAAGATTTCCGCCCAGAGGCTCTTTTGAACTATGTCTCTGTTCATGGTGCTCCTTGTCAGCTCTTATTAGAATCAGTCCTCTGCTTTTTCTGATTTTTTTTTACCATAGATATATATGTAACATACACACATTATATATAATGAAATACATACAATTACAGCTACTTTTAAGTGACTTCAAATCCATTTACATACTGAGCAACCACCACCAATCTCCATCCCCAGAAGATACTTTCAACCTGCACCGACTGACTGTGTCCATTTTACAATAACACCCCGCTTCCTGCTCCCAGGCCTTGGCAACTACAGTCTATTCATTCCAATTCTGTTAATTTGACCATTCTAGATTATTATTTTTAACCCCTTGAGTGAGGGCAGGGAATGTGTTTCTACTCTCAATATTCAAAGCCTAGTGTAAGGCCTGGCACATGGTAAGCATTCAACATAGATCCCCTGAAAAAAGGAGGAGGAAAGGCAGGAAAGAGGAGCCCATGGAACCCTGGAACTGGAAAGATTTTAGTAGAAGATGTGAAGAACCATCTCAGGGACCGATGGTTGAACACACTCCTGAATCAGGTTGGAAGACTGAACTCCAGCAGACTCTTCGGTGAGTATTGACAAAATGCTAGTAACTAGATGCCGAACCAGGCTTCCCAGTGATAGAATAGAGATCTTTATATTCTAAGAACTGGCAATTAAATAAAGGATATTTATTTAAAATCATAAAACCAAAAACAAGAAACAGTGAGGCTATGTCGTGTTCTGGACCAAATTTCCATATCAAATTATAGTCATCTCTAACTTCATTAAATGCTTAGTGTTTACCTTGAATGTTGGACTTAATTTTGACAAGAACACTGCTATAATGTTCAGAGAGTGGACAAAGAGAATTGAATTACTATCTTGTGGAAAACAACCACGAGACTGGAATGAGGAAGCACCCTGTGAGGTGACTCAGATTAACACTTCTTAGGAACCATTAAGCACACAATGGATGAAAGCCTGTCTGGGGTGGCTTGCACTGAATTCTTCCAAAGTATCCAAATATGTAAGGACAAGATGAAAAAAACCATCCAAACTCTCCTTTCCAGGATGTTGTCATCAAAAGTTTTTTATTTAAAATCAATAGCTCCTCAATTTGCAACTTTAATAATCAAGCTTTATGCCTGTAACGAAAGAATGAAGTCAGGCTTGTAACTCTTCAGATCAGGGCAGAGGGAGAAAGGAACATGGAGGGACAGGGTGACCATGAAGGAATAGATCAGAATTGATTCTGGGTTAAAAGAGGACAAAACAGACCATTTGCTGTATTTTTAATTGCTTGCTGTTTTTTATTGTTTTATGGCTGGCCTGTTGAGAGTTGCTTGAGAGACTCGCTCTATCATCAAATACATTTCTGCTCTTGTGTACCTTGTAACACCCTGCCTGGAGATGGCCAATGAGAAACTGTTTGCAGGTGCTATCAAAGTTTATGGCGTCTGACCTTGGGTCATTTGGTTTGAAGTTCACATTCATAGTCATTGCTCTCTCTGTCCATATTGTCTTCATACCTATGTCATAGAGCACATGTATTTATTGCCGGCCTGTACTTTATCAAGAGCTTTGAACACAGGAAAAGTTTTCTATGTATTTTTGTTAAACAAGATTACTGGCTATGACTAGTTCTCAAAGGAGAACAGTCAGAACACAAAGAGATAGACGGAAGGTACAGTTGGAAGGGGAAGCAGTGGAATAAGATGTTGGAGCAGACAGAAGGGGACGAACAAATTCCTCCATTCATCGGAAGAGCATGTTGAGACTAAGTTCCAGAAGGCTGCTGAAGAACAGTAACTTGAAAGCAATCCAAATTCATAATTTCTTTACTGTTTACATTTGTTCTTCTTTCTTATGCATAAATTCTTATTGCTTATTGCATTTATTTAGTGTGTGTGTGTGTGTGTGTGTGTGTGTGTGTGTGTGTGTGTGTGTGTGTATCACAGAGCATGTGTAGATCAGAGAACACTATGCAGGAGTATTTCTTTCCTTCCACCATGTGGGTCCTGGGGATTGAAAATAGGTCATCAGGCTTGGGAGCAGGTGCCTTTATCTGCTGAGCCAATTCACAGGCCTTACATTTGTTTTTCTAACTAAAACTACATAATGAAATAAGAATTTAAGATAATTTTGTTGTTTCGCCCTCAGAATACAGCTTTGAAGAAGGAAATGTGGTTACCTCACATCTTCGGAACCAAGACTCTCTCAAGGATCTGCTGAAGACAGGGATGCTTCATCTCCATTGTCAGCTTGATTGGATTTGCAGTTACTATGGAAACACACCACTGTACATGTCTATAAGGGTGTTTAACTAAAGAGGAAAGACTCTTCCTTAATGTGATTGGCATCAGCCCAGGAGCCAGGGTCCCAGACAAAATAAAAAGGACAAAGAGAACACTAGCTAAGCTTTCTTTGCTTCCCAACACCATGGAAACAATGTGACCGTGTTGGTAACAAAATAACAGGCAGAGAGGAAGAGTTCAGCCTAGCTCTGTTTTATGTATCCATTTGTACTTTTTACAGAGTGCCACCAACAGTAGCTACTTAACTTCTCAGGATGCTGAGCGCTGACTGAGTTCAGCTGAATGATTTCTGCTGCATGTACCCAGTGATTTCTGCTGTATGTGCTGTCTTTAGACAAGTACAGTGCCAGGTGCTGGCTGGAGCTTTAGTTTAAGCACCTCAGTTCTCCACAAAGGGGGGCTCCATTTGGATGGGATTACCAGATAAAACAGAGGATTGTATTCTATTTCAATTTCAGGTGAAGAGATTTTAGTGTGCGTAATTTTATTTGGAATTAAAATTCAATTAAACATTTAAAAGGAAACACCTGTTTTGTAAATACAGAAATCCAAGAAGAAGAAAAACTTAAAAACAGGAAGCTGCATCATTTGCAGATCATCATCGCCAAAGCCCATTTTGTATGCTGTAAAATGTATGCCATTTTTATGGAAATCCTATCAGTCATAGTTTTATAGCTTACTTTAGTATTACACAGATACACTGAGAAAGTTTTCTGATATGACGTGATGCCACTTTAACGACTAAATCTTGGGCCCATCATTCAACAAAAAGTAATACTGCAGCCTGTCAGGCTTCATCTGTTTTCTCAATGAGCGGAAATGACTGGCTAGAGCTCTGAGCAACTAGAGTGGCACATTCTAGAAAGTGACACTAAATCAAAGCTGTGCCATGACTCCTGTGGAGGGAGGCCCAGAGGATTGAGAGACAGCCTTCTGCTTGTGGTTTCAGCCTCAGTTAAGATTTTTCATGAACAGTAAAAAGGAGCCGGGTGCATGCTCCTGTGCCCTGTCCTCCAGTGCGCTGTCAGGAGCCTGGCCTGTGTTCTCCCCATGCTTGCTGCCTAGCCAGGAACTTCCAAGTGGCCTCCTCCTTGGGGTAAGCGCCGGCCATCTCTAAGCAGCTCTCCTGGATTCAGGGCTACCTTCTGGTAGGAATAAATGTTTGGAAACGAAAATGCAGCCTGCTCCTTCGCTGGTCTATAAAAAAAGAACATGGGGTTATTTAATGCATAAAGAAAATACAGGGTAGGGCAGACCTAAAGAAATCAACTTCCCACAGGCCACACCAGGCTCTAAGGAGTCAACATACATGAGCTGTGTCAAAGGAGTGTTACAGGCTGGACCCAATCTGGAACCAGGATGGAGAGCGTGATTGACTCAGGTCCTTGTAGTCCCAGCCTTCTCCTCACTGATGTATTAAGAGATTCTGTATAAGAACTGAAATGAGTTTCTTTTAGAAAATATGAAGCCAAATAGGACAGACCATACACAGTTTGCAGGCATGATGTTTAGGTGACACGGACTGAGGGTCTGTTAACTGTCCCTCAGTAGGACACAACACTTCAGTCCAGAGCTTTCTCTTCTGTTCTTTCAGCTCTGTTTCTGAACTGTTTCGCACACTCACGCATTGTAGATGGGTCTGTGTGGGCTGGGGACATAGCTGTGAACTTGAGACTAATCACTTTCTCATACAGGACTCAGCAGATGGCTTTTGTAAGAATGACTCAGAGACCCCCCAAGGGAAAATGGATGTGGTATTACCAGACACACAGACGATCATGTGACTTATCCATTCTTTCTGCCAAGCCCTAAAATTTCAAGAAAACCCAAATCACTAAGCAACAAAGGTAACTGTTTATCAAGTAAAGACCAGGGCAGAAAAGTCAAATCAGAAATGTCGATTTGGGACCGGCAAAATGGTTCAGCAAATAGGATGGAGGAAAGAGAGAACCAACCCATGTAAGCTGTCCTCTGATCTCCACACTCATTCACACACACACACACACACACACACACACACACACACACACACACACACTGCAATTAAAATGTTTTAAAGAAATGTGGAATTTTGTAATTGGCCTACATTTGGTTCTTGAGAAGTGAAATCAAATGGAGTATAAACTGTTACAGTACTCTAACAACCATGAAAAGTTCTCTCTCTCTCTCTCTCTCTCTCTCTCTCTCTCACACACACACACACACACACACACACACACACACACACACACGCACACAGATGGGCCATTCCACCAAGTAAAACATCAGTTACCATATCTAAGCAGGGATCTACTTTTTATCAAGCTTAAGAACATTGTTCTGATGAATGATTATTATTGGGGGGACAGTCAGGTGTTAGATGGAGCATGGTCTGAGTTAATTCCCATTTTAATTCCCAATATGCATGAATATTTCACCTCATACATGATATATTCATATTCTCTCCCCCACACATATCAGGTTCTCACTACGTAGCCCTGATTGGACTGGAATTGCACTATGCAGACCAGGCTGGTCTTGAATTTACAGTGATCCTCCTGCCTCAGCCTACCCATGCTGGGCCACCATTACTTAACTTACAACACATATCTTTATACATTTTCTTCAGGTTATACAAAAGAACTGATCATATATTGCAATCATTCTATTATAACCATTGTAATTCAATTTTGAGCTTTCATTTCGGTACAGGGTGTGAGTACCCGGTTTAAGCAGAAACTACACTCACTCTGAGGAGCGACACCCAGTGCCATGTGCTCCTAATGTCCTGTATCAAATGTTGGTAGAGGGGAGATGGAGTTGTTCCAAGGCCGTGTGCAAGAAATTATGAAACAGTTCAATAGGCCTGATATGTCTAGCCATTAATTAAAACATCATTGTCTTTTTAGCCCTTCAATCATATCTTTAACATATTTACTGTAAGAAAATATAAGTTCTGCCGGAAGGGGAATGTTACAATCATTATCTCTTCCACATAAAATGTCCGCAGTTTGTGCTGACAGGTTCATGAATTTGTTCTCTTGTTTTATTCACCTGCACCTAAGAAATACTTCGTCCAAACTGAGGTTCACGGCCCTCGCTCCAGCTTACTTGTATCCATAGTTGTGTGTTTTGGATTTTCATGGCAAAAGGTTGACTTCATAATGAGTGAGGGTTTGCAGCTTGGAGACATAGCTGAGTGGTGGGGTGCTTGCTCTGTGTGCACAGAGAAAAGAAGGGAAGGGAAGGGGAGGGAAGGGGAGGGGAAAGAAAGGGAGGGGAGGGAAGAGGAGGGGAGGGAAGCGATGGGGAGGGAAGGAGGGGGGAAGAGAATGGAAAGGGGAGGAGAGGGATGGGGAGGGGAAGGGAAGGGAGGGAAGGGAATGGAAGGGAAGGGAACAGAAAGGAAAAATGAAGCTCAACTAGATTCTTGTCCCAAAGTTTAGAATGTAAGAGGGTTAGGGCCAAATACTTAATGTTGTGGAGCCTGACTGGATTGTGGTTGTTGTTAAATTTGTAAAATGGGGATAA
Source organism: Peromyscus maniculatus bairdii (assembly GCF_049852395.1). Classification (NCBI taxonomy): domain Eukaryota; kingdom Metazoa; phylum Chordata; class Mammalia; order Rodentia; family Cricetidae; genus Peromyscus; species Peromyscus maniculatus. The sequence goes on from NC_134861.1 coordinate 71,675,726, forward strand.
TAACTAACTCAGGGAGTCACTGTGGGGATCAAATAGGGAGTGCTGTGTTCTCTAGATCTCTGGTGTGGTTTCCATTTGTCAGCTGCTCATATGGGTGACTCCCCTTCTGCATGAAGTAACACAGACACTCTTGACCTCAGAATTGAGTTGTCTAGTCTCTAGTAGTACATGCAAAAAACTAGATGTCTGTTTTAATCACATATATGCAACTAAAAATTAAACGCCACATATACATTAGATTCTAACAGTGGGCTCTGGGAAGACTACGTAATGGAGTCTGAAGTATTCTTCCTCCCGAGAGCACCAAGAATGGAGTCGTTCTAATCACAGTAGTTAAGAGGCAGAATGGGCTTTATTTCTCCTTCTCTGTCTGAGCCTCATCCACAGATGAAGCACACAGTGACAGCATGCTGGGGCCATAATCAACTTCTGCATTTCCTTGGTGACAGCCTGAAGTCCCAGGAGAGGGCTTTTTTCAGTTTGAAGTCTGTGAAAATGACAACCCACTCTACATCACTGCAAAGTATCTTATCAGTGCACATGTCAGGGACAGTGAAGAGCAATCAGGAAGCCCCTAGAATGGAGGAGGCTGTGGGAAGGATGATGAGATCTCATCTTTTTGGTATATAAAAAAAAAAATTCCCAGTTTGCTTTGCAAGAAAAGACTTGTGCTTTGAACTGATATAATTGCACTGACGAACTCAAAGGTCCATTTTGTGATGAGTTGAGCTCACATAAGGAGGACCTGCCATGTTTATCATACCTACTGTGTGCTGAGCCTTGCGGGGTGGATTCTCATATGGTGCTCAAGCATTGCTGGGAAGTGGACGCAATTCCTTTCATTTTGTTGCTGAGGTGATGGGAGCTCCCACAGATGGTGTCCCTGGAGTCGGCTAGGGAACTAGGGAGGGGTGATACAAAGGAGACAAGAGCTGGGTGGGGTCTCTGAATCCAATGCCATGACATTTTCATTACTGCTGAGATTGCAGCAGGGAGACAATGGGGGAAGACATCTTCACGGAACAGACTCGCTTTGAAGCAAGTTCTTTTGTACCAGCTTGGGGTTGAATGGTGCTAATACTAACATTTTATTAACACAACCAAAGAAAGCCGTGACTAAATTTTAATGAACCCTTTTATTACGGGACAAGGAGGGGGCATAAGGAAGCAAAAGGCAGTTAAATGTATTGAAGGAAGGGATTATTTGTCCCTATTTAAAAACACCCGGCTTAATAACCTGAACAAAGCGTATTACTGTCCTGTTATGCGATGTTTTCAAATTTGCCATTTTAGCTTTAATGTTATTTACTCACATATTATATTTTGCAGTAATAGATATTGAACCTAGGGTCTTGCATGTGCTAGGTGAGTGCTCTGCCAATGAGCTATGCCCCCAGGTCCAGTATTTTAAATTTAGAAGGTAATATTACAGACAGGAACTAGCGCTGGGCTGGAAGCTGAGGGTTTGAGTTTTGGCTTCAGAATTGCTGTAAAATCATCTCTGAAATTTACACCACACTGTCATTTCCTTTGCAGGGGGAGTGGTTCAAGATGGGGTTTCTCTGTGTAGCTCTGGCTGTCCTGGAACTTGATCTGTAGACTAGGCTGACCTCGAACTCACAGAGATCCACCTGCCTCTGCCTCCCGAGTGCTGGGATTAAAGGTGTGCGCCACTGCTGCCTGGCACATTGTCACATTTAATTGAGTAGAATTATAGCTACCTATGCAGTCCAATTTCACTGTCCACTCACCTACCCACTCACAACCATGTGTTCACTCATAGATTTATTCAACTTTTAATTCAATATACATTTAATGAGCACCAGCCAAGCTGTGACTGGAGACATGTCACAATTACCCTGGACTCCGCTCCTGAGGAGCCCACAGCAGGGGAGAAGACAGCCAGGAATACAAAACCACGTAGTAAGATATGGTGGGAGCTATGATGAAATGCTACCGATTGCGGTGCTCAGAAAGAAGAGGTCATGGATACTCAGCAGGAAGTGAGTACACACACACACACACACACACACACACACACACACACACACACACACACACACACCTCCTGGACACAATGGCAAAGAGGTAAGGTGTGCATCAAGAAATAAGCGGCAGTTGGGTTAAGTCTTGGTAAAGTACGAGTCACTTTCCCCGGTGAATCCGAGGTGATGAGGGCGGGTGTGCTCTAATCAGGGCAAAGCACTTAAACACAACTGATAAGGCATTGGAAAGCAACAATGTGTAATTAGATTTGGCTGAGACATACAGGTGCATCTAGAGATGGAGTAGAGGCAAGGTTTTGCCCTGTGCAGGAGGTTCAACTGCATTTTGTAGGCATTAATAAGACTGTAAAAGCCAGAGGGGCAGGACGCCTGCTGTGAGATTGTCTCTTCTATACAGATGACAGGAAAGCTGCACCCAAAATGGCCCCCAAAGGGAGTGGCTCTATTAGGAGGTGTGGCCTTGTAGGAGGAAGTGGATCACTGTGGGGGTGGGCTTTGAGGTCTCTTTTGCTCAAGCTTCCCTCAGTGTGACTGTCAGTTGATTTCCTGTTGCCTCTGAGTCAAGATGTAGCCCTCTCAGCTCCAGCACCACATCGGCCTGCATGCCGCCATGCTCCCCACCCTGATGATAACGGACTGAAGTTCTGAAACTGTAAGCAAGCCACCTCAGTTAAATATTTTCCTTTATAGGAGTTTCCGTGGTCATGGTGTCTCTTCACAGAAATAAAAAACCCTAACCAAGACACCAAGAAATCTCAACAACATGGCTGCCTAAACAAGACCTGAACAATGACCCCACCAGTAGACATGCCAATGTGGGTGGATAAGATGTTATAAGGTCCATCCCTAGATGAAGAGCTACAAGCAACCAATGGCTGCTGAGAGGGAGAATTGGTCTTCTCCAGGGATGAGCCCCTGATAGGTACTCACTCCCAAATGGCCAGCCCTAAACAGATACACATATGAGAAATACTAAATGGACTCAGTAGGTTCTCTCTCTCTCTCTCTCTCTCTCTCTCTCTCTCTCTCTCTCTCTCTCTCTCTCTCTCCCTCTCCTATCTATCTATTCATCTATACATATATTAACAATAATAATTGAAGAAGTGGCTGTGAATTTGAGTGGGAATAGGGAGATATGGGAGGAGGTGGAGTGGGGGAAGTAATGAAAACACAGTACTCATGTATGAAATTCTAAATAAAATAAAAAGTCTGTTAAAACATCCACGAGTGAAATAATACTCCTCTAAAGAGGAAGCTTGTGAAAATCATGAGACAATGTATAAAGATCCATGAAGATCAGCCATTCACTCTGTAGCTCACTCATTAAATGTCTCATTTATATTTACCTCAGTGGGTCATGATTTGGATTTATATATATATATATATATATATATATATATATATATATATATATATAGTCTATGTGTGACTGAAAAAAACATAACTCTATTCTGCTCTATGTATTTGTTCAAGTGGTATCAATCTCTAGTGCTGTCCCTACCCCTCCCCCAGAAAAGGAAAATAGGAAATTATCTGGTAAAAGAACTTATGACAATTCCACCTTTCCCAGAACCCTTATGTCCACAAAACATGCTGATGGTCCCTAAAAAGATTAAAATGAAAGATTAATAAAGTAACAAAGCAGCAGAATCTGGAGAGGCTGGGACCTTTATGAACTGCTGGGGGGAAAGTGAAACCACATGGTCATCATGAAGTAGAGATTCCTCAGAGAAAGAAAGAAAAGAAAGAAAGAAAAAAAGAAAGAAAGGAAGGGAGGGAGGAAGGGAGGAAGGAAGGAAGGAAGGAAGGAAGGAAGGAAGGAAGGAAGGAAGGAAGGAAGGAAGGAAGGGAAGTGAAGACGCATAGAATTACCATGTGACATAAAAATTCCACTTTTGGTCATATATCCAAAAGAATTGTAATGAAACCTTGGCACATATAGTTTGGTATCCTTATTCAATGTACCAGCATCTCAACAGCGCAATGCTGAAAGCCATCCAAATGTCCATCAAAATAGATGAAGGAGAAAGGAAAATATGCACATACAGTAGAATATTATTCAGCTGTAAGAAGGAAGAAGCTGATGTATGCTACAACATGGATGACCCCTAAGGCTAGTACGCCACAACAGAAAGTGTGTTATGGCTCTACCCACACGAAGCATCTGAAGAGTCAAACTCGTAGAAAACAATTAGACTGCGATGTTATCTTTCCATCGGCACAGAGGCTGCACTTGACTCTGCTGTTTTAACCAGCAAATGCGGCTCTGCAGTTACTGGCCTGCTTCTCGGGCAGTGGCCTGGCTGCTCAGGCCATGCCTGGTGGGAATTCTGTTCCTGCAGGCACTGGCTATGTCACTGCCAACAAATAGAGCTTTTAATCAAATCTCTATCATTCTATTTATCAATAAGACTTGGGTGTCAAATGCTGGGCTGAAAACCTGCTAGCTCTGAGAGGTTGAGTAGCAACTAGCTGACCTTCCTTCCCTCTTTGCCCGCATCTTGGAGAGAGTGTCCTTCTGCTCTGCCAAAACAAAAGAACCCATGCTACACTAAGTCCCTCCCTATTACTTCCTGTGTGTCTCTCTATCTATTGTCTTACAGACTCCTATGACTCTCTATGATTACTTTCTGTCAAGTAGTTACTAACTCAGTCTCCTGACCCAAGGATGATTATATTTAATGCAAGTGCAAGCTTGGGGTTCACAATGTGATCCAGTCTCCCACAACAATGGGAGTTACCAGGAGTTAGGGGAGGAAGAAACGAGAAGCTGTCATCTAGTGAGCATAGAGCAATGTTTATTCAAAATGAAAATGTGAAACAGTCAGTACTTCTAAGATCAATGTTAAATGCACCGAAATAGGTTAAAAATTCATTCAAGGGATGTATGAACAATGGACATCGAATCAGAGAGTTTTAAGGCTGCTGTGGTGGTATGCACCTGTCTTCCTAGCCCAGAGACAGAGACGGGGGAGTTGAGAGTCTGAGGCTGAAAATGAGATCCTTCAAAATCTTCAAAATCAAAGGCTAGAGAACCCACACAGTGTATAGTGCTTGCTTAACACGTACGGCATAGTTAGGTTTCAGAAATACAGAAAGAAAGAGGAGACAGAAATTTAGTACATTTGGAAGAGCAAAGCTTTCCAAGGTCTCTGAATGTAAGATTTATCCAGCCCATAGTACCAGTACCAGCCCTTCTGACACCCACATCCCAGCTGACAGGGGACTTTGGATCTTGGGTTCTCATTCAGTTTCCTGATCCTGGGAGGTGATGGACCTGCCAAGATCTTGTTTGTCTTAGACAAGTTTCCGGAAGGCTCAAGCCTGTAAGGAAGATTCTATCATTGCCGCCCAGACGCTCTATCCACTCAGAAAGAATTCAGCTTACATTCTGTCTGGACACTCTGGGCCTCACTGTATGACTGCCTCCAAGTTTAGTTACAGCACAGGCCTGCTTTAAATATAGTTTTACTCACAAATTATGGCAAAAAGCTATAAATGCCTCAAAGTAGAGAGAATGTCATAACCTTTTAGATAGTGTTCTTCTTGCTTTTCATAGGATAAAACTTAAATGTATATTTGTTAGAATGAATGTTAAAATCATGAGCTACATTTCTGCTTAAACAGATACATTTTCTTAGACAGCCCAGCATAACTTTGGATATAATGATTCCTAACTAGTGTCTTTATTAGATTTAACTGGAAGGAAGCAGTTGCATTAACATGCTAACATATTTCCTTTGTGCTAGGCAATGTCCTCAGTAATTTGCATAAATAACATTACTCATTTAAATGGAATAGGATGAGTCACATGTAAACATTATCATACAGTTAGGATGTGCAAATCAGATATATTCTGTTTATCAATTTAAAAATGGCCATTAATCGAATTTTGTTACTCAAGAGTTCAATTCCTGGGAATCCCAAATTTATGTTTTGATCCACCCAATCACATTGAGAGTACTAAACTTAGAATATTGAATGCACTGACCACACAACTCACATAGTCTCCAGTAAGCTATAGTGAGGTGATAATATTGTTTTAAATACACCTACACAAATTGCTATGTCTGTTCTTCAAGGGATTTTCATGCATGAAGGGAATGAGTTCCTCCAGAAGAATCATTTTTTCCCTTAGTATCTTCTTCTCAGTACCAAGAGTATGCCTCGCTTATGGTAGAGTCACATGGCTGTCACAGTATGTGATTGTGGGTACCAGGAGTATTTTTAAATGAGGAAAAGTAGTTCTATTTGGAAGATTTTTTATCTGTTTTGTTGTTGTTGCTGTTTGTTTTTACTAAAGTCGTCAGTGAGGAATTTTCTTGTAAAAATATCCCAGGGCTGGGGAGATGGCTCAGCCAGTAAAATGCCTACTGAGTAAACATGAAGTTCGGATGCCTGGCACTTTCACAAAGGCTGGATGGTGTGGACCCATAGAGAGACGGGTGGATCCCTGGAGCTCAATGGTCCGCGTGGGTAGCCAACCAGTGACCAGTGAGAGACACCATTTCAAAAGATAAGGAGAGGGTGATGGTGGGAGACTCCTAACACTGACCTCTGACCTCCACATGATGCACACACAATTGCATGTGCATCCACATAGATAGACACATACAGTACACACATGCATCTCAAAAAGAAAAGAAAAGTAGATAAATAAAAATGGTGGAAAATGTGGTGGAGTTATTTAATGTCGAGACTCACAGCTTTGACTCAAATACTGTTTGTGTCCGTGAGGGCATGAGTGGGCAGTGGCATTTAAAATGGCACAGCCTTTATCATTATTATACTATGGAAAAGAGTCCAGAAGGATACATATCTCAGTGGGTTAGCTTCTAGGACATGTAATCTCACACTGTTTGGTACACAATAACACTCAGTAAATGTGATCTTTTCTATCACATCTTTACATGACACTTTTTGCCGCTTTTAGTTTGTATTGTTGTGCATTTGTGCGCTCAGGGGGAAGGTTTAAACATTTGCTCATGCACATATAACTTCCCCAAACAGATTTAGGTTGTAGGTGTCCACGAATCACATGTTTGGGGGGCATGCGGGGCTGAGTTTGGATCCCCACTGTGATGGCGAGCATCTGCAAGAACAGTACTGTGCAGGTGGAAATAGCAGCCTCCCGGAGCTCACTCGCCAATTAGTCCTGCTAAATTGGTAGTCCCAGGCTCAACAAGAGACTCTATCTGAAAAAAAAATGTAGTAGGCAACAATATATGGATATACGTATGAAATTCTGGCCTTTGTATGCATGTACACACACACTTGCCCACCTGCACACACATATACATGACACACACCTGAAAGTTACCCGCCCTTTTTTTCACTTTTATTTTGTGGGAGGCATACATGGGAGTCAGGACAACATGTGGAAGTTGGTTTTCTCCTACTCTGTGGGTCGCAGGGATTGAACTCAGGTCATTGGGCTTGGTGGCAAGCCTCTGCCTGCCGAGCCATCTCATTGGTCAATGTGTTTTCAAAGATACATAGAGGATGTATAGTTACATCAGTACCAAATGTCTTATACTCTAAAATTTAGATATTAGCAAATATGTACAGAAAGGAGTAGTTATTGTATAATGTGCATACTGTGCTTCTGTTAACATTTCAAATTTTAAGTAATAAACAGGGCAGATTTGACTTTAGAACTCCTTGCTTGCATAGGCCTTTAACAAGGTCTGGAGAAGCTTCAGGAATACATTCACATTGACAACCCCTTTCTCTTTCTGTGATCACATTCCCTCCTCACTTTTTCTTCTTTTCAGATGGCAACTGGGATGGTCAGAAGTATTCTAAAGACCCAGCTTAGGTGACAGTGGGGTCAGAGACACATTTAACTCAGACTCAGTGACATATCCTGGTGTGGGTGTCCATCACCTCTCTGTGTATGCAGCAATTGCCAGCCTCCCAGGACAAAATTTCCATGAGTGGTCCAAATGCCTAGGCTGGAATTCATGCAGCTCTCTCACGTGATGAGTGTGGAGAAAAAAGGCTTGCGATGTTCAGAACCAGGAGTTTCTGAACTTGACAAGAAGTTTCCAGTAGGAGACGTAAAATGTTAAGCTGAAGATTGGGCCTCATTTGTCTCCCAGACAAGATAGAATTGCTTTTTGAGTAAAAGTATGTATGATATTACATACAAATAGGGATGCATTGTATTTTTCTAAAAGTGAGAATCCTAAAATGTTCATAATTACTATGAGTTAATTTGTGTATGTATTTCTCTATATATATATACAAGTACATGTATCTCCCATTTCCCTGGAGAATTCTAAAGATTATAAGAATATTATGTGAGCCGGGCGGTGGTGGCGCACGCCTTTAATCCCAGCACTCGGGAGGCAGAGCCAGGCGGATCTCTGTGAGTTCGAGGCCAGCCTGGGCTACCAAGTGAGTTCCAGGAAAGGTGCAAAGCTACACAGAGAAACCCTGTCTCAAAAAAACCAAAAAAAAAAAAAAAAAAAAAAAAAGAATATTATGTGAGGGCATTTTGTTTCACTAATCTTGTCTACATATGTGTACACATACATATACATACACACATACATATTCATGATGTGGACTTGTTTCTAGTCAATATAGCTAAAACAAATAAGTAAAGAAGAAAAATCAGTTATAGAAAAATCATCCCTAAGAGAAAGGGTTCACCAGGATGCAAATCAAGCATTATAAGTAGTAAAGGAAACTAACAATATTTACAAATTAAAATTAATCAAATATTCTCAAAACAAAAGTATATGTGTGTACTCAATTTCTCATATCAAGGAGACCAAACTAACTGTGATCAAATTCTAATATAATGAGTGTGGTGGGACACATCTATAATCTTAGCTACTGAAGAAACTTAGATGGGAGTCTAGTCAACTTAGCAAGAATCTGACTCAGGAAAAGAGTGGAAAAAAAAAGTGTAGCTCAATAGTAGGGAAGTTATATACATGTGTGAAACCCTGCATTTAATCTTCATTATGACATGAGAAAATCTCCAAATACAAGATATACAACTTTTGTTCCTAATCTTTAATAAAATAATATATTTATATGGCTTAAATTTCAATATAAAATATTAAAGCTACAAATCACATTAAATATTAAATTTTATGTTTTTGAAAAATCTCATTTTCTTGCTGGTCTCCCCCCTGCTCAGTTCTCCCTCCACTGAGAGTCCCTCTACACACAGGTAACTGTGATAAGCACCTCACACAGTTTCTGTGTGTGCTATTAAAAATATGAACTTGCTGTTTGTCTTATCAGTGCTCTATTATTGTGAAGAGATACCATGACTATGGCAACTCTTGTAAAGGAAAGCATTTGGCTGGGCTGGTTTATAATTCAGAGGTTTAGTCCATTGTCATCATGGTAAGGAGCATATTGGGACAGAGGCAGACACGGTGCTAGAGAAGTAGTTGAGAGTTACAAACCTGGACCAGGAGGCAGCAGGAAGATAGAGCCATGATGGGCCTGCTTTGGGATTTTTAAACCTCAAAGCCCACCCCCAATGACACATTTCCTCCAACAAGGCCACATCTCCTAATCCTTTGAAATAATGTCACTCCCTGGTAAACAAACATTAATATCTATGAGCCTATGAAGGCCATTCTTATCCAAACCATTACACTATTCTTTTAAACAAGTATTTTGTCTTCCAGAAAGTTTTACAAATTAAAATTTAATCATTATAGTGTAAAAGTCATCCCTTTAAAGTGTTTAAGTATGTAGTTGTTGCTATACGCATAAAGTTGTACAAACCACCAGCTAGTTAAAGGATAGGTCCATTACCCTGAGAAGCTCTTGGTGCCTTTTAGCCTTGACCTTCTATAACCTCTAACCCACCTACTTCTAACAAGCCAATGATCTACTACTGTCTCTATAGATTTGTCTACTCTGAACATGTCATACAGATGGGCACATACAGTAAGTGGCCTCTTGTGGCTGTCTTCTTTCACTTAGCTCAATGTGTTCTAGATTTATCCTTTTGTGGCATTTATCATTCCTTATTTCCTTTCACAGTTGAAAATTCCAGTGTATGATATATATCACATTTTATCTAATTATTCACCAGTTGATAAACATTTGGGTTGTATCCATAATTTTTTGCTATTATGAATAAGAATGCACACCATGAGTAATAATGTATAATCATGTGCAAAATTTTTATAAATGAGCATTTCTATTCTCATGGAGTATATCTGTATGGCACTTCTAGGTTCTATGATAATACTACATTCAGTTTTTGGAGGAACTGCCAGAGTTATATTCCAAATACACAGCATCATTCTACATTCCCTCCAACAACATATATATATATATATATATATATATATATATATATATATATATATATATATATATGAATTTCTCCAAACCTCACCAACAGTTACTTTTGAAAATGCCATATCCCCTTTTAAAGACAAAAGGAAAGAGGTATAACTACATATACTGTGGCAATTGCTATTTTACATATCTTGGAGTCTGTCCTAGATATCTTTAGCTGTCAGTGTGGCACAGCCTGTCTCACCTGAGGGATTCCCTAGGTCAGATTGATCTGTGGGGGATTTTCTTGATTGTTCATTGATGTAACTGGGTTCAGCCCACTGTGGGAGGCACCATTCCTAGGCAGGTGATTTTTTTCAAGATCTTACTGTCACATTCTGTAGGTTTGTAACACATGAATTTTGGCAGAAGAAAATTCAACTCATAACAGCAGGGTCATTGCCACCAGTGAGAAGCACTTGCTGACTTCCTGGATATCCCTGAATTTTATAACTGTCTTTATACCAAGGAACCAAATATATAAACATTTTTACTAATGATACCTCTAGTTAAAGACAAATCTCTCAATTCGCTAAGAAAATAATTGACGTTTGGCAGCACTTCAAATAGAATTATTAATCTACTATTACCCAGTTGTGGGCATCAGGGAAGGATAAATCTCTGTGCACACTATGGGGGGTAGAAAGAGATGTGGGCAGGGGATCAAGAAACACTGACCTAAAACCTGACTGTGACACTCACCATTTATTATCTGGGATTAATCACCTAGATTGCCACCACTCCTTCTCATTGGAGTTGGTGTGCTCTTCAAACTCTAGATAATTCTCTAATTCCTACTTCATGTTGTGCTACTGTTTGCCCCCTTTGCCACTTCCAAAACCAACAAGGACAACAGAAAGGGATGATAAAAGCAAGCAGACAGGCACACCTGTAATACCTAATTATAGACTCGTGGACTCGGGGAAATAGAAGGCTTTCATCTATGCCCTCTTTTAACAAAGGCATGGACCTGGAGAGGTCAGGTGACCAGTTCTAAGATAGATTCTTCCTAGATTGAGTAGCTTTGGTAGAGTAGGGGGTCTCTAAAAGTAGGTGTGCAGCACAGGGGTCTTTATGGATGGACCCCAGAGAGAAGCAGACATGCTTCCTGAGAGTGAGCAAAAATAAGCCCACGTTGAGAATATATGTATAATCGCGTAGTTATTTTTTTTCTTTTGGAAGAAGTCCCTGGATTTCATCAAATTCTCAAAGAAGTTTATTTTTGTTCAGATAAATACTCAGCTTCCAGCAAATAAAATGCCTGGCATATTAGAGAAAATCTATAAACATTAGCTGGCTGACTGTGTCAAATCCTCAACCAAGAAACTGAGTTACTATTTCTACTGAAATAGAGGAAAGAAGAGGAGGAGTCATCCCTGGAAAATAATCCTCTCAATTCCATGCTACCAGAAAACCTCACCTATATGGAGCCTTCCATCACCCTATTGCTCCAAGTCCTGGGTGAACTTCACAATGGTGCCCTTGCCAATCAAAGTAATTTCAAAGATGTTTGGAATCACAATTCCATCATCCCCTTTAGGAAATCATTCTTCTTTTTAATTTAACTTTATCATCTGATTTTAATTAACAAGGGCTTAATGACAGTTAATAAATGATATATTAATTAAGTGATTTTTTTTCTTTATTAAAGTAACCCAAACTTTTAGATGCTTATAATTTTCATTAGTTCAAATAAGATGTTCTTAATCCAATTAAAAAATGGGCTACAGAGCTTAACAGAGAATTCTCAACAGAAGAATCTCAAACAGCTGAAAGACATTTAAGGAATTGTTCAATATCCTTAGTCATCAGGGAAATGAAAATCAAAACGACTCTGAGATACCATCTTACACCTGTCAGAATGGCTATGATCAAAAACACTGAAGACAGCTTATGTTGGAGAGGATGAGGAGCAAGGGGAACACTCCTCCAATGTTGGTGGGACAGCAAACTTGTACAGCCACTTTGGAAATCAGTATGGCAGTTTCTCAGAAAATTGGGACTCAATCGACCTCAAGACCCAGCGATAACATGCTTGGGCATATATCCAAGGAATGATCAATCTTATCACAAGGACACATGCTCACTTATGTTCATAGCAGTATTATTCGTAATAGCCACAATTTGAAAACAACCTAGATGCCCCTCAAACAAAGACTGGATAAAGAAAATGTGGCACATATACACAATGGACTACTACTCATCAGGAAAAGCAATGATATCATGATATTTGCAGGCAAATGGATGGAAGTAGAAAATATCATCCTGAGTGAGGTAACCCAGACTCAGAAGAACAAACATGGTATGTACTCACTCATAAGTGGGTACTAGATGTAAAGCAAAGAATAACTAGACTACAACTCACAGCTCCAGAGAAGCTAGATAACAAGGAGGACCCTAAGAGGAACACATAGGATAACCCAGCAAAAGAGAAATAGATGATATCTACATGAGCAAACTGGCAGTGTGTGGGGGGGGATAATGAAATGGGGGATGCGAACATAAGGAAATGGGAGGTTCGAGCTGGAACAGGGACAGAGTGGAAGAGCAAGGAAAGAGATACCATGATAAATGAAGACATCATGGGAATAGGGAGGAACAGGGTGCTAGAGAAGTTCCCAGGAATTCACAAGAATGACCCCACCTTAGACTACTAGCAATAGTCAAGAGGGTACATGAACTGGTCTACTCTGGTAACCAGATTAGTGAATACCCTAATTGTCATCCTAGAGCCTTCATCCAGTTACTGATGGAAGCAGATGCAGAGATCCACGGCCAGGTGCCAGGCCAAGCTCCAGGAGTTGAATCAATGAGAGAGAGGAGGGATTCTATGAGCAAGGAATATCGAGATCATGATGGAAAAATGTATAGACAGCCAAACTAGTGGAAACCCATGAACTGTGGACCAATAGCTGTGGAGCGCCCATGGGACTGGACTAGGCCCTCTGGATGGGCAAGACCGTTGTTTAGCTTAAACTGTTTGGGGAGCCACCAGGAAGGGGGATCAGGATCCATCCCTGGTGCATGAGCAGGCTTTTTTGGAGCCCAGTACCTAAGGTGTGACACCTTGTGCAGCCTTGGTGCAATGGGTAGGAGCTTGGACCTGCCTCAACTGAATGTACCAGGCTCTGCTGACTCCCATGGGAGACTTTGACTTGGAGGAGGTGGGAATGGGGGGAGGGTTGAGGGGGAAGGCTGGAGGATGGGAAGAGGTAGGGGGGGGGATCTTAGGTTGGTATGTAAAATGAATAGAAATTTTATCATCATCATAATAAAGATGTTCTTAGTCCAGTTCAACCTATTTTATCTTATTTTACTATTAGTCCAAGTACCCAGGAAAATCTCTAGTATATCAGGAACATGAAGAGGAAGGATCATTAAAAATTGGTCATGGTGCCAGAAGTGTAGCCAATTAGCACAGCATTTGGCTAACCTTTACAGGCCTTGATTCCATCCCTAGCACCACTACCACCATGTCCTCCACCTCCACCACCACCACCACCACCTCTACCACCATCACCACCACCTCTACCACCTCCACCACCTCCACCACCTCCACCACCTCTACCACCACCACCACCACCACAACAACAACAACAACTCTTGTCTTTAATAATAAGGAAATACTTTGGATTCAACAAATTCAACGTAATCAGAAATCAGCACTGTAGCTAGAGTTTCCTGCCTTGCCCACAGTCAGGACAAATCTTTGTCACCTGCCAGTCCCACAGCCACTCAGACCCAACCAAGTAAACACAGAGACTTATATTGCTTACAAACTGTATGGCCGTGGCAGGCTTCTTGCTAACTGTTCTTTTATCTTAAATTAACCATTTCCACAAATCTATACCTTGCCACGTGGTTGGTAACTTACCGGCGTCTTCACATGCTGCTGGTCATGGCGGCGGCTGCAGTGTCTCTCCGCCTCAGCCTTCTGCTTCCCACAATTCTCCTCTCTCCTTGTCCCACCTACTTCCTGCCTGGCCACTGGCCAATCAGTGTTTGATTTATTGACCAATCAGAGCAATTTGACATACAGACCATCCCACAGCACTTCCCCTTTCTTTTTTTTAAAAGGAAGGTTTTAACTTTTACACATCTTCAAAGTCAGCTTGGTATATTTGGGAATTTGGGCGTAGCTTCTCTTACTACTTCCTGCTGGAGGGGGGCGCTGTATCTTATGGGGACACAAAGAAAATTTTAGGCCTATGGGGTAGTCCGTGAGGCTGTATTGTGTGAATCAGTTGCCTTGAAACCGCTCTGGATGTTGGATCATCTGGGCCATGGTGTCATCGGAGACCTTTCAGGGGGTCTTGGCTGGTGAAACCTGATGTATCTTAATCTGGAACAAATCCACAGCCTCTGGCTTTCTGTGGAAACAAAAGCAGAACCTCTTTTCCAAAGTAACATATCCTTATATCCAAATTTTGAAGTCAAGGTACCTTTAAAATATACATTTTGGCATAACTCAACAGCTTTTGTAATCAAATGTTTTTCTTTAGTTACGAATATCAAAGAGAACATAATCCAGATTCTCTGTGTGGTAGCCATCTTTACGTGGCTTATGTTTTATATTTCCTTGTGTCTATTGTTTTAAACTGCACCATTGTAAGACTGAAACGCGCTGTGGCTGCTGGCTCCGCCCACTTTAGCTTCCCAACATGGCAGTGGTACGTTTTCCGCCAGCTCTGGGAGTCATCAAGTCTCAGAAATAGTGGGTCTAAGCTTTTATCAAAGCAGCGTGTAGCCCAGAAACCTTTTTTTTTTTTTTTAAATACTAGTAAAGACTAAATCTATCACACAGCATAATGTGCCACTGGCAGATGCCTCATTCCCGCCACACTGCTGGTCAAACGCACACGCCAGGAACCTGCCAGTGTTCAAACCCGCGTTTTGCGGTGTCTAACTGCCCATATGAGACAAGAAGCAGGAACCTGGTTTTGGCTCTGTTTAGAATTGGTTATTAAATATTCTCAGGTTTAAGGTGGAAACTCGAGCCGTTGGGCACCATTTGTATTGATGTGGTTGAAAACTAGATAGTTGTAATTTCCTCAGTTATGACAAAAGATAAGTTAGATATAAAACCTTAAACTCACAAATATAAGATAGATAGGACATCTTCTTTAATATTGTAACTGTAATTCTTGCTCGATAATTGTTTTGTTACATGTAATTTTACCATGTTAAAGTTAAAACCTTACTTTTTAAAAAAAGAAAAAAGGGGAAATGCTGTGGATATCATTCTATATAAATAAAACACTGATGGCCAGTGACCAGGCAGGAAGTAGGTGGCCAGGCAGGAAGTAGGTGGGACAAGGAGAGAGGAGAATTCTGGGAAGCGGAAGGCTGAGGGAGAGACACTGCAGCCACCGCCAGGACAAGCAGCATGTAGAGACTCTGGTAAGCCACCAGTCACGTGGCAAGGTATAGATTTATAAAAATGGGTTAATTTAAGATAAAAGAACAGTTAGCAAGAAGCCTGCCACGGCCATACAGTTTATAAGTGATATAAGCATCTGAGTGATTATTTTATAAGTGGATTGTGGGACTGCGGGGCTTGGGGAACCTGGAGAGAAGCCCTCCAGCAACACAGCACCATAGAGGTGATCAATAACCATATGAGGAGGGCAATAAATTAAAAGAAGTTGCTAATGTTGCTAGGAGGGTGGAAGACCCACTTTGAGCAGGGAGCTACCAATCTTAATAGCAGCTGCTAGAACATTATTAGTATGGGAGATGCAACATTTAACTACAGAAGATTGGTTTTTATGAGACATTCAGACATGGCACCCAAGAGGCATGGTGATGCACATACACTTAGGAGGCCAAGGAAGTCATTGCAAGTTCTAGATCAGCCTGAGTTTCATAATAAGGCCTTGTTGGAGGAGGAAGGAAGGAAAAAGGGTAAAGAAATGAGGGACAGAGGGGGAGAGGGAGGGAGGGAGGGTAGCAAGTGGGAAATTATTAGTGTAAATATCAAATCCAGATCTCTGTCCACCTGTATTATTAAATATTTCATCTGGTAAGTTTTTTAACAAAGACATTCAAAGCAGTCCAGAGGCCCAGTAATGAGCCTCAACAGTGGAAAGGTATGATCCCTCCAAGAATCAGATCTGGCTATTCTACATACATGTGGGGTAGCTATTACACATGTGAGTGCATTTATAAAACACAAATGTTATCTGGAAATAATTTGCCCTTCACCGAGTATTTATAGTTAAGGATTTGCCAATAGAAATTCAAAACTATATTCTTTACATTTGGTCTTACTTGAGTTTTTCTCCCAGATTCAGCAAAGAAAAGCTGCCTAACAAGGGATTGTAGATATAAATTAAATGTAATCAAGAAAGAGCAGACAGTCCTGTCCTTTGTCTTCTCTGGCTTGCTAGACTACTATCTCCTGGGGAAAGGGTGGTTTTCTCATCCTGGAAGTTTCCTGACTACTAAGACTAGCTAAGAACGAATGGACCCACAAGCATGGGGACAGGAACTGAGAGTTCCCTTGGTGAGACAAGACCAAAGGGACACGTCTTACTTCACTACTCAGCATCCGCTTGAACAATGATCCTCGATATTTTAAAGACTTCAGTGAAACATCAAAGTCACTCTCCCTCTTACCTAGGGATGATATTTCTTCATGTGGAGTGTTGCCTTTTCAGTCATACAGGCAGGAGTCTAGGGAAAATCTGTGGATGCTTGAAGAAGAATATGCTTTGTTGTTACAAATTTCCTTTTAAACATGTTCAGGTCATGATCCTGTCGTTAGATGAAATAGTGAGCACTTGTTAGATGGGAGTGTAGAAGAACAGCTAATGAAGGGACCATTTTTCATTTCTCCTGCCTTTATGGAAGTACATTTTAAATTTTCTTGCTTCTTAATATTGTGCATTATTTTATATAATTAATAAAAAATAAATACAATCTGGCAGATACAGGCCAGGAACCAGTTGGCTCCAATTAAGGAGTAATTTCTAGTGATCATGAAGTTTTATTACATAGAAATGCTCTTGCTTTCTAAGATTCTTCAAGGTTTACCCATGATTCTTCATGATGGAAGAGCAGCATGGATATTTTCCACAGTGGAAGGACCTGTCTTCATCACCAAGAAATGTAGAGTTATTTTCTCATAGCTCATCTTTGCAAATGCCAAGCAACATCTCCGAACAACAGCAACAACTGAATACCAAAGAAACTTAGAGTTCAAATGTGTTGTCTTCTATTTTGACATATAAGGATTATTATTCTCTTTAAATGGGGCATAACACCCATTTACATCACATTGATGCTTTATTTGTAATCTAGAGATGACTTAGAACATATGGGTAGAATGGAAGGGGTTATATTGGTTAGTGTAAACACTATTTTATACAAAGGACTTGAGTATCTACAGATTTTTCTATCTTCAGGGATCCTAGAACCAGTCTCCAAAAGATACTGAAGGACACCTGTAATTATGGGCTATAGCTCCCTGCCAGAATCCAGCTGAAAAAGTTAAAGCTTCAGTTATGTACTTTCCGATAGGAATATAATGAAGTGGGAGTTTAAATCGCCAGAGATGACGACCATGCCAGCCCTGAAAGAAAACCAGGGTGTGAGAGGATTTTATACAAAAAATGCTCATCAAGACTGTTACATGCTAGGCTCAAGATCAAAGGTGCAGGACTGAGACAGCCCCTCAGTGTGTGTATTTATCCACTCACAAGTAGGTGTCAACACTGTAGGTTTGGGGCAGGCATAGGACTATCCCACAGCGTCTCCTCTTGAAAAGCTAGGCTATATTCTATTTGTGCTGTAGGTGGAATTATTGAGGAAATACATTTGAATTGTGAGAGAGATAAGTCTCTCATTTAAGCAAAGTGCCATGGTATAAACAGAGTTATTTGAGATAAGATTATTAAGCAAATGAGGCTGGACTTTGGTGTCTCTGAGATCCCCTAACCCTTTCCTAAAGTCTTCCCCTTGGTGTTCCTCACCCACAGCCTCAAAGCTAACCCAAAGGGAAATAATTGATGTGAGAAGGCAATCTGTACTAAGTCATCTTAGGAAACAATTACAGTTGGTCTCCCAGATAACAGCTGTGAATTTTAACTGCAGCCTGACAGACTCCCAGACTTGGAATAGCAACACGTTTGTCCCAACTGTGCTATGATGTTATGTAAAATAAAAGCGATGCGAGGCACTGTGTGCTAAGAATTTAAGAGCTATGAAATAAGAACCTAACTCTGTCTCTGAGGGGCTCTGTGCTCCGGTTAGGAGGAGATCAGTGCACAGACAGCTTCCATCAAGGAGGGCCAGTGGGGACAGCGCAGGTGCAGGGCTGGGCTTGTAGAGAGTACACCATACCAGCTGTTGTGACAGTTCTGGTTCTAAAACATGGGAAGCTGCATGTTAGTGCTCTTTACTCCTAAACCTGATTTCCATGGCTCTTACAGAAACTGTACCCAGCTCTCCCTAGGCGTGTGAGTGGAAGAACAGAGCAATCATTGAAGACCACCTCTACCCCTGAAAGAGAAAGATGCATCTTGACAAAGGAGGCAGGACTTTGAGATTCAGCCATGCCTACCTAGATGAATAGTCTTTTTTTTTTTTATCATTATTATCTTGAAGGTTCTAGGTCCAACTTTTAGAAGACTTGGCATATTCTCTTGAGTATGAGAGGCCACTAGGTAAGGTCATGACCCCTTCTACTAAGTGTGAGGACTTTCCCATGGCTTTTATCTTTGTGGTTGAAATCCTTGTGATGGATGGTTATTATCGAAAGCCATGCTTGAGGAAAGACCGTGGTTGGACAGGACAATGAAGAGGCCCACGTGGGCCACCAAACTCTTCACACCTCTCATGTCCCTCAGCTATGGCATCTTCTGCAAAGAGAGGCCACAAAACTGATCAAGAGAGGCCACAAAAGTGGTCAAGAGGGGCCACAAAACTGATCAAGAGGAGCAAAATGCATCCTTAACGCTCCTGGAACCGTTCACCTTTTATTTTCACTTCTGTGACATTAGATCAGGTTTTCACATTCCCTAACAGTATTTTGTATCCCCTCTCAGAAAAGAATAGTCTGGATAATCTTTGAATACAGTCACTTAGTGTCATCAGTATAGATGAGGGCAATTTCTTTTGAGTCATTTTGAGGCTAAGCCTAAGCACCGAAGGTTTCCACCTACCTCTGTCCTCCTGTGTTACTTCTTCATCTTTCCATATAATAATCTCTACAATCCCACCACAGTCAGAGTCCTCTGTCCAATCCTGCTGCTACAATATCTTTGTCACCGAGCCTCTCAACTATCTGTAGATGGTAGCCTCCCTCTGAAGCTAGTGGGATTTACACTTACCACTCTAGGCAACTTAACTATTAACTATTGATGCCTTGAGCCAGCTCTTCCAGAATTAACATGTATTTGTATCGATGACTTCTTTATTGGCTTTGATTCGTTTACTCTAAATGTGAGATTTTCTTGTCTTGAGATCACATTACAATTCCCTCAAAGCTTCCAGTGTCTTTTGAGCCAGGAACTGTGCCCCCCTCCTTTCTCAACGTCGTTTGTAGGCACCGTCTTCTACCTATTGCTCCAATCTCCAGAAGAGTCTGTCTTCAGCTATATATTTCTCTCGGTCTACTACATTTCCTACCAGAATATCCAAATGACACATCATTAAACCTATGAGAAGTGAAACTGCTAAAGGCCTAACCCAGGGCCAGGGCGAGGCTGTTCCTCAAACCCTGACACTATGAGAGGTGTGGCCAGGCTTTGATGTCAGACCCAGGTCTTGCTATGATGAATGGTCAAAAAGTCTGAGAAATGTGGCCAAGGATTTACTACCCATTTGCTTCAAAATAGAAAGCACACCATACAGATTTATTTTAATTCCCCTTAGCACTTGTTTCGAGATCCCTAACTTATGTCCTCCTGACTTTTAAAAACTGTGTGTTTGCCTGCGTGTTTATCTGTGCCCTATGTGCATGCAGCTTCATGGAGGCCAGAAGAGGGTGTCAGATCCCCGGGACTAGAGTGACGAATGGCTGTGAGCTGCCATGTGCGTGCTGGGAATCTAACCTGGGTCCTCTTGGAAGGCAGCCACTTCTTTTAACCACCAAACTCTCTCTCCAGCCATGCCTTTTGATTTCTGATGCCATCTTGCTGGCTTCAAGCATCTCCAAGAAGGATGTCCTACCAAACCGGACCCTGCCTACAGGGCCTTGGCTTGCAAACCGCTTCCTGCATGTTGCTGCCTGCACAGACCCTGTACTTCATGGACTTGAACCCTGTCTGGCTGCACTGTAACAAATACAAAAGCTGGTGATGGCAAGGCTCAGCACAGACATATATGCATGGACCTGGCTTCTTAGAAGACATTCGTCCAACATCCTCTTCCTGTGTCAAAGCTCCCAATTCTTGATACTGATTTCATTTTATAATAGGGAAAAAGATCTAGAAAATGAACATTTCTGAACATTCCTCAGAGGAAACTGTAACTCATAGAAGAGCAATCAAACCCAAATTTCTTAAATTAGTAACTTATTTTAATTTTGAAAATAAAGCAGCAAAAATCCAGCAATTTTGAAAAAACAGGTCCTATGAGAAAAATTTTATGATCCAAGTTTATTATTTGAGATGTTAGTTGTTGTAACAAAAAAAAAGAACAAATTTGAAAGGTCAATTTGGATTCGAATTATACTCTAAAGTTTGTCTTATTCTTGTTCATACATAAATGGAAAAACTAAAATGAGAGTAGAGGCACTTACTGTAATATTCAGCTTTCTTAATAGATATGCTTTACTTTTAAAATGGCCTATAAGAGAATTTCCTCCATAATTATTTTAGACAAAATATAGAAATGAGGTGGTGATTTGGGGGAATCTGAGGCTCTTTATGCTGCCATGGTGAGAACTACAGTTGCACATATCTGTGTACCCATAATATCCCACTCACACTTTGTCCCAAGTCCCAAATGATGGTCAGCAGGTGCCACCAGCTGCGCCCACATCATTTGCAAACTAAGGACCATTCCCTCATCTTGTTTGCTACCCATTGGCCACTGTCCAGCAGAGGATTCATAAATGAGCTCTCTTCCACGGAGGCAGCTGGAACTTGATGAAAAACTCATCCAGGGTTCATTTGGTCAGCTATGGTGTATCAAGTACACCCAAGTGGGGATCCCAGGAGATCCCCATCTCCCCAACACAGTTCGAGAAATGGCCTTACTACTATGGTAGAGAAGCTCATGAAACGTGAAAAGGGGGCAGACAAGAGCTACCAAGGTCTTCAAAGAGGTTGGAGGAATTTTTTCTTTAATGAAAATACAAAATAATTGAGAATACATTATTGTCTGATAAATTTTACAATGAAGTAAATCAAATGTTTTGAAGAGTAAGAAGATGACTGTCCTCGGGAGAGCCACAAAGGACACACAAAGGTGGCAGGGAGCGCAAAGACTGAAGAAATCATGTAGAGGGAGGAGCCAGGAGGGGTCCCCTGGTTTCAAACATGCTTTGATGGCTACTCTTGGTTGTCAACTTGACTGCATCTGTAATTAACTAAAATCCAAGTAGCTGTATGCACCTGTGAGGGATTTTTCCTAATTAAATCTTTTGCAGTAGGAAAACCTACCTTTAATCCAGACCTTTTGAGGTGGGAAGATCCATCTTTAATCTAGGTCACACCTTCTGGAGTCAGCCTACATAAAGGACAGGGAAGAAGGAAGCTTTTGCTCTTTGCCTGCTTGCTCTTGATCTTGCTGGCAAGTTCATTCCTTCACTGGCATTAGAGTCTACCTCTTTGGGATTCCAGTGTATACTGAAGACCAGCTGAGACATCCAGCTTCAATGACTGAACAACTACTGGATTCTTGGACTTTCCACTGGTAGACAGCCATTGTTGGACAAGCTGGACCTCAGCCTGTAAGCCAATGTAACAAACTGAATAAAACATTTCAGTATATGTGTGTGTGTGTGTATATATATATATATATTCATTCTATCAGTTCTGTTCCTCTAGAGAACCCTGAACAATACAGATTTTCTTAGGAGCAATAATTATTGGAAGCAACAGGCAGAGAGGATTCTGAAAGGTAAAGAGAACCAAGCCTTCTATCTCATTTCATAAATTTTACTCCAGTATTTATTAATTGATTCTAAAAGAGGACTGTAAAGTACAAATATAACATTATAATTTGTAGCATCTTCATAAGGAACAATGACCCAAAAAGTCTATCTTGTCTTTGGAGTATGAAGAGAATTATTCAAGATTCCTGCTGAGAGAGAGGAACACATTTATTAGAATTTAGAAAGATGGTCCTACAATCATTCAAATTTCTCTCAAGTGGCTGTCCTTTCCATTATTCATTCTGTGATCTAAGTGAGACTTGTGAGTTCTTTCTGTCAGGAAAGCTGGCAGGCTGACCAACCCAGCTACCACCCAGGCCCAGAACCAGGGATGTGAGTTGGCCCACCCCAGCATCCACCTCATCTATGAACTGCTGGAACATGTGAAGGGCACAGCCCTGCAGCTACAAAGCTACAGGATCTCCACCACACAGGGCAACAACAGGATGTCCAAGAGGAGTCCCAGTGAGGATTCAGTATTGAGAGTGTAGCAGAAGCCAGAGGTCTCAAACCAGACCAATGACTCATTGCAATGAACACTTACAAGTGAAGATGTATGGACTCACTGGGCCACCGTACAGCTTCAGTACTGAGATTGTGTTGTTGTTGCTGCTTTTGTTTGTTTGATTGGGGGTTTTGGTTTTCCTTTTAAATTTTGTTTTGTTGTGGGGGGGGGTTGCAAGGGCAGAGGGAGGAAGCTAGGGTGTGGCAAGTTGAGTGGGATCGGGATGCATGATGGGAAATCCACAAAGAATCAATAAAAAGTTAAAAAAAAAGTAAAACACACACACACAAAGAAAAAAGAATAACAATCAAATAGAGATTAATGTATCATATAGTACACTCAGAAGAAAATTATTAACTGTGAGCATTTCTTTATGTTGTCACATTTTTACAAAGGCCAATGTCACAGAATTGCGGTCTTATTTCATGTTACTTTTCTAGATGCTTCTTCAAGAATCCTTCTAAACACGAGGCATCTGAGGATTTTGCAGTGGTCTAGAGACACCTTGATTCTTTGTAGCTGTGTTTTTATTTTAATCTAGGCGTCTTTTTGCTGTACAAAGGAGTAATTCAGACATTTAAATGTCACCCTCTCTATGGAAATATGCACATATACACACAGAATAGTAACCAGACTTGGAACTATGAATGGAAGATACTGCCCTGGATTCTGTTTTTGTGGGGATAAAAAGAGATGGCGTTATGTGCAAGGAAGAGAAGACAATTGGGAAGAAGAAAAGCAGGGCACATTTGCACATCATAAAGAAGTATAGGAGACTGGAAGTGGCCAACAGGAGTGGGAGGAGGAACCAACCCTGAAGGAGACATGGGATCAGATGCTTGCCTAGAGAGCCTAAGACCCTAGGTTTGGTTTTAACACTGAAAAACAAAAACACTATGAAGCCATTGTTATGAAAATTATATATATATATATAATTATATATATATATATATATATATACTTCTTTGAATTGATTTTTTAAAAGTAACTTTTACTTTTGAAGTACTTTCTCATAAGAGATTGGGAAAAAACAGTACAGAAAGATACCATTTACCTAGATTTTTCTGATAATATAAAAACCCAGAACACAAAATCAAAACCAGAAAATCCATGTTGTTAAATACTAACTCAGGGATAGGTCTCATTCAGATTTGACAGTTTTATCTGTATGTTATTCTTTTCTTCATTTTCTTTTGTCTATGAGTTTGTGAATTTTTACCCCCTACATGTGTAAAGTAGAATAGTTCTACCACTGTAAAGAAAGGTCTGTGTTGCTTTTAGTACCCTAGCCGCCCCCCCCCCCCGCCCAGTACTGGCCCTGGGTGTTCACTGATGCGCCGTCTGTGACTCACTACTACATCATCCAGTCAATAACTCTGGAAGACTGACTTCCACCCGCATCTCTTTTCATGTGTTTGTGCATACAGATGTGTATGCACAAGTTTGCATGAGTGTAGGCATATGTGTTGTGTGAGTGTATATGTGCATGTGTGTGTTTGTGTGTGAAGGTTTGAGGTAGATACTGGGATCTTCTTTAATCACTTCCACTTCATTTTGAGGTAGGATCTTTCAATCAAACCCAAAAGCTCATTGACATCTCTAGTCTGGCTAGCCAACTTGCTCCAGGGACTTCTCCCATCTCCATCCTCAAGAACCACAGGGACTATGACCATTTTGTCCCATCAGTCAGACAGCTGTAGCTATTTCTGAGAACAGAGTTCCCCTTTGTAAATGGAATCAACATTAAGGATCAGTTTCCCAGGACCCCAAATCTAACCAAACCCTGATAACTACATTTCTGTGTTTGTAACTATAAACACTATCTACACAGGGCAGCATATGTTCACAGCCATTTCATCACTGATAAAGCAGGGATTTTGCAAAGTTCCTATTAATACATGGTTATTACTTAAAACTTCAGTGTTTTTTTGTTTTTTGTTTTTATAAACAAAATGTGCGGCTACATTTTGACAAAAGAAATTCCCCATACAAGAAAAAGTATTTGTGATTTACACAAGTTCAGAGACTAAAAATATTCCCATAGGCACGCTGTAGGGATTGCATCCATTCGAGAAGTAGGCAACTGGCCGCTGGCTGGGACTGAACTATGGAGCTGGAAGCAGTGAGGTCTTAATGCTCGGATCTGGATATGGCTGGAGTGGCCCACAAAGCTTTGCCTTGTGTTTGGGAGGAGGGCAGTAAACAGATAGTCTTTGCATCAACAGCCACTGAGATTCTCTTGAATTTTACACATTGTCTAAGAAAAACAAAACAAAAAAGTAGTGTAACTGTTCTCATCCTAAGATGTTTATAATGAACTTATTTGACATAATTACATTATATATATATATATATATATATATATATATATATATATCAAATAAAAGATGTAGTTGGCCATGTACCCTTCCCCACTTTGCTAATAGTTAATAGGTTGAGTATTATCCCAGGTGACATAATCTTTCAAATTAAGAACTGAAGTCATTTGGTTTCAGAGCACCACCTGGTGGATTAATTACCAACAACAATCCAGAAATAAGGTGAATCTAGAGATCCCCATGGCCATTAAAAGGACAATAAAGGAATATTATCAATAACTTAATACTCACAAATTAAAAAATTTACATTGTGCATGTGTATGCATGTGTGTGTGTGTGTGTGTGCATGTGTGTGTGTGTTGCATGCGCCACAGCATACATGTGAAAGTCCAAAGAGAATTTGTGGGTGTTCTTAGCTCTCTCTACCACGTGCATCTGAGGAATCGAACTCAGGTCTTCAGGCTTGGTGGCAAGCACTTTTAGTCTACTTTGCCCAATATCTACAAATTCAATAGATGAAAATAATTTTGAGAACTCACACAAAAAGACATACCAAACCGGAATAAACCCAAGTCTGTAAGAGAACAGATTCAAACTGAATCAGTTACCAATAACCTACCAAACACACACACACACAAAATGCGGACTCAGATGGTTTTGCTGGTGAATTCTAGAAAGCATTTAAGGAAGAACTCCTAGCTGTTCTGAGCCGAAGGGAATGCCCTTAAGCTCTACATTCCTAGTTTCCACATCTGCAGATTCAACCAATCACTGATCAAAAATACTTGAGAAAAGTTCAAGGTACCAAACACACAGGCTCCTTTTACTTACTGTTATTTCTTAAACAATTCAGTATAATGTCTCTTTGCATGCTGTAGAGTATTTACTATATTATGTATACTGTATAGTATTTACATTGTATTAAGTATTATAAGTAATCTGGAGATGATCCAGAGCATTGGAGAGGATGTATAAAGGTTATATGAAAGTACTGTGTCATTCTACATGAGGGACATGAGCACCTGCAGATTCTATTATCATGGGGAAGGGTCCTAGAGCCCAGGGTTCCATGAACAACAGTAGTTTATAATTTTGTTTATGAGGCCAGCATTACCGTAATCCCAAGACTAGACAACAACAATACAAGAACTGTGCTTGGTCTGAATGTTTGTTTCTCCAAAATTCAAATGTTGATAGCTGGTCCCTCTATTATAAGATTAAGGGGGAAGGCTTCATGAAGTCAGAGCCTCTTGGGTGGGACTAGGACCCTTATGAAAGATGCCTGAGGGAGCTTATTTCCTGTTCTTCATTTCAGAACAAAAAGGTACCATCTATGAACCAGGAATGGGTGCCTGGTGGAGAATCTGTTGCCAGCTTGATCTTAGGCTCTATACACTAGAACTGTGAGGAATAATTATTTGTTGTTTACTAACCACCTACCTCGTAATATTTTGCTACTGGAGCCCAAAATGGCAGAAAATTGAAACTACAGACTAATATTGCTCATGCAGAGGTCCTGAACAAATATCAGCAAATTAAACCAATCAGCTAATGCAGACAAGAAAAAGGAAATCCAACAAATACTGTGAAGGAAGAAATAAAACTGTTTTTGTTCATGGAAAATATGAGCCTTGAGTTAGCCAGCTTTGTAAAAAAAAAAAAAAAATGAAATACACGAAATGGCAGCCTATCTTATAAAGAGAGAAGTTTTATCTTGTTTACAACTTTGAATGTTCAAGGGCAATGTGCTTGCATTGGTTCAGCATCGGTGAGACATGCAGGGGGTGTCGATGGTGGGAACATGTGCTAGGTCGAGCAGCCACATCTTCAGCCAGGATTGGGGAGAAAGAGAAAGGCTGGTGTGCTGCACCCCCTCCTGTGATGTCCCCGAGGGACCTAAGGACTTTGCTCCAGGCTCTACCTCTCGAAGGTTCCATAGAACTTCCCAACACTACCATCCTGGGGACCAAACTTTTCACATATGGGTGTAATTAAATAATATCCAAACCATAATAATCTTTCATCTAAAAAAATTTAAAGAACCAACTGAAAAACTGATGGAGCCAATGAGCATTTCTAACTAGATAGTGTGATACAAAAGTCAGTCACTTTCCCATAAACCAGGAGCAAATAAGTGAAAATCTTGATTTCAAATATATTACCACCTGTAATAGTGCCTCTCAAAATTAAATTGTTTGGTATAAAGCTAACAAAGTATGTATAAGATATATAGATATATATATATGTATATATATATATACACATATATATATATGGAAAATTTCAAAACTGATGAAAGGTAACCAAGAATAAAATAAATGGAAAGATAATCTGTGTTCATGCTAATAAACTCACATGCTATTTCTTTTCATAATCATTAGCTGGTCATAGTGTTTCAAACAAGTCTCTGAAGTAGTTCTTCTTTACTAGGAAATAATGTCCAAGATCCAGCTTTCCACACACTTCAAAGTTCCAGTTTTAATGCATGCGGTAGGTGTGGCTTTTATCTGAATTCGTTTTGGACTTTGAGACGTCATCAATTGGTAACTCCTCTTAGGAGATGGGGCGTAACACAATTCTAGATTTCACTTGGATTCTTTGGTCCTCGGTAAGTGGCTATTTGACCAAACGAATTTGTTTTGGACTCCAATAATTCATAATACTTACATGATTCTTTAAGAAGGACACATTTTCTATGCTTTAATTAATACTGAGAAGTGCTCTGGTAAGGGACATTGGTCAGCTTTCCCGTCCTTCTTGTTTCCAGTCTCTGTACTCTGAGGCCACGTTGGCTCTGTCCTCTGCCAAAACTGCTTTAGTGGAGACCCAGAAAGCCAACCCAAGTCTGGACTGAGTTAGCCAGGTTTCCTCTTCTCATGGGAATCTAGAGTAAGGTCAGAGAAAAACCTATGGCAGGAAGACATGGATTCATAAGTTGATGGTCTTGTCAGCCATGGTACCATCTGAGGACAACACTGACGACCAGCCCCAAGACAGCCCAGGAAGTCGCTCTTCAAAAAACAAGAGGAAAAAGGTCTTCCCAGAAAAACAAAGCTAACGGGCCTTGCCACTAGATACTTTCCCCCATAGCTCCTAGTTCTCATATTTCTGAGCCCCCACCAAAGCTAAGAGGGCTTAGAAGAGACCAGTTCCTAAGCGTTTTAAAATACGGTATAGTAATAGAAAGTCTGAGGACCAGTGAGACCATATTACAATGTGATTGCTGTGAAGGACTGGTTCCCAAGGAGAGAAAGTACCGGAATCAGTTATGATGCAGACAACGACTAGGGCTGAGAGCAAGGGAGCTTTTACTTTAGGTCCAGGGAAGGATCTGGTGGGGCAGGGGAGAAACAGCTTTAGCTTTGGCTAATTTGAATATTTCCCACAGACTGGAGACTGTTAGGGCTGTCTCTGGATGTCCAGGACCAGGCTCAGAGGTCATCAGGGCAGATGCGCCATGGTAGTGAGCGTGAGAGTCTGGTAAAGGAGGTAACTGGGTCTGTGGACTCTGGGTTGGTCCGGCTCTTTGTGAAAAGCTTGCTCCTGGGAGCAGGGCTCCTCCTGAAGGATGGGAGAGGCTGAGGCTAGGTGACCCAAGCATATTGTTGAATTGTCTGGAACTAGGTGTGTCCAGCACATGCATGTAGGTCAGATGTTAGGGTGTCAAGGCTGCAGAAGCTAGAAACAGGTCACACTCCTTAGAGCCAAGGACGCTCTGGTATAGCTTCGGGAACTTGTCCAAAGCTGCAGAGCCAATGAGTGATATAGTACTGAAGCTAAGTTCCCTTCTCATCTACCACACTCCTTCTGTCACGTCTCTGTAGGAAAATGCAGGCTGTGAGACTCAGACTCCAAAGCCACAAAAGCAAAAATCCCCACAAAGTGTTTCTTGATCCTTCTTGGAAAGGACAGGAAACACCAGAGCTTCGCAGCGCTGCTCAGCCAATCACACGGAAGTCACTTCTGCCAAAAGCAACAGTGGCTAATTTTTCACTCATTTGTCACCTGGAATCGATACAGAATATCACGGTGTGATTATTCTTGGCAAAGGTGCTTGGGAGGGGCAGGCTTCTGTCTCTCAGATGCCATTAGGCCTGTGACCTGGGTCTGTTACTCTAAGATCAACAACCCTTACTGGTAGGCAAGGCTCTAACCCAAAGTGCCGCCCACCTTGATTTTCCACACCTTGACTTCCAGATTTGGTAGTCTTAGACATGTTCACCTTCTCTCTCACTGGTCTCGTTCTCCCAGTGTCTTGGGATACAGTGACTTTACACAGTCATATTCACTAAGTGGGTCAGACATTTTTGTGGTTTGCCTCTCTTCTTGAATTATAGACTCCCTGCGGGAGAAAGTAGTCTGTGTTTCTTCTTATTCCTGTCCTCTGAACCTTTATTCTCCTTATTTTAAAAAAAGTTCATAACATGAAAAGGGGGCATAAGCATAAATGAGCTCTATGAATCCTGTTGTATCTAAACCATAAAGAGGTGGAATAAAAAAAATGAAGCTACTTTTAGGCTGCTTGGTGAATCTTCTTAAAGTGTCTATTTCTCGTCTCATAGTCTGGTCAATTCGTGCACTCCCTCGGAGAAAATGCCATCTATAACTGACTTGAAATAAACTGTGGTGAGTACGTGAATCACATGTAAATCAAATACACAAAGATGTGGAGGATGTATTAGCTACCACACGCACTTGTGTCCTGAAATCTGCAAGCGAATCATCTCCTGAGCGACTCACATGTGTCCCCATGCACACGAGGCTACTGACTGCTGACAGATGAGTGGGCTGCCTGAGCTGGTGGTGGCCTGCCAAGAACCTAGTGAGTGGCACCATAAGTGAAGGATCCAGAAATAGATACAAACTTATGGGCTTTAGACATCAGTTCTAGTATTTTTATCTGCACTATACTTTTCATCATTTATTCATTCAATAAATATTTATTGACTATGCATTACCAGGGAACATTCTAAGGTATCCGAAATAGAGCAATGATAAGTTTTTATCTTGTTTCATTTAATCTACAGCACTTCAATGGAGCAGGTACTATTATAAGTCCATATTCATACATGGAAAAATCAGCCTGAAAGAAGTAACTCAACATCAACAAATATACACTTCTGGTAAGTGGTTCGCCAAATATACATTTCTAGTAAGTGGTAACAGTGGGCTTCAAATTGTATGCTAAAGGCTCAAGGTATGGTAAAGATGCTTTTCACCACACATACTGCCTTCAACCATAGTATACGCTTGTAAGATAGTAGCCTGAATTTTAGATAAAAAAAAATTAATAACAGCCAGTTATCGCTACACCTGTAATTCTAACATTTAAGAGGTAGAGGAAGGAGGATTAGGGGTTCAAGGTGATTTTCAACTACATATTGAGTTTGAGGTCACTTTGGCCCATATGAGATATTGTCTTAAAAACCAAGGGCTGATGAGATGGTTGAGCAGGTAAAGGTGCTTGTTACCACACTCAGGAACCTTAGTTCAGTCTCTAGGACCCACAAGGTAGAAGGACAGACCTACCATGCAGTGAAAACACCCATTGTCTTAGTTAGGTTCTCTATAACTGTGATAAAGCACCATGATGAAAAGCAGCTTGAGGAAAGGATTTGTATCAGTTAACAGTTCTACATCACAGGCCATCACTGGGGGGAAGTCAGGACAGGGATTCAAATAAGGCAGGAATCCGAAGGGAACTGGCCATGGAGGAGCGCTGTTTATTAGCTTGCTCTCCATGGCTTGCTCAGTCTGCTTTCTTATAGCGCTCAGGGACACTTTCCCAGGGACGGTAACACACACTATGGGCTGGACCATCCATATAAATCATTAATTAAGAAATCATGCCACAGGCTTGCCCACAGGACAGTCTAGTCAGGGCCAGCATACCCATACACATAAAATAAAAATAAATGTGAAAGTGTTTTTTTTTTTCCTACAGGAAATGTGTGTCTTAGGAAGCTGCATGTGTCTTAATATTATTCTTGGACCTTTGTGCAAGGGCACAATTAAAATTCTAAATAATGAAGTAAAGGATAATTAGTGTTAGTGTTTTCACAATCACACAACCTTGCAATTCATTCACTCTAATTTTCTTTGGTTACGTCACACTCCTATGTGTAATAAAAACTAGTCATGCCGGGCGGTGGTGGCGCACGCCTTTAATCCCAGCACTCGGGAGGCAGAGGCAGGCGGATCTCTGTGAGTTCAAGGCCAGCCTGGTCTCCAAAGCGAGTTCCAGGAAAAGGCGCAAAGCTACACAGAGAAACCCTGTCTCGAAAAACCAAAAACCAAAAAAAAAAAAAAAAAAAAAAAAAACTAGTCAGAAAAATAGCTATGTAATAAGATTTTTTTTTCTGTCCCATCAGCCAGCTCCCAAATAATGACATGGAGACTTCTTACTAATTATGAAAGCTCAGTCTATAGCTTAGGCTTGTTCCTAACTAACTCTTACAACTTAAATTAACCCATTTATATTAATCTATGTTCTTTCACATGATGTGACCTCTCTTCCATCTTGTACCTCCTGTTTCCTCCTGTGTTTACGGCATCCTCTATGCACCTAGATTCTCCTCCTCTTCCTTTCTCTCTCCAGAAATCCTGCCTATACCTCCTGTTATTAGCCATTCAGCTTTTTATTACATCAATCACAATATATCTTCATACAAGGTACAAATACCTCACAACAGAGTTGAGTATTTTATGAAAAAAATTTCAATAGCACCAATTTTTTTAAACATGTTTTCATTTTCACTTAAACATAGAGTCCCACCCATGGCATCTGAAGTGAGGACATGAAGCTACAGTGTAGTTGTGTCCATGGATAGTGAGAACATATACAATGAGAATATAAGGCATCTACTCAAGTTGAACTATTACTGGATAAACAATGATTAAAAAACACGACAACAAACCGTAGTGGGACAGGTCAGTGTTTGGGCTTCCTGACAAGTGAAACTCAGACAGGCCTCTCTGGAGCGCAGGCTCTTTGGTCTGCAATGAGGGGCTCAGGATGGCTGACAGAGTGTCCCTAACACAGCTGTCAACCCAGATCTCTGCCTCTGCCACACATGCGAATTCACCTCAAGTCACCACAGTCACACAGTACCTTTCCCCCGCTAAAGCAGCCAATATGCACCCAAGTGGCAATGTGTAGGCTGAGCCTCTCTGCTTCCTCCTTGGCTGTGGCCAGCTTCCTGAGCCTGGGTGCTGAGATGCGCTCCCTGGGAACTGCAGTTACGGTGGGTCCCAGTGTCTCCCACCTGCATTCTTTAGACAGGACAGCTTAGTGACTGAGCACTCTGGCGGCACCATGAGACAAGCTGAGGCTTTAACCATCACTGGCCAGATGACTAGCCTTCAATAACACCCAGCCCTTCTTTAGCTGATTGTGGAAATGGGTGGTAAATGATAGTCCTGGCTTTGCAGGGCGGTTATTTGGGTGCAATGACTATGAGCAGTGAAGCAGTTTGGGGGTCTGAATGCAAGAAAGCAGTCAATTAGAGTAGCCGCAACGATGACAGTGATGCACAGTGATGATGTACTTGTGAACTGAGCAGGGGACCACTCCCTTTGGGTCTGAGTCCCCATAAAGTGGTACCTGGATATCTGTAACCTTGTGGTTTACAGAAGCAGCACGTCTTCCCCGAGGCCATAAACTTTAAACCTCTCCCTTTCTCAGAAGACGAAAGTGCAGTGAATTAAACTCCCTGGCTCCAGCTAGTCTCTATTATCTATGAATCTGAGGACAAAGTGATCCCTGGGCCCACTCTCCACTTCAGCTCTACACACCTGTTCCTTTCATCTTTGCAGCCTGGTTCTTCAGAGTCACCGACTGTTCCACACATGCCTGCCTTGCATGAGGCAAATTCAATCGGAATAAGGGAAACCAAATTAGCTTCAAAGTACTTAGAAAAGGACTATGGAATTCAAACACTCACAGAACCTAAACTGTCTCAAGCCTTAGATCCTAAAGCTACCTCAAGGGAATTCAAGCTATCTCAAACGAATCCAATCTCTCTCAACTCACAAATTCTAAAGCTCCTCTAAATGGCTTTTTTTCTCATCATTTTCTATTGATGGTGCATCCCTATTGAGCAGATGTAAAAACAAATTAATTTATTTTTCAGCTTTTGGCAAGTTTCACAGTACTAGAGAAAAATAAAAGTGTTTTATTGATTCAATGGTGATTCTGAAAAGCTTTTGGATCTGTCTACGGGTCAATGAATGCTCTAAAAGAAAAGACTTTTTTTAGAGTAAAATGAAGGGCTGAAAATAAATGAAGGAAGAAAAGAAATATTAGAATGAGGAAAGTGTTTGAGAGGCGTCCTTAAACTAGCTGCATGATGTTTTTATCTGTGAGTTAATTAGAACAACAAGAATTAAAAATAGAACTTTAATAAATAGAATTTTTTAGTGAAAATGAAGCACTAGGTGTCATTTTACTGAATCCCCCTGGAAACAGCACTTTGGTGGTAAAGCTATCAATAAATTGATAGGAGAATGTCACGAGGTGGCAGTAGACTCGAAGTAGGAAGGAGTTTGCTGTGTTCACAGAAGACAGAGAAGGCCCCACTCATTCAGAACAAGGACTGTGAAGTGGTTATGGCTGTGATGTTTGAGACACCGTGCAATGGCTTATTAATTGATTTACTATACCTTCCTCTCTCTCCTTCTCTCTATCTCTGCTCTCCCCCCATGAACTTTTCCTTGGTTGTTAGAATGCCAGCAGATACGACTTAACAATTGTCTTCAAATGTACAGGTCTCTCCTATGGTGTTCCCCCATTCCTATGGGTAGTCACCTCAAGAGCCAAATGAGAGGCATACAGAACAGCACATCCTCAAGGCAGCCTGCACCCAAAGCAGAGCTGCCCAGTGCATGGAACTTCTGTCAGTCAATACTCACCTACCCACAGTTATGTAAGCCAAACAGATAAGCAACCCCAAGAGAAAGAATTGTCATAACCAGAGTTTGCAGGGTATATCTAATTGTGACTCTGTCTAACCAATACAAATTGTGAACCAGTACGTTTGGACCTGGGCCTAACTATGGTACCGTTTACCAAAATGAAGAAGTTCTTGAATACCAGCTTGGGAGAAAATTCAGAGCTCTTCTTGGCTGTGCCAACTTTGAGGTACTAATATGACAGACAGTTGGGGAATGTTCTTTTATCATCTTAGAAAGAAGGCTTACAGTTAAAATGAAAGGCCCACTTGACCTCCACATTCTAAAGACAGCCACCAATGAGTCACATATCATTGTGACTATGAATGTCTCCCACAAGACTTTCCAAGAAGGGTACAGCTGTTCCCTACGACCCCCTTTCTTCTTCCTGCTGCCTTAACCAAAGGAGTACTAGAGGAAGCAGGCTGTCACCCTTGAAGAGAAATCATGGTAGAGGTAAGAAACTGCTCTTCTGGGTGTGGGAGAGTTTTCTAACTGGCAGAAGGCTCCAAGAAGAGCTTGCAATGGAATCAGTGAGCTTCCCTTGTGAGAAGGAGATGGATTTCTTGTTCCTGAACTGAATGCTCACCCTGGGCCCAGTGGGAGCTCTGAGTGGGAAAGCAAAACTTCTTGGGAGGGTATGGCGGTTGTTCCCAAATTTACGGTCTTGTGGAAACTGGTGCCTAGTTCTGATCTAGAATGTTCTTAAGCCACGCGGTCTACCCGTACAGCCCGTTTTAAAAGACTAGCATACTAGGGGAAGAGAAGACTGGGACCCCAGCACTCCTCTGTTCTCTACAGTGCTCAGAGCTTGTGGAAGTGGACTGCAGAATCTCCTTCAGATCTGGTGGAGAAACATGTACATTAGCGGAAAGTGAGGGGGTGGGGGTGGGGTACCTAATAAGCCAGGAATACTCAGCCCTTTGGAGGGATCAGTGAGGTGGTAAAAGTCAGCACCACCCACATAGCATCAGAGGAGTCCAAGTCACGTCTGCTCTTGAGGAGACCACAACCTTCCTGCCTCATCTCTGCCTCTCTAAACTGAAGTGCGAATAGGAATCGCAAGACAGATCACAACCCCTCTGGACCTAAGCAGCCATCAGGTCGTAGCTGCAGATTTGACTGGAACACAGGGAGAAGTCAAATTTAAGGACTGAAGCATTAGACTGGAATGAATTGAGTTTGCACAACTGAAAATGATTAATTACAGAATTGGGCTAAGATCACGTTAAGGTATTTCCAACCAAGTAAGGCAATAAAATAAAACCATTTCATATTTCTATGTCTATGACTTGAGACTCTTCATCAGACCAGTGAAACCTATTAGTCCTTAGTACTTAGTAGAGACATGAGTGAAGTGCGTGAGTCTATTTCCAGCTGTTTTTCTAGTACCCCATTAACTTCTTCCTTGACCTGGAGAATTAAGTTTCTCTGGTCCCACCCAGCCCCACGGTCCTGCAGCCACTTACAAAATAATCACTCAGAGGCTTAATATTATTTACAAACTGTATGGCCTATGGTAGGCTTCTTTCATTTTAAATTAACCCATTTCTATTAATCTATGTTTTGCCACATTACCATGGCATTACCAGTCTGCTGGTTTCTTGCTGCTCCTTGGGAGGTGGCTAGGTCTCTCTCTCTCTCTCTCTCTCTCTCTCTCTCTCTCTCTCTCTCTCTCTCTCTCTCTCTCTCCTCTCCTTTCTTCTCTCTGTATCGCTGCTTGGATTTCCTGCCTACCTCTAAGCTGCCTTGCCATAGGCCAAAACAGCTTTATTTATTAGCCAATGGGAGCAACACATACTCACAGCATACAGAAAGACATCCCACAGCATTGGCCCATTGATTATTGAAGGACACACTGTTCAGTTTGGGTATATGGAACTCAGAAGAATGCCAGAGATGAGGTGACACATTTGGAAGTAGTGGGCTTGAGCTGGGATTCTAATGACAGTTAAAATGATGAGACTAGACAGCACCATGTAAGGAAAGCTATACAGATAGAGAAGAGTCCTAGGAACCTCCATGTAGAGACATGGAACAGTGGTGGTCTTAAAACGGTAGTGAGAAGAAGAGCATGAGATAAGAGGAAACAGGGAAATGTCGTGTCTTAGAAGACAAGAAAAATGCTTCATGAAGCAGAGAAAGCAGAACCGTGATGGCTATGGGAGAAGGGGTCTTTATAGTGATAAAACATCTCCACTGAAGAGGGCGGCAGGGACAGAAGTGGCTGTAGAAACGCCCAGGCTTCGGGGAGATCCAGAAAAAGGGTTATCAGAGAGCCTGAGACAGGATAGGGACACAGGAGAGTGTGCTGTGACAGGCCATGAAGTTCCAAAGGGCAAAGCGGGCAGGGAATGAAGGAATTGAAAGGAGCAGGAAACAGGGTCAGATGAGAGAAATTACAGAATGACACAGAGGTACAAACAATATGGAAGCTCTGGGGGTGTGGCCTTCAGGTGGGTTGTGAAGAATGATGTCATTCACTCTGAGAGGTCTTTGGGAGGCACAGGTGTCTAGATCAGGCCGAACAGCCTGAGGCCACTGGATATTAATTCTCTCATGCTAACCTCAGAGATTGGGTGTGAGCACTTCCCTTATGAAGGACCAGCAGTGAAGGCACCACAGGGTGGAGGAGCTGGAAAGTTAATTCACCCCAGATCTGCTCCAGCTATATAGCAAAGATTAAGCACTGCCTGCCTGACGTGGGACAGACATTCAAGGTGTTATCTATTAGCAAGGAATTGCACCCCTCTTGTTCTTGCTGGGAATTACAAAGTTGGAAATCACGCTTTGGGGCTCAACTTGGGCTCTTAACTGCATTTAAATATTAATAACTTGAATGAATTTAGAATTAAAACACACCAACAATGCACAGGGACAGAAGAGGTGTAAACAAGACCTTTTTGAAAAGTCTTTTCTTACCTTCAACACCGAGTGGAGTCATCAGAGCAGGAAGTAGTCAGAGTTGATTCTTCTGAATAGAGCGATGTGATATTGGTGAGTACTCAGTTGTTATTCTGATATAATCTTAGACAGTGCAGCTTTTAAATTAATACTTTATTGTCTAAATAACTGAGTGGATAACTAGTTGTAAAATGATATACAATATACCCCATGTATATTGTATAATGTGTCTGCTTAAGATGACACACCTATATGTACATCTATATGCCGATGAGATATTATTAAGTGACGTGGTAGAACATGTAAGTGGAAAGTGAATGGTGGAAGTGGAAGATGCGTGATAGAGCATGCAAGATGGAAGAAGGAATGGATAAAAAGGCAATAGATAGATAGATAGATAGATAGATAGATAGATAGATAGATAGATAGATAGATAGATAGATGCTACATAGTTCTATAGTTATAAATATGATAAATAGATGGAGAAATGATACATAGATGATTGCTTGATAGACATGTCACATAGCAAGAATGGAGGAAGTGTAGATGTAACCAACCGTCTTATTAAATAAGAAACACAGAAACAATGTAAAAGAGAAAGCCGAGAGGTCAGAGCTCAGAGCTAAAATCTCACCCTTCCTCCTGCTGTCCCAGCTTCGCGAAAAGAGAGACCTACTTCCTCTCGGTTCGTATTTTTAAAGTATGTTGTTCTGCCTTCTCATTGGTTGTAAACCCAAACACATGACTGCCTCGTCACTGTCTGAATGTACAGCCCCCTAGGTCTTAAAGGCATATGTCTCCAATGCTGGCTGTATCCCTGAACACACAGAGATCTTATGGGATTAAAGGCGTGTGCCACCACCGCCACACTCTTGCTATGGCTCTAATAGCTCTGACCCTGAACACACAGATATCTATGGGATTAAAGGCGTGTGCCACCACCGCCACACTCTTGCTATGGCTCTAATAGCTCTGACCCCCAGACAACTTTATTTATTAACATACAATCAAATTAATATTTCAGTACAAATCAAAATAATATTTCAATACAATTAGATTACCACCACATTTCCCCTTTTCTATTTTAATAAAAAGAAAAAAAGCAAAAGGTTATGACTAACAAAAGAAAAACTATATACAAAAGTACAATAACTATATACAATATATACAAGTAATAAATACCTAAACAGGTATTTGACGAATCAGAGAAAATAATTCCATTATCTATCCTATTTTGATAATTCCAAGATGTATCTAATGTACTTTCTATCCTAATTAATTTTCAACTATAACTAACTAATCTTCAACCATAACTAACTAATCTTCAACTCCCTCAGAGACCCAAGAAGGGAATAATATTAGCTAACAAAAATAAAAACAGGAAGTGCATGCAAGCAACTTCCAAAAAAATTTTGTGAGTTGACAGAAACAGCCAGCTGCCTGGGCAGTCACCTGAGGTTTCTCCGCAGTGTTGGGGCATCATCTTCAGCCTATAGGCTTAGTGTATCTGACAGACTCATTTGTGAAGTAGGATGTACACAAGGTCAACAGTTCAACCTCACATTGGGTGAGAGCAGTCCACGTACCAGAAACACCTGAATTCCACTAGTGTCCTGTCATGATTCAGGATTTTAAATTCTGGAAATTGTTGACAGTTTTTTAATTCAGCTGTCCATTCTTCTTGGCTGTGTATATATGGCTTCATCTCAGCATCCCCTTCTTCTCCACATCCCTCTATTAAATGCCAGTCTACTTTTGAGAGGCATGAGCTTTCAGCTGCTGTTCCATTGTACAACAGAATCCATCGGCCCTCTGCCTGTTAAGCTGCCTTCGAAGAAAAGGGCACCGTACCTTTTCCGGATGCGAAGGCCACTTCAGGGATGGGGCCATATTGTCCTGGCCTCAGAAGATGCCTTTTGATAAAGCCATAACCACACTTGTTTTGGCAAGAATCAGTAGTCCCTTGTTTCGTGATCTGTCTGTCCATTTTGTCCTGTTGATTCGAGGATACTTTGTTGTCCAGTGGCTAACTTTTGCCAGAATGAAAGTTGACTCCATATGCAGTTTCTTCAATGCCCATATTTTCTCTAAAGTAGATTGGTACTGCCAGGAGCCGACATGTCTCAAAAAAGAAAAATTTTCTAAGTTATTAAAACATTTTAAATGCCATATTCTGTAGATCTCTGAAGGGTTTGAAGATGACCTGTCTAAAACATCTCTGCTCAATTTTTAAAACATATCCAATGTGACTACAAGTTCTATGTTAATGTCTAACTACTAGCTTTCATTTCTTTATATCCTAATAGTTGATAATAATAACATTCAAGGATCAGAAATTTGCATTACATTGTTAAATGGATGGAATAAATACAATTAGAAATATACATATAGCATTTTCTAACAATATCAGTTTCAAATTTGTGTACAATATAAAACAATTCAATCCAATGTAAAGTATTTAAAACTAGTAATTGTCTTTCTCTTTTCTTTCTTTTTTTTCTTTCTTTCTTTCTTTCTTTCTTTCTTTCTTTCCTTCTTTCTTTCTTTTTTTTTTTTAAACAAGAACCTTAAATCTAATCTCCTTTGCTTAGCCTTTTTCCTAACCCTTGACAATAACTTGTAACCAACCCCCCTAAATACTGAAAATTATCCCAGACCCAGAACCCATTAAAAAGACCAAAAAACCACCTGCCCCACACCACCTCTTTGGGAATGTGGGCGTCGTATTCTTAAAATTGCTTCCTGCTGGGTATGGGCGAAGTTTTCTTTATCCTGAAAGAAAAATTTTAGGTTAATTGTCAAATTCTAAGAGAGGTAACTATATCCTTCACTATCCAGTCTGTGTATAATGCCAAAGTTCAGGGTTTATCTCAAGTCCTTATTCAAGTAGTCTTTGAGACTGGATCATCTCAGCTAGTCATCTCAAAATTGCTCTGAGCACCTTGTAGTTCAAAGCTGATCTGTGGATGATGTTTGTCAGCTTAATGATATTATTATTGTCCACGTGGAATTGTTGTTGTTGTGGGGCCCCATCTTCTTTCTGGAGACTTCAGTTGATATTAGGCCTGGCCGTGATTTCCTGCAGAAAACTGATAAGAGACTCGAACACAAAAACATATATATGCAGCTAGCCTTTTTTCTAGAATTAGTTAGTACTCTATGTGACCATTCATATCTTAACAAAGTTTAAAATGTATATATATATAAATCTTGTAAATTTTGATATAAAATTTATACTTTGAGAAAAGTTTAAAGAATCAGAATAGAATCAAAGAGTTGAGATTAGTAATAGAATAGTCCCTTAATTAATTTTGCTTTTGTCCTGTACCATAGCAGAAGATGGCTCTTATTCTGGCATGATACAGGGAGTTTGCATTTTCCTTTTAACAACATGCTTGATTTTAAAGAAGGAGAGAGCCATTCTCCAACTCCAAAGTCAGCTTTAAATTTTAATTGAACTGGGACTGTTAGAAGACCAATAGTGTTAAATCTTTAGAGAAAAGCAGAAACAAACATTTAGGAAGACATAAAATTTTTTTTTTAGATAATATATACCCATACACCGTTTCACTCTGTTTCTTGGGATAGATGATTTGTCCCTTTTCTTCAGTTGTCTCATTTGTCCAGTGTTCTTCAGATTCCTTAACCTTCATTCTCCTAAAAGATAAAAACAAAAACCTTTCCCCAAGACTAATTTTGGGGATGTTCCTTTTTGGCAAGTTATTATCTGATGAAATGAAAAGGCATGTTTTATTGATACAAGTTAGTTTAAATTGGATGTTCATGCTGGTTGATGAACTATCACCTCCTCTAATTAAGAGGTCTCTCTTGTTCAAATCGAACCTTTATCAATTTTGATGGTACCCACAGCTTATCTTCTCCAGTAGAAACAAAAGCAAAACCACGTCCCCAATGTAATACATACCCTGGTTTCCATTCTGAGGTCAGCACATCCTTAAAGTATATAGGCTGATTTAATTCTGTAGTTTTTTCTATTATCCAATGTCTCTCTGCAGCTGTTGTTCCTTTCTCATTGGCATTCAGAAAATTCAAAGTTAGAAGAGCATTATGCAGTCTATTTCTGGGGGTTTTTGTTACCCATTTCTGTTTATTTAGCATATCCTTTAGAGTTCTGTTTGATCTTTCTATAACTGCTTGACCTGTAGGATTATGTGGTATGCCTGTAATATGCTTTATATTGTAATAAGCAAAAAACTGTTTCATTTTAACAGAGACATATGATGGAGCATTGTCAGTTTTGATTTGTGCAGGTATACCCATGATGGCCATAACTTCTAGCAAATGAGTGATTACAGAATCAGCTTTTTCAGAACTCAAAGCAGTTGCCCATTGAAATCCTGAATAAGTATCGATAGTGTGGTGTACATATTTCAATTTTCCAAATTCTGCAAAGTGAAACACGTCCATCTGCCAGATTTCATTTCTCTGAGTACCCTTTGGGTTACATCCTGCTGGTAATGGCGTCTGATTGTAGAAGGAACAAGTAGGACATTTCTTTATTATTTCTTTGGCTTGTTGCCAGGTTATGGAAAAATCCTTTTTTAAACCTTTACTATTAACGTGATGTTTTTTATGAAATTCTGAGGCCTCCAGCACATTTCCTATCAATAATTTATCAATCTCTTCATTGCCTTGTGCTAGAGGGCCTGGCAGACCAGTATGGGATCGAATGTGAGTTATATATAAAGGATGATTCCTTTTCCTGATTGTATCTTGTAATTGAATAAATAGTGAAGTTAATTCTGAAGCATCAGGGATAAATTCTGCAGTCTCAATATGTAACACCACTCTTTCAGCATACTGAGAGTCAGTTACTATGTTGAGAGGTTCTGAAAAATCCATTAATACCAACAGAATAGCATACAATTCTGATTTTTGCACTGAATTATACGGACTTTGAACCACTTTACTTAAATTTTCTGATTTGTAACCTGCCTTTCCTTCTTTGTTGGCATCTGTATAAAATGTACGAACTCCTGATATGGGTTTTTGCCGTACAATTCGAGGCAAGATCCATTCAGCTCTCTTTATAAGATCAATTCTATTGCTTTTGGGATATTTGCTATTAATTTCTCCCAAAAAATTACTGCAAGCTCTTTGCCAAGGTTCACTTTCTGTCCATAATTTTTCAATGTCCTCCTTAGTTAATGGTACGACAATTTCTGCTGGGTCTATGCCTGCTAATTGACGAAGTCTCAATTTTCCTTTGTAAATCAAGTCAGAGATTTTTTCCACATAAGTTTTTAATTTTTTATTTGGTTTATTTGGTAAAAATATCCATTCCAATATAATATCTTCCCTCTGCATTAATATTCCAGTAGGAGAACGCCTAGAAGGTAAGATAACCAAAATGCAATCCAGCTTTGGATCAATACGATTCACGTGTCCTTCATGCACTTTCTTTTCTACCAATGCTAATTCTTTCTCAGCTTCAGGTGATAATTCTCTTGGACTATTTAAGTCCTTGTCACCTTCTAAGGTTTTGAACAAATTAGTCAGTTCATCATTTTTTACTCCAACAATAGTTCGTAGATGAGAAATATCTCCAAATAATCTTTGAAAGTCATTAAGAGTCTGTAGTCTATCTCTCCGAATTTGCACCTTTTGGGGTCTAATTTTTTGTAGCTCTATTTTATATCCTAAATAATTAATAGAATCTCCTCTTTGTATCTTTTCAGGAGCAATTTGTAATCCCCAGCGAGGCAAAATTTTCTTTACTTCTTCAAACATTATTTCTAAAGTATCTGCATTTGAGTCAGCTAGTAAAATATCGTCCATATAATGATAAATTATAGATTTAGGAAATTTTTTACGTATCACTCCCAATGGCAGTTGTACAAAATATTGGCACAGAGTTGGGCTATTCAACATTCCCTGTGGGAGGACCCTCCATTGAAATCTTTTAACCGGTTGAGAATTATTATAAGTAGGCACTGTAAAAGCAAATCTTTCTCTGTCTTTTTCTTGTAAGGGTATTGAAAAGAAACAGTCTTTTAAATCAATAACTATGAGAGGCCATCCTTTTGGTAACAGAGTAGGTAAAGGCATCCCAGATTGTAGAGAACCCATTGGCTGAATTACTTTGTTAATTGCCCTAAGGTCTGTTACCATTCTCCATTTACCAGATTTCTTTTTAATAACAAATACAGGAGAATTCCAAGGGCTGGTTGATTCTTCAATATGCTGAGCATTTAACTGTTCTTCTACCAGCTCTTCTAAAGCCTGGAGTTTCTCTGTTGTTAAAGGCCATTGCTGGACCCATACAGGCTTGTCTGTTAACCATTTTAAAGGTAGAGCTGTTGGTGTCTTTGGAAGATCATCAGTTATTGTGCCCTGTTCTTGTATAATATGGATGGCTGGTGACCACTCATTAGAACAATATCTTCTAATATTTCTCTCAGTAACATGTGCTAGTTTATGATTTGTTTCTGAGATTGGAGGGATGTTAATCTGAGTATTCCATTGTTGCAACAAGTCTCGACCCCACAGGTTCATAGTTATGTTAGCCACATATGGTTTTAATTTTCCTCTCTGTCCTTCTGGACCTATACATTCGAGCCATCTTGCACTCTGTTTCACCTGAGATAATGTCCCAATTCCTAACAGTTGAACGTTTACCTCCTGAAGAGGCCAAGTTGGATGCCAAAATTCTGGTGCAATTATGGTAACGTCTGCACCTGTGTCTACCAGACCACACAACAAAACACCATTTATTTTTATCGTTAATTTTGGTCTTTGTTCATTAATAGAAGTTTGCCAAAAAATTTTCTTTATGTTTTCTCCTGAATTTTCTATTCTCTCTGTTTCATCATTCTGACCAGCATGATTTATTCCAATAGGCATTTGGTTATTTAATCGCTCTCCAGAGCAGGCATTTCCTCTATGGCTGTAGGAAAGGTTTGAACTGGATTTGCACTGGGGGCCTGCCTGAGGCCCCTCTGGGAGTTTCCCGAAGACTGAGGCAAAGGATTACCCTGTCTGTCCTTTGTTGATCTACATTCGTTGGTCCAGTGTTTTCCCTTACCACACCTTCTGCATACTCCAGAAGGAAGGGGCATTCTGTTGCCATTGTTCCTTGAAGAAACATTGTTTCTGGAAATGACCTGTCTACAGTCCCTTTTCAAATGTCCTTGCTTTCCACATCCAAAACATCTAACACTCCTCAAACCTTTTGAAATTACTTCTCCTACCCATGTATCATCATGCTCATCAGCTTCAACATTAATTGTTTCTCTAATCCAATCTTCCATAGGTGCAGATCTTGCCCTTAATGGCCTGATTATTCTTTTGCATGCTGCATTCGCATTCTCAAAGGCCAAAGATTCAATTATTGCCTTACCAGCTTCTGAATCCGAGACCGTTCTCTTTACTGCTGAAGCCAGTCTTTGTAAAAAATCTGTAAAAGACTCTTTTGGGCCTTGCTTCACCTTTGTAAATGACTCAGATTTTTTTCCTGGTTCCTCAACTTTGTCCCATGCATTCAAGGCTGCCGTTCGACATAAAATTAGGGTTTGGACATCATATAAACATTGTGCT
Organism: Peromyscus maniculatus bairdii; assembly: GCF_049852395.1. Taxonomy (NCBI): domain Eukaryota; kingdom Metazoa; phylum Chordata; class Mammalia; order Rodentia; family Cricetidae; genus Peromyscus; species Peromyscus maniculatus. Next base: position 71,720,387 of record NC_134861.1, read on the forward strand.
TGTGCTGAAGCATATTGGCCTTCGCCCATAAGCTGATCCTGGCAAACTTGTACTCCTTTATCCCTCCATTGTTTTTCTATGTTTTTAGCCTCCTCCTTAAACCAAGTCAGAAATTGAAGTCTCTGGCTGGGTTCCAGAACACCTTGTGCGAGGTCCCGCCAGTCCTGTGGTACTATCCTATTATATGTTGACCAAGTGTTTAACATTTGCTTTACATATGGGGAATGCATGCCATAAGATACTATTGCCTCCTTAAACCTTTTTAAATCCAACATTTCAATTGGAGCCCAAGTATTTTGTGTAGCCATTTGATCAGGCATCTGCTGTACTGTTACAGGATAAATTAAGGGTGACTGTGTGAAAACAGGCTTTCTTTCTGCAACCTTATGATCCCGACTTGAAACAACTTCACTGTTAATTTCTTCTGTCTGAATTTTTACAGGTTTAACAAGTTCTTCTAACGCTGTTATCCTGGCACTTAAATTGACTATCTTTTTAAATATTAAAATGTGGATTATTATAGTGATGAGGTGCATAATTCCACCAATACTAATATTATATAGTTGTTCCATTGCCAGACTGCCTAAAATTTCGAACAAAAACCAATTTTCTTCCAATGTACACATAAAACCCATTTGTTTTTTAATGTGGAAAAAAATTCTCTTTTAGATAGTTTCCTTTAAAATATCTGATATATTATGACTTACCAAATCTGCGTAGAACAGTAGAAATCCGAGGGGATTTTCAAAGCAGCCACCTAGTGTCCCAGGTGTAAATCCAGAGAGAGAGAGAGAGAGAGAGAGAGAGAGAGAGAGAGAGAGAGAGGAAAGAGAGAACGCACAAGAAAGCGTAGCCGGCTAAAGCTTAAATGCAGCCACGTGTTCCCTCTTGTGCCGAGTCAAGGCTTGGGTCTGGCTTCCTTAAGCTCCGACCACGTGCGTTGGCTTTACTGGCAGGGCCCTGTTCGGCAGGGCAGGTCTGAGTTGTTTGTAGCACCGGCTTTAGGCAAGCTGCTCACAGACCTAGGCCCGGGCTAGAAGTTGCTACCCGGACTAGGACGCCAGCAGCTCGGACTAAGAAGCCGATCGCCCCCGGCCGCCGTGTGCCGCCGCTGCCGCCGCTGCCGCCGCTGCCGCCGCCGCCGCCGCCGCCGCTGCCGCGGGCCGCCTGCCGCCCTTGCGGGAAAGCGGACCTGCCGCCAAGCCAAGCAGTTTTTAATGGATTCTTGTCACGTTGGGCGCCAGATGTAGATGTAACCAACCGTCTTATTAAATAAGAAACACAGAAACAATGTAAAAGAGAAAGCCGAGAGGTCAGAGCTCAGAGCTAAAATCTCACCCTTCCTCCTGCTGTCCCAGCTTCGCGAAAAGAGAGACCTACTTCCTCTCGGTTCGTATTTTTAAAGTATGTTGTTCTGCCTTCTCATTGGTTGTAAACCCAAACACATGACTGCCTCGTCACTGTCTGAATGTACAGCCCCCTAGGTCTTAAAGGCATATGTCTCCAATGCTGGCTGTATCCCTGAACACACAGAGATCTTATGGGATTAAAGGCGTGTGCCACCACCGCCACACTCTTGCTATGGCTCTAATAGCTCTGACCCTGAACACACAGATATCTATGGGATTAAAGGCGTGTGCCACCACCGCCACACTCTTGCTATGGCTCTAATAGCTCTGACCCCCAGACAACTTTATTTATTAACATACAATCAAATTAATATTTCAGTACAAATCAAAATAATATTTCAATACAATTAGATTACCACCACAAGGAAGTGCACGTACTCATGTACTTCTTCCTCTTTTTCTAAAGCTATTCATCTCCTCATGCCCACTCCACCGGTGGTCTATTTCACTGTCACTCAAAGGTCCTCTTCAAATAGCATCAATTTGAGGGTTGAATTTCCACATGAAATTTGGTTCAAACCACAGCAACTCCATTTGAATTCAGGTCAGGGCTTTGCTAGACCTTACTAGAGACTGTCAGAATACTTAGCCCATCTTTCAAACTCAAATTTCTCTGTGATAATATCATAGAGACTCATGAACTATTTGATTTACCTTTGAGCTTTTAATCAAATTTCATATGATAGAACTTCATTTGACCTTGAGAAAAGAAATCTGCCTTCTGAATATTTAATCAAACACTGGCCATGTGAGGGTTCATTCTCAAGAAACAAACCCCAGAACTGAGAGTCATTGAACGTGTTCTTGATTGTAGGCTAAATGGCTAATTATTCCTAAATAAAAAGGGGCTTGGCCACATCTGACACATGTCTCCATTCAGGCATGAGGCTGTACTCCTAGCAAAACTGAGCCTTTGATTTAAGAATGTGCCATGGGCTCAGTTGGGAAGCATATAAATAATGAAATCTGGAGGCTGGAAAATGGCAAGCTGGCACAATCTTATTCATCAGATCCAGCTGCAAACATTGGACCTGATGAAAAATGCATGCAGAATTTCTTTTTAAGCATTAACACACTACTACTTTAAATGTTGGTTCTGACTGAGACATTCCTCTCTGCAGGTACTTTTTATCCCCATAACCTTAGCACATTGCCAGGGCCTCTGGAGACTAAACAAATTGCTAACTTAAAAAATTCATTATAGTATCTGCTCCCTTTCCAAGACATAAAAACCACTCTCTAGCCTTTGTTCTTCTCAATACCAAGATTGTAATCATCAAAAACGTATCTTGCCCATTCTAAATCTACTAGATACAGTTTTTTAATAGAAACACCACACCCAGAAATCTCCAGTGGGAAGTGAAAACACCCCTAGCCAGCATCTTCATTTCCCCCATATAAGCAGCATCAGTAGTGATGACAGGGGTGACCCCAAAAGGCCTGGTTCTTGGAAAGGAAGTATGGAGTGTTTATCGTCTGCATGTAGGCCAGCAAGCAGACAATATGGCCCAGGGCCCGGAGTCACTGTTGGAAGTCCACTCACATAGGGCCCAAGTGACTTTGGCTCTCTAAAGTGGGTACATGGAAAAAGGAAGAATGTGAACACTCAGAAGCAAGGAGACAGACCCAGCCAGAGCTAAGAGCAGCCACTGAGACAGGGATAAGAAAAAATAAAAACTGAGGCAAATTATATTCCTTTGTTTTAAATAAACCTGCAAAGGTCGGGTTGTGATTAAGAACTAGATTTTCTTTCTTTGGTTGCTTGAGGATAAATTCCCAAGTGAATTCAGTTCCAAGCACTTCTCTAAAATATAGTGCATAAAATATTGTAGCAGAGATGGGCTTAGCAGATGAAGGAATTAGAAACCTAATTAAAGAAAGAAAAAACCCACAGATTACTAATGGGTAACATTCTGCTCCAAAGAAATGTAATGCTAGGGATAGGATCCAGGGCTCCACACTGTCTAAGTAAAAGCTCTACAGCTGAGCCACACCCTGAGCTCCCTACCTCTTTTTTGGATGCAGTAAAAGATAAGTGGAGGCCAAGAGAACAATGTGATCAGGCAGTCAAAAACCCTTGAGAGCGGCCAATGGCCATAAGTCATTCCAGATGACATGAGAAATAATGCCACTCCAAAGAGGCAGGATGATCTCACTTCAGCTTAACTTTGATATTATTATAGCTGATGAGAAATGTGTCACTAGGGAGAGTAACAGCCCAACTGGAAATGGGGACTCAGACAAGTTAGCAACAAATGCCAGCAATTTCAGTCACAACAGGGTCACTTCTCTCTGGAGGGGCTGGGAGCTTTAGATGTATCCCACTGTCCCAGTAGCCAGGATAAAAGAGCCCTTGAAACCATTTACATAAGTTCCCTTCAATCTTGTCTTCACTTAGCAATTCTGACTGTGAATTCAGACTCTCAAGCACCCTGGTGCTGGAAGGACTCATTAGGTGATAAAAATGAATATTTTAGTGACTGGGAAGAAATATCCCATTAAAATTAATAAACCAACAAGCAGATTTATCTACCATTCTCTCATAAGTTAATATGAGCCTGTCCTTTTCTCTTCCTGGGGAAGCATCCCGTGGGGTACTGGTACAGAAACTTCTAGAACCGTACAGCTAAAAATCAGACCCAGACAACAGGAATTCTACTACCCAGTGATTCAGCCAGGCTACCAGCTAGTTACCCCCTTGAGTACCCTGTCCTCTGTATTACAAAAAAAGAGACTAGGAATTGGTGATTTTCTTATTATTCTGTGAATTTAGCACTAGATGATCATTTGAAACAACTCTGCCAATCAAAATCCAATATTAAATGCATTGGATACCTCAAGATCAGACCATATATCTATCTTGTGTTCTATAAGCATCAACATCATATCTTACATATTTTCAGAAATTAAGAAGTTAAAAAAGAGAAGCATTCAATTAATATTTGTGTTTATTTATTTTATTTAAATAGTTATGTGTATGAATGTTCTGCCTGAATGTATATATATGCACCACATGTATACTGGTGCTAACAGAGGTCAGAAGAGGGTGTTGGACCCCCTGGAACTAGAGTTATGGATGGTTGTAAGGCACCCTGTAGGTGCTAAGAATTGAACCTGGGTCTTCTGAAAGAGCCACACAATCTCTTAACACTGGTTCTCTAGCCTTTCAAGAAGTCTTTTTAAATGAATAAAATTCTAAGAAAGGGAAGAAAATGATTTAAAGCCAATGTCTCTCCAGGAAATTAAACTAATGATGAGATGTGAAGAGATTTTATAAAACTATTATGTCAAGTGGCTTCCTTCTTTTTGGAGCTACTCATAAAAGTTTTTGGAGAAAAGAGAACTATGCGCGTAGATCAGTCGGCAAATTGGACTAGTCATAATAGTGTGAACCGGTTATGAGGCAGGCTGCTCTCGTTTGTAGCAGTCAACTTTTATTGCAATAAAGTACCTGACATTAAGGACTTACAAAGACAAAGGGTGTATTTTAGTCCACAGTTTGGGAGGATTCAGCCCATAGTCTGAGGCGACACATCCTAGAGGCAGTAGGTGGAGGGCAAAGTTCTTTTCCTTACGGTGAGGGTGTGAAAAAGAGGATGAAGAGGCTGGGATCTTCATGAAGGGCATGCTCTAGTGACGAGATAATTTCCGAGTGGGTTCCATGTCTTAAACTTCCCACTACGTCCAACAGCACCAAGCTGGAAAGGAATCCGTTAACCTGAGTCCTTAGAGAACATGACAGATCCAAGCTACAGCACAGCTTTAATAGAAGTACAGGTTGAGATTATCCTAAAACGATTCCTGTGTGTTTCTTGTAATACTTGAAGAAGGGAGACATCTCGAAGTCCACAGCATTTCTCTATCACAGGACTTGGGGTACACGTCTGCCAACTGATGCTTCTGTAAAACCTATGCTGGAGAGTGAGAAGGGTGAGCCCTAAGAAGATAGCAAAGCACAGCTGCCCTTCTCTGAGGGAACCAATAGTAGATAGTCATGGATATGCAGGCCATAGACAGGGAGAAGCAGCAAGGCTTTCACACACAGTGTAGATGTTGCTAGGTTGTGTGTGTGTGTGTGTGTGTGTGTGTGTGTGTGTGTGTGTAGTGTAATACTCTTATTCTTTGAACACTTTATATAATGTATTTTAGACATATTCAATACCTCCCATTACCACCTTCTCCACCCACCCACCCTTCCACACCCAGCTTTAAGATTTCTCCTCCCCCTTCCCCTCCTTCTCCTCCTTCTCTCACTAGGTTCAGGTTGTGTTGACCACCTCATCTTGGGAGGTGTATCATTAAAGATTAAACTGTATCATTAAAGAAAACAGACTCTCCTGTCTCCCAGCAGCTATCAAATGTGAGTATCTCTTCTGCTACTGGCGGGATGATGTTGATGATGATGATGGTGGTGGTGGTGGTGGTGGTGGTGGTGGTGGTGTGTGTGTGATTTTGTGTCCACCTCCCCCATCCATGCTGGGATTTTTGTCTGGCTGGGTCACTTTATTTGGTGGTGAGCTAAAGTATTCTGAGCCTCCTGACATCTAAGCTGTTCACATGTTATAATGTCAGAGTGTAGGGTTCCAAACATCTGAGCTATCCCCACGTTGTTAAAAGTCAATGTGTGGAGTCAATGGTAGTGAGACCGGCCAGTTCCAGAAGGACAGATAATGATGATTTCACTACATGAGACAGGGGGGTGTTCAAATACAAAGAGACAGAAAGCAAAACAGAGGTCAGCTTAGCTGGGGGGAGAGTGAGGGAGAGTGATTGTTTAAGACCTCCGTTAAGGTAGTAGACATCTTTTCTAGACATAGACAGGGATAGGAGCTGTGCAACCACATGAATATACTTAATTACACACTTAAAACATGGTTAAAGCGATCAACCTCAAGTGAATTTACTAAATGAACAAAATCTAGGGATAAACCACTCACTCATCGAATTCTGTGGGAGCCATTCAATGGGAGAGCCTGGCACCCCAGGTGCATCATCCTCTGCCTGCCCACATGGTACCATACTACAATGTTCTGAGAGGCCATCTTCCCCTATGGCCCTTCAGCAGACAGAAGGGCCTTCCTTCCCGGCCTGACTGGTGCTAAGAACCCAGGTGTCTTTTGTTGAAGGCCATTATTGTCCTTCTCTGAGGTGTGTTGTGTGCGGCCAGATTCCTTCCTGCAAGTCACTGCTTTGGGAGAAAATTCAAGGCTCTGGTCTAGACTTCTCACTCATCTGCCTCCTTCTCCAAGTCCATGCCCAACTGCTGTGTTCCCCTTCTACTCTGCACATGGAGAAAGGGGAGGAGAGAAGACACATACCCCCCATAAACACACACACACACACACACACACACACACACACACACACACACACACACACACACACACGGGGTCGGGGGAGAGTCTTGTTCCATATTAGAATCACTTGGGGAACTTAAAATTTTTGATTTAACTTCTATGAGTAAAGAACAAAATAATTTTGTTTTGGGGTTATTTTTGCTTTAAATTCTCCAAAACATCCTACTTGGTAGTCAAGGTAGGGAGTCACCGGAATCACTGTTTGTGCTTGAGTTCTTTATTTCATTTTTTTTTTTTTTTTGAGACAGGGTTTCTCTGTGTAGTTTTGGTGCCTGTCCTGGAACTCACTTTGTAGACCAGGCTGGCCTTGAACTCACAGAGATCTGCCTGTCTCTGCCTCCTGAGTGCTGGGATTAAAGGCGTGCGCCACCACTGCCTGGCTCTTTATTTTATTCTTAAACACCAGAGGCCCTCCCACTTCTTCCTGTCTCGGTCAGTGGTGAGTTTGCCCCTCCCTTCCCAAGCTTCCGTTCACCATGGTGTCTGTAACGCACACCACAGTGCCTGGCACAAAGGAAGGAACCTAGTATCTGTAACGAGCTGTATCTGTTCCACTCACAAATGAGCAGCTGAGACAAGGAGAGGCTAAGTCACGACCCCCAAACTGCACATCCAGGGCGTCGTGGGGCTGGGATTCGGATCTAACTCTCTCACCATAATGTGTGTATAGTACAGTGCTTCCAGCTTGGATAAACTGCTTGCATGAAATGAAGTGTTACTACCCAACACATTTGAAACACAATGGACTGCGGGGAGACTGTGAATCCACGAGGAACACACATCCCAGATCATTCCACTTCTTTAGGGGCTTCTTAGAAGTTTTCACAAAACGTGTGGATGAGCCTAACAAAAGGCCAAGGGCTGCTGAGACTTCATGGCTGTTCTCAGAGGGACATTCTCTTCACAGGACTCAACATGCTCTTTTCCAGAAATCTAGACTTAAAACAAAACAAAACAAATGCGAAACAGTTTCCACTACCAAGTTTCTAAGCAAACATCAGAACAAGCCAGAAAGAGAATACCGGAAGCTGGAATGCCCCTCCTATCTCCCACCAGGACAGCTTGTGACCAGCCATTCAGTTTTAGGAACAACCTGGAAATCTCAAGACAGGATTTCCAGTATTCCTGGGGCTCTGCTCACGCTCTGTGCTGTTTCTCACTCAAGGCAAACAGAGCTGAAACCACCCCATGGCCTGGCTAGCACAGAGAGCCTGCCACCATAGACACACCCACGTGAAACTACTTTGCACAACACAGAGTGCTGTTGACATCTGAGGCTTACTGATGTCCTCCCATGAACTCCCCTCCCTGCTTAAGAGAGGAGCCCGGCTGCCAAGTCCCAGGTGACATGGGAGAGCGCCAAGGGCTTTCTTCTCGGTACCCAACCCTGCCTTTCATTATGGAAAACTTTTAAGTACATACAATAGTAAGTAAACATCGCTGCCTGTACTTGAACCAGACAGCAAGCACAGCGTGTCCAAGTCTGTGATTAAACGGTGAGTCAGGCCACAGAGAGGTCGGCCCCCAACACTCCAGTGCCATATGGTAGGTCAGGCCACTCCATATTAAGTGTTGGCACCGATGAATCAGGACACCTCTTGTGTTAGCCTGGCAGTCTAGAAATCTCACAGTTAGCCTGCTAGTTACCACAAGCTTGTCATATGACCTGTTGGAATTTTATGGGGAGATTTTCATGGAATTACCCAGTGGGAATAGTCTACCAGCCCAGTAAATCTCAGTTAGGAGTAGTTTGAGCCCAGTGCTATAGGGTGAGTCCCAGTTATATTGTTTATATTGTTTATATTGTCTTAGGACCTTGAACAACTTATATCACATCTCCTAGTATGTTTTCTACTAATTTGTGATGGGGAGATAGCTAAAGGGGTATCCTAAGAATTAAATGACAAACCGCAAGGAAAACCCTCAGCCTCAGCACAGCCAGCTTTCATTTTAAACGTTTGTTCAGTAAGTCATAGTGTGTCACACTGTGAGTCACAACCATTAGTTCTTGTAACCGTCTCCCACTCCCAGCTCTACTGATGGCCTCCTACCCAGAAGCCAGTCCCCTAGGGCCGCACTGTCTCCTGGCCACCTCACTGAGACTTCTTGTCCTAATACTGGCAGTCTGTGGGTGGCAATGTGAGTTGTACAATCAAAGCTGCTGTGATTTAGCAGATGGTGACGTCTCTTGGGTTTGATCCTTCGAATCCAATACACAAGGGCTTGTTGGGGAAGGATATAAAACGTTCAAAAAGTTAATTGTTTAATTTATTTATGTCTTACCTAACTCACAGATAGTTATGGGACCTTTAAAAAAAAAAGTGTGTGTGACTTTTTTTTAAAAGATATGCCATAGAATACAGAGAGGAAAACAGCCAAATCATGTCCCAGGCAACCTTGGGATGGATAGATACAAAGTTACAGGTAAATCAGGTTATAAATGCCCTGCTACTATGGGAAAAAGGAACAAATGACCAATTATAGCATCCACATAGACCAGCATATGTCTTGTATGGGAGGCACTGTTACAAGCATTTTATCTGTAGCAACTCACTTGATGGTCGCTGTTAACTTCCACCCCCATCAACTGGTCCTGCTGGTGGTGGTGCTTAGATGAATAGGAAATTGAAGTGCCAATGGGCTAAATAAGTAGCCTCGCTTAGTCATTTGGCAGCACTAAAATTTGAGCCCTGCTCACCGGGGTTCACAGCCCATGCTCTTAAGGACTGAACAACCTTGATAGACAAGGTTGCACAGATGAACGGCAGGCCGGGGCCATGCACATGACCCATTTCCTCCATTGGAGTCTTTACAAAGCATTTTAACAGACCACATACCTCCCAGATATTGGAGTTTCCAGATCAGTTCATTTTGTTTTTAAATGGTAGATATAGAAATATATGGCATATGGATGGCAACCTCTTTTTGTTTGCATGCATTGGGTGTGAATATCAAAACAATAATAATCACCAGAGAATCCCAACATCATTTCATAAAACAAAAGGCCCTACACACAAAGCATAGAATGGAAATAATCCAAAAAAAAAAGTAAGGGATGCTATTTCTGAATGAGAGTAAAGGTAGCCTTGTGAAAAATGGATGCTATTCATAGGACTCTCATTCGGCCCCTGCTGGGGGATGGCCATATAGACAATGCCAGTGGTGCAAGGACTACCACGTGGGGATCGCCAGCAACCCCCCTTCTGTTTCCTCTGTGACCTCAGAACACCCAAACTCTAGCAGCCATCTTATACTCCATTCTCCTCCTGCTGAATCCTGGGAAGTTTTTAAAATTCATCTCCCAGGAACCAGATGATGTAATCTGACCATAGGACTCAAAAGGTCGTAAAGAGGGGTGTGAGTAGGAACCCATGAGCTTCACAGTCATGTTCACAGTGCTGACAAATATGAGCACCCCACTGCGGGGGTTGAGGTACCCCACAGTGATGACTCTCAGCCAGTGTTTAGTCTGGACTGACTGGTGACTGCTACCTTTGAAAGAACGTGGTATAGGGCTGGCCTTGGTGACACCTACCTTTCATTTGAGCATCTGGGAGGCAGAAAACAGATGGATATCTGTGAGTTCAAAGCAACCCAAGGCTACCTGGTGAGAGCATGCTCCTGGTGCTGAACCACGAGTGACATTTTTCTCTTTTCATTTGTAAAGAATTTTATACTGCTTGTAAATTTGTGCTAAATACACTGGATGCTTTCAGAGGCTGAATTGAACCACCTCGTGTGTTCAGGGTGTTGTCTTAATACCTACAGCCCCTATATTTCCATTAGAATGTAATTATCTTGTTGAGAAAAAATTCAAGGTCTCTGGGTTAATGGATCTCACCT